>NC_136382.1:210937562-212336062 GCF_965140285.1 Lepidochelys kempii | reverse complement strand
AGGAACTATGCAATTCAGCATAAACATAAACTTCAATGGTAACTGGACTTTCCACACTCTTCCACTATTTGTAAAACAAGAAGCCATGAGTCTTCAGAAATACTGCAGCACAACAGCTAACCCACAGCACTGGAAGGTACTCTGTTCCTTTCCTCCTTTCACAACACTCTGATTTGCAGCATAACCTCCAGGCTTGATGAATACAACAAACCAGGCCCTGGGCTCTAAAAATTAATTATGAAAAAAAGCACTAGTTGGTTCAGAATGTAACAGCCCGCCAGCTTAACAGTATCAGCACATGGCCTTTTGTGCCATTAGTCCCTAAGGAATGTAGACTTAAACATTTACCTTCAAAACCTGCCACCACAGTCGTCTACACAGTCTGAGCCAACAATCTCGCTGTCCACAGGCATTACATCCCACAATGGTTATATTCCTCAAAGCGTGCGTCTGGTCCATGCTATACAAGCATGCATAGCTCTGTACTCTGTGTGTGTGTGTTGCATGCTATGCACGTGTATATTGCTGTATCACATGTGTGGTGCATGCTAGACGTATGCATAGCTTGATACTGTGTGTTGCATGCTACACACGTGTGCCTTTTTCTCTTGGGGTTATGATGCACACTATACACAGGTGCAAATCGTTCTACTGTGCATGTGTACATGGTGCAGGCTATACACATGTGCCTGCGTGTGTGCTACCTTCTACATGCATGCGTATCTCTAGGCATTGACGGCTGTTGTATGGCTCCGCTAGGAAGGAAGCTTTCGTGAGCTACAGCTCACAGCTTATGCTCAAATAAATTGGTCCGTCTTTAAGGTGCGACAAGTACTCCTTTTCTTTTTGTGAATACAGACTAACACGGCTGCTACTCTGAAACCTGTCATCTCCCGTCAGCTGTTGCAGCCCCACGGCAGATGTCTGTGGTGTCCCTGCTCTGCCCAGTGCACCAGGGAGTTGTGGCTCCAGCTTGCTGCCGGGCACCCAACGCCCCGGACCTCCTGCACTCCAATCCACTGTCAGTCCTCACCAGGAGCCCCCATTCTTAATCCCATCCATCTCCACCCGCTTCCACCCCCGTCTCCACCAGTTCCCCCAGTCGCAGAACCAGGTCAAGTTGAGCACTTACCGAGGCAAACAAACTTCCAGTCACTGTTCCCAGTGGGACCTTATTAGAGCTCTTGCCAGGCAACTTCCGGTCACTGTTCCCAGTGGGACACTATTAGAGAACTTCCCTGCAACTTCCGGTCACTGTTCCCAGTGGGACACTATTAGCGCTCTTGCCGGAAACTTCCGGTCACTGTTCCCAATGGGACACACACTACTAGCGCACTTGCCAGCAACTTCCGGTCACTGTTCCCAGTGGGACACTATTAGCGCTCTTGCCGGAAACTTCCGGTCACTGTTCCCAATGGGACACACACTACTAGCGCACTTGCCAGCAACTTCCGGTCACTGTTCCCAGTGGGACACTATTAGCGCTCTTGCCGGAAACTTCCGGTCACTGTTCCCAATGGGACACACACTACTAGCGCACTTGCCGGCAACTTCCGGTCACTGTTCCCAGTGGGACACTATTAGCGCTCTTGCCGGCAACTTCCGGTCACTGTTCCCAATGGGACACACACTACTAGCGCACTTGCCGGAAACTTTCGGTCACTGTTCCCAGGGGACACTATTAGAGTGCTTGCCTGGCAACTTCCGGTCACTGTTCCCAGTGGGACCTTATTAGAGCACCTACCAGGTCAACTTCACTTGTGGTCATTAGAGGAGGAATTGGAGTCACCGTGAGAGGCTGCGACTTGGGAGTGCCGCCATTAACCAAGGTCGGAGGAGCAAGCGGCGCCGCCCTGATGCTGCTTATTGCACCGTGACGGCTACGTGAGAACAGATTAAGGTGCGGCGCCGCGCCGCGCAGGGCCCGATATCTCATGGCAGTTCGAGTGGCGAGGCTCAATGCGTCATGAAAATTGCTGTCTCATCCCCCCATTGCATCACGGGAGTTGTAGTCCCCACCTTATGCCCGCCTGGTTCTTTCCAGCTTTGGTTTCAGGTTATTTGGAGTTTTGCAGGCTCCAGCCAGCGGGACAGAGTCGCTCCCCGGAGTGTCGCCTCAGCAGTTCCCTGGTAACGTTACCATGTGACCATCTGGCTTTACGGCTGTTCTCTGCATGTGTCCCAGGGTCTGGGGACAGTCCTGGGTCCAGAAACACCCAGCAATTGCATGTGTGCATAGAGCACTGTGCACAGTGTTTGCAGGACCAGGGCCAAACCCTTTACTGGTCCAGTAGACTAAAGAACAGATTCTGTCTATAGATCAGAGCTTTTTGGAATCACTGAACAGAAAGTCTGCACTACAAACAAGTTTTGCAGTAAATATTAATTAGTATTTGAAGCTTCTAACTGCACCATGACAAATAGCCTTCCAGGGCATCTGTGTGAGAACTGGAGTGGTGTGTTATCATCATCGGAATTGCTTGATTAGCTCCTAAGCAAGGCTCTCAACAAATTCAAAGGAATGTTGTCATCCCCACATTACAGATGAGGAAACAGGCACAGGATTTTTCCCTATAACCATTTTCTAATACGTGGTGTGTGCAATGGAGGCTTTATGGAGTAGACAACTATTTCACTGCCTCATCCTGTTTACCTTTTTAGTTCAGTAGCCTTATCCCAATGGCAAGGCTTACAAATACTATGTAAGGACATAAAAATCACTTATTTCATAGTAAATATGTAAACAAGCAACCAAAAATCCTTATGAATTAGGATAATAATGTGGAAAGTAAGACTTGACATTAAAGTGAAGAGATTGAATTTTATTAGTAATTATTCTTTTCCCCAATAACAACTTCCAGGCAAGCTCCACATTATTAATAAATTTCTTATAAAATACCTTTCTTATTGAACTTATTTCATATTTCAAGCAATAACCAAAGATCTCTCATGTTGATACATTTCAAACAGTAATTGCCCTATATTTAATGTGCAGCCAATCTGTGGCTTTTAATTTAAATATTCTTTGAATTAAAAAAGTTGGCTAAAAATTGTGTAACTATACAAAGTATTTTTTGCTAAGACAAGGTTAAACATTTTTATCTGGGAAGATGACTGGAGCTGGTCTTGTCTGCAGTACATTTACTGTCTGTCCAACAGCATTGTTTTTATACTACTGGAAGGTTCAGCCTTTCAGATTCTTATACATACAAGGGCTGTCACCATATGTAGGATGAGGTCCACAGCTAGAACAGTTAAGCTTCACACGAAACACGTTTAGCTTTCCTCCTCAGGTTGGGAGGATGAATAAGAACCAAGGAGGTCCTATGATTAACTCAGGCCAGAACTTGGGATATGAGGAACAGGTTCCTGGGGTAGTCCCTAAGGAAAGGAGCTGAACTTCAGCTCCGTGGGGCTGGAAGGGCCAGGCAGGCCAGATGGCTGAGATGCTGTAGCTGGGGTAAGGAAGTAGCTGCAGGTGTGTACTGCAAGGAGCAAGAATGGCTCCTGTCAGGGGAAAAGGAATGAACCCATCTCAGGGAAGGCAAGCTCCAGATACAAGGAGCGAGAGGGTAAACTGAACCCAACTCTGGGAATGAGGGCTGGGGACCCTTGACTCCAGGAAAGAGAAGTGTTTGAACTCTGTCAGAAAAGCAGATGCTCAGGGATGAGGGGCTGTGCTTAGCTTGGAACTGAGGTGAAGGTTTTATTGACATGGACCCCAGACAGGGAATGCTGTGATGGTCTTACCTTTTAAGGGCCTGGAGCAGAAAGAGAAAATGAGGCTGGGCTCTGCAGACCCACCCCAGGCCACAAAGGGGTGCTTGGGAGGCAGCGAGCCCTGTTCCAGTCTGGGTTTGGCTAACCCCTGTTCCAGTCTGGGTTTCTAAGAAAAGGCCCCTGATGAGCTGTAGCTGTACAGGAAGATAACTTCCCTATGACAAAGACTGTTGTGCAACAGGACACGCAGTAATGTCTTCCCTGCTGGAGAGCTGGATCCTGGGAAGTGTCCACATGTTGTGTTTATTTTCTTTCTTCCTTCTCTGTCTCGTCATTAACGTTTTGGCCAACTCTCCATGCCTGTCCTCCTACTAAAAAAAGGAGGACATGTGGCACCTTAGAGACTAACAAATTTATTTGAGCATAAGCTTTCGTGAACTACAGCTCACTTCATCGGATACATTCAGTGGAAAATACAGTGGGGAGATTTATATACACAGAGAACATGAAACAATGGGTGTTACCATTCACACTGTAATGAGAGTGATCAGGTAAGGTGAGCTATTACCAGTGGGAGAGGGGGGGAATCTTTTGTAGTGATAATCAAGGTGGGCCATTTCCAGCAGTTGACAAGAGCCTCTGAGGAACAGCCGGGGGGCGGGGGAATTAAACATGGAGAAATAGTTTTACTTTGTGTAATGACACATCCACTCCCAGTCTTTATTCAAGCCTAAGTTAATTGTATCCAGTTTGCAAATTAATTCCAATTCAGCAGTCTCTCGTTGGAGTCTGTTTTTGAAGTTTTTTTTGTTGAAGAATTGCCACTTTTAGGTCTGTAATCGAGTGACCAAAGAGATTGAAGTGTTCTCCGACTGGTTTTTGAATGTTATAATTCTTGATGTCTGATTTGTGTCCATTTATTCTTTTACGTAGAGACTGTCCAGTTTGGCTAATGTACATGGCAGAGGGGCTTGCAAATGATAGCATATATCACATTGGTAGATGTGCAGGTGAATGAGCCTCTGATAGTGTGGCTGATGTGATTAGGCCCTATGATGGTGTCCCCTGAATAGATATGCGGACACAGTTGCCAACGGGCTTTGTCGCAAGGATAGGTTCCTGGGTCAGTGGTTCTGTTGTGTGGTTGCTGGTGAGTATTTGCTTCAGGTTGGGGGGCTGTCTGTAAGCAAGGACTGGCCTGTCTCCCAAGATCTGTGAGAGTGAGGGATCATTTTTCAGGATAGGTTGTAGATCCTTGATGATGCGTTGGAGAGGTTTTAGTTGGGGGCTGAAGGTGATGGCTAGTGGCGTTCTGTTATTTTCTTTGTTGGGCCTGTCCTGTAGTAGGTAACTTCTGGGTACTCTTCTGGCTCTGTCAATCTGTTTCTTCACTTCAGCAGGTGGGTATTGTAGTTGTAAGAACGCTTGACAGTCCACACAAGAGATCCACTTCCTGGACACTATGGTGCTAATAAGCGATGGTCACATAAACACCACCCTATACCAGAAACCTATTGACCGCTATGTCTACCTACATGCCTCCAGCTTTCATCCACACAATCCATTGTCTACAGCCAAGCTCTACGATACAACCGCATTTGCTCCAACCCCTCAGACAGAGACAAACACCTACAAGATCTCTATCAAGCATTCTTAAAACTACAGTACCCACCTGATGAAGTGAAAAAACAGATTGACAGAGCCCCACTGTTCCTCAGACGTTCTTGTCAACTACTGGAAATGGCCCACCTTGATTATCACTACAAAAGGTCGCCCCCCCCCCCGCTCTCCTGCTGGTAATAGCTCACCTTACCTGATCACTCTTGTTACAGTTTTCAGAGGAACAGCCGTGTTAGTCTGTATTCGCAAAAAGAAAAGGAGTACTTGTGGCACCTTAGAGACTAACCAATTTATTTGAGCATGAGCTTTCGTGAGCTACAGCTCACTTCATCAGATGTTTACCGTGGAAACTGCAGCAGACTTTATATACACACAGAAATCATGAAACAATACCTCCTCCCACCCCACTGTCCTGCTGGTAAGAGGGTGAGAAAACCTGGATTCTTGTTACAGTGTGTATGGTAACACCCATTGTTTCATGTTCTCTGTGTATATAAAACTCCCCACTGTATTTTCCACTGAATGCATCCGATGAAGTGAGCTGTAGCTCACAAAAGTTTATGCTCAAATAAATTTGTTAGTCGCTAAGGTGCCACAAGTCCTCGTTTTCTTTTTGCGGATACAGACCAACATGGTTGCTACTCTGAATCCTGTCCTACTGTTTCCCTTCACAGGCCATGGGCAGGAGTACAAACCTGTGGGGATGCAGACCTGGTGTAAATGGTTCTCTGTGCATAGATGGGTCATGCTGTGTACAGCTTTACAGGGATGGAGGAAAGTGACTTGCTGCCGTCTCTAATCTAGAGCTGACAGGAGCTGCCTGCTTCCCTGAAGTTATGTATTAAGTGCCTGGTGGCCAGAGCAGAGCAGAGCAGCAAGAGGCCATTTTCAGGGAGTAGGCCCCAGTGTGCAGGCCCTTGCAGGGGGAGGTAGTAGAGACCTGGCACCTCTAATGGACAGGCACATGTGCCTGCTTCCTAGCATCCCACCTGTGACCATGGCACAGTGGGTGCTCAGTCAGGCTGGAGGTGTACACTGGTCATACTTGCCTTTCATGACTGAGGGGAAAGTCTGCTGGGGACTAGTACTCCCTGCTGGGAGAGGCAGTCTCTGGCCCAGGAGCCATGCGTGACCCTGTGTAGGTCTGTCCACTTAACATGCAGGTCTGTTTCTCCCAGCTGTTAAGATAGTGTGAGTTGGTCAAGGAGCAGGGGACAGTAGAGATGTAGTGGTCACTAGCTGCACCACCTTCTCTGTCCTATGTAGCTAGGCTGGGACCCTTATGTGCTTTATTAAACTTGGGCCCTCTGTGGGCATCTCTGGTCCATCTCCCAGAGGTGGGGAAAGATGTCTGAAGGTGACTCCCAGTGAGGTATTACCTTTGACGGTCTAGGGCTACTTACCCTGCCCCACACCAAGGTGGGCAAGCATGTAAGGCCTGTACCAGCTCACTGGTGGGAAATGGACAGGATGGAGAGGCAGGGTGCGAATGGCTTTGCTCAGCAAAGCTGCCCCTTTCCTTCTGAAGTGTGGCGTCCACGTAGGGATCCATGCTGAGAGGCCAGCAGCAGCGTTCTCCCTAGGTTAGCTGCCCACCCATGACCCCAAGCTTCCTCTTTAAGGTCTTCCTCCACTGGTATTACGATGACTGGTAGGGCAATTTCCTTGGCTCCTGCTAGTAGGCCACAGCCTAGGAAGATGAGAACGGATTTCTTTGTCTAAGGGTCCAGATGCTGCTGCAGAGGTGCTATGCCCTGAGGCCTGATATTCAGATTTGGCTCCCGGAACAGGAGTGGGTGGGAATCTTTTTGCTTTGGGTATCTACCCTGTGTCCTTTCTCCTTCATGATCCAGGCTGTGGTACCCTCCCAACAGCATCATCTTCAGTTACACCTTTCACCGGGGCAGTGTGACTTCAACTCCTATCCCTGCTGTGTGCTCTTGTTCTCAATATCAGTCCCATGCCAAGCCCACAGCACTGAGCCTTTGGGGTTGGCATGTGGGAAGTGATGTGTTGGACCCAGAATGGCCATTTTTAATTTCCTAACAGAACTCCTTGTCTGTTTTAGGAGTAGGGCTCTCCCAGGCCTTGCCAGGAATGCTGGAGGTTGTAGCTAAACCTTCACCATGAACCCTCACCCACTCAGCTGTGAGCAATAACCTCTAGCCCCTGAATATTGAGCATTTACCACTAACTCCTAAATTATGAGTGCTTATTGCTGACTCTTAACCCCCAACACTGTTCAGTGAGAAAAAATACTGAATCCTTAACTGGTGAGCTCTTAGCCCTGACCCATAACCCCTACTGGCTGAGCAGTGAACATCAACCCTCAGCCCCTAATGCTGAGAACTGAGTGACAATCCAGCACTGATAACAGCAGAGTGATCAACCTTACCCTGCAACCCCTAACCACTGAATGTTGAGTGGTAACCCCATGCCCAGCCCCTTTTCAATGAGCAATAATCCAAACCAATAATGGTTGAACACTCAGCACTGACCCATAACTGCCTACACAACCAGGGAGAGATAACCCTGAACCCCACACTGCTGAGCAATAACCCCAAAACGTTTACTGGTGAGAGAAAACCCCTAAGACCGGAGTGCTGAGCTATAATCAGTAGCCAAGGAGCAGTGAGTGATACCTTTGAGCTGATAATTGCTGAGTGCTCAGACCTAACCCTTAACAGCTAAAAAGTGAGTGATACCCTCTAACTCCAGATTGGTGAGCAATAAATTAAACCTTGAGCTGTTTAATGTCAATAAAAAAAAACTGCAATAGCTACTCAAAAGAACATGAGTAGCACTGTGCTGATCTCATACCAACAGAACACTAGATATTTAGATTTATTCTAACATTAAAAGATTGTATATACCTAAAGTAAAATAGAAATGGGTTTTAGTAGTTTTACATCACATTTTTTGTTTAAGTAATTGCTACAAAAAAAATTGATTCATAAGAGACACTTCAGTAAAGACTTCCAATCCCCTTTAGTGCTGAAGCCTACAGGTATAGATATTTACAAGGTGAGGCTTAAGTGTAAATTAAGGCAATAATGCAATGAGCCTACAAGGCCAGTAAGACAATAGTTTAGCTACATTAAGGCATAAGGTAATTAACCAAAAGTAACCCTAGATAATGATTTTAAACAATAAAATGCTGTAAAAACTAAACTGTTGACAAGTAACCATGAGATGCTAGTTTATAGCATCTTGAGATATTTTAAGCTAGGGACATCAGCAGCTGTCTGACAACAAGAATGCCATGGTAACTGACTGAACTATATGCTAATAAAATGGAGGTAAAAGGATTAATAATCTATGGGAGAAGGGCATCCCAGCATTAGGGTGAGGAACTACAAACAGAACAAATAGGAACTACAAATAAGGAAAAGGGACTGAAACCTTTCCTGAGTATTGCATTGCGCATGGTGGCATAAGTGTAACACATTATAAAAGTTGTATCCCATCTTGTATGCCTTAAGAGATGCCAAGATGATGACTGATCGGGAAGATAACTAACACTGCAGGTTGTTTTGCAAGGGATGGTGTAAGTATCTGGATGCTCAGCACATTCTGTACTATCTCTACCTCCCTTGCAGGGTTTAGAGTGTTTGTGACTTTGCTAACTGTATTTATAAAATTATTATAAATACAGTGTGATTTCCTAAGTGTGAGTGTTGCAACCATGTACGTTCAGGCTCCCAACTGAACAGGAGTTCTGATAATACTTTGCCTTATCTTGGTACAATAACCTAGCAAATTCCAGTGCTAATTGGGGAAACTAAATTATATTACTAATCAATATACAATCAACAGATCTGACAGAGTGCATCTGTTTCCTATTCTGACTAGGTAAATGTTTAGGAAAGCAAACCTACACAGTTCCACCGCAGTGGCAGCAAGTTAAATCCTATGCAAATCACTCCTAGAAGAGTGTGGACCAAACCATGAGGCCTTTGCTCGGTTTTTCTCCTTAAGTAAATGGATGCTTTGCTTGAGTAAGGATCTCAGGATTTGGCCTCATTTCAGTATTTTATTGTGGCCAACTTAACGTTGTTGGAGGATTGTCTCTGCCATCTTGTGACTACTGAATTCTTTAGCAAAGAAAGCATTAGATTGGGGGCGGGAGGGAAGGAATGCTGTAAAACTGTCCAAATACATTTGGTTACCAGTGGCACTATATGGCCCCAAATTAGGACCATACTTTCAAATAAGATCCATGTTCACTTTCAGAATGCTACTGCATTCCAGCAGCAAGTATCTTCCTATATTTGTATATGAAAGCATCTGTTTTCCCAAGGCTAACTCCATAGGATTCTACTGCTGCCAAAGACCCAAAGCATGTAGTTTTATTGTTGAAGTGTTCAGTCTCTACACCTGTAATTGAAGAGGAAATACTTCTTGGACTCTGATTTTTCTCTTCGGGATTCAAGTCTTTCACCGCAGCAGCTCCCTTCTTGTTGCCACTGGTGGCGTTCAAAGAGGTGTCATTTTCAACACAATTGCTAATACAGCCACCCATGTGCCTGTGGAGATCTTGACTCACAAGTAAGACAACTGTCCCTCCAACATGAAGCACTCTGACAGTTTAAAAAAAACAAACTGTTAGTTGTGCATGGTTGCTAGGCTGTGCATTAGATCTATGGACTCCTCATGCCCCTATTACTCTAGTATCTAGGCACCCACAATCAAAATCAGAGCTATGACCCTCCTTTACAAAGAATAAGTCAGTATCTGTCACCCTTCAAGGATCCCAGAAACACTGGGATTTTAGCTACCATGGCCCTAATTCAGTGAAATGCTTAAGTACATGCGTAGGTTTCTTGTTTCATAATAATCAGTAAAACCTTTTGCAAACTGTTGTGGCTCCACTCTAAATTCTTCCCTAAATGGAGAAGCTGGACCATTCTTGCCTCAGTAATACTTCTGACTTGGGGAAATAAAAAGCATTTGCTATAGATAAAGATGGGTCCAGCTGTACTGATGACATTTCTTCTGATACTGAAATGATGATCTCACTCAGACACCTTTTCCAGACCTAACTGATGGAGGCTTTGGACCAGGGGTGGGGAAACTTTTTGGCTTGAGGACCACATCGGGTTTCCAAAATTGTATGGAGGGCCGGTTAGGGGAGGCTGTGCCTCCCCAAACAGCCAGGCGCAGCCCGACCCCTATCTGACCCCCCTGCTTCTTGCCCCGACAGCCCCCCCAAGACTCCTGCCCCATCCAGCACCCTCTGCTCCCTGACTGCCCCTGGACCCCCGCCACCATCCAACCCCTCCTCTCCTTCTGGACTGCCCCCGCAAGACCCCTGACCCATCCAACCCCCCTGTTCCCAGCCCTCTGACCGCCCCAATCCCTATCCAACCCCCCTCCCCGCTCCCTGCCCCCTTACCACGCTTCGTGGAGCACCGGTGGCTGGCGGTGCTATAGCCACACCGTCGAGAGCACCGAGTCAGACTGCGGCTCTGCAACTGCATTGCCTGGCTGCCCAGAGCATTGCACCAGCAGTGCAGTGAGCTGAGGCTGCAGGGGAGGGGGAACAGCTGGGGAGGGGCTGGGGGTGAGCCTCCCGGGCCAGGAGCTCAGGGGCCAGACAGGAGGGTCCCATGGGCCAGATGTGGTTTGCCCACCTCTGCTTTGAAATGATTTTCCAGAGCCTTGAAACTACAATGTAAAAGTAGTATCTCCTATGACAGAATAAGGGAGTTTTTAAACTGACCTTTTCCTTAGGGTAGTCTACACTTACAGTGGTGTGTAGAGTACAGACACTGCATGCCCAGTGAGCGTGGGCATAAACAACATTGTAAAGGGTGAAGCACTGTTTAGGTGAGTAGTTACCTCCATAACTGAACCCTAGAATATACACCCTACACAAGCTCTCTACATGCCCAAGCAGTGCCTCCCACGTCCACTCTGCTATTTTTAGCAGTGTAGTGTCCCACAGGCTTCCAGCTGCTGGAGCCTCTCCTCGCTGCAGGGAAAGGTTCTGGCAGTGGGTGCTGCTGGAGCCTCTTGCTGCTGTGTAGCTCCACACCATAGTGAGTGTGGACGCAGACTGCTTTTCACTGCATTGTGTAGCTACACGTATGATTCATGACATCGGAAGTGTAGTCATTGAGATCTAAGTTATTGTCCTCAGTTTGTTTTATTGATTCCTAAAGCTTTTTAATCTGAGGAAAGGTGACATAAAATTACACAGTTTAAAATCAAGTTATATAAATTACCTGTTGGGAACTAGTGTTACAAGAGCCACTGGAATGCTTGAACCCCAGGGGGGAACTGCCCCCATCTGAAAACTGCTCACAGTCAGCAGATCGAATAAAAGGGTCTCATTGAGTCTCTTGGTGAAACTTCTCCAGCAAATTTTTTTCCTTGTTCCCATATTCAAGGAAATATCTTTGCCCAAGAAGATCCACCAAGAGAGAAAGCAAGACCAGAACTCTAAGCAAGGCCAACAAGAGAATAGAGTAGATAGTTGAAAAAGAAACAACAGATATTACATCAATACCTGTCTGGTCTGACAAAAAAGGAAAATCGAATACAATGGTTCAACCTTTTCTGTACCAGGACCCCTCCCACACAGCCATAACATAAGGGACGGTGGTCACAACCCCCTGAAACTTGTTCTGATTGCAAAACTTTAAGAACCCATGATCTAATACAACAAACCTCCATTAAAAGTGTATTACTATATTCCATAGTCTAGTTACACTTCCAACTGTAGTGAGACTTAAAGTAAATTCCCTCTCTTTCCCAAAATTAGGGCTACCAATAAATAGGGCAATGGATCACAAATACAACTGACTAGTAAAAACCTCTTTACCTTTCTTCACCATAGAAACTGAGAAGTTTCTACACTCCCCTTTTTTGGTTTATGTCCTGCCCACCAGTCTCATTTTTGGAAATGTATATTTTTGGCATGGTGGTCATTTTGAAAATGTATTTTTATGGGGACCATTAGGACCGCTTGTGTGGTTCCCCCCCAACATTTAGAGCCATTTTCAAGCTCAGAGGAAAGTTTTTTCAGAAGGCTTTTTAGATATTTTAATTAAAGTTTAGTAAACAGAGGAATAAAGTATTACGACAAATATGATAACAGGCCTTTTTAGAGATGAAAGTAATGCCTTTATTTCAAAAAATGCATACAAATATTAGTAACAAAACATGCAGTTTTAGACAAAATAAAGGGGAGTGGTTAAACAAGAAAGTGAGAGAGGCAGTAGAACAACTGAGAAAAGCAAAAGCCTTTCAGCTATTACAGAAAAAAAGAAAGTGAGAGGCTGCAGAGAAAGTTTTAAAACAGGAACAGAAGAAACATCTGTCTCTCTTACTTTGTGTCGTTTACTTTCCCCTTCATTTTCTCTGCAAAAACATGTTCTGTTAACATTTAATGTCTTTATTTAAAAAATGCATTAAAAAAAAATCTAAGAAGGGGTTATCATATTTATGCCTTAACGCTTTAAGCTTTTTACACATTTTAAATAGTTTAGAAAATAAAGGAATAATTTCTTCTTTAAAAAATTCAGTTTTCCTCTAACTTTTAAAGTGGCTCTAAATGTGAAGAAAAAAACCCACACAAGCAGTCCTAGTGTTCCCTATAAAAGAAATGTTAAAATGATCACCAAGCCAACAGTATACACCTCTAAAAATGAGACTAGTGTGTGTGACATAAACCAGAAAGGGGGCATAGAAACCTGTCAACATTTATGATGACAGGTAGAGGTCTTTACTATTCTACTGTTGCAAATGCATCTTAAGACTCCTCTAGCATCAACAAAAACAAACCATTTAGAATCATCTGGTATGAGTGTCTAAACTTTGACAGCTGTATGCTTCTCAGACCATCTCTGAAAACTCAGCCAGCTTTCAAAATAACCTCTACCTGAAAACAGTAGGAAGGGTGAAGGTTCTTTCACCACACTGACTTGTGGAAAGAGTAACCCCTCAGTTCACGAATGCCTCAAGGACGTAACATACAACATACATGCTTTGACAGCTCTTACTGATGTCAAAGCTTCCACAGATTGCAAGGCAAGACATGCAACACCTCAAGGTGATGCTCTGGAGAAGTGCATTTGTGAGGAATAATTGTATGCAACATACACATATTTAATTACTAACTTTTCTGGGTCCAGACCACAGAATTGAGGGTTCATTTAAAGTACAGTTTTTTATGCTCAAGATTACAAACAAGTATAGAGTTTAAAAAAATACCCTAAAGTGTTTCAAAGATTATACATACCTTTCCATTTCTCGAAGAATATTTTGTAGAAGCTTTATGTCTTTTGTTATCTTGAACTTTTTCCCAAATGGAATGTCCGATATCACAACGTCAACACTTTCTGAAGGTAATGGCAATGCTGCAAAACAGAAGTTTGATTCTTAAATTTGGCTAAACTTAAGAAAGAACAGTGACTGAGTAGCAACCATGGTTCAAGCAGGTTGACAGCAAAGATTCTCACTCTTGTGGAGTGCATATCCTCAGCACAGGGTTCAGAACCTTCCAAAAAGCCATGGCTATTGGGGCAATGTATATGCTGCCTCATAAGGAGCCATGAACTCCAACAGAATTCACATGGACACACCTTGAAAGGCAGACATGGTGCAAAGGGAGTATACAATTTATGTTGTCAGTCTCCACAAAGTATTACAGTAACTAGATAAACTTTTCTCTGCTTTGAATCTGACAGCATAGATCCCCCCAACCTCTGCAGATAAACTATCAGTGACAACTTTCTACAGAAGTGGTCTAAGAAGAACTAGACTGGAGAACTGTTTTCCCATATTGGGGATCCAAACTGGGAGATAAGCCACAGGATAATAGTCCACTGAATTTATAAATTGACCATCAAGGAGCAGGTTTACAAGCCTTAGGCTTTATCTACACTACCACTTTTCTTGGTAAAACTTTTGTCAGTCAGGGGTGTGAAAAAATACCCCCGTGACAGACACAAGTTTCACTAACAAAAGTGCTGGTGTGGACAGCGCTATGTCGGCAGGAGAGGCTATCCTGCTGGCAAGGAGAGGCTACACAGGAAACCTTATAGCAGGGCAGCTGCAATAATACAGCTGTGCTGCTATAAGATCCATAGTGTAGACATAGGATCACCTCCTTCACTAAGGCTAAGACCTGTTGAGTTTGCTATGAACCTGGAAGAATGTATTGTAAGCACCTGAGGGTCTTACACACTTCCAAGCTTACGGCATTGTTATAAAACACTGGTTCTCAAACTTTTGTATTGGTGACCCCTTTCACACAGCAAGCCTCTGAGTGTGACCACCCCCTATAAATTAAAAACACTTTTTTGTATTTAAAACTATTATAAATGCTGGAGTCGAAGCAGGGTTTGGGGTGGAGGCTGACAGCTCGTGACACCCCCCCCCATGTAATAACCTCATGACCCCCTCAGGGGTCCCGACCCCCAGTTTGAGAATCCCTGTTATAAAACATTTCATCCACCAACACCACACAGGAGGCACTCAAGAGATGTGTGACAGGGGACACCTATGGTATCTGCTAAAAGACTTAAGAAACCCCACAAACATCTTTATCTATCCTCTTTCATTACTAGAAAGAAACCAGTGCCATTAGCGTAGCTTCAGTCCCATATTCCACTAAAGGCAATGGTATAAATGAGGGCATGATTTAGCTTGCAGAATGTTTATTACTGATAGAAAAAATACACCCAGCTTGAGTCTGCAAAGCTGGCAGCCAGAAAAACTGTGTTAATTTACAAGTAAAAACATCTGATCAGGATGTCTTAGAGTCAATGAACACGAAACACTACAATTCCATTTTTGCAAACTAGTTTTGCTCCTCAAGGTAAATAACTGTTTGCAAATGAGTTTTAAAGTGGGAGTTATGTGGTTAACCTTGCAGGCCCTTTACTTACAAGAATAATTTGCTCAAATGCAGATGTTAAATTGAAGGAAGTGACGCATTAGATCTTTCATATAGAATCTGGTTACAGGCAGGTATGGCTGTAACCAATTTAATTTTGATTTTGAGCTGCTTTGAATTGCTGCTCCAAAGGCCTGAATTTTCTATGCCAGAACGTTCTTGGACCAAGATGTATGGTAAATTGTTTTGTCTATGAGCGAAATAGCCAGCTATGCATTCTTTTGAAAAACTGTGGAATTAATATACTCTGACCAATGACTAAGATACAACCACAAGGCATCAATTACTTCCTCAACAAGGGTATGGTCTGAGTTCAGAATACTTCTAATTTTAAGTATCCTAAGCCAAGCCAAGTCCAGTGGGGGCTCTAAAACCAATCAGGTAAGAAACAGGTATTACAAGGAAAGGAGTACTATACATTCTTCTTCATCTGAATACAAGGTAAGGTGTCAAATAGAGAAGATCTTTTGCTAACTGCTGTAATGAGTTTTCATATGTGGATAATTCAGGTCCAGATTTGGAGAACTTGTCCACATTAAGTATCAAATCATAAAGCAATCATCTTCTCCTAAAAATCAGCCCATAAATTGAGAACAAACCGATAGCATTTTCCAGGAAAAGGCCAGGGTCATTAAATGTATCCACTGCAAAAAATAATGATTCATCAATTGGCTTAAGTTATCACTGCAGAAAAATTTGAGTTACAAGCTGCAGATCACAGGGATTTATCTTTGTATTATGATAGTTAATTAGAACTTTTACCTAAATAATGACTTTTTTTGACTGGGAATTTCACATAAGATACAGAGTAACGGTTGTGATTTGCCAAACCCTGGAAATGAATATATACAATATCCTTTTGTTAAGTTTCTTGTCAAAATATAAGGGGAAGAGAACAGAAACAGCAGGTCATGAACATAAAGGAAAGTGTCAAACCAATCATGTATGAAAAGAGTCAAGGTTTTAGTATACTTTGACTCTCAGCATTAACTACACTTTCTGTATAGTTCTAGAACTCTGGTTAGAGTCCTTAACACATGCTTTGTCATTCTCAAATATTACCTATGACAGATGCTTTAAGTAACTCAATTTTATCCATCAAGCCTGCAGCCTTAATGTTTTCATGTGCACCTTGTAGCTGTGAATCATTTATATCAGCACCCAAGTAATGTACATTCTGTTGGAGGGAAAAAGGAGAAAAATTTTATTATGCAGAATAAAACATATTACTGAATATTTTTACACATTTAAGAGTACAAGTTGTTCTTCAAAGGCAAAACCTCTGGGTGATATTCAGTGCTGCAGCTCTTACAATAGCAGAATATAACTCAAAGTCCAGAGAGAAGAGGTACAAAAGTGGCTTTAAGCTTTGCAATTCCAGGTTGCTTTAGGGAGCAGTAATTTAGATAGCCCTAGGTGCTAAGCTACAACAGCCTTTCCACAACTACCTATGAGCAGCTGCACTACTCAGAACCCTGCAGTGCACTGCCCTGTGACATCATCCCTGTCATACTCTGGGGATTGACAGCCTACAGTTCTTGCGCTGAGGGAATAATCTGGCGGAATCCAGGGCTTTTAGAGCCCCTTTATGCTGCGGAGACCCCTGTAACTAGCACAAAAGGGCCAGAGCAGGGATGAGAATCTCTATTTATGAATTTGGACAATTGCAAGAACAGGTGCACAGGAGTTAGTGATTTGTATAAGTACATCTTGGAGAAGTTTTAAACTAAAGCTCAGTTTAAAAATTCTGCAAACTTTTCCAGAAAAGTTTGGCTGATTTTCCAACAAGAACACACACTTTTGGTAAATTACAATACAATGCTTTACAAATATAAAATAAATTAATTTAATGCTATCTTGGAAACATCCTACCTATTATGACTGTAGAACTTACAGGCCATTCTTTTGCAGCTTCCAAGAGTATTGTTCCTAATCCACACATAGGATCTAAAACAAATGCACCAGCCTATAAACAAACAAAACATACTGAGTATTTTTTTTTACACATTTAACAGTATAATTTGTTCTTCAAAGGCAAGACCTTTGGGTGTGATTCAGCACTGCAGCTCTTACAAATGGGGTATTGTATTCAAAGCAAAAAGATGTTGACTTATTTTCTTTGACAGAGCTTGACCCTGGGACATGATGCATGCCCATAAATTCCCATTGAAGTCAATAAGGACTGACAGCAACCAGCACTTTACAAGATTAGACTTACCATAAGACATCAGAAGTATAAGAATCACTGAGATGCCTTCAATTACATTTTCTGAAATCCAAAGCTAAGGCAGGTGTGTTGGTTAGGACAGGCACTTTTAGAGAAAAGTATATCCATAATGTTCCTCTAACAAGTGTTTGTAAGGCCATCTCTGCCTCCACTAACTGGATCATGAAATTCTCAGCTCTCTGGGGAACAGAACTTATCATTATGCAGGCCCCTCTGTTGCTACTATTAATAATCTATGTCAGTGTTTGCTTACATTGATTTCAGCAAGAGATGCCATAGCCCACGCTACAGTAGATCGGAGTCCTGCAGTTCGGATATACTCTCTGGTCGCCAGTGGAAGTCTGCAAACAACAAGAGGTAGATACCAAACTAAAACACTCCATATAAGAAGTGAATCCAAAAGAATGTCTCTGTAAAAATGCAAATTGTCATGCATAAAAATCATAATATAGTCAATTATGGGAACCCAATAGAAAAGGAAACTCAGTGAGGGACCAGGGAGTGTGACTTATTGCTCAGCACTTTTGAAAATCAGGTCTTTGATTTAGGTGCCAAAGTATGGCCTTAGCTTTAGGCTGCTCTGTTGGACATTTAGGCCAAGATTTCAAGTCAACTCTAGACAGATTGTACATGATCTTGATGTACAATAGCCCAAAGGATACAAGTTAAGAAAAATATTTTATACACAGTAGCTGCCAGGACTTATTTATAAAATGAGACAATTAATAGCCATACTATAGAACTGTTATTTGTGAATTTGGTGATAAAAATATTTACCTGAAGACAGGAATCCCCACCACCGAGTAAATATCATTTAGATGTACAAAGAGCTGAAAGGGGAAAAAAAATTACATTAAAAAGTAAACTTGGATCTTCTAAGTTAAATGTGATGGTAGTTTTGCTAATTGAAACTAGGCATCGAAGATGCTATTTATTTGACCTTTATCATTAGGATTTGGGGTTTTAGATCAATCAATAAAAACCTATAGTATCAAAAATTATCTTATCGTTTTTAAATAAAGAACACAATAGGAAAGTTTTAAAAGAATTTGTAACATTTAAACAAGCCATAAAGACATTCTACATTGGTTAAGAGTTCATCATGAGGCATTCATATCTTTGAAGGACCAATTTTTTAATATAGTTCAAGGAACATTCTTAGACACTAAAATTTCCTCCCAACTTCGCCAGCAGGTTTTGCAGGACTTGGATTCCTTCAAAACAAAGCACTACTGCTTAGGGCTGGGATTTTCAAAGCACTGAAGTGACTTAAGAGTCCCCTTGCCTTTTACTGGGACTTGTGCTCCTAAGCAACTTTGGTATTTTTGAAAGTACCATCCCTAGAACTGCACATAGCAAATATGTAGTTCCTTGACTATGTACACATACAGGTGTGCGTAATGAATTTCTAAGGTTGGCAATGGAAGTCTCTTCCCCAGAAAGCATCCCTGACCAGTTAGATCATTGCACTATAAAATGCAATCAGACAACCATTTAGACATTAAGTCCTCCTAGTGAGAGCCTTACCTAGGGAACTGCTGACAAAGCAGAGTTGGATGACCTAAGGTCTTCAGTCCTCTTCAAGCAGAACCCTAATGACCTTTTTCATATCAAGCTTGTGGAGAAGAACTTCATTACGATGGGCATATGGTTGTGGAAAAATTGCAGCAAGGGCAATAAGCTTATTAAAGGTTGATGTCAATCACTACCTTGGCAAGGATCTTTGGGAGAGTTTACAGCAATAACTTGTAAAATCTAGTATGAATGTGGATCAGCCATGAGGGCTTGAAGCATATTCACTTAATGAGACAATCCACTGCCACCAGGAAATTAACCTTCCACATAAGAAAGCTGAACTCACAAGTACAAAGTGCCTCAAAAAGAGGTTTTCAGGACCAAATAAATATCCCCTTATGCAGGGGGCTCTTTTGGGGGGGCACACAATGGAAATAAAATGTGTCTAGACCTGCATGAACTTCATGATAAGGGATGCAGAGACAATGGTCTACCTTCAAATAGCTCATGGCAGGCTGAAACAGCTGTCAAATGCACCTGGATTAAAACCAGTCTTTAATACAGATTCAGAAAAATAAAGGCAAGGCAAGGCAGTTTGCACGCATCATTTACAGTGAGTCTCACTGCACCATAGAGCAATCCTTTCTACTTAGAGCTGGAAGTCTTACTAGTAGATTCTTTTAGAAAAGCCAGGATGTTTGGAATACCTAGCTGAAGACATCAAGCCTGCAGAGTGTCATCCTTTCAGGAACCAGATCAACAGGGATAGAGATTTGGGCTGGGATGTGAACAGACTGTTAGTCCAATGGGACTTCCCACCACTTTTGTGAGCAGGGTTGAAGACTTAACCCTGTACTGGCTCAGACAGAGTATCAGGATGACTGAACTTTCACCCCTTCTGGGTTTGGTCAGAACCTTTGCTACCAGACTTACTGGTTCATAGGTATACGGGAGTCCCCTTCCCCAGTGCCACAAGAAGACTACTGGTACTTTTTTGTTCACATCAGTAGCAAAGGGTGAGGGGAATTCTACACAGTCTTACAACAAGAACACAGGAGGGAGAATCCTATACTGGTATATTTAAGTAATGAAAATGTTCTATACTGAAGCAGGAAGGTCCAATGCCCAGTTGGCTTAGTGGTCAGATAGTGGCCTTTCAGTTTCTGCCACCTTGTTCATCCCAGATGGGGCTCTGTATGTATGGCCTCAATCACCCCCACATGTGCCAATTTCTCCCCACAGGTTGTGTCACTACAGAGAAGTGGGGGGGGGGGGAAGCGCCAAGATGGGGGGGACCAGGCCCCCAACTCACTCCACCAGGTCCTGACCCAGGGGTTTATTAAAAAGTGTCCAGTCCAGTTATTGAGGTACCCCAAATTATGTTTTCCATTTGGTCACTTCCTACCAGTATGGAGCCTCAGTTTGGCGCATAGTCATAGGCTTAGCAGACTCTCCTTGGTCTGTTAGTGTCCTGTTCAGTCAGTCACTCTGACAGCTTCCAAATCCCAAAGAAATGGAGGAGTGGGGGGGATTCGGTCCCCGCTGCTAGATAAACCCACACAAAGCTGTTGTCTTCTTGGCACAGCTCAGCATCAGCCTTGCTTCTTGGAGCCGTGTGCTTCTTATTCCCCTCACCCGCTTCCTGGCTACCAGTGTTCTTTTAAACTGTTCCCCCACTGGGAACATGCCCTCCACCTGTTGAGGGGTGAGGCCTCCCCAGTCCAGTATTGCTCTACTCCCAGCCCTAGTTCAGAGTGGGGCCTATAGACACTATCTCACACACTCTAAAACCACAATATGAACAGTGAAATAAGTCATGTCAAATCAGCACTTGACAGTGTCATTTTAAAACTAGAGAATTCAGTAAACAAACCACTTCATTACCTCTAGATCAGGGTTTCTCAAATCTGCTTTCCATCCAAGCTGTTTTATAAGAGTTATTCCAAGTACTTTTCCCACCTCCTGAAAGAACAAAAAACAAAAAGAAGCCACCCCAAAAAAACCCAAAAACAAAACGATCACTGAAAGCCATTAAGATTAAAAGGAATCTAAGTTACAAAATTACAAAAAACAAGTTATGTTAGAGTTTAAAGAATTCACAAGCAAGGCAAGACTATATAGTGAAATATAACATTAGCAGCTCTGAATCTGAACATATACAAAGAAGCCAAACAAAACATTTGTCCTAATACCACAACTGAAATTTAACAATTTGATTACTAAGTATTAGTGCAGAACTACTTACTTTTAAACTGGCAATTAGTTTGCTTTCTTCAGCATCTTATAAAGGTATTCTGCTCTGAAACACAGCTATAAAAGTGTCATTGGGGGTAGAATTCTTCCCCAACCTGCCAGCCCTGTAAACTCCACCTACACTGTGAGACAAGCTAATTCTTTCCCTTCATTATCCAGAGATTCTGCAGGCCAAATAAGACCTCTGCAAAGGGAACACTTACAGTTCATTCTGATTTTAGAGAGGTTGCAGATTTCAAGAAATACTCCTTTTATTTAAAACATGCAATGAATTTAAGTCCATCCACTGCAGAGTTAGCTATGCAACCCCCCATTACTTTCAATGTTTGCACAGTTGCACATCATCAGTTTCATTGTTCAAACTGCAGTCAGTTACAAGAAGGAATAAAATCCCGCTCTCTTTCAGCTGTGTTAGTTATACATGGCTAACAGGAACAAAAAGTAGTAAAATATCCACTTAATTGTTAATGAACAAAGATGTGTCTCTGACTCTGGGGTTAGACCAGAACTATCGAGTAAGTTTAAAAAAAAATTTAAAAAGCACAACCTATGAACTGTTAGGTAACTAGATTCATTACTTACTTGTGAATATCAAAACACTGACTAGTTTCTTCCCAATATCTATATGGCACACACAAGTGAAGTAGGGCTGTGAATACCATTTAAAAAGTTAACCGTTTAAACGATTACAAATATGTCATTTAAACGGTTAACCAATTAAGCAGCTGGGCCTGCTCCAGCCGGGCGGTGCAACTCTGGCCAGGTAGCATGGCTCCATCCACTCCAGTTAACCTTTTACATCCCTAAAGTGAAGGGACATTTTCAGTTTCTTTAAAATATATTTTGTAGATCTTAATAAGAACATAAGAATGGCCATACTGGGTCAGACCAAAGGCCCTTCCAGCCCAGTATCCTGTCTACCGACAGTGGCCAATACCAGGTGCCCCAGAGGGAGTGAACCTAACAGGTAATGATCAAGTGATCTCTCTCCTGCCATCCATCTCCACTCTCTGACAAACAGAGGCTAGGGACATCATTCCTTACCCATCCTGGCTAATAGCCATTAATGGACTTAACCTCCATGAATTTATCTAGTTCTCTTTTAAACCTTGTTGTAGTCCTAGCCTTCACAAGCTCCCCAGGCAAGGAGTTCCACAGGTTGACTGTGCGCTGAGTAAAGAAGAACTTCCTTCTATTTGTTTTAAACCTGCTACCCATTAATTTCATTGGGTGGTCCCTAGTTCTTATATTATGGGAACAAGTATGTAACTTTTCCTTATTCACTTTCTCCACACCACTCATGATTTTATATACCTCTATCATATGCCCCCTTAGTCTCCTCTTTGCCAAGCGGAAAAGTCCTAGCCTCTTTAATCTCTCCTCATATAGGACCCGTTCCAAACCCCTAATCATTTTAGTTGCCCAGCAACTAAAATACAGCAAAAGTACACCTCTACCCTGATATAACACGGTCCTCGGCGCGCTCAGGGGAGGAGGTGGAGCGGAGGTGATCTGGGGCAGGGAGCAGTTCCTCTGCGCCCCCCCCCACCCCTTTGCTGCGACCCCCCTGCCCCAGCTCACCTCCGCTCCGCCTCCTCCCACGAGCATGCCGCAGCTCTGCTTCTCCACCCTCCCAGGCTTGCGGCAAGCCTGGGAGGGAGGGAGAAGCGGAGGTGAGTTGGGGCGGGGGGGGGCGCACAGAGGAACCGCTTGCGGTAACACGAATTCGGCTATAACGAGGTAAAGCAGTCCCGCTCCCCAGAGCGCTCCTTTACCGCGTTATATCTGAATTCGCATTATATCAGACCACATTATATCGGGGTAGAGGTGTATTACAGCAAAAGTCTCCATACTCATAACACCCCATTGGAGCTAGTCATTTCTACAACCTTTGTACCATAATTCTTTAAAAGAAAATGGTGTTCATTGGTTCAACACAGCTCTTTAGCAGTTCTCCCTTTTTAGCAAGCATAAACAAAGCTGCATATTAAAGGCCATTATCTAGCCAAAATTAAGCTTTCATGACTCTGATTCATAGGTTCAGATTCATAGAGTCCAAGGCCAGAAGGGACCACTGTGATCATTTAGTCTGACCTCCTGTATAACACAAGCCCTAGAAGTTCCTTACAATAATTCCTAGAGCATATCTTTTAGAAAACCATCCCATCTTGATTTAAAAAGTGTCAACGATGGTAAATCCACCACAACCCTTGGTAAATTGTTCCCATGATTAATTACCCTCACTGTCAAAACTCCAAACTATATAGCCTGCTCCACCCATTCTGAGAGGATTGCTCCATCAGCAGCAGCCATATAATGCACAGATTGGCTATACAAGCCTGTCTTCTTCTCAGGAGTGAAGTCACTGATTCCTGCTTGCTCAACTGCTATATGACCAAGTGACTGGAATTAAGTGAATGACCTGGGATAACACACTGAACATGAGCAGGTTCTTCCTTAGCTACTTGAAGACTGCTCTCAGATAGGGAAGAAACTGACAGCTTTCACCTGAGATTCACGAACAAGTGTGCTACAAGGCCAAGAATTCCTTTCCCATCCCACATTTATATAATTGGGAAGAATCATCTTAACATTGATGCATAGCCCCACACACTGCAGTCTGAGGTGGTAGGACCACCAACATTCCAAGATCTCAGAGATTGGGAAAGTCCCTCCCATCAATAGCCAGAATCCTCAGTTTAATTGCTTATAGGCCAGCTGGACTTGTTTGGGGCCACATTACCACTGTAGGAACTCCCACAGAAAACTCATTTGATCTGAAAAGCTCTTAACACCTGCTGTTCAGCATATCTTTAGATAGATTAACCTAGTGTATAGCCACTATCCACAAATTTCTGGAAAGTTTTGAACGAGTAGAGCCTGAAATAAATGTAAAACACTGTGCATAAAATTGAGCACATTTCTAAGTGTTTGCGGGACTGGAGCCTTACAGTTTACTGTGCACTTACTTCAATGGAAAAACCTCCCAAAGAACCAAACTTCTGCCCATCTTCAAGTAAAATAAATGGAACCTCAAATAAATGGAACAGATATGTTGCTTTTTTGCATCCCTTATGCACAAATGTATTACTTATAAATATAATACATCCTCGATAGAAACTATTCATTTGAAAAGTTATTTTGCCCTAAAAATGCCCTGAAATGAGCAATACCTGTGTTTTTATTCAAGGTTCTCTAACACTAACCATGAATAGTCATGCTTTTAGAAAGCAATTTAGAAACTATTACTGATCTGTTTACTAACCTAATACACATAGTTATTAGGTATTTCAGCACACCTTTAAAATGTACAATTCATTCTATCCTTCAGGAATTTTGATTTGTCATACCTGTGAAGTAAATACTTTTGCAATTGTTCCACTACAGCGACAAGAAACTCTGAAACTGAAGCTGCGGTTATTGCTTTCAACGGATTTCTCTATTCTACTTTCAGATGTATCTTCTAGAAAAGTTTTGCTTTCAGTCAACAAATCCATGTTGTTGTTTGTTTCTAGTACCACACTTTTCTTTTGCTCTTCCACGTGGCATTCATCAGAAACTGTCTCTAATATTTGCTCTCTCTTCTGGTTTTTTGTTATGATACTTATCTCTTCTTCTGATTTTCTTTTTAGGGATTTTGGATTTTCTTTAGAGATGTTTCCTTGTTTGACCTTATTTCCATGAAGATGTTTCCAAATGGAAATAATATCCAGCCAACATCTGGGGTCCTCAGTTACAAGTTTTTGAATTTCATGAAATACTTTTCCTAAAAGAGATATGAACTTAGTTTATTCTGTGTTAACATTTAATACACACAATTTATTTTTTTACTAATCAACATTAAAGTATATGTTTGGGAATATTAAACACTTATTTCCTAGGACCGTTAAATGAAATATCAATGCCTTACAAAAAGTCTAATCCATTCATTTTCACAGATAAAGAAATTTTACTTTTACTCAGGGCTAGTACATATTCACACATGACAAAATCAGCACAATAAGTAGGGCCAGGATCATTACAGTTTCCACACGAATTTTCTACAGCAAAATTTCTTAAAACATTTTATACAAAAGGAGTTAAGACAACAGATGTTAAAAAGAACAATTAACTCTGTAAATTTGTGAATTCGTTAACTCCTGAAGCACCAATTATTGAACGTAAGTATTGCAATTCTGATCTGATTTGGTTATAGGTGATGTTAACTGAATCATGTCCTGCTTTGTCCTGGCCTTGCCCATAGCTCTCCCCTCTGCTCAGATATTCAGAGAGCTCTGCATGGCAATGGGCCAAATTCTGGAGCTAGCTCAGTGTGCTAAAATGAACTGGGCTCTTACCCTATTCTACCAATTATTAGTTTTTTGCCTTTGGATAAATCAACTTAATCTCTCTGTCACTTAGTTGCCCCTATTGTGAAATAAGGATAATGCTTATTCAGCTTTATAAGGCACTTAGAAATGCTGTTCAACTCTGAAAAGTGGCCAAAAGTCAGATCCGTTTCCCTATGTGGATTCAGACACATACTAGTATCCACTAACTTGAATTTTTTTAAGTTACATTTTACTCTTGTTACATTGCAGAGCCTACACATCTTCAGAAGAGGGAACTGGAGTCTATTCCTTCTTGTGCACCATCAACAGAACTACTAATTAAATTTCAACAGCAAAGCTAAATTTTATGACCATATTTAAACCACAGCAACACCAGAGTTTCCACAGGTGTAAGGAAAAGCAGTTAGTCCACAAAACCTTTATTACAGGCAATTAGAATAAGAAGAAAGGAACCCAACTGTAAAGATATAAACATGTGATTAACTTTAGGTACATGAGTAGTTCCACTGACTTCACTAGAGTAAAATATTGAGAAACTGAATTTTGGGGAATAAAATTAGTACAAGTATTATGACCTTCAGTTTTCCTCAGTACACAGATGAAAGTAAGTTAGGTACTTCTATTTATTTTTTTAACTTTAGGTCCATGGATAAATTTGATCTTTCATGAAAAGTTTTAGAATATTTTTCAAGTTCCTAATCAAATTCTATCATCACTATTTTTATCTGAATCTAATCTTTTCAGATACTTATAACATTTGAAACGTCATACCACAAATAATCCATTTCAGTTTATATACCTAAATCCACTCAACCGCCAAGAAAATTATTCCTCTCACTCATTATACATAATGCTCCAGATTTATACCATGATATATGAAAAGAATTTGGCAGAATTCAACAGAATCTGTTTCATTCAGTACATATCCCTGACTCATCAGCTGTCTAACCTGAGCACCAAATGAGGCAGGAGCCCTGTGGAAAAAAAAACTAAGCAGCCATACAACTAAAGAGTATCATAGAATCATAGAACTGGAAGGGACCTCAAGAGGTCACTTAGTCCAGTCCCCTGCACTCAAAGCAGGACTAAGTATTAGCTAGACCATCCCTGACAGGTGTTTGTCCAGCCTGCTCTTAAAAATCCCCAATGATGGAGATTCCACAACCTTCCTAGAGAATTTATTCCAGTGCTTAACCACTCTGACAGTTAGGAAGCTTTTCCTAATGTCCAACCTAAACTGCTCTTGCTGCAATTTAAGCCCTTTTGCTTCTTGTGCAATCCTAAAAGGTCAAGAAACAACAATTTTTCTCCGTCCTTCTTGTAACCACCTTTTATGTACTTGAAAACTGTTATGTCCCCTCCCAGTATAGTAATGCATGAATCTAAAAATGGGCATGGTTGTTGAGTGTGTACATTAATTGATACCATCGAACAGGGCAGGACTTCTCAGAGCTCTGGTGGATTCCAACCCCCAACTTTAAAAACTTTCCACTGAAATTACACAAATATGTACGTGCAAGTGAGCTGTAGCTCACGAAAGCTCATGCTCAAATAAATTGGTTAGTCTCTAAGGTGCCACAAGTACTCCTTTTCTTTTTGCGACGGTAAACATCTGATGAAGTGAGCTGTAGCTCACGAAAGCTCATGCTCAAATAAATTGGTTAGTCTCTAAGGTGCCACAAGTACTCCTTTTCTTTTTGCGAAAATGGCCCACCTGTTGATCACTTTAGATAAGCTATTACCAGCAGGACAGTGGGGTGGGAGGAGGTATTGTTTCATGATTTCTGTGTGTATATAAAGTCTGCTGCAGTTTCCACAGTAAACATCTGATGAAGTGAGCTGTAGCTCACGAAAGCTCATGCTCAAATAAATTGGTTAGTCTCTAAGGTGCCACAAGTACTCCTTTTCTTTTTGCGAATACAGACTAACACGGCTGTTCCTCTGAAATGAAACATTAGTTTCTTTACATAAAGAGAGTGCATAAACAAGTCTTATTTTTTAAATCACTTCTAACTCTGCCAAATCAAAATGGATTTTCCCCTTGACCACTCACAGGAACATTTGTGACCTAGGGACTATTCTAAACCACAAAGCTGTCAGAGCTATTAAAAAACTTTAAAAATGTATTTCCTCCCCATTCTCTCTATTAAAACAACTGAATTGCTTTTGTGCAATCTTTCTAAAAAATCACTTGAGTGGAGAGATGACCTGAAAGATATCAGCCCAAAAGGCAAATTTTTAAAAAAGTTTAAGCAATCAAATGAGCCTTCAAGAGGAAAAAAGTCTTTAAAAACTCCAAGAGTATTTGTTGCTAAGGTCTACACTTACAAAAAGAGGAATCCTGTTATGTGTTGTGATTTTTTTTTTTTATATTAACCTTTCAGAGTAGAAAGGTACTTGAATGTCCTTGGACAAAAAAGTCTTATTATTACTTAATTAAAACTATGGCATTTGAAAACAATTATGGAATTCTTTTCCAAATCAGATTTCAACTTGTACTTTGAGTTCATAATATTTTGTGTGTAGAAAGAGGAAGAATAATCAACAGTACCTTTATTTCTAGAGAGAGAAATTGGTGCATGTTTTTTCAGCAGCAAAAATAATCGTTCTCCAGACTTCAGCATCTTCAATTTACTCAACTCAGAATTGGTGGTAAAGAATACTTTTCCTGAAACATACTCCACCTAACAAAAAGAAGAAAAAGTCTAAAAAATAGTCTCTAGATTTGGTTTAGGCCCACCAAAAGAAACTTACTATGCGGTTGCACACCCTCATATTAAGTGCTCTGGCTCCTTTGACTCCATCCAACCGCAGTAAGCAGAGGTGTACAATGAAGAGCACCACTATATTAATATATTGAGTTCAATATAGTTTAGTATACAGTTAGAGTTAGGGTTAACCCTAACCCTTATCAACTCAATCTGTTAGATACCTGAGGACATTAAAACCCATGAGGCACTTTGTAAGAACTGGGGGTTTTCCCCAGGGTCATTGCGCATTTTTCCTTTGCTCAGCATACTGTTTACCACCTGACTGCTGCCCTTCACTTAAGGGGTTTCTGCAGTTCTCATCACATGGGGGTAATGTATGAGATACTTTGGGACAAACAGGTGCACTATAAACCCAAGATATTATTACAGTATACTCCTTTGGATCTAGAATGGCTGCTTTATTTGGATATCTCCAAGAAAACAGACTACTGCTTAATTGGGAAAATATTATCTTAAATTTAGCTAAATGCTCAATAGTTAAATGATGATAAACTAGGCCTTGAAAAAGACATGAAATTTTAAGCTCTGATCTGTAACATAGAAGTTGTCAAATGAAGATTAAGGGGAAGATTTTCTTGAAGACTGGGATGACCAATAAGCATAGCTAGTCCAGTAGCACCTGGTGCAAATATGCAAAAACCACCTTGAAGAACCTTTACAACTGTTAGTCAGGCATGAAGAGGTAGGAATAACAAGTGTTTTAAAGTCAAATTAGGGTAATTGAGTTTGCTAACATGACTTGAAATGCCACTTAGCACCTAGTATAGACATAGTTTAATACTTTTACAATCGTGTTTGGCAGTCAGTCCTATTATAACCTGGGTTACATAACAGCTAACTCAAGTTACACAAGTGGAATCAGAAAAGCACCAAGAGCAGCCATAACAAAAGAATGGATGTTTTTTCTTTGTGAACAGGGCACAAGAAGAAACAGATACATGCCCCCTCACATCAGAAGTGCACCTTAAATGAAGTGTCCTTAGCCTCAGTTTGCCAGAAGCTGGGAACAGGCGACAGGGAGTGGATCACTTGGTGATTACCTGTCTGTTCATTTGCTCTGGGGCACCTGGCATTGGCCACCGTCAGAAGATAAGATACTGGGCTAGATGGATCTTTGGTCTGACCTAGTATAGCCGTTATGGTCTTATGTTATGCATGAACAAAACTGTGGAGAAATAGATCTGAGCAACAAGATACCTCAGTCTCACCACACCACCTTTAACTTGCCCAACTAAAACTCACATCCTCTGTCTAGGGCTGCAGGGTCTGTTTCTCCCTCAGAAGTCCCACCGGCTCACCAGTCACCTAGAACTTGGCTAGACATGGGCAGGAGATGTATCTCCAAACAGAGTGAGCCAACAGGTACACACACAAGTTGTATTATAATACATATTAGATGACAGAGGGAAGCCACCATCTACGCTAGGGTTTAAAAACATGTTGGCTAACAGTAAATGAACATGTTTCAAAACTATATAGTTTATCCTGGCGTGCACAGGACCCAAAACCTCCCTGGGAGGTTGGAGCAGGTGAGACCCGAAGGACAAACTCAACAAAAGGATCTCCCAAGCCTCCTATCCCATTAGAGCCCAACCCCCTCTCCCTCCCAACAGCCTCCACCTCCTTAAACCCCCATCCGGATGCACCCGATGCAGTGAGCTGTAGCTCACGAAAGCTCATGCTCAAATAAATGTGTTAGTCTCTATGGTGCCACACGTCCTCCTGTTCTTTAAACCCCCATGCAGCCCCCCAGGTCCCCCTCCCCATCAGGCCTCCACAACAGCCTTACATCCCCCCACACCTCATCAGGCCCATATCCCCCGACTCCCCCACATCCGATCCTCACCCCTCAACTCCCATACACCCAGATTTCCGCCCCTCAGACCCACTTCCCCCCACAGGCCCGCATCCCTCCACACAGCCCCCTGCCCAGACCCCTCCCAGCGCGGGCCGGGCGAAGCGAGGCCCCTCACCTGCGTGGCCCCTAGCCGGGCCCGCACCTCCCGAAGCAGGAAGGGCTCCAGGCCCCGGCCGGCCGTGCAGAAATAGCGGAGAGAGGGCCCAGCACAACCCGAGGCCTCCGCCATGCCGCCCGTTCCGCCGCTGGGCCGGGCCTGCCCCGCCCCTCGGGCCGCCCCCCATCACCCGGCCCCGCCCCTGCCCCTCAGTCCGTCCCCCCAGTTTCCCCGCCTCTCCCAGCTGCCATTCGGGCCGCCCCCCCAATTCCCTCACCCCGCCTTTCCTGGCCGCCCCTAAGGCCACCCCGAGCCCCCTACCCCGCCCCTCAATCTGCCCCCAGTCCATTCCCCCCACCCCAACACCGCCCCCTCAGCCCCCCCAACTGCCCCTGGCCCATTCCCACAGTCCCTAAACCGCCCTTCAGGCCATCTTGTCCCCAGCACCCTGCCTCCTCCCACCCTGAGACCCCCGTCACAGTGCCTCTCCCCATCGCTCTGAGCCCCCTGCACCCCCACACTGAGACCAACACCCCCACACTGTCTCCTCTGCCTGACACCTCACCCCAGAGTCCCTTTAGGGTTGCCACCCATGCCTAGTGTATCTGTACATCCCAGAGTTTAAAGGAATACTCCCTGCCATGACTGAACTGAGTAGGGAAGCTTGATTGCCCCCATCTTGCTCCGAGACCTTGAAAATGTGAATAAAATGTATTCTTTTTACTAAAAAGTGATTTTTCACTGTGAGGACATCATTAATTTCAAGAGCATCTAGTCGGCTTGTTTGGCTTTGTATCAATACGTGACCTGGTGATAAAAATCATCTGCTGCCCATACCTTTCAACCTTCAGGTAGAGAAAGCCAGAGAATTACATTAGAAATCTACAGCACAAACTCTTAAATTCTAAAGCAGTGTGACCTACATGCATTTGCAGTAACCAGCACACTCAACAGAGAGGCCAAGGCCTGCAGGGGCCAGGGGGACTTGTGTGTCCTGCTTTTATTCCCTGAGGAAATCCTCTCAGATCAGGGTCAGGAAACCCTGTGTTTATGAGAAGCTTGCTGTGCTCTGTAAATAAATGGTAACTTCCTTCAGGGGTTGCAACCAGACACCTTCTTTTACCAGCTCTAAATCTACACAGGTTCATTTAAGGGGACATTTTAGTTATATGCAAATTAATTAGTTCAAATAATTTGATGAACTCTGTGTGCGACACTTACTAAATATTCCTAATTTTCCCCCCAAAGTTCCCCGACTCTCTTCTCTTCAGAGATCTTCCCCTAACACTGCCCCTTTCATCTAGCTCTTTTACCAAAAACTGCCCTGCCCCATGAACCGCCTGCATTGCTCCCCTTCCTCAAGAACTCCCACCCCAGACAGTCTCCCTTCCTGCTCCACCCTGCTCCTCAACTTGCTTGCAGGCTTTATCCCAACAGTGTCTCCCCTGCCTGAGGTTTATCTATTTTGTGTCTGTTTAGTGAAATATTATGCAGTAATATAAAAATAAAATCTCTCTGTTTAACCAGAGTGTTACCATATTACAGAGTGAGCCCCGTTAACACCAAATGCTCACAAAGCAACATACACACCAGAAACCCCCATCACTTACACTGTCTCAACATACCTGGGTTTCTGTCCTTGCAATTGCACCCTCCACGTGGCCTGGGACCCCTATTCCCATATTGTGCTGTGACCCTGCTTGAGGTCCCTTTCTCCACACTCCTCTCCCCCCAGCACCATACACACACTGGAAGCCCCATGACAACTCACTTGGAAAACCTCCCCTTGCACAGCCCCCTGTGCCTTAGACCCCACTTCCACATTACCTCTCTGCACTGTTCCTCCAACCTAAAAACTCTTTTGCTTTACACTGCCTCTTCACCGGAGACCTTTTCCCTAAAACTACAAGCCCCAGCTCCTCCCTGCCCAAAAGCCTTAACTCCAGAGCTGCCCACACTACCATATCCCCTTCCATTGTACAGTCTCCTGACTGGAGTTTCCCTCACTGCATTATCCACCAACCAGAGGCCTTTCTCCTCTCCTGCCTAAGATCTCACTCCAAACAATTTTCCAGGGTGGTGGAAGGATGGTATATACTCAGAAGGCTGGGCATGGGAAAAAGGAGTTGTGTTCAATTCAGGTTGAGATCAGCTTATTTAACTGCTCCATTTAGCAAACAGAAAGAGACTCTTTTAGCCACTTGCATAGATCTTGCTTTTTTAAAAAAAAACTATTTATTTATTTAGGAAGCTTTAACAGGTTTACAAATCATTGCAATGTAAATATCAGAAAAAAATATAATCATGACAACTTTGAGCTTATTTTTTGTCTATTTAGTGAAACATTATGCAGTAATATAACTATCAAATCTCTCTGTTTAACCAGTGTTACCATATTACAGAATGAGCCCTGTTACACCATCCAGGACATGTTTCTGGTGATTTTATTAAATTGAGTGAAACTGCTGACTACTAATACTACCACCAGGCATATTTATCACACATTTATATTAAAAAAATATTCAAAGGTTTTCTAGTTATTATGTAAATTAAAGTATTTTGTTTGAGTATTTAATAACTGGTACCAAATATCTAAGTATCTATTCTCTGTCTCTTTTGCTGGGTTTGTAACTGATGCATTAATTTTTCAATAACGTTACATATTTTTGGCAATATTCCCCTAGCTCTGGACTATTTTTTTCCTAGTAATAGGCTATCAGTATTCTAGCAGCTGCAAACAGATGAGAGGTTAATTCTTCATTCCTTTGAGTGTGACCACTACTACTAGGAAGCCCCAGGAGGATTACCAAAGGATGATTTGGTAATAAATATTCAACAATTTGTAATATTTATTTACAAATCACATCCCAATATTTTTTAATGACTGGAGATGCCCACCATATATGCATGAAATCTCTTCTTTCACTTAATTTTTCTAGCATTTATCTCCATTCAATTTCTCTCTATTTTTTTAATTTGACTGATGTGAGGTACCACTTAAACAGTATGTTAAAGAAATTTCCTTTTGTTGTGCTACAGACTGAGGTTGCTGTTCCTCTTTTCCAGGTCAAAATCTATTCATCTGGTGTAATTTGTCTATTCAGATCTTTCCCCACCATGTCATATATAAACATTTCTTTGTTAGGAAAGCTATCTGCAAAGATTGATATAAATCAGTTATAAATTTTTTGTTTCCTTATTGACCATAAGCCATCTCTTCTATTAAAAGATAGCTTTCTATACACAACTTCTCTAGAAAGTTGAGGCCAGGTGCTTAGTGTTATTATTAGACTGTGTGTCAGTCACCTAATCTGGAGGAAAAAGAATTGTGCTCTTTGATAGCTCAGCTGGTAGTGTCAAAGGCTGGAGAATAATTAAAAAGGCATGTTTAACCAGTCATTCAATTCTGCTTTAAAACAGCAATCTCATCTATATCTTTATGGGAAAAAACAACTGTCTTATGACAACTTGTAAATCCTTGGTAGAACATGATGGCAAATGCATAAAATGGCACATGCTAAGGAAAACACAGAAAAAAAGAGGCATTAGGGTATCCTTAGGCTTGGTCTACACTTTAAATTTATACTGGCATAGCCCTGTCAATCACAGGGTGTGAAAAAACCCAGGACCCTGACCAGCATAGCTATGCCAACAAAACTCCCAGTGTAGACACAATTGTGCTGACAAAAGAATGCGTAACCAGTGGAACAACTTACTAAAGGCTATGCTGCATTCTCCATCATTGACAATTTTTAAATCAAGAACAGAATTATCAGACACATAGACGAATATGATTTGTTGTGGAAGAGTCAACACGGTATTTGTAAAGAGAAATCATGCCTCACCAATCTACTAGAATTCTTTGAAGGGGTCAACAAGCAAGGGTGAACCAGTGGATATAAAGAACAGGAGTATTTGTGGCACCTTAGAGACTAACAAATTTATTTGAGCATAAGCTTTCATGGGCTACAGCCCACTTCATCAGATGCATAGAATGGAACATATAGCAAGGAGATGTATATATACACATACATACAGTGAACATGAAAAGGTGGAGTATGAGCTATTATCAGCAGGAGAAAAAAACCCGGGAGTGTTAAGTATCCTCACACCTCCTTGTCAACTGTCTAAATGGGCCATCTTGATTATCATGACAAAACTTTTTTTCTCCTGCTGGTAATAGCTCATCTTAATTAATCAGCCTCTTACAGAGAACATGAAAAGGTGGAGTATGTGTATATATCTATATATCTTCTTGCTATCTGTTCCATTCTGTGCATCCTATGAAGTGGGCTGTAGCCCACAAAAGCTTATGCTCAAATAAATCTGTTAGTCTCTAAAGGTGCCATGTTAGTCTGTATTCGCAAAAAAACATGGCTGCTACTCTGAAACCTATCTTTTAACCAGTTACTGATCCAGGAGAAGACCTTCCCTCTTATCCAGTGATTGCTTACTTTGCTTAAGAGCCTTTGGTGATGGACTTTGTCAAAGGCTTTCTGAAAGTACACTATATCCATTGATTTCAGAGTAGCAGCCATGTTAGTCTGTATCCGCAAAAGGAACAGGAGTACTTGTGGCACTTTTACAGACTAACAAATTTATCTGAGCATAAACTTTCCTGAGCTACAGCTACTAATAAATTTGTTAGTCGCTAAGGTGCCACAAGTACTCCTTTTCTTTTTGCGAATGCAGACTGAGTACTTGTGGCACCTTAGAGACTAACAAATTTATTAGTAGCTGTAGTTCACAAAAGCTTATGCTCAAATAAATTTGTTAGTCTCTAAGGTGCCACAAGTACTTCTTTTCTTTTTGGTTAAAAGATAGGAAACAAAGGGTATGAATAAATGGCCAGTTTTCAGAATGGAGAGAGAGAGAGTTGTGTCCCCCAGAGTCTGTACTGGGACCAGTACTGTTCAACATATTCATAAATGATCTGGAAAAAAGGTTGAACAGTAAGGTGGAAAAAATTGCAGATGATACAAAACTACTCAAGATAGTTATGTCCAAAGCTGACCAAGACGAGTTACAAAGGGATCTCACAAAACTGGGTGACTGGGCAACAAAATGGCAGATGAAATTCAATGCTGATAAATGCAAAGTAAGGCACATGGGAAAACATAATCCCAACTATACATATAACATGATGGGGTCTAAATTAGCTGTTACCACTCAAGAAAGAGATCTTGTGGATAGTTCTCTGAAAACTTCCACTCAGTGTGCAGCTGCAGTTAAAAAGCTAACAGAATGTTGGGATTCATTAGGAACAGGAAAGGTAATAAGACAGAAAATATCATAGAATCAAATATCATAAAATGCCTCTATATAAATCCATGATATGCCCACATCTGGAATACTGCATGCTGATCTGGTCGCTCCATCTCAGAAAAGATATAGTGGAATTGGAAAAGGTACAGAAAGGGTAACAAAAATTATTAGGGGTTTCCAAAGCAATGTTTAAGCATGATGTCACCATTCTTCTGCATGTGAACAGACAGTACCAGGAAATGTCAATGAACCCTCTCAATCTCTATGAGAATAAGTACTGATTGTGAAATTAAGAATTGTTCATTTGTTTGAAAACAAGTGTCCCTTTGATGTTTCTAAGGTGCTATTAATAATAGAATCCACTCTATTTTAAGGTGTTGGTGTCCCTTTACGGGAAACCTACGTGTGTCTTACACTACTGTTTGTCACGAGTATATTTTGCCCATTGTGTCCAATCCAGAGACCCGTGTCCTATTCCCAGCTCTGTCACTGACCTCGTAATCAGGGTGCTCAACCTACAGTCTACGGGCCGTACATGGCCCCACCAGAGGATTTCATAAGGCCTGTGGCCTGCTTCAACACAATATACTACTGATCAATCCATTAGCATTTTGTCATCATGTTTATATCATTTTAGTTTAGTTATGTGTTCTTTTCCCGTTTTATATAATTCTGATATGTTTTATGCACTGATTTCTTTGTTTGTTTTTAACAAACACTATACTAATATACTCTACATACTATAGTATACTATACTTTAATACTGTACATAGGTTGCTTCTATCTAAATACATACAAAACAGGATCTGTTTGGCCAACACAAGGTTTTGCTCAGGTTTTATGTGGCCCTCCTGTGTAAGCAGGTTGGGCATCATGGACTATAGTTAAACCCTGCATTTAGCAGAATTATTGTGATATTAGAACAAATAATGTTGGAAAACAGGTATTATTTTGTATCAAAAGGATATTTGTTTTCACTCTGATCATGGTAAATGGAGCTCCCATAATTTGGCATCATTAATCACATTACTTTGTTTGTCACAATTAAACCTTCCAAATACAACTTTGCCAGCGAAGAAGATCTGTTATCAACCTCTCACCTACGGTAAAATTGTATTCCTAGGAGAAACACATACACTAACCTAAAAATGATTGAACCAGGAGAGGGCAGTGTCCTCATTAGAATGTTCCATTCTATGCATCTGATGAAGTGGGCTGTAGCCCACGAAAGCTAATGCTCAAATAAATGTGTTAGTTTCTAAGGTGCCACAAGTACTCCTGTTCTGTTTGCGGATACAGACTAACATAGCTGCTACTCTGGAACCTAGCATTAGAATGGTAAATTATGAGTCTGTTTTAAAATTAAAGGTCTGCTGGCTGAGTAAGCTTAAGAGAAAAAATATATTGAAATATTATTATTATTCTCAGCAGTTCCATAATATCAGAACATCGGTTTATATTTATTTACAATAATCCAAGATCACCGGCAGTGTAGTGTCCAAATAAAGATTTTTCTGAATTCTGTACATTGTTAGTGCATATACTGTGAGCTCAAAGAAATAATAAGAGAAGCTGTGTGTGTGTTTTCGCATTTCAGTTAGCCAGCAAAACATGTTTATATTCTCTCCGACCTTTTCATTTTAATGAGTCCTAAACTTCCTCTTTCTTATTTGCATGAACCTGAATTGCAAAGATTTTGGAGATCTCCAGAGTTTATCGTGTAGTCAGAATTATTTTCACTTCCCTGCAAACTCAAATTAATCATCATCTGAACCTTCAGCAGAACCTAAACAAACAAGAGTACTGCATCTTCACTGAGATACACAGGGAAAGCACAGAGTGCATCTTTCAGAGAAAACCTTAAAATAATTAGAATGATTTTCAGAGATAAGCATAAACATCATCATTTATATCACTACATCATCTGTTCTTTCTCAAATACAGAACAGAAATATTTATTGGACATTTCTGCCTTTTCTGCATTATTATAGATAATTCTACCATTTCTATCTAGTAGTCGACCAATACCTTTGTTAGGATTCTTTTTATTTTTAATATACTTTAAAAAACCCTCCTTATTCTCCTTAACTACACTTGCCATAGAGTTCTCCTTGTATCCCTTGGCTTCCCTCATCAATTTTCTATGGTTCCTAGCTTCTGACTTATACTCTTTACTATCAACATCCCCTTTCTTTCATTTGTTATTGTTTTTTTATAGCTGCCTACACTTCCCTCGTAAACCAGGTTGTTTTTTTTAACCAATAGTCTTCCTCAACGGTGGGATTGTGGCATTTTTGGCTTCTAATAAAGTGTTATTAAACAATTCCCAATTGTCATTCACGTTTTTTCCTCCTGGCTGATTTGGTTCATAATTGTTTTCAGCCTTGTGAAACTGATCCTTTTTAAGCACGAAGTATATATTTTACTGGTCTGGACTTGATCAAGTCACGATCACTTGTACCTAAGCTACCGTTAAGTTTCAGTTCTGTGATTAGTTTCTCTTTATCTATCAAGATGAGGTCAGATATAAAATTTCCCTTTGTTGGATGCAACGCTTTTTGAGTTAAGAAATCATCACCTAGAATATTTAGAAATTCCAAGAATGTTTTGAGTACTGGCATCACAAGACCTGCAGCATGTCTCTCAAATTGAAGTCCCCCATGATCATGCAGATTTTTTCCTACATGTTATAGTTAGATGAACAAGGAGCCAGACATCCCTAGTGTGACTTGCTGATGTGTAGCAAACAATAACTAATACCCTATCTTGTGCTTTATCTGTGTGATGGAATGCACCCCTGAATTCAGCCCCTATATACTATTGTAATAATCTTTGCATAAAAATGCCTTGTAAGCACAGTTGCCAACTTTCACGCACTAAATAAGTACCCCGACTTTCACAATAAGCCAAAAATCAAGCTAATCCCATTTCAAAACAAGGCCAAAACAAGCCAAACCCTAAGAACCCCAACACTGTATGTGACTAAATCCCTCTAATGTGCAGTCTGGGACTGTGGTGGGCCCGCTGTGTACCCCTGACTCTCTCCCCCACCCTTGCCCCTGCTTGCCAGGAGCCAATAAAAAAAAACAAAAAAAACCAGCAACAAGCTACAACAAGCAACAAGTCAAAAACTAGCCAACAAGCAACTCACAAGCCAATTAAGCCAAAAACAAGCCCAATTTCGGTGTTTTTTTTCTTGGGTTTCACATGTCTGTGGTAAGATATCATTTAAAAAATAACAACTTGCTGGTCAATAATATCATGGTGGAGTGTGCATTTAATACCGTTTCAATAAGAAAAAAAATCAAAAAGAGGCATACTTTTTTGTAAACCTAAAGGAAATTTAATCTTGCTTTTCTTTTGTACATTGATTTAATGTTTTGCATCTGTAGCAGTATTAATGGATAATATAAAACACTGACTTCTAAGGGAAATTAATTTCCTTATCTGATCCTAATTCTTTGTAACCAAAGTGGTTATAATTCCATATTTTATCTTGGTTCTTTGTTGCAGAAGTTATGAAAGATATGTATTTTAACGTAAATAACGCTTTACATTTTCCTTAGGTTACAGAAGAATCCTCAGTTAAATAAATAAGATAAACCTAATTTATATGACTTGTCAATTACTTCTCATTGGAAAGTGAAGAAAGTCCTGAAAGGGCAGTCTTCTGACCTCTTGAATATACATGGATATATCTTCATTTTCCAATGAGCTTTTGCCCAGATTAACTACTATATTTTGGAATAATCTGTCCAAGTTGTCAGAAAAATTCATGGATATATAAGGAAATGCAGTAGACATACATAAATGGGAAGGAATTTCAAGAGCCCATGTGGATATCTCTAACAGTATTAGCCAGGTACATGCTAATTTGTACAGGCAGTTGTGATGGGCAAAGAGTTCAGAAGGGCAGTCCAGATCAGGGAGGGGTTATGTCACTGCCTATCCTCTAACCCTGGGCACCTCATAATGCTTTGCTGCTGTAGCTCTCAATTTGGGCTGCTCACAGCCAGCCTAGCTGGGTGTCTGTGTGCTAGACAGCCCTGGTTCAGCAGATCTGACTCCAGTAGCCTGTACAAACCTAGGGCTGTAGTCATTGGGCCAGAGAGGCTGGCAAAGAACTATAAGTTTGGTGCAATGGCTAGTGAAATCATAAAACACTACAATTTGTGTGAAGCACCAAAGATACCATCCTCCTTTCCATGTATCTAGCCCTGCCAGTAGGCAAAAGCCATAGAGCCGTAGTTCTCAAACTGGGGGTCGGGAACAGGTCTGTGAGCTGTCAGCCTCCACCCCCCAAGCCCTGCTTTGCCTCCAGCATTTATAATGGTGTTAAATATATAAAAAAGTGTTTTAAATTTATTGGGGGGTTGGGGGGGGGGAGTCACACTCAGAGGCTCGCTATGTGAAAGGGGTCACCAGTACAAAAAAGTTTGAGAACCACTGTTGTAAAGGCTCATGCACTAAGCTCCAGAGGTCCCAGGTTTGATCCCACCCGTCGATGACTGGGATCTGTCAGTGTTACATATGGTCCCAGCAGAGCAAAGAAGGATGATCTGAAGTTAGGGTACTACCCTAGGACTTGGGAGTCAGTTCTCTGCTCCACCACTGCCTTCCTGTGTGACCTTATGAAAGTAATTTAACCTCTCTACCTATGTCTACACTGCAGCTGAGTGAGTCTGCTAGTGTGGGAAGAGGGGCTCATGCTTGTGTACTGAAACTGCAATGTGGACATTCCACCGTGCACACAAACACAGGCTCTCAAGTCTGACCCTATAGGTGGGGGGTGGAGAATGTGCAAGAAGTCCTTCATCACGGTGTGCATCCCCTGCAACAGCAGCCTCTAGGGCAGGGACTGCTTGGCACATGCTTCTTCCAGGGACTGAAACTCCTGGAAGGGAGTGCAGTCATAGCCCTGCCCCTCACTTCTGTACCAGCATGAGACATGGCTGGCAATGTCACTGTCCTTCTGGCACAGCCTTTCCCAGTGCTCCTACACAGCAGGTGCAGCAGGTCACCTGCCCCAACACAAGGCTGTGTCCATATCACACAATCTAGTCCCCTGTGGCTGCTTGCATGGCCCCAGTTCTCAGGGTCACTCTGACCACCTTAATGTTGATGCGCAGTCTCTGCGCCAGCTTCTCCAAAGCTCAGTGAGGTTGTCTGTTGTTAACAGAGTCATTCTGCCACCGGTTATTTCTGACCACCTCTGACCAGTTACTTTCAGCTGTCTTTTCTTTCTGGTCATAATTCAGTGTCTTCAGACAACATGTGGTTCTTTACTCAGGTGAGTAAGGAATCAGGAGTCCTCAGAGTCAAGGTGTCCCTAAATGATGCACAGGACACAGCTGGGAAAACTAACTAGAGCTGTCCCAATAGGAACACAGGGGAGCCTGCAGCTGCCACTTCCCAGTCCCAAACAGGTGCATACCCAACAGGAACAAGATGCTTTCAGCAGCCAGGCTCCATAAAGAAAGGTCAAAAACACAGTTACTGGACCTCATCTTTCTTGAGGAATTTACTTTCCTGTACAGTAGTTTCCATGGCTACAGAAATGTCACCATTTTACATTGCACAGCATAGCAGTGACAGAGCTGTCAGACCCAGCTGATCAGGAAGAGGCTTTTGCTGCTTTTTTTTTTTCTCTCCTTCTTACCAGGGTACAGTTTTGTATTCTTCAAACATTTATGCTGCTTGTGTCTCAGGCTGATGTGACACTTGTACAGTGATCACCACTGACTTGTATGAGAAGCAGATTGTTTTGTTTTTTAAAAAGGCAGTGGTTCCAAATTACTTAATTTTAATTGGCACTTCAGGGAGGAGGGGGTGTGTGTGTGTGCGCGCGCGCGCAACCTGATGTGATTTCAATGAGGAGGGAAAGGGAGCTAACAGATAGTTGATTTAGTGTGGGTGTTCCTACAAGCTATACATTATTGCTAGGAGGGCAGTTAAAAATAAACTACTTCTGTTTTCAAGGAGTACAGTGGGAAAAGACACACCATTTTAATGGATGCTATTGGTGTTCACAGAGCAAAACTGTGGGTCGAAAAGACCAATGGCCCTATATTTTCCACAACTGATTAGTGACTTTCGGGGATCCTGTGATGAGGGACACTCACCTCTTGTGAGGGCTTCCTGTTGGTTGGGTGCGAAGCTGCACACTCTCTCCTGCGGATGCCCCCTGTCAATTGTCACCTTGTCAGGCAGGTCTTCAGTGGCTCAGCCCTCCAGCTAAGTCACACTGTCAAACATGAATAAATAAGCCCTTTCCGGAGTAAAAGGTCCAAGAGGGCCTGTTCCTGTGCCCTTGGTAATGTCAGCAGCCCTGCATCTGGGCTCAGTTCTCAGCCCCTTCTGGGCTAGCTTTAAGTCTTTGTCTGTCCTGGTATAAAAGTGCCCCCCGGGCTTTCTCCCAGGAGACTAAGTCCTTTAGCTGTTCTCTGGTGTCCCTTTTAATCCTGCCATACACTAGGGCCTCTAAAACAAGCCTTATCGCCTTCTTGGGGCGTAAGCTACCCTGCCAGTGGTGGGGACCCTGGCCTGCCCACTACTCTTACCCTACAAATAGCAGCCACATGCTACTTCCTTTAATTGCTGCTGCTCTTCTCTGGGCCACTTCCCATGCAGACACTTCCTCTGCACCCTGACCCCAGGGCTGACGTTCTTCCTCACAGAGTGCCAAGGTCACCAGAATCCATCTTCTCAGTCTCCTTCCAGCTCCAGCCACCAGCAAGGAGCCCCTCCCTTGCTCCTCTGGGCCTTACCAACCACTGCCCTGCGCTCAGGCCCAGCAGCTCCTTTTTACTGAGCCTGCTGGGCTCTGATTGGCTGCTTCCTTGCAACCTCTCTAGGCAGGCCTGGAGAGGTTCCAGCTTCACTGCTCCTTTCCTAGGGCAGGGTGTGGTAGGACTGCCTCAAAGGGCCTGGTACAGCCTTTCATAGGTCCCTACATTTTAAAGAAACTTAAAAATCAGGCTACTTTAAGATGTCAAGTTGTGGATCTAAAATTACTAGCTATGTTTGAAAATGTAGGGCAAGGAACCCACTGAGTCTGGCCTAGACGCCTAACAAGTATTGCTGCTGTATTCACGAATAACTGCTTCCTGATCAAGTACCTGCCTCACGTAACGTAAGTCATTCTGGCTTCATGTAGGGTTTATTAGACAGTTATACTGTAGGGGCAGTTTGACCTACTGTAATTTCATGGGGGAGGAGGGGAAATTGAGTAGGTATTAATGTTCTTCTTTAATAGTAATATATTAGTTTATATGTAAAAAGGTTAGGAATAATATCCCTTCTGTACATTCACATGGAAAACTAAAGGTGAGGTTTCATTAATATGTTCCCTCCATGTCATACAGATGTCTGTTTGGGATTCTCACTGTGTACTCATAGGTGCTGAGGGTGCTGCCGCACCCCTGGCTTGAAATAGTATCCATCATATACAGGGTTTACAGTTTGGTTCAGTGGCTCTCAGCACCCCCACTATACAAGTTGTTCCAGCACCCGTGTGTGTATTTGTCTTTGGTAGTCCTGACTGTGCACTGTGCCCAGCCTGTTGACTGAGAGAGCCTTCCTTGCCCTCTGCACTTGGTGTTTGAAATGTTTGAAAGTTGGTTTGAGGTTTCAGATGGTCCCTTCCAGTCCTAGGATTCACAGCTAGTGGCAGTGAGAAGTATCCAAGGCAGCACCTAGAGTACTTCAAAAAGGACAAGAATACTTTACAAGTTAGCCACGTGGAATGGGCAGGGTCTGTATAAATGAACAGAAACTCAGATGAAGTCCAAGGGTCAGCTGTGGAAATTCTCTTTCAGGCTTCCGGTTTACATGTGGGGTGAAATCCTGGCCAGCAGAATTCAGTGGGAATTTTGCCATTGAGTTTAAATGGGGCCAGGATTTGTCCCACTGATTTTTTTCCCCAGGTGCAACCAAAATAAAAACAGGCTCATAATGTCTCTGATAACTTTGTTCAGCTCCATGAAGGGAATCTTTGAACTACCAAAACAAGCAATATAAACCAGACGTTATCCTGTCATACCAAGGCTCTGTTATGGATCATATTCCTTATTAAGGAGAATATAAATATTTAGTAGTTCAACAGGTGGCTTGTTCACAGTCTACAAGCACCTACATGGGGAGAAGATTTCTGATAGCAGACAAAGGCATAACAAGACTCAAAGGCTGGAAGTTGAAGCTAGACAAATTCAGAATGGATATAAGGTCAGTGAGGGTTAATAGCCTGTGGAACAAGTTACCTAGGGATGTAGCAGATTCTCCATCACTTGGCATCTTAAAATCAAGACTGGATATGCTCTAGTTTAACCACAAGCCACTGGATTTAATGAAAGAATTACAGGATGAAATTCTGAGGCCTGTATTTTGCAGGAGGTTAGACTAGATGATCATCATAGCATGCTCTGGCCTTAAAAATGTATGAATCTGAAATCTTTGGATTCCACATATGTAAGAAGAAAATGTTGTCTAGTGCAGTGGTTCTCAAACTGTGGTCCGTGGACCACGAGCTCCATTCAGGTGGTCCACACATAGTTCCCTCTACGGTGCGCACCTGAGGGGCCACACACAACAGAATGAAGGGCCACCCACCTAATTAGTGGTGCAGTGCAGGCATGGCTCTACTAATTAGGTGTCTGGGTCCTGGAGAAGAAGCACATGTAAGGTGATGTGCTGGGGGCGGGGGGAAGCGAGAAGAAATAGGGGGTAGGTGGGAGAGGGCAGTGAGGTGAGAAGAGGGGGTGGTGGGAAATTTGGGACATGCAGCTCTGCAGTGGGCAGAGAAAAAAGGGACTTTCCCCAGCTCCAGGGTTGTGGCTGCCAGGGACAGAGGGCTCTCCTTCCCAGCCTCAGCTCTGTGGCTGCTATGGCAGGGGAGAGGACCCCCACTCCTTCCCAGCCCCAGTTCAGTGGCTGCCACGGTGGGGGAGAGAGGGCATATCCATTGCATTAGAAAGGTAAGACTATTGATATTAAAATATGAGTTGTGTGCTTTTATTTGTAGAACATAATTATTTTTAATATAGCGCTTTTATCCTAAGCGCTTTACAATAGTTAGCTAACGGTACAAACAACATTTGGAAAGATCATTAAGTGGTCTACCGAGACCCTCAGCAATTTTCAAGTGGTCCATGAAAAAAAAAAAGTGAGAACCACTAGTCTAGTGTCTAGAGCCCATGACTAGATATCAAAGTTCTGGGTTTTATTCCCATCTGTGTCACTGACTCGCTGTCTTGCACTGGACATGGCACTGCTGCCACATCCTTTGCTGTAAAAACGGGATGTGTCATGTCACAGGGTGTTGTGAAGTTATCTAATGTTTGTAAAGTGATTGAGCCTCAGATGAATGGCACTATAAAAGTGCCAAGTGAGTTTATCAATCACTATTACTATTTATATCATTCTTCAGAGGTAATAGCATATTTGATCTAAAAATAGTAGCAATCAAAATACTTCCTTAATTCCAACTGTATTAGCTGAAACTTGGTTCAGCAGATTTGTGAAGGAACAAAAATGAAATTTAGCTTGAACTGGAAATTGCATGGGAGATTGCCTCTCCTTAATCCCTTGTGGGATAAAAATCCTCACTTGTGATCCATAAAAGGAGACAAAATTAATGAAGAATTTACAAACATCTATATTTCAGTGTTAGGATATGTGGCACGGTTAGGAAAACAGTTAACTGAAGACACTGATTTATACAACTCTGACTATTTCAGGAAATGAGGTTTACATATTACAGTTTAACAAGATAAAAGGTCTCCCACAAGATACATGTATGACAGACAATTTATCTGAATTTGACATAACACAGCATCAGATACACATGTAATGTGATGAAACAATGTCAGGTCATTTCTGGGTTATGAAACATACAACCTTTTTGCATAAGGCAATTCAAATATAACTCTTAGTTTTAAATCACAACATACCTCAAGCAGCATGCAGGAAAGAGTCATTTATTTTGTACATTTGAATGACACACCTTGCAACAAGTTTCCATTTTATGTATTTAGCTCAAGAGGATATAAACCATTCAAATAATATATATTAAATCAGCAATTGTATTTACTGGAATAAAGATTATCGGTTTTGGTAAAAATAAAACTATTTGAATTCACTCATTAACAAAATGCACAGTGATCATAAACCCAATTCTTCTTACAACCATTTTCATGAATAATTTCTCTGTAATACAGCAACCGTATAATTCTGGATTCATAGAGCTGAATGTACATAGTACTAGGAATCAATCTTCATGTAGTTCCCATGGCTACAAAAAGTTTCTAACTATTTCAAATCCCATGATGAAATACCATTGCTATACAAACATCATATTCATTCGATGTCCAGATTCTTAACTAAATACAGTATGATGTTAGGTGTTTTGTGGAAACTGGCTCATGCACCTCAATTACACATAACTAATGTATAAAATTAATTTTCTAAATTTCAAGGTATCTAGGCCCATGTCCAGTAAAGCACTTAAGTATGTGCTTAACTTTAAAGTAATTTAAAAGTTAAGCACATGTTTAAGTGGTTTCTTGAATCAGGGACCTCATTCCTTTACCACCACTTAGTTCTAATGATATTTCTTTATAGATTAAGCTTTCAAGAAACTATTAATCTGCTCAGAAATAAAACACCTGAGCAAAAAATAGCAGCATTGTTGATGGATTTGAATGGACATGGCTGATAGTATATTTTCAAGGAAACAAGTCTAAAAATCACAAAGGATAAGAAAAGTGAAATTCTTCCAAGCATTATAACAGTATTTAAAAATGAAATTAACAAAGGGAATCAAAATTTTCTCTTTACAAAACTCCCAATTTGTCATTCCTGCCAGACTCTCTCTGTTAAAAGGATGTAGTACTTTTGGACTGTTTCAGCTTGTGTAGGGTGACTAATCTTCTTCCTGATGTATTATTTTACATTGAGGGCTCAATCCTGCTTGCCTTATTCCTAGCACAGTCAATGGGATTGTTGTGGTAGGCATCAATTAAACTTCTTTTTGACTTCAGGGAGAATTCTGTGCTTACAGTTTTGGAACTAACTGGAATATTCACAGGCATGAGAGGAGAAGGATTTGGGGCCCATTGAAAATCAATGGAAAGTCTCCCATTGATTACAAGGGACTCTGGATCTGGCCCTTATATCTTAAGGTGCCAATTTAGCAAAGCACTTAAGTATGTATTTAAAATTAAGCATATGCTTAAGTGCTTCACTGAATCAGGACCTAACTCATTGTTCAAGGTGGTTCAAATGCTTGAAAACAAATAGTGCTGATCCTGTGCCTTGCTGGGTTTCCTCAACATCCATGAACCTCAGTGGAGTGTTTCTCCTGTTGGGTTCTGAGTATTCCCAATCAGAATCTTGCAAGATTGGCCCAATAAAGAGATAGTGTCCATAAACCAAAAATCATAAATAACCTCCATTTTAGTCAGGTGTACCATTAGAATGACCCTAACCTTGCACACAGCCAGTGGAATTACTCATGTAAGTGAAGTTACACAATGGCATAAGTGTTCAGAGGATTGGGGCTGTACGTGATGTCTTTGATTCTCTAGAATTCTCCAAGGTTTTAAACTGTAATCTGCTGGTAGTAATAGAAGAACTAAGGGTTTACAATTTTTCAACATTATCCTTCAACATTTTAATATGACTGACAAAGTCACCTCATGTCTTCCAATTACTTTATTTAATGCTCCTATTAAAAAAAAGCCTGGCACACTTCTTTGTCCCTAAATATACAAAACAGTGATCTCCACAAGATAGTGGGTGAAAGAAAGGGTGGTGGTACCTTCACAATGACATTCATAGCAAAAGAGAAACCACACTTTACAGATCTTGAGCAAACAATCTTTGGCAGAATATTTTCAATAAATTATTACAAATATGTTCTGCATTTTTCCATTTTGAATATTTCACTTTTAGTTCAGCTTTATTGATATTCATTCACTACTCTATGTTAATAGGAAAACACCACAAATATAAAAATATATGAGCTTAGCACATTTTCTGGATAACACAACTCTCTTCCATTATTTCAAAATTTGCAATTAATACCACAGAAAATATTAAACAGGTGTTGCTAACAGTAGGGGTCAGTTTAGAAGATCACAAGTTTTTACAATGTGTTCAGAAACACTGTACTTGATCTTTTTCAAAGAATTAGCATTGAAACAAGCTAAATATGCTGTATTATCATCTACTTTTGCTGTACATCCTAATTCTAAATCAGGTGATAACTGAATCTCTCCTTGTAAGGCTTATAGATTTTGCATTCAGTGGCATATGCAAAATTTATATGCAAGAGATGGTAAATAGGGGTAAAATGCAAGGCTTGATGTACTAAGAGTTTCTAAAAAAAATAACAGACATACTGTACAGTATGTTTTACTTTTGGGAAAAATTTGCACTCTCTCTTCCCCCATGAAGGTGTTTATTTCCTTTCCTTCCTGAATCCACAGAAGATAAACCATTTGTAAGGTTAACTTTGTACAGCACAGTATACACATAATGGTCTTAATCATTTTTCTTCTATACCCCAAGTCCTGTTCAGAGTTTACTCAACCAACCCACTCCAGGAAGATTTTATTCCCAATCTTAGAACACTGTTAAAACTACTTACTGTTCCCCTTGCTTGCAATGAGATTGACAAAAATATACACTTACTTAATAAATCATTGTGAAAATATTTTAACACCAACAGGGTTTTCCTTCTGAAGCAGCAAGGACCACAATCTTGTGCTTTTGGAAAGGAGGTTTCCCCATTCCAGACATCCCCCTGATCTTCTCTTCAGCATACACCACTGATCACATTTAAGTTTTTTTAATACAGCATGTACAGAATATACAGCATTACATAGTTATTTCCCAATAAACTACAAGTGTCCCTCACATGTGACTGCTTTGATTAACAAATATTTATTGTTGAAACGTGGGAGACTTCCCATTATAATAATAGTTGTACCAACAAATATTATGGCTTTTCTGGTAGTGTAGCTGCATTACTTGTAAAGTAATCATGAAAGACATTGAGAGGTTAAACTTTTTTTCTGGGGGATCGGGGCGGGGGGAGGAGAGACATTCTTAAGCAACAACCAAACATAGGGTTGCATCTGGCAAATTGAGGTCACTCATCTGCATATCTTATTTCTAGCTGTATATACAAAGCTAAAACAGGCAGGGAAAATAAACTCAATCCAAACTTTTGAGACCCGCATAATGATTTAAATCCACACGAATCTATTCTCCTCTTCAAACTCTTTGCAGTGGCATCCTTTAATAGGAAGGATCTGTAGACAATGCCATTTATTCATGGTATAATTTATTGTGGAGGTGTAATATGTGCAGCGCTGTTGGCTTTTAGCCGGGGTGAAAGAACGGAACTCACATTTTGAACGATAAATGACTAAATGAGCATGCAAAGCAGAGAGAGTCGCTGGGATGTAGTAACAGTTAGTCTAACTAGCAGGATAGTCATAACTCCCACCCCTATGTACACACACTGTTAATCATTTCCTGAGAGGGGTGAGAATATGTTCCGACCAGTATCCTGAGCAGAGGAGAAGTGGCAGCTGCAATAGGCAGGCACAAGAGGAAAACACAATCTTGTCATTTCCCCCATAGCAATGAACAAATGAAGTAGTGATAGCTAATCAGAATGACCCTTCAGAAGCAGCTGGCTAGTTTGGCAGGCACTTCAGCAATGAATGTGTGTTGCAGCACACTATAGAGAGGAAAGGAAATATTGCCTTAGTAGTGCAACAGGAACATAGGGAACATGCAATGAGCGGCCCAAGAGAGACAGGGATTGGGGAGCCTTGTTCATACCCAAAGAGACTTCTAAAGGTGCAGATACATTTCAGACTTAGTGCTACAGCCCCAGGAATACTTGGGCTAATTTCTCACACAAAGCAATGAGTGATATTTCTTGTCACTAGTATCTCTCATGTGCCTGCCTACTTGACTTTTACTGCCTCCTAGTCCCATGAATTAGGGAGCCTAAACCATACATTCACAGTTTTACCTTGCTAAGGGCGACCCTCCATAGAGACACAGGATTTCACTGTTGTGAATTCACCTTGGTGAACATTTGGCTTCCCACATAACCTACGAGTTCCCAATGGGTCACAACTAGGTCCAGCAGTATCACAACTATGCATGGGTGTTGAAATGTTTGTCTCTTGTAACATGGGGTCCTGTACAGAGAACCTTCTCTAGTAATCTCATGCAGCCCACTTTTGTCTGCCCATTTCCTTCTGTCCCTACACCCTGTGTGAAGCAATGACTTGTGAAAACAGGTTTCAGTGCTTGACCCTGCTCCCATTCAAGTCAGTGGGGAAATGCCATGGATTTTAATGCCTCAGGAGTATTCTCCTACATTTTTTTTTTGCATCCTCCCTTAGCTATGAAGCTCCAAGCACTAGACTTTAAAAACTGCTTGCTAATAAGATAACTGAAAATACAAATAAGCCTTTACAGAAGCTGGGTGGTATGGTCTAGTGGGTAAAGTCCCACCCTGGGAGTCAGGCTATGACCATACTGCTGAAATGCTGTGGGAGTTTGCACAAGTCACTTCATAGCTGTTTCCCTTCCCACTCATTGACTAGTTAAGTTGCAAGCTACTTGCAGCAGGGACTGTTTTTAACTGTGATTGTATAATGGAGTCATTGAGAACAGTTGAGGCTTTCTAAGTACTACTGAAATACAAATAATAGGTTCTTACTGTGAATCCAGCAGTCTGTGGAACTACTGCACGCAATCCCAGCCTGGACTAGTAAGCAACCAGTATGTGATATGCTCATTCAGAATCATCCTGGGGCTCAGTTTCACCATGATCACAATACTTTTGTGTTTAAAAAAAGAACAAAAGGTTCTAAGAACAAACAGGCAAACAGCTTGCAAACGTAAAATATTAAAGCAAATCTTCTTTCTTTGAGGATCATATACTGGAGAATGCTAAGCATTCTCAACTCCTATTCATTTCAGTGAGAGTCAAAGGTGTGCTGCACCTGGCCAGCCCAGACCCCAATAGAGAAAATTAGTTCTCTTCAGCTTTGAAAGGCCCATGTAGCAGCTCCTCAGCTGGTGTAAATTACTGCAGCTCTGCTAAAGTCAGTGGAGCTATGAGAATTTACATCAGCTGAAAAGCTGGCCCAGGTATCCAAAGGAGATAGGGGACTGAAACCAGGTCTGAGAGTAAAATGTAAAACCATGGATTAGGAACTCTGGATTATTTCTCTTTGTATGACATCACACATACTAATTATTATTGAGTGTAACAGTAAACTCTAACTTGTGTGCTGTACATTAGCGTTAAACAATTTTCACTATAGCATTGCTTCATCACTTTTACTGCAGTCCCCAACTTTCAGGCTCCAATATGGATGCAAGGGGAGCAATTTATTTTAAAATATTTCCAAATTGCAGTTCCATTCATTTGAAAGTATAATGATCACTCTGAAAAAACATGCCAGTTGCTTTGGATTGCAGTCATCTATTTGCAATGTGCTCCATTAAAAAAAAATTCCAAATACCTAGCTAACTAGATCATGGATTAAAGGCAAAAGCATCAAATTTGTAAGAAGTAAATCCTGATTTATGATTACCTAAAAGAGTTGTGTTTTCTACCATTTACTTCCTCAGAGGTAAACAAAACTCTTAAACAGTTAGATTGCCTATGCAAAACTTTGCTTCCTGACTGACTCATCAGAAATCAATTTATATAGGTTTCTTACCACTGTCTTCTGTGGTGACTTTGTCTCCCCTCCAGACTATTATAGCAAATCCTGCAGTCTTGGGAGTTACTCCTCTGAAGTCAATGATAGTTTAAATGTACTAGGTAACTCTTAGGGTATGGCTACATGGCAATTAAAACCCTGTGGCTGGCCTGGGAACAGCTGACTTGGGCTTGGCTAAGGGGCTGTTTAATTGCTTTGCAGGCATTCAGGTTTGGGCTGCAACCTGGACTCTAGAACCCTGCGAGATGGAAGGATCCCAGAGTTCAGGCTGCAGCCAGAGCCACAACATCTACACCACAATTAACAAGCCCCACAGCCAGAGCCCAAGTCAGCTGGCACAGGACATCCACAAGTTTTTAACTGCAGTGTAGACATACCCTCTGTGCACACCAGCAGGGTCTATACAGATCAATTATATGTGTAACGTGTTAGTGTACTTTAGAAATCTCCTCTCTGCCCTGTAGTGACTCCTTACCCAAAATGAGACATGTCCTTAATTTGATCCTAGCACTGGTACATGACTGAGGCTCCTCAATGCTACTACAATACAAATAAATAGTTTTTCTGGGGAAAGGCAAACAACCTGTTGCTAAGATACCATAGCCACAATGCAGAGATTTCCTGGTATTGTTGATGAAGATATGTAGATTCTGTCTAACAGAGCTATTAGTGACTTCTTCTTTTAGAGACTACTGAGATTTTTTGGGTTGATTATTGACCAAGGCCCAGGGAAGCTCAGTGTTTAACCCTTAGCTAATAAGCCATGATGCTCACCTCAATGGACCTCAGTATCAACTTAACCATTTTCTGCCTAAATTGAGGATTTTAAGGTATTTGGTTCTTAATACATCCCATGTCTCTTTTACACAATTATGTGAGATACAAATGGGAATATCAGCCTGGACATTGAATTTTGTGACATTTGTTCGTCACCTAAAGTTTATTTTAGCAGAAAAGTTTGAATTTAATATACTTAGCTGTCTTTCTGGAAACCTACACAACTGAAAATAGTAACAACCAACAAATAAAACTATTCTTCAGAATTTCTGGTAGACAATCCTTTTATTGAACTATGCCCTCAAAGGATGATTCTGACTGGTTGTTTTATGCTTATTTTCAGGACTATGTCTATGTCTTCTATTAAAACTGTAAAATGCTTAAATTGTTAAGAAAAACTATCCCCAGTGTTGCCTGAAGCTAAACTGTCATCAGGGAAAAATAAATAGAACTTTCCATCTTGCTAATGTAATCAGTGTCATGCCAATGGTATTATTGCAATCTTTTGTTATCTTGAGCTACTAAAATTAGTGCATGTTTTCTGATTAATAACAAGACAAGTAGTTTTTCTACATGGTCCCTTCTTGTGCATGTCTTTATTGAAAGCTTAAAACACAAAGACTCAACATGGAGCGAACAGATAGAAATAACAATGCTGATCAATTCATTTTAATCTGTTCATGGGGGATTAAATTGTCATTTAGTTACATCTCCATGTTTCTTTGACTGATGGGCTTGGGTGGGTCAATGAAGCAGGCAGGATTTGAGAGGAAAGGCTAAAGGAGCAAGCTAAGCATGATAACAAGACATTGAAGAAAGGATAACCCAAATCTCATACATACACACACACACACACACACACACTGCTCTAAATAATTAGTGACTTGTGATTGAAAGAGGAAACAATATTGCTTATGGCATCTGAAGAAGATTAGTCAGGCCAGTTTAAAAAAAATATATACCTGTCTGTATTAACTTTTCCTAATCAAAATAAGGAAAGGGTTTCTTTAATCAAATCCAACAGAACCCCACACCTCCAGACAATTCATCAAAAAGAAAAGCATCTGTATGCAACAATGCAGGATAAGACACAGAAAAACAGCTAATGAAAATGTGCACAGAGACAGATTTTGTGTGCATTTGCCTGTAAGCTTGGTAGGCATGTGTTTTGATTTGTCTTCTCCTTTACAAAATTCCTTCCCATAAGTCAATAACAATAAATATAAAAGTATATTAAAATCATTACTTTTCAGTGTTTCAGAGCTTTCTGCATACCGGCTTCAAAGAATCCTGTCAGAGTTGCTTAGCTGTCAAGTTCTCAATACCTGTCTTGCAGAACTCAAAAGCCTCTCCTGTACAGCACAGATCTTCTCTCCTGGCAGCTTCTCTCTGGCTGTGGAGAAGCTACAGATACTGGCACCATGGCCAAGATTTTCAAAAGGAGATGCTGCAAGTTAGGCTCCAAAACCTGTATAGTACTGTGGAGGCCACTTAATAGCAATCACAGTATAACTTTCACTTAATAGAAACATTTTGCCAAGAACCAACCCTATCCCATTGACTTCAAATTTAAAGATTCAGATATTGGCAACAGGCATGCTGCTTAGTAACAACGTTTTTTGGAAGAAAGTCCCTGCTGCAGTCTGGTTTGCAGGGCTGCAGCCAGGGAAGGAAGCTCTGGGACATGCTCAGCCCTGGCTGCAGGCAGGGTTGTGGGGCTGCAGCCAGAGAAAGCACATTCCAGTGCTTGCTTCTTTGGCCGTAGTCCCACAAACCTGCCTTTTGCTTATTGGCAGCTTCTGGATAATGGCAGCTTTTTGCCGGGAATCAAGAGGCTGCCAATAAGCAGAAGCTACTGTACTAAGTACCGTGATTTGATTTTCAAAACTGCTGAGCACGTCACACCTCCCATGGAAGCCAATGGGAGCAGATGGGTGCTCAGGACTTTTGAAAAGCAGGTCACTTCTTTAGGTGTCTCAATATGGACCTAGGAGCCTAACTTCAATAATAATGATACCTATCTCTTCCAAGGCACTTTTCATCCTTAGATCTCAAAACGCTTTAGCATGGTTAAGTATCATTATCCCCATTTTACAGATAAGGAAACTGAGGCATGCCCAAAATCACTCATCAGGTCAGTGTTAGAGCAGGGAATAGAGCTCTAGTTGGCTGAGTAGTAATGTTAAATAATCTAACCCACACACCTTCTGGGTGTGGTGTTCTGTCCTATCTAGTGACACTGAGACCACTTAGAGAAAGATATAAAATGAGTCTGCTCTACAGCCTTAGCTAACAGCCAGTTAGCTTACAGCTCAAGCAGTAGAGGCTCATACACTAAACGCCAGAGGTCCTATATTTGATCCTGCCTGCCAATGACTAGGGTTCGTTGGTCTTGCACTTGCACTGCCTCCCTTTAAAAAAGTCCCATCACCATAATACCTCTGTCTCTGCTAAGTAACTGCAAATAGAAATCACAGTATTGTGCTCTTCCTTCCTTCCTCTCCAGCTGTGCAATAAGCCAGGAGATAGAACAGGGGTGCTTTCCTGCTTGCAAGCCCTGGAACCCAGATTTGCAGGGAGCACCTAACATAGCTGTCTGCTGCAGTTCATTGTGTTGAATGGGAATTGTCAACATGAGATGATCCACCAATATGAAAACCTCACCAAACTTTCCCTTTTTCCAGGTAATCTGGAGGCAAAACAGGCCCTCAGGCTAACCTAGTCTTCAGCTAGAGCAACAGGTACAGAATGGCTTCACTCCTAATTGATGGCTTGGGGAGAAAGGCTTCCTCTTGCCTCAACCCTGCCAAATTCTGCTGTGAGCATTTAGGGTGTGCAGTAGGGGCAGGATCCTGGCTTGAGCATGTCATGTTAGCTGGGTTATTGTGCCACTTTCTTTGACCCAAAACTAATTTTTTTCTTTACTTTTTGATTCACTGAAAATTGTTGAAAAACATTCATTTTCAGGTTGACCCAAAACTAAATTTTCCCCTCTCATTTTTTTGTGTGAAATTGCCAAACAAAAAATCCATTACCATCCCAGCTCTATGTGTGTGCTGTTTTCTATGTGTTACTCCTCTGCTTCAAAATAAAGTGGGGAAAAAAAAACATTTCAGTCTATTTGGGGCAAAAAAGGAAGAGAGGACAGGAGATAAAGAAAAAAATACCTGTCTTGTTTTTGAGCTTTGTGCAAAGCTATGATGTTTTGTGAGCTTTAAATGTAGGTAAATGGAGAGATTCGCTCAAGCTGAAGTCCTCCGCATAAGAATTACATTGTCTTCTGCTCCCATCAGTCATGCATTAATCTTCCTCTTGGCACTAAAGTATAGGAACTGGCATCTTTCAAATTCTCTCTATTTTAGAAAAAAAGTTGCAAGGAGACAGATAAACTCTGGCGAGTTTGAAAGGCTTGTCCCACAATACCATGTCTGTTCTTTGTGCTAAAAGTTCATAGATTCCAAGGCCACAGGGTAACATTGTGATCATCTAGTCTGGACTCCTGTATAACACAGGCCATAGAATTTCCCCAAAATAATTCCTAGGTAGATCTTTTTGAAAAATATCTATTGACTTCAAAGCCTGCAGTGAACTAGTATAACTTTCTGCGTAAACACAGAGCCCAGGAAGGGGCCAGTTAACTGGAATAGCTGCGGAGTTTGACAGGTAGGGAAATGCAGCAGAAATGTTTAACATTCAACAATCTAATTCATGAAAGAATTAAAGCAACACAATAAAAGGGATGCACATTAACATGTGACAGAAGAATTCCTTTGGAAGCAACACTAAGCTATCTGAACTAGCAGCATGGCTTGCTGTGCCCATGTTCTCTTCTCATACTGTGAAGGCTGTGAGAGTTTTACTTCATTTCTACAAACTCAAGCCAGAAAGAACTTTTGGTTTGACCTAGCAAGGTGTCAGACCTTTGATATTAGATCCAGATAAAAGTCTGATCCAAAACCCATTGACTTCAGGCCCACAGAGAAAGGAGAATGGTCTATAAGAGGAGCTATTCACTTCTGAGTGTATGTTTCAAACAGGTCAATGAATAAATGTCAGTTGTATGAAGTGGGAGGAAGCCTGGCCTTACACCACCAAGCCACATGAGAATATTGTGAAAAACAGCTCACCCTGTTGTAGGGTGTAGGAAGAGGCACTTTGCAGAGAAGACTGTGAGGCCAACAACTGCCAAGTTGGATTAGCATTGTGGAAATACAACCCTTGTGGTCAAATCACTTGGAAATAGCTCAGCATTAGCACACAGTAGCTTAGCAAGCACTGCCTGATTTTGAGCATTGGAGGGGAACAGAGATAGCTAGCCTGTTGTGGGGTTTAATTAACATGGAAAAAAAGGTGACCAAAAAGTAAAAATCTTTAGAAAGGTATTGAGATACACTCGGCATCTGGAGTGCTAGCAACTTCCTAGATAAGCATTCATTCAAACGGTCGATCAAATTGATAACATTCCCCTAAAAGAAACAGCAGGATGAATGTAATTGGGAATTTGATAATTAGCTTTCATTTCCTTTAATACTTAAAGGCTAATGTTAAGAATTTTGAATGATGGCATCTCAGTTTCCCACTTCCTTACCATCTCAAAGTAGATTTGCATTCAAATGCACACATTGTTTTAGCAGTATGGCTTCGGTTAGTGCCATTTTGTGAATATTAATCCCTTCCAAAGGGATGTGATCATACTGAAAAGAGAAAGTAATTGCTTTGAGTAAATTTTTAGCCATCTTTTGTTTTTCTGGATTCCGTCTCCAATTATAACAATCAGTGCTTTGTATTGGCACAGTGCATCAAACTGGGTTGCTTTTTTAATTAAAAATGTCCAACCAAGCAATATCTTCACATGGCATTTCAGACCTTCCTAACAAGGGAATCTTAAGATATAACAGCGGGATATAGGATATACTGCCATGCACAATCAGCCATGACAATAGTTTGTGGCTATTGAGGATAGAAAACCTCTCCTTTCTACCCAGTGTAGGCTGGACTGAATTTAGGGAAGAACTTTAAAAATCAGGGGCCAAGTTATAATACATTTTCATAAAGCCCACTGGATTTAATAACAGCAGATTGCTGGTATGTCTAAGATGCCAAGCGAAGAACTGTGTCTGGAGGATGCATAGCTTCCTGGTAAGAATAAGGAAATGTATTGAAAAATGTCATCCAAAACCCACAGAAATTTTTCCAATGATTTAATTTACTTCCAAGTGCTTTTGATCAGCCCCATAGTCCTGACTGCCAGGGCTTTATGAAACACCCACATCAGAGGATTAGTAGTGGGGGTGCTCTGTTTGGCATTTACAACCCCAAGAGACCCTGGCATGGAGAGAAAAACAGCTAATGAGTAGACAATGAGTTGCCATCTTTCCCTCTGAGTAATAGCTGAAACTGGAAATATCCCACTGCCAGCTAAAACAGCACCATGTCTTTGTAATAATCCAGTGCACCAGACTGGGAAAATGGATCGCATTGCTCTTTTGAATGGTGTATATACAAAAGTACTGAAAGACGCTTGGCCTTTTGCTCAAAGGGTACCAGAAAAAGCAATTCGCTGTAACTCATGGTTGACTTGTCCAGAATTCATGGGTGATATACATAGTCATAAGACTTGTAGGGAGAGAGGCCGTGGTACAGTAGCCACTAAAATGGTGTCTATTATTGATTTGCCAGCATGATTTTATTTGTCCACTCTGTTAACTATTGTAATTTTACCCACAAAAAGGTAAACGAGAATCACCACAATCAGGACTGGAATTCACCGTAGTAAGGGAGAATCAGTCTTCAGGGGGAACAGTCCTCTCTAGAGTTGTAGACTAAAGTGTGTCTCATGGCTGTAGCTTTTGGGTGTCCAGAAGCAGCAAGGACTACAGGAGGAACCTGAGACTGAGGCCTGTTTAAAGATCTGGGGGCAGGCTGATTCCAGGCAGAGTGTCTTTACAGAGATGGTGAATTCTTCAGGGTGCTTCCTTCTTTCCACCAGCATCGCCTCATTATGTCCCTGGCTTAGCTCCAGCCAGTTACTGATCTCAGCCATTCTCTGGATAACTGAAATGATACTTTATGTGTCTGACGTAAACGTGATGTGGAGCTGTCTGCATAGTGCTGGCTTTTTTGGCCATGCTGTACCCCAGTTTTCCCTAATGATGTCATAAAGATGTTGAATTGCATGGGGCAAGGGCGGGGTCTCAGTGGGACTCCACAGATGGAGAATATCCTTTGAGGTAGACAGTATCCATGCCAGGGCACCCCATTGTGGCCATGGATTTTTGCGAGATGCCTTTCTAACTTGACTTGGAAGCAGACAAAAAATGGATGATAACTGGAATTTGGAAAATGACAGTAGAGGCTGCAGGTTTTTACAACATATCGTATGGAAGGTTTTGGAGTAGACCTATGCTATAATTCTCAGGGAGGTGCTTAGTATTTCAGTGCCCACAGTGCTATTTGGGGCAGGCACAAGTCCTTAAAAGGTTAGGAATTGGGCTTGTATTTACTGTAGCCTAAGTTGCATTTTGCAAGAATACAATTGACTCATCAGACTTGCCTGGGGAAGTTAGTTTTCAAAAGGACAAAGCAATTTTGCAGCATACATCCTCATTCAGCGTTTAGGGAGGACAGACAGATTCCTTGTGTTTTTGTAAAGAATCTCTCATATTTCCTGGTGCCAAAGCCTACAGAGAACAAAATTTGTTGTGTCTTGAGAATTTCTCTTTTTGGAATAACTATCCCTAGCACTGAGTTTCCCCTCTCTCTGAAACTTTGGAGGCTGGATCACAACTATTATGGCTTTACCTCAGGTCCACCCCTTCCAGAAAACTGCAAGAGCTTGCTCTCTGTTTAGGTACTTATATGGCCCCCCATCACTGTTACATCTGAATGCCATCCAAGCATTTAAAAATAGACATAATGCTGCCTATGCTTCCTCCCGCCTAGCCTGTAGCAGAAATAGCTTGATTAGTTTGTAGACTGTTTCCAGAGCTGTGACATACACAAGAAATGTGCCCAACTGGATCAAAAGCTTTAATTTTTTTAAAGGAAATGAAAAGTTTTATACAGAGAAAAAAATGGAAATAAAAGAACAACTCTCTCCCTCCCACCCAAAGCAAGAACAAAATGCCCAAGCCAGTAAATCTTATGATGCAATCACGTAATATTTTGGCTGGCTGGGTCAGAATGGCAGACCTGGTTATTCAGAGAAGAAAATGTCTTACCTAAAGAGCAGATATTTCCCTCACTGTCACAACTGGATATAAGCTGCAGGAATCATTTTTCCCAGTGAGAGTTAGGAGGCTCTCTCTGTATGTTTGTGAGCTGGACAATTTTTTTAAGGTCATATTTTTTTAACAGCTTTGTATGTTCTTCTCCATCTTGTCCACACCATTGTCAGTGCATCTCATCAAATGGTGTGAGTACATTGACATAGATGGTAAGCATAAACAAACCAAAACCCCAAAAGCAGTGGGAGGAAGCATGGCCTGAACTGATGACAAACATCACCTGATTCCCTGTGCAGATACCAACTCACTAAGGGATTATAGCAGATAACACTTGAGGGGTGACAGTCAAGCATTGTTGTCTACGTCCTGACTTTGTTGCCTTGTGTCTTCATTCATGTTAATGAGCAGTGAGTGTAAAATGCTACTGACACAGAATGGAAGCATTGTCCATGCTCTTTGTAGAAATGACAGCACAAGCGGCAGGGCATGGAAGAAGAAGGCCCCTGACTTGTAATTTCAAGTAGCCAGGAGGGATGCTAGGTAGCCACTTGACACCTGCTCATAGGGAGTGTAGGATTTTGCAATGTTATCAGGTCCTTTGCTTTGATAGCCTCAGCAACACAGAGTCCAGCCAGCTGACAACGGATGAGCCTGTCACCCAACAGTAAAGGGAAAGAAGAGGGATGTAGACAGTTGGAGGTGCTTGGTTTTTCTGATATAAAGGTTTGCTGGTTTCCCTTCTCCTCATGGATGGAGAATTCTCTATGCTGAAGGGGCGTGTTTGAGGAGCGCTGTCGAGTCTGAGGATAACCCTTGTGGGTAGAAGAGGTGCTGTACTGACTGAGCTGATGGTTCAATATCCTCTTTGCAGAGGTGATAGCCACCTGGAAGGGAGGAAAGGTCAAGGATGCTGGTTGTGTGGGTTCCAATGGAGTCATTACTAAGGCCTCAGTGACCAGGCTGAACTTCCATGCAGGGACTCAGTGTACTTCCCTGGGGTGTTTGTTAATGCTGCTGCTCTCTGAACTTGTTAAGCTAGGGTGTAAGGAGAAGAGAACCAGAGCACTAAGGGGAGAAATGTCCTGTAGAAGATAGAGTAGGTGTGAAATCTTGGCTGCACTGGCCTCAATATTCCTGACTTTAGTCCAGGCTTTGAATTTCAGCCAAATTCTGCAAAATTCTCTCTCTGTGGGTTATTTTTGTTAGGCAGGGACTATGGACTCTGTATGGTTTAGGTACGAGAGGAAAGCCTGTGACAGCAGGTCTTTTTGCACATGAAGCTGAAAGAGGGAGTAAGCATCTGGGTGACAGTGCTGGAATACTACAAACTGTATTATCCCACAACTCCCCATCTCACTGAGAATGTGCCAATTGCTCCAGGAATAAAAAAGGGAAAACTGTGGGAAAGAAGAATTTAAACCACTCTGAGCAGGATGCCATGTAAACCTCATAAGCCAGTGCAGCATGGAAAAGAGCCATGCTGCCAACAGCTGGGGGTGGGGAGAGGAGCAGGGGTTGGCCAAGATACATGCAGGAACTCTGAGATCAATTGGGTTTGCCTCCTCAATTCTTCCAGCCTCCATGCATGGGCCAGGCCCTGCCTATTATCTGTTCATCTGGGTTTTATAAAGTTGCCTATGTCTATGGTACCTGAACGTGTTCTGTGAGGTCTCTACCTGAAGCTGCCAGTGCAGGAAGCAGGAGAGGTGCATGGATGTGCATTTGAGGGCTATAATTGGCCCCATTTTGTTTTTCTCCAGCTCTTTCATATTTATTTTGATAGCTGTGTGATGTGTTGCTAGACTGGGGATCTCTTTTACAGGAATGTAGTTTATTCCAGACATTTTACTACTTTACCAAGGATGGCTTCTATTAATAATAGCAAAACTCACTCAAATGTTCATCTGAGACCATTATTTTTTAAATGGGATAAATGAAATGCAGCACCAGCTTTACAAACTCTTCTGATGCTAAGACATGGTGAGGGCAATAATGCAGTTAAAATAATAAACACTACCTTTCAGATTGTCAATTATGCTTGGATGATGTACCAGATAAATCAACCAGCCAGCCAGCATTTCAAACCTCTAGTGTGTTTGGCAAGGATGCTGCTGAATAAAAGGCTTGTAAAGGAAAAAAAAATCCTGTAAAGAGGATTCTATTTGTTGTGTGTTTTCAAGGTCTAAGTTCCCTTAAGAAAGCAATATCCCAAAACTCCCTTTAGACTGATCTTCAAATAGAACAGTCATTTACTGCTTATTTAATTGAGATAATAGGAAAGTCCCAGCTGATTTATTAATAATTTCAACTAAACAGTTCGTTCTAAAGAAGCAAATAATGATATTAAAATAACATCACCTTCTGAAAAAATGTAATTACTAAGTCGTTAAGAAACATTGCTTTCAGGCTTCATTGCTTGTGGGGAAAAAAACCCAAGACAACCCTAGGTGAATTTTAATATGGTGCTAACGAATTGAGAAAAATAACCTTCTAAATTCTGGCAAATGATTAAGAACCTCATCCTGAAAGGTAATGAGCATCTGCTGTGAACTGTAGATTTTGGCAGGAGTTGGTGAGACAGAACAATGGGTAGGAAGTACTCAGTACCTCACTAGATGAGACCTCAGAAAAGAGCTAGCCTTGTATCCAAACAGCTTGGCAATCATATTAAAAACATGAAAATACGATTGCATTAGTCACCTGCTTTGATGCATGCAACACTAGGGAGGTCACTCTCGATTGCTGAGAATTTTAATGTGTCTGTGCCACTGGAGACAATGGTAATATTGCAACAAAATTCAGTGACATCTGTATACATGGTATTGCTTCTCTGTGGCATTTTTATATCCTTGAAATTGAATACCTGCCTCTGCTGTGGTGACTGACTTACTCTATTTTATTTACATCTAGAGAGAGAGCAAGCGCTTATGTGAGTAACTTTACTTATGGGAGGTATCTCACGGAGTTCAATGAGACATAAGATTAGTTATGTGCAAAAGTATTTGCAGGATCAGCACACTCAACTGTGAGCTCCCAGGGTGTGGACCATGCCTTCTCCACGGTATTGTTCAGTTTGCAGCACAATAGGGCCCTGGGACTGGGACCTCTGGGTGTGATTGCATTATTAATATTTAACTGTAATAATTACAGCTCAGTGTGTAAATGGCTGATTTTACAAACTAAGAACAGCCTAATAACCTGTGTAAAGCAGGAGATTCACCCTCCCTTGAAGAGCTCTCCTGTTGTAATCCACCTCCCTGAGAGGTGGTTGCTCTGTCGGTGGGAGAAACTCTCCGGCTGTAATAGTGCTGTCTACATCAGGGGCAGTGAAACCCAGAGGATTCAGGGGGCCTGGGGCAAAGCAATTTTGGGGCCCCTTCCATAAAAAAAAGTTAGTTTTGCCACCCCAAGCGGCGAAGAAAAAAGAAAGAAAAGCCCAAGTTGTGCCGCCAAAGAAAGAAGAGGACATGTGGACCCGCTGCCGGAAGAAGACTGAAGTGGAGTGATTGAGTTGCCGCCGAAGTGCTGCTGATGAGAAAGAGAGGGACTGAAAGACCCACCGCCAAATTGCCGCCGAAATTGCCCCCGCCCTGCCTGCGGGATCCAGGGCAAATTGCCCCACTTGCCCCCCATCTCTGGGCGGCCCTGATCAGGGGTTAGGTTGGTAGAACTACGTTGCTCAGGGGTGTGGATTTTTCACACCCCAAGTGACTTCGTTATACTAATATAGGTATGTAGTGTATACCACATGTGAGATGACTCACTGGTGGGTAAGAGAATAGCCTTTGAGGTAGGACAATATCCATGCCAGAGCACCCCATTGTGGCCATGGATTTTTGAGAGATGCCTTTCTAACTTGATTTGGAAGCAGAAAAAAAAGGATGATAACTGGAATTTGGAAAATGACAGTACAGGCTGCACGTTTTTACAACATATCATATGGAAGGTTTTGGAGTAGAGTTGTTCGGAGAACAGCTTTCTTCATATTGTGGAGTCTCAGATGAGCTTAAATCTACATCAAGACACAGGCTCTCTTTTAAAAAAGCATTTAGACAGATTAGCTGGGAGAGCCCTCCCAGTGCTAATTTAGGCCTTTACATTAAAGGATACAACGTATCATTTGAGTAAGGTAAGCAGGATAAAGCTGAATGTGTGTGAAGCTAACATTCTTCTTAAAGGAAGGGGACAGACTTGCAGCGGTAGCTTGGTACATAGAGGATTTATTGATTAATTTCTACTCTGTAATGTAGTTAAGTGGATGAAATGCAGTTTTACCTGTAACTTAACTATCTTAAGCAACAAGGAGGTGAAGGTACTGTTTCAGCTTCCTGGGTGCTAGTGGAAAACACAAATCTCTGTCAGGGTGTCTTCCTGGAAAATGTCACCTGTAGCACTCCTCACTGATATCTCACTGGGGCTGTCCTGTCTTAACTCATTCCATCTTAGCACAGTGTGAGTGAATCTCATTCCTGGAATATCTCATAGCATAAGAGAGGAAGGAGAAAAGCCCTGGCTCTTGAAGATGATGCCATAGTGCCTAAAGAGTCTTGTTTGGACTGAACTGTTGGTTCAGAACATTTGAATTAGAGTGGTGAGAAGCCCTTCCCTAGATTCCAAAATAGATTTATGCAAACTGATGAGACTCTGCTCCTATGATTCTTCTAGGGCCTGATCCAGATTTATTATAGTCAATGGGAGTCAACTGGCCAAGGGCCTGGAGGAGCTACTCAAGGGGGAAAATCCTAATGCCTCCCCTTTATTATTTTAATTACCTTTTGACTTTTTTGAATTTTAGACTTTGCAATTTCTTTGCTTACAGAAGTGATTTACTAAACGCTGCTATTTACATATATGGTACAGGGCTCACCACTAGCAGCACCTCCTGCTGGCTGTCCTGAGCATTAGCTCTGCCAGGCACTGCGTTCCCCTTCTGGTGGTGTCTTTCCCCCATTCTGTCTCATCCTGTGGCCCCTCTCACTCCAGGAACTCAGTCTCCTCTTTGTGGCTTGGCCCTCTGACCAGCTCATTAAGGCCCTTCCCTTTTGGGGAATTTAAAGTCCTTCCTCCCTAGCAGTCCTAGGCAGTCTTCCATCTCACTGCCCCATAGTGCCACTGCCTCAGTGGCTGGTAGGGGAATGCAGGCCCACCCTCTACACTGGGTTCCAGCCCAAGGACCCTATAACAAGCAGCCAAGGCCTCTGCATGGTCCTACCCCTTGCTGTTGTTTCCCTGGGCTTCTTCCTACTCATCTGACTTCCCCTGCTCTCTGGGCTTTCCAGCCTCTCAATGTCCTCTGCTCAGGGAATAACTGCAACTACACCACTGCCTTCCTACAGCCCTCTGGCTGCTCATTGCTCACGGGGCTTTATCCTGGCCCCACCTGTTCCTGTTCAGCTGGGTCTACTTCTAATTCGTGGCATGCATCCTGGTTCTTCCTCTAGGTGCACCCAGTGGAGCTAATTGGCCTGGCTGGCCACCTTAACCCCTTTCAACCATGTGTGGGGTGACCACCTCATCACATTGTACTTTACTCAAATGAAATACTCATTGCCATTGTCACAGAAGCTAGAGAACTTTGCGCTGTGTAATGACAGAGCTAAATGCTGGCTACAAGACCATGCAAGTATGCTCATCCAATAGCAAAGCCTCACTCCGTGTCAAAGGGCAGAAGAGAAGGGTTATTTGCTAGAGAATGAGGTCTGAGTGGGAAATATGGCATCACAGGCAGAGCTGGAAGCATCCCTACTAGGGTGAAGGAAGGGGCAGCCCTGGTGCCAGAACCAGGGGGCATAGCCTGACCTGTCCACTTTCTGCCAGGGCGGATACTGCCCCCTTCCCCTCCTCTTCCCCCCCGAGGCCCCATCCCTGGGCCAGGCCAGTGTGGAGCCTGGCTCGGGAGCCCGGGCAGCTGTGGAGAGCCTTATTGTAATTCCAGGAGGTGGGCGGTGCAGGAGGGCTGAGAGTAGCCCCTAGCCCATGTCCGTGCCCCCCGGGCTCCCCGCCTGAGTGAGGGCAGGTGGAGGGTCCGCAACTCCGTGCCGGCTCCCCACAGCTGCCCATGCGACTCTGTCCCATACTTTGCTCCAGCTGGGGCTGGGGCCTCGGAGCTGCAGCCAGGCTGTGGTAAGAGGTGTGCAGACCCTTCATCTGCCCTGGGCGGGAGGTTTGGGGGGCAGGGACACAGGCCAGGGGCTGCTCTCAGCAGGCCCCCTGCACCACAGGCAGGTGGAGGGTCATCGCAGCTCCCCACAGCTGTCTGCGTGGCTCTTACCAGGGCTGGGCTGCGGCGCCGAGACTCAGGCAGGGGGCTGCTTTTGCATCACTCCAGCTTCTGGCTTGGCTGGGGGCAAAGCCTCTAGGGGAAGAGGAGGGGCGGTGGTGGGCCCTGGGGTGGGGGCCCATGCCCCGCCCCTTTTGGGAAGGCTCCAATGCCCTTAGTAGGCCGTATCCTCGCTGTCTCATGTACATTATGGAGCAGGGTCAGAGCTGAGTTCCAAGGGCCTGAAACAACTCTCATTTAAGGCTAGGGGAGTCACGGGTCAGACTCCAAAATAGGCAATAATCCATCTGCACATACGGCTGTCAATTCCCTCAGCCACAAAATTCTGCAGAGTTAGTTACAAAAACAATGGAGGCCCTCCACAGGGACTCTCCACAGGCAGGGCAGGGACTAGCCTCATGAAGCACGTTACTTGAAGCTTTACTCTTTAATATTATAGAATGTTTTGTTAATGCAAGAGTGATAAAGACACATTCAGGCAGCCTACCCCAGCCTCTGTCATTGCACCTTCACCTTAGCAACCAGCCCTGACTGTAAGAGCGCAAGTTAACAGGCACAGGTTGGACACGTGCCAGCCCACAGCAGGTCACAAGAATGCAGCAGGTTGTTTACATGCACAAGGCAGGGCAGGGGTTACACCCGTTTTTGTAGGTCAAACTCATTCTGTGCACAAACATGTGTATGTAGAAACTGACACCAGAGCGGAGAACATGATCTTTAGTAACTTAACTGCTGCATTACTGCTTGTTAACTGGGGCCCTAATCCTGCTCCCAGCACTAACCTACATGAGAGCAGGAATAGGGCCTGCGTAAATGAAAGATGGCAATACTAAGGGCTGGTCTACATTAGGAAATTAGGTCAGTATCACTGTGTTGCACAGGAGTGTGAAAAAAAAATCCACACCCGAGTGCTGCAGTTAGTCTGATCTAACCCCTGCTGTAGATAGCCAAAGTCTCCCATCGACCTAGCTGCCACCTCTTGGGAAGGTGGAGTACCTACGTGGACAGGTGAAGCTCTCCTGTTGGCCTTGATATCGTCTTCATTGAAGCACCACAGTGGCGGTGGTCAGCTGCAGCAGTTTATGTGCAGCCATATCCTAAGGGCCATATATTGCCCTTGAGGCATATATGCAACCCCATTGATGGTAGGCCTAGCACAGATAAAGGGCAGTATGTAACCTTAAAGAGTCTAATGGTCTCTTAATGCTCGGGAGATTTCCATGCATAACTCTGATGGTCTCTACTGGGAGTTACCTAAATCCCGTGCATGTCATCAGAGAATAGATTTCCAAATGCATAGGGGTGATAGCACACTGAACTGGCCGCATGCTGCAGCCATGGGAAAGGAAGATGGGAAACAAGAGATGAAATGGGGCATGGCATGGAAAAGCATGGCTACATCTTTGAGCAGATGCTGCATTAAGTTCAGAATAGTGTTTGCCTCTGTGGCTACAACAGCTGACATTTGCAACTGACTCTTCTTAGGTGTTCACTGGTTCTTTCTAGTCAATGAAAGATACACATGAAGCAAACCAATAAATACAAAGAATGAGGAGAGACAATGAGAGGAGAGATGTCCCATAGAGAATATGCAGCCACACTACTGTGTACATCAGAAACAATTAGAAACTTTATTTTTCTGTGTGGCTGTGCATGATTGATAAGGATCATCACAATCAGTGTACTTGCTGCCTATGACTGTGGACAATACACACAAATAAAAATTAATGAACCCAAACAAATGAAATGAAATCATTGTACACAAAGGCAATCATAATCCTGAACAACAAGAATCAGGCTCTAATTCCCTTCCCTACCCCCCGCCCCAAGAATAAAAATTAAAAGAAAAAAAACCCACTCTCATTTAAAGTGAAAAATGAGTTTACAAGAAAAAAAATCAGTTTATTCCTAGGTGAAAACACACAACAAGATAATTAAACCCTTCAACAGCTTGTTCAGAATGAGTGCAAAATCTCCCCCCTTCCCCGGCCCACTGGGTACACCAATGTCAGACATGCCCTTATGCTGGATCTGAAGATGCTACCGAAGGACATGCTGGCTGTGATTTAGGGAGTGGGAAAGAGTGGAAAAGGAAAAAAAAAAAAAAGCTAGTAATGCTAATGCAAAGTAGTATCTCTGCAATTCCTCTTTTAGATATTTCATTCATATTATACAAGGAAAGCTTCTCCTCAGATGTGAATTGACATCACTCCCTTGGGGTCAATGGAGAGAAGCTAATTCACACCAGCTGAGGGTTTGAGCCAGTTATTTATAAGCCACTGGCTTGTGCTTCTATTTTCCATGGTTTTTAAATGTGAACATGTCAAAGTATCTTTACTATGTTGAGTTTAGGGGAATCAAATGGGAGGTACAAAGGCTGCTAAGACCATGGTGCTGTCACCCCAAACTTCTTCTTGCTTCTCATTTGTCTTGGTAAAACAGTCCTTTAGGGACCAATACTGCCACACTTCCTTATGCCTTGTCGCCTCTTGCTACACAGCTTGGCCCACTGAAATCCATGGGGTGACTCATGCAGCAGGATTGGGCTCTCAGAGAGTGGGAACGTCAGCCGTGAAATTGTCATCTGCTCTGTGCAGAAATGCTTCCCTGCTCTTGAACATAGCTATGTGGTGCACTCAGTCACAAGGGCTGGGACTGACCCTGCCCAGGCACTTCTATACTGAGGGATGATAACGTCAGGGGTGGAAGTGGGCCGGGAGGTATGGGCTTTGGGGAACAAGGGCTTTCGGAAAACACAGTGCCCAGGAAGTGGGTCCTGCAGACCTGCTCTGCCTCCCAGGAGCATCTATTCTCCCAGGCACACCGAGGTAGCAAGTCCATTGCTACACCGGACAACTCTGCTGCCTGGTGCATGCAGGGGTAGGGGGCAGAGCCATTACCTGCCTCTTTCCTGCTCCCTTTGGGGCACTGAGCCCTCCTGGGGGAGGGGGTGCTCCTGTGCTTCTCTGCGTGAAGGGACAGCAATTCTGCGGGGCCTGGACTCAGGCACCCCAAGCGAGGGAGAAAGGTCCTGAGACTGCCCAGCTCCATCACGGTGCAACTCATGGAAGGGCAGGGCAGAATCTCCTGCTAAGTGACCACGCCCCAGATTGCAGCCTGTGGGTCAAGAGTCCATGTGGGCAGACCCCTTTGCTGGCTCAGGGCCTCAGGTTCAAACTCAATACATGACTCAGGCTGACAGCCACAGCTTCTCAACATCTCACCCCTTCTTCCTGTGCCCATGGCCCCACTGAATCCTGCAACCTGCTCCTCTCTGCTACCCATATTGCCCCACCAGTGTCACAACCAGATCCTCCGCCTTGTCCTCCATGCAGCGCTTCTTGCCCATCATCATGAGTTCAAACCTTCCTGTCCTTAGCTTCAAGGCCCTGCTGAACTCAGTCCTGGCCTCATTCTGGGATCCCACCTACCTCCAGCCCCCCTTATGCCCCTGCTGACCCCTTTGCTCTGTGAGTGATACCAGCCATGGCTCCCCCTCCAATCTCTTCTTACAGCTCCTTCCCTGATGTCAAGTGTGCATAGAATGACCCCTCAATCCCAATGTGTCAGGCCCCACCCTCTCCTGGTTCCAATCCCTCCTGCAGAGCCATTGCTTCTTTGGGGAACAAAAATGGAAAATTAAAGGGTCATACAATGGATGAAAATGAAGGGAAAACCAGATCAGCTAGGGTAGCTCCTTCCTCTAGGACCTCTGACAATGTCTGTCTTTGACATGACAATGTCTCCAGGGTGGGGACAGTCTTGCCACCTGTGCATTGTACAGAGTCGAGCATATTGTTGTGGTGCACAACAGATAATAAATAACGACCACAATAATTCCTAGTGTTAAATGCAATCACTGCTGGACAACGCAAGATTCACCCTGTATCTGGTGAGAACACTTTGACCATTGGAGATCTTGGAGACGTTACATTCCTCCAACCCCACCATTGACTTCTTCGGTCCTCAAGTAGCCCTAGTTGAAATGCAGTTGTAAAGTCCTGCCGATTGCTTCTGCTTAATGTCCACACACAGGGATGTAACTAACCCTCAGAGACGGTGAGCAGGAGAACAGAAATGGCGCCCGGGGGTTCTACAGCTGCCGCTCACAAACACCAATGATATCTGACATCTGTTGCAGCCACAGAAGATGGAAAATAGCCACACTGGGAAAAACTGATGCTTACAAAAAAACCCAGGCATGGTTTGCTTATTCAGGGGCTGGTGCTGCCACTCATGCCCAGGCTGACTAGTACTTAACCCCTTTGTGTTCAAAGCGACTAGTCACGGGACAAAGTTCTATGCTCCATGAGCAAGGGTGGCAGGCTCTGACCCTTAAAATAGTATGTTAATCTTTATGGACCTGATGCAGAACCTACTGAAGTCAATGGAAGTATTTGCATTGACTTCAGTGCGCTCTGGATCACCCCATATGGGTAAATTCCTGCCCCACTGAAGTCAATGGGAATTTTGCCATTGACTTAATGGAGTCAGGATTTCACTCTAAGACTTTATGATGCATTTTGCACAGATTCTTCTCTTTAGCATTTATAGCTGCACAGTTCTTTGTTATTGCTCCTTAAAAACCCCTGTGTAGAGTGCTAAAGGGTTAGCCACTTCCTGTTATCCCATTAAGAAAAAATACCAAACCAAAACAAAAACCAAACCTGGGTGAAAAGAAAACTCACTCTCTTCTTCAGCATCTGATCCACACTGCTGAATGGACTATTGCTATACAATGCTATATACAGATATGGGTTACTTCATTCATGCAAAGTGTTACAAGTACCACAACAGCATTCCCCATCAGGAATATGAGACAGGAGCAATGCACTAGGGACTGGGCAGGAAATAGACGGTAACGAAAGTAAAGCCCACAAGATTTTGTCAGAACTAAAACAGGGACTTGAGACAAAGGGTTTGGACAGGTGCCTGCAAGGCACAGCGGGGGCGTGGGGTGGGCGGGCTCGCTGATTTTGTTTGCAGGGTATGGGGAGAGGGCATGCTGATCATAATACAGCCAAAAATTAAGGAAATGGCTTGCACTGTTCTTGTGACTCTCAACATGTCAACAACTGAATAATAAATGGGGCATCCAAGCAAGAACAGCAGTGGGGTTTCCATCCTATTGGTAGAAAGCTCTTGAACCCCTGGACTTCCTTCTTCAGTCCAGACTCTTGTTTTCATTCAGTGGAGACAGATCTGCATGTCCTCAATATATGAAGGCAAATAGACTTTTGTAAGAAAGTCATGAAGTCCCCTATTCCTCGCCTTCCCTCCACCACTTGGCTTCTTAACAGCTATTCTGGCCCTTGCATTACTGAAAAGCCCAAATTACATTTCAGATCAATCCTCCCCAGGGGGCTGGGTGGGCGGAACAATAAAGTCAATATCATTCACTCTTGTAGGTAGAGTTGCAAAGATGGCCCTGCATCTGTGACTCCTTTAATATGCTGCAACCCCTGGTTAAGAATCTTGCTGAATTCTTACTCCTGCCTAGTACAAAGAATGCTCAAGCTGCATTCCATCAGCAGGTAAATGAACATGGCAAATGTCTTTTCTTTTTCCTCTGTTCGTTATACACAATGTTGTATCTCTAGCTATACCTATATAGCTTTCTATATAGATACATATAGATCTCTAGTGATGTATTTACTATCTCTGATTGTTCCTTTAGAAGCCCTTTATGTGGCAGTAGGCTTCCAGAGATGAGAATAATATGTACAAGAGCCAAAGGAGCACAAAGAGGGATGATGTCAGAAGCTTGGCAGTCCGCGGCCCGCCTAGCTCACCTCCAATCTCTGGTCTCCGCCGGTAAAGCAGCACGCCCACACTGATAAAAGCAAAAATGGTGAAGAGGGTGACGGAGAAAGCCAAGGTGCCAGGGGAGACGTAGAACACTTCCCCGTTTGCTGCGTGGTAGATGGCAGCGATGGACCAGGCCACACCAATCCCTAGGAAAACATTCACAGCATTGCTCCCGGTGACGTTCCCAATCGAGGCGTCGGCATATTGATCCTGCGTAGCCGCCACTTTGCTGGCAAAGGTGTCTGCAAAGCGAGAAGAAAAGCAGCCAGTCAGGTGGCAATAAAATAAGTTGCCTTGGAAAGGGCTACCCTGGTGCTGTTGCAAGTCTTTTCCTACTGGAGGACAGAGCTCCCGACAAGCTGGTCAAGATAACAGCTTGGCATCAAAGGTACATCTCCACTGCAGGTGAAAGTGGGACAGTAGCATGGCTGGCCAAACCTGAGCTAGCTTTAATCTAGCTATAGCAGGGTGCGTGTGGTGGCATGAGCTTCAGCATGGGCTAGCTGCCCCAGTACGAGCTTGCCAGGGACTCAGGCAGCTAGCCCATGCTACCATATCAACACTACCCTTATTATTCATGCTCACTAGAGTAAAGCTAGAAAAGGCACGCCCATCCATGGTGCAATCACACCTTCGCTTGCAGTGCAGGCATACTCCCCAGAGATTGTATGATGGGGCAGCATCCAGCCACCTTTGGAGTGACAGTCAAGGCCCTGTGTGATGAAGTCCAAACCCTTGGAATGAAAAGCTTTCCCTGAGGAGACCTGGACCAAGATCCCATCTCCCAAAGCTCCCTGCAAGAGTTAGAGGACCCCTGACAAAACACTTCCTGACCTCTTCCCCCAGACACACGTTCTCTTGCCTGAAGCTGGCAGTTTCCCCACCTCCTCAGGCCTTTTCTTTTCCTCAGAACTAGCTCCTAGGCACCTCCATTGTATATGAGTCACTCACTGGCTTATGGCGTCCTCCTTACACAAAACAAATGCTACAAGCATGTACTGTCATCTCCCAAAAGGCTGTAATAAGTGCTTCCACAGGATATAGTATCTTGGAACATTACTGTACAATAATGTAGCACACATATGACAGGTCTTTTGCAGCTGCATGGGTCTCTGGGAGTTGGCTCTCATGGGCAACAGCAAACCAGACAGCATTCCCTGGATGTGGGTTTGTCTGGAGCAGTGGTTCTCAACCTGTTTACCATTGTGGGCTGCATGTGCAACTCTCTGTGTGTTATGCGGGCCAAATCCACACAATATATATACTGCCTATACGGCCCTGAGGATGTCATATGGGCCACAGCTGTGTGCTGACTGGGCCACAGATTGAGAACCACTGATCTGGAGAGATGTGTAATAGACTGCTTGCAAGTGATGGTCCCATGGGGTAGGGATAAGTTGGTTCTGCTGGCTCACTGAGGCAGGTGAATCTTTTCTACACTGATGGAGAGAGGATCTAGGGTGTGTGCTGAGCAGTCCTAGGGGAGGGACTCTAGAAACAGCCCAGCCTAGGGAAGAGATCTGAGCTAAATTTGATGTTATGGTGTTAATTTCTCTGCCACTCTTGCTCATGTTGAGTAGTACTTGACTCTGCATTTAGTCCTATTGAACTTAGTAGGAGGAAAGATGGCCTTTGCAGTGAGAACATTCACGCATCAGGGTTTTGCAAATATCTGAACGGCTCTAGCCACATTTCTGTGAACTATAACACAAGGGAGACTTCATGATCTCCCTCCGGTGGTCTGTTATCCTTTCTACATAGTGCACTGTGGCATGCAGCAGGAGAGATGCTGTCCATATCACCCTGCAGAGGCACTGCCTAGCCTGTAGGTCAAATTACCTGGAGTTCCTACTCAAACCAGACAGACCCTTAGTCTAGGGTAGGCACTCTTTTAGACTTCATGGACTTCAATGTGTAACCTAATGAAATACCCAAGGTAGTGAAGCCCCTACTAAAAACTCTGGGTTGTTACCTATTTAGGATGAATACATTCTTAGGGTGCTTAGCTCTGACATAGCACTGTTCGTCTGCAGACACCAGTGCCTTCCAAAGGAAATGCCGTAGTCTGTAGCTATTTACAAGAGCAGCAAGCACCAGTTATGCAGCAATGTTGTACATTTATAATGGGCCCAAGCCTGCACTCCTTGAAGTTAATGGCATAGCTCCCACTGACTTCCGTGGTGCAGGATCAGGGCTGGTGGGCCTCACCCCGGGATGCTATGTACTTAGCTGTGCCTGTCCTTTGTGCCAATGCCTTCCCTCCCTACAGTACAGCCCATGCAAAGGCCAGGGACAATTGTAGTCCCTATGACCAAGGAAGCCCTGGAATTTCCCCCTTGTGTACCTGGGGTCAGAAACTACCCCCTAATGAGGGAGTTGGGTCCTGGTTCACTGCATTGGCCCATGAAGCTAGGTGGGCATGACAAGGGATGTAGGCTGCACCATCCTAATGGATATAGAGCGTGCTGCTCGGGAACTGGCTAAGGCATCCTCCTGTCTCAGAGCTATGATGCATTTGCTCTGAATGCTAGTGGCTAAATGCTATAATCTGCCTCTTGACAAGTTGTATAGCTACTGGATTTGTATTTGTACTCACTCACATGCGGCAAGCATGGCAATTGCCAACTTATGTCTAAAAGAAATCATATCGAAAAGCCAGTTGCATGGGTGTATAAGTGCATTTGATTTGCAACCACAAGGATGAAGTCAAAGCAAAGACACAAAGACATTTCATCAGATGGCATAAAGACAAGGTACAAGAGGCAATACCGGGATAGCTATGCCCTTTGTGCTTACGCTTGCCTCTGCATTTTCCATACAGCCCTGCCACATTGACTGCTCAGGGAATCAGCCAGGGGTCTTGTAGGAGAAAGGCTGTATTGTAATGCACACACGTCAGAGGGTAGAATTAAGGCTGTGCCGACACTTTTCATGATGGACTGAGTTCTGCTGGTGAGCACACCAAGCTTTCGAGCTTACACGAGCACTTCTTCAGGTCTGGGAAACATACTCAATGCTCTGGTCCAAGCTACAGAATTACTTTGATGTAAGTACGTATGCACATCCCTAAGTGACACAGTTACCCCAACCTAAGCGCCAGGGTAGACGGCACTTCATTGGCGGAGGGCTTCTCCCACCGATATGGCTACTGCTTCTCAGGGATCTGTCGACGGGAGAAGTTTGCCCCTTGGCGTAGGAGCACATTCACTTCAGCACTACAGCGGCACAGCTGCATTGGTGCAGCTGCGCCAATACATCATGTTAAGTGTAGCCCTGTCCAGAGTATGTTTCCCAGACCTGAAAACCAGCTCTGTGGAAGCTTGAAATCTGGTCTCGCTCACCAACAGAAGCTGATCCAGTAAAAGACATTACCTCACCCCCTTGTCTCTCTAATACCGGAGACTGACAAGGCTACAATACTGCCTGCTTTTCATGATATCATTCCCTGAGTTCTGAGTGCTTCAGTTTGCAATCTTACCTTGCTCTTAATGACGGATTTCTGTAATGGAATTTTATACATCTCTCCCCTGTCTCTCCTGAGTCTCCTTCCCTAAGCTAAATAGGTCTAAGACCTGATCCTGCAAGTTATTCTACATGGGTGGCTGGATTTCGGTCCACTGATTTCTATGGGGTTCTGCATGCTCCATTTGCTGGATCAAAACTCCTATCTTTAAAAACTCTCTCCTCATCCCAAAGTCTTTACAAGCCTCTAATGATTTCCTTTGCCTTCCTCTGGCCCTTTCCTATTTCTGCTTTCTCCCTTCTGAGATGGGGTGCCCAAAGTGATGGCATCAGTTTATTTATTGGCTTTATAATCTTGTCAACCTCACTCTCCATCCCTTTCTTAAGAAAGCCTATTATCCTCCTGGCTTTTTGATCACCACTGAGCAGAAGTTTGCATTGAACAGTTACGCCAGGCTGATCTATTTTTCCTGAGTGCTTGCAATTAAGTTAGAACCCTTCCGACTATGAGCTGCTCAGATGGTTATTCCTCTATGCAGTACCTTGCTATGCAATATTTCTGCTTGACACCATCTTGCCCAAACATCTAGCTTTGTAAATTGCCCCTGAAGTACCCGGCGACCCTGTCTAGTCTGACTAAGCTCAATAAATTTTGTGTACTCCAGATTTTTTTTTGCCTTTCAAGTAAGGCATCTCCTGTTTCAATAAAAAGCCTCTATTTAACTGTTCCATCAACAGCTCAAGGCATGGCACTGGATTAAATTTCTTACTGATATAGCTGGTTGAAATTTTTCTATCAAAACTTGGTTTGCAATGGAAAATAGGGTTTTCAGCTCAATGAAAATCTTGGCAGAAAGTGACTGCATTCCTCAAAACACTGGTGGTTTTTAGAACAGGTGGCACAAACCCCTGTCAGGGAGGGGGTTTATGTCCAGGTTTGCTTGGTCCTGTCTCAGCACAGGGGCTGGACTTGATGATCTTGCAAGGTCCCTTCCACCCTGACATTTCTATGATTCTACACCAAGGCCTTAACCACAAAACCAAGCCCCCAGCCTCCCCTTCCCTGTCACTTACCCACCAACTTTATTTTTTCCCTAATATTGAGACACTAACTCATGGCCAGGAAGGGACGTATCCCATTTAGTCACCTTGCCCAACAATTGCTTTTACTGGAGGAAACGGACCATGCAGTGGCATTAAAGGGATGAGCACTATTTTGTTTAAGTATTCCTACTGTTGATACTTTGCTTACTTAGCTATTAATCAAACAGTGGCCACAGGCCCAATGAAATGAGATTATTGTAATTGATATGGCACATTCAAGAAACACTAGGGCACTGTATTTTTGTATTAAGAATGGAAATGATCAGGCATTGTTCTGTGAATAGCCAGTTGCAGTTTTTAATATATGAAAGACTGTTATTAGGCCAGGCACTTTATGTTCTGTATTTTGCCTCTATGTAAGTGATGATGGTTAGAAAAAAGGGCTTAGCTTTTCTTTACAAGTCATCTGAATTGAACACTGGACTGTGCATTTGCCCCCTGCACTCGAGTCCACCACATTGCTGTGGAGTGCAGCCATTTTCCTCTGGTGTGCACCTGGAGCCTTGCAGGCATAGAAAAGTTGTAAGTGATGTTTAGATTATGCACTATGGATCACAAAGAACTTGTTATTTCAAATAAATAAGAACAGACATACCCACAAAAAGCGGAATTCTCTGTTTTGTCGCTCAGTAAAATAAATGTAGTTTTGTTAGCCCTTCTGGGACCTGATGGGACTCCTGGTTGCTCCCTAGCATTGGGGGGTCCTGTATGAGCACCCGTGTCATTGGTTTTATGCAGCGTTGCCAACTCTTGCAATTTTATTGCGAGTCTTGTGATATTTAGGGCTTTCCTGAAGACCCAGCTCCTACAGTCTTCGCATTTTAAAAAAAATACAGTAAATTTCTAGCTGTTGTGGTTATAGTGAAAGGCTTGAAAATGTGATCCTTTTATGCTCTACAACAAGGCGGCAAATAAAACACCCTCCCCGCCCCCCAGTCTATTTTTGTAAGTTAATATCATGATTTTTTAGGGCCTGACTCCTGATATTTGAATGCTTGGAGTTGGTGATACTGTGCATGATCAAAATATATCTCAGCTGGACTTGTTGTGGTCATGGTCATGGTCTCTTGAATGTCAGTTATGCCTGGTAAGCCCAGCCCATAGTAAGGGGTGGAGGGAACAGTGGAGACATTCTGACACAGGAGACACAAGGCATCCTGGAGCAACCAGGTTCTTAGGATGTAACTTCCAATTTCCTTAATGAAGGCTTCCTTGCTCACCCTGTTTGATTCAGTCTGTTAAAAGAAGACAGAACGCCACGGAGTATGGAACTATAGGAATACTTATATCAGCTGATAATACGATGCTATGAAGAACAGTCTCTTCTTTGCCTCTCTCAGGCCCCTTTGCCAAGTCTCTGCTAACCATGACTGCTTCTGAGGCAGTCTAATCAGTCTGAGGCCTATCTCCAAACAACAGGTATTAGAGGACTCTTCAGATGTTTCACTAGAAACACTTCTAACAGCTATTCACACTCAACCACCTAATTTTGATTCATCTGGATCAAAGCTGAATCTGGTCTCATCAGAGGTGTTCCATGCAGAACAAAGGACCTGAATGCAGAACAATGTGTGAGAGATCAAGGGAGAATATTAAAGAAGCAGAAGTTCAGAATGAGAACATGGGATTGCAACTCTGGCAGGGGTTTGAATAAAATACAGCAATTTTCTACACTGAAAAACTGAGGGCATGGAAAACTTTTTAAAGCTTACAGAGATATTAGGTATTTTGGAATCTGTGGAAAAGAGGAGTTAGTTCTTTGAAATACTTTCCAGGGTACTGAATTGTCTTCTCAAATTTCAGCTCTCTACCCTATTAGATAGTCTAAAAATAGGCCGCATACCTTTCAAATCTCTCCCAGTTTAACAAGTGTCTGCTTTAGCTGTCTCAACAAGAATAGTCCCATGGTAATTTTAGCAATACCATAGGAGTGGTATTAAGACTATGATACGGAGGAGGAGGGAAAACATACTACTTGTAAAGAAATTGATCTTTACTTTCCTCAATATCAGCAGAACTACTCAAAATTGTACCACATGGAATTCTTGTTTCTAGGTTTCCAAGTTTCCCACAAAATTGAAGATTAAAGATTAAAAAAAACAAAACAAAAAAACCCACTTTTTTTGTAAACTAGGATTTATTTTATCCACACAATCAGTTCAAAAGGATGCTTGTTGAAATGGAGAGGACAGTGTGGGTCTTGATGAGGCTGTGTCAGATAATTCTTTGTTGCCTGACTACAAAGGTTTGTTGGTTTTTAAACCTCTCCTTTTCTTTTGCCATTTTTTGTTTCCATATTCGATGGCAAACCAATAGCTTGTGTGTCTGTCCCTTTCCATGCCTAAATGCAATGGGCCCAGTTCACATACCCTTCCTCACACTGACTAGCACATGAGCTGTTCCAGTGGATTCTGTAAGGAGCTGGGTAACTGGGATGGCAGGGTTGGACTATGCTGGGAGAGGGATCCTGGGGGGAGTGCAATTAGAGTCAGTGACACTGATGTTGTTACTGGGGCATTGTGATTGTGGGGGGGGGTGGTAATTGACATCATCTGTTATTTGGAGAGCGAGGTCATAGAGTGTAAGGCCAGAAGGGACCGCCAGGTCATCTAGTCTGACCTCCTTCCTAGCACAGGCCGCTAAACCCCCACCCAGTTACCCCTGAATGGAGCCCAATAACCTGTATTAGACTAAAGTATTACAGCCCTCAGGAGACTAAAATGCAGGGACAGGGAATTGCTAAAGGGCATGTGAAAAAAGGGCATGTAAAAGCTACTAGGCTAGAAAGGAAAGAAAGGCAGCTGAGTAGTAACATTCTTGGTACATAAACAGGCTCTTCTCAAAAAGGGTCTCAAGGTGCTTTATGCCCATTAATAAACAGCAGCGCAACATCTCCCCCATTTCTGGTTCTGCAAAACTAAAGCTGATCCAAACCTGTTACTGAGATGAGACACAAGAGGAATCTTTTATCCCACCCAACCCATTCTTCCTCTTTGGTGGTTTGGATAATATGAGCCTCAGAGCCCATCCAGCCCTCGTTTTGGTTGGGAAAAAATAAACCCTGACTAATGAGGTTTCACAAAAACAAGACACAAGACTCCTTGGCCCATTTCTAATTAGCACATAGCATCATTTGTTGAAATACAGAGCTGGTGTTACCAGCTGATAGGAGGTAGGGAACATGGTGCTATTGGCTCCATTCCACCTGCTCTTCCCAGTCCTCTCTGAAAGCTCCTGTCAGGTCCTGGGCAGCTCCTTCCTTCCCTGCCAGGCTTCTCTCTGCTCCCTGCAGGGGAACAGGGAACCCAGAGCTGTAGTGGGAAGCACCTCTCTTCCTACCCCCAGCAGCCAGCCAGCAGCCCCTGTCCTGTGGAACATGACCGGAGAGTGAGATGAACGAGGTGTAGAGGCTGATCTGGCTGTGATATGGGAGAGATGGACAGCACAGTGCAGCTAACAACTCTGGGAGTCCTTGGTGAGCCTTCTCTATATGGCTACTGATTCCTTACACTTCTGTCGTGTACCCTTTTCTCTGTCTCCTCAAAGCTCCTCTTCACAGGGAGCTCTCCCCAGGTTGCTGCCCACTCTCCTCACCCCTCTGTACCGGCTCTGTCCTTTGAGGCAAGGTGGAGCTGCAGCAAACATAGGCTCCAGGTGAGGGTGTACCATTGACTGACATAAGGGTGAGACACTATTCTCAATATTATTTTCTAGGCCATCCCTTTACCTCCTCATGTTTTTGTTCTACTGCAGCTGATGTTTAGCGACAGTGGGACAGACACTGAAAAAAGGACTCACAAAAGGGTCCTAACTATTTAAATACACAATACATAATTTCCTATTATGCCAGATGAAAACCTCAAGTTTCACTCTGCATTTTGTTAATGGGTCCCAGTTAATGGTTGCCAATTAAATATCAGGAGTGTCAGAGAAATATGCACTGTGGATCCATGTAAATCCAGAGTAATTTATAGCAATATACCAGATAGCAGAAATTGGAGCTGTATGTTTTATTATCAGTAGCACCAACAGATTAAAATGACAGTAAGAGTAGCATAGCCAAAAGTACATTACTCTCATTTCACTGGTTTTCCATTCACTTATATACCAATATTAGTGGCGCTGAAAAAATCTTTTGGGATCTAAAAGAAACAAAGAAAGGCTTGCCAGACACAGTAACTATTTTGTTTTAAGGGGATTTTAAAAAACCCAATCCAGTGCAGTTAATGTCATACCTACATGAGGTGTAAATAAACCCAACACTCTGCAGGCAGTGGAGAAAGCAAAAATGTGGATTGACACATGTTACTTTTGCACTCCATGAAACTAGAATTCTAGTCCGAGGAAGAAACCTTGGGTTTGCTGAAGTTAAGACTGTAAATATCAGTTACAAGTTGTTATCAAAACATTAGAAAGCCTGAAAATTCAAAGCTAAAGCTATACTTCAAATAACCCACAGCCATCACTGTTACTAGTTAGCTCTTCATCCAGACCTGGATTTCTGCCTGTTCCCTCTGAATCCCAAATACATAGCACAGGGGGAAGATGGCAGAGATCATGTCAGAAAATTAAATTACTTTTTTACCTGGCACTGAAGTTCCCAAGGCAACAAACACAACTGCAGTCACTGAATCCTTCAGGCCAATGGTGCAGCCAAAATGGGATGCCAAGTCCCCGATGAAAGCTGTCAGCAAACCAATCATTAGGATGGAGACGACGAAGCAGGCCCAGCCATTCCAGTAGTCTGTTGGGGGGACGAAGGCGAAAAGGACTTTCCAGAAGACGGTCAGAAAGTGCATCACATAATCAAAGCAGGAGGGCAGCTTCTCTTCCCCACATTCATCATCGTCATCATCCTCGCCTGGAGCAACAACACCAGAGTCTGATTAAACCCAGAGATGCACAGCTAGGTGTCCGGCTCCTGCCTAAGTACTTATATGGCCCTTTGTACTGCACTGTTTGAGCCTCGCCCAGTCAGTAATGGAGTTTATCCTCAACACTCCCCTGCGAAGTAGGGATGTATTATTGTTATTATCACCCCCTTGTTACGGATGGAAAAAAAGTTAGGCCCAGAGAGAATGATGGTGACATTTTCAAAACCACTTAAGTAATTTAGGAAAGTAAATCCCACTGACTTCCAATGAGCTCTGTGCTCCTAAGTGAGCTAGGCAGCACTTGGGAAAATCCCATCCCATGACACTTGTCCAAGGTCACACAAGAGACTGTGGCACAGCAGGCAAGCGAGGCCTATATTTCCCAGAGTTGCTAAGCCTTTGTAGTACTGCTATCTTTTGGGTACAAAACTTGCGACACTCTGAGGGCTGCCGAGCCATGCCCCCATCATCACAAGCAACCCCATCATACAATCCCACTCATAAATGTGTCCAGCTCTCTCATCAGACAAACTAAGTGTTTGCCCTCACAACTCCTACTGAGAGGCTGTTCCAGAACCTCACCCATCTGATGGCTAGAAATCTACTTCTAACTTCTAGCCAGAATTTGCTCATGGTCAGTTTATCCCCACTTCTTCTTGTGCCACTATTGTCCTCAACCTTAAATAGCTCCACCCTTCCTGGTGTTTACCCTTGATGCAGTTATAGAGAACAAATGTATCCCCCCTTGGCCGTGTCTGTGCTAGGCGAAACAAGCCCAGACCTTTTAGTACTTGTCTCATACAATAGGCCCTCCAGTCCCCTGATCATCTAGTAGCTCTTCTCTGCACCTCTCCCACCACTGCAGTAGTTGCAACATCCACTGTGTAAGCTGAAGGCCAGGAGGGAAACAGGTTGTTGGTCTCCACTGGAAGCCCCAGATAAATTACTAGAGGGGACTAGCTTCCCCGCCACCCCAAACAGGACTAAGAATATCTGTTAATGGGAAGAAAACCTGGACATTTAGAGTCTGTGATGGCTCTTGGTTTGTTTCAAGGATTAGAGACATTAGAAGCCAGAGAATAGTATCACTGAACTGAACATGGCCAAGAGTGTAGTTACAGGGGCTGAGGAAGATAAAGCTGCTGAAATGAAAGGTAATAAGATCACTGTGTTCTGAATGGTTTCAGAGTAACAGCCATGTTAGTCTGTATTCGCAAAAAGAAAAGGAGTACTTGTGGCACCTTAGAGACTAACCAATTTATTTGAGCATGAGCTTTCGTGAGCTACAGCTCACTTCATGCTCAAATAAATTGGTTAGTCTCTAAGGTGCCACAAGTACTCCTTTTCTTTTTGTGTTCTGAATGGGGCTGGAAGAGGAAGGATGTGGGAGGAGTGAATCTAAACCTGCTCAGAAACCTTCTTTAGGTTCAAATTATTAAATTGTGTTCGGAGCTCCAGTCATAACCCAGGACCATTGTGCTAGGTGCTGCACAAACACAGAAGCTCCCAACCTTCCTTCTCTAGACCACTCTATACGCTTTTATCATTTGCCCTCTTGCTCATCTGTTTTCTGAGGTAACAATCCCAATCTTTTCAACCCACTTTGAATGAGAGTTTTCCCAGGTCCTTGATCATTCTTGTTGCTCTTCTCTGAGCCACTCCAGTTCTGCAATATCCTTTATGAGGTGGGGTGCTCAATACTGCACAGTGTTCCAGATGAGGCGACCCTTCATCTCACTGATTGATATAAAGGCATTATTAGACAATTCTCTGTATTATTCTCCGTCACATACTTTATGCATGTGAACAGTGTGTTAGGTAGTTTGATCGCACTGTGCATTGCACAGAGTCTCTGCTGAGCTGTCTATAATGATGTTCAGGTCCCTTTCCTGTGCAGATACTGTTAATTTAGAACGCTGTAAGGTTTATGAGTAGTTTATACTTCCCCTCCCTGCAAAGTGCATTCCTTTGCATTTATCAACAATGAACTTCAGAGACTGCTGCACTGGGGAGAGAGGTAAAACAAGGTCTAGCCAGGGCCAACCCTTTCCCCGCAGCAACTCCCTGGGCCTAGAACCATGTAGGGAGACCCTCACCAGTCTGGTGAAGTAGACGACCATGTGGCTTTGGTGAAAAGATGCAGAAACAGGAACCAGCCAGAGACTCCAGCTGGTCAGAGCAGGAGCAAAATCAGCCAAATCTGGATTCCCCTGGACATTCAGTTTTGACTGGACTTTCTCTATCCTATGCTGATTAGCTGTTTGCTCCAACCCACCAACTCCCTCCCAGTCTCTTCATCTCAGCTTCACGCTTCCTCTGCTCTGTCCCCTTCACTGCCCTTTTCCCAGCAACATCCCTTCTCCCTTTCCTTGTCTTTCTGTTTAGGTTATCCCCTCCAAACTAAACCTGTGACGGTACTTTACCTCTCACCAACCTGCTGCATGATCTTGGGCAAGTCATTTCCCTCTGTCTCTCTGTTCTGTTTAGGCTGAAAACTCTTTGGGGAAAAGTCTCTTGCAATTTTTTGTTGTTGCTGTTGTTCAGCACCTAGCATAATGAAGCTCTGATCTCATCTGTCTAGGTCTTCATGAAACACAAATAATATTTAATATTGTTTTGGTCAGCTTCCCTATCCTCCACAGGATGTATCCTTTGCAATCTCTTAACCATCTGCCATTGAGTTACTGTGTGTCTGCTGTGGAAGTGGAAAGGTGCAGCAGTTCTGTCTGTTTTAAGGGTGTTTGTCATGCTGAGTTGTCAGCATGTCCCCCAGGTAAAGGGGTGATTTGCCTCCTGCCTAACTGGTCTGAATTCTTAGGGGTACTGAACTTCTGCCTGGCAGGAAAGACACATTGCTGAGCTGAGAATTCCAGGGTGGGATTTAGTCCAACAGCACAATGCACTAACACACCAACGCACAAGAGACCTGAAGAGCAGGTTCTCTCTCTCTCCAACAGAGCTGGTCTTAAAACACGTGACCTCACCCACCTTGTCTCTTTTACATACAAAGAGAATCTGCAGAAACAAATCTGGCACATTTCCCCCTCTTGACTTCAGGAGGCTGCTGCTCTTCTAATTTCTCTTTGATTTGCCCAAAGCACTAGTTTAATGGGATCAGAGACAATGTTTAGCCTACTACGTCAATCTGGGAGGTGTGTCGTGACTCATGGTCAGTGTACTTCCCTTCTTCCCAATGCTCTAGACTTTGATTTCTAGTCTGTCTTGACATCCACTCTCCATGGCTTTCCAGGCAGAGGATGCTGACAGGTCTGATGGGCTGGTAACATGCTGACTTACTCAAGGGTCTCTGACAGCACGGCTTGCATTCCTCAGTATTGAAATTTAAGTTCCAAGGCAATAAACAGCTTCCATGAATCATAGCTGACTAACTGTAGCCAGGCTTCACTAGTCGAGCAGAGATGCTAAAGGATGCTCTTATGGTGAAGGCAGGTGAGGGATGCAGGAGATCAGTGTATGATCCCCAGCTCTGGCAAAGACACCCTGTGTGACTTTTGGTACGTCACTTGATTTCTGTGCCTCATTTCCCCAGCTGTACAATGGGGATTGTAAATGGCACCTTTATCCCTCGTCTATCTGAACTGTGAGCTCTTTGGGGCAGGACTATCTTTACTCTGGATACGTACAGCGCCTAGCCCACTAAGGCCTCAATCTTGGTCAGGGTCTCTGGGCACTAGCCAAGAGGTGGGAGGTTCACATCTGTGTCAAGTCCATTTCCTCTGGAACACTGACCTAGATTTTCAAAAGCAGCTAGTGATTTCGTGTGCCCAACAAGAGACAGCTTAAAGGGATTGTCAGAGCAGGGGCTCAGACCTTCTGAAAATCAGTTCTCTTTAAGGTGCCTCTCATTAGACACCCACAATTCCTGGCCATTTATGAAAAAGTTAAGGCCATTACTTTCTTTTTCTTCTTTTGTTTCCTACACCATGGCCCTATGTGCAGTGATGAGCTGCCAAAATCTTAACAACCAGTTCCCTATAAAAAGTTCTGATTTAAGGGATGTGCCCCAGTATGTATTTTTTGTACCAACAGGGCTATCATACATCCGTATTTTCCCGGGAGGATTCCTCCTGGACTGCGCTTTAAGAACCAAAAAGTCTGACCTGTCCGGGAAAATACGGGTGTGTGTTAACCCTGCCGAAAGTTCTTTTTAAAAAAGATGGGCCTGAACTAGAAATGAGCTCCGTTTCACATGTGTGGGTCCCCGCTACTCCCTGGGGGTATGCTCGGGTGACCAGATGTCCCGATTTTATAGGGACAATCCTGGTTTTGGGGTCTTTTTCTTATATAGGCTCCTATTATTCCCCCCCCCCCCCCGCCGTCCTGATTTTTCACACTTGCTCCCTGGTCACCCTAGGGTGTGACCATGTGTGGGTCCCAGTTGCTCCCTGTCCCCCTCATTGAAGCAGATGTGCAGGGTTACTGCCCTGAGAACTACAGGGCACCAGTGGATGTGGGGTCAGCTGCAGACAGGGCCGTGGGGCAGGGCTAGCTGGAGGCAGGGGGTGCAGGGCTGGCTGCAGGCAGAGCAGAGGGTGCGGGGTTGGCTGGAGACAGGAGGGTGCGGGGTTGGCTGGAGGTAGGGACTGGCTGCGGGCAGGGCAGGGGGGTGCAGAGCTGGCTGGAGACAGGTGCTGGCTGCGGGCAGGATGTGTGGGGGTGGTTGGAGGCAGGGGATGGCTGCGGGTAGGGCAGGGGATGTGTGCAGCAGGGGTTGGCTGGATACAGGGCAAGGGGTGCGGCAGGGGCTGACTGCAGGCAGAGGGTGCAGGGCTGGCTGGAGACAGGGCAGGGGGTGCGTGCGGCAGGGCCTGGCTGCAGGCAGGGCAGGGGGTGCATGCGGCAGGGGCTGGCTGCGGGCATGGGGTGCAGGGGTGGTTGGAGACGGGGGCTGGTGTAGGCAGGGCAGGGGGTGCGGCAGGGGCTGGCTGGAGGCAGAGGGTGACTGGCTGCGAGCAGGGGGTGCGGGATGGCTGGAGGCAGGGGCTGGCTGCGGGCAAGGGGTGCGGGGGTGGCTGGAGGCACGGCAGGGGGTGCGGCAGGGGACTGGCTGTGGGTGGGGGGTGCAGCAGGGGGCTGGCTGCAGGTGAGGGGCTGGTGTGGGCAGGGCAGGGGGTGCGGTAGGGGCTGGTTGGAGGCAGGGGGTGGCTGGAGACGGGGGCTGGCTGCAGGCAGGAGGTGCAGGGGCGGCTGGAGGCAGGGTGGGGGTGCAGCAGGGGCTGGCTGCAGGGCAGGAGGTGCGGGGGAGGCTGGAGGCAGGGGGTGCGGCAGGGAGTGGCTGCGGGCAGGGGGTGGCTGGAGACGGGGGCTGGCGGCAGGGCAGGGGGGCGTGGGTGGCTGGAGGCAGGGGATGGCTGCAGGGCAGTGGGCGCGGCAGGGGCTGGCTGCGGGCAGGGCAGGGGGTGTGGGGGCGGCTGGAGGCGGGGGCTGGCTGGAGATGGGGCGCAGGGGGTGCATGGGTGGCTGCAGGCAGAGGGTGCAGGGGGTGGCTGCAGGCAGGGCAGTGGGCGTGGCAGGGGCTGGCTGCGGGCAGGGGGTGCAGGGGTGGCTGGAGACAGGGGCTGGCTGTAGGCAGGGCAGGGGGTGCAGGGGCAGCTGGAGGCAGGGCAGGGGGTGTGGCGGGGGTGGCTGGAGGCAGGGGCTGGCTGGAGGCAGGGCGCAGGGGGTGCAGGGCTGGCTGCAGGCAGGGCAGTGGGCGTGGCAGGGGCTGGCTGCGGGCAGGGGGTGCAGGAGGTGCAGGGCGTGGCTGGAGACGGGCTGGCTGTAGGCAGGGCAGGGGGTGCGGGGGCAGCTGGAGGCAGGGCAGGGGGTGTGGCGGGGGTGGCTGGAGGCGGGGCGCAGGGGGTGCGGGGCTGGCTGGAGACAGGGGCTGGCTGTAGGCAGGGCAGGGGGTGCAGGGGCAGCTGGAGGCAGGGCAGGGGGTGTGGCGGGGGTGGCTGGAGGCAGGGGCTGGCTGGAGGCAGGGCGCAGGGGGTGCAGGGCTGGCTGCAGGCAGGGCAGTGGGCGTGGCAGGGGCTGGCTGCGGGCAGGGGGTGCAGGAGGTGCAGGGCGTGGCTGGAGACAGGGGCTGGCTGTAGGCAGGGCAGGGGGTGCGGGGGCAGCTGGAGGCAGGGCAGGGGGTGTGGCGGGGGTGGCTGGAGGCGGGGCGCAGGGGGTGCGGGGCTGGCTGCGGGCAGGGGGTGCGGGGCTGGCTGTAGGCAGGGCAGGGGGTGCAGGGGCAGCTGGAGGCAGGGCAGGGGGTGTGGCAGGGGCTGGCTGGAGGCGGGGCGCAGGGGGTGCGGGGCTGGCTGCAGGCAGCGGGTGCAGGGGGTGGCTGCAGGCAGGGGGTGGCTGCAGGCAGGGTGCTGGGCGCTCACGGGGAGAGCGGCTCGGAGTGGCCCGAGCAGCAGGACGGAGCCCAGGCCCAGCAGAGCAGCTGGGGACCCCCCAGGCAGCAGCGGGAGCCCCGGGGCCAGGGGAGCAGCAGCACCAGGGCTCGTGCCCAGGGCCAGGTGGCAGCCCACATGGCTCCCGCAGCGCCCCTGGCGGCCGGAGGAGGAATTGCATCACTTCCTGGCCAGAGCTCATCAAAGCCTCAGCGCCCCCTGCGGGGAAGCGGGTTAACAACTGGTTCTAAAACTGCTTCAAAATTTAACAACCGGTTCGCGGGAACTGGCTCCAGCTCACCACTGCCTACGTGTATGTAGCTCTAGGTACACAGAACACCTAGTCACAGCTGCTCCACAAGGACAGAGCAGAGAAGCTCTTGCAAAGAGGGAGAAACTCATGTTTCAGCGTGCAAAGGAAAAACAAATGTAATGATGTCACTTGGCTAAATCACAATGGCAAAAGGTGGTGGCATTTATATCTCCCCTCTCCTACACCAAGAGTTGTACAATACACCAGATCACAACTTTTGTGCTGGTCAGAAATTCCTTAAACTGAAACTTAAACAACTCGCCCAAAGTTTTATGGACTGTATTCATTTCCTAATGAAATCAATAGGAGTATTTGCATTGACCTTGATGAGAGCTAAACTGCACTAAACCAAACTGTGCAACAGGGCATCCTAAGGATGTAGTGAGTGGTAATTAACAACTAGCTTGCGCTTGAAGGGGTAACTTGCAGTTGTCCTTTTAAACATCTGAGATCCAACTTTTCCCTTAGGTGTGTGTGGCTAGCAACAGGAGCTGCACATGGGCATCCAAGCACAGAATCTGCATCTCATCATTTTCCTGCAATGCAGTTTCAGTCTGTGCAACAGAGTTGCAGGTTAATTTCACTGAAATTTTGAAATGCTATATGCTGCCTCCAGTAATAAAGAACGCAGGCAGAGCAGCAGATGTTTTAGGAATAAGTTCTTCCAGGACCTTAGAAATCAAAGGGGCAATAAGCCAAGGAGGACACTCAGGTTGACTTCAGTCAGTGAACCATCAGGTCCTAGCTGGTCAAATATACCTAATTTAAAGGAACTATTTGCACTAGCTCTAATGTTTGCACAAGCACCTTTTATCTAGAGAGTCAGGAGAAGGGTCTCTTTGTTGTTAGGAAGGCTATAAGTATTGTAATAATGGTGTGCAATTTTCTTAAGCCCCAACTGCTTGCCTGTGTGAGCATTTTCCTTTCCATATCTCTTTATGCAATGGTGGCACTTCTTTTGTGTTTAATTTAAAAGGAAAAATGTATAAAGACCCCTACAAGGAGTGTAAAACGATGTTGCTATGTATTATGTATTTATTTGTGAGCACCAACTAAAACTGCATTCAAATGGTGGCACAACAACATAACAAAAGAATTACTGGGAGCTACTTCTGGTTTAGTTTTTGTTCTGTTGCCACACATAACAAAAGCAGCTTTCTAGCACCAATTGCTAGTGTTGGTATGGAAGGATGCCAGACTGAGAATTTGGCTGCCCAATATAGCATTTGGTTTTGGAGGAAAAAGCTAATACTAGAAAACACAAATACACCACCCATACAAACCAACATACCTTCCAGAAAAGGAATAGAGATTACACTTTTCAAAAGTTTTTGTTGAGTTGAAAAGTTGAAAAAATGTCAAGTAGAAACTAAACTACACTAATGTTTTGACGTTGCCAAAAATGAAACAGTCCATTTTGTTTCAACCCCAAAATTTTTGTTTTGCTTTGCAGGAATCTTGAGGAAAAAAAGCAAGTGACCAGGGAAGATACACAAACTGCTAGAGTAGATTTAGGCCATGTCTACACTAGAGCTGTACTGATACAGCTGCGCCACTGTAAGATCTCTCATGTAGTCACTCTATGCTAACGAGAGGGAGCTCTCCCATCGACATAATTAATCCACCCCAGTGAGTGGCAGTAGCTATGTCGGTGGGAAATGCTCTCCCATCGACGTAGCGCTGTGCCCACTAGTGCTTAGGCCGGTGCAACTTAGGTCGCTCGGGGGAGGAGTGGGAGTGGAAAGTTCACCCCCATGAACAACATAAATGGTAGTTGCTAGTGACATCCAACCCCTGCAGGTGCAAGGAAGGCTGAGACCCTGGCCAGGAATGTGAGGAGAAGGACGAGCCCCTAAGTGCAGAGGAAGCTACCTCACTGCTGAATGGCTCTGTTCCCAGACAGAAAATGTTCACAGCATCCCACATTCATGGGCTCCTCCTCCTTCTTGCAGTCCTGGCCAGTGGTCTCTGCTACGCAGGGCCAGGACCACAACCTCCCCTGCACCTTGGCCATGCAGGTGCCCAAACCCCAACCCTGCCCCCTAATTTTCTGGAACTGTAAAAATAAAAATGGTTAAAAATTAAAAAAAAAAATGAAAATTGATATTAGTTTTCTAAACAAAAAAGTAAAAGTAGAATTCTGCTAAGCCTACTTGTAAAGGTAGGCACCCGCGCCTCCTCTGGTTATATTGTGAATCTCCTCCCCTGGAATTTTTGGTCAAAATGCATGAAAAGCAAAACGAGGTTTTTTGGATTGAAATGAAGTGTTTCACTTCAACATTATCAAAATGGCCTGGCTTGGTTGAAACTAGCCCATGAATTATACATGAAGTTGTGAAGAGTTTTGGCTGACCCCAAACTAATATTTGATTTGCCTAAAAAATGCAGTCTGAAAAAATCTTGTCCAGCTCTAATTAACACCCAGTGAGGTATAAAGGAGATTAAGCTTTAGAATAGAAGAGACAGTTGAAACTGGTGAAAGTTTTCCAGCTACATTCTGTAGGATATTTTTCCTGGATTCATTCCACCTGGCTTATAAGCCCTCCAAACTTTGTGGGTCTAAATGTTTTTCACAAATCAAACTATGGAATCTGTGTCTCACTCAACACTTCAAGATTTTGCAATTTTGCACATACAAAATTTTGCACTGAAACACCACAGCAGCAGCAATCGGCAACTTTGAGTGGTGGACAGAAGACAAGGAGAGGGAAAGCAACGCAGAGGAAAGTCACAAACATGCAGGACCAAACTGTGGCAAACAGCATCCCCATGTTTCAGGTGGGACAGAGCAGTGCTTCATTCAACATGCACCTTAAAGCACAATGTTTAATATGGTAGAAATAAATAATAGGAAGCTTGATTTTATTACCTTGGTAGACAACAAAGGAAACTCCAAACAAACTCTGCTATGTACTGGGGTGGAGGTGGGGAATTTATTTAAGTCTGAATCCTGTGCAGTTCTTAGCTGATCCCACAAAGACTGGGCTGGCTAGACACATCTCTGCTAGCATTATAATTTTGCAACAGGCATTTTAAAATATCTAGAGAGCTGTGAGGCAGTGGAGCTGTCGCACAGTTAAAATCTTTAGGGAGATGATGAAACAGATTTTTAAAAATGAATCTGAGTGTGGCTGTCACAATATTGGTCTGGATCTGTCTGTCATTTTTCTGAGGGTTAATAATGAACCTCTCTAGAAGAGCTAGGATAGAGGTTGCTAGGTTGCTTAGAGAGCCATATGCACCCACTCTGAGATGTTAGGCCAAACAACTACCAGGCATCTTTGCTGCAAGAGAAAGTTTCCAACCCTAAAAATAATAAAAATGTAACATTTTGCTCTTTAGTCACCCATGTTGTAGCTCAACTGCAAGGTATGCAGGAATGACTGGCTGGGGGAACCTGTCTGTGGCTTTTGTTATACAGAAAGCCAGACCAGACAATCACAATTGTCTCTTTTGGCCTTAAAACTCCATGAATCATGTATTAACTTTCCTGAATCTAATAAGCACACTGCTACAGAGAGCTAGCCTATATATTCTAAACACGTTATGTCCAAGCTTGATGTTCCTCCTAGCTGTACATCTGGAGTACAGCTGCACTACTGCCAACCCCAAGTGTAAAGAAAAGAAAAAACAACCATGAATCAAGCCCGCCCAAAATCATGAGATTTAATATAATTAATTAGTTAATTAAATAATAATGCTGTTGGGATTATTATTTTCCTTCTGGGTTTTGAGCCTTCATGGTGTGCTCAGGTCACAGGTTCAAGTTTGTCTCTGCAATCAAGAGAGCTAGAATATTACTTTTTTTTTTTTTTTTAAATGAAGGCTGAGATTCTCCCTGTGATCACAAGACTCCAGGGGCTGGGCTTTAAGAAACATCAAATATTGCCAGAATCATGATTAAAAAAAAAAAAAAATCACAAGACCTGGCAACACTGTTAAAAATGCTCAATGTCTGCTCCCCACCCCAATTGTAGAAGCCAGTGCAAGATTTTAAGGGGGACTCTCACCCATCTCTGTGTAGGGAGACTGCATGGGGACAGACAACTAAATCTCTCCCCCTCCCCATGTATGCTAACAGAAATAAGCCCCCATCCCCCTGTTAGATGACACAGAAGAGCCCCTAGGCCTGCCTCCTGGCAGCATTAGGAGGAGAGAGCAGCACAGAGGCCCTGGGGTGCAGCCAATGGGAGTGCCCACACATAAGATGGCTGGAGGGGCGCACACTAACAAACAGCCATGCTCCCAAGGTACGGTGTAGGGAAGGTAAAGGAGGAAGCACACACGCCCCACCCCCAAGGTGGGGAAAAACCTCTTTTCAAAGTGCTGCAGCAGCTAAATGTGATGGAATGGGGTGGTGGGAGAAGGGCTGCATATTTGTGGTCAGTATATTTATGTCTGCATCTGTAATTTTCACTCCATGCATCTGAAGAAGTGGGGTTTTTACCCACGAAAGCTTATGCTCAAATAAATCTGTTAGTCTTTAAGGTGCCACCGGACTTCTTGTTGTTTTTGTGGACACAAACTAACACGGCTACCCCCTGATACATTCAGATCTAGGTAGCCTATAATCTGATCCCAAATGCCTCATTTCTGATTATTAAAAAAGTATTAAATCTCCATTAGGATTATCATTCATCATCTCTATCAATCAACTTTTCTGAGTGAATGATGGGTGTATATTCAAATATATAATAGAAATTTGGTCTCTCTCTTTCTACATACAGACACATCCTAAACTATGTCTATTACTGCAATGATAACTGCACACCTGTGGTTGCCTTTGCTATAATAAGGGATGCGATAAATAATTTATTTTGGATTAGGTTATTTTGCCTGTAAACTCTTGGGCAGGAGCTGACTTTTACTGTGTTTGTGCAACACAATTGGGCCCTGATCTTGGTTTGGGCCTCTCAGAGCTACTGTAATACACATAATAAAAATCCAAGAGCTTTTGTGAGGATGGAGTTTTAAAAGTGAAGTCATGACCTGAAAGTTTTGTCTCCAGATACAATGAAAGACAATAAAACTTTCTCTTCTAAATGAATCACACATGAAAGCGAACAGCTATCGAGTTCTCCATTTAAGACATAGGGGAACTTTCTCCCTATAATCAGGATACCTCAGTTATGTAATGACTAAAAAAAGGGAATCCCCCATAAGAGGGGCTAGAGACATTAATCTGTCACTTCAGTGTTATGTAGTTATTGATATTGAGCCAGCATTTATAAGACAATGAGACCATAACATTCATTACAATCAGAGCTGTTAATAAATATGTTTGAAGTGCCTACTTATCTGAAGGACAGGGAAAAATATCTGTTCACTATTTGTTTTTCTGTTAAACTTTATAATAAAATGTAAGATAGACAGCTTTGCTCAGAATGGAAGGAAATTACTTAAGACAACTCAAGGACATTAGATTTTGAACTCCGCAGTAAGTAGCATTGGTTTGTTTTTTTTTGTTTTTTTTTTTTGCGGAGAAGGCAATCTGTACAGATATATGTTTTAAAAGAATACATTTGAAACTTTATCAGACTTTAAATCATGCATATTAAACGCTCAGATTAAGGGCAAATTAAATATCAGTTGTGGGCTTCACTTGTTATGACATGTAATTATCACTCTGAAATAGGGGAACACTATGAGTGGGATTTTCAAGAGCACCTACAAAATGGGAGGGGCTGCAGGAGCTCTGAAGGACAGGGTTAGAATTTAAGATGATCTGGACAAACTGAAGAAATGGTCTGAAATAAATAGGATGAAATTCAATAAGGAAAAATGCAAAGTACTCCACTTTGGAAGGAACAATCAATTGCACCAACACAAAATGGGACAAGACTGCCCAGGAAGGAGTATTGAAGAAAAAGATCTGGGGGTTATAGTGGATTACAAATTAAATATGAGTCAACAATGTAATACTGTAAAAAAAAAAAAAAAAAAAAGACCATCACTCTGGGATGTGTTAGCAGGCGTGTTGTAAACAAGACATGAGAAGTAATTCTTCCGCTCTACTCAGCACTGATAAGGCCTCAGCTAGGGCACCACACTTTGGGAAAGATGTGGACAAACTGTAGAAAGTTCAGAGGAGACAAACAAAAATGATGAAAAAAAAAAATCTAGAGAATGACCTACAAGAAAAATTGGGTTTGTTTAGTCTGGAGAAGAGACGATTGAGGCGGGGACATGAGAGTAGTCTTCAAGTACGTAAAAGTTTGTTATAAAGAGGAGGGTGATAAATTGTTCTCCTTATCCACTGAGGACAGAGCAAGACGTAAAGGTCTTAAATTGCAGCAAGGTGAGATATTAGGAAAAAAAACATTCCTGTCAGGGTGGTTAACCACTGGAACAAATTACCTAGGAGGGTTGTGGAATCTCCATCATTGGAGGTTTTTAAGAGCAGGTTAGACAGACATGTGTCAGGGATGGTCTAGAATACTTAGTCCTGCCTCAGTGCAGGGGACAGGACTAGATGACCTATCGGAGTCACTTCCAGCCCTATGTTTCTATGATTGTATAACTTTTGCTCCTGAGTTATGTAGATTCTTTTGAAAATCCCAGTCTATAAACTCAGAATCTTTAGTGGTAGTTACAAGACAAAAAGAGCCGTGACCTACTGTGAACTTCCTTCTAGCTCTAGCAGAGCAGCCAGCATGGATCACCAATGAAATGCCCAAATATCAGAATTAGAGAGATTATAGAATTCTACATCCTATTCCAGAAATTCATTTCCAGTATGCTGTAACATTTCCAAACTACAGCAGTATTCACTACCCCAAAAAAAAAAAATCTAGCTGTTAACTGCTACATAATAAAATTAAACACAGAAACTTATCAGGTCTACAGAAACTTTATACTGTGACAAAGCTCTGTCCTTGTCTCCGTGGGTCCCACGTTTTCTGGGAGATTTTGCTAGCCTCAGAGGCTCACTGTGTCCATCCACATAACCCTTCTCTCTCTATAGACAAGGGTCACAGTCTACTGAGCCATTTTCATCATAAGCCAGCAAGGGAGGTGAGAAGAAGCTATCCTCCCTTGCACAGTCTCTGTTGCCTCCCAGTCTCAATAATTAATTGGGGGGGGCAGCAAAGGGGGGAGCCCGGGCCCACCCTCTACTCTGGTCTCTAGCCCACGGACCCTAATAGTATCAGCTATGGTAGTTGACCTTTTAGAAACATGACATGTACAATTCCCTGGGCTACTTCCCCACAGCAGCCCCCACTTCCTCAAGCTCCACTTCACCCTTACCTCAGGGCCTCCTTCCTTGTGCCTGACTTGGTGTGTACTACTCAGTCTCTCCAACAGCACAACTTCCTCCCACAGCTCCTGACATGCACATCCACCTGACTGGCTGGGAGGCTTTTAACTAGTTTTAGCCAGCCCCTGCCTGGCTTCAGGTGTCCCAATCAACCTAGCATTCTCCCTGCCTTCTGGAAAGTTCTTAATTGGCCCCAGGTGTCTTAATTGACCTGGAGCAGCTGCCATTTAACTTATCCTGGCACCAGGGATTTGTTTAGCCTGGAGCTAATATATCTATCTCCCACTACTTTTCTATAGCCATCTGGCCTTGCCCTGTCACAATATCTAGAACACCAAACAGATCAATCCTTTCTACTCTATTCCTAGCCATATTCTCCTTCTCTACCAGTACATCACACAATGAGAAAATGTATAGAACTCTGACACAGCTTAGTGTACACTGAAATTGTAGTCCTTTATAAACTTCAGCTTCCTATTTCACACACAGTGTATTAACTCAGCAGTGTGCAACCAGCAGCACATTTCCATTACAGAATGAAGCCAGGGGAGACATGTACCGCACAGCGGGCAGTATGAAATGCCAGGGGTGTTAATAAATGAATGTGGATTATGTGGCAGACAAGAACTGGGTGGGTGCCTTATTTTGAACTGGCTATATCCCTGGCAGGGATGGCCTTTATGTGCTGTGTTTATAGAGTGCCTAGCACAGTGCAGTTCTGGGCTCCTAGGCACTATAGCTATACAAACGACAATATCCTGTCATAACTCACTCTCTGATTTAAGAGGAATTCCCCCTCTCATTGATCCCAGCAGTCACATATTTTATTATCAATAATATTTTGCAGTACAGAAGTTCCCCAAACTTGGTTGGGGATCTATTATGTAGGCACAGAGTAAGAAAGAGGTTGCAAGCGCTTTGGGTCAGAGACTTAATAGACAAAGGGTGAGAAAGGAAACCAGGGTGACAGAAACTTCCCAAAGCAGGCCAGAGGCAGGACTTGCACGCTAGGCTCGTGTTCTAGGCCACAGGGCCATGCTGCCTCAGGCCATGCTGTCAGTTCTGATTTCTCTTAGCAACGTCCCCACGCTGTCGTGGCTGCTTGGTGGAATACGCTGTGTTGTGAATCAAGCTTTGCATGGCTGAGTGTGCTGTGGGTACAGGAGCTCACCTAGGCTTGTCACATTTGACTTTTCGGATTGAAGGAGCTTTCTTCTTACAGACACTAACTAGAAAGCACCACATCTCCTCTGCATTCCTGCTGTCACTCAGGGCTTTATTTATATTATAATAGCAATACAAGGTAGTGTTTGGGAAGAAACAGTGGAGACAAATAACAGGGGATCTCACTTGGGCCTGGAATCCAATTAGGAGCTGACACCTCAACTGCTAGAAGAGGGCCTCATCCTCCCTGATTCAACTAACCTCATTATCCCTAGCCTGATTCTTGCTTGCATATTTATACCTGCCTCTGGAAATTTCCACTACATGCATCCGACAAAGTGGGTATTCACCCAGGAAAGCTTATGCTCTTTTAGTCTATAAGGTGCCACAGGACTCTTTGCTGCTTTTACAGATCCAGACTAACACGGCTACCCCTCCGATACTTGAGCTGGGTCCTGTTGCTCAAATGACAAGGAGACTTTAAAACAAGGCTCTCATCTTCCACCCAGGCACACACCCCTAGACAAGACAGCTGCCCACAGCAGACTCAATACATAGGTAGCACTACAATTTCTTCCAAGTTGTCTCCTCTGGGTGCAGCGACGCTGGCAAAGCAGGCTGGGGGTTCGTGCCGCTCCCCTGGTTCTCCCAGATGGCCCAGCTCCACCAGCAATGCACAACAGCTCACCAGGCTGCCAGTCCCAGCTTCTCAGCTGAGGCCTCCCAGCTGCACGCATCTTGCCCTGGTATCACAGTTATCCGCAGCAGGCACATCAAGAGCTCGTCTCTCATTCACTCCCTGGCCTGCCTCTGCCAAGTCCCAGGAATCCACCTAGCCAGGGTTTTCTTTACAGCATTTTCTGAGACCGAATGCGAGAGGCTTGATCCTTCCATGGAGTCAGTGCTCAGTGCTTTCTGTGGTTTGTTTGGGAGCATGATGCCCCAGCAGTCAGCTCTCAGCACTGCATGGCCCCACACTGAACTTCTGACTCATCACTATTCTGCACAGTGACAACAGTGGCCCTGCAGTTAGGTGCCAGCATGGGACTTGGGAGACCTGGGGTCACTTCCCTGCAGTGCCACAGACTTCCTGTGTGAACTTGGCAAATCACTTAGTCTCTCTGTGCCTCAGTTTCCCATCTGTACAATGGGGATAACAGCACAGGGGTGAGGGGAGGGTAGATACATTAGAGACGTGAGGTTCTCAGACTCTGTGGTGACGGGGACCTGTGAAGGGGAATGCTAACAACCTGCGCTGCCGAGAGTGGTCGGGCAGGGCTGTGGCAGGTTGCCTTCTGCCCAGGTATTCCCCTGTCTTACTGTCATTCTGCCCTGCAGTGGTCTGGCCTTCCAGTGACTCAGCCCTCTGGCCAGGTCACTGGCCAGGTCAAGCCCACCCCTTCCGGGGTATGTCTAAAGAGGCCAGTAATGGGCAAGTCCTTAGGATTAAGTGAGGGAGTCAGGGCTTCCCCTGGGGTCTGGGTCTCGTGCTCCAGAGCATTGTATCTTCCCCAACAAGGAACAGAGTTCTGTGGTTGTCCCTCTTTAGGGGTGGGAAAGAGAGCCCAGGGTCCCACTCCACTGGGCTCCAATCCAGGGCCCATCAGAAGGCAGCTAAATCCTGCACCCTGGGGTACTAGGCGGTTGCCTCCCTGCATCACTCCCTACAAGTCCCCTCTCTCCCCACAGAGTAAAGTATAGAACTAAACACCCAAATAAAGTCTCTGACCTTCAGAGAGTCCCAGGTCCCATCTCTGGAGGCTAGGCAGGTCTCAGGCTGCAAGAGCTCCCAGGGTACCCTTCCCAGGAGCTTATCATGCAGGTCAGCTCACTTCCACATCGGCCTCCCACTGAGCTACTCTGCTCCCCTTTTTAAGCACCTCCTCCAGCCAGTGCATGCATTGCTGGTGGGATGAGGAGGAGGGGCACCTGGGCCCAGAGTAGCTTTTTACCCAGCCCTTTCTACTGTGGGGTATGTAACCTCATCATAGGCCACAGAGGCACCCAAGATAGACTTAGCTCTCCACCTTGACTATGTTTTGTTCTCTCTCTTTTACCACCTCTCTCCCACTCTCAGCACTGCCATTAAATCTATCAGGAGCGTGGGCGGTGACCAGATTTTTTGCTGCCCCAAGAAAAAAAATGTGCTGCCCTAAGCTCCGAGAGCGCAAGTGCCCAAGCAAAAAAAAAAGAAAGAAAGAAAGGGGGGGTGGCCACACTCCGCCCCTGGAACCGTGCCGCCCCCCAGCACGGGCCTGCTTTGCTGGTGCCTAGAGCCAGTCCTGGCAGGGACGCTCCCAAGCCTGTTCAATGGATGCTCACTGAGCTAGGCAGCGGATACTCCCTTTGGTCCCCTATGTGGTAAGGAACAGGCCGTTCCAAAATGTTACCGATTCCATAGCCAGCTATCCGGTATTGCAGCACATTACACAGCCAGCGCACCATTGGGCGGCTGCCATTCTTGTGGCAGGAGATGTTCGAGACCAATGACAATAATTAGGTTTCGGATAAGGATGACTAAGTCAAAATTATTTTCTAAGATACCGAGTTATCCATAGCCTCATTACCGTAGTATCTGAGCACCTCACAATTCTGCATGTATTGATTTTTTCTACACCCCTGGGCAGTAGGGAGCGCTCTTATCCCCATTTTATTGGAGGGGGAATTGAGGCACCCAACTCCCATTGACTTTCAGTGGGGAACTGGACACCTCTCTGCCTCCTAAGCGACTTGTTCAAGATTGCAGAAGAGGTCCCTGGCACAGTGGGGAACTGAACTCCATTCTTGCATGTCTCCAGCAAGTACCCAACCCTTGGGCCATCCTTCCTCTCCGGGGTTCCTTTTTCTATCTTCCATTTTATCAAGTAAGAGACCTTCCAGTGCAAACTGTTAGAACTGTCATGGTATTTCAGTGCAAGGTAAAATAAGGAATTCTTTAAGGAAATTATTCATATCCTTTGTCAGATTTAACCACATAACTTCCAGGGACATAGGGAAGGCAATCAACATCAGGCTTGCTAGATGGATGGGGAAGAGCTATATCTTGGGTCACAGCTAAGCTATCCACAAAACCAAAGCTGTGTGAAAAGAAAGATCAGCTGCAGACTGCAAAGGAAAATCCTCTCAGGTGTAGTGAATAAAGTCGGTTGCATGGTATCTTCAACTTAGGCACAGTGAATGACAGCACTGAGATATATGCCTTTCATGTTCTAATCTTTAATTGACAAAATCCACAAGGGAGTAAACAGAACATCTGACTGTCAGTAGCCTTATTGGCAGCCCGTCAATGCAGCAGCACATAGTGCAGACCTAATTTAAGGAGGAGGAAGCTAGCGCAATGTCTTCCTTCAAATGTCTCATTGCTTTGCCGTTTTGTGGAGGAAGGAAACTATGCTATGTAGACCTGAAGAAGGGACATGTGATGTGCACACACCAGCAATACCAAATGATTTCTAAGCACTGAGCAGACAGAGGTGAGATCTGCTCCTCACAAATGAAACATGCCTTTTTGTTTAATCAACCCGTTATGTAATGTCTCCAAATGGAGTCTAGTTAAAATTAATGAGGCTGTTCCTCTCAGAGGAGTCCATGAAGGTGCAAAGTCCAATGCACCAGGCAGACTGCTAACAAGGATGGAGATCATTATTTACTCTGAATGCCTGCCTGGGAAAGTTTCTGACACTCATTTTGTCTTTGTGCTTGGCTACTCTTGGAAGGGACATTGGAAAGCGACAGAAGATAACGCACTGTGCTATGATTTATCACCCTCTTATTTCCATGGTCAGCTGATTGTGGAGCTATGTCATGTCTGGAATTGCAGGAACGTGGCCTATAGCAATTGTCATGATGCACACAGGAGACTCCAGCACAGTGCATGAGAACATGGGGGGAGGAGGAGCAGCTATAGCAGTCCACAGCAGGACCAAGCTGCCCCATCCTGTCAGCCACAGCTGATCAGAAACAGACCCACAAACCATGATCCCAAGCCCATTCATAGGGCGAGACTGTGACTTGGTCTGCGTCCCCAGGCAAGAGAGTAAAGGGACGTAGATATCCCCCACCCCTTACACCTCTGTGTGCACTACCCAGACCCGGGTCTGCACATGGAGCAGTAAGAGGCCACTGTGCACCCACCAGAGCAGGTTGGGGTCGGGCGGGGGGAGACAGATACACAGGGGGATGGAACTGAATGGAGCCTTGACTCTAGCGTTCACTTGTGGCCTGAACAGCAGAGTCAGTGTTGGATTGGAGGGGGCCAATAATTTACTGCAGTTATAGGCCAACAGCAAATTACCACCTCTATCCCTGCTGTGGCACAAGAGGAGGCAGGTAAGAATTGTGGCTCAGAGGGCTGTCTGTGTCACAAGTGTCCTGACATATGTACGCAGATACTGTGAATAACTTTGTTATCTGTTTTGCTTCAGCAGTAATCTGCTGCCACAGACACAGTACAACTGAGACAAAAAAGTGGCTTATCATAATTCATTCCATGTAGAAACAGGAACTTACCAGCGCTGACGGTGATAGCTTCAATAAACTGTTCTCTCCAACTGTTAGTTCCAACCACAAGGGCTAGGTTTGTCTTCTTAATGAGCTTGTCCACAGTATTCTGCAGATGGAGACAAGTATAAATGAATTAAGGGCAATGCTGGCTCAGAACCTGAGATCATGGGCAGAAATCAAAAGCCTTGTGGATTTACATTGTACAGTTATGGATAAGATATTCCACTCAGAACAAGAGCATGAGCAGCAGAAGTGACAATACGTATGCACACAAAATCCCATATTGCATTAAAAAGGTCTGTTTGCTAATCTGCATACCTTCTAATCAGAACTAAAAATCAGCGGTCTCTCCACACTCTTCAGCAGAAGTTTAATGGCAGATGCTGTAGAGAGGACTCCTGTCTTGCTAATGCTTCTTTTGTTACAAAACAGATCAAGGAATTGTGATCTGTATATTTGGAAGCACTGTAAATAATTCAAAGTGAATGAAGTATATTTTTGGGTATCCACTCCTGCTTTTTTACAGCATTTATATGCTTGCTAAATCAGAAACTTCAGTCACTAATGCAGAATCATCATTAATGCTGTAAATGGCTGGCAGAAAATTCTCATTGGAAGTTAATCCAAGCACTCTTCACTGTGTTCTAATGTAACAGGGTGTGGCAAGGCACCTCTCCCACCACATCAGGATTTCTCCCTTGGGGATGCAGGGGGGCAATAAGAGGGGCTGGAGGAAATCACTCCCACTCCAGAGGGTTTACATTCTGGACTTTGGTTTATTTACAGGATTTACCGGTGGGTCTCAGGCTAGGCCTGAATAGTTTCCTTAAGCAAAAACACAGAAGAAATACATCTCCTTGCCCCTAGCAGAGCATTGACTTACTGTGATGACATCTGGTCACTAGTCCTTCCCTGAACAGATGCAAACTCACTGCTTTCCCTGTAGGGAGGTAACCAGCTCTTCACCTAGGCCACACTTTTTCTCCCTGCTGAAACTTTTCTTTCCTTCTTCCCTCTCTCTCCTCCCACTCTCACACCAGAACAGGGTTTTTAAAGGTGTGTGTGTAGAAGGTGCTTAATTGACTCAGGTGTGTCTAATTAACCTCTGGTAACCTCTTTTCAGTTCATCAGGAAAGGGGCCTGAACATTCCGCCTAACATTCCGTCTTCCGCCACACTCTTCTAGCTGTCAGCTCTGTCACAAGCGGTCACAATGGGCAGCCGAGAGCGCTAGAATGCACGTAGGAGAGACTCTACTGCTTACATGAAACAGTGTGGCTGGTTTATTTTTTATTACCTTTAAAAAAGGGGATTAAATTGTCAGGCTTAGGCCACGATCCTGCACAGGCTTAATTTTACACATTCAGATAAATGAGACTACTCACATGCACAAAGCTAAGCATGTGCGTAGTGTATACAGCATCAGGATTCATGTGCATGAATGTATGCAGGACTGCGGCCACAGTCTCTTTTCTTAAACAGTATTTTATTTTAGTTTGGGCATTTTAAACCCAGATAAGGATTTGGCTTGCCATATTGTTCTGTTCTGTAATAAGTATCTATAGTCTATAACCAATAGAAAAATTATGGAGTTGCATTCCTTATTTCCTTTGCTGTTGCTCCCAGAACCCTGGGAGAATCAAGGCTACTTTGCCACTTGTGATTAACTGATCATTGCTGGTGTGCTGTAATTTTTTCATGCCAGTTTTCATTAGCACATGTACTCTGGAAATCTCTCCTGCGCTGTATCTCCATCTATTTTACTGCTACTGGATTTCCTGCTTTACAACTTTCGAGATGCTTCTCAAACAAACACTCTGTCTGACACAATTAACACTCCCGGGTTTTCTAAACAGTTAAGTTACAGGCAACTGTAGCAACAACTGGACAAATCAACATTCGACTAACTTAGCTGATGCACAGAAAGTTCTATCATGTATCATAGCAAGTACAGCACTTGTGGTTATTTCTTTTGGTAAACAAGAATGATGCGGATCTGGGAGCTGTCTGTATAAGTCTGTGAAAGAGACACCAGGCAGTTATTCAAACCCCAAATTCAGCTTGTATGACAATATTTTCAAGGAAGGTCAATGATAATAAATTCTTACGGTGCTGGCAACCAACATGCAACAGCCTTGTGCTAGTGCATCACATGCTCAAACCTGTATGGTGCGGAGCTCTCAGCCCCTCCAGTCCAGCTGAGCAACGAAGCACACAAGTACTCCCTTTGACTTCAATGGGGCTTCAGTGATTTATAGCACCCAAGGACCTGGTCCTGACGGTGACGCTGAGCAGGCTAGTTTTGCTGCCCAAGCCTAGTGAAATGCTAGAAATAAACCCACACCATTGCTGTTGCCAAGTCCACGGTCTTGCTGTTGCCGTGACATCACAGCTAGCTGTTGAGAGGGGACAGTATATACCACAGCTGTGCCTTATTCAGCTACTTGTGCTCCATTTGGGAGCTGGGGGCAGAAACTCTTGCTTTTGCTCCAGAAGCTCCTGATGATGCCTTGAGATGCTCTTATGGGGCCTCTCCCACGGAGGACATAAAGGCCATTAGTGGATTTGATTTTGAAGCATAAAGGCTGTAAATTCAGCAGAACATGAACACATCCTGCCCCTGATGAATTTTTCTGAAGAGCATTGTCTCTGATTACATCTCTACCATATGAAAACTGGGCTCCCAACTCCTTCTGTTCCAATCATCCCCATCCCAACATACCTCTTTATGGTGCCAATTAAGTAGTCTGCCACAATTCAGCAAAGCACTTACGTATTAGCTTCAGAGTGGTAGCCGTGTTAGTCTGTATCAGCAAAAACAACGAGGAGTACATGTGGCACCTTATTGACTGACAAATTTATTTGGGCATAAGCTTTCATGGGCTAAAACCCACTTCATCAGATGCACGGAGTGGAAAATACAGTAGGAAGATTTCATGTACTGCTATATATATCTTCCTACTGTATTTTCCACTCCGTGCATCTGATGAAGTGGATTTTAGCCCACGAAAGCTTATGCCCAAATAAATTTGTCAGTCTATAAGGTGCCACAAGTACTCCTCATTGGTTTTACATATTAGCTTGAATCCCATTGAAGTCACTGGCATGTGCTTGAGTTCTTTGCTGAACAGGGATGGATTTAAGCATGTGTGTCAATGCTTTGGCTGAATCAAGGCCTCAAGCGCTCAATATACTTGCTTCGCAAGGATGATACCTTCCTGTGCACAACATGTGCTTGCCAGATGTGTGCTGACTGGGCATGTAAAAAAGATGGAGCCCTTAGTTTAGCAATCTAATAAAATGCAATTAGAGATGCTAATGTAAATTCAGGGCTTCCATGCCCTGGGTGGAGTGACGCAGACAATTGCTGTACCTTGAACTCATAGGATTCTTCAATAATGACTTCTAGTTTGGTATGTTCTCCCAGTACTGGGCGTCCCATTTCTGCAATGCGGCGCTCTTCCTCCTCTTTGCTCGTCAGCGGCTGTTTCTCTTCATTCTCTTCTGTAAAAAAACAGCCCATTTTTGAGCAACACACAATCTTTCACTTTCTGGCACCGGCTTCTATCAGGGGAATCTCTCTCTAAATGAAAATTTTCTCTGGAACTAAGACACAAGTGACAGATAGTTGCTGGAGTAAGGTAGAGGACATTATGCCTGCGCTGAAAGGTTTTCTGTTGCAGATGGCCAGAAGCGTTAGCAAATGAGATCACTAGCTCATAACTCTTCTGAATTTCAAATCCGTTCCACCCCCACTCAGCTCCTCTTGAATTCAGCCTGGACTATAGGAGAACATTCACAATCTCAGTGATGGATTCTCCTCTGGAGTGGCCATGGTGCCAACTTTTAGGGCAATCAATCTAAGCTGGGATTTTCAAAAAGGCCCCTGTATTGGCCTCTCTCTGCCCCCACTGAAGCCAACAGTGAAATATCCCTTGACTTTGATGGGAGTTGGATCAAGCCAGTGCTGCGCACTTTTGAAAATCAGACCTCTGCATGCAAATCAGGCCATCCAGCTCATATGGAAGGGCTCATCCACCTCAGCCACTCTGCCTATATGTGAGTAATGGGGAACTGAATGCATAGTAAAGGTACACTGAATGAGGCAGGGTCCTGTGGCAAAAAATAGCACGTACTCATGTATTTAAAGACTGTATCATAATGAACACACACAGGGACAGGGTGTGTGTGTGTGTGTGACTTAAGGTTACACAAACCTTACTTCTGGCATTACCTAACTTTTGAGTGCTTGATTTTGCACCCTAAACATTTGAATAATGGAGTATTGTATAGGTAGTGTTACACGCAAAATAATGTCAGCCAGTTTTTCATTGCAGTTAGTTACATCACTGTAAATCTGGAGTAACTCTGATGTCACTAGAGTGACACCTGATAGACTCCAGAATCACTGAGCTTGGAATCTGACTCTTCTAGCCTGCGGTATGCTAAAGGACATAGTACATTGAAAGATAGCTCTTCAGTCACTGTACAATCATGACACAACACTTGTGACAAGGACTGTGCGGCGCCCACATAAGGAACAGGGGCTCTGTATGTCTGTGAGCCCATTATTACCGGTGCATAACGAAGGACTCGGAGCAGGGGCTCTAATATTTTGAGTATTTTGCTGACATTTTTTGCAGCAAGTCATAAAATTGGTGAGGCAGATTTTAATCAAGTCTGCAGCAAGTAGCTTGAAGTCTTCACCACCGCCTTGTGATATGTGTGTTCTGCGTGCTTGTCCAAACAACTAGCAATAGGTAAATGAACCTTGGAAAGGTTTATTTCGGTTAAGCATCCAAAAGTTCAGGCATGTATCTGAACCTCAGCCAAATTGCTGTACCGATAAACACACACTCCCATGAGGCCTGTGTCGTATTATCCACATGACACCTTCTAAGAATATAAGAATGGCCATACTGTGTCAGACTAGCAGTCTATCTAGCCCAGTATCCTGTCGTCTGACAGTGACCAGTGCCAGATGCTTCAGAGGGAATGAACAGAACAGGGCAATTTTGAGTCATCCATCCTCTGTCATCCAGTTCCAGCTTATCAGTTAGAGGTTTAGGGTCACCCGGTGCATGGAGTTGAAGTCCCAGACCATCTTGACAAATAGCCATTGATGGACCTAGAAATCAATTCTGAAGCACTTATAGGACAGGAAAGTGATCAGGAACAGTCAGCATGGATTCACCAAGGGCAAGTCATGCCTGACTAATCTAATTGCCTTCTGTGATGAGATAACTGGCTCTGTGGATGAGGGGAAAGCACTTGACGTGTTGTTCCTTGACTTTAGCAAAGCTTTTGACACCATCTCCCACAGTATTCTTGCCAGCAAGTTAAAGAAGTATGCGCTGGATGAATGGACTATAAGGTGGATAGAAAGTTGGCTAGATTGTTGGGCTCAACGGGTAGTGATCAATGGCTCCATGTCTAGTTGGCAGCCGGTATCAAGTGGAGTGCCCCAAGGGTTGGTCCTCAGGCCAGTTTTGTTCAATATCTGCATAAATGATCTGGAGGATGGTGTGGATTGCACCCTCAGCAAGTTTGTAGAGGACACTAAACTGGGAGGAGAGGTAGATACGCTGGAGAGTAGGGATAGGATACAGAGGGACCTAGACAAATTGGAGGACTGGGCCAAAAGAAATCGGATGAGGTTCAACAAGGACAAGTGCAGAGTCCTGCACTTAGGATGGAAGAATCCAACTGCACTGCTACAGACTAGGGACTGAATGGCTCGGCAGCAGTTCTGAAGAAAAGGACCTAGGGGGTTACAGTGGACGAGAAGCTGGATATGAGTCAACAGTGTGCCCTTGTTGCCAAGAAGGCCAATGTCATTTTGGGATGTATACGTAGGGGCATTGCCAGCAGATCGAGGGATGTGATCGTTCCCCTCTATTCGACATTGGTGAGGCCTCATCTGGAGTACTGTGTCCAGTTTTGGGCCCCACACTACAAGAAGGATGTGGAAAAATTGGAAAGAGTCCAGCGGAGGGCAACAAAAATGATTAGGGGACTGGAACACATGACTTATGAGGAGAGGCTGAGGGAACTAGGGATGTTTAGTCTACGGAAGAGAAGAATGAGGGGGGATTTGATAGCTGCTTTCAACTACCTGAAAGGGGGTTCCAAAGAGGATGGATCTAGACTGTTCTCAGTGGTAGCAGATGACAGAACGAGGAGTAATGGTCTCAAGTTGCAGTGGGGGAGATTTAGGTTGAATATTAGGAATAACTTTTTCACTAGGAGGGTGGTGAAACACTGGAATGTGTTACCTAGGGAGGTGGTGGAATCTCCTTCCTTAGAAGTTTTTAAGGTCAGGCTTGAGAAAGCCCTGGCTGGGATGATTTAATTGGGGATCGGTCCTGCTTTGAGCAGGGGGTTGGACTAGATGACCTCCTGAGGACCCTTCCAACCCTGATATTCTATGATTTTACATACCTCTGTCATATCCCCCGTCATCTCTTTTCTCAGCTAAACAGTCACAGTCTTTTTAAAAATCTCTCCACATATGGAAGCTGCCCCATACCTCTAATTTTAGTTGCCCTTCTCTGTACCTTTTCCTATTCTAATATCTCTTTTGTGAGATGAGGCAACCAGAACTGCATGCAGTATTCAAGGTGTTGGTGTACCATGGATTTATATAGTAGTGTTATGATCTTTTCTGTATTATCTACCTCTCTCCTTACACTGTTAGCTTTTTTGGCTGCCTCTGCTCATTGAGCAGATGTTTCAGAGAACTATCCACAATGACTCCAAGATCTCTTTGATGGGAAAAACAGAGAATAACTATTATTCAGCAAATGCTGTTCATTATTTTGTTTACATGGGATTTCCTGTTGCCCTGGATCTAAGCTGGCATTGTGTTTCACTGAAGTTAGGCTCTGGGATGTTGCATCATCAGGTAATAACACTGCATCATGATGCGATGGCATTTTCTTCTGACTTCACTGCTTGTATGATGACGCAGTGCCAAGACATTACATCACAAACTCACAACATCACAAAACAACATGTTTGCCCTATAAGACAAACAGCAAAATATGGCTGTTTTTTTTAAACCTGGAGGCATTGCAGGAAGGAGAGTTCTGTCTTTCCTCAACTGCTCTGTCTTCCAGGCTGTACCCTGGAAGTCAACGGGAATTTTGGACAGGTGGCTTCTTCTCAGTGTGACAGACTCATGCAGAGTGAGAGGCAGCAGATATGCAGCAAGAATGCTAGCCAGCCCACATGGTAGCATCAGGAATATGGCAATGCAATAAAACTCCAGGGATTCCTTGAGGGTGCCAGCAACATTTGACACCTTGTCAGAACTTCTGTATTAGATTATCGTTAACACACACAGCCCTGTAACTTAATTATCTGCATGTCCAAAGCAATGAATAGAAAAACTGCAAACACTGAAGCTGTGTCTGCACTAGAGAATTCTGCTGTTGCTGCACCTGATACATTGCTCATGTCCACACTACAGCTGGTCAGATGACTGATTTTTTGGTTTGCTGGCTGTTCCAGAGAACTGAAAAAAAAAAATTTGGTTTTGCTCAACCTAATGCCATAAATTCCAAACAATTTTGGCAAATTGAAAAAGTCGACAAAACATTTTTGTTTCAAGTGGAAAGAAATGTTTTGTTTGGTCTGAAACAAAAATGTTTCATTTTCTTTCTTGGCATTTTAAAAATAAAATAAAAGGACATGAAGGGTTAGATTAACAAAATGGCCAGCGGAGGTACCGCCCCTTCCCCTTCCCCCTCCCCCCCCTTATAACCTTTAAGCTCTTCCTTGTGTGGAGAAGTAATTTTAACTTGGCTCTCCCACATTGCTGGACAATGCTGTAACCACCAGGTTATGGATATTCTGGGACAGGTCTCACTGCAGCATTAGGTCTTGTCTACACTTAAAAACGTTACTGGCATAGCTATGTTAGTTAGGAGTATGACCCCCTGCCCCTTGCCCCAGCCACTATGGCTGTGCATATGCCCTAGTGTAGACACAGTTATACAGGCAAAGAAGTCCAATGGCTGGTATCATCTATTTTGTTTGGGGCAGTGGTATAAGTTCGAGCAGCAGCAGAAACTTTTGTTTACATAAGTTGTGTCAATACTAGCAGGGCATGCTGGTCTAGCTATGCTGACAAATGCTTTCTAGTGCAGATTTACACAGAATATAAGAACAACCACACTGGGTCAGATCAAAGGTCCATTTAGCCCAGGATCCTGTCTTCTGACAGTGGCCAATGTCAGGTGCCCCAGAGGGAATGAACAGAACAGGTCAATTATCAAGTGATCCATCCCCTGTCACCCATTCCCAGTTTCTGGCAAACAGAGGCTAGATTAAACACAGACCTGATTAAATACAGAGATAGGTACAGTACAGCACTTATCCCAAAATGGTTTGCACTTCCCACGTCCCCCTCATCAGGGAGCTGTGCTGGGCCCGGTGACCCATGATATGCTGGCACTGCCTTGCTTGGAGGGAGAGCGGTGTGTGGACATGCTGAACAGATACACGCTTGCTGAGATGTCTAGTGTGGTCCCAGTGCATTGTTACATGTCACAGCAGCTCCCATGAACAATAGCAATTTGTAACAATGCAGTTCTCTACCACAGATGAGGCTATAGCAGCCTCCCCCCCACTTGTGAATTTCATGCAAGTTCATTCTTGAGGCACTCTGAAGAGGTAGCTGGGTTTTCTTCTTATTTCAGCTTCCCCAGTCTGACTTGCCTTAATATGTGGGGGTAACACACTTTAACTGCTGCTTGGCAACAAATCGAGCACCTGGGAGGCTTGATACGTTCAAACTGTCAGAGTGGCTACAACCTCCCCCTGAGCAGTCTTCACGGAGGGCTGCAAGGGAAGGAGACCAAAGTCCTGAAGTAAGTGGAGAAGTGGGATACCGGGAGGAAGCACGAGCAGGAGCATACGAGAGGGCAGGGCTCCTGCCTCATACTGAGACAGAGGGACGATCTGCGAGTTATCTCAAGTGCCTATACACAAATGCAAGAAGTCTAGGAAACAAGCAGGGAGAACTGGAAGTCCTGGCACAGTCAAGGAATTATGATGTGATTGGAATAATAGAGACTTGGTGGGATAACTCACACGACTGGAGTACTGTCATGGATGGATATAAACTGTTCAGGAAGGACAGGCAGGGCAGAAAAGGTGGGGGAGTTGCACTGTTTGTAAGGGAGCAGTATGACTGCTCAGAGCTCAAGTATGAAAGTGCTGAAAAATCTGAGTGTCTCTGGATTAAGTTTAGAAGTGTGAGCAATAAGGGTGATGTTGTGGTGGGAGTCTACTATAGACCACCGGACCAGGGGGATGAGGTGGACGAGGCTTTCTTCCGGCAACTCACAGAAGCTACTAGATCGCAGGCCCTGGTTCTCATGGGAGACTTCAATCACCCTGATATCTGCTGGGAGAGCAATACAGTGGTGCACAGACAATCCAGGAAGTGTTTGGAAAGGGTAGGGGACAATTTCCTGGTGCAAGTGCTGGAGGAACCAACTAGGGGCAGAGCTCTTCTTGACCTGCTGCTCACAAACCGGGAAGAATTAGTAGGAGAAGTTAAAGTGGATGGGAACCTGGGAGGCAGTGACCATGAGATGGTTGAGTTCAGGATCCTGACACAGGGAAGAAAGGAGACCAGCAGAATATGGACCCTGGACTTCAGAAAAGCAGACTTTGACTCCCTCAGGGAACTGATGGGCAGGATCCCCTGGGAGAATAACATGAGGGTGAAAGGAGTCCAGGAGAGCTGGCTGTATTTTAAAGAATCCTTATTGAGGTTACAGGGACAAACCATCCCGATGTGTCGAAAGAATAGTAAATATGGCAGGCGACCAGCTTGGCTTAACACAAAAAAGAAGCTTACAAGAAGTAGAAGATTGGACAAATGACCAGAGAAGAGTATAAAAATATTGCTCGGGCATGCAGGAGTGAAACCAGGAAGGCCAAATCACACCTGGAGTTGCAGCTAGCAAGAGATGTTAAGAGTAACAAGAAGGGTTTCTTCAGGTATGTTAACAACAAGAAGAAAGTCAAGGAAAGTGTGGACCCCTTACTGAATGAGGGAGGCAACCTCGTGACAGAGGATGTGAAAAAAGCTAAAGTACTCAATTCTTTTTTTGCCTCTGTCTTCACGAACAAGGTCAGCTCCCAGACTACTGCACTAGGCAGCACAGCACGGGGAGGAGGTGACCAGTCCTCTGTGGAGGAAGAAGTGGTTCGGGACTATTTAGAAAAGCTGGACGTGCACAAGTCCATGGGGCCAGATGCGCTGCATCGAGAGTGCTAAAGGAGTTGGCTAAAGGAGTGCTAAAGGAGTTGCAGAGCCCTTGGCCATTATCTTTGAAAACTCATGGCGATCCGGCGAAGTCCCGGACGAGTGGAAAAAGGCTAATGTAGTGCCCATCTTTAAAAAAGAGAAGAAGGAGGATCCTGGGAATTACAGGCCAGTCAGCCTCACCTCAGTCCCTGGAAAAATCATGGAGCAGGTCCTCAAGGAATCAATCCTGAAGCACTTAGAGGAGAGGAAAGTGATCAGGAACAGTCAGCATGGATTCACCAAGGGCATGTCATGCCTGACTAATCTAATTGCCTTCTATGACGAGATAACTGGCTCTGCGGATGAGGGGAAATCGGTGGACGTGTTGTTCCTTGACTTTAGGAAAGCTTTTGACATGGTCCCCCACAGTATTCTTGCAAGCAAGTTAAAGAAGTATGGGCTGGATGAATGGACTATAAGGTGGATAGAAAGCTGGCTAAATTGTCAGGCTCAACGGGTAGCGATCAATGGCTCCATGTCTAGTTGGCAGCCGGTAACAAGCAGAGTGCCCCAAGGGTCGGTCCTCGGGCTGGTTTTGTTCAATATCTTCATTAATGATCTGGAGGATGGTGTGGATTGCACCCTCAGCAAGTTTGCAGATGACACTAAACTGGGAGGAGTGGTAGATATGCTGGAGGGTAGGAATAGGATAGACAAATTAGGGGATTGGGCCAAGAGAAATCTGATGAGGTTCAACAAGGACAAGTGCAGAGTCCTGCACTCAGGACGGAAGACTCCCATGCACCGCTACAGTGTAGGGACCGAATGGCTCGGCAGCAGTTCTGCAGAAAAGGACCTAGGGGTTACAGTGGACGAGAAGCTGGATATGAGTCAACAGTGTGCCCTTGTTGCCAAGAAGGCCAATGGCATTTTGGGATGTATATGTAGGGGCATTGCCAGCAGATCGAGGGACATGATCGTTCCCCTCTATTCGACATTGGTGAGGCCTCATCTGGAGTACTACGTCCAGTTTTGGGCCCCACACTACAAGAAGGATGTGGAAAAATTGGAAAGAGTCCAGCGGAGGGCAACAAAAATGATTAGGGGACTGGAACACGTGACTTACAAGGAGAGGCTGAGGGAACTGGGATTGTTTAGTCTGCGGAAGAGAAGAATGAGGGGGGATCTGATAGTTGCTTTCAACTACCTGAAAGGGGGTTCCAAAGAGGATGGATCTAGACTGTTCTCAGTGGTAGCAGATGACAGAACGAGGAGTAATGGTCTCAAGTTGCAGTGGGGGAGGTTTAGGTTGGATATTAAGAAAAACTTTTTCACTAGGAGAGTGGTGAAACACTGGAGTGTGTTACCTAGGGAGGTGGTGGAATCTCCTTCCTTAGAAGTTTTTAAGGTCAGGCTTGACATAGCCCTGGCTGGGATGATTTGGTTGGGGATTGGTCCTGCTTTGAGCAGGGGGTTGGACTAGATGACCACCTGAGGTCCCTTGCAAACCTGATATTCTATGTTTCTATGAAGGGACGGGTGAATGCACCAGAACCAAAGTGGAAGAACAAGTCACTGTGGATAGTTCTCCGGAAACTTCTGCTTAATGCACAGCAGTGCACAAAAATGCTAATAATGCTAGGAACTATTGGGAATGGGATTGAAGGTAAGACAGAACATATCATAGTGCCACTATATAAACCCATGGTGCACCCACCCCTTGAATATTGTGTGCAGTTCTGGTTGACTCATTTCAGAAAGGATATAATGGAACTGGAAAAGGGTTCAGAGAAGGGCAACAAAGATGATCAAGGGTATGGAACAGTTTCGATACAAAGAGAGATTAGAAAGATTAGAGCTGTTCAATTTAGAAAAGAGATTAAGGGGGGAATATGAGAGAGGTCTATAAAATCATGAGTGGTGTGGAAAAAGTGAACAGAGAAGTCTGTTTACCCTTCCTCACAATACAAAATCCAGGGGGTCACTCAATCAAATTAATAGGCAGCAGGTTTAATACAAACAAAAGGAAGTACTTTTTACACAATGCACAATTAACCTGTGGAACTCAATGCCAAAGGATGTCATGAAGGCCAAAAGTATAACAGGGTTCAAAAAAGAACTAGATAAATTCACGGAGGAGAGGTCTATCAATGGCTATTAGCCACAATGGTCAGCGATGCCACCCCATGCTCAGCGTGACACTAAAACTCTAACTACCAGAAACTGGGAGTGGAAGACAGAAGTGGATCCCTCCAACTGTCCTGTTCTGCACACTCCTCATGAAGCTCTGGGACTGGTTGCTGTCAGAAACAGGATACTGGGCTAGATGGACCATTGGTCTGACCCACTGTGGCAGTTCTTATGTTCTTAATAAGTCCTCTCTGCATGTATTCATAGAATCATAGAAATGAAGGGCTGGAAAGGACCTCAAGAGGTCATCTAGACCATGCCCCCCATGCTGACGCAGGGCCAGGTAAACCTAGACTGTCCTTGACAGGTGTTTGTCTAACCTGCTCTTAAAAACCTCCAATGGTTTTAATTGCCAGTAACATGTTACCACATGAAAATGCTACAAGCAAGACAAAAGCAGCAGAGTGTGGCTGGAACCCTGAACTTCAACATTGTTGGATGGGAAGGATTTAGTTTTAAACCCTACGAGTGTTAGGTTTAATAGTTTGGCAAAAAAAAAACCCTGGATCTGGAACATTTCAGAGCCGATTCTTTGGCTGGTATAAATCAGCAAAACTTCACTGACTTCAGTGGAGATTGTCTATGCAACTTCAGTGGTACTACACCAACTTACACCACCTGGCCCTGAGTGGACTTTCACCTGATAAACGCCAACCCTCAGCATTTTCAATTTGTTTTTAGAAGCAGGAGGCTCTTTGGAAGAGGGTCAGCTGCCTTTTGTCTTTTAAATTTGCTACTAAGACACCCAAGCAGGTTTCAGAAACTATTCATCCTGCCCCTTAATTCTGAGATGCCACCTGTGTCCTTGTGGTCTTAGCTCCTCCCTGTCCCCAGGAGCTGCTCCATATGTCAGTTTACCTTGCAGCTAAGTGCTGGCACACACAGCTGTTTATGCGGCTATTGTCAAGGCCAATCTATTAGCCCACTTTAAATTAAACCCTTATTTCCAACCTCCATGGTACTTCTTGCCTTTGTTATGATTCTTTGTGTGTATTGCACTAACACCCCCAGACCCCAGCTGAGATCAGGGCCCTGTTATGCTGAAAGCTGAATGTATACATAGAAACGGCTTCTGTCTCCAAGTGCTTGCAATACAAATGGACAAATAGAAACAGAGGCACAGAAAGGAGACGTGACTTGCTCAAGGTCACCCTGCAGCCTGCTCACTGCCAGTCCCATGCCCTACCCCCTGGACCAGGCTGTCACTCAAATAACCAGCCTTTAGGAAAAATATTCACAGCTATGGGTAATGTTCAGGGCTGCATATTTACTTCCATCTTTTTCTGTCCTCACAGAACAGATACTCCTCCCCCACCCACATCAAGAACCTCACCACTACAAACCAGAATCTTCACAGTTCTGAAATGGGGATCAAACAACCCATGCTTTTAATTATTGTGGTTTAAATTCTTGCAGATTCAAAATGGATAATTATTAATTGAAAAGCCCTTGTCAGATTTTCATGACGCTCCAGAACACTGCTATGTGTTGGAGGGTTTGTGGTTTGGTGCATTTTAATCTGCTTCAGTTTCCTGTCCCTTCACCATCATTGTGGCTGACATCTCAAGGTTTACAATAATGGCACTCACCTGGAACAAGCCAATCTAACACACAGGCTGCTTCAGGGCCTTACTTCTCAGTTTATAATGGTTTTAGCTGGAACACCTGTTTGTACGGATGCCTCACCACTGTGCCAATCCATTACAGATGGGGTAGGGAGTGCATGGAGGGATGGGGTTTGAGGAGAGGGTCTCTACCCCACCCTCAGCATAACAAATACAATTCAGACATCCCATGCATTTAATTTAGGCCTGCCCTGCCCAATGCAATTACCTTAGACCTGGCTGAACCATGCAGTCAGTAGAGCTGCAGGAACCTCTTCCCAATGCAATTACCTTAGGCCCGGCTGCTCCGCTAATGCAGTTACTGTAGGTCCAGCCTTCCCTCGGCGCTGCAGCAGCTCAGGACCCCAGCTCCTCTCACTGTCTCCCCTTCAAGGAGCAGGAGAGGACTCTGTGGAGGAGCCCAGCTACCTAGGAGCCATGTTATTTCCCAGCACGGGAGGGGATATAGCAGGGAGAAGGCTGGGCCAGGCCCCTTTTCACTGGAGGAGATGTGGGGCAGGAGGAGTGAATCCTCCCAGCCTGCTCTCTACCTCCTCCCTCCCCTACCTAAAACTACCCTTGATCCTGGGGCTTTGCTCCTTCATAGTTTCTCTGCGCTGACTGGAGGAGAGGGGAGGGAGTGGGGAGCTCACAGCTGCTGACGGAGGCTCTCCTCTCCCTTTCACCCTTGCCAGCTGGCTGCTGCTGCTCCCGCCCTCAGAAGGTGCAAGGAGGTGGAATCAGCTCCTAGGCATGACGGGTGCATAATGGAGGACTCATAAAACATCTGACTTCCTCAAGAGAAACCAACTCCCCTTAAACTCTCCATGCCACACTTCCTCCCAGGACAAGAATTTTCCCCAGAGAGCTTGGGAGGCATCACACAGGGAGATTAAAAAACAACAACAGGGGGTTATAAAATAGCCCTGCTGTTCACTTTTCAAAGACTTTCGCAGGGCTCATTAGAACTTTGGAACAGTTTCATCTGAGAACTTAATTTCGCCAGGACTCAATAGTGATTGGAACTGAATGGGGGGTACTGGTAGGAATTACAGCTATTTAAAGCTATCATCAGAACAGGAAAATACAAGTACCTATACAGTGAAAAATACCAGGCATCATAAAGACATGGATATTAAATGCATGTTCTGAAGTGTATGCACCACAGGTCAGATCCTCAGCTGGTGTACACCTGCCTTGCTCTAAGGTCTACAATGCTGACTTTGTCTTTAGTGGAGCTATGTTGATTTACACAAGCTAAGGATGTGGGCCTTGACGTGTATACACACTGGCTGTGACTCTCCACTGCCTTGTACCTCCTACGGCCAATCTGATCTGTTAGCACTTTATATTCACTTCGCCCTAATGTAAATATTGACATAAGGTGCAAGGCAGCAGAGAAGCATTGGCCCATTATCTTTTTAAGTGTATATAAGACACACATGAGTTTTACTGATACCCACCTCAGCTGGACACACCCATCTGCGTGATGCGCCCTTTACAAAGCATTTGTGTCTCCATGGGAACTTTGCAAATGGTACCTGTCCTGACAGCTATTTTGAAAAGAGGTTTGCTTTAATGGGTGGAGAGATGCTGCTGGGAAACCACATGTAGTGCAAGAGGGTCTGTTCTGGAAGGGGAGCAAGTGACACGGGGACAACGGATCCGAGGTGAGGAAGGACGCAGCACATGGATACAGAAGCTGTCTGGGAAGGAATCCATCAGAGTCTGGGCAAGGTCTACGTGGATTCCTGTCACTGAACAATTATTCAGCATTTTAAAAAGCTAAAGAAGTTCCCAGGCTAATAACTTTGTTAGCCTAGAGTGAAAGGTGAAAGAATCTATCACTTGCTTCAGCTAAACATTGCTTAGAGAATAGGCAGAACCACCAATGCCTGTAAGTTGAAGCCAGACAAATTCAAATTAGAAACAAGGTCCAAAGTTTTAACAGTGAGGGTGACTGAACACTGGAACAAAGCACTAAGTGAAGAGATGGATTCACCATCTCTTGAAGTCTTCAGATCAAGTCTGGATGCCTTTCTGGAAGGCCTGCGTTAGTCAACCCTACGTCATTGGGCTCAATACAGGAGTAATTGATGGAATTCTGTAACCCGTGGTATACAGGAGGTCAGACTAGATGATCTAGTGGTCCCTTTGTGCTTGAACCTTTATCAATCTGTGATCCCTACTCAGTCTCCCCAAGAAGTCAAATGAAGGTGCTGAAGTTACTTCGACCAAGTCCACCCAAGAACAGAATCCCCCTGGCACACAGCTCATTGCAGACCTTGGTACTGAAACTCTGTATTCCCTGAACACAGTATAAGAGAGAAATGCATTAAAACAAATGACTCTAGTGTCAGTACATGAACACGCAAATGCTTTCGCTTCGTGTTAATTAAATTGTGGTCCTAGAAAACCAAGTCAAAATGAATACCTTGAATGCTGATTACAGTAGAAGGAATTGGATGTTCTCTAGCATGGACCTTCCTGAAGACAGGCTTGCCTAACAAAGTGATGGGCAGAAGATGAGTGAATGGATCACGATGACTCGGTGATGTTAGTGAACTCTATTTCTATTTCACACAAGGTTACTGTTTTTAAATCCCCATTGCAGACACTCTTGTCTGCTCTCCTGTACCAATGGGAAAAAGCAGAGCCAGAGAGAAGTGATCCAAGAGTTTACCCTCATAGCCATGGTGGCAAGCTATGGACATCTATTTCCAGCCCAGTTGGCCAAGTTCAATCTCAGTTACACTGGAAAAATGTTGAAAATTGTATGTGGTGTTATTTAATTTTTTTTAACTGTCCCAATTTGGGGCTGGCTCCTCAGAATCTGATTCTGCGTGTGCTTTTCAGACAAGCCATCAGGGAGATCAGAGGTATGTGAAGTACCTTGTTAGCTAAAAATAGTTTCCCACGTCTGAGCTTGGCCCTCTGAACCCCTCCTCATGCAGAGTCACAGTTGTTTGCCGTGCTCTGCTAGTACTAAGGGGGAGACTGATGGCTCTTCTTCTCTAATGCAGAGCTAACACCCGAGCAACACTTGTAAGGTGTACATTAACCAAGGAGGCATGTGTGTCTGCTCCCTTGTTGGACAAGTGCAGAGATTTGGTACCGCATGCATGGCTCACATACAACCCTGTGAATACACCGGCATGCTTGTCTAATTATTTGTTGCTATTCTTACGCTTACTGAGCCCAATTCTCCATTGCCCCTTGAAGCCTCTCTGGCAGCACGAATGGTCTGTGAAGGCAGCAAATCTCCATGATGGGGAATACCCCAGCATAGGGTCTTCCCTGGAGGGCACAGAGCTGCCGTAATTGGTCTTTTCTCCCAGCCCCTAGCACAGACAGTTGCTGGGGAAGAGAACATGGCTGAAGTGCTTTAGTACTCCAGCTACTCTCAGATGATACTGTGGCCCTATGGTGTTGTTGCAGCCAAGGGTAAATTAGAGCAGATGTGGGGCTGTTGTAATTTAAGCTGAGGTCTGGGCAGGCCATTGGACACCCCAGAACATGGGGAGGTGCAAAGGTGGCATGAAGTCCCTAGTTCTATGCCAGGTGGTGGCAGGATGGAGTAGGAGTATCTTTAGTGCAGAGATGGTTCCCTGGTTCATGTAACTTGGTTTGCAGGAACTCATCTGAACATGCTTTCATATATGGCTTGCATTTCTGATGAGCTAACAATCACACATCGAGTCTATACAGCCAAGAGCACAAAGCCTGCTGCTCCCCAGCTGTACCACAGCAGCCCTGGCTCTGCCATTCAAACCCCAGCAATGATCCATGAGGAACCATTCCTGCCTTGTCCACTCCCTGAGGAGGGAACCAGTATCCAGAACACCAGATGGGGAGAACTGATTTCTCAGGCATCCTTGCGGAGCGGCATTTTAAACAGTGAAGCGTTTCTTGGCAGCTTGCAGCCAAGTAGCTTTATTTCACAATCAGCTGTATCTGCAAAACTGATTGCCGACAGACTGACATTGGGAATTACAGAAGATGATTGATTCTCCATTTCTCACTAATCTCTATCTGATAATAGGGAAGCAGACCCCCTCAACTGTTCTTGCTGACAGAGAAATGCAGTTACATATCACCCCATACCTGGGGACAGGGATCAAATCACCGTCCTTCTGTGGAGTCTGGCCATACCTCTCCAGGCAGGCAATGGTGTACTGGTGTCTTGTGTAGCACCATGCACACTGCCTGCACTTAGGAACAACAACGCTGGCTCCAGCTGCCCCCTCTTGTAGGGAAAACCCATGGGATGGGCAGGCCTAGCTACTCCCTGATCTGTAAGGGACATATGGGGTTTGCAGGGCTGATTCCCAAACTATGTGGGAGTGCTCCAGGATTCACATGAACCCCAGGAATGAGCGAGAGGCCAGGGCAACCCGAGTGGAAGACCCATGCCTCCCTACTGCCTCTGTGTTCCCCTCTTCCCTGGGAGCATGGCGGCAGGACTGTGGACACACGGCCTGGGGGCCAGTCCTGCCACAGAAGTGGCTGACATCCCCTTCATGCGGGAGGGGCGTGGCGAAAGTACCAGCAGGCCCCACATTTTGGTCCATGCCTTAGGCTCGCCCCCCCCGATGGCTGATGGCTGTGAAGAGTGTAGGTGAGACTGCACGTGGATTGAGGGAAGTCATTTAGCAGACTGGGGGGTTGTCGACACTGGAGCTGCAAAGAGTAACTCCCAGCATAGTCTCCACATGGGCTAGCTCTGATTGCAGCGTAACCCTGGAGGGAACTTGTGCTACACTCTCCCCAGGCACAAGTCCCTCTGAAAGCCTAGGTGCATCCTTTGACAGCTAGCCCCTCCCGCTGCCACAGCTACAATGCTAGTCAGTGCGCAGGTTTCCCTGAGCAGGAAACCTCCCCTTCCAGCTCCAGAGCAGACAGGCCCTGGGAGAAAATCCCCCTGCAGCAGGCACTGGCTACAGCAGCCAGAGGCTGCCCTCTGCATGTCCCTGTGCAGAAGTATGCTGGCCTGGCGCAGAGTGCTGGAGTTCCCAGGGGCTGTGTGGCTAAGCAGCCCAAGGACAGCTGTCCTAATTCAGTGCAGCCTCTCAGGCTGTCCAGGCTGGGGTCCATTTCACCCCCTTTGCCCTTCCTCCCCCAGGGCTGTGAGTTCCGCACTGAGGCAGAGTCTCCTGGTACATGCTGTAATCACTGCAGCTAAAGAACGGGGATTACTGTGAAACACACGTGAGGTTAAGCTGGTGACAAAGACACATCACTTGCTGTTAGACGGTGCCGTGCTAACACTAGCGGCTCGGAGTAGGTGGCCAGGACACTAAACAGTGCTTTCTTACCATTCAGAAGTTTCCCTCCATTAAAAAAAACAAACAGGAAATAAAGAGAAAAGAGCAGAATGAGCACCCAGCAGTTAACAATGCAGAGAGGAACAGTGGCACGGGGCAAGGAGGGAATCAGAAATCCATACCTGTTATTGTGAAGCCACCTAAACGAACCACAAAACAAAAAAAGAGAGAGAGAAAGAGAAAGCAGATTAGCATCTATTTTTGCATCACAGTGACATTCATCTCGCAGCAGCCTCCCCCCCAAAGCAGTGGCCCACATGCTCCCGCCACAGTGTAATCCGCAGAGGAACAGCTCACTACAACTCCTGTCTCCCATTTCTAGCAGGGACTGTCCCCTGCCTCGGGGTCTGCATGGAGTGCCATGGTCTCCCCCCCCACATTCTGCTGGGCCTTGTGTAGTGCGCTCCACTCTGAATGTGGGGCTCTGAATGGGTGCGTGGGGGAGACTGGGCTGCAGGGGGCCAGGAGACAGCAGGCCTATGGGGTGGATGCATGCCAGCCTCCCTCCCACCCTACATGGCTTAAGATAGCACCTCCTGGAACAATCTCTTTTCCACAAAGCCACCCCAGAATCGAAGGGACAGCTGCTCAGTAGGCCCAGGGACTGACCCAGGGACCAGCCTCCACCCCGCCCCCCGGCACTGTGGATCCCGTGGAGTCTGAAGGATGCCAGCGCCAATCCTACAGAGACCCTTTGCCTCCTCAGCAGCTGCTCAGTCCCCTGGAAATCCCCACTGTTCATAGCAGCCAAATTAGTCCTGGAGGACTCCACTGAAGAGACAGCACAGCTCCAGCTATATATTCACAGGGTCAGGGGATGTGTGGAGATGTGGTTTTCCCTGGCCCCTCCCTTGTACTACCCAGTCTCCCCCCATGTGCAGCACAGATTCTGGACTAGTGGAGAGCCTTCAGTGGGGTGCAGACTGGAGGTAGGGCTGGTGCTGTGGACATGGTTAGCCCTCCTATCCACCCATGGAGGACCCCCTTGGGGTGTGGTTTGGGGCTGGGGAGGGACATGCCTCCTAGGTCCGCTCTGGCAGGTTCTACCCCAGTAGCGGCCAATCTAACTCCAGTGTGGGAAGTGCGAGAACTTTAAAGATTCACCACAAAGCTGAGCTGTGCAAATCTCTTCCTTCCCTGCCAACCAGGCACGAGAGAGATGGCATTTCTAGGAGGTGACGGTGGCTAGAATCACACAACGGAAAAGATCAAAAACCCAACGGCTACTGTCCCACCTCTCAACCCAGTCTGGCCTGAGTGCAGGGCTCAGTGTGGGAGACAGCCCAGAGGGACAGATGCACAAAACTCAAAATGATGCAGGATCCTCTCATTAAGAGCAAGTTTCTCTTTTTAGGGCTTCACTCCCATGAGTCTTTATTTCTGGTGTGAGAACATTTTCAGCAATAAAAGCAGCACTGGGGTGGGCATGAGAGGGCATGATGCACCAAATCCATGCTGCAGCTGGGTAGCTTTAGGACTAAATGGAGGGCTATTCAAGAGGGATGGATACAATGCTGGGGAAGAGGAAAGCCCCTCTCACCACCATTTCCACCAAGCCCCTGACAGCTCAAACATCCCTGGAAACATTCCTCATTTACCCACAGCTGGGGCGAAGTTCGGCTCATATCGAGTTACTACTGCCCACAGCAGCATTTTCTGCAATGGTCCAGTGCTAACAGAAATGAGTGAGAACCTTTCCATCGATTCCAGTGAGCCTTGGATAAGGCCTGGGCTTTGATTTTCCAAGGTAGCCTGCAGAACGCTTTAGCTTTGCTTGGACTCCCCCCACATCCCCATCTTATGTGTTTGTGGATCTCCTGCTTGGGATAGCTTGTATGCCAAATTTGGAGGCTGGTTTTGAAGTGTGCTCTAAGAAGGCAACATGCCATACCTCCCTCAAAACAGCATGCAGAGTTTTCTGAATATACGGAGTTAGGGTCTGTCTACACTGGGAAGTTATAAGGAAGGGAGTTTAAAATGCTGTAGCTATTCTGGAATAGCTCCCCTTGTGCACACACTGATTCCTGAATAAGAATGTGCTCAGGCGGAGTTATTGTGGAATAGCTCTTGTGGATAATTTCACCACAAAAAGCCCTACGTATTCTGGTCCGACCGTTGCCAGGTACTACAAACATTCTGTTTCTTACACCTACGTAACGGGATATGAATTAGTTTGCACAGCTCAGTTCTGTTGTACATTTCTGAGACTTAGTGCTTTCCACATCTTTTTACTACAAATTAGTGCATAGGGCCCAGTGAAATCAACCCAAAGGATAGTAGTAAACCTGAGGAGTCAGTTGTATTGAACGTATCCACTAAATGTGCTTGTTGTCTGGGATTTCCAAAGGAGCTAGCTGTCCAAATCCCAGTGAAATGCTGTTCATAACCCCCTTAGGCTCCCTTGTCATTGTAATTAATGCCACTTTCAATTATGATTTTAGCTACTGTCCCTCCTTTAACACAAGTGTTCATGTCTCAGCTAAGGTGACTAGATGTCCCGATTTTATAGGGACAGTCCCGATATTTGGGGCTTTGTCTTATATAGGCTCCTATTCCCCCCTATCCCCTGTCCCGGTTTTTTACACTTGCTTTCTGGTCACGGTAGTCTCAGCTAACAATTTTTGGAACAGATACTCAAAGAAGAACATGATCTCAATTACCTGGGCTTAGTAAAATGGTATTAACAACCTTAAAAGAGATTCTTGTGAGCAAATCGAAAAGTCAAATAAAATCATCATCTTCCACCAATATACGGACACACTGGGAAAATGGAAAAGAAATACAAGAAATGCAGCGCTTACCAAGCTCATTCAACAACAGGGCTGTGAAGGAGACAGACAGAGACAAACATAGAAGAAGAAAAGTAAATGAATAATGAAATTAAAAGGAAAATCCACAGAAAGACTCCAGCTCCCAGGCCCAGACAATGAAAATCTGTAAAGTTTCCGGATACCATTGGTACCCAGAAAAGAGCACTGAAAATAACAGAACAGAAACATTTCATGAGCGTGGGCTGTGAATTAAAAGAAAAAAATGTCACATACAGTAATAAGATACAAAAGACAAACTTTTAAAAAATTCATTTCCCCCTTTTGGGCCATAAATTCATGGAGCGCCCAACGACATCAATGGCAGTACTGCCATAGATTGAGGAAAGAATATGTCCCAAAATATGGGTGTAAGGGCTGTTTGCTGGATTCTTGTACTTCCTCTAATAGTCTAAATGGAAAATAATAATTACATGATGGCCTGATTTCTACAGGGAATGTAGAATGAAAGAAGTACAGTGTGTGCTAGGGCTTGACTCACCAAACATAATACAGTATTTATCCTGTCATTTAGCAAAATGACAGTTTAAGCCCTGATAAAAAACAACTGTCATTTAGCATTCAGGTAGCACTCTGGATCTTTGAAGAACTGAACATTCTGACTAATTACTTCTAGCAATACCCTGGAGAGGTAGTAAGATCAACACTTTTCAAAGGAAGGGGAACTGAAGCAGAGAGGATCAGGCCAATATTTTCAAAATCAGCTGCTGATTTTAGGTATCTTAATGTTTGGCACACGTAGGCCTGATTTCAGAAGCTGAGCTCACAGTATTGCTAGCCCCAAGAGTTCAAAAATCATAAGTCAGTCCTCAAAAACTGGTTTAAAAATCATGAGATTTTAAAAAGACTAATACATTTTTGGCTCTTGTTATTTGCCTTCTGGCTACTAAGACTTTACTTGGCTTCACATTTTCAAGCTTTCCCCTGCAACCATGAGAGCTAGAAACTTACGTTTTATAAAACGAAAGCTGAGAGCCTCATGTCATCACATGACTCCAACAGCGAGAGCTTTAAAAACCCTCCAGATGATCCGATTTATGATAAAACCATGAGAGTGGACAACACTGCGCTCATGCAGCGCCAAATGAAGTCAATGGATAGCTTTTAGTGTCAATGGTTAATTTTATTTTGGTGACACGAAATGATTCCAATAGTAGATTTCCCTAGTACTGCTCGTGATGCAAATCCCACTCACTGGGATTCTATTGCATTGTGTTACTGTGTCAGATTTAGTGGAATTTTCCGTGAGCTCATAATCACATAGGGCATCCATCTGTCAACGGAATGCAGGTCCGTGGGCAATGTTCTCTCTTGGGATAAATGCAGCCCCTCTGAGGAATCCATCTAGTGCTAGGTAATGGCAGCTTCTCTCCTCTCAGCGTGCTAGGCCAGAGAGGGAGCAGGGAGCCCAGTGCTCTCATGCAGGAGGCAGCCACAAGGATGCAGCTACTGCTCACCCAGTACCTGGGAAGGTGTGTGTGTCTGTGTCTGCTCTCATGCCCAGCAGCACCGAATGTTACAAGGCCTTGTCTTTGAGTGGAGCTGGGGTGTGGCCATAGTTCACCTTCCCTTGGGAACTCCAAGCATGTGGGGAGGTTGGAGGAATAGCAAGTTTTACCTTGTCTAAAGGCTGCTGGTGAGCAACAGCTGGGCTCTCCCCAGTACTCCACAAGCACCATGGGGCAATTCACTGGTCCCTCTAGGCGCAACTGGCATAAATTGGCTGGGGAATACTGCTTGGCAGATGCAGAGCAGGCAGACTCCCTCCTCTTAGGTGTGCTGTAGCACTTGAGGACTGGCTGAATCACTCCTGAGCTCTGGCTAGTGTATGATGGATTCAGCTCCAAGCACGCTGGCTCTGGCTGCCTTCTTATGCATGGCCGTGCCAATGCAACTAACCAACTAGGAAACGTTGCGAGATGGCAGCAGAGGTGTCTGGCTGATCCCTGTGCTCTAAGACCGCCTGATGAATGCGCTCACTGAGCACAAAATTGCATCCATCCCTTTCCCCCTCATTCTCCTATGAATGCACTCTGAGAAAGCTGCGCCTTTGAACAGGACTAAAAATGTACCCAGCTGCTAGAAAGGCCTGGATTTAGAGCACTGAACAACTCACTGTGTGAACAAAAGTTAGTTTTTCCAAAGGCAGAATTGTTTGAGCCTGATAAAATCATGCATTTCCTTGAGTAAAGATGAATCGGACTGAACTGAATTTCTTATCTGTGTAATTTATTAAACTAATCCAGATTATTCTCCTCTTTCTTTTATATTAACAAGCTTAATTATTTTTTTAAAAATCAGACAGCTACCAGTGAATATACATTTCCTATTCATTTGTTTTTCTGTAATAGGGGGTATTTTTTTCTTGCCTACGGGGGAAAAGGAACTAAAATAAATAGTATGTGTTTCAGACTAAATGCACTAACATTTGATATACATGAAGTCATCTTAGACCTCGATCCAACAAAGCACTTAAGCATGTATGAAACTAAGCCTGTGAACAGCCCCCTTGGGACTACTCACATGTGACACACATGGCCCTGACCCACACTTGTGCTGAAGCCCATCTCTATCCAGGACAGCACTTAAGGACACCCTTAACTTTAAGCACATGCTTAAATGCTGTCTTGAACAGGGATGCTTTCCTGAATCAGGGCCATGCTTACATGCTTTGCTGGATCAGGGGGTAGTCAGCAAATGAATGGATTTAGTCTATAAGAAGGGAAGCCTATTTATTTCTTTGGGGTGAAATGCCACAAGGTGTGGGGAGCCCAAGCAATGCCCTCTGCACCACTGCTGTCCTGCACTGTTGTTGGGAGCAGGGCACAGGGTAGATGTGCTGGATGAAAGGACCCAGCATGCCCCATGCGATGTAGAGGTGGACTTCACGGTGGGACCTAACAGGCTAGCATGGAGGGGTCAATTAATGAGTGCCAAGGCTGGATGGGGGTGGGGGGAAGGGCTACGAGATCTATATTTATATTATCCCAAGTCTCCAACTTCACGCAGAGAGGGCACAGGGGAGCTAACGCCACTATTCCAGCTGCCCCTGTAAATTCCTATGGAGTGTTCTGCAAACACCAGCTTGCTAAGGCCCCCATGCAGCAAAGCAGATAACAATACGCCTAAGTCTTAGATTCAGAGATCTGCAGGTTAGAAGGGACCATTATGATCATCTAGTCTGATGTCCCATAAAGCGTGGCCAGAGAACCTTGCCCAATGCTTTCTGCCTTCTGTTTGAGCTATAGAATCTCTTTTGGAAAGACACCCAGCCTTGATTTAAAGACATCAAGTGACTCCATCCACCACATCCCTAGTAAATTGTTCCAAGAGTTAAGTACCCTCACTGTTAAAAATGTGCATTTTATTTCTAGTCTCATTTTGTCTAGCTTCAGCTTCCAGCCATGGGAGCTTGCTATGCGTTTTTCTGCTAGATTAAAGAATCATCTATTATGAGAAATCTCTTCTCCCTGTAGGTACTTGCAGACCATGATCAAGTCACCTCTTACCCGATCTGGTATAAACTAACCCTGGGACTCAAAAGTTAAGAATGTGCTCAGGTGCTTTGCTGATTCAGGGCCTAAATGTATGATAATAATAATAATAATATTATAATACAATCTGATGATTCTTAAGGAGCAGATATCTCCTAGAAATTAAACAGGGAACCAAAGAGACAAAATGTTGCTAACAATGTTTGGGTTGTTAAAAAAAAATGTTTTGTGTTGCAACTAATTATTCAGGATAATTATGTTATTGCTGTAATGTCCTTATTAGCCATCAATAATTCATGAAATGAGTTATATCCATTCATTTTAAGTTACCTTTTTAAGAAAAGAAACTGCTTAGAAAAATTAGCAGCCCTTTTCTTTTTATGAGTATGTTTGCAGTTGCTTTAGAGAAATGTTTTTATTTTGTGTGATGGAAACTGATTTCATCACTCTTATGAGGATTCAGCGGAATGTCCATGTCACTGTACTTTCAGTGCATTTTATCTATTTACTTCCAGATCCACTGGGTGAAATCCTGACTGCAGACGTCCTACTGGAATTATCTGATTTTGACCTACCTTCAGATCTCATTGTATTCTCATTACCAGTGTAAAAAAGCTAAAAATATTGTGTTAAGAATGTGATTTTTATTTAAACAGAGGGTCTACTTTATCTCCTGCTAAAAATGATGCAGTATCCTTTTTTAATTAAAAAAAGAGACTGTTTTCTCCTAGATTAAAAGGATATTTATATACGCAATTTCAGTGCTGTATATTTTAAATACACAACTGAAATGTCTTTATTTGTGATACTATTGCAATAGCAATTGACAGTTTAGGATTTGCACTTTGTCTTCCCCCATTGCATGTGGTGGAATCTCAGACCCACTCTGGTGTTTGTGATCACTTTGTGGGGGCTAGACGCTGCTATAAACTCCTGGTTGACAGCACCTCTACAGTGTGTGTGAGCTTGTCCCTCCCTAGCTAGCGTGGAGAGGATATGAACCCCTAGTGATTTATTCACTGGATTGTTTTCATTTACTGCCTCACAAGTGGGAGCAGTTCACAGATGAACACTTGACAAAAAAAGTCAGTTTGTATTTAGTGCCAACCCTGCTTCAGTGGGAGCTAGCCAGTGGGACCAGAGTGACACCCGCCAAACAATAAAAAAGAAAAAGTTGCTAAGCTTGAGAGGAGATATGGCAAAATATTTGGAAGCCAAGTGCGAGGAGAGAGCAAGTGTGAGAGTAGGGAGACAGAGAGAGCAGACTACAATTTCTCGAGAGTTTGTCTGGGTTTTACTCTCACACCTTTCATTCCTCTTCGTAGCCATATTGGTTCCTCAAGCACAAGGTAGAAACTGCACTCTTTCTCATACTCCTCACGGTCAAGTATTTTAAGGGTAATGAATTTCCTGTGGGAACACAAGACAAAGGCAAAACAAATGGTTGGCGTCACACACTCATGCTTTAAGTTCAACCAGGCGAGATGGTTACCGAGATGATACGAAGAGAGGAGCACATCTGCCTCAGTTACTTATGTAAAAGAGCAGAAAGTCCATCGCTGCACCTAGGCTGTTTCATTCTGAAAAAGGAGCCACTCCACAAATTTAACTCTGAAATGAAGTAGATAGGTTTACGTTGTGGGGAGCTATTGTTCATGTAGCACATAAGTGTTACATGGAAAAGGAAATCCAAACGCCAGAGGGTTTGGTTGCTTTGTTTGCAGTCAATCTGCATCTGGATTTTATTCATAGCTCTGTGCCAAGTATCTGAGCCCTAACAGGAGGTGGACTGGTTTTGCATTTAAGTAACAGCAGCACCCCAGCAACTTATGAAAGGCCAGATCCTTGACTGGTGTAAGCCGTCATCGCTCCATTGAAGTCAATGGAGCTATGCTGATCTACGCCAGTTGATGATCAGGCCCATAATGTCTGAATTTAAGTATGGAAAACTGAAATTGGAGTCCAAAGTGCAAACATAAAGGTTCTCAGCTCCAGGCCCTAGTGACTTGACTCCTGCTCTTTGACATAGATAGAGGAAGGCATGTTTTAGATTGCATGTATTGGAAAGTGCCAGGCATCCATGAGTGATCAGGACAGGTGCACGCAGGCTGAGCTCAGCCTCAGAGCAGATCCCCCACCTTTCTTCTCACTCATCTCCACCAGACGGGGCTCCCCAATCTCAAGGTAGAAGGTCTTGTTTTTCTCATACTCCTCATCATCAATTATTTTGACTGATATCGTTTTGCTGAAACAGAGAAGAATAGAGATTCAAGAGTAAGGGGGGAAAGGGAGAGTAAAGAAAAGGAGAAACAGGAGGGAGGACGGAAACATCAAAAGGAAGTTAGTTTGGGTAAAGACTCATCAAGTAATTATCTCAGGAGGCAGCCACACAGCATCCCACAGCATTCTACAATAAGGCTCAGGAATAACACTGAAATGCATCCTGGGAACTACGGGGCTGAGGTCACATCTGGGATAAGTAGGGGCAAACTCCATGGGCTGGTATGGAATTAACTCCACTGGCCCTATGACTGCATTTGGTCTGTGTTCTTCACATGCTGCACCTCTGGATCTTCATGATATGTGAAATATACGTGGCCGTTGCCACAGTAACCCTCCCTGGGGAATGGAGGAGATTGCCCCCGAGCCATGTCCCCAAGGAGGAAGAGAGGTGAAGCATATGGAATCCCGCACAAGGATGCCAGGGTCCCTTTCTCACTGATTAATAGGGTCTCGAGTTAATCTGCCCCAGTCAAAGCCAAGAAAAGTGGAGAATGAGCAGCAGGCTCATCAGAGTGTGAGACAGAAAAGCAGAAGGCCTGAGAAGATGGAAGGGACCTTTCATCTGAAAGCCCTGCTCTGGGCTCTGTATAGAATGTGTGTGCACATACACACGTTCACACATGCAGTACTAATGTCTCAGTCACCTCCAGGGTGTCTACATTGTCATGGAATTGAAACGCCTGGTAGGACAGAGGCCCCGAGGTCCCAACCTTTCCTCCTTCCATGGACCCTAAATCCAATGGGGAGTGCTGGCTGGGGCTGCTTGGCCTTCACTCTGATGGGCCAGTTTGGACATGTGCTCACTCACATCTGGAATTCACACAGGACAGAGGTATTTCCACAGAGAGTGACCAGTCTATGGCCCTTTAAAAATCAGCACAGTTCCCAGCCTCACATTCCCCTGAGAGCCTGCCTCATTAGTCCACCCATCCTGTTGTGGGCCTGGCCAGTGTCACCAGGAGATCTGGTGGGCACTTTGGTCTCTGGCTCTTGCTGGATCATTGTGATCATCGCTGTGCACAAGTTTGGGTTGAGTGCTGAAATCTTCACTCAGTAGAAATGGCTGCCAAAGACAATGGGAGCTTTGCTTAAGTAAACACGGAGTAAAAACTGAGAGCCCCATGCTGCTCCCTCCAGGGCCCCATTCTCCTCACTCCAAGCCCTGCAGAAGGAGAGGCGTTTCATCTCTGCAGTCTGCCCCCTGATCCCCTCAAGCCTGTGGGCTCCAGGGGGTCCCACTCTCCAGAGCTGGGAGGGATCGCTGAGGAGAAGGAAGCTGTTTGGGCCCCCACCTGTGGGGAACATGTGAGGCTTGCATTAGTTTGCACTTTGTACCCCTCTCTCTGTGTGGGAGATCCCCATCCCTTTACGGAATAGTCTGCGATAGCCCTGGTACTGTAGCTCTACAGCGATCAGGAAGAACCAAAACCTCTCCTCAACTGCAGATCCCAGCAGATCTGAAGGGATCTGAGGTCAAGGACATGATACTCAGGTTTATCCTCCGGGAGCAAACCGTGCCCTCCCGACAGAAAAGCTTGGAAGCAAGGTCCCCATCAGCTGAGGCTCGCAGAATTCTCTCTCGTAGGGAGGGAAGAGAATAGGCCCTAAATAAGGACGTTGGGATCTGGCCCAACGTGCATGGCCATGGTGGCCCTTGACACCAGACTCAGAACTGCCAGGATGCCACAGGCCAAGCTCCCCTTTGACATGTGAGCCCCGAATCTTCTGACCCCACACCCTCCCCTCAAATCCCACTCTTGGGAAAGGCTTGCTACCCTGACTCTCACAGTGAAAAGCCATTACTGAGAGAGACAACTGCAACCAACTACTCTTCACAGGAGTGAGGATCTGGTAAAATAACCTTTATAAAGAGCTAAAACCTGGTTGGCAGGCAAGGATCTCTTTTGGAGACGGGAGCCATTTACCTGTAAAACAGTCACTTAACCTACTTCCATCCTTTGTCTCTGCCTTTATGTACTTAATGCTTTGTGAAAATTCAGGTTTACCTGCATTAGGTTGGGCTATTACAGCCTCAGCTAACAGTTCTGCCACTGCTCTCCCATTATTTTTAAGTGGTGCATTTTGCTGTGGTTTCCATATTAGGTTGGTGTGTAATGCTCAGAGAGCTTGGGGCAGCCTAGGTCTCTTAGTAAGCATGGGACTCTGTGACCTCACTGCAAAAAGCCACAGGCTCCCGGCTGACATTTGAAACTTGAAACAAACAAACAAACCACTCACCCCCTTGAAGCTAACAGAGAATGCTTAAGCTAACCAGCCATACAAATGAAAATGGCAGCTTCTCACAGACACATGCATATGACAATGGTCAGTCATTCAAGTCTGATTTTAAAGATGTCTCTCTTGAAGCTAGTAGTTTATAGGTTTCCATATGATGCTTTCACACTCTGGGAATTCAAAGGAGATAGATTCTTTCTGAAAGCTAAGGCAGGAGGAAGTGGAGAAAGCATCAATGGTGGTAGGCTATTTTTTTTAAAACAATACATTTGTTTTTCAAACCAAAATGATTTTGATTATATTTTTGTCATGGGCCTTAATGTGGAAATTGACCTATACGTCCACATTCTTATCCAGACTAGCTACTTAAGACTGTTTCTCTGCTATTACTGAATTTGCTGTTCTAGCAACAGCATGAGTCTGAAGCCTTAGAACATGCACAGAGCACAGCTAGAGAACCAATAAACTAACATCAAAACCTGGCATCACCTTACTGGAGGCCTTGGCCACTTTCCAGAGTTTTGTTTTCTAATGCACCTAATACAGTGCAAAGTAGGTGACAGAGAAAGTTCACATGAAAAAACAATGGCTATGGAAAAGATTCATTAACACTGTCCTGGCAGAAGTCCCCCGATGGTGCTGTTACACACAGGCCTTTTTTGGAGTGTGTGGGCCTATAGCAAACCTGAAGAAATATTCTGCGGTTAGTTTTGTGTAGGGCTGGATTTACACCTTATGCGCCCTTAGGCACAGCATCTTCAGCGCACCCCCTGCCTTCAGCTGACCTTCGTGTTTTCCATAACAAATTAAACTTTTAACCCACTTTTAGGCACCCCTAGAATGCTGGTGCCTCTAGGCATGTGCCTACTGTGCTTACTGGCCTACTGGCACTGGTTTTGTGATGTTCATTTCTTTGGGGGGAGCTATGGCAAGCAGCGAAGGAGTCTGCTTTCTGTCTGAGTGTTTGTCTACACTACGAAGAGAGAGCTCTGACACTGCATCTCAGAGCCCACATCAGCTGAATTGGGCTCACAGGGCTTGCATTGCAGGGGTAAAAATAGCAGTGTAGACCTTCAGATGCAGGTTGGAGCCTGGGCGCTGAAATTCTGAGGGTGGGTTGAATCTCAGGGCCCAGGCTCCATCCTGAGCCGGAACGTGAGTCAGAACAAAATATGCAAATAAAGTAACAAAATAACTGTGTCATCACAGAGGTTCCTTATTTATTGTCTACATCCAGCCCCCTTAGTCCATTCCTAGTCCACTCCAGCTTCTTTCAAACTTTGTTGGCTAAACTAACTTTCCAACTGCTCTTCTTGTGTCCCCTCTACCTAGGTTTGTCTTCTCTTTGAAAGAAATCTTTTTTCTCATTCTTCATCTCTTATGTACTCTCCATAGGCAGACTGGTGCAGGTTAGAGCAGCCCTGAGGCTGCTCTAATGTATGTGAAGGGCTCAATTGGTCCCCCCAGCAGGTCCCAGGATGGAGGCACACAAAGGCAGCATAAAGCCACCCGTCAGGTCCAGTGGAACTTGGCTGGACCTGGGAATTGGAACCAAATCAGAGATCAGTTACATATTTTGGCTTTCTGCCCTTGTTTTAGACTTGAGTGCTCAGTACTGCAACCTAAAACTTTCTGTTAAGCTGACTGGCATTAGATGCCTTGCTTTTCATAACTTAGTACAACCACCACAAATTACTAAGCAGAACAACAGGTATGATTTCTTGCACTGTTTGATATAGTCAAAAGTCTATTAAGTTTGTCCTTCATGCTTATAATGACATCAATAACTGCGCAAGTGATGGCTGAAAAAACAAAACAAAAGAACTTTTTCCATGTATCATCATCGCTGAAATCGTTTTTATGCACAGACGAAACAGTTACCAAACATGGAGCAGATCTTGCTTTGCATTGATGTGGTAGGTGAAAATGTTTTAGATGAAAAAAAGAATGGAGGATATGCAAGAGTTCTTGGCAAAGCCATACAAAAAGCCCTGATGGACTTAACATAATGACAATTTCAAAATCATTAGTAAAGTAATCAATAATTTTCCTGACAGCACCCATTAAAATGCATACTGATTCCTCTCTGTCTGCATAAAAAGAAAAGGAGTACTTGTGGCACCTTAGAGACTAACCAATTTATTTGAGCTCAAATATTATGCTCAAATAAATTGGTTAGTCTCTAAGGTGCCACAAGTACTCCTTTTCTTTTTGCGAATACAGACTAACACGGCTGTTACTCTGAAACCTGTCTGCATAAAATCGCTCTTCTTAGGGAACATAATTTAAAAAGCCACACTTATCAATGTAAAGTGTAACATACAGGCTAGTGCAGGGAACCTCACTCTACACTTACAAATCACAGAGTAAGAAAAACATAAGACACCTGAGGACTTACAGTTTCCACTGATTTGGGGTTGTGAACACTCAGTACTTCTGAAAACCAGGCCCTTATTTGTCCATACAGTGCTCAGAAACTGTATATTCTCCATCGAACAGGTGCTTGTGCCCTGACCCTGCAAGCTGCTTCCTGCAGGCAGGCCTCTCTGCTTGAGCAGTATCCCACTGACATCACTGGAGGCTGGCTGCATGATCAGCGTCCCAGACACAGTCACAGCAGGTGTCAACAGGTGGCGCTGTTACACATAGTTTTCCCAAGTTCTTTTGTCAGAGAGCTTGAACGAATGGTCAGTCTTGGATAGCCATGTGACGCGCTGTTGCAAGTTTGTTATGTGAGATTCTAGGGAGAGGAGCCAGAAGGAGAGTTTGGTCTCAGATTAGAGTCAATTCTTGAGGCAAAGTTGTCCCTGGGAAGCAGGTGTTGGTGCTGAGGTGAGATCCCTGAAAGAAGGGCTTGCCCTGCATGCTTTTTGACTCTCTCTGTTCCAGGTACATGTGCAAATAAAACAAGTTACATTTAGAAGACAACCAGACTCAGCATCACGGATTTCTCCTCTACTGGGAGCCCAACCTACAAGGCCCCAGACGTCTGATACCGCTCACCAATGCAATGAAGAGGAAGCATGTAAGAGGTTGATTGAGGCCCTGTCTACACGGCGATTGCATTGGTGCATAAGCTTCCCTGCACACGAGTAAGATGGGGCATGCACTGGTGTGAAATAGAATGGTAGATTACCAAGGTTAGTGGAATTGCTTTGCAGTGAGTCTACAATAAGGGTTTACTATAACAACAGATTTACACTGGTGCCGATTTCTCCATGTCAAACAAGCCCTTGGGTCTATTGTCTCTTTTTTTAAAAAAACCCAAAAAGGCACATATTGCTGTTATACTATTTTCTTCGCTCAAAATATAAACTATGTAGGGAGACTGTGTGGCTCAGTCGTTAGAGCCAGATACTGGGGGTAGGACACCTAGATTAGGCTCTGAAAGTGACTTGGTTTGTGAAAAGAGCAGTGTGAATTTTTTATTCTAGGGCAGGCCATGGGATATTCCAATCTAAGGCTTCCTCAATCCCTCCTATTGAAGCTGTCCTACTTAGTCTGAGCTATTCATTGGGGAAGGGGCTTGAACTTGGGTCTCCCACATCTGAGGTGAATATCCTAACCACCAGGCTATAGAGCAGAGGTGAGCAAACTACAGTCCATCCTGCCCGGCCTCTGAGCTCCCCGCTGGGGAGGCTTGCCCCCAGCCCCTCCCCCGCTGTTCTCCCTCCCCCGCAGCCACCCTGCCATGCGGGCAGAGCTCTGGCCCACTGCTCCTGTCGGGCAGCGCGGTGGCGTGACTGGCTCTAGCATGGTAAGGAGGCGCGGAGCGGGGGGCTTGGATAAGGGGCAGGGGGTCCCCAGGGGCGGTCAGGAAACAGGGGGCAGGGGGAGTTGGATAGGGGGTGGGGTCCTGGGGGGCGGTTAGGGGCCGGGTCCCGGGAGGAGGAGGTCAGGGCATAAGGAGTGTTGCATTGGTGGGCAGTCAGGGGGTGGGACGTGGGAGGGGCAGATAGAGGGCAGGCTGTTTGGGGAGGCACAGCCTTCCCTACCCGGCCCGCCATACAGTTGCGCAACCCCGATGTGGCCCTTGGGCCAAAAAGTTTGCCCATCCCGGCTATAGAGTCATTTGCCCCCTGACTAACCACTGTCATGAATGACTATGAATTGTTACTATAGATGACAATGGATAATCACTGGGCCAAAGAAAGGGAGAACAGGAATGACTCTATAGCAGGGGTCGGCAACCTTTCAGAAGTGGTGTGCTGAGTCTTCATTTATTCACTCTAATTTAAGGCTTCACGTGCCAGTCATACATTTTAATGTTTTTAGAAGGTCTCTTTCTATAAGTCTATAATATATAACTAAACTATTGTTTTATGTAAAGTAAATAAGGTTTTAAAAACGTATAAGAAGCTTCATTTAAAATTTAATTAAAATGCAGAGCCCCCTGGACTGGTGGCCAGGACCCGGGCAGCATAAGGCCACTGACAATCAGCTCGCGTGCCGCCTTCGCCATGCGTGCCAGAGGTTGCCGACCCCTGATCTAGAGTCTAGTCCTCTTTTGCTTTACTCAAAATGCCTGAAAAATTTAATTCACTGAAAATTTTTGAAAAAAAAGTAGGTTTTGGTTTGTCCCAAAACAAACATTCTTATTTTTCAGAATTGCCAGAGAACCAAAAAATCCATTATTCATCCAGCTCTATTTCTGGTGCTGGAAAAGTCACTTAACCTTCCCTGTGCCTTGGCTTTAAAATGGACCCATTTATATAAAATGTTTTGAGATCCTCTGATGAAAGATTAATAAATTCCAAGGCCAGAAGGGACCATTGTGATCAACTAGTGTAGCGGATCTCAAACTGTGGTCATGACCCCAAAGTGGGTCGTGACCCCATGTTAATGGAATTGCCAGGACTGGCTTAGACTTGCTGGGGCCTGGGGCTGAAGCTGAACACTGAGCACCACTGCCCAGGGCCGAAACCTGAGGACTTTAGGTGTTGGGACTCAGATTAGAGGCCCCTGCTTGGGACTGAAGCCCTTGGGCTTCGGCTTTTGGTCTCTCCCCACTGCTTACCTGGGGCTTGGGCTGGCTCAGGCTTTGGTCCCCCCTCCTGGGCTCATGTAGTAATTTTTATTGTCAAAAGGGGGTCGCGATGCAATGAAGTTTGAGAAGCCCTGATTTAGTCTGACCTGCTGTACAGCACAGGCCAGAGAACTGCCCCACAATAATTCCTACATCAGATCTGTTAGAAAAAGTATCTTATCTTGATTTAAAAATTGTCAGTGATGGAGAATCCACCACGACCCTTGGTAAATTGTTCCAATGGTTAAAGATTCTCACCATTAAAAATGTACGCCTTATTTCCAATCTGAATTTGTCTAGCTTCAACTTCCAGCCATTGGATCATGTTATACCTTTCTCTGCTAGATGCTCTATCAGTGAAAAGAACTAATATCACAACCATGCAGTGAGGTTTGCATAATGGTTAATTCCACAAGTTCATTCATCAGTTTTAAATCAGACTCTCTGTTACTGGTGGCTCAGAGATCCCTTCAACTTATTACATAATATCACTTATTTAAAATGAAAGTGAAATAGACAATGTGCATCATTCAAGTAAAATATAACCATGGTAGAAAAAGTATGCAATGTATAACATTTTCTAATCAACAGAGCTAACACCAAAGGCATGGGGTGGAAGTATGTCTCCTGGCAACTGTGGACTGTTAATTAGAATCAGAATGAGGAAGTTAAAAGTAATATTTCTAACTTTGCAATATTTTTTCCAAACATTTCTTCAGGGGGAAAAATATCTTTTCTAAGCTTTAAAAATGAGCTTCCAAAAAGACATAGTATTAATTTTTCTTCTAGGTAGAAGACCATGCCCAGTGTACCCTGCTGCCTAGAATTAATCAACAGCCCATACCCAATTCATCTTCCATTCAATTCTTGGGGAATGCTATTTGTCAGCCCTGAAAATGCCTCCTCTAAAAAGCAGTGTATGGGGAATAAACAAACAGCTAGGCCCAGATCTTCAGCTGGTGTAAACTGGCTTCGCTCCACTGAAGTCAATGGAGCTATGCTGATTTACACTAGCTAAGGACCTGACCCTCCGCCAGTAGGCGAGATATTCCCCTTTTAGCAGTATTCCCCATTCTAAGTACAGAGTACAATGGTTTGGACTGACAATGTGGTATCAGTGGTAAAATAGTAAGAGAAAATGGTTATCCTACACCAGTGCTAGTTTTGTAATGAAAGAGGTGCTGGGGCTCAAAAAGTCATTTTTTTACATTCAGAACGGATGCAGCAAGTGCAGAGATGCTGGCGCTATGAACTGCCAAACCTACAGCTATTGCGGCTCAGCCCTGGCAAGCCCTGGCACAAATTAATCACTGCATTACATCCAGTGTGGAAATGACATCTCCTGGGAAGCCAGTGCCATGGTGCTGCAGTAATTCTTAATACAAGACAATCTGGAGCATAAAGAGGAGGCTTAAGAATAATTCCTTGGTATGCAGAACAACACATAAGCACTGCACAGAACATACCATGGTCTCTTAAATGGCCCTGGTTTCTGCTAGCAAGTTAAACAACTTATTAACAATCTGACAGCAGGGCCATCCCTAGCTATTCTGGGGCCCTACACAGGCCCCAGGCCTCTGCGGGGGGGACGCGGGCTGGCTTGGGAAGCAGGGGGGAACCACCCCCCAGCACTCACTGGCGGGTTGGGGGCAGGTCGCTGCACTTCCCGCCGCCGGTGAGTGCAGGCCCGACCCCTGCTGCAGTCCCCAGGGGAGTGGAAGCGGGCAGGGGCCAAGGGGAAGAGGTGGAGCAGAGGCTGGAGCAGCATGCATTTGGTGCTCCAAATTTCCTATTGCCCTACACAGCTGCATACTTTGCATATGGGTAAGGAGGGCCCTGTCTGGCAGTAAGTTAGACACTGCAAAAATTCTAACACCTTTTTAGACTGCACATTATTGAGTCATGATTGAATTATAGAGAGAAAGCAGTCCAAAGCAGTGCACCTTATTCCATTAGTACTTTAAGTTGAAAGCAGTAAAAACAATTTGTCTCCTTCCCCTGCAGCCCTCTGGCATGCTGCAGAGTGGATGGAGACACTCCTTCACTTAAATGCAGAAGTGCAGTTAAGCACGTGTGAGCAAAAGCAATTGACTGAACATGGGCAAAGACGGGGAGGGGCTACACTGACTCATTTCACTCCATAGGTAGTGATTTGTACTCTTAAATAAATGTGTGCTGGGTGTTTAACACAGCCAGTGGTGACACCTAGAACAGCTCTAGCTAAGAGATACTGCTGCAGCCTGTTGCAATGGGATGGAAATGGCCATGACCATCTCACAATAGCCTTAACAACACTACTATACACAGTGTGGCAGGAATCTCCTAGGGGAAAATCAGCTTATTAAAGCCAGGTGGGGAGCTGAGAGCCACGATAGCTGTATGGCAGAAACAGTGGTTGCCGGAAGTCTTCGTGTTCCTAATAGAAATTTGTACCAGCTGTGTGTTGCACATCCAACGGTGCCGAAGTATTCCACGAAGAAGGTAGGGTCTTACTCCAAAGTGGACACTTTTGACTCCTGCCATCCCTCATCTGGCTGACGCTACAATTGTGCCAGTTAGTCCAATCCTGGATATAAAACAGCTGATGTGCAACAGGTAACAGAGGCGAAGCTGCTAGGGTAATGGATGAACGGGTTTGCCAACGAAAAGGGCACAAAGCAAATATTCATGAGTCAGCACATCAGCAGGGCATTCTATGCAGGATGCATCTTCCAGTCCTTATACCTCCCTCTCTAAGTCAAGTTCACACGGCACAGGTATGATCTGGCACTTCTAAAGCGCTGTAAAACCCTGGTAAAATGTACCCATATCTCCTCCCATCAATGTGAAAAGCTCCACAAAGACTCTCCAAACCTGAAGGATTCCAGCTTTTCCCTAGACCAGCCAAACAAAATGTTTACACAAAGAAGAGACCTGTATTGCCAACTCAAACCTTCAAAAATCATGAGTCAGGCTCCCAAAATCATGAGAGGAGATTAAAAAATCATAATAATACAAGTTGTGCTATTTTTATTTGCTTTCTGGTTTCAGAGCCTTTGGGGTGCACTCTGGTCACATTTTCCAGCTTTCCTCCATAAGCACGAAACTTGCATTTATTTTTTAAAAAGTAAGCAGACGTTCTCCCCTTGAGGAGCTGGGGCTTTAAGAAAGACACCAAATTTAATGAGATTTGTCAGCGCAGACACTCTCAAATGCTGAAATATTTTCCTCATCTCCTGGGAAAGCTCTCCCTGCTGAGTGGCTAAACAGTGAGAGGAGTTTGATAACAATGCTCAAACATCACATCCCTACACCGCTTTGTCCCAAATGTTGCATCTGCCCTATAGATTCTGATGTGTGTGACTGCACGGCACATATGTCTGTGCCTGTCCCAGGGACCCTATTGCATGTGGGTCTAAATGACAGCAACACTGATCTGTGTTCAGATCACTTTTATAGCTTGATCTGCTACAGTTCATTGCTTCCACAGTCCATTCATGCAAGACTCAGAAACCTGTGTCTGAATGAAGCAGCACTGTGTGCCTGGACTCCCATTTGGCATGTCTTTTTATCCCTCTTGGAAGCAATGTTATTGTGTCAGGGTTTTCTCAGGCACTCTTGTACTTGGGGTCCGTTTGCGTTTGGCACCCCCCATACCATCAGAAGTGCAATGGCTGAGTGCTTATGGGCCTCACCTATAACTCTTAAGGTCATGGGTTTGCAACTCTCTCAATCTCACACTGAAAGGTCACCTCCAGTTCACCCTGCTGCAAAGTGGGCACCTGATCCCTTGGGTTGGGGCAGTCACAGGTGATTGATTGGATGCAAGGATACTGGCCACATCACTCCCTTGTGTGCTTCTAGCTATGAAACTGAGGTGCCTTAACTGTGTCAGCCTGATGAGCCCCTAGCTTGAGGGAGCTTTCACTTTGCTACCTGCCTCCCTTTAATACGCTGCTGGTCCTTGGGTGGTTGTCAGCATGAATTCCCTTTGTGTTGTCTGAGCCCGATAGAGGATGTTGCTCAGAGAGAGAGAGTTACTGAGGCAAAGTGGGGAGCTGGAGAAATATTTTCTGGGAGGTGCAATTGTATTTTTCCTTGGGGGCTGCCACCATCCCAGGCACTCATTATACAATTTGAGGTTGGGGTTGAGAGGAAGGGGGCCATAGGGCACACAGCTGGCATTTCTGTCTGAGATGCAGTGATTTATATTTATACGCACTGTCACGGTTCAGGGCACCTTTCCGCGGTCCCTTGAGAGCACCCACCCTAGGCTTCTGGCTACTCAGCCATCACCTCTCTTGGGCAGAGACCCATGTCTCTCTCCCTCCTGACTGGGGTTTTTCCAGGCTCACAGTGTAAGCAGGGAACTGTGGAGTTCCTCAATAAGTCAGACTGCCTGAACAGGCCAGCATCTGTGCTTTGCTCTCTCTCTGAAGGCTATGAACAACGTACTTGACACAGTTATAAGATACCACACAGCCCTCTCTAAGCAACCACATTTATTCTTAAAGTGAAAGCATTATAGAGAAAACATATTACAAGCAATAGAAGTTCCTGTGTGTAGGCTGAAAGCTTACCAGAGGTCACCAATCAGTCTCACCAGGCCTCTGCAGGCCAAAGTCCTTCCCAGGAAGGATTGGGGCTCCCCTTGGACAGAAGGTTCTGTCCATTTGCTGGATCAGAAAGCAGACTGAGTCAGTTTAAACGCAGGCAATTTATCTAAGAGCCCTTTCTTTGTCTGTTGTTGCTGGAGAATCCAGTTTGAATCAGTATATGTGAGCCTTTCCAGGTGGTGCTGCACTCCCCCGTTGTGCCTCTGACAGTCCCCCCATACAGTACAAAAAGGATGGTGCACAATCAAATGTGGAACATGAAATAATCTGAAATATTAGAGAATAAGCATTCTAAGATGGCACAATATCATCAGTGAGCCAGACCAGCCATCAGAACTGGAGAACCTCCGCAGCAAAAGTCTATTCTTGACTTTGGTGGCTTTGAAGCAGGCCCATAAATAGATTTTTAGGGCTGGTTACAAAACCAACAAATCGGGGGGGGGGGGGGAGGGGGAATGGGAGGGGTTGTCTACTGAAACAAGGAAAGAAGCAAATTCCAGAGTAGAGGGCTCTTCAGTGAGCCCTGAGATAAAAGTCTAGGGATTGCAAGCCTATGAGTCCAAGCTGATCTCAACGGTCAGAAGCAATAAGGAGAGAATCCAGGGTACACAGGGCTTGCGGCTAGTGTGCAGACAGAGTAATATGCTTTACATTTGGCACATTTGTGGCTGCTGTGCAGCAGTGCAAGCAAAACAGGCAAGACCAACTCAGAGGTCCATTTGGAAACGTGGTACTAGAACATTTATATTCCTCCCTCACTGCTGTGACTCACTGAAATCACTGCGAAGTGGCATCCTGCAAGGAAAGGCTTGTCATTGATTGCCCACTACCAAATTGCTCTTTCCCCCAGACAAGATGGCAAATCAGAGCGTAGCCACTTGATTCTGAGACATCTGGCATGCAGCACAGTGCAGAAGTGCAATTGTGAGCTCTCAGTCTTGCAATCCAGCTGTTAACAGTAGCTTTCTGTCATAGAATATCAGGTTGGAAGGGACCTCAGGAGGTCATCTAGTCCAACCCCCTGCTCAAAGCAGGACCAATCCCCAATTAAATCATCCCAGCCAGGGCTTTGTCAAGCCTGACCTTAAAAACTTCTAAGGAAGGAGATTCTACCACCTCCCTAGGTAACGCATTCCAGTGTTTCACCACCCTCCTAGTGAAAAAGTTTTTCCTAATAGCCAACCTAAACCTCCCCCACTGCAACTTGAGACCATTACTCCTTGTCCTGTCATCTTCCACCACTGAGAATAGTCTAGAACCATACTCTTTGGAACCACCTCTCAGGTAGTTGAAAGCAGCTATCAAATCCCCCCTCATTCTTCTCTTCTGCAAACTAAACAATCCCAGTTCCCCCAGCCTCTCCTTGTAAGTCATGTGTTCCAGACCCCTAATCATTTTTGTTGCCCTTCGCTGGACTCTTTCCAATTTTTCCACATCCTTCTTGTAGTGTGGGGCCCAAAACTGGACACAGTACTCCAGATGAGGCCTCACCAATGTCGAATAGAGGGGAACGATCACATCCCTCAATCTGCTGGCTATGCCCCTACTCATACATCCCAAAATGCCATTGGCCTTCTTGGCAACAAGGGCACACTGTTGACTCATATCCAGCTTCTCGTCCACTGTAACCCCTAGGTTCTTTTCCGCAGAACTGCTGCCTAACCATTCGGTCCCTAGTCTGTAGTGGTGCATTGGATTCTTCCGTCCTAAATGCAGGACCCTTGTTGAACCTCATCAGATTTTCTTATCCTTGTTGAACCTCATCAGATTTCTTTCGGCCCAATCCTCCAATTTGTCTAGGTCCCTCTGTATCCTATCCCTACCTGCCACCATATCTACCACTCCTGCTAGTTTAGTACCACCTGCAAATTTGCTGAGAGTGCAATCCACACCATCCTCCAGATCATTTATGAAGATATTGAACAAAACCGGCCCCAGGACCGACCCTTGGAGCACTCCACTTGATACCGGCTGACATCTAGACATGGAGCCATTGATCACTACCCGTTGAGCCCGACAATCTAGCCAACTTTCTACCCACCTTATAGTGCATTCATCCAGCCCATACTTCTTTAACTTGATGACAAGAATACTGTGGGAGACCGTGTCAAAAGCTTTGCTAAAGTCGAGAAACAATACATCCACTGCTTTCCCTTCATCCATAGAACCAGTAATCTCATCATAGAAGGTGATTAGATTGTCAGGCATGATCTTCCCTTGGTGAATCCACGCTGACTGTTCCTGATCACTTTCCTCTCGTGTAAGTGCTTCAGGATTGATTGATTGATCGAGGACCTGCTCCATGATTTTTCGGGGACTGAGGTGAGGCTGACTGGCCTGTAGTTCCCATGATCCTCCTTCTTCCCTTTTTTAAAGATGGGCACTACATTAGCCTTTTTCCAGTCGTCCGGGACTTCCCCCGATCGCCATGAGTTTTCAAAGATAATGGCCAATGGCTTTGCAGTCACAGCCGTCAACTCCTTTAGCACTCTCAGATGCAACGCATCCGGCCCCATGGACTTGTGCACGTCCAGCTTTTCTAAATAGTCCCGAACCACTTCTTTCTCCACAGAGGGCTGGCCACCTACTCCCCATGCTGTGTTGCCCAGCGCAGCAGTCTGGGAGCTGACCTTGTTTGTGAAGACAGAGGCAAAAAAAGCATTGCGTACATTAGCAATTTTCCACATCCTCTGTCACTAGGTTGCCTCCCTCATTCAGTAAGGGGCCCACACTTTCCTTGGCTTTCTTCTTGTTGTCAACATACCTGAAGAAACCCTTCTTGTTACTCTTAACATCTCTTGCTAGCTGCAGCTCCAGGTGCGATTTGGCCCTCCTGATTTCATTCCTACATGCCCGAGCAATATGTTTATACTCTTCCCTGGTCATTTGTCCAATCTTCCACTTCTTGTAAGCTTCTTTTTTATGTTTAAGATCCGCAAGGATTTCACTATTAAGTCAAGCTGGTCGCCTACCATATTTACTGTTCTTTTGACACATCGGGATGGTTTGTCCCTGTAACCTCAATAGGGATTCCTTGAAATAGAGCCAGCTCTCCTGGACTCCTTTCCCCCTCATGTTATTCGCCCAGGGGATCCTACCCATCAGTTCCCTGAGGGAGTCGAAGTCTGCTTTCCTGAGGTCAGGGTCCGTATTCTGCTGCTTACCTTCCTTCGCTGTGTCAGGATCCTGAACTCGACCAACTCATGGTCACTGCCTCCGAGATTCCCATCCACTTTTGCTTCCCCTACTAATTCTCCCCAGTTTGTGAGCAGCAGGTCAAGAAAAGCTCTCCCCCTAGTTGGCTCCTCCAGCACTTGCACCAGGAAATTGTCCTCTACATTTTCCAAAAACTTCCTGGATTGTCTGTGCACCGCTGTATTGCTCTCCCAGCAGATATCAGGGTGATTAAAGTCGCCCATGAGAACCAGGGCGTGCGATCTAGTGGCTTCTGCGAGTTGCCGGAATAAAGCCTCATCCACCTCATCCCCCTGGTCTGGTGGTCTATAGCAGACTCCCACCACTACATCACTCTTGTTGCTCATACTTCTAACCTTAAACCAGAGACACTCAGGTTTTTCTGCAGTTTCATACTGGAGCTCTGAGCAGTCATACTGCTCCCTTACATACAGTGCTACTCCCCCACCTTTTCTGCCCTGCCCTGTCTTCCCAGCACACTGCCGTTCTCCTATTAGGCTTCTGCTAATAAAGGACTATATATACTATAATCTTTTGTTTGCCTCTTAAGCTTGCAAAGCAGAGCCAGCCTACAAGTACCTGCTGAGCTGCTGGGGAATTTCAATGGTGTCCAAGCACAGGAGCTGCTGGAACACACAGGCATTTTCTAACTCATCAGCTAATTCACCACATGGCTTCCTAATGGCTCTGCAATATGCCCCCATTGCCAGGTAATCATAGAACTGGAAGGGACCTTGAGAGGTCATCTAGTTCAGTCCTCTGCATTCAAGGCAGGACTAAGTATTATCTAGACCAGCGGTTCTTGACCTGGGGTGCAAGATGCCCTTTCTGGGGGTGCGAGACTTGCCAGATTTTTTTTAGAAGGTAAATCATCGAAAACACAAATTAAGCACAGGCATGTAAGTACAACTAATTTGTTTAATCAAACCTATGTATTTATTAACATTATACATTTTTTAATGATTACTGTAATAAACAAAAATATATCTAGGTTTAAAGAACTGATCTACTTCAACGAGTTTTGATAAGGGATGTGAGAACATATTTTGATTTTTGATAAGGGGTGTGAGAACACATTTTGAGAACCAAAGGGGTGCAGGCTTCCGTAAAGGTTAAGAACCACTGATCTAGACCATCCCTGACAGGTGTTTGTCCAACCTGCTCTTAAAAATCCTCAATGATGGAGATTCCACCACCTCCCTAGGGAATGTATTCCGGTGCTTACCCACTCTGACAGTTAGGAAGTTTTTCCTAGTGTCCAACCTAAACTGCCCTTGCTGTAATTTAAGCCTGTCAGGGTTCCCTTCCCACTCTGAACTCTAGGGTACAGATGTGGGGACCCGCATGAAAGACTCCCTAAGCTTATTTCTACCAGCTTAGATTAAAAACTTTCCCAAGGCACAAATCCTTCCTTGTCCTTGGATGCGTTCTGCTGCCACCACCAAGTGAGTTACACAAAGATTCAGAAAAAGGACCACTTGGAGTTCCTGCTTCCCCAAAATATTCCCCCAAGCTCCTTCACCCCCTTTCCTGGGGAGGCTTGAGAATAATCTACCAACCAGATAGGTAAACAAGGTGAGCACAGACCAGACCTTTGGGTTTTTAGGACACTAAAACCCAATCAGATTCTAAAAAAACAGAACTTTATTATAAAGGGAAAAAAAGTAAAAGAAGCACCTTCGTAAAATCAGGATGGAAGGTAATTTTACAGGGTAATAAGACTTAAAACACAGAGGATTCCACTGTAGGCAAAACTTAAAAGTTACAAAAAACAGGGATAAACCTCCCTCTTAGCACAGGGAAAATTTACAAGCTAAAACAAAAGATAATCTAATGCATTCCTTGCTGTTACTTACTATTTCTGTAATATTAGATGTATCATTTCAGTAGGAGCTGGATTACTTGCTTGGTCTCTCTCTTTGTCTCCGAGAGAACACACACACAGCCCAAAACAAAGCCCCCCCCCCCGGATTTGAAAGTATCTTCTTTCCCCATTGGCCCTTCTGGTCAGGTGCCAACTAGGTTAATTGAACTGATTAACCCCTTACAGGTAAGGGGATTCTGTACCTCTGGCCAAGAGGGATTTTATTTTACTGCATACATAAAGGTTGTTACTCTTCCCTTTACATTTATGACAAAGCCCATTGCTTTTTGTCCTACCCTCCTTGTAACAACCTTTTATGTACTTGAAAACTGTTATGTCCCCTCTCAGTCTTCACTTCTCCAGACTAAAACTCATTTTTTTTCAATATTCCCTCATAGGTCATGTTTTCTAGACCTTTAATCATTTTTGTTGCTCTTCTCTGGACTTTCTCCAATTTGTCCACATCTTTCCTGAAATGTGGAGCCCAGAACTGGACACAATACTCCAGTTGAGGCCTAATCAGCGCGGAGTAGAGCAGAAGAATTACTTCTCGTGTCTTGCTTACAGCACTCCTGCTAATACATCCCAGAATGAGGTTTGCTTTTTCTGCAGCAGCGTTACACTGTTGATTCATATTTAGCCTGTGATCCACTATGACCCCCAGATCCCTTTCTGCAGTACTTCCTAGGCAGTCATTTCCCATTTTGTATGTAATGTACAGAGCAGCTTTCTGTGGTAGCTTAAAGGGGAGCTGCATCTTCAAGGCATATGCCCAGCCTTCACTACAGCTGCTCTGCACCAGGCAGAAAGGAGCAATGCAGCGATGAAAGCGAAAGCAAGTAGCCCCGCCCCTGCGCTCTGGGGGTGGTGAGCACAATGAAACTGTTGGGTGACATTCAGGGCCTTGCAAACCTGTTGCATAATTTGGCCTGTGAAATGGGTGCCTCGATCGCTGTTAATAGAGACAGGAAACCCAAATCGGGGGATGAACTCTCTTAACAGGCCTCCCTCACAGAACACAAGGGCAAAGAGGGCCAGGGGACAGGCAACAGGCCAGGCCAGGCGAGCCAGCTTGCCTGCCTCAGACACGGATAACTCATTGTGGAACAGAGCTGATGAAGGGGGTCTATGACACTCACTCCTCCTGCCACAGACAGGATGGCCGGGGGTGGCCCAAGGAAAGGGCATGTGGTGAAGGAGCCCCTGTGTCACACCAAAGATGAGCCATGTTTACGGCCCAGTGTGGCTGTTCAGAGCAGGCCTTGGGGCAAGGGAATTGGCTCCGCACATGGAAGGAGGAGGACCAGGGGAGCGCAAAGGCAAGTATTAATCCCCTTTGTGGGCACGCACGCGCACACACCTGTGCAACACAGCTACACCGCAGGACCTGGCCTGAGTTCTTGAGTACCGTGTTAGACCCACATACTCACACCTGCGGTACGTTTCAGTAGGCTGATCCAAGCAGTGGGATTAACACACCAGAGGCAACAGGGTGGGGATGGGGAGAGTTCACACATTTCTAGGCTGATGCTGTAGGGCTGAGGGTGGTTTAAGGTCTGAACAGAACAATAGCTGCCATTGTTTGGCTGGAGAGGGTTGACAATTCGGCACCGGGGAAGCTGCAGCAGCAGGTGTGTGAATTCTCCCCCTCCCCCTGCACTCTGTTTACCTCAAGGGGGTGTTAATACCAGAGTCTGCCTGTTCCTTTACGAGCCAGGGGTTGCCTGCGCTGAGAGAACAAGCAGTGCTGCAACTACCCAGCTACACCAGGGCAAACATCCGGGGAGCCCTAGATTTGTTCTGACAAGTCCCCTTTTGCCCTGCTCTCCCCTCCCCGGATTCTGTGCTCCCTTCGCCTCCCGCCCCAGGAGGTTGGCACAGCTTCTGTCAGTGCGGTGTGGGGGGTTAATGTAATGTTGCATTTCAAAGACACGCTCACTTCCATCTCCTGAGCGTCCTTTACTCCATCCCTTTGTCACGTCACTGGCTGTTCTCCCTCTCCTTCAGAGGTCTTGACAAAAGGCCAGCCAGGGAACTTGGGGGAACTGCACCCATGTGCATGGAACAGTGTATCCCCATTGACTTCATGGAGCTGTGCTGATTACATCCGCTGGGAATCTGGCCCATTGCCTTTTAGGTCTGTAACAACACTTCACAAATCCAGTCTAGTTTACTAAGAAGCCCTGCAGATACCCAAACTGGGTTAGTGAAATATGGTGTGCTGTGGTTTTCACCATAATCATAGTTCGGGACCCTAGCAGCTGAAATAAGCAGAAAGTCATGCTCTTGAAATCCTATCACTCAAATCCCACTGAGCCCTCGCACGGCAGTCACCCATTCCAGATGATAGCCACCAATCGCAGCATGAAGGACATGAACATTTCAGCAACCGGAACCCTAAGCTATAGCAAGGGCAAGCCCTTTGGGTAGGGACTGTCTCTGTGCCAGGTCCTGTACAAACACAGAATGAAATCAGGGCCAGGTCCATGACTGGGGGGCACTACGGTAATAGGTACACAACGAGCTACAGGGACTTCCATTTGACAGAACATGTGTGGCTCAGTGGTTTAGTGAAAGCCTACAGCACCTTCGCTCCCACTGAGTGCTTTTCCACCCTGCTTTCCTTCAGGGCTATGACCATTGCTTGCCAGCCACAAGCTTGAGGAATCAGGTGTCGATTGCTTCACACACGGGAAAGCTGCAGGCCAAAGGGCAGGAAAGCCCCACTAGGTTTCTGCACAGAGATTTCTCTCCAGTTGTGTTGTTGGGTGAGGGAGAGGTTGTGTGCTTCTCCCCCATCAGATCCTCAGCTGGTGTAATTTAGGGTAGCTCCACTGATTCCAATGGAGCTATGGCCAATTGACATCAGCTGAGGATGTGACTCTATTGGTTTCAGTGGAGTTACACTGATTTATACAACCCAAGGATGTGGTCCATGACAGGCAATTTATGCCTGTTTAATTTTTCTCTCTCTTTTAATGTTAGTTTTTTTAAAAACAGGATTTAATTACAAACCACCAACCTTCTCCTAAGAACGAGGAAAGCTGTGTTATTCCAAATTAAAGCCAACATTTTAACCTCAACTCCCACTGATTTTTACCTTGAAAATGAGCATACTCACGGACACGAGGAATCCTTCATTGTGATTTTCATAGCTTTCTTCAGAGCCTTTACATAATACACCTGTTTATTGGGTGCACTGAATATATATTTAAGTTACTCAGGGCAAAGGAATATCATGTGGCTCATGGGCCGGATCCTCAGCTGCTGAAACTTGGCATAGTTCCATTAAAGTCAACAGAGCTAGGCTGAGTCACACTAATCCAGCCCCATGTGTTTAAAGGGAAAAATACATATACAAAAGGAGCAATATACTGCTGCCCTCGATTCATGTGTGGAACTACTATTGACATCCCTTGCAGTTCCACATGCAGATAAAAGACTCAAAGGCTGTGTGTGGCCTTTTGTGTTTGGAAGATATAAGCTTTTGCAATTTTTACACTACATCATCTTTCTGCGTTTAATGCATGGTGCAGCAGAACAACGGATGAGCTCCTCCACAGAGATAGCGAACAAGCAATGAGAGCCTAAGGAAATATACAGAACCCAAATGAGGCATGTTAGCACGCTGTAGCATCTTCAAGAGCAACATGTGGAAGGAGGCAAATTAATATGAGCCAGGGATCATGCTAATAAGCATGGAGAGAGCAGGTCCATTGTGAGCTAAGTGCCTTCCATGAGGGATAGATGAGGAGGGAGATGATGCCCATAGGTGGGAGAGGCGCACAGGGACCGAGTGAGGCCTGATACCCTCCGTTGTCTTCAGCTGGTTTATCTGAGACAGACCTCCCATTAAATGTGATGGGGCTAGGGTGCTTGTAGGACTGGGACCTGTGGGCCTAATCACACAGACACTCTACTCTGCACAGAGTTACTATTCTGAGTATACCTGCTGGCTCGCTCTCCCCTCTCCCTCTGCAAGACCCTGTGAGGCCCCGAAAGCACAATCTCCAGGAAGGGTCAGTATTAAGCATGGAGAGACATCCTCTCAGCGTTGCCCAGCGTAGCACAGGGGAGTGCAGTACATGATGCTACAGCCCTTCACGGGGTGTAGTTTGCTCCGTCTGCTGCGCTGGTCCTGGTGCATGGGGACATTTCCTCTCCCTTCTAGTACTGTGTCCTCTGTGTCATTGTATACTGGGGCTGCAATTCCACCTGGCCCTCACACGGGGCATGGGGTGCGTGTGAGAAGGCTGCTTGTGCCTTTCCCCTCACCAAGTGCCTGCGTAAGGGTCAGGCAAAGTGTGGGAAGCAACTGAAAGCAATGGGATTATTTGTGGAGCAAAGTAACGCTTAGCAGGAGGAAAGGTGGGAGGACCGAGCTCTATGTTTCTAATCATAAAACAGTGCGATAGAATTCCATCTCTCTATCACACCGTCAGGGCACATGTCCCAAAGTGCTCTATGGGCTAGAAGTGCTTGGTAAAATTAGTACCAAAGCACTAGTAGCTGGGTACAGAACTAGCCCTGGGTATTTAAGGATAGGAACAGTGTTCGTACCATCATCTCTACAATTACTTCAAGGTGAACTTGGAAGGATTTTTCTTTCTTTCTCAAGTTCTGATTAAAACAAGGAACCTGTAGCAAATAATAAACAAACAATCCAATCTCCACACCAAAGAACCACAGCAATCTGCTCGGGTATAATAAAATACTACTTGATGTTCTGGCTTTTACAAAATCAGTACCACTAGGGGAATGGCTGCTGGGAAAGCATTGTTTGCAGCTGTACAAATTTCACCAGTAAATGATATGCTATAGGACACATGCAATAAAACCCTGAACTGGAAGTCAGGCTGAATGAATATACTTCTCACTTCATAAATCACAGCTGCTCTAGGATGGCAGACACCTGCACACTTTCTAGATTTATGTTTTAAAATTAATATGAAGGCAGGAGCCAGATCCTCTTTTGGTGTAAATGAGCAGAGCTCCACGGAAATCTATGGATGAAGTTACTGCTTGAAGTGAATGGAGCAACTCCAGTTTACATCAGTTGAAGATGTGGGCCATTGTTGTTCATTAAGTGCCTGATCCAAAGCCCATTGAAGTCGATGGGTTTCTTTCAGTGCACAGTGTATCAGATCTTAGCACTATGTGAAGTGGCTGCTTTCTGGCTGGTTGCCCTTCCTGAGCTGTGTGGCCCTGAGACACACAAATACAGCAAGAGGACACAGATGAGCTAGAATTGCATTTCTGCACTTTTCCCCCTCCCCATGCCAGGGTGCACTGAAATGAGATGAAACTGTTTGTCCTAGACCAGAGGTGGGCAAACTACAGCCCGCGGGCCACCGTCCTGCCTGGCCCCTGAGCTCCACACTGGGGAGGCTCGCCCCCGGCCCCTTCTCTGCTGTCCCCACTCCCCCGCAGCCACGCTGCCACGCGGGCAGAGCTCTGGCCCACCGCTTCTGTTGGGCAGCGTGGCTGGCTCCGGCATGGTAAGGGGGTGGGGAGCGGGGAGGTTGGATAAAGGGCAGGAGGTCCCGAGGGGCAGTCAGGGGACAGGGGGCAGTTGGATGAGGTGGAGGTTAGGGGAGGCAGTCAGGGAATGGGGAGCAGGATAGGGGGTGGGGTCCCGGGGGGTGGTTAGGGGCAGGGGTGTGGATAGGGGTTGAGGCAGTCAGGAGACAGGGAGCAGGGGGTGGGGTTGGACAGGGGCCAGGGTCCCGGGAAACGGTGGTCAGGGGACAAGGAGCATTGGATGTGTGTCGGGTTCTGAGGGGGGCAGTCAGGGGGCAGGAAGTGGGGTGGGGCCAGGCTGTTTGGGAAGGCACAGCCTTCCCTACCCGGCCCTCCATACAGTTGAGCAACCCCTATGTGGCCCTTGGGCCAAAAAGTTTGCCCACCCCTGTCCTAGACTGTAAGTGCTTTTCCTGATCACTTTTCTCAAATGCAGGCTTGGCAAGTTCTCGCAGAAAAAGGTAGCTAGTGAAAAGGGGTGGGACCTGATTCACCATAGTGTTACTCCAGTTTCAGGCTGGGGAAAGGCTGAAGAAATTGGTGGAGTCAGGAGTAAGGCAGCAGGGAACGAGACTCAGAGCCTGTGGAAGAAAAACCCCAGCAGCAGTACAAGTGATGTGATTTTCATGAGCACAGAATCTAATTATCTGCCATAATTTCAAGTCTGATGCCCTCTGTTGGGATTTGTTCAGATCCTCCAAGCAGGGCTTTATGAAAAAGTGATGTCTCAGTTGACATCTAAGGCTTTTAAATGAAACAGTCACAGCAGAACTCTCAGGTTAATGAATTCTATGGAAAATTCCTCTCCCATCACATCACGCCTCTCCGTTGCACTGTGAAGGTTCTGATAGCTAACCTTATAGGACAGATGTCAGCTTGCTGGTTTATGAGTGGGAAGGGACAACCACAATCGCTGTGATACAAGGATCACCCTCCAGGAGGGTCAATGGCTTGGCTTCCCTTCCCTGCACCAGGCTCCTGGGAACTGGAGCGGTATATAAGGAAGATGCTAGGGACTTCATCCAGTCATACATTCTCGCTGAGGTGGGAGCCAATGACCTTCATGCCTTCAGCAGCCCAGGGCCTCGCTCTTCTCTTGTGTTGCCAGGGCAGTACTTGATGCTCTCACTATACGCTTTACCCTGTTTATCTTCCTCCCCACGCCCTTCCTCCTGTTCTGCTTCCCTCTCCATCAGCTCCCGCTGCTCTCAGGGATTATGCCTCTCGCAGTCCCCCAGACTTCCCACTGACTTTCTCCAAAGATGGGGAGATAACTGGCAAGACTGTGATGGCAAAGGCCACCTGTTTGAAGGAAGTCGGCACATTGGCCTCCCATAAAGATGTATTAGCAGTCTCCCAACAGTAATAAACCACGATTCCTATCGCTCCTGTAGATTTCACCAGCAGTGAGGGGGACAGGTCCAACTTTCAGGCTGCAGTTCCCCACTAACATCTAGAAGGTTAGTACGTGAAACTGGTTAAAATTCAACCAGAGAAGTCTCTTCCCCCTCCTCCCCCAAATAGATCTGCTAGAAAGCTCCTTGTTTGATATGTTGTTCTTCTTTTTGATAATGCAGTCTTGTTATCAGAAGCATTAAGAAGTAACTGTTGTGTGTCTCACAAATCAAATCCTAGTAAAATTCAGAAACTAAGAGGGGACAGATTTGGGATATGACAGACCATCGCTCAGGTTACATGACAGATGCCAGGCTCAGTAGATGCAAGTTGGAAGAGACAGAGAATGATATATGCAATGTTTAATTAAAGGCATTAACAAGCCTTGCAAGCCAAGTTCTCCACTATCCTCTCGGCTGATAGGCATGGTCAAGCATTAAAGAGCCCTGTCTTCAGATTAAATTAAGATATCTAGTGGAATGACTGAGTACAAAAGAAAAGAAGAGCTAATGTTTAGTGATAAATGCCAACAGGAAAAGGCATCTCTGTGAGCAGCTTCATGCATGAGTGATGAATTACAGAAGCTGATACACAGTGTATGGAGCAGAATGGAGGGAAAAGTGAAAACATTTTTCTGAAATTCACTTGAATTCAAAGCAAATTGTGTTTGTTTGCTGTTCTCTGCCACTTACCACTGAATTCCTAACACATAGTAATAAATCTATCCACACCGCTCCCTGGAGAAGCATCACTATCCCCTCTGTTTTGCAGATGGGGAAATGGAGGCACAGAGCTTATCCCATGAATTGGCCGAAGTCATACGAGTTGGGAATGGAACCCAGACAGGCAAGGTCCCAAGCCAGCACCTGGAGCACAAGCCCACCCTACCTCAGACTTTCCTATATGCACATGAAAATGCACACACAGCTTGTTTTAAGCCCAAACATCTTAATATTCAGCAGAAACAAATTCTGAATTCTCTAGTCAATCGTAAACTTTGCAATTCCCAATTCACACTGTGTTGTTAGTTATATAAGAGGCTAGAAACCAAATGACTGCTGTAACTAACCAAAGCAGCAAGAAATGTGTACATTCCAAATTCAGCAGTGATCTGCAAACCCAGGCTCATGCTCTGGGAAAATCCAGGAATAACCTCAGGTAGCAAACACATTTGGGCCCTCCTCAGTCCGGTTGTGGCCAAGTCACCAACAGTATAAAAGGCAAAATTGATCAAGTCAGTGACTCACTTCATACAGTTTGTTCAGCTCTACTATGGAGAGCATGGTGATTTCCCAGCCAGGCCACGTTTGGATTTCTCTTGCAGAGCAGCTCTATGACCACGGTATCGCTGTTCCTCAGATTACAGCTCATGTTAAAAGGAGCAGGGAGGAGAATCCTTACTAAGGGCTGAATCCAATGCCCACTGTAATCAATGGCAGTCTTCCCGCTGACTTCCATGGGGATGGACCCTGCCTAAGGGCCCAGCTCCTGCCCAGCTGCCCCATATGTGTTCAATGAGCCCTATTCACCTTATGACCCTGTGCAGCAGCCAGCACCGCTGCAGTTCCTGTGTGCCTCAGAATGCGTGGCCACCCTTCTGGGCATGAAGGGGCAGCCAGAAGGCAGGGGGAGGAGAACACGCTCCGTTACCCAGATGAGGATCAGCAGCATCCTCCACCTGTTCTGGAGGCAGATTTACTTTCAGGGCTCCTCCCCACCACCTTGGGCTGTGCAGCTGAGACAGTCCCCCAGCCTGGGGCTGAGCTCCAGGATCTCTCAAGCTGGTTCTGTTTTGGGGCTTCATTAACATCATGGTTTTTTAAACTCTGCTTTTAGCCAGATGAGCATAAAATGCCAGGATAAGGAGAAGCCTAGTGACGTGGAAATAGCCCTCACCCACTGCACACAAAGGTCTTAAGAGGTGTTGTATGTACAAAGGGATGATGCAACCAGTGGCAACCACAAAGAAATGCTGTAAATACCCCAGCAAACAACCAATTGGCTAATCAGGAGCTAACCCTAATTCTCCAGATACCCAATAGGAACATGGCATTCTCTTACAGCAGACAGACTGACCAACATTCCTTGCCAAATGGCTGGCATGAATAACGAGTTCATGCAGCACATCAGCCATCCAGCTTCCACTGATCGCCCAAGAGAGCTATAGAAATAGCTTGTAGGAGTGATTCATAATGAGAACACCTGGAGTAAACAACTGAGACTAGAACCCAATCTGGTTAACCCCTTCTGTGCTGGCACCCAGCACTCCCTTTGTCCAAATATTTCCCCTGCAAATGAATAGCTAGAGGGTCAAAGCAACAGCAGCAAGAGGATAAATTCAAGCGGTGTGTGTCTTTTAGATGACATTTGAAAAATGTTTGTCAACATTACTGTTTCTAGTACGTGTTTTCAGATTCCTGCTAACGCAGCTGAATTGATTCTCAGACATCTGCTAGTCTGCAAGTCAGCCAGTTAGTGCTAGGTCCTTATGTGGGTGTATGCTGTATGCGTGGCATTCAAGCACTACCCTCCTTTGCATCAGAACTGGGCAGAACTGCAGTCCCTGCATGGAGGGGAGAGCAGGATTTGCTCCCTTACTACTCCTGTAGGCGAATGAGGCACCCCCGCAGGGATAGAGATTAGCAGCAAAGAGGAGAACCATGTCATGGGTGAAAGGATGCTGCACTCCAGGAAGAAGGATAGCAGTGTGCATATTCCCTGTATGCCAAGCAGCATCTGGACCCCAGGAACTGCCATACTGGATCAGACCATCCGGTCTCCAACAATGGCCAGTACCAGCTGCTTCAGGGGAATGAACCCTGAAGTAGGCCATATGGGTTAACCTTCCTCCAACAGAAGTTTCCTCCTGATCCCCAATAGAGACTGGTTGAAGCCCTGAAGCATGAGGGTTTGTATTCCTTCTGTATTCCTATAAGTACTATGATAAACCTGGATATTCTCATTATCCATATAACTGCCCAAACCTTTTTGAAATCCTAAATACTTGGCTTCAACACTATCTTGTGGCACAGGCCAATTGTATGTTGTGTGAAAAACATATTTGCATGTATCATTCTGAATTTACCACTCCCAGCTTCATTGAACATCCCCTTGCCCTTGTGTTATGAGACAAGGTGAATATAAGTGACTGATATACCTTCCCTGCTTCAGTATTTTGCTTTGCTTTGAAAGGGAATTACAGAGTAGGTATGGCACAACGCTACCCAAGAGTTTGTGTGGTATTGAAAACACTAGTAACTAACTGCACAACCCAGATAAAACGTTGACCAGTGCAATAGATTCTATTTATTACATGTATGTGGTTTACATAATGCAAACTGTCTAGACTGACATTCCCAATCCCCAGTAGTTAAAGCAGAAGCACATACAGTTTTACTGGTTTATAATGTTATAGATAATAGCCCTTTTTACAGAGCTAGAATATTTGTGTCTTTTGTAGTTACAGAAAATTGGATGTAGCAAGCTGAGTGCTGATGTCCAGATATCTGACAGGTCTAAAGTTGGGCAGGTCTGTACACCCTGCCTGCATTATTAGTTGCACAAAACATAGCAAGCATTTGCCGAAGAAGAGAAAAAGGAAAAAAAAGCATGGTTGCTTATTTGGATTTTTCTTTAGCACAAAACTCTTCAAATCCTGGCACCAGGCAATGCTTTTCTGCACTTAGTGGCTTAATTTTTCAAGTTTCTGACAGCTGATAAAAGAGAAAGGTAATTTCTGCTGGGAAGGAAAGTGAACAGATTGGCTTTCCTTCTAACCAGCTGACAAGCAAATCATACCTGATCGCAATGAACTGACAGCATAATGTGAAACTATAAGCCCAGGTCTGTAATGTAACTGTTAGTCATTGTTGTGCATGACACATGCGTGGACTGCGACATTCAGAGAGAGGCATGAAATAGTCCATTAAGCTGATTTACAGGCACTCTTTCCTGTGTGATAAAAGATGCAGAGAAGTGGAACATGATGCACCAAGGGTCTTTGTTTCACAAACTTTTCACATTCCTTGGTTTTCATGAGGAAGTTTCAAGAAGTTCACACACCCTCACCCTCACTTGCCCCAGTGTCCATTGAAGTCAGCAGGTATCTTTCCATTGACTCCAGTGGGCATTGGAGCAGGTGCCTATAGAACTGAATATTATGCATCTTGGGTGAGTCCCATCTTCGCTGAAGTCAATGGGAAAATTTCTACCAGCTTCATTGGCCCCACCCAGGATTCACCTCTTAAACTGACTCTGATCTTTCCAGCTCTGTCATTCTCCTAATTCAGCAGTTTTCAAACTGTGGGTTGGGACCCCAAAGTGGGTCGCAACCCCCTTTGAATGGGGTCGCCAGGGCTGGCTTAGAGTTGCTGGGGCCTGGGGCTAAAGCCCGATCCCCACTACCCAGGGCCGAAGCCAAAGCCTGAGGGCTTCAGCCCTGGGCAGCAGGGCTCAGGTTGCGGGCCCCCTGCATGGGGCTGAAGCCTTTGAGCTTCAACTTTGGCCCCCCTGCCCAGAGCATTGGGGCTCAGACTTTGCGCCCCCGGGCTCAGGTTTCGGTCCCCCCCTCCTGGGGCTTGGGTAGTAATTTTTGTTGTCAGAAGGGGATCGCGGTGCAATAAAGTCTGAGAACCCCTGTCCTAATTGATATGTAGACTTGCTAGTACATTGCCTGTTCTTGTCTCCTCTTTTATGCTAATCAGCAACACAGTGCTAATCCATCTTATTTCAACCCAGGAAGCCATTGTCCTCAGGTGGAAAAAATAATTGAAAATTAATTATTAAAATTAAAAAAAATCAGAGCTCTGCTCTCAGTCCCAGTAGCAAAGCTAGAAAGGAAAGGAAAAACACATTCCTTCCCCCAGGGAAGTCTCAGAAATAGATTCCCCTAGAGGAAGGTCAGTTCCTTTCCCTGTCACACTTTCAAATCATGCAGATCTATAACTCAGCTGACATCTTCCGGAACCAGCTGGGACTAAAGAGCAGAGGACGCCAAACAGTGAGCCACAAACTGGGTTATTTGAGCGGGGTAATACATGACAAATACTACAAGGGGAACATTTCCCATTGCAACGCATGGTTTAATTTCTATCTAGGGCTAAAGGATGAGCAAGTTTAGTGGAACCTTTATGAACTCAAGGCCAAGTACTTCCCAGGCCTCCTCACCAGTGCTAAAATGCCTCCTGGGAATCAAGATGGCCTGGCTCTGTGGCTGCGGGGCCATGGAATGCACAGAGGAAGGCAGTATGACCCAGTGGATGAAGAGACTTGGGAGACCCATTCGACTCCCTGCTCTGCCATAGACTTGCTCTGTGACCTTGGACAAGTCACTTAATCTCTCCGTCCTGATCCCTACAATGGGGATGATTGCACATGTCTATCTCACAGGGGTGCTGTGAGGAGAAATGCACTAAAGCTTGGGGAGGGGATGCGCAGTGATGAGTGTGGTATAAGACCCTGACCAGAAGCGGCTAAGCTAGGAAGGGAGGCCTGCTTTATAGTGAAATTGCTGCTCTTACCCAGCTATTATGCCTCACCTGCTTCCCAGGAGGTGGGGCTCAGGCCTTCTGCTGCCAGCCCATGGCACAGGGATCATATCACTGCAGTTAAAATTGCAATAGCATAGCCTGAGGGAAAGTATGTGCTACATGGCCCCTTCTGTGCCTGACCCACAGGCAATCAGAGACTGTTACAGAGCCTGGTTGTTTAAGCTGTAAATGGCTTTAAGCTCTCCAGGTCCCTGGTTCAGTCCCTGGTATGCTGGCTAAGATGACAGCCGTCACAGGAGCATGTACATAAGAATGGCCATATTGGGTCAGACCAAAGGTCCATCCAGCCCTGCATCCTTTCTACCGACAGTGGCCAATGCCAGGTGCCCCAGAGGGAGTGAACTTAACAGGTAATGATCAAGTGATCTCTTTCTTGTCATCCATCTCCACCCTCTTGCAAACAGAGGCTAGGGACACCATTCCTCACCCATCCTGGTTAATAGCCATTAATAGACTTAACCTCCATGAATTTATCTAGTTTTCTTTTAAACCTTGTTATAGTCCTAGCCTTCACAAGCTCCCCAGGCAAGGAGTTCCACAGGTTGACTGTGCACTGAGTAAAGAAAAACTTCCTTTTATTTGTTTTAAACCTGCTGCTCATTAATTTCATTTGGTGGCCCCTAGTTCTTATATTATGGGAACAAGTAAATAACTTTTCCTTATTCACTTTCTCCACACTACTCATGATTTTATAGACCTCTATCATATTCCCCCTTAGTCTCCCTATTCCAAGATGAAAAGTCCTTGCCTCTAATCTCTCCTCATATGGGTCCCATTCCAAACCCCTAATCATTTTAGTTGCCCTTTTCTGAACCTTTTCTAATGCCAGTATATCTTTTTTGAGATGAGGGGACCACATCTGTACGCAGTATTCAAGATGTGGGCATACCATGGATTTATATAAGAGCAATAAGATATTCTCCGTCTTATTCTCTATCCCTTTTTTAATGATTCCTAACATTTAATGATTCCTAACATCCTATTTACTTTTTGACTGCCACTGCACACTGCGTGGACGTCTTCAGAGAATTATCCACGATGATTCCAAGATCTTTCTCCTGATTAGCTGTAGCTAAATTAGCCCCCATCATATTGTATGTATAGTTGGGGTTATTTTTTCCAATATGCATTACTTGACATTTATCCACATTAAATTTCATTTGCCATTTTGTTGCCCAATCACTTAGTTTTGTGAGATCTTTTTGAAGTTCTTCAGAATCTGCTTTGGTCTTAACTATCTTGAGCAGTTTAGTATCATCTGCAAACTTTGCCACATCACTGTTTACCCTTTTCTCCAGATCATTTATGAATAAGTTGAATAGGATTGGTCCTAGGACTGACCTTAGGAGAACACCACTAGTTACCCCTCTCCATTCCGAAAATGTACCATTTATTCCTACCCTTTGTTCCCTGTCTTTTAACCCGTTCTCAATCCATGAAAGGATCTTCCCTCTTATCATAGAATCATAGAATATCAGGGTTGGAAGGGACCTCAGGAGGTCATCTAGTCCAATCCCCTGCTCAAAGCAGGACCAATCCCCAACTAACTCATCCCAGCCAGGGCTTTCTCAAGCCTGACCTTAAAAACCTCTAAGGAAGGAGATTCCACCACCTCCCTAAGTAACCCATTCCAGTGCTTCACCACCCTTCTAGTGAAAAAGTTTTTCCTAATATCCAACCTAAACCTCCCCCACTGCAACTTGAGACCATTACTCCTTGTTCTGTCATCTGCTACCACTGAGAACAGTCTAGAGCTATCCTCTTTGTAACCCCCTTTCAGGTAGTTGAAAGCAGGTATCAAATCCCCCATCACTCTTCTCTTCCGCAGACTAAACAATCCCAGTTCCCTCAGCCTCTCCTCATAAGTCATATGTTCCAGTCCCCTAATCATTTTTGTTGCCATCCGCTGGACGCTTTCCAATTTTTCCACATCCTTCTTGTAGTGTATCCCATGACAACTTAATTTACATAAGAGCCTTTGGTGAGGGACCTTGTCAAAGGCTTTCTGGAAATCTAAGTACACTAAATCCACTGGATCCCCCTTGTCCACATGTTTGTTGACTCCCGCAAAGAACTCTAATAGATTAGTAAGACCTGATCTCCCTTTACAGAAACCATGTTGACTTTCGCGCAACAATTTATGCTCTTCTATGTGTCTGACAATTTTATTCTTTACTATTGTTTCAACTAATTTGCCTGGTACAGATGTTAGACTTACTAGTCTGTAATTGCCAGGATCACCTCAAGAGCCCTTCTTAAATATTGGCGTTACATTAGCCATCTTCCAGTCATTGGGTACAGTAGCTGATTTAAAGGACAGGTTACAAACCATAGTTAATAGTTCCGCAATTTCACATTTGAGTTCTTTCAGAACTCTTGGGTGAATGCCATCTAGTCCCGGTGACTTGTTACTGTTAAGTTTCTTAATTAATTCCAAAACCTCCTCTAGTGACACTTCAATCTGTGACAATTCCTCAGATTTGTCACCTACAAAAGACAGCGCAGGTTTGGGAATCTCCCAAACATCCTCAGCCGTGAAGACTGAAGCAAAGAATTCATTTTGTTTCTCTGCAATGACTTTATCGTCTTTAAGTGCTCCTTTTGTATTTTGATTGTCCAGGGGCCCCACTGGTTGTTTAGCAGGCTTCCTGCTTCTGATGTACTTAAAAAACATTTTGTTATTACCTTTTGAGGTATATGTAGGATAGATCTACACTGGAATAAAAACCCGCAGCAGACTTGGATTTGTGAGGCTATAAAATTGCAGTGGAGGTGTTCAGGCTGAGGTTGGGGCCTGGACTCCGAGACCCCACAAAGAGAGAGGGTCCCAGAGCCTGGGCTCCAGCCCAAATGACTACATTGCAGTTTTATAGCCCCGCAAGTGCGGACCAGCTGCAGGTCTTTTATTGCAGTATAGAAATAACTAGAGAGTCCTCACTACCCTGGGCTAGTCACAATACAAACGCGGCATGCAAGAAGCAGTGCCTGTCCAAAGAGTTTATAGTCTAAATTGACAAGACAGAGTGGGAGGGGAAACAGAGGGACAGAGCGATGAAGTGACTTGCCCAAGAACACACAAAAGTTTGGTGGCAGAGCCAGGCATAATGCTGAACTCTTGAACTACACTGCCTCTGCATTCTAGAGCACAGGCTGGATTCCAAATTCTCTGACCCTTTTGGCTCTGTGCATCATTGCAGCCCTGTCATGGAAAGATGTGCATTTGAGATTTCTAGTACTTCCTGCTTCCAGCCACACCACTATGAGACTTGCAAGAACAAATTTACTCCTACTGCTTTGGTATTTATCTCACCAGTCTCCCACTGGAGCCAAGAAGATATGAAGAATTAGGAAATAATGTTAAGAAAGCTCTCCAAATGTTTTCAAACCTGAAAAACTGACTGATTTGAGTTTTGAACAAAGGTTGGGTTGCTTCCTCCTTCTCTTTGCAGAGCAGAAACAAGTATAATTGCGCCAATCAAGTTTCCCAGCTGTGATGTACAACCAGATTTTCATTCTCCATCAACCGTGTCACTCACTCCAACACAACTTGTTTTTAATTCTTGTAGGAAAAAATAAAACACAGAAGAAATACTCCAAAATATACTGAAAATTCTATTCTTATGTCACTTCAGTCTGAGCTTCTCTAGCGTACTGTCTGACATACGCTATTCCAGGGGAGAGGGAATCACACTGTACAATGACCACTGCCTGGCAAGGTTTTCCGTCAGGACTCCAAAAGCAGAGTGATTGGCTGTATTTAGTGACATTCTGTTCCATTAACAGTCCTAGCTTTTGGAGACTGAAATTGTTTTTATCATCTTGGCACATTAAACCCCAAATTTCCATCTCGTATCACTGCCCAGTCCATCAGGTGTTTAATAGAGCACAGGATAAGTTGCCAGCAAGGGTACATAGAAAGTGCATCGAAAATACATAGCAAACACATGTACTGTAGATACCAAAATGTACCACAGTTCTCTACTACTTCAGATAAAGCTGCAGACAGGTTATAATGCTATCCTTGCAAACTAGTACTCCAATCTTGCAGAGCCTTAAGCCCATGCTTACTTTTACACGTGTGAGTTATTGAAGTCATTAAGCCTGGGTTCCCTCTCTAAGAAAGTTGCAAATGTTAATAAATCACACGTTATATGGAAAGAGGGAAGATGAGAAAGCAGGACTGTGTAGAGAAGGATCAAAGGCAGAGATGAGCCCAAGTGAGGATATTCAGATCCCTGCAAAGATCAGCATTCGGATCCAACTGCTACCCCAAAGAGCCAAGAATATTTACTTAGATTATAATATCCAAGCTCTTTGTTCTGTGTTTGCACAGCACCTAGCACAGTGGGGTCCTGGCCCCTGAGTAGGGCTCCCAGGTGCTACTGCAATACAAATAATAATAATGCTGCAAGAGCTGTGTAAGTCATTCTCTGCACTAAAATAGCAGTTTATTTTCATGTATCTACTTTCTTCTTTAATTTTCCATCGTTTTGGTTCTGTAATGGGTTAGTTCCTGACATAGATGAAAAGAAAAATGCCCTCCCCCGCACCCAATACAGCATGGCCTATTTCCAGTTACGCTCCTTCTCTTTGCTCTGGATTCTGCCACACATGCTCACAAGGAGCTGTACTGTACTCTGCGTTTCAGCTGAACTACTCACCAAGTAAGATGCCACCTCTTGTCAAGGGAGGGTAGTAGGATCTAGATCTATTTGTCATCTGTTATCAATGAAAACCTGTGATGGAAACTGAACATGAAATCTCTCACATTTGCTTTTTGCATTCAAAGTATGCAGGTGTCAGGTGATTTCAGTGAGGAGGTAACATAACCTGCACTTCCCATAAAAACTCTTTGGGTTAATGAGCTGTGGAAAATAATGATCACAGCTGACTGTGCCCCTGAAAATGACAGTCACCTGAAAACCAGGACATGGCAGCAAAGCAGGTGAATGATGATGATAATGATGATCCAGACCCTGATCCTGCAGGGAGCTTGGGGTGGGCAGAGCCCCAGCACTCCTGAGAAGTCCTCCTGAGTTAAAGGTCTGTCTATGCAGAGCTCACTGCAGGCTTGGGTCTTGAGCTATCTGGGTTCACAGAGATGATACACCAACTCCGCTTTACAGGAACAAACCAAAGCTAGAAACTTCTTGCTGGGAAAAATCAAAAATTGTTATGAAGCTCAGAGCTTTAAACTAGAGCTGGCCAAAGTAGTCAGGGCATAAAATGCTATTGGAAGAATGGCTTCTGCTGGCCAATTGTTTTCAGACAAATTTTGATTCTTGGGAATTTACTCATTTTCCATGACTATCTGGAGGTTTAAGGTGAACACATGGTGTGCTGTCCATTGTTCCACACAGAACAAGACATTTAATGGCAGCGCACAGTGCATGTGTCCTGTGCCTGAAGGAGCTCAGGTAGTGAGGCAGCACCTGTGGGAAGCGGAAGGGACCTAGGGTCTGAACAGGAAATGGCATTTGCTGTTTGTGGTTGACTCTTTCCTCCATTCGCTGTCCATATTTATCCTTGTTGGTGTTAACAATCTGCGTCAGATCGCCCCGCCCATTGCCATCTGCGCCAGGAGCGCTAGGGAGCCGTGACCTGCCTACATTCTGATCTGCACCACTGGGCTGACAGGACTGATCATTCCCTGCGGCCCCACTAAGTCCTGGGTCTCTAGTTTGCTAATCTCATCAGGGGCCAATTACTGCAAATTGCCATGATGGATTTCAGACTGTAGACAGTTGTGCACTAGACACTCATCGCACACAGGTCATTGGTAACAGCTCATTGACACCTGTCTGCACTTGACATCATTGACACTATTGACACCTGTCTGCACTTGATTGCCTTGAGAACTGCAAGGTAGCGGGGAAAGCCTCCATGTCCCATTACCAATGCCCTGAGTCATACCAGCTACGACTGTTAGTTCTAACAAGAGCCTGGCAGAAGCATTCTGTCCCTGTGTGACTTAAGCCTGCTGCTATGCCATGGTGAATAAAAAGGGAGATGCTGTAATTATGACATAGCAAACAATCAAGTGTCTGGAAAACAGATTTTAGCCCCCAGAATCTCTTTAGTCCCAAGAATGTCTCCAGAAGCAGCAGAAGAGGGAACCAGAGTATTAATTATATTATATTAATATTTATTAATGCAATAGATTTTATTTAACAGGACTTCAACTGAAAAACTCTACTCAAAACTAATATACCTCAAACCTTTTATGAACCACGAATTCCTTTGATTGCAAGTTCTATGGGGCAGGGACCATCTTTTTGTCATGTTTGTACAGCGCCTAGCACAATGGAGATGGAGCTGCTCAGTGCTACTGCAGTCCAAATAATAACCAAATATGCTCTATTAATAGCACAGTTACATAGATTTATACATGCCAAGCCCAGAAGGGACTAGGTGATAATCCAGTCTGACCTCCTGTATAATACAGGCCAGAGAAGTCCCAGCAGAGTCAGGACCCCATTTTGCTAGGTGCGATACATACACATGGCAAGACAGACTGTTCTCTGAAGAGCGTGCAATCTACATAGCCAAGACAGAGAGGGCAGTGTTCTGCCTGAGGTCACATGGCATCTCAGTGGCAGAGCTGGGAACAGGCCCCAGATCTCCTCCCTGACTCTCCAATGCTGGAACTGCTGGCCCACGTTTAATCATAGAATATCAGGGTTGGAAGGGACCTCAGGAGGTCATTTAGTCCAACCCCCAGCTCAAAGCAAGAGCAATCCCCAACTAAATCATCCCAGCCAGGGTTTTGTCAAGCCTGACCTTAAAAATAGCTAGGAAGGAGATTCCACCACCTCCCTAGGTAACGCATTCCAGTGTTTCACCACCCTCCTAGTGAAAAAGTTTTTCCTAATATCCAACCTAAACCTTCCTCACTGCAACTTGAGACCATTACTCCTTGTTCTGTCATCAGCTACCACTGAGAACAGTCTAGATCCATCCTCTCTGGAACCCCCTTTCAGGTAGTTGAAAGCAGCTATCAAATCCCCCCTCATTCTTCTCTTCCGTAGACTAAACAATCCCCGTTCCCTCAGCCTCTCCTCAAAAGTCACGTGTTCCAGTCCCCTAATAATTTTTGTTGCCCTCCGCTGGACTCTTTCCAATTTTTCCACATCCTTCTTGCAGTGCGCGGCCCAAAACTGGACACAGTACTCCAGATGAGGCCTCACCAATGTCAAATAGAGGGGAACGATCACGTCCCTTGATCTGCTGGCAATGCCCCTACCTATACATCCCAAAATGCCATTGGCCTTCTTGGCAACAAGGGCACACTGTTGACTCATATCCAGCTTCTATGGGGGGAGGGATAGCTCAGTGGTTTGAGCATTGGCCTGCTAAACCCAGGGTTGTGAGTTCAATCCTTGAGGGGGCCATTTAGGGAGCTGGGGCAAAAATTGGGGATTGGTCCTGCTTTGAGCAGGGGGTTGGACTAGATGACCTCCTGAGGTCCCTTCCAACCCTGAGATTCTATGATTCTAGTCCACTGTAACCCCTAGGTCCTTTTCTGCAGAACTGCTGCCTAGCCATTCGGTCCCTAGTCTGTAGTGGTGCATGGGATTCTTCCGTCCTAAGCGCAGGACTCTGCACTTGTCCTTGTTGAACCTCATCAGATTTCTTTTGGCCCAATCCTCTAATTTGTCTAGGGCCCTCTGTATCCTATCCCTACCCTCCAGCGTATCTACCTCTCCTCCCAGTTTAGTGTCATCTGCAAACTTGCTGAGGGTGCAATCCACACCATCCTCCAGATCATTTATGCAGATATTGAACAAAACTGGCCTGAGGACCAACCCTTGGGGCACTCCACTTGATACCGGCTGCCAACTAGACATGGAGCCATTGATCACTACCCGTTGAGCCCAACAATCTAGCCAACTTTCTATCCACCTTATTGTCCATTCATCCAGCCCATACTTCTTTAACTTGCTGGCAAGAATACTGTGGGAGACCGTGTCAAAAGCTTTGCTAAAGTCAAGGAACAACACATCCACCGCTTTCCCCTCATCCACAGAGCCAGTGGCCGGACCTGGCTGCTTTGAGCAAGAACGGACGTGAGTGGCTCTGAAGAGTTGACTGGACTGACCAATCCCAACACCTCTAAGAGATGCTGTTTGGCCAGATACCCAGGAGGAGAGAGCTGAAGAAATTAAAGACTGGACTGTCACCCAGCAACAAAGTCCATACAGCTGTTCCTGTTGTCTCTGTTTCCATGAGAAAGCCTTGTCCCAGAATTAATTGTCGTAATGCTGGTAAGTAGTCTGAAAAACAGAGGATTTCCTCTAACTACTTTCTGGATAGATTTCCCAGCTGTGGTCTCAGTCTCCTTTACTGAGCAAAGAGAACTGAGGTCTGACAATCAGAGAGTGAAGTGTTCACACTGCACCATGCAATCCAAATTCTTCTTTGGCCAATGCACATGGCAGTAAGCTGCTCGGAACCTGACCCAGAGCATTCACCTGGGGTGACAGATGCTTTGGAAATTCTCCTCTCCCACCTTTGTCTTAACCTGCACTTACTGATGCAGACTTTCTTATCCTCTGGTAACGGAGAGGCCTGGGCATGTAATGGGAGGGAATGGCTGGATATTTTACCCTCAAAAAACAAAGAAGGGACTAAAAGCACTTTGTTCCTCTTTCTCTTACACAAGATTCCTTATGAATCTGATCCAAAATTCACTGAGGTCAATGTGGATTTTGCCACTCATGTCAATGTGCTCTGAGTCAGGCCCCATCACACAAAGAGCCCAGTTTTCACCTCTGGGCACGTGCATGAGGGAGCTCACTTCTGCCTTTAGACCGCTGAAGCGGCTCCTGAAACATCAGTTTGGGCATTTAAATGCAACTGAAACATTTCAGCATGGAGCTGGGTGCGCCAGCTTAGCCTCAAAACTGGACCCCAAACACTGGCGGTGGACTAGGACCCTCTGGCTATCCTATCCTTCCACCTAGGGGCCATGCGTTTACTATTGATCCAACCCTGCCACCTCTCTATAAAGCATTTACACTGTTAATGCGGATCAGCTGAGCCAGCTCAGCGAACTCCATCTCCTTGGTATTCACTCCTCAGCTCCAAGCACCTTGTCTCCTTTCCCTCTGACCTGAACAAGGCTTGATTGGTGTTGGGCAAGGACACTTCGGCCTGCAACAAATCCTTGGATCAATGTGTCAGAATCATGAGATTCTTGCTGTACCCGTGGATGAGGCTTTCAATCCTGCTCTCTCTATTAACTAGCCGGCTCTCCTGCACAGAGGAGAGAAGCTTACAGCCACAGTAAGCCAAAGCTGTGATATGCCATACATCATTATTTCACAGGAACATGAACACGCACTCTCACTTTCAGAGTGAAGTCTCCATGGATTTGAAATATGGTCAACCTTGGATTTACTCTCTCCTTATCAAGAGGGACAGATCTTCTGCCGGTGCAAAGCAGTGTCAACTCCACTGACTGCAATGCAGGTTGTCTATGGAATTTCAATGGAGCGACACCGATTTTCACCAGATGAGGATAGGGTCATTGATTTCTACTAGGACTCAGACTACGATGGTTAATTGAAATGATGCACTGGTACCTATGTGCTGTGTTTTTTTAGAATGCTATTTGTAATTTAATGTCTCGACTGTAACTATGTTGCAACTGTTTCCTGGTGACTCAGGGACTGGCAATAGACGGAGAAAGATGGGGTGGGCATGAACTGCCCTGAGTATCCCCAATATGGTGAGGAATTTATCAGAGCTTCTCTTTTTCGATAGAACAAACATCATTGTAAAAACACATTCACAACCAACTAAAAGGCAATACCGGAAAAAATCAGATAAAACAAAAGGGAAAATTCCCCTCAGCCATATGAGGATCCAGAACACTGCTTCTCTGGGCCAGCAGGCACCATGACCCGAACAGAAATATGGGAGGGACAGAAGACCTCATCCTTCAAGGCTCAAGACAATTCGGATCCGCTCTCCATGGGGTTCAGACCTGCAGGGTTCTTGCACCTTCCTTTGAAGCATCTGGCACTGGCCAGTGTCCGAGAGTCACTGAACTAGACTACCCCGGGTCTGATCCTGTCCCATGCACCTATGAGCCGCACCCCCTTCCCTGGCACCAATTTCCAGATGGGTCTGTAACCCCTTCTCCTCACTGCGTGTTCAGGGTTACTTCCTCCTCTCCAAGGCCCTGCCTGCAGAGCAGCTGCAAGTTCTCAGCTCAGGGAGATGCACCTGTGCTAGTTCGGCTCAAGCTAGTGCACTAAAAATAGGTGCTGTGGCCACCGCAGCATGGGTGGCGACTTGGGCTGGGTACACACTCAGATGACTCCATGCCATCAGGGCCACGCTGCTGTTTTTAGGCGCTGGCTTGAGCAGATGTGTACATCTACCCAGCATGTGTGCCGCAGTGCTTGCAAGCAGTAATAGAAGCAGTCTGACATTGCTTTATGTTTATTTATGGTTGTTCAGTTAACCTCCCCTATCCCACCAAACAGGAACGTACAAAGGTAACTCTAGTATTGTTCACAAGCTCGCAAGTACCACAACTGTCCTGCACATTGGAAGCTCTGACAGGGCATCTGGAATCTGTAGTAGCCTATTGCTATACCATAGACTTTGCTAGTGTGCCCTGGGGCAAGACACTGTGTCTCAGTTCCTCCTCTGTACAATGGGGATAGCAGCACTGCCCTGGTCCCAGGGGTATGACAAGGATAAATACCTACATCAAGGACTGCAAGGTGGTAATGGGGGCCAGGCAAGTACCTAAGAGAAAGATCCAAAGAAGTCAGACTCACTGAAAAGTATTCTTAAAGGGGCCACTTAAAAATGATGAACTCACAAACTAATTAACAGATTTACTTGAAAAATGAATGAAAACTGGCTGAGGGACTCTGGAGCAGAACAGAGGAGCTTGTTACTTCATAGAATCACAGAATATCAGGATTGGAAGGGACCTCAGGAGGTCACCTAGTCCAACCCCCTGCTCAAAGCAGGACCAATCCCCAACTAAATCATCCCAGCCAGGGCTTTCTCAAGCCCGACCTTAAAAACCTCTAAGGAAGGGGATTCCACCACCTCCCTAGGTAACCCATTCCAGTGCTTCACCACCCTCCTAGTGAAAAAGTTTTTCCTAATATCCAACCTAAACCTCCCCCACTGCAACTTGAGACCATTACTCCTCGTTCTGCCATCTGCTACCACTGAGAACAGTCTAGATCCATCCTCTTTGGAACCCCCTTTCAGGTAGTTGAAAGCAGCTATCAAATCCCCCCTCATTCTTCTCTTCCGCAGACTAAATAATTCATTATGTGACTGTTTGAACAGACATGGAACTGTGTATATGAACTCTGAACAACACGTGTATACTCAGTGCAGAACTATCTATTGCATAGCTGATGTGCTTTGTGGAGAGTCATAATGTAAACAGAGAAACCTCAGAGAAACTTCTATATAAGTAACATAGAGTGTGTGATCAACTCTGCATCCTTTGTCTGGCTGATGTGCACGATCACGTTAACACTACGTTTGAGATTTGGACCCCAGTTCAGTAAGGTACCTGAGCACATGCCTAACTTGAAGCTTCTGAATAGTTCCACTGAAGCCAGTGGGTCTGTTGATAGCTCACAGCTAGGCACGTGCCTAAATTTGTTGAATCAGGCCTACAGTTGACTTTATTTAATAACTTAATGACAAGTGAGAAGATCAGAGTCAATGCAGTGGGATGTGCTCTTCTCTAATGTGTGCCCTGAGAGGGAGTGTGATAGAAGCGGGATTAGGATGTTGGAGTGGCTGAATATTGTGTTAGTTTGGTGAGATAGGGGAGGTTTACTGAACACTCATAAATAATCACAAAATAATGTCAGACTGTACACTGCAGTCTGATACTTCTTCTGTTGCTGCTTGCAAGCACTGCTGTGCGCACACTGGATAGTCTCTCCCTATGGGCCCCATTACTACAGTATCCAAGCATCGAGTTACAATCACTGATGCATTTATCTTCACAATGTCCCAGAGAGGGAGGGCAGTGCTACTGTCTCCATTTTACAGATGGGGAACTGAGGCAAAGAGAGACTAAGTGACTTACCTAAAGTCACACGGGGGGCGTGTTTGGCACAGCAGGGAATTGAACCTGAGTCCCAGGATAGTGATCTAAGTACGGGCCATCCTTCCTCTTGTGGTAGGCAGCTAGTGCTTGGAGATGGGTAGTGGGGTGGGTGGAGAGCTGTTTGCAAAAACATTTTGATGGACATTTTTCAACAGAAAATGGTTTTCATCTAATTTTCACAGTCAGCAGCAGCTGGATGCCAATGTTGGCTTTGCTTACAGCTCCCTTGCATTTCAGTGCCTGCACTGGGAGGAAAGAACTCAGAGAGTTTAGTTTGCTCACGTGTAATGAAGTTTTTGCGGGGTCCCTCCTACAGCTTTCCGAATGCAAGATGACACTGTTGAACATTTCCCTCTGATCCCTTCCTCTCCCACCAGCCTTTCACCACCACTCCTGTCAACAGACTGATGGAGCCCTTTTCGTTCACAAAACGGCCTTTGAGCTTGGCTGAGCAGCCCATTTTGCCAGGCCTGTCACTGCATCATCACGCTTTTTGGAAACTGTCATTGCCCTGTAAAGTGTTTTCAGACGTCAATTGGATGCTGCTCCATTTCTTTTTTATTAAGCCTAGATTGGCTGGGATGGGCTGTAGCAAAAATGCTACTTTTGGGGGCTTCTACAATTGTAGCATTAAACAGCTTGCCCTAACCAGTGCTTTTCTGTGGTCCAGTGAATTTCTCTCTTGATTATCCTCTCACTCTTCTATGGCTCAGCAACCGACCTGGGAACTGTATGACCAGAGTGCATGGGACTCTCTGCTCTTCCTTCCCCCCAGAGCTAGGGTAAAATGGTCAAAAGTGCTTAAGTGACTTAGGAGCCTAAGCCCTCGTCAGGGTTCCCTCCCCACTCTGAACTCTAGGATACAGATGTGGGGACCTGCATGAAAGACCCCCTAAGCTTATTTCTACCAGCTTAGGTTAAAAACTTCCCCAAGGTACAAACTTTGCCTTGTCCTTGAACAGTGTGCTGCCACCACCAAGTGATTTAGACAAAGAACAGGGAAAGGACCACTTGGGAGTCCTATTCCCCCAAGCCCTACACCCCCTTTCCTGGGGAAGGCTTGATAATAATATCCTCACCAATTGGTACAGGTGAACACATACCCAAACCCTTGGATCTTAAGAACAATGAAAAATCAATCAGGTTCTTAAAAGAAGAATTTTATTTAAAGAAAAGGTAAAAGAATCACCTCTGTAAAATCAGGATGGTAAATACTTCACAGGGTGATCAGATTCAAAACATGGAGAATCCCTCTAGGCAAAAACTTAAGTTACAAAAAGACACAAAAACAGGAATACACATTCCCTCCAGCAAAGCGAATTTACAAGCCAAAACAAAGAAAACCTAATGCATTTTCTAGCTAGATTACTTACTAACTTTACAGGAGTTGAAGGGCTTGCATCCTTGATCTGTTCCCGGCAAAGGTACCATACAGACAGACAAAAGCCTTTTTCCTCCCCTCCAGATTTGAAAGTGTCTTGTCCCCTCATTGGTCATTTTGGGTCAGCTGCCAGCGAGGTTACCTTAGCTTCTTAACCCTTTACAGGTGAAAGGATTTTGCCTCTGGCCAGGAGGGATTTTATAGCACTGTATACAGAAAGGTGGTTACCCTTCCCTTTATATTTATGACAACCCCATTTTCAGTAGTGACAGAGGCACATAGGAGCCTAGGACCCCTGATTTTCAATAAGATTCAGGCTCTTACAGCCCTGATCTTCAAGGACAGAGGTCCCCTTGGTTTTAATGGGAGTTAGGCACGTAAATACCTTTGAGGATCTGGGCCCGAGTGCCTAAGGGCTTGTCTACACTTATAAGTTCTTTATCCCAGTAGAGTTGAGATGGTACAATGGCCCTATTGCGGAGGCCGTTATACCGATACAAAAGGACTTACACTAGGGCCATGTCTACATTTACTGCTGCTATCAATGCAGCAAGGGTGAATTTAGCAGGTATGGTGAAATCTGGCTAAATCGACCGGAGAGTGTCTCCCAACAATGCAGCTCAGTGAGGATACTGTGGTAAGTTGACCTAAGCTATGTCGACTCCAGCTATGTTATTCACATAGCAGGAGTAGTGTAACTTAGGTCGACTTACCCTGGTAGTTTAGACAAGGCCTAGTATAGCTTATTCTGGGTCAGGAAATGAACTGAGTTACAGGTACAAGGCACCTTTATACAACTATAACTGTGTCTACACAGGGCTTTTACTGGTGTAACTATGCTGGGGGGAAATCTCCACAAGCCTAATGGACATGTGTATAATACTGGTAACACTACAGACTCTCTAGTCACTGTAGACCAGACCTCAGTCAAATGGGACGTGGGCTCCCATATCATGTAGGTGCTTTTGGAAATATCACTGCATGCCTCCTATTTTATCCTGGTCCAGAAAATATCAACATGACAGCGCTGAGAACATGCTCAAAACTCTTTGCAATTGTTTTGTTTTCTGCTGAGTGGCTCTCCCGCACTGAAGGCAGATTGCGTATGGTTGAGCATTGCCTGGAGGCTGAACATGCCTGATTTATCTACTGCACCCTGAGCCACTCTAAAGGTCAAACGAGATATACTCTTACATTTTTCAAGCCTATACAAGGAGTGGTAGTATTTTAATATTAATTATTCAAAGAAAACACACTGCAGTGACTAGATATTAAACACAGCATTTTACCTGCATTCTGGCTTGTAGGGTTTTCCCTTGGTATTTTACTGACTTGCTTAATTTGGTTATTTATTAGGTAACAGAGAAAGTATTGTAAAAAAATACTATTTTATTACACATGGTTTTCAAGATTTTGCCCCAGTTTTCACAGACCTGCACAGGACAGGGAGTCTGACAGCTAGACGACTTTCATATGGTGCCTTGAAAGATTCCCTCTGCTTAACACTAGGAGAAAACATTCTCAGCGTAGCACACTGGGGAATGTGGGACAGCTCGTCTGGTGAGTAATAACCGGAGTTCTGCTCTGTGCTTCTTCCTCTTTCTATTCTGTGCTGCAGGGTTTGTTTTTTGGAGCTGGCACATGATGACACACGTCACATGAGACCAGGACAGTGCTACGGTCAGTTAGATTGTTCCTTCTGCAGCAAGGGGGTTGTTAGCATGACATTTTCCTAAACATTACTCTGCAGTAACTCCATATGTGGCTACTGACCTCTCTCAGGGCCTGATGACCCCCTTCTGCAGGAAAACCCACACGAGGCAGCTATTGGGTGGAAATCACAGTGAGATTTCATCCCAATTATTCCATCCGGGAGAGGGGTTTAATGGGGCAGATCCCCAAGTGTTCCATGCCAAGGTGACTCTAGGGGCTTGAAAGGAGGGTTTTGTGCCTGGAAGCCAGGACTGGTGTAACGGGGTTGCAGCCTCCAAGCTCAGCTCTATTCTGTTCCAGCTTTCCTAGCGGCTGGGGCAGAAATCTGGAGGATGGCGGTGCTGGACCAGGAGGCTGGCTTAGAGAGACACTACATCCTGTTTCATGTGAGTATGGGAATAAGCACCAGCTTAGAACAGTGGTAGCAGAGATTTCCTTTTGGTTACAGTTTAATCACATTGTGAATACCACTTGGCTATTAACACCTATTTTATAGCCTAATATACGGGGGACGTTGGTTAGCTTTGTTCAGACCTTTCCCCAGCAGAATGACACATGCATACTCATGAGGGCTACAGCGACTGAGCCAATCAGCTCCTCTTTTCAAGGAAACTTACGGCGTTGTTTTTTAATTAAAGCTGAGATTCTATTGTAAGCACACGATGCCAGCAGCTGAGGCTTTAAGTAAAACATCAGATGTAACGACACCCACAATAAAATCCTGAGTTAGCCACACTGAGTGATTTCATTTTTATCTGAGTGCTAAGTTCCCATGCACAGGTTGCACTGGCGGCCAGTCACCATCCTAAGTGCTGTATTTAATATCTTAGAGCAGACTGCAGTCACCTTCTTCCATAATACGGAGCTGTGCACGGGGTAGAAAGACGCAACATGCCATACTGATCTAAGGCTGCTGGCATGAGGCAAAGGTACCTTTGTTGGCAACACATTATTCAGCCTCTACGACCTTTACCCATATTTAAGATGAAGACAACACCAGTGTTCACTGCAGAAACTTGGTGTATTCAGCTTAGGGATCAAATTCAAGCCATGCCTCCTTTTCCTCTTTCTTACACACACTTCCCTGAGAGAGAAAATGTGAACTCATACAATTGCTTTTGGAAACCAGTTTGCTCCTCTATGCAACTAAATATGCACTCTGCCGTTATCTGTAACAAGATTTACCTTTACAGTAATAATTGCTGTAACCTTTCAGATAAATGCAAGCTTATCCTCTTTATATGCACCTGCCATGGTTGTCATGACAACACTTCTCAAACATGAGAAATCATTCCAGTATGAAAATGGTGTCGTCATTCCCAAGATGAATTAAAATGAGCAAGAGCCAAGAGGGGAAATTTATGGAGGCTTGTAAATTATTTAACAAAGTTTGCCAAGTTAAAGCTGAACAAACCACACAGCAGGAGCCGCCATCTGAAAAACAACCCTATTGCTAAATGTCAGGAATCGGGAGTGTAAAGAATGCCTAAAATAGGTTTGTTCTGGAATGGTGGCAGCTGATCCACAGTTAAGGCTGCAACTGAGTTTCCATCATAAACTGAATTTGGTTCCCCCTCTCCAAAAAAACAAAAAACCCTCTTAAAAGTTAGTGTAGCTTCAAAACTGATAGGTTAGATGTGGGGCCAAGTTAGAATTTTATTTTCAGTTTTGGAGTGGATTGGAAAAGTGGTCCTGCAGTAATGTAGCCTAAAAACAGGTGTTCAGAGTTCAAGAAATCTTTAAATGCTTCTTTTGACACTTCACTGGGAGTTGAGGATGATGCTGCAAAGCTGAATCAGTCCCTAATTCAGGACACAATCTAACAGCCATTGTTGTTATAATGCCCCCGAGGTGGCCAGTCAGCAACCAAGATTGAACCTACAATTCCGCGAAGAATGAGCCTCTATTGCCCGAGCTAAAACACTCAGTTAGCCATGGCTGCAGCAGGCTCAGGAACCTCTTGTTTATGGCCCAGCCACCATTAGTCGGGGATAGTTAATATTCTGTGCTCACGTGCTCAGGTCAGGAAAGGAAGAATGAGTCAAAAATAGTTTCTGTGTATCATATTTTCAAATATTTGGTAGGAAATCCAAATCCTTGCCTTATTAGATTTGAATATATTAGTTAGTGCTTCGGTGGGGTTATTAGTTGGCCAAGTTTTTCAAAAGTGACTGCTGGTTTTAGTTTTCAGTAACCCAAACAGAGGCACCTTAAAAGAGACTGATTTTCAGAAGTACCAGGGCCCTCCCCTCTGTGAGTCAGTACACTTTAAGCGGTTTGTGAATCCCAAAATCACTGGTCACTTCTGAGAACCTAAGCCAGGATGTATATTTTTACCCACCTGAAATGTGTAATGACGATCCTATAGGAAGAAACCACTTGGTTTTGTACAGTCAGGTCCCAAAGAGAGGAGCTAAGGAAAACCAGTCTGAATCAGCAACAATCTGATGTATGCTGGAGTGACTCAGTTGAGACTGCGGCCCCTCAGGAAGTCCAGAGAGCTGGGCTTCCACATGTCAGAGCCTGTCCCTGCCAGAAAGGAAACACCCTGCTAAGCACAAAGAAGTCTCTCTCACGCTGGAGGCAGGGGAGTAACCAACGTCTCTCAGTCCTGGGTGTCCTGAGAGAGTGTCACAGCTTCAATAGCTGGCTAGCAAGGTTCTTCTTTTGGCTCAAGCACATGCTGATGGTACAAGCTACAGATGATTATGGCCCAGATGCTGCAGAACAATTAAGCATGTGGTTACGACCATCCATAATCAGCAAAGCACCTATGCACATACTTAGCTTTCAGCTTTTATTTCCCTTGGAAAGGGAAGAATTTTGATTTGGCCAGAGGGACAGATCACCCGACTGGCCACGGGAAGAGTGTCCCCAGAGGAGGGGAACTGTGGTAGCCATCACACACCTGACAGGGTGGTAAATCACTCCTACCGTCAATGCCCCAGTCCTGATTGGGGTCTTTGGGCGCTAACACAATAACAAACAATATTATTACTATTACTGTGACGATTGTTTTTTTACTTAAGTGCAAGCAACGGACTTGAGCACTTGGAAGTCAGAGTCCTCCAGCTGCCCTGTTTTAGGTTTTCCCCGCCCAAGAGAAAACATTCATTTTCAGTCTAGTTTACTTTTATTTCAGATTAAGAAAACACCAAATATAAAGTCCTCAAGAGACAGCGTGCACACACGCACTCACTCTAACGTTCCGCACACAGACTGATGTACAAAATGGCATCTGCTTCTGCCACAAACTGGGGCTTCTTCTGCATATGAAAGTGAAGCATACAGAAAACAGAAGGATGACTTCTCTCAGGGCCCAAGTGCCATATGCCACCTGCTGGGTTACTGCTGATGTTAACGGACTCGTTGATCTGTCACAAGGAGGCCATTATTGTCATTCTGAAGTTGCAACTCCTTGAAAAGTAAGTAAGCTGCTGTCGAGATGGTATCAAACACACTTATATAGACTAAATGTAAGTTACTGACTAGAGAGTTAATTACTGGTCCAGATTCACTTCAAAGTTCTTCTAGAAATTGACCCCAAATTAGCTGTATCAGAATCCTGCCTTATTTTTGCAAGACGTAAAAATTCTCTGAATGCTGAGATGCAACATGTTCTCATCTTACAGGACTGACACTCTTTTCTGAGAATCACAAGTCATCCAGACCTGCATTAAAGCTTCTAAACAAAAAACATTCTCTTTCTGAATGTCACAAACAATACTTTCATGAGAGAAAAGTGCCATATCGTCCAACAGTTATAATGGAGGTAAACAGAAACAAACTCCTGCAAAGTGCAAGCAGCACGCTCCAAAGCTGTGGTCAGGCTTCAGAACCATGTGTAATTACTGAGGGTTTGATGTAGGTAGCATAAAAAGGCAAAAGTAGCGAACACGTGGTTTAAAAACTGACCTGAGATTCGTTCTATCGTCTTGCCTTTTTTGCACCACTTCGTTCATTAATCAATTCTCCCAATTAAAAGATCTTGGGAGCATGGAATTGCCCCATTTTTTTCTGTGAAAAATAATTTTTGCTAGCATAAGTGGTGACTTTCATGCACATTCGAACTCGAGATCCTTTGTTCTGTATTATGAAAATGAGGGAAGTGTGAATTGGCATTTTCACAATAGCTGCAACCTCTTATACTGGGGTGGGGTGAAAGGCTTCCACCATTCCAGTACAGCTCCACCAGTGGTAGGGAGGGAAGTAACACACCAGCCTCTGAAACTTTACTGCTGCATTTTCTGACTGCTCAGAGCAGATCAAGACGACACTGTGGTGAAAACACTGGTGTCAGGTCAGCAATTGCTCTACTGGCCCTGCAGCAACAGCAGGAGAGCCATATAAAAACCTTAGCTTTTGATGCTGTATTGAAGCAAGAACAGGCATAGTTGTCAGGTGAGTGGGGGCCAGAACACTTGGATCTGACCATAGCAGAGTTCTGTGGAAATTCCGATCTGGCGCTGAACTGTGCGCCTTGTGTCCATCTCTACCTTTCAGTAAGGTCAGGTCTATACTTAGAAATTAGATCAACCTAGCTCAAGCCTGGGAAAGATTTTACAACCTGTGGAACATCGTCTCCCTGGTGTAGACGTGGCTAGATTGATGGAAGAATTCCGTCACGCTCGCTACCGCCCCTTGGAGAAGTGGATTAACTACAGTGACAGGAAGTCCCCGTAGACGGATGTAGGAAGTGGCCGTGCTGTCGCGCAGACACACCTTGTGAGCATCTTAAGGCTTCCTGCCAGTCTCAGGCCTCCTGAAAGCTAAAGATCTTTTGGCTTCTTGCTTTACTGTAAGAGAGTGGGACTCCCCAGAGAGTCACAACTCGGTGCTGGAAGGAGAAGAGATGTGCCCGTTGTACCATTCATTTGAATCCCCTCAGTCTCCCGTGATCTGCCCCAGGTCACTTCTGGCTGCCCAGAGGGGAAGTCTCATTTTCCACACATAGGGAGGTCTGCCGAGATCACGGAGGCCGCACATAAAGCTTCCAGCCCAATGACACTGCTGTTCTGTAAGTGCAACACATTCCTGCCTGTGGGAGGCAGCAGGCCTCACAGCAAGAGCTCAGCTAAGTGGTGGAGCTGGTAAGCAAGGGTCCTGCCCAGCCCTGGAATGGGGAAAAAAACAGGGCTAGCTTATGAGTGTCACAGGGTGGAGGGATGAGCAAGAACCTGTGCCCCCACAAAATGGGGCTGGGTCACTGGGGGGAGCAATGCTCAGAGGTGCCCCCGAGCAGGCAGCAGACCGATCCACCAGGTAATAGCAGCTTCTGAGATACAATCTGCCTGGTGCTCTGCCTGGGGCAGCACAGCTGTGCAACACCTCCTGTGTAGGGCTGTGTTCTAGCCCTTCCACGTCCTTACTCTGAGCCCCTGTGCACGCACTCCCTTCGATGCCCATGGGTCTAACAAGTGAGGAGCTGGAATAAATGGCACAAAAGAAGCAGCACGGGGAATGATTTCCTTTACACCTTCTTTGGACTCCTCATTGTTTAAATTATGCCAGCACAAACTTCCTCATTCAGGAGCAGAGTGGACAAAAGTTGATCTAGAGAACTCTAACAGTGCAAGGAAGCCCATAAGTGTGCAAGGCAAACCTGCTTACACCACCCATGCATCCACGCCGAATCTGACCTCCTGACAACAGGGCTACCCCCTGGCTTTTGGCATAAATTTCTTATTGCATAGAGCCAAGTATCAGAGGGGTAGCCATGTTAGTCTGGATCTGTAAAAGCAGCAAAGAGTCCTGTGGCACCTTAAAGACTAACAGACATATTGGAGCATAAGCTTTCGTGGGTGAATTTCCACTTAGTCAGGGTATTCACCCACGAAAGTTTGTGCTCCAATACGTCTGTTAGTCTATAAAGCGCCACAGGACTCTTTGCCGATATCGCATAGACTGTCTAACATGGCTTTCAAACGTTAAGGAATGCCAAGAACAAATATTTTTCGCACACCGTTTATAAGCTTCACCACTAAAAAATGCATTTGACAACGTTCTATAAAGAGCAAAACGTAAGTGACTGCATTTATGCCTGACGTGGTACTAAATAACCTGAAATAAAGATTAGATTGCCAAATACCGTGGATTAGACTAACAGCCAGCAGGCATTATGGCATCTCATGAAAAGCCTTTTCCCCTGAAGTTACAAATGTATCCAGGCAACCTGCTCTCCTTGTCTCTTATGTCCCTTATAAAGTATTTCATAGCTGTTTGCCTTACAGCTGCAGAGCATCAACATGAACAAGGAAGCAACAGACCAACACAGCAGGTTTTTCTGCTGTCAGACAGATCTTAGATCCAAGTACCAGTGTGCAGTCTATTTCCAGAAGTACTACTTATTATCATGCACATTGTGTAAAGAGTTGTCACTTTGGATGGGCTATCACCAGCAGGAGAGTGAATTTGTGTGGGGAGGTGGAGGGTGAGAAAACCTGGATTTGTGCTGGAAATGGCCCACCTGATGATCACTTTAGATAAGCTATTACCAGCAGGACAGTGGGGTGGGAGGAGGTATTTTTTCATATTCTCTGTGTATAAATAAAGTCTGCTGCAGTTTCCACGGCATGCATCCGATGAAGTGAGCTGTAGCTCACGAAAGCTCATGCTCAGATAAATTGGTTAGTCTCTAAGGTGCCAAAAGTACTCCTTTTCTTACTGCTGAAGCAGTATATCTGACAGAGTTTATATTTACTGTGGAATAAATGAAACAATCACAAATGTATGCAGTGTAGTTGTAGCCATGTAGGTCTCAGGATAGTAGAGAGACAAGGTGGGTGAGGGAATGGTCTGTTATTGGACCAATTGCTGTTGGTGAAACAGAGAAGCTTTTGAGCCACACAGTATGGCTCAAAAGCTTATCTCTCCCACCAACATGAGATGGTCCAATAACAGACCATTCCCTCACCCACCTTGTCTCTCTACTATCAAAAAATTAACATATTAAACCTAAACTCTTTGACCAAAACACGGTCTTTGTCAAAGACACTGACTCATTAACCCTCGTAGCAACGGGATGCTAAAACGTGTTTGTAGGCAGAAAGTAAACAACAAATATTTGTTAATGGTGAATTTTAGATCAAAGGTGGTTCTTTGTGAAGTGGGGTCTGGTTCTGAGACACACAGGAAATCAAACCTGCTACTCCAATGCCAGAAGAAAAAAATGTCAACTTCTCCCTTCAGTTACCAAGGAGACTATTTAAACAGAGCTAAACAAAGGGGACTAGACTGGCTGCCAATAATGTGAATGTGGAAAACCACCCCTGTGCTTTGTGACATGTTTTTTATTCGAGTGATGAGCAGGGGAAAGAGGAGAAGCTCCCTTCCAACCACATGCTCTTAGCCACTGCAGCGTGACAGTAACACTCACCACTTCTTTAGACAGATTCAAAGAAAGGGAAAGGCCCCACGTCAGACTGGACATGTCAATGGGACTTGCACTCCTAAATCCATGGGTCGTTGTGGAAACCCAACCCTGAATTTCCCATTAGTCCTCTGGTAGCTGATTATTACATGAAGACCTCAAGTGATAGGAAGTCTAAAGAATGAAGAAACTTGGTTCACAAGAGCTGGTGCAAACAAAGGGCCCTTTTGTTCCATCTGCCAAGCAGCCTGCAGGAATATGTTAAACCAATCCCAGTGGCAGTGAACTGACAAAAACAGGCTAGACTGGGGTTCCCCAACATGCAGGTAGCAGGTGTGCTGGTGAGCGTGACCGCTGCTCACAAAGGGTATGATAGCATCGGAAAGGATGTGGGCTACCCAGAGAGCAGAGTGAGCATGTCTATGGGATATCTGCTGTGTGGTATGTCCTCTGGGCTGCCACACGTCCTATGCTCAATGCACTGCCGTGCCCAGGACAGCAGCATTAAAGCACGCACCATTGGTAGTACAGACAGGGACTCTGAGAATGAACGGAGGGTCAGCACCGGCCAGCTAGACCCTCACAGCCAGGAGGTGTATGTGATTGTGGGGATTCCCCCCCGGATCCTGTGTGCCTCAGTGATCCACCTAGTATTGGAAATAAGTCAGGCATAGAACTGTGGCCACCTCAAAGCAGCCATCAGGGATCTCCTCCCGAGAGCTGCATGGCTGGAGTGTCGTAGCAGTGAGTGAGCAGGATTTGAGGGTACTAGGAAACATAATGGACAGGAGAGACACAGGGAGATCCCACAGATCCAGTGATGCTGAGTGCAGCAGGACAGGCATGTGCTGCTACCCCCCACCGTCTCCATAGCAATGCCTGGGCGCACACCGAATGTTCATCACAACCCTGAGATCCTTCGTTTCCCCAGGCTTTTGAGCAGGAGGTGGATTAAGCACAGGGTACGTAAATTCAGGGCAGATGGATTATTATTTGTTCTGAGAAGAAGAGTTCATTACTAATTTGCCCACTTTTTATTGTACTTGCCCCTACAGAGAAAGGGCAGGAACATTTTAAAAACACTGAAATAAATAAATCCTACCAATGGAGTCCTCTGAGTGGTTTCAGCCCCAAATAAAGCAATCATTACAGCAAAGGTCATCGTTCGGTGCTCTTAGTGTATGCCTATCTTTTTTTATAAAGGTCATCAGAGGAGACTTCTCTGCTGAAAATGAGCTAAATCTAGTTAGCTTCGCTGCAAACAAATGATTTCCCTTTGTGGTCAGCTCAGCGGCATTAGTCTCTATAAGCGCTGAAGACCAATTGATGTATAAAATCCTAGTTCCAACAGCATATCCAGGCCCGCAGAGAGTCACACACACTGGGACAGTTTTGGCTCAGAATCAGCCTAGCAGGAATATTCATGGCTCTGTTCCAGAGAGGAAGCTGCTTGAGGCACTGCTCATCAAGAGATGCACTCCTCACCAAGAGCACACTCCAGGGATCACGGAGCATTAACATCTCTTATTCTACCTGGAGGCCTACATTTTCCAACGTGATTTTGAGTGCCCCAGTTTTGGGCATCTTGAAGGGACTGACTTTCAGAGGGCAGGTGCTCAGGACTTTCTGTCCATCAGGACCCTTTAAGGGGTCTCAAGTTGCATACCCAAAGTCACTGGTTTCAGTGGCGTAGAACTTCACCACACTCTGACCATGCAGGCTGAAACTTTCTACGCCGGGTGTCTGCCTCAGGCTGATGTTTTTCTGGAAAGGTTTCAGCTGAAATGGTCAAGCCACTTCTGAGAAGAAGCTTAGGGAACAATGAGCTGTTTTGCCCATGTTAAAAAAAAATTGCTTCCAACATTTCATTGGGAAGCTGCAGTGCCATGATACTTTGGAGCAGGGATTGAAATTTGGCATCTTCCCTGTGAAACTATGAAAATCCCTCAGGCCAGGGTTGTGCCTTGTGCTAAGCCTGCGAAAATATGCCCAGGCATGAGCCTCAGAAACTCTCAATTTACACATGGTCAGTAAACATGAGTTGGGCAGCTAAATTTCTCCAAAGATTCCAGCTGCACTGAACATGCTTCATCCCCTCACAGCTCCTACATATGACCAGACTGACCATGAGCCACCCCCACCCAAATCTGAGTATGCTCCAGCCCGGGGTGCAGAGGCTGAGCCACTATAAGCATAGGTTGGTATAACTCCGTCACTCAGGGGTATAGAAAATCCACACCCTGAGCGACACAGTTATTCCGACCAGACTCCCAGGGTAGACAGCACTATGTTGATGGGAGGGCTTATCATAGAAGATTAGGGTTGAAAGAGACCTCAGGAGGTTACCTAGTCCCACCCCCTACTCAAAGCAGGACCAACACCAACTAACTCATCCTAGCCAGGGCTTTGTCAAGCTGGGCCTTAAAGACCTCTAAGGATGGAGATTCCACCACCTCCCTAGGTAACACATTCCAGTGCTTCACCATCCTCCTAGTGAAAAAGTGTTTCCTAATATCCAACCTAAACCTCCCTCACTGCACCTTGAGACCATTGTTCCTTGTTCTGTCATCTGCCACCACTGAGAACAGTCTAGATCCATCCTCTTTGGAACTCCTCTTCAGGTAGTTGAAGGCTGCTATCAAATCTCCCCTCATTCTTCTCTTCTGTAGACTAAATAACCCCAGTTCCCTCAGCCTCTCCTCATAAGCCATGTGCCCCTGCCCCATAATGATTTTCATTGCCCTCCGTTGGACTCTCTCCAATTTATCCACATCCTTTCTGTAGTGGGGGGACTAAAACTGGACACAGTACTCCAGGAGTGGCCTCACCAGTGCAGAATAGAGGGGAATAATCACTTTCCTCAATCTGCTGGCAACGCTCCTACTAATGCAGCCCAATATGCTGTTAACCTTCTTGGCAATAAGAACACACTGTTGACTCATATCCAGCTTCTCGTTCACTGTAACCCCTAGGTTCTTTTCCGCAGAACTGCTGCCTAGCCACTCGGTCCCTAGTCTGTAGTGGTGCATTGGATTCTTCCGTCCTAAGTGCAGGACCCTGCACTTATCCTTGTTGAACCTCATCCGATTTCTTTTGGCCCAATCCTCCAATTTGTCTAGGTCACTCTGGACCCTATCCCTACCCTCCAGCATATCTACCTCAACCCCCAGCTTAGTGTCATCCGTGAACTTGCTGAGGGTGCAAGCCATCCCATCCTCCAGATCATTAATGAAGATGTTGACCCCTGGGGCTCCCCCCTTGATACTAGCTGCCAACTAGACATGGAGCCATTGATCACTACCCATAGAGCCCGATTATCTAGCCAGCTTTCTATCCACCTTATAGACCATTCATCCAATCCATGCTTCTTTAACTTGCTGGCAAGAATACGGTGGGAGACCGTATCAAAAGCTTTGCTAAAGTCAAGATATATCACATCCACCGCTTTCCCCATATCCACAGAGCCAGTTATCTCGTCATAGAAGGCAGTCAGGTTGGTCAGGCATGACTTGCCCTGGGTGAATCCATGCTGACTGTTCCTGATCACTTTCCTCTCCTCTAAGTGCTTCAGAATGGATTCCTGGAGGACCTGCTCCATGATTTTTCCGGGGACTGCGGTGAGGCTGACCGGTCTGTAGTTCGCAGGGTTCTCCTTCGTCCCTTGTTTAAAGGTGGGCACGACATATTTGCCTTTTTCCAGTTGTCCGGGACCTCCCCCGATGGCCACCGCTGGGAGAAGCTCTCCCCTGGCCGAGGCAGCATCTTCGCTCAGTGCCACAGCAGTGCAGCTGCTGCACGCCCAGCACAGAGACACCCGGAGCAGTGTTTTCTCTGCCATCGCTGCGCTGGGCTGATGTGGCTCAGGGCACCCGAACTGAGAGCAGAGGCGCCGTGGAGGAGAAGGAGGAGTAAGCGACCTGACGTAAACACAGAGGGTGGGGAAGGAGCAGAGGGGAGAAGCGGGAAGCGATGCAGGGTTGGGGTGGGAGGGAGGGACAGGAGCAGAGAGAGGCAGAAGCTCAGGGCAGGGGAGAGGAACAAGGGAGAGGAGAAAGGAGGAGAAGGAGTTGGGGGTGGGGAGGTTAGGAACCAAGGTGGGGGAACATGAGCAGGAGTACGAGCTGTGGGTCAGACAGAAGCCAAGCAGGGGGAACAGGCAGGAGCTGGGGGGAGGACAGCAGCAAGGGAGGAACAAGAGCTGGAAAGGGTGGCCATAGCAGCAGAAGGGCCTGGGGAGAGACTGGAGGGACAGGGGCAAAAGGGTCTGTGCCCACTAGAGAACACTCCCCTCCAGAACCTGGACTGGAACTTGGGCTTCCACGGTCCCAACATTGAATAGCTGTGAAACCCTCTGGGAATGTGTGTCCTCTAGTGGCAGGTCAGCACAGAAGATAGTCTTCTACTGCTACCACATATGCTGTTAGCTCAAGTGGCCAAGGACTGTGCTGTGGGTCTGAAGATCCCAGCCCTGCTGACGATGCACAGGGGAGTTAATATACCTTCACTTGACGACAATTTTGTTTTTCAATGTTTAAGTTACCAAAAAACATAGGAAATTTTACCCAAACCCAACCACCCCACAACAAACCAACCCACCTGCCCACCCTACGTTAAAAGAACATTATTGAGGTTGCAAAGTCAAGCACTTAATGCTGGAATGGAAATGCCAGAAATTAGGCTTTCCGTACACTGTTCTTTAGGTGCACATCATTAGCAAGGGGTCCCAGACAGCTGCAGTCTCTGCTCCTCAAGCATCTAGACTTGGATGTCAGGAGGGGCTGGGAGAGGAAACACCCCCTTCTTCAAGGCAAGACAGGCCCTTTAGCCCTCGAGGAGCCCTGAGGGATGGGGAAGGAGCCCCTCCAAGAAGGGAGAGATTTGACGGAATCGGGGAACAGGCCACAGATCTCCGTGGGCCACAGGGCCTTATGCAAAGCCATGGAAGGCTATGGACAGACACTCACTGGGCTCCAGGGGGCTTTTGATTAACTCCCACCTCCCTCCATTTTAGCCTACTGGCTTGTCTCTACTGCCCTTCCAGCTGCCTTTGGAGCTCCCAGCTGGAGGGAGGGGAAACGAAACAAGGACACTATCTCCCCCCAGATTTTCCTCCCCACTCACTGCAGGCTGGGAGGGTGAATCCTTTGCTGTGAGGAGGTCTGGGGTCAGATGATGAAGGTTTCCCAGCCAGGAATGCCATAGAGAGAAATACTGGACGAAGAGAGAAAGCTTCATACTGAAGTAAATTAATACAACTCCCCATTTTAGGGCTATTAGTCACGGTCAGTCCCCATGCTGTTAATTTCTGTGCGCACATGGGTTTCTGCTAATCGCTGTGAGAATGACAAGCTCTTTAAAACAATATTGGCATCCTTTCTTGTTAGCTCATGCTGTGGGGATGTGATGATGTGCATGTTAATGAAAAGCTGGAATGAAGACAGTCGAGGACTGGACTGACATGTCACACCCACAGGCAGACACACAAAACAACTAGAAAACTCAAGGATGGAGTCGGTAGGTCTCTCTTGAGAGTCCAGATCCAGGTACTGAATTATGCGTGTGACCCATGCTTTATCAGAGTAGCTCTGTGCATGTAACAGGACACCCTGGGAACATTGCAGTAGCAGGTACTGAACCCCAAAACTCTGGATCTAAATGCCTGAGCTCCCTCTACTGCCTGAGTTAAAAGAACCGTTGGTGAAAAGCCTCTCCCTGTGCCCCTGAGCTATAAGACTTGTTAGCTAAAAGGCTGCAGCCATTCCTATGTTCTGCATGATATTGCCACTAGCGGGGACAGAGACCCATACTGAATTAGCTTGGGTTACATCTGTTAGTACAGCCCTGAAGACGAGCTCGGTGTAGCTCCAAAGCTTGTCTCTCTCACCAACCACAAGATATTCCCTCACCCAGCTTGTCTCTAGTATCCCGGGACTGGCACGCCTACAACCCCAGTGCAGACAGTATAAACTACGGTACTACTCTCCTATCTGCAGGGTTTTACCATCTCACTGGGAGCACCAGGAAGTTTGAGAGGAACTGAACCCATCTGTCAGTTCATCTCCTCTGCCTCCCCCCTACCCCTGAGCTATATGCACACGCAGCTTGCCTTGGCTTTACCTGCACAGGTGCAGACTAGATTCCCTCCTGCAGCTGTTCTGGCTGGGCAGGGTGCATGCAGGCACATGTGGTCACCATGCAGACTTGAAGCCAAAGTGCATTTGGCTCATACATCCCCAATAGCAGGGATACAGAGCCGGCATTTTACCCTGGCAGCCAGCATGTTGGAGCATTGCTCCAGCTCGTTCCCTTGTCCTGACACACACAGAGGGCTACAATTTTAAAAATGGCCCATAGTTTTGGGTGCCTGTAATTTGGGTGCTCAGTTTGAGACACCTGGGTGGTCACTTGTCAGTGAGGCCAAGTTCCCTGACTCTATATAAGATAGAAAATAACAGATGGTCCCCTAAGGTGGTAGGCATGGGACATCAGTTCTGCAGCCCTGCCCGTATAGGGCCAGATTCAGCCATCCGTCCCTACTGAGGGCAGCACTTCAGCACATACTTAAGTTTCGCTGAGACTTAAACCATGTGCCCAGTTGCTTTGCTGAACCAGGGCCATGCTGCAATTGGCTTACGGCAGAAAAGTCCCCTCCAGGGCCTGGCTGCAGTTTAGAGAGAGTGTGGTGAAGACCCTATTGTAGCAAGGAATTGTGGTGCATTAGGCACTGCTTCAGGGCAGCCCATAAGCATATGCTGAGATGCTGCTTTGTAGTGGGATGTTTTCCTAAATTGGGACTTGACACATGTACATTGTGTTATCAGACTGATCTGTGAAGGGCTTGAATACTTACCACTCTACCTTCTTTTACTGGTTTAGTTCCGTATTTTTGAACGCATAGGGTTTTATTAAATTAATATTCCATGGTATTTCTACTGTACATTTAAACTTTAATGGCAGCTAACTGGCTTAAAGAGGCACCAACCTGAAATCCCGTCAGTTTCAAAACCACAAGTTAAAAGTAGAGTAGTCGCTGCTTTTATGTTTTCTTTTCCTCTGTTAACTCCCCCCCGTTGCTATTTGGAAACCCCCCATATGAAAACCGTTGGAAACTGACTGCACCCTGGCCTCTTCTACCAAGTTTGTTGGCACAACTGTGCTGGTCAGGGGTGTGAAAAAACCACATCCCCCCATGGACATAGCTCTGCTGGCAACCCCCCCCCCTCCGCCCCAGCATAGCTCTGCTGGCAACCCCCCCCCCAGCGTAGGTCTGCTGGCAAACCCCCCCGCACACACACAGCGTAGCTTCAGCTATGCCAACAGAACAGTGCTTCTGTCAGCACGGCTAACTCAGCACGGGGAGGTGGGGTTACTATGCTGACAGAAAAACTCCTTCTGTTGGCATAAGCTGTGTCGTCGCTAGGGAGCTCTGTGGGTATAGCTATACTGGTGAAGCATGGAGCGTAGATAGGGCCTAATTAAATGACTGCTCAGGGGAGTCAATGAAAATGATTGGACAGAAATTGCTCTGAAATTCACAAACCAGGGGGGGGGGAAGGGGAGGAGAGAGACACAACTTTCTCCAATTGCTTTCAGTTCTGGGAATATAAGGTGCTAATGGTACATCTTATTCAAGAAAAAAAGTGTGTTCTTTTTAAAAAAAGGTACCAAAGATTATTATCTATTATTAAATCAAGGAAATAAAAATCTAAGTCTAACACGAGGAAAAACAACAACAAAAAGCACGACAACACTATTAGAAAACAAATGACCAAAACAACCACTTAGGACACAGAGGCTTCCTTCTGTATTCTGCAGTTATTCCTTTTCAAGACTCATTAGTTTTACCTTGAGCATTGGCACATGCCATAGTGGGAATAGAGACTGAAATCTCTGCGTGATGCTCTGTTCAAAGAACCAGTTCAGATCACACTACGATGCATTTTCAAAACTTCAAGTGAAAGCCAGAGATCTGCTACAATTAATTAAGCCAATTAATCACAACTTATTATCCATAGCTATCATATGATCAAGTGTTCTCATCAGAGGGTATATTCACCACTACAGCGCCTCCACCTGGTTGCTCTGGGGATTACCCTCTTCCCGGTCTGATGCCTCCTTCTGCCGCTCATTGCATGCCCTGCTGCCTTTCTCTCTCTCCATGACTCGGCCCTCCGGCCAAGTCACCACAGCCCTCCCCTTCCAGGGTATCAGAGTCTCTCCATAAGAGCCACTTCAGGTAGTCTTCCCAATCGCTGCCCAGATGATACCATTTTCCTCATGGCCCACCCTCTGCTCTGGGTTTCCGCTCAGGGACCCCCTAACCAGCAGCCAAGGTCTGTAACCTCTTAAACCTTGCTGCCCTTTCCCTATGCCTGTCTTATACCCTCTCTCCTAGGTTGGTTTATGTTCTTGCTTCTTTAACATCCAGAGCAGTGGTGGGCAACCTGTGGCCCTCAGGGTAATCTGCTGCCGGGCCACCAGACAGTTTGTTTACATTGACCGTCTACAGGTACGGCTGCCCACAGCTCCCAGTGGCGGCGGTTCACTGTTCCCGGCCAATGGGAGCTGCAGGAAGTGAGGCAGGCTGCAGGGACGTTGGCCGCTGCTTCCCGCAGCTCCCATTGGCTGGGAACGGCGAACCGTGGCCACTTGGAGCTGCGGGTGCCCGTGCCTGCAGACGGACAACGTAAACAAACTGTCTGACAGCCTGCCAGCGGATTACCCTGATGGGCCGCGTGTGGCTCACAGGCCACAAGTTGCCCGCCACTGATCCAGAGAGTGGCTACAAGTTCCCTCATTGCAGCCCCTTTCTGCTGCCAGCTTCCTGGCTTTCTCCTCTCCCTGCCTGTTCCTTCTCAGTTCTGCCATCGTTCAGGGGATTCCTTCGGCCACCTAATTCCCCTCCGCTGTGGTCTATCTGGTTAACAGGCCCCTTCCAGGCTAATACGGGGGTGAAGACCCCATCTCAATTATAATCCAACTCCCCCCCAGCCCCAAACTCTATCATGTGTCTATGCATTTATTATAAGCCACCTAGTGTTCCTATAATAAACACAAGCAGCTGCTGTTTGATCTTCTTGGTAGATCTTGCTGCAGTATGACTATTTATGTTGCAGTAGCACCCAAATGTGGTAGGTGCATTCAGGCATAGAGACATGCTCCTTGTCCCAAAGAGCCTACAGGATGAAAAGGGGAGAGCTACAATGAGGGAGGGGTGAATAGGAGGGTTACATGGTTACATAGTTGCTGTGCCCATGACCTGTTGCAGAATATGTTCCCTAATAGGTCCAGAATTTACCCCTCCTCCCAGCAGTACAGAGCAAATGGTCCCCCATATCCAAATCCACTCCTTCCTCACAACCCACACTCTCCTTTCTCTCGGCCCAGACGCCCACTCGCCATTCCTCTCCCTCCACCTCACCCTGCTCCCTGCCCACCAGTCACTCTTTGTACAGCCCGCCCCCAGGCAAGTTACGTGGCTGTCATTCCACCCCTTCCCCTGCAGCACTCCTGACACCCCAGCTGTGAAGACTGGTCGCAGTCCCCACCCCGATCACAAAACCCCCAGCCAGGCTGCCCACATGGATGGACAGTGGGAAAGGTCTCTCAGATGCAGCCAATCCACAGGCCCTAGGGACTCTGCCACACCTGGTCCCTTGCTATCCCTGGGCAAGGAGGGCTTGTCCCCTGACCGTGGCTGGTGCAGTTTCCAACTCCCATGGAGATGCTCCTTCAGCCCAGGGGGGCTGCTGAAAAGGCTTGAACCCTGCTGGCGTCTAGCAGGGGAGGGCAGAGGCTTGGTCCCAGCTGAGCTGCTCTCCTCCCCACACAGTTTGCAGTGGTTCTGGCAGCTGCTTAGCCCACCCCTCAGGGCTCTTCTCCCCTCATCCCACCCTGCCAATGCAGGGGCCTGGGGGAAGGGCTGTGGAACATGGACCAGGGCCGTGGCTGCTGACCCCCCTCAGATCTGCTGTGGCATTATGACCCATATTCTTCATAGAGATATTATTTTGTTCTGATTATGGCATAACTATGATGCACTTTATGCAAGATAGGTCATGTGAGATAGCCCTGAAAAGGTTCTGATTCTCTGAATATGATGATCCTATTTGTATGCATGGATCATTTTGGTATCTGAAGTTAGGAATATTGTCTATGTACCTATTACAAATGTGTTTACACCTGGGGAACGCCCACTAGACAGAATGCAATCAGTCTAGATGGCTGGCTGGAAAGCCCATTAGGGAAAACAATAGGTCTTTGAAGATGCTAATCTGCCACCAGGGAATCTTTCTGAGGACCTTGCAAACAGCCTCAGTCTCATGGCTGCTATGGCCCTACAGAGACATGTGACCAAGTCACCTGGTACTGGACTCCATCTTGGGATATCAGTGTTTTTCCACTGAAAGACATGGAAACCAAGCCGGGAGACAAAGGGTTCCCCCCCTATGCAAAAGATATTTAAGGCAGGGCAGTGACATCACTGTGGTTCTTCTTCACTGACTCTCCACCCAAGATGACTGCTGGAAACACCTGAGGAAGAAGGACTAAACTGGGGGAAGGGCTGAACCCAAACTAAAGGATTTCAAGTCTGTAAAAGGAATATCTGGAGTTTTAAACTGCAATCAAGTGCAGTTTGCCTTCAAGAATCTCTGCAATCTGCCTAGAACAACATTTAGGGTGAGAAGTTGCTACTTATATCCAATTTCTTTGGTATATTAAGCTTAGATTGTGTGTTTGTTTTATTTGCCAGATAATCTGCTTTGATCTGTTCGCTAACCCTCATAATCACTGAAAATCTATCTTTTGTAGTTAATAAACTTGTTTTTGTTTTGTCTAAAACAGAGTGTGTGGAAATCATAACTCGGGGCAGAAAACTGTGTATATCTTCCTCCACATTGAGGAAGGGGGTGAATTTCATGAGCTTATGCTGTGCAGTTCCCTGTGCAGCACAAGATGGTATAATTTTGGGTTTACCCTCTGGAGGTGGGGGTATGCCTTTGGAACTGGGAGGTGCCTTAGCTGAGCCTTCCCATGCAGAGCTGATCTCAGCATTTGTGTGTGTAGCTGCAGCTGGGTGTGTCGCTAACAGCAGGTGTGCTGCTAAAGCACAGTCTGATCCTGGGTGAGGGCTTGGCAAGCTGCACAGCAGTGTAATATAAAGGGTGCTCAGGCTGATGGGTCAGGTGGGCTCAGAGGTACCCCTGTTCCAGGCTGCACCCCGAGTGGGGGGTAACCTGTCACACCTGCTATGAAAGCAGCTGTGCTGACATGTATTACGAACAACAGGATGCCATGCGGCAGTGTAGGAAGCCATCAGAGGGCATGTCTGCCTGCTGCACAGAAGCTGTTTGTCATGTCAGAGCAGCAGTGTGGTCCGCGCCACTCACCCTTTGCTCCCCCTATACTGTGGGCCTCAGTAGGCAATGGAGCTTAGCTCTTTCCTCTCCTTAAAAGGCTGGGCCCTGCCAGGCCGATCTGACCGGATGAAGAGAGCTGTGCTCTCACACAGCACCATGTGTGTAACTATGTCGTGTACCGAGAACAACATTATCTTGGGCCAAATCCTAAAGCCGTCACTCAGGCAAAGCTCCCAGGGCCTGATCCACGTCCCACTGCACTCAGTGGAAGACTCCTGTTAACTTCTGTGAGTTTGCACAAGGTGCCCACGGCAGAGTTGCTAACTCTTGTGACTTCACTGCCATTCTTGTGATATTTGGTGTTTTTCTTTAAAGCCCTGGTTTCTCCCACAGCAGCCCAGTCCCAGGCTGCTCCTGGGCTGCAGCACTGAATCCCTGATGCACCATGGACCACACCTGAACCAGCCCCACTTCACCACCTATGCTGGGGCCTGCTGAGGGGGCAGAGCATAGGACTTCAGCTGTGCCTGCTCTGGAGAAATTCCTCCCTAATCCTGGCAGTGCCTTTCTGGTCCTTAGACACTGCTAAAGAGGTGTGTGAGAGCGGGGTAGGGCCACGCTCCCTCCCAGTGTTCTGAGCAGGGAAAGGCTGAAGGGCTCCAGTAAGGGGGCAGATGAAAGGCTATTTATTCTTATTAGGGAGGGTTGCTTTTGAGTTGTGTGGACCTCTTTCTTCTCTGCAGCTCCATCAGCCCCCGACAGCCTGAGAACCGAGTGCTGGGCAAGAATTAGAATCAAACTGAGATCTCCCAGATGGCAGGGCTGGCACTCCTGTGGGCTGACTCTCCAATTTATTTTCATCCCAATCTCGGATGAAAGAGCTGGCAGAAAAGGCAGCTTCTCTAAAGGAGGGGAAGTGATCTTTCGACCTCTTGCTCAAAAGCACATGGCCGTCCAGACAATGGCTGCCATTTCAGGACCTCGCCCAGAGTACAGTAGCTGAGCTTTCAGTGACTGCTCTTGTGCATAAACAGATGGGGGCTCTGGTTACGTGGCAAGGAAATCTGATTGGCTGCAGTGTCATTATTTCCTCCTGTTTCCTCAGTCATTGTCTGATTATTTGTTGGAGTGCTGGGGAGGACAGGGGGCAGAGGAACATCCAACGTTCCCAATCACAGCATCATGGTGCCAGAATCAGAATAATTACCATACTGCTCCTGAGGTCTGGCTCTACCTCCCTTTATCCTGTCCTGTTCTGTACACTGGAAGCTGAGATTTCCTTATGCAGCCATATAAGGAGAAAATTATAATAATTAAACTAATTTGTTCAAATCAATTTCTTTGGAAAATATGAGAACCAGAGAGAGAATGAGCATGAAATGACTATAGGTAGAAATAATCCCTGCAGTGCTGTGGCAACGAGAGAAAGGAATAGGGCACCAGGAGGACACTGCATCACCTGTACAGGAGAGCACCAGTCCGTGGTGTAGTCTGGATGTGCTGAACTTGTCTGCTCACCAGTCCCTGTGGAGTCTGCATCCAGAAGGTGGAAACCCTGGGCCATCAGTATTCAGCAAACACCACACAGCGGCAAGAACAGTCATTTTTCATCTCCTTTCCAATGCTCTAGTAAACTGAGGTTCCCCTATGCCTGCCACCAGGCCTCTACCGAGCCTCCAGCAGCTTGCAGACAGCGCACTGGCGGTACCGTTTGGGAACAGGCACGTTACAGCCCCATGACGGAGGACTCCATGGAAGTCCTGTAGAAGTGTGCTCAAGCATTCAGACATAGACAGCATATGGGCTGAACACGAGATGAACTTAAAACTAAAGTAGAGTGTAGCCCCATTCCTATGTCAAGGCCACACATCCAGCAGCATTCAGATGTCAGAAAACAGCTGCTGCGACTCTGAATGGGCACCATTTTGAGGAGATGAATTTTATTATTCTGAGGTTCTTCCCCACAGAGACGTCCAAGCGTGCACTAAAGGAAGTACTCTAATGTTATCAGTGTTACCTCAGTGAAGTTGTCAAGCCATGAAAGGTTAAAAAAGCTACCTTGGGATTTGGGGTTGTACTGCACACAGAGCGAAGAGAGAGTTTTAATCTGTCTCTCTCTTTTTAAGAGAGCTCTGTGATGCATCAATGGCATTATAAAATCTCTAGCAGTGGCCTTTCGCTTTACACATTTGTGGCCACCAGAGAGCCTAGAGTAGTATTTTGCAGAGAGATCTAAATGCTGCATCACGTTACCCGATGAATGCCTTGTTTCTTCTACTGATCTTTGGAGGAAAATTCCAGAGGGACTTGTGAGTAAAAGAACTCAGCACCTCTGCTGTACACAAACTCTTTCATGTCTTAAAATAAGCAGTTAGGCATGAAAGTGTACTTTCAGCTCCCTGCCTGAGGCAGGTTCAGAGAGGATAGTAATAATTTACATATGAAGCATCCTGTAAAATAGATGGAGAGTGAGAACTACAACAAATTTAAGACCATAAATAGAATCTTCACCATAAAATTTGTGGCTGCAACATACATTTTATGCCAGTCACTTTAAAAAACTGGAATCTATGATTTGGCAAAATTAAATTGATTGCCTTTAGTTGTCCTCATTAGCTTCCAAAATGAATCTAGGTAGTATAGTATGGCTTTAAGGAGGCCAATTACCAAATTCTGAAGGCAAGAATTGCTAAAACCAAGTGGGTCCATGGAAGGATTATTTCTTTCCTTTTACAGATGGAGCTCTGAGGCACAAAGACATTAAGTGATTTGCTAAAGGTCACAGGGAGTCTGTGGCAGAAATGGGAACAGAAGCCAGTACTTGTGTGTCCACTCCCATATCTTAAACGCTAGCTCTCCGCACCCCAGGACTTTTGCATCTGTAGAGTTTTCTTTCATTGCTTTCCTCTACCAAAGAGCATCAAACTCCAATGCACAGGAAGAGTAAACTGGGTTCTCAGCCTCTTTTTAAACTCTCTGACTGAGGTTGTCAGTTGACACATAAAAGTGGCACTAAAGCATCCATTAGCTATTTTGTACACGTGTCCTGACCTGTCATCATTTCCAAGTTCATCTTGATTGCTGAATACTCTGATAATAGGAAACGCACCATCACTGATGTCCAACAATGCAAAAATTACATTGATTTAATCAGCAGTCTTCTAACGGAGGCAGCTTGTTCCACATTGCCTCATCGTGCCTCCTGATTTGGGCCTCCTACTGGTCACTCAAGAAGTCTGTCACAGGAGAAAGAGCAAAGATTTCTATGGCCATTCTCTTATTTAGAGGCCTGCCAACAGAAATTCCAGGCCCCAGGGCCATCCCTAGTGGGGGCGGGGCCCAGGGCAGAAGTGATGAATCTGTCACTTTCGGGACTGCCCACGCCAGCCCACAGGGCCCCCCCAAAGCATGGGGGCCTGGAGCAGTCTCATGCACCTAGGTGCCCTGCAGCCTGCCTGGCTGATTGATTTAAAAGGGCCCAGTGGCCCCCGGCTGCTGCTGCTGTGACAGCAGCCAGGGACCACTGGGTCCTTTTAAATTGCCCAGCCCCCCTGGATGATTGCCCCCTTTGCCCCCACCCTTCTCCCCCGGTTGGCAGGCCTGCTTACTTATGATTAAATCCTCGTCTAGTTAGCCACTAAATCTTATGATTGCTTTTTGGCTCTTGGTTTTCTTGTGACATATAGAGTCATAGAAACGTAGGGCTGGAAGGGACTCAAGAAGTCAAGTCCAGTCCCTGCGTCGATGCAGGACCAAAAAAACCTATACCATCTCTGACAGGTGTTTGTCCAACTTGTTCCTAAAAACCTCCAATGACGGGGATTCCACAACCTCCCTTGGAAGCCTGTTCCAGAGTTTAACTACCCTGAGAGTTAGACAGTTTTTCCAATCTCACCTAAATTTCCCTTGCTGCAGATTAAGCCCATTACATCTTGTCCTACCTTCTGTGGATATGGAGAACAATTGATCACAAAGGGTTCAGAGAAGAGCCATGAGAATGATTAAAGGGTTAGAAAACCTGCCTTCTAGTGACAGACTCAAGGAACTCAATCTATTTAGCTTATCAGAAAGAAGGTAAAGGGGTGTCTTGATCACAGTCTACCTACATGGAGAACAAATACTTGATAGTGGGCGTTTCAGTCTAGCAGACAAAGGTCTGACACAATCCAATGGCTGGAAGCTGAAGCTAGACAAATTCACACTGGAAATAAGGTGTACATTTTTAACAGTGAAGGTAATTAACCATTGGAACAATTTATCAAGGGTTGTTCGTGGTAGATTCTTCATCACTGGCAATTTTTAGATCAAGATGGGATGTTTTTTGAAAGCCATGCTCTAGCTCGAAAGGAATTATTTTGGGGAAGTTCTGTGATCTGTGTTATACAATGGTCCCTTCTGGCCTTAGAATCTATGAATCACTGTCCTCTTCATAACAGCCCTGAACATATTTCATGACTGTTATCAGGTTCCACCTCAGTCTTTTCACAAGACTAAACATGCCCCGTTTTTTAACCTTTCTTCTTCTAAACCTTTATCATTGCAGTTGCTGTCCTCTGAACTCCCTCCAATTTGTCCACATATTTCCTGGAGTGTCGCACCCAGAATCGGACACAGTTTTTCAGCTGAGGCCTCATCAGTGCAGAAGAGAACAGGACAATGACCTCCTACGTCCTACATACAACACTCCTGTTACTGACATCAGCCTTTTTCACAATGGCATTGCATGGCTGACTCACGGTCAATTTGTGACCCACCATCACCCCCACAACCTTTTCAGCAGTGCCACCGCCTACCCCGCTGTTCCCCACTTTGTAGTTATGCACCTAAGTAAAGCACTTCGTCCTCTGACTGCACATTGCAGATTTTGCTGGACGTCTCACGGAGAGGACTGACCACTAAAAACTGCCTTCTCTAGTGTGGGAAAAATGGATTGTGTTGTATGGTAACAGTATGAAGAGAAAGGGCTGGATGCTCAGCGATTGTAAATTGGCCTAGCTCCACTGACTCCACAGGAACGTTGTAAGAATGTGGGGCCTAGAACCAGTGTCTGCTGTTGACTCAGCACTGCCTAACATGGGGGTAGGTCAGTTTAACTGCATTGCTCCCGACTCTTGACCCATCTTCGACATAGCTACTGCCTCTTGGGGAGGTGAATCAACTTCCACCTTCAGTTCCATTGAGTGTCCCCTAGTTCTTGTGTTATGAGACAGGAAGGACAAACTCTTAATGTGCCTTTGATAATATTCATTATTCTATGCACTTTTAGTGTGTCCCTGCTGATTTATCTCTTTTCTAAGGGAGCAATCCTAATAGCTTGTCAACCTCTCCAGTTCTACCACACCAGTTTGAAGCTGGGGTGCACTGTACTGCTCACAGGGTTCCTGGCTACACTCAGGCTCCCTCAGTTGCATCAATGGAATATTTTAAGAAAAAGCTCAGTGTAAACAAGGTTGCAAATATTTGCCTGGTAGAGCCTGTGAACAAGGCCTCAATCCTGACCATATTCAGCAGCAGATGTATCTAAACTTTTAAGACAGTTTGAAACACAACAGGAAAGATGGGATTTTAGATAAGGCACTGCCACAGACTCCCTGTGTGACCTCGGGCCTGTCTCTTAACCTCTCTGTGCATCTAGGAAACTGAGATGGTAATACTTCCTTTTTCTGTCCTGTCTGTTTAGACTGTGAGATCTTGTGCATAACTAAGAGTTCATCTCTATGCAGAAATCAGGATAGCTTGACTCTCCCATGGGCTATAGCCTGTAGGTACTGGAATTGAAACAGAGCACCTAAAGAACCTACATAGTCAAGTCATACTCCCAAGATGAATCCTTGCCACATATAATTTGAAGTGAACACTCAGAAAGATAGGACTCAAGCCGCTTAAGTCACTCTCTGTATGCCAATTGCAGAAGACAGAGTTTAAGAATCCCTTGTGAAAGGCCATTGAACAATCAAGGAAAACTAAAACAGGGCCTTGAGATATGACAGAAATAAGGCCATTAAAAAGCTTAATCAAATCACTGTCTTATTTTAAAGTCATTCCTAATTTAACTAAGAAGTACTCTGCCTAGCCTCCACTATATCATCATCTGAGCTAGCTATTTTCCCAACATATAATTTGAGCTAATACTTTCCCAAACTGAATCCAACGTATATGCAGCTAGGGGGACTCAAAGGACACGTCTCAGCCAATCACATGCATAGAGGGACAAGGGGGAGATTTTCAGAAGGTGGTTAGATGCTCATTGAGTTTCAAATTCCCTTTGAAACTCAATGAGCAGCTAACTCACATTTGTGCCTTTGAGAATCTCCCTCCCCCTCTGTTGAAGCAGAAAACAAGGGATGATTACTGTTATTAAAGAAAGATGTAGAGAAAACTGGCTAAACCATCCAACATCAAACTTCTTCATGTCCAAGCTTTTGACTCCCAGCTTTCCAGATGGCAATATCTGGCAGCACTTCCATTTAACGTACGGATCCAATTCTGCCCTCACTTAGACTGGTGAAAATCCCATTCAGTCAGTGAGGTCAAAATTGAGGGCTTGGAATGCAGCTGCTTCCCTGAAGCTTTTCCCTTTGTGGGTGTGTGAGTTAACTCCATCTCTGGCTGTAGATCGGGCCAATATAACAATGCAGTTCAGGCTGTAAACAGCTGAGAGTCTGGACTGCAGAATTCCCTGCACGATTTGCTCTCATTCCAGTGGTAAAGTCATATTTCAGGCCCACCCGGGCTGATGCGCAAAGCTATCTGTCAGGGCTATAACCAGGCTGCATCACTGTTCTGGCTACAAACACAACAGGAGTAGCAAGTTTTATAGATCAGGCCCCATGAGAGAAAACCCTTTTGTCAGAAACAAAAGGCAGGTCTGCACTTGAAAGGCTGCAGCTGCATGGTTGTAGCACTTCAGTGAAGACGCTACCTAAAGCAATGGGAGGGCTTCTCCCCTCTGTGCTATAAATCCACCTCGCCGGGTGGCGGTAGCTATGCCGACAAGAGAATTCTCCCGTCAATTTAGCACTGTCTGCACTGGGGGTTAGGTCAGTTTTATCGCCTCATTATACCAATCTAATCTCCTAGCGTAGTGCTGCCCAAGCGTCTCCCTTCTCAACCGTTTTCAAGTGTGATGTGCTCCAAACCCCTGGGAGCATCCTGCCACACTTCTGACTGAATGCCTGCTCCAAAGGGGAAGGGAAGTAAGGCCCTTCTTCTCTCCTTTGAATAGGGTTGGATCTCTGTCTACATTAAATAAAATCCAGGAGATGGCTGATGCAAAGGTAAAGATACACAGTTTGAATAGTATCAGCATGGGAAACTGTCGGCACTGGTAGTCTTACTGTAGAAGGAATTCTTGATTTCACATAGAAATGGGAAGTGGCCCATTCAATTGATGTCAAAAAAAAAAAAAGCCTTTTTCTTTCCTAATGGGGACAGCAAGGTTTTGCCTTTAAGTGGGGAGAAAGGCATGACTGTAACTAACCTGTCAACTCAGATACTCCCTTGGCACAGATACAGATGGCAACCCACATACACTGATGTCATGATACACACACACACAAACGCAACAGTAGCATCCTAGAGGAATTCAAATACAATAAGGAACTGTAGTGCCTGAAAACACTTGCAGCCTAGAGACTGGCCATATTAGATTACTTTTACTTTCAGATCAGAAAACCCAGCGCTTAATTTGTGCCCGGGGTTGCCTGGGCTGAGCCCCTGCACCTCTGGGCCCAGCAGTTCAGAGCCCCGGCACCTCTGGGCTTGCCGCATCAGTTATTAAAGTAAAAAAATTGCTTGAGCCCCAGCACCTCTTTCATTACAAATTAAGCACTGAGAAAACCAGCACTGTTCCTATTTTCCCCTATTACCTCTGCTCAGGATTATTAACTACCCATACCTAAAGATTTCATAGAATCATAGAATATCAGGGTTGGAAGGGACCTCAGGAGGTCATCTAGTCCAACCCCCTGCTCAAAAGCAGGACCCATACCCAATTAAATCATCCCAGCCAGGGCTTTGTCAAGCCTGACCTTAAAAACTTCTAAGGAAGGAGATTCCACCACCTCCCTAGGCAACGCATTCCAGTGTTTCACCACCCTCCTAGTGAAAAAGTTTTTCCTAATATCCAACCTAAACCTCCCCCACGGCAACTTGAGACCATTACTCCTTGTCCTGTCCTCTTCCACCACTGAGAATAGTCTAGAACCATCCTCTCTGGAACTACCTCTCAGGTAGTTGAAAGCAGCTATCAAATCCCCCCTCATTCTTCTCTTCCACAGACTAAACAATCCCAGTTCCCTCAGCCTCTCCTCATAAGTCATGTGTTCCAGACCTCTAATCATTTTTGTTGCCCTTCGCTGGACTCTCTCCAATTTATCCACATCCTTCTTGTACTGTGGGGCCCAAAACTGGACACAGTACTCCAGATGAGGCCTCACCAATGTCGAATAGAGGGGGACGATCACGTCCCTCGATCTGCTCGCTATGCCCCTACTTATACATCCCAAAATGTCATTGGCCTTCTTGGCAACAAGGGCACACTGCTGACTCATATCCAGCTTCTCGTCCACTGTCACCCCTAGGTCCTTTTCCACAGAATTGCTGCCTAGCCATTCGGTCCCTAGTCTGTAGCTGTGCATTGGGTTCTTCCGTCCTAAGTGCAGGACCCTGCACTTATCCTTACTGAACCTCATCAGATTTCTTTTGGCCCAATCCTCCAATTTGTCTAGATCCCTCTGTATCCTATCCCTGCCCTCCAGCGTATCTACCACTCCTCCCAGTTTAGTATCATCCGCAAATTTGTTGAGAGTGCAATCCACACCATCCTCCAGATAGTTTATGAAGATATTGAACAAAACTGGCCCCAGGACTGACTCCTGGGGCACTCCACTTGACACCAGCTGCCAACTAGACATGGAGCCATTTATCACTACCTGTTGAGCCCGACAATCTAGCCAACTTTCTACCCACCTTATACTGTATTCATCCAGCCCATACTTCTTTAACTTGCTGACAAGAATACTGTGGGAGACCGTGTCAAAAGCTTTGCTAAAGTCAAGATACAATACATCCACTGCTTTCCCTTCATCCACAGAACCAGTAATCTCATCATAGAAGGCGATTAGATTAGTCAGGCATGACCTTCCCTTGGTGAATCCATGCTGACTGTTCCTGATCACTTTCCTCTCATGTAAGTGCTTCAGCATTGATTCTTTGAGGACCTGCTCCATGATTTTTCCGGGGACTGAAGTGAGGCTTACTGGCCTATAGTTCCCAGGATCCTCCTTCTTCCCTTTTTTAAAGATTGGCACTACATTAGCCTTTTTCCAGTCATCTGGGACTTCCCCGGTTCGCCACGAGTTTTCAAAGATAATGGCCAATGGCTCTGCAATCACAGCCGCCAGTTCCTTTAGCGCTCTTGGATGCAACTCATCCGGCCCCATGGACTTGTGCACGTCCAGTTTTTCTAAATAGTCCCTAACCACCTCTTTCTCCACAGAGGGCTGGCCATCTATTCCCCATGTTGTGATGCCCAGCACAGCAGTCTGGGAGCTGACCTTGTTCGTGAAGACAGAGGCAAAAAAAGCATTGAGTACATTAGCTTTTTCCACATCCTCCGTCACTAGGATGCCTCCCTCATTCAGTAAGGGGCCCACACTTCCCTTGGCTTCCTTCTTGTTGCCAACATACCTGAAGAAACCCTTCTTGTTACTCTTAACATCTCTCGCTAGCTGCAGCTCCATTTATTCTCCCTTGATGTGTACATACAGGCCCATGAACATTAGGAGTTTGGGACTGTCTGCAGCTATCAGACATTGCACTGAAAAGGGAGACTGACACTGCAAGGAATAAAACTGGCCGACCTAGCAGATAGAAATAATATTCACTATAAATCTTGCTCTTTGTTAGGCCCACAATATGTTCATGAACCCACCCTGATTTTCTTGTTCATGATAAGAATTTGCTGATTCGTTTGGATGAATAATTCCCATGAACTATTCACTTTGACTATTTGTTATTTGTGTTATAAAACATTTCCAGGATGAATTTTCAGAGTGCTTATTCTGCAGGCTCAACTCTGAAGTTGACAGGATGTGCAATGGAATACTTGGTGGCTTTCAAAATACCCATGTATGAGCAACAACTAATAGGACATGGCGAATCACAGCAATCCAAGCTTGGCATTGTATTAAAGACCCTTGGCATTGTATTAATGACCCCAGCTTTGTTTTTCATTATTCAGATGCATCCGATGAAGGGAGCTGTAGCTCACGAAAGCTTATGCTCAAATAAATTGGTTAGTTTCTAAGGTGCCACAAGTCCTCCTTTTCTTTTTGCGAATACAGACCAACACGGCTGCTACTCTGAAAACTATTCAGACAATTTACCAAATCTTTTCCATCCCCTTTGAGTGAGGCATAAAAATGTGGGGAGCTGATGTTATGGGTTTCTTACTCTTCACTCTTTTTCATCTGATTCTTTAACTAAATCTGGCCTATAAAAATCAAATTGAATTCCTAACAAATGCTGGAAAAAGTAGTGGAATCTTCTGTACGCTGGTCTGTGGTGCTGATGCACCTGATAGAAAAGGTGGCAGTACAGTGTAGCAGGGTGTTACCTGATTTTAATCTCAGGTCATTTTTAAGAGTCTGTAACAGCCCCACCTCATTGTTCATCAGCAGGGAATGAAGCCCAAGGTCAGCACCTAGAGGGGGGTGTAGCACACACTCTGCCTGTGTTTTACCTCTACACAACACATGCTCCTAACTCATTGGATGCTGGGTGAGGGGAATTTGCTCTACTGTCTTCTACTTAATTTCCCTTGGGGAAAATCTGAAATTTCTCTCAAGCAAACCGAGGGTCATTCATCAGGCAAAGCACATGCTTGTAATGCCTCAGGAGACATCGTAGCAGAAGCATCTGATATGTGTGTCATTTCTGGCCACACAGTCATTATTGGCTTTCTCACTTTGGGAGCGCTTCCTTTTAGCCACGGATCATGCACTTGACCAAAGGCAATCGGGCTCTCTTTCCAATCTTTCCAGCAGCTGCAGCACCCTGTCTGGAGAAGCACTGACTGGTGACATTGAGGGAAGCGCTGGATTAAAGCACACTCAAACACAGGAACTAACCAGCTTAGCTTAGCTTTTCTCCCTTCAAATGCCTTGTGTTGCTAATTTTGTTTTTGGTAAGTCACAGGGCCGGGGTGTGGCATGAAAAGAGAAATGTCTGCAGAGGCTCAGGTTTAGACACACAACCTCTTCGGGTTAGGGGTATAACAACCGGCATTTTGGGCTAAGCCAGAGTGACACTGCTTCGACAAAAACCCTCAAACTACATTCTGACCGCAGTAAACTCAAAATGACCAACTACCCAGCAGAGCTTCCATGGGATCAGCCTGCAGTTAGAGGAGGGCGGGGGAAAAAAGGGGAGGTGGCTCCCAGCCACTGATCCAATTCCCTGATCTCAGGTCAGTGCCCAGAGTGACATAGAACAACCCTTCTACTTTTCTAAATTAGCCATATGTACCCCATGCCCAGGGTGACCCTAAACCTCGGACTGCCAGAAGCCAGGAGTGGAAGACCGGGGTGGATCACTCCATGCCTGCCCTGTTCTGAACACTCCTCCTGTCACTCTGGTGTGGGCCACCGTCGGAGATAGGAGACACAGCTCTTATGTTCTTAGGTATCCTTGTTGCAGCCAGCAGCTGAACCAACCAGGGATTTGGTGAAGCACTGAGTGCTCTGCCCTGCCCTCAACAAGCCCCCTGTGCTACGGGAGAGAGGGGCTGGGGTGGCGTGAAGCCATGTTCTCTGGCTTAGTGTCACCTGAGGATTCCCCTGTGTTGGAGGAATCCTCGGTTGCCATTTTGGGGCATTTCTCTGGCTGTTTAGTGTTGCCTCCAGAACTGGGACAGAGGATCGATCCTGCTGTCTCCCCAGAGATCCCTTCTCTGGCTTGTCTTCAGCACAAACACCTTGGTTCTCTCTCTGCCCTGATTTTAAGATGTTGGATGGTCAGTGCCTCCCTGAGTCGCTCCGAACCCTAGCCGGGAATTAACCCCTGAAACCCTAAGCTGTCAGATGGCCCTGTGAGCCCTCCTCTCAGGAACATCCCTGAGACAGGGTGCCTCAGGTTTCAGATCTCCCCAGGAGGTGCCAAAATCTGCAAAGACAAAATAAAACTGAACTGCAGAGTCACAGGCCACAGAACATGCGGTGGGAGCCTGCGACCCTGAGCTGCTGGAGACAACTGCTCTGTAACTAACAGCAGCAGAGCAGACCCAGCCAGCTGACCCAGGCGTGGTACGTAGGGTGGATTTAAAACTAGAGGGCCACATCTACCCTGTGTAACACATGTGTAATGACCCTGGAACTGCGGGACAAATTGAACCCTATGGCCAAGGGCCCAGCTCTAATGGGAATTATGGCTGCTTACCCTGTAGGCTGACTCTGGTCTCCATTCACTAAACGTGTACAAGAGGGGGAGCAGACTAGCCATAGCCCTGGCTGCTGGAGTGTACGAACTGATTCACACTGGTTTTCTCTCTGTATGATTCTTCCCCGCTCAGCATACCAACTAGCAAGATGAGTGGAGGTCAGCTGACTGGAGAGCAGCAGCCCACACTCAGAACAGGCTGCTAAATCTGATCCCAGGCTTCATTACCCTCCCACATGCAATGTAAGGGCTTCCACTCCAGATGAGTGCCCCACATCACATGACAAAGGATGGCCATCTCAGAGGGTAAAGCACTCAGGCTATAGGTGCCCCAGGGTGCTCCATCCCCGTTTCGCTCTGAGGCCTCACCCCACTCCACCCCTTCCCCTGTGGTCCCGCCCTCACGCAGCCTCTTCCTGCCCCCGCTCCGCCCCTTTCCTGAGGCCCCCGCCCACTGCTCTCCACCCTCCCAAACAGCTGATCAACAATACCACCAAACAGCTGTGGCTGGTGATTGTTGAGCACCCACTATTTTCTTCCATGGGTGCTTGAGCCCTGGAGCACCACAGAGTTGGTGCCTATGGCTCAGGGTGAATTCCTGGCCCCACTGGAGCCACCAGCAGAATTCCCGTTACTTCAATGGAGCCAGGATTTCAATCTCAGAGTCGTAAGTAATAAGAAATTAGCATTATCCAAGTGAAATCAAACCAGCTGGCATATCACTGCAATAGATGGGAAGAATCTGACCTGCCTACGGGGCTTTCTTTTCTCCCAACATGTCGACGGCTAGAGGAAACTGACACTTCTTTAAACCTTTCAATACTGTATTTAAGAAGGACTTGTAATTCGTGTTAAATATAATATTTCACTGTGAAAGTCTTTTATTTAGTTATTTATGCTGACCTCAAGGTTTCTACCAAGCTGCTCAAAAGAAATAAAATGTGCCACATAGAACTTCTGATTTAAGTGGGGCTACAGATTTGTGATCCAAATGAGAGCAGAGTTGGGTGAAAATTATGCAATTTTTCTTCATGGCAATTAAATTTTTTTTTTGTTTTACAGAAATCTCACTGCCATAATCGAAATGCACCACAAGTGGTGAAAACAGCTTTTTTGATTTCAGACTATCTTTCTGTGTATAACTGAGGTCAAGATATCTTTATTTGCATTATATTATTCAGCCACTAAAGCAGTCTTTGTGTTGTACAGAGTTCTAAACAGGCTGTGGTCCATGGTGAACAAGAGAAACAAGGCTGGAACTGAGGTTGTGTGGAAGCCTGTTTGTATGTGGTTTATTTAATAAAATTCTGTTGTTTAAGATTAAGATTGACTGCAATTCCATCCATCATTACAGCCAGAGTAGGCCCAGATCTGTTGATTTCTGTGGTGGTTGTTGGTCCCCTGGAGAGCAATTAGCTACCCCTCTTTCCATGAACCTGTAGTTTCTATCTATCCTCTCAATTCACATGTGGGTTCCTCCTGCTTAGCCATGTGGAAGCTGCTAGCACATAAACCAAAAAGCCTTGATGCTGTATGAAAAATAAAAATCAACCTAGTTTTGAGCTGTCTGTGCAAACCAGTGATTTACATTGATTTACATATGATTTGTGTTTCATCAGTAACCCCTATATAAATGTGTGGAAAACAACATTTTAATCAGTTTAATGTGGGTAAACAATGCAATATCTCAGTCTGAACCTGAGGATGATTTGAATCACAACCTCAAGTGGTTTGTATAATCACCCCAAAGTACCAATGCTTCTCCAGGCTGCTAAACTGGGCTGGAAACCACACGAGAAGAATCTCTCCCAAGATGTCTTGTTCCCCTGGCTTATTGTGCAGATGAAAAGCTTTTCTCATGCTACTTGGGCATTTCCAATCCTGATCAGAGCCCAGGAGGTGGGAGGGAAGAATAGCTCTAAACACATTTTGGGTTGTAGGCGAATGTTTGGGTCTGTTCTGATCCTGCGCCACATGCTAAGGTAGCGGAGAGTCACAAAAGGGGGAGGTTCTACATTTGTGGCATAATCTATGGATCCCCCTCCAGCCTCAGAAGTTTCCTGTGAGATCTACAGATTAAGGAAGATTTGCCCCTCACCTCTCAATGGAAGAATGAACAGGAAACTTCTTGAGTTTCAGCTCACAGAGTCTGCTTTCTCTGGTGTGGGTTATTCCTGCTTAGGAGAGAGCCCTTCATTCTTACTGTTATTATTTATATTAGAGTATTACCTAGATGTGCACATTGAGATCAGAGCCCCATTGTGCTGGGTGCTGTACGTACATAGAAAAAGACAGTTCTTTCCCCCACAAGGAGTTAACAGTATAAATAAAAAAAACCAGACAGATGGCAAACTGAGGCACAGAGACACAGAAGGTACGTCTCTACTTTGCAGCTGAAAGTGTAATTTCCAGCCGGGGTAGACATGTCAGCTGTGATCAAGCCAGTGGGCTAAATATAACAATCAGGCCGGGGTGGCATAGGTGGTGGCACGGGCTACCCAACTGTGTACTTACCATGGGTCTTGGCCACAGCCACATTGCTGTTTTTAGCATAGCAGCTTGATCAAAGCGTGTGTACATCTACCCAAGCTGGTAATTACAGTTTCAGCTGCAGTGTAGATGAACCAAAAGTGACTTGCTCAAGGTCAAAAAGGAAGTCTGCGAATGGAAACCAGCTTTCCTGTGTTCCAGTAAAGTACCTTAGCCACGAGATCATCTTTTAATTTATCTCCAAAATAATCCTGACGGTAACATTAGCTAGCACAATTTTACTCATGAAGAAAAAAAGTGGTTCTTATTCTATCAAATCTATGTAAACTACATGAGCTCTGAAAGAGTGTATAAAAATGTTATACATTCAATACAGGACAGGTGGACCAGATTCTGTAAATCCAGAACAACTCATTGGACAGCTAAGGGGGTATATAACAGAGGTCTATAAAATCATGACTGTTGTGGAGAAAGTAAATAAGGAAGTGTTCTTTACCCCTCATGTAACACCAGAACCAGGAGTCACCTAATGAAATTAATAGGCAGCAGGTTTAAGCAAACATAAGGAAGTACTTCTTCACCCAGTGTATAGCCAACCTGTGGAACTCCTTGCCAGGGGATGTGTGAAGGCCAAAAGTATAACTGTATCTAAAAAAGAATTAGATAAGTTCATAAAGGATAGGTCCATCAATGGCTATTGGGACTCAACCTCATGCTATGGGTGTCCCTAAACCTCTGACTGCTGGAAGCTGGGACTGGACGACAGGGGATGGATCACTCGATAAATTGCCCTGTTCTGTTAATTCCTTCTGAACCATCTGGCACCAGCCACTGTCGGAAGACAGGATACTGGGATAGATGGACATTGGTCTGACTCAGTATGGCCGTTCTTATGTTCTAACATGGGCAATACAGCAGAGACAAGAAGGAATATAGAGGGGAAAGCTAATGAATATCTTAGATATCTGTATACTAATACAAGAAGTATGGGGAATAAACATGAAGAACTAGAAATACGAGTGATCAATCACAATTAAAACATAATTGGCATCACAGAGACTTGGTGGGAAAATTAACATGCCTGGAATATTGGTATAGAAGGGTACAGATTTGTTCAGAAAGGACAAGCAGGGAAAAGAGAGAGGCGGTATATTGAGGATGTATACATTTGCACTGAGATAGATGTGGGAAGCAGACCCGTTGAGCGTCTCTGGCTAAGGATAAAAAGGTAAAAAACAAGGGAGGTGTCACAGCTGGGGTCTACTATAGACCACGTGACAAGGAAGAGAGGTGGTTGAGGCCTTTTTAAAATAACTAGCAAAATCATCCAAAGCCCAGGACTTGGTGGTGATGGGAGACTTCAACTACCCAGACATCCACTGGAAAAATAATACAGCAGGGCACAGATTATCCAACATGTTCTTGGAATGCATTGGAGACAACTTTTTTATTGCAGAAGATGGAGAAAGTGAGTGGGTGGCTTTCTAGATTTGATTCTGACAAACAGGGAGGAACTGGTTGAGAAATGATAGAGTTCATGATTCTAAGGAATGGTAGGAGGGAAAAGAGCAGAATAAAGCAATGGACTTCAAGAAGGCAGACTTTAGCAAACTCAGAGAACTGGTAGAGAAGATCCTGTGGGAAGCAAGTCTAGGGGAAAAAATAATTCAGCAGACTTGGCAGTTTTTGAAAAAGAGACATTACTATGGGCACAAGAGCAAACTATCTTAATGTGTATGTGAGATAGAAAGTATGATAAGAGACCACCCTGGCTTCATGAGATCTTCAATGACCTGAAACTCAAAAGAGAGTCCCACAAAAAGTGGAAACTAGGTCAAATTACAAAGGATGAATATAAAAAAACAACACAAGCATGGATGGGACAAGACTGCCTAGTAAGCGGTATGGCAGAAAAGGATCTGGGGGTCATAGTGGATCACATCTAAATATAAGTCAACAGTGTAATGCTGTTGTAAAAAAGCGAACATCATTCTGGGATGTGTTATCAGGAGTGTCATAAGCAAGAAACCAGAAGTAATTCTTGTGCTCTACTCAGCACTGATTAGGCCTCAACTAGAGTATTGTGTCCAGTTCCTGGCATCACACTTCAGGAAGGATGTGGACAGACTGGAGAAAGTCCAGAGAAGAGCAACAGAAATTATTAAAAGTTTAGAAAATGACCTATGAGGGAAGATTAAAAAAAATGGGTTTGTTTAGTCTGGAAAAGAGAAGACTGAGGGGGGACGTGATAACAGTTTTCAAGAATGTAAAAAGTTGTTACAAGGAGGAGGGTGATAAATTGGTTTCCTTATACTCTGAGGACAGGACAAGAAGCAATGGGCTTAAATTGCAGCAAGGGAGATTTCGTTGGGACAATAGGAAAAACTCCTATCTGTCAGGGTAGTTAAGCACTGGAACAAATTACCTAGGGAGGTTGTGGAATCTCTGTCATTGCAGATTTTTAAGAACTGGTTAGACAAACACCTGTCAGGGATGGTCTCTAATACTTAGTCCTGCTTCTGTGTAGGGGACTGGACTAGACGACCTGTCAAGATACGTTCCAGTCCTGCATTTCTGTGATTCTATGGTTCTCTTACTAAGCTTTAAACAGGTCCTAAAAACTCACACCTCAGCACAACAGGAACACGTTTTATCATGTAAATGCTGAAATTTTATATATTAACAAACCGCATGGAAGGTGTGAAAACATACAACCTGATTCTAAGTAAGACACTCAGAAAAGGTACACTCCTGTACACAGAGTGATACATCCACAGATGGGTACATAGGAGCCTTCACTTTCACCTGATGTAGTTTATGACCTCAGCAATCCTATTGCATGCTGGTGGCTCCTGATTACTTGCCTCAGCACCTCTATTTTGTAAGGTCCCCCCCACAGAAAATGGCACGAAGGGCCAGATTCAGCAGTGAGCTCAATGGTGCTGTCACGTACCTTTCAGAGGTCAGTCGCAGTTTCACCAACTCCAAGTGTTCAAAAAATTCCATGTCAGGGCCCAAAAATTATGAAATTGTTTTAAAAATCGTAAGTTTTAAAAAGAATCAATGTTGGTTTCTGTTTATTTGCCTTCTGAGATTTGTGCCTGTAGGCCTCATGTTTTTAGGCTCTCTCCATAACCATGAAAGCCAGAAACTTACTTTTAAAAACAAAATGAAAGCTGAGTGTTGGCAAACTGTGTAATGAATTGTGTTAGTCAAACAGATATACTAACCAATGTTAGAGAAATGAATCATATATATATATTTATAGGAAAATTAAAGGAATTTGGTTTTTGTATGTGTCCCTGCTGATGCAGCATTCCAGAAATTTGTTGAAAAAACAGAGCAGTAAGGTAAAAACAACCAGAAGGAGCCAGTGGGATTAACAGCAGGGAGTAGATGATAGAAGCAGACAAAAGTAAATTTTGGTAGGATAAGCAAGAATATACTAGTTTATGTTAGTATTGTGATTTATGCATAAAAATGTTTAGTCAGGGGGGTTAGAGTGGATAGGTACACAAAAGAGGTAACTCTTTTACAAAAGAGTAAATTGAGTCTGAGTAAAGTTACGGAACAGGGTATAAAAGACAGTGATTGACAACAAGAGAATGGAGAAGAGATAGGGGAAGACCATAGCAGAGACCAGATATTTGAAAGAAGTCACCCTGTCCCCAGGAGAGATAACTTGATCAATTACTTTGCTTGCCTTATCTGTGTTCACATGTATATGTAATTCATAGGTGACAACTCCATTGTCTTAAAAACATAGAAGATAAAGGCTACAAAAGCCTATTTTAAGCCTAAATTGGAGTGGATCTCATCTGTCACACAACATGAGGTTCTCCTGGAATCACCTGACTCCAGGAGCTGGGTCTTTAAGAAGAAACATCAAATATCATGAGAGTTGGCAACACTGTCCAAGATCTCCTGTGTAAAGCACTCTGAGATGAGCTGGATGTTATTATTTCTGAGAGGGCACGTCTCCACTTCACCACCCTACTTTTGGAGCCTTTCCCCTGGCAGGGTAGGTGGACGGTAGCAAGAAAGAATGTGCTCCCAAGATGTGGAGGGGGAGAGTCGAGCATCTGTAGAGCTCTGCAGTGGTTGCCTAAGATGCAGACCATACTAAGATGGAATAATAGCTATTCTTGCTTCCACTGGGGTCAAAGCGCCCAGACTTGGGTGGGGGTTGTAAAGATGCTTTCCCTGTACTGCCTATGTTCCAATAAAGTATGTCCTCTGAAGTCTGCAATTCATCCTCATTCATTGCAGGTATTTTACAGGAATATTAAAACCCTGAATGCTGACCTTTCTGGAACCCCACTTACTGCTTGTCTCTAATTTTACACAGCTGTCCTTTCAAGCACCTTCTCATCTCTTTCTAACCTGTTATTTCTCCATACACAGTCACTACCCAGCTTTTTTACAATGTGGATGGCATCCTGAAGAATGACACAATATAGTCTTTACAGCTGGTGAAAAGCAGTGACCTTGTATGGGATGAAAAAGGAAGAGACACTTTGACTTGAATGAAAAATGACAACATCAAAACTAAAGAGAAGATAAATAATAACTCCAGTTGGACAGGAGAGAGGACTGAGATTTCAAGGGGGGCAGCTGAGATTGCCTGTCTTACTGCAGAGTCAATCAGCTTGATGCATGTGTCCTACGTAAAATAAGTTACCATACACATAAGTATTTAAAAGCTTTTCTTATTGAAAAGAAATCACCTTTGGATGATTTACAGTTCCTTTCCCATGACTTGGCACTGCTGGGTAGTTTTCCTTTCTTTTACAACTGGGAGTGAATTTGGTCATCCTGAATCTTGGGGGAGTGAGAGCATCACTGCAACCCATCCAAAGAAAGGAGTGGTTTTTTGTAACCATTACACAGTCCTGCTAACAGATCCTCCTAATCCAGAACAGGGGTGGGATTTGTAAAGGACCCCAAAGGAGTTACCCCCCTTCCCATCCCAAATCAATGATGTTACAAATAGGGTGAGACAACCAAGCTGTCTCTCTAGTGAACTAGTGTCACCATTTGAACTCAGATCCCCATCAATGGGAGGCAGATGCATTAATGCACTACACCCATCTAATGTGTGCACATCTACAGACGTACCTATAACAGTTATAGTTCTCAGTGAGCATTTTTAAAGTTATAAAGTGATATGACACTATGTAAATGAGATCCATGGGATACATATACACATATAACAGATATATTATACATCTAATCCCTGGATCTCATTTATACAGTCATATCACTTTATAACTTTAACAATACTCACTGAGGACTATAGTCATGCTAAGGTTACAACAGCTGAACACTTAAAAAGTCATCAGAAAAGTGAGTTTTCAAAATCCAATTTAACTCAAACTTTCCAAACAAATTCACTTTTGGGTGGAGACAGAAAATGGAATGTTCTGGCCAAAAAGGAAAATTTTTGAGGGAGTACCAAAAGAGTGAAAACAAGGGATTAAAACATAAATACCTTCTTAAATCTTAACTATTTATAGGCTCGTGTTTCGTAGAGGAGGTGCCATGGGCTAGTTTATTGAACATGGAGTTGGAAGCTGGGAAGTTCTAAATAATAATCCTGGCTCTGATAATGACCGGCATGCGGTCTCAGGAAAGCTAGTTAGGGCAACCTGTCCGGATTCGTGTAGCTAGAGTTAGGCACTTCAATCATATTTAGGCACCTCAGTGAAAAATGTCTGATTTTCAGAGGTGCTGAGCACTCACGGCACCCACTAAAGCCAACCGGTGATGTGCCGGCTCAGTGCCTCTCAAATATGGCCATTTTTACTAAGGTGCCTGACTCTAGGCAGATTCATTGGAAAATCTGGCTTTAACAAATGTAGATTAAATTGAGGGCTGAGTCCAGGTTTATGTCATTTACACCTTTTTTCGGCATTCTCAGCATGGGCCTTATGATGCCATTAGTTTCAGAACTTCTCACTGACTGGAACTGGGAAGCTCCGCTTAGACACAGCTGGCACAATTTGGTCCCATGTCTGTTATCCATCTTAGGCTGGCACCTATTTACTAATGTTTGCCATATACCCCTTTACACATCATCTTTGCATTTGGGCCCCTGAATCCAAGTCCAGGGAGCTTAAAAAAAGGTAGAGTGAGCTGCATGATGGGCCCAGAGCAGAGGGGTGGGTATCATAGGAAAAGGAGGAGGAGGCCTCCCGAACTGAACATACGCCTTCCTTTACATCCTCGGTGTGCAAGACACTCCAATAGAGACATCCTTCCACCCATTTGCTGACATAACTGATCACTTCTAAACCCCTCTCTTCTGTGCTGCGCTTTGCTCTGTTTGCAGAGTAGGTACATCATAATCCTTCCCTTCTGCTCAGGGGGGTTGTGAGGGGTCGTTAATGTTAGGATAGAGTTTTGAAAATATAAAGCTCCTATATAATTGTCATGCATTATTAATGACAACACCCTAGCGATCCTACCCAGGGCTTTCCACACAGGGCTAGAGACAGCCTCCAAAGGAGCCGAGTGCATCCCAGAAACCACTCAAGTGAAGCACTCCTACCCCGAGCACTGTTAAGGAAAAGAAAATAAAGTGACCTTCTGGATCTCTGTATTCACAGTGTAAAACATCTGTTCCAATGGAAAACAATCCTAGAAAATCCCTTCAGCCTCTCACATAAACTGACAGAAACACAGTACATTTTAGGACATTCCTCCTGTTTAGAAATGTAAATTAGCTAGTGTTACCAATGGCTGGCAGATAGGAAGAAAACGTCCCCTACCCTCACCAAACTCTGGAAGAGAAGCAGCAGGACTGCAGAACTGAAGAATTTATTAATTTCCCAGAGGGTACTAATATTATCACAAGTGTACAAATTCTTTCATCTCAAATGAGCCCAAAGCAATCTACTAATTTAACAAATTGGCATGTGAACTCTAGATGCGGTTCACTTCACCACTGAAATGCAGCCACTTCTAGGGTGCAATGCAGCAGTTGTTTAGCAGCACATACTGTTACACAGCAGAAGTGACAGAGACCTGAAGATGAGCTCTGTATAGCTCGCCTCTCTCACCAACAGAAGTTGGTCCAATAAGTGATATTACCTCACCCGCCGTGTCTCTCACAGAGTGCCATATCTAGCTGCAACTGCAGGGGGAGTCTAGGTAGGCAGAATGCAATTACTCACGCTGGGGTTTGGTTAGGACACTATTTAATAGCCCCACTCTTGTGCAAAATGCAGTGGTCAAGACGTATGTCTTATGTGAAAGATAACAGTCAGTAGCCCAGTCTCCTCCAGCACCAGGCCTGGGATACTGATTCCTCACTTAGTGGAAAAAGTCCCAGTTACGGAAACTGAACACCATTTCCCAACAGAACCTGCATATCTGAAGACTTGTTAACCAAGTGCTGACACAGCCTGATTCTCCTCTGCTTGTGAGCACTGTCAGGGTCCCCAGCAGCAGTACAGTGGCTCAGAGACAGCTGGAGAAGGATGTGTGTGGTTCAGGACATGTACAACCTAGTCAATGCCAAAGACACACAGTGCCTGTTGCTCTGATCTTCAACACCCTCTTAGCTGGGACATCACGAGTAGAGGCAGAAGTGCCAGCTATCTATTTCCAGGCAGTTCTGGTGCAGTGAAGGCGGCAAACTAGTGATGTGAAGGCTGAAAGACAGCACAGAGCTCATGCTTAAACGCAATGGTTTTTCAGCTCTCTCTCTCCCCCGTCCGCACACTACAACCATACCTAGGACGCTAACAAATGTGGCCATATACACACTGTGATCTCCCATGTTGACTTTTAATAGACTATGGTAACTTTAACTTATTAGTGGATGTGCCACAATATTGCTTTCTGGTTCCACTGTCACATTTTAACAAAAAAAAAAAGGGGTCAAATCTGTTCTGAGTTGAAAGGCAGAAATAGACTTTATAAAACCAACACCACCAAAGCTTTATATAAAGCTACTAGTCATGTGGACTGGAGAGATCTGGGAATTGCTCCTTTATAAAAATTAGATTTTATAGGTGAGAAGAGGGGGGGCTATGATCCACTGAAATTCCACAGGGATTCTCTGCAAGGAAGTATAAGCTGAAGATGGCTATTAAAGGTAAATCTTTCCTGAGCCACAGAAAGAGTCTTTATCTTGGCAATGAAAGTGTTAAGTCTTATTTGAAATTGTCATAGGGATAAAACTGTTTGATTCACCCTGCTTTACTGTACAGATCAGTTCACACATCCTCACACACAAGCGTGTTGGGCTTTGGCTTCAGTGACTTCTGCCCAACTGCACTAGGGACTGCAGCCAAGAGCAGTGAAATCCCTTTGGTCAACCCTACTCAATCAGTAGGAGCTAAATGTCAAGCCTAGCATCTTTTCACTGGTTCTTCCTTCCCCACTGGATTGTCTTGTCCTTACAAGGACACCTCTGCCTGTCAGAATGTGTCAGCTCACCCTGGGCATGAATCCCAAGCCAGCTGGCAGTTGGAAAAGCCAGCAGCCACTCGCTGGGCTCCTCAAGCGCTTTGAGCCAGTGCAACAAGTGAGAAAAGGCAGTTTGACACATTGCAGCCAGAGGAGCCTGTGAGAAAGGGCCCAAGAAAGGCAGCACGAGAAGGGAGAGCAGGAAGGAAGGTCTCTGGATGAGGCAGCTAAGGGAGCAGGTGAGGGTTCAGGAAGGCTGATGAGCCCCAGGAGCCTAGGGAGGCCTGCAAGCTCTGGTCCAGAGCTCCAGGCAACAGAGAGACAGAGGGAGGACAGTGATAGGGAGCACTACTTTATTTATGATAATTCAAAAACCTAACACATAAACCGCAGAACAGAGAGAGACAAAGCAGGCTGCTCCATAAAAACAGAGAGAAGCACAGCTCACTAGAATGGCCGTTTGCAAACTGACTCTGCATGCTTTCCTACAAAGCCCCCTACTTGTAAGCAGCACCAGGAAAACCTTTGAGAATTTAAAGTGATAGATCATAATTTTAATGCAATTTTCAATACAAGCTGGTGATACCAACAGCACGGAACCAGATTTCAGAAAGGGCTGGAGTGCTTGGGGGCAGCCTGCCAAGAGCTTCCAACTGCTCTAGTACAAAAGGAATGCTAAAACCATGAAAATAAAGAACTAGGAAGGATAAAAATCCAAAAGGTTTAGTGGGAAGGGTTTCTCTGAAGAGCTGCAATAAACCATATGGGCGTCATTTGGTTAGAGTTTAGCCATGTCTGCTGGCTCATGAAGAGACAGAACAGGACTGCAGTCCCCCTGGGCACAGCTGTTCTTCCTGGTACCTATAGGGGAAGATGGCAAACTTGGCTACATTACAGGCTTAGGGGCGTCTCTTGCAAGGGGTTGCTATTCACAATAGGTCCTTCTGGGGATTTGTTTGGAGAGCACATGTCCTGTCATGGCATAGATCTCACAATATTACCAGCATCCCCAAAATACAGCTTGTTTTTAAAAAAAAAGAGAGAGAGAGAGAGAGAGAGGAAATGTCATTTTTTCTCTGCAATTCTTCAGTCTTGCAGGGCCTAGTTTTCAGTCTATTTGACTTTATACAAATCAGAGTAATGTTTCCCAATTAAATGGAAGATCGTTACTCTCACACAGCTTGTCTGTCTTGGAAAAAATGGGTATCCTTCAGTTTTCAGAACTCAGTATACACAGCCTACAAAAACCCTCTTCCATTTTAAGGGTAGCAGCCACCGTCTAAGGACTTTCTGTTACTGGCTCAACTTCAATTAAAAAGGTTTCTTTTATTCCAAGTGGTCTAAGAAAGGTTATAGAAACAGGGTTTGTTTGTTTTTTTAGGGTAAAATCCTGGCCCCAGTCAAATCAATGGCCAAAGTCTCTGATCTCAATAGAAGCTGGATTTCACCTCTGGTCTTTGCCCTACAAGTTTCTAAGGGATAATTCCTGTTCTAGATCCCCTGTCTAACACACTCAATTTTTGGATCTCAATTTAATTTTTAAATACAGACAGATCTGGGAAGCCCAAACTAATGCCACCCACCTACCTCATTTCACCAGCAGAGAAAGGAGAGAGAGAGAGAGAGAGTGTGTGTGTGTGTGTGTGTGTGTGTATGAGACAGTTGTGTACTGTCGCTTTCTCCTGGTCTGGGAAGGATTGTGCAGTGTGCCCTCAGTGTCTTTCTCCTTCCCAAAGCATGTGTTTAACCGTCACAAGGGGTGTAGCAATAATCACATTCCAGACAGCCTGCGTAGCATTTCCTTGATTAAAGTCTCCTAGTCTTCATTTGGCTATTGACTGGTGACTACTGCACCCTACCACTCATCAGGTACATGTCAATCAAAAAGCCTGCTGGGACAGGGAAGCCTCCATTAAACAGATTAAAAGTCCTTCCCTCCCCACCCTACAGCCCATTACTCTTGCAGAGATCTTATACAGCGTTTCAGCGCTAGCCACTACTGCCTGTCTGCTGGCAGGTGGTGAAGGTAAATACGGATCTACAGGGCAATGAATAATGTATCTGTGTAACAAGGTGTTATTCAGATGAACCCTGTGAACAAAGGGCCCAGCCATGCCTTCAGGTCACTTGTTATCTGATGGCGCCATCCCCACTGCACTGTGCTTCCTCCAAGTCCCACTCACTAAAGTTCAGCCAGGGTGAGGCCAATGTCACCCACCAACCCTGGAGCCAAGTTAAATGTTATCTGGGACCCTGCTGCATCCACGGGGAGGGGGCAGGTCTTGGAGCCAAGGGCCCTGTCTTCCCCAAAGATCTCTGAACATCCATGGGAATTGGTGGGCTATGGAAGCTGACTCTTCCCTTCCTACCTGCTTTTTCTGTCAATTGATCAATCTAGGATCCCCTCACTGAATTCTTCTACCCACTGTCCCATGCCAAGATTTCCCTCCCCTGTAGCTAGGAAGTAAGAGAGGCTGGTCATAACGAATTTGAACCTCTTTGCAACCATTCCCTCCCATCCCTCCCCCACATATGATCTAGCCCAAAGGCAGCATACAAATACAAAAATATTTATTTTTGTGGGGGGCAGAAAGAAAACACACAGTGATGTGGCACAAAGGTTTTATCGGCATGTGCTTGCTGCATGCCTGGAGAGCAAGCTGGGAATGAGCCACTGAGTTTGGTCGTCAGTCCAGATGGGTGGTGGCAGGGCCTTCCCAGAGTGTCGGACTATGACTTGTTCTGGAAGTACCACATACGGTCACAAAGCAGGCTCCAGAATGTTTTAGTGTTTGAAGTTGGCTTTATCGGGTCTGTTTGACTCAACCCAGCCCTGGTCAAGCCAAGCTGCCTTGGTTCACATCAGTCCAACTCAATAGGTCTCACTGGAGACAAAAAAGAGAGCAAATACAACTTAGAAACCTCTCGAAAGGGCCACTGGGAACGTGCCGTCTCCTAAGCAATGAGACAGGGAAATGGGATGGAGCACAGGAAGAGACAAAAGCACTCAGCAGCTACAGGGAGAGATGCAGCAACTTGCAAAACAGCCCCTTTAGGGCTGCAGCTGCTTAGCTCTGTGGGATCTGAAGAACCCACTCCAGAAAGGCATGCTGGGAAAAGAGGGCCTACAAGCGTGCCCCCATGCAGCAAGGACAATGATTAGGATGAGGGAGTCACCACAGAGGTGGTGGTGATGGTGAAGGGGTTAATTCTACATTCCCACTAGTAAAACCCTTCTCTAGACCTGGCTCACCTCATGTCTTAACTACCAGGCCTTCCTCTTCACTGCATCCCTGCCTTTGACCCATCTAATTCATTCACACAGCAGGTCAGTGGTGGACCTGGGAACAGAACAGAGCTGTTGGTGCTCCTGGGCCAGCGTGCTAGCCACTCAACCATGCACTCTAGCGTTCAATAAATAATGGGACACTGCTTAGTCTAGCTCCAGGACTTGAATTTCTACATCTGCTGCTTCAGGTCTCCACCCCCCAATACACTGAGCTACACTGGCAACTTTTAATTAAAATGATAGATATTGACTTATGGTGGAATCCACAAGACAACATTTTCTTTTGGCTCATTTCTAATTCTGATCTGCTGCAGCAAACCAAAGAGGGACACAAAAGAAGTGTGGCAGAGTTCCCAGGTACTACTTTCACTTCAGCGAGTTTTCTCGAAGCATATGCCTAGTAGAAACAGGATTAAGAGAAGACCATTTTTTTTCCTTTAAAGCCTATTTACTTTAGCTGCCATTGACTGCCAAATAAAGTATTATGATCCGTAATTATTAGCTGGCAGCGTTCCCAGCATTGAAAATAAATAAGTTGTGTGATTTGATTAGGCTGCCAATACAACTAAAGTACAGCATTGTAGTTAAGCCCACAGATGCTGTCAGGGTCAAACCTCTCACGGATTGATACTGGGCTCAGGAGGGCTGAGTGAAGGACAGCACCACTCAGGAAACATGAAGACAGATTGCTCCAGGTGACGGCACTGAGGTGAAGCATCAGGGGGCCATGGCTGGAGATGGGAGTTTGGATAGGGAGGGCCAGGGTTCTGAAGTGGCACCAAACATTTTCTCTCGGGTGATGGGTTGGCTGGTTCTTTTTCACATGCTCAGGGTCTAACTGACCAGCACAGGCAGAACAGTACATACCTTTGACACCTCACCACTAGCACAACTGCCTTACAGCTCAGAGAACACACCGCAACCTTTACTCTTCCCGAGCCAGCTGCCAGCGCCATCTACCCCAGAATTCAGCCCTCCACCACACACCCTCCCCTTGTGTTGGGTACGCTGTGCATAGACAATCGGACGCACAAAGCTACGGTGTTGCGTATTACTAAAACATAATGTATTAATAAATCACAGTCCTCTGCTTAGTACTGTGCACTTATCCCTTCTGCTTGTTGCATCCACCTGCTGTCCCTTGTCTTATACCTTGTCAGGGTTCCCTCCCCACTCTGAACTCTAGGGTACAGTCGTGGGGAGCCGCATGAAAGACCCCCTAAGCTTATTTCTACCAGCTTAGGTTAAAAACTTCCCCAAGGCACAAATCTCTACTTGTCCTTGTACTGAGGTATGCTGCCACCACAAGTGATTTAACAAAGAACCAGGGGAAAGGACCACTTGGAGTTCCTCTTCCTCCAGCAATCCCCCCAAGCCCTTACACCCCCTTTCCTGGGGAGGCTTGAGAATAAAATTCTAACCAATTGGTTAGAAAATGATCAAAGACCCAAACCCCGGGGTCTTGGAACAATGGAAAAATCAATCAGGTTCTTAAAAGAAAGATTTGATTTAAAAAAAAAAAAGGTAAAAATCATCTCTGTAAAATCAGGATGGAAAATACTTTACAGGGTATTCAGATTCAAAACACAGAGGATCCCCCTCTGGGCAAAACCTTAAAGTTACAGAAAACAGGAATAAACTTCCCTCTTAGCACAGGGAAAATTCAAAAGCAAAACAAAAGAGAAACTAATCCGCCTTGCCTGGCTTACCTATACTGGTTGCAATATTGGAGACTTGGATTAGGATGGGTTGGAGAAGATGGATTTCTGTCTGGCCCCTCTCAGTCCCAAGAGAGAATGGCCACAGAAACAAAGAACCCAAAACAACCCCCCCACCACCAGATTTGAAAGTATCTTTTGTCCCCATTGGTTACTTTGGTCAGATGCCAACCAGGTTATTTGAGCTTCTTAATCCCTTACAGGTAAGGAGCAATTTTAGGCTACCCTTATGGTTATGACATAACTAGACTGTAAACTCTCTGGGGCAGGGAATGTCTTGGTGTTGGCTTTGTACAGCACCTAGCGCAATGGGGCAGGGGCATACTGGTGCAAACACAAATCATGAAGAAGAAAAAGAAGAACATCACATGTCACAAACAAATACTACTATCAGCAATCAAATCAATTAGAATATTTGGCAGAACAAATACTTTTTATGCAAAATTGAGAGAAATAATTTGAGAGGCAAACTTCAGTGTGACAGAATCTTAGATGGGTTTTTAGCCAGTTTATGGGATGACCTTTGGAATTACTCCTCTTCTCTATCAATGTTTCTCTCAGCCAGAGATTTTTCTCAGTGTAGATAATCAAAGCAGATTTTTAGAGACATTCTTCCTTTCATCACAACTAAAAGCTTGATCTGAAAATGAATTCTCTCCCAATATTTGAAAGTCAAGTCACTGTGAACACACAATGGTCCCCCTTTCATACAGTAGACTGGTAGCTCCTCCACTAACATTTTCTGGAGTGGGCACAGAAAACTCCTGCTGTTGGAATGGTAGTTGCCCTGAGTAGTCCTGAGAGCACCAATCTTTCTGATCAAATTCCAGTAGAGAGCACACTTGCTTTTCCTAATGCTGTACTGAAATTCTACAATGGGTAGATCGTGTCGCTTACAATACTGTGGGATGAGTGCCCTCTTCATAACCACAGAGAGCTAAAGATCTTCAGGCAGATCCTGGACAGATATCCACTCCAGTCATATGAATGAGGCCACACAGGTGGTAAATCAGAGCATAATTTGGACCTTAATATACTTCCTGATGCTGAAAAGTCCTTCAGAATACAGCAGGGAGAGTGTAAACACAATTCAATACATTCCTGTATTACATCTTGTTTACTAAAACGCTCAGTCCATGAACTTAATGCCTAGCTTAGTTTAAGGACTGTTTGATCCAATCGCTCATATAACATACTTTTCTTAAATGATAAATGAAAGCCGCTTTAGTTGCTTTCCTTTCCTTTTTGTTTGCAAATCATAAGGTCTCTAATAAACAAATGTTGCTTTGAGTGCCCCTGCTGCTGGATGAGCTCTACAAACAGTTAGCCTATAACAGCTGATCATGCTTTTGAAAACAGATTTTACCCTTTCCCCCAACTCTTCATTGCAGATCTGTGCACAAGCACTTAGGGCTTGTTACTTGGCAACAGAGCACTGAGCCACAAGTGGCTATGGAGTCTGAAATCGTTTTCATGATTTTCCTAACCAAAGTACCACAGCACCACACTGTTGTTTCTAAGAGAACAAGTGAATAAAAACTCCAGCAATATTTTCCGGTGTCTGTGTTTTTTTCAAAAGGATTTTTTTTATTAGCAGAGCTACATTCGTTTTTCTTTTTCTACGTTGTGCGTTCTGCTTCTTTTTTCTGTAATGTGCACTTGTGCACACACACACACAGTAGCAAAAATGAGTTATGCTTAAGGAAATTTGGTTTCAAATAGAATCTTCTGTTTTTCAGCCCAGTGTTTTTGACAGAGTGCACAATTTTACAGTCTCGCCAAGTCATTACTTTGCCTCCTTGGTTGGCTGAAACTAGTGATTCCTTATGCCACCTACATGTGCAACGGAGATGTTTCTCTTCTGCTCAATTTCAGAAGGAAATACATGAAGGTGATGGGGGGAATAGATGAAGGGCTACAGTTCTCATGGAGGGATTTGCTCCTATAAGACTTCGTTACTGAACAAAAATTCTGATGCAAGGCAGCAGTCACCCGGAGCTTTTGATTGACACAATGTCCTAATCTCCAGGCTTGAAAGCCATCAATGAAAACAAAAATATTAAACTAGCCTGAGTTCATTTATTCTAAAACTGGAACTGGAGAGTTCATTTGACTGGCTCCTGCTACTTGCAAGGAAAAAAGGAGAGGACATGGACGGATATTTTGGGGCAGCTTTAACTGAGGGGACATGCCATTACTAGGATACTAGTTTAAGTCACCATTTACATTTGTGTAAGAAGATTCCAGCAGAACTCCATTACCAATTATGGCTTTAACCTTTTCCCCAAGGGGGCTTAGTTAGATATTTATGAAGACTAGCAACATGACACACTGTGAAATCAGGTCTTGTAGAAACTTCATTTCCTCTCTCTTAGAAATTGGAGGGGGGGGGAGGGGGGGGGGGAAAGACTTTGGCAGCAAATAGTAGAATCTTATCTTGTAACCTTCACAGTTTCAGAGATGACTGTTCTGGAGCAAATGACCCAGAATGTTGACACTTACAGGGATGAAATATCATTGGGAAGCCCAGAGAATGATTCAGGGAGTACAATTCTCACTGCTTATATGGGTAATGTAAATGTGCAGCTAGGGTCCAATCCAACTTGCCCTTGAAGTCAGTGTGAGTCTTTCCATTGACTGCAATGGGAGCTCGATCGAGTCCATTGTTCCCTGGTACGTATAAGAATAAAATCATAGCCTCGGGGCAATTACTGCGTGGTATGCTTAAAAAGATTGTCTTAATGAGGGCTGAAAAGGAAGAGCTCCCACAAAGAAAGGTTTTCCTTTTTTGTCTGTTTTCTCTACCCCAGTATAAGGAAATCAGGTCAGTTCCTTGTCTTGCTATTTATTCTGAACCAAAGGTAAAACTGAAATTTCACTAGATCCTCTGTTGGGCTAATTCCCAAGCTGGTTGTTTACACTGAATGTGGGATATTACAAGCGATGACGCTGGTTTTGAGAAAGCAGAGCTTTTCACTATTACATATCTCTGGATACTACCTGATTAACTAGTGAGGGTTCTGAACTGTACATTTTCCCCGTATAACTATTTGCGTTGGCCCAGATTCAGCAAAATTCTTAATTCCAATGCTTAAAGTTAAGCATGTTCTTAAATCAATCCCTGTTCAGCAAAGAGCTTGAGTATATGCTTTGTACTTTAATTAATCTTCATGAGTGAAGTCAAGCCCCAATGGCCATTTATTATGCTTTGTTTAGCAAAATCATTTTCTAATGACAGCCATGCATGTCAAGCAATGAGATTACACAATACCAGTGACCTTCTGAAGGCAAACACACTTGACTGTGGATCTTTTCCCAATAGTACACCCGGGGTGTGCATGTGCCCTTCTAAACCCCTACATCTCACAATGTATTACTGCAAATTGGATGGATATACGGTGTCGGAAATAACTGCATTAAGGCATCTGTCTACATTTTCAAAAGCAGCTAGTGATGGAGGATATGTCTACAGTGCAACTGGAGGTGTGGCTGTGACTCGGGCAGGCACACACATGCTAGCTTTAACCTAAATAGCCTGGCTAACAGCAGCCGTGAAGACACTGCGGTGTGGGTTTCACCGTGAGCTGCACAAACCTGCTCAGAACCCTGGGTGTGTGCGTGCATGGATTCACCAAGGGAAGGTCATGCCTGACTAATCTAATCGCCTTTTATGATGAGATTACTGGTTCTGTGGATGAAGGGAAAGCAGTGGATGTATTGTATCTTGACTTTAGCAAAGCTTTTGACACGGTCTCCCACAGTATTCATGTCAGCAAGTTAAAGAAGTATGGGCTGGATGAATGCACTATAAAGTGGGTAGAAAGCTGGCTAGATTGTCGGGCTCAACGGGTAGTGATCAATGGCTCCGTGTCTAGTTGGCAGCCGGTATCAAGTGGAGTGCCCCAAGGGTCGGTCCTGGGGCCGGTTTTATTCAATATCTTCATAAATGATCTGGAGGATGGTGTGGATTGCACTCTCAGCAAATTTGCGGATGATACTAAACTGGGAGGAGTGGTAGATACGCTGGAGGAGAGGGATAGGATACAGAAGGACCTAGACCAATTGGAAGATTGGGCCAAAAGGAATCTGATGAGGTTCAATAAGGATAAGTGCAGGGTCCTGCACTTAGGACGGAAGAACCCAATGCACAGCTACAGACTAGGGACCGAATGGCTAGGCAGCAGTTCTGCAGAAAAGGACCTAGGGGTGACAGTGGACGAGAAGCTGGATATGAGTCAGCAGTGTGCCCTTGTTGCCAAGAAGGCCAATGGCATTTTGGGATGTATAAGTAGGGGCATAGCGAGCAGATCGAGGGACGTGATCGTTCCCCTCTATTCGACATTGGTGAGGCCTCATCTGGAGTACTGTGTCCAGTTTTGGGCCCCACACTTCAAGAAGGATGTGGATAAATTGGAGAGAGTCCAGCGAAGGGCAACAAAAATGATTAGGGGACTGGAACACATGAGTTATGAGGAGAGGCTGAGGGAGCTGGGATTGTTTAGCCTGCAGAAGAGAAGAATGAGGGGGGATTTGATAGCTGCTTTCAACTACCTGAAAGGGGGTTCCAAAGAGGATGGCTCTAGACTGTTCTCAATGGTAGCAGATGACAGAACGAGGAGTAATGGTCTCAAGTTGCAGTGGGGGAGGTTTAGATTGGATATTAGGAAAAACTTTTTCACTAAGAGGGTGGTGAAACACTGGAATGCGTTACCTAGGGAGGTGGTAGAATCTCCTTCCTTAGAGGTTTTTAAGGTCAGGCTTGACAAAGCCCTGGCTGGGATGATTTAACTGGGAATTGGTCCTGCTTTGAGCAGGGGGTTGGACTAGATGACCTTCTGGGGTCCCTTCCAACCCTGATATTCTATGATTCTATGATTCTATGCTGGCTCGTGCTGGGGTCTTTGCGGCTGTGGCTTCGCTCTTCGTGGCAGTCATGACACCCCGATTCAGGCTAGCACTGGTATGTTTATACCCCCACCTCCCTACTCACGGCGCAGTCTCGCAAGCCTAACAGAACTACTGTCGGCAGAACTTTCTCCACATACACAAGGGATGTTTCTTTTAAAGGAACAGTATTTTAATTTGATTTATTTTTATGCCTTCTGATTACTTAATCAGCCAATAGGAGCATATCTTAAAATGCAGGTGCCCTGCCATCGTATTAAAATTCACAGTTCCTACCCAATAACATGCTCTGTCACTTCAGCAATCAATTGCGCCACAACTTCTACCTCATACTGTAAAGGGCACAGGTTTGATTTTGTGATAATGCTACCTCCAGCCCCCCAAATCATTGTTAACAGTACTGGAAACAAAACTTCTTCCTGGGGATCAAAACATGAAATTATTAATTGTGTTTATTACAGTAGTGCCAAAGGGCCAGCCAAGAATGGTGCTCCACTGTGCATTCATAGACTAGTGAGAATAGTAACACCTAGCTTGTAAACAGCACTTTCCCTTCATAGAGCTCAAAGTGCTTTACAAAGGAGGTCGGGATCATTATCTCCATTTCACAGGTGCACAGAAAGGGGCAGTAACTTGCTCAAGGTTGTCCTCTGGCCAGTGGCAGAACTCTGAATAGAACCCAAGATTCTTGAGTCCCAGTCAGTGCTCTCCACTAAGCTGCACTGTCTTCAGAAACATGTCAATGACTGACATGGACTGCTGGTGAATTTCTGAATGGAATTCAAGGGATCAGTTTTTGCCTTTAGATCCCAGGTTTAAACTGCCACAAAATGGAGGGTTTTCTTTAGTTTTGTTTAAAAAAAAACAAACCCCATCCAACCCTAGCCTTTTGCTGACCCTAAGATCCAGATCAGAACTCATTTCTGAGCCTGCACAGAACTGCATGCTAGGAAGATCTGCATACAGCAGAGCTATATGCATGATTCTAAAGACTGTATATGCGCTTAGGACAGTCGATAGACACAGATGACACGTCAAAACAAAGAAAACAAATTCTGGATACTGCGATATTTGCTAGTTTATAAACCCCATGGCTATGGCCCTATTCCTGCCCGGAGTCCCACTAACGCCAGGTGTCTGCCTGCCCAGAGCTCGTTGCAGGACTGAGGCCCCTAACTGTAAGCAGTGCCGGCCGAGCTAGACCAGAAGCCAGGAGATGGTTTCACACAAAGGCAATACAGAAGGAAGGTGGCACACAGTGTACTGCTGAGCCGAGGTTTTCATTATTGCAATGTAGCTGCCAAGTTCTGTGCAGCCCCATGTGTGACATTTAATGCAAACTATAGAATGAGCTAATTTGCATTTGTGATTAATTTGCATATAAGGTAAACTCCCGCTTTAAAGGGATTGTGTAGATTTGGTGCTTGTGCAGCCTGGGTGAATTATGCCCTATGTTCATCTACAGGGCATCAGTGACGCAAGCTTCCTCCGCCCTCTGTCGTGCCAGCATGCCTCCACTCTGATCTAGAGGGACCTTCCTCCAGGGGTCCCAGGGCAGTTTAAGTTCCACGGCTCAGGCAGCTCTCTGCTGAATCTGCTGATTAGTGCAAAGCCTGGTGGGGTGTGATGTGGGAGCTGGAACTGAGACCCACCAGGCTTGTCCCCTATGGAGCCAGCTGACATCCAATTAGATAGGGACACCCCCACTGGGTCATACCGGTGGCCAACAGGTGAAAGGCTCTGAGGCTTGTTCGCAATGGATTCAGGCATCCACAAGCAACCAGTTTCTTTTCAAGTCCTGAGCTTCCTGGGGCTCAGCATAGCTGAGTCTTCTACACGCCACACACAAGCAGCATCTGACTGACTGACTGACATTCAGTCAGTCTCACACCCATACCCCTACGCACACCCACATACCCTTCTTCACACAAACCTTGTGCTTGCTCCACCCTGTTCTGGAAGGGACAGCCCCTACTAGTCAAAACACAAACACTAAAAACACCACATCCAAACGCACATCTCAGAGTAACATTTTTCAGTATAAAATCATTTCAACAATTATCGCAGGGTCCCTGCAAACGTGTATATATATTTCTCCGCCCCCTGCTAGGGTTGCCAGCTCTACAGGATTGTTCTGGGGTCTCCAGGAATTACAGATTAATCTTTAATTAAAGATTATGTTATGTGATGAAACCTCCAGTAATACACCCAACCCCAACTGGCAACCTTGCTCCTGGTAGGATCAGATTTCTAACACATCAGGCACAGGAAATGAGGCCTTTTCGGACAGTTTGGCTGTGGTGTATAGCTTTATAGGCACATGACCAGTCCCATTGACTATGTATATGAACACAACCTGCAGTAAGTACTACTCCAGGTAGTAAATGTTTGCACAATTGGCCCTTGATGTTTGGCTCAGGTACAAAAGTTTACATGTCAGAACTTTGACAAGTAAAATGTTATGCATATATATTTGATACTGCCCAGAGGAGCCATAGCTTAATTAATAATTAATTAAAAAATTAATAATATTTTATCTGTTGACTCCCAGAATTTAAAGGAAAACAATTATGAGGAACAGTGGCAATCACTTTTTAAACATTGTTCAAAAGCTAGCCTATGCAAGGGATTGTTCAGCTCTGCAGTCTGAAGAATGATGAAAACCAAGCCATTCACAAGTTAGCGGAATCTAAAAAGCAAGAGGCACCAATGTGAACTTTTCAAACACGAGTCCCTTTTAGTTGTCTAATTCTTAAACTACAGCCTGTGGCTTCCTGAAATCTATTATTCTTAATACTTGGGAGAGTAAGTGATGAAACGTTGGCTCCAATTAACATTCAACTCCTAACTATTCATGCTGTTCTCCTCTTACGGAACATATTGCTTTTGGAATTAATCACACAAGTGCATCTTTTGGATCTGACTTCACAAATTCCCAATACACATAGTTGCAACATTTTCTAAACCAGAGTCACTGTAAGGGCTTTATTTAGTCGGTCAATGCTATAGGGCACTAGCCATTTGAAACCTGACTCACTCTAGGATTCCTTTAGCCAGTTCAAGCCTCTCTACATAGTTTGAAGGTGCTGGCCCGATTGAGTTTGTAAAGCACCTAGCCCAACAGGGGCCTGGTCAATAACTAACACTAGTGCCAATGAACATTAACATGGGGTGGGGTGTAGGGATTCATTTAAAGCATGTTCTTTTGAAAGAGAGAGAATTTTATAAAGTCAGCATCCCCATAATATGAATATTTTCTAATTTCTATTCTGCATGCAAGGGTGTAATTTTATAAGTCACAACCCCGCGACGCAGCTTCTTGGTGTTGTGGAACACACTGCACAAGGATAGATCCAGATTTCCAGCTGTGCTTTTGCAGGCAACATTGATGTGTCAGAAGCTCCTTTCATTTTGGATTAAACTGATACAGGTGGTTTCGTCAACTTCAGTTTGTTCTCAATTTACAATGGGTTGGGCTCACTAGGGCTCACTTTACAACAGGAATATTCAGAAATGAAATCCCTTCTGATACTGTGAATTAGGTGAAAAACCCCTCAAACTCCACCTAACATGATTTTGTAGATAGAGCTCAACATACTGGAGTGTAAATTTGCAAATCAAGTTTATTCCCATGCATTTAATGTATGTGTATTTGTGTTATGCTAAGATACATGTGCATTATCATGGAGTAGGAGGAGTCACTTACAGTTAAGGCTGACACTTACCTTACTGGGCCTGCTCCTGTGCCCACTGAAGTCAGTGGCAACAGCATAGTTGATTTCAGTGGTTTAGAATCATGACCTATGAGCTTAATTTTCATACATGTGCACTCCCACCTCTACGACCCCCATAAAAGAACCTCCCCGCATCCTCATCCAGGTCCAAATATACTCCAAGTGTCTAAGTCTCATCTTTAAAGACCTCAAATGCCCAGGGGCCTGTGGTGTACTGAACAACTGTGTTAAAATTGTAGGCTCTCACTTTAAATTTCAGGGGGCTTTCCTGGTCCTGCTTGCAGGTTAGGGGGCCCTGCTTGCAGGTTAGGGGGCCCTGCAGGAAAGCATACAATCTGGGTCTAGCAGCAGTCGGTCTGTGAAGAGCCAGTCTGGAGTAATGTGGGATGAGTTGTGCCTCTCTGTTTTAGGAAGCAGCCTGCTTTGCCTCTCTCTGCTTTTGAGATCGTGGGTGTTATCATTCTGAATTCTAAAAAACAAAATTAGAATCATAGAATATTAGGGTTGGAGGAGACCTCAGGAGGTCATCTAGTCCAACCCCCTGCTCAAAGCAGGACCAATCCCCAACTAAATCATCCCAGCCAGGGCTTTGTCAAGCCGGGCCTTAAAAACCTCTTGTGGTATGTTGCTACTTCCCAACAAGACTATGTTTTATCTAACTTCTCCAGGGGTATGCCGTGAATGTAACAGCACCTGGCTGCCCCAGGTCTCTCTCTCTCGGTGCCGCACCCACACATTACAGATGCTGGAGCTCAGGAGGATACTGTTTCAGGGGCAAGAGGCAGTGCATTTTTGATCGAACTCCAGAAATGAAGAGGAGCCCATGACTCACCTCCGTTAGACCATGGTGCAAAACACAGCTATTAGGGGAAGGCCTGCCCCCAAACTACCAAATGACCTGAAGGATTGTTCTTTTGTCTACATCTCTCTCCTCCCCTTCCAGCAGGACCTAGTAAAGAGAGAGGGTCACAGAACATTGCTTGGGCCCAGGCAGCAATGTAATTTAACTGATGTGTTTGCAACCAGATCCTACATTGATGGACTCACGATGGGCCTGTGAAGCCATGTAAAAGCAATGGAAAGGCTCCTGTCCTTAGAGAGAGAGAAACATGGTTGGGTACTGAGTGTTCAAAAAGACGAACTGCATGTGGGTGGGGATGCCGGGCAAGTCCTAGTATTCCATGTGGTTATAGATTCTGATTAAATCGAAGTGCTGCATTCATGCTTTTTAAATGCAAGGATCAGCACGATGAAGTTGAGCCATCCTAGCTTTTCAAAAAACCTACCAAATATACAGAAATTCTGGAGGCTGGAAGATACTGGACACTAATGGACTTTGCATTTATACTGCACCCTTCCTGGGTGAAGGACCACTCTCCCCCAAAATAGAGCCTACTTCTAAATTCTGCAACCCTGCAGTTCTTAGTCATACAGAAGTCTCATTGGGACATATTCCCAGCAGGTGTAAGCTGAAATCAATCGAACGGCACTGATTTACACCAGTTGAGGATCTGGCCCATCAGTAATACCAGCAGGATTGGGCCCCACATCTCTCTATTGCATGCATCAAACCTACAGCATTTAAAGTGTGACTTCCAGAAATTTCTTAGGCATGGAGAATAACAAGGCCCTAAGGCTCAGAGAGAAGATGCTTCCTTGTGTACCGTAGTATGAAATGATGCTGAGCAGTTGAGAAATTCACATGAACAGGAAGAGCTCCCAGTTAACTGAACTAGACTAGCAAGGCAAGAATGAAGTAAAAAAAAAAAAAAGTAAACTGCATGCCATTTTGTCTGTGCGTTTGCCCAAGGGACAGTCCATGTTCTGAGTTTTTTTCTAGGCAACGCCCTAACCTCCCCTTGAAAAACATTTCTGCTCACTTATGCTGCTTCTAAAATTATTTTGAACAGTGGCTTTTTATTTGGTAAGAATTACTGAGCTGTAGCAAATCTCCTGCATTTAAGAGATGGTTTTTTTACCACAGAATGGTTTAAAGGGTTCTTTCAAAAATGCTTCCTGGTCCACTAAATTGCATCGATTTTCTAAATGAAAATATAAGTTATAGCAATACAGAGCTGTAGGTGATTAATATGTACTTAAGCCATCTCTCATTTTCTTCTGCAAACTGTGAACTATGGGAAACTACAAATGCTAATTAGAATGGATTTCATTATCTAATGTGCAGAAAGCTTAGTGCTGCAGACATCTAGCTGATGCTTACGGTGAAATTCAGATTCTCCAGTTTGAAAATGTGAGCCCTACATGAACTGTTCCAAAGTGTGTGTGTGTATATACACACACACACACACAGAACTTGCTGTAATTCTTTGGAACAGCTCCTTTAGAGCTCACATTTTATATATATATATATATACACACACACACATAGAATCCTAGAATATCAGGGTTGGAAGGGACCTCAGGAGGTCATCTAGTCCAACCCCCTGCTCATACATACATACACACACACACACAAGCACACAATTCTTGTACAGTATGAAAGTGCTAGCCTCAATTTCCTGGCAAGTTTCCAGTGTGAAAAAAATATTATTTAATATTTAAATTACAGAAGAGATCCCGATCAGGAACAGGGCCCCATCATGCTAGGCATGTATGAACATACAGGGACACAGGGTAAAAATTTCATAGGCTCCTTAATCATGTAGGCACCTAAGTCCTGTCTTCAAGTGACTTCTGCACCTTGGCCCAGATTTGAAGAGGTATTCAGGCATTGCTTCACTCTACACTGGCATGCTTAACTGACTTAGAAGCCTAAGTCTCCTTTTCAAATGTGGCCTAAACACTTAGGAGTCCACTTCCCATTGACTTTCTATGAGACTTAGGCCACTAAGTGACATTGAAAATTTTACCCAAGTTCCCTATCCCACTGATGGGATATATGCATGGGCACAATCCTACAAAGACTGAAGTACACGAGTCCCTTTAGTCATAGATTCCATGGCCAGAAGGAACCACTGTGATCATCTAGTCTGACCTCCTATATGAACAGCCCGTAGAAGTTCTTTAAAATAATTCCTAGAGCAGATCTCTTAGAAAAACATCCAACCTTGATTGAAAAATGGCCAGTGATAGAGAATCCACCAAGACCCTTTGTAAATTGTTCCAATGGTTAATTACCCTCACTGTTATTCATTTACAGCTTGTTTCCAGTCTAAATATGTCAAGCTTCAACTTCCAGCCACTGGATGATGTCATACCTTTCTCTGCTAAATTGAAGAGCCCATTATTAAATATCTGTTCCCTGTGTAGGTGACTACAGACTGTGATCAAGTTACCCCTTCACTTTCTCTTTGTTAAGCTAAATAGATCGAGTTTCTTGAGTCTGTCACTATAAGGCAGGTTTTCTAATCATTTAATCATTCTTGTGGCTCTTCTGGAACCCCTCTCAATTTATCATCATCCTTCTTGGATTATGAACACCAGAACTGGACACAGCATTCCAGCAGTGTTGACACCAGTGCCAAATACAGAGATAAAATAACCTCTCTCCTGCTACTCTGAGATTTCCCTGTTTACGCAGCCCAGGACTGTTTGAGCTCTTTTGGCCACAGCATCAAATTATTCACCACTACCCTCAAATCTTGTTCGGCATCCCCGCTCCCCAGGATAGTCCCCCATCCTATACACATGCCCAACATTTTGTGCTCCTCAGGCAAGCAGTCCCTCTGAATTCACGTGGAATATTCACATCTTTGTAGAATAGGGCCGAACAATGGTCAAATCCTGGTTAACTTTTTCCTGGGACTTACGTGTATTCCTATGCATGCTGCTCCAGAGCACAGGGCTATATCAATACATTCTTGAGAGAGGGCGATGGTTGCATCAAGTGAGGGAGGTAGTGGCATCAAGAACACCGTTGTCCTGCCGTGGGTACAGTGGGTTTGTGGAGCCTGCCTGCCTGCCACATGGGAGCATGCACCACTTTCTCATGTTGGGTCAGCTCCTGCAGTACCCTTGATTTACACTTAGCTTCTCCCCCTGCCTCTCTTAGGGCTCATCCTGGCTGTGAAAATGACCAAGCGGAACACAGCTGTCCTGGCAGAGCTCCACAGAGCAGCACGGGCAAGTCTGATGTGTTTTAGCCATAGACTGAGACAGTCTTAGGGAGCAGAGTACTGATCAGAGCAGTGCGGCTCACGTCTCCTGAGGCAGCATGGCCCTCAGTGAGAGCAGGGAGCAATGCCCTAAGACAAGAGATGACATAGTGGCCATGCTGGCACCATGAAGAAGAGGTACAGCCTGGTCGAGTGGGATGAAGCGGGGTTGCAGGACAGGGCTGGGGCAGACAATGGAGAGGGAGACAAAGACAGCAAAGAGGAGGAAAGAGTGGGGTGGGAGAATTCTGCAGTGGGCAAGGGGTAGAGAGGAAGGGGGAAAGGATCAGCACATGGGAAGGAAGGAACAAGGGAGAGCCATAGAGCTAGTAGGGTGTGGAAAGGAGGGGAGAGGGACAGATATAATAGGAGATCAACAGGATGAAGAGCAGAGGGACAGAAAAACTTCCTGGGGGAGGGAAGGAGTGAACCAGCATTTACTCATTCCCGGAGATGCTCTGTGCGCTTACGCTGGTAGGGAAATGCTGAGGTGTTCCTTAGGCTCACGTTTCCCTGTTTTTGAAGGTCTCTCCCATGCGATTCAGGAGACCTGGGGTTTATGACCAGCTCTGCCTCTGGCCCTGGGGGATGACCTTGAGCAGGTCCCTTCGCCATGCCCATATTTCTTCATCTGTAAAATGGGGACAGTGACACGCAACACCTTTACAAAAGGCTTGGAGATCTGTGAGTGAAAAGAGCTACACGTTATGAAGAGATGGGGCAGAGCTCTGCCTGCTTTGCATGGATATAACCCGGGAGTCACTCCACTGAGCTGGATGGAATTGCACAAGTGCACCTAAACCCAGCATGAGATCCAGACCAGGCCAACGGACCTGACGAATGCTGAGGAATAGGCACAGAAGAGGCGTGAGAAGAAACCGAGACCCAGACCAATGTGGTGGTGGTGATTTCATTGGAATGTGTTTCACTAGCCATTCTCAGCCCATCAATTCGTGCTGATCTGCCCCTTTCCAGTTCACAAAACCCATCCCTAGACCCGACCCACTTTGGAGATGCAGGCTAGAGAGATGAGCACCTTCTTTTCTCTAAGGCTGACCATGTCCCCATTCTTCTTCTGTTGCTTCCTAGCCAGCACTCTTGCTCATGCCGTGAGAAGCAAAGGCTGGCCTCTCTTCAGATGTTGTCACACACCCCCTTGCTTTGCGCAGACTGCCGTTTACCTGAACATTCCACCTCCCAATAAAGTCAATGGACAGTCTATGGCCCACTGCAGGAGTGATGGAGCTCTCAGTAAAGTAGGAATAGGACTACATTTGTACTCCTGCCTCAACCAATAAGGGTAGATCACCAGCACTTGGACCTCGTTTGAAGGGCTGAAGGTCTCCTAACACCACTGATCTTCCATTAGGAGGAGCTGGAGGTAATACCTCTAGAAATACCATCCAGCAAAAATTAACTGCAGGCACCACAAAGGGGCCTGGCCACTTTCTGATGCTCAGACCTAGCTGCCATTCGCACTAATGGCAGGGGTGCATGTATGTCCAGGGGAGAGGACACCCCATGCTTTGTAATGATGTAAGTAGGAGCAATAATACAGCAGTGGCATGTAGCTCAGACCTTCTCTGTGACTGTTTACTGTATATTAATGTGTCCCATTTATTTTCCAAGGGATAATGTAATTGTCAGCCTTAGCTGCTAACAGACCTTCCTTCAAACAGTGACTGCCTTCCAAACATTCCTTTTTATTCCCCAACCCCCCAAGTGCCAAGTTAATATTTCACAGTTAATTGGAGGAAGCATTCACTGAGTCCTCAATTCCAGCTCGATAATCTTATTTGGGAGGAAACCAACCTGCGGCAACTAAGTTCATTATTACTGATCACTTAGACACATCTGAGAGGGGGTACAAATAGGCTGCCAAAAGCCATTGTTCTCCTTGCTGATACAGACCAGAAAAAAGCCGCATTCCACTTGACAAGCCAGCCCACCTGATATGACCTTACTTTTCCCAGTGAGCATCACCTCCCGCTGTGACTCAATGCTGGCTTCACCCTGTCCTTTGAACTGTAAACATGAGAAGCAATGGCCAATTTCTAAATATTGCTGCCTTGCCTTAAATTAGTGCCCTTATAATTTCACACTGCATTCGCTGCAGCTTGGCAGTTTGGTAGACTGCATCAAAAAGCTATATTAAGAGAAAGTTAAGATTGCACAGTTAAGCATCTCCAGGCAGAAAATGCCCAAGTTAAGGTTGCCTGTGTAGCCTTAACTCTGCCCTTTGTACATATGCATTCCACTACAAGTCTAATTAAATGAAATGATCATGTCCTATGTCTCAAATAGTACAATATACAGGACAATACTGTACAGTATACAGTAATAGAAATTGTTCCTGCAACCCACCAATGTAGGCATTTTGTGAACTAATGCCATACCAACAGGAAAGCCCCGGAAAGTAACTTATGTGGAATGTCAATTTTAAACTACTCTTACACAATGTTGCTACGAGTAGTAATTATTTGAGTTCCAGTAGCACTTGGCCGCTCCAGCCAAGAATAGGATCCACGGTGCTAGGCGGTTTACGAACACATTCTAAGAGACACCGTCTGCCCTGAAGAACTTATACTTTGATTAGACAAGACAGACAAATGGTGGGAGAAAAGTAGTGCTCTGACCATTTTACAGATGATTTGCCTGAGGTCACACAAGAGTCTGCAGCAGATCAAGGGACTGATCCCACTCCTCCTGAGTCCTAATGCAAAGCTGTAACCACAAGACATGCTTCCTCAGGTTATATCTGAGAATATAGAAAAACAGAGGAAGTTCTCTGGGATATACAACTCATTTCAACGTGCAGCTAAATAAGCAATTTAATTGTCCAGTTTCCAGAACTGCATGTAAGGAACACTTTTACCCAGCAGCTCAGAGATGACGTTGTACATGGAAGCAGGTTTAATTATTTACACACGTGGCCCAGAGAGAGGAGGATTTATGTAAAAAAAGTGTGCATTGATAAAGATAAACTGGACCATTCTTTACATGAAAATAGCATAAACAATTACGGATGTTACAGATGTGTATTTGGGTGGTAGAAAAAGCACCTGCAGGCAGAGAGGAGGGCTGCTAAACCTTTATCTAGAGAGACGTTTCACAATATGATGTGTGAATGAAAACAGGGTCATAACGAGGACACTTACACAACCTTAACTAAAGTGGGCACTACTTCCTTTGCCAGTATGTCTTCCTCTTTTAGTGAGAAAAAACAGTTTGCTGTCTCAGTGGATGTAGGAGTCATCATTGCACTGTTTTCAATATCCTAAATGAAACTATAAATCCTACAGGTGCCATTTCATAGATTCTAAGGCCAGAAGGAACCATTGTCTGAGCTCTTGGATAACACAGGATATGGAACTGCCCCCCAAAAATTCCTAGAGCAGAGTTTTCAGAAAAACATCCAAACTTGTCAGGGATGGAGAATCCACTGCAATCTCTGGTAAGTTATACCGATGGTTAATTACTCTCAACCATTATAAATTTAGCCCTTATTTCCAGTCTGAATTGTCTAGCTTCTACTTCCAGCCACTGGATTGTGTTACCTTTCTCTGCTAGATTGAAGAGCCCATTCATTATTAAATATTTGTTCCCCGTGTAGGTACGTGTCATCAAGTCACCCCCTAACCTTCTCTTTGTTAAGCTAAATAGATTGAGCTTCTTGAGTCTGTAACTAGAAGGCAGGTTTTCTAACCCTTTAATAGTTCTTGTGGCTCTTCTCTGAACCCTCCCCAATTTATCAACATCCTTCTTGAATTGCGGACACCAGCACTGGACACAAATTCCAGCAGTGGTTGCACCAGTGCCAAATACAGAGGTAAACTAACCTCTCTTCTCCTACATGAGATCCCCTGTTTATGCATCCCAAGAGCGCATTTGCTCTTTTGGACACAGCGTCACACTGGGAGCTCGTGTTCAGCTGATTAACCACCACGACTTTCAAATCTTTTCCAGAGTCACTGCTTCCCTAGATAGAGCCCCCATCCTGTAAGTAAGGCCTACAGTCTTTGTTCCCAGATACCTATCTATAGATATACACATACATTTAGCCATATTGAAACTCATATTGTTTGCTTATGCCCAGCTTACTAAGCGATCCAGATCACTCTGACTCAGTGACCTGTCCTCTTCATTATTTACCACTCTCCCAATTTTTGTGTCATCTGCAAACTTTAGGGGTGACCATTTTATGGTTTTCTTTCAGGTCATTGATAAAAATGTTAACAAGCATAGGGCCAAGAACTGATCCCTATGGGACCCCACTGGAAATAGACCCATTTGAAGACAATTCCCTGTTTACATTTACATTTTGAAATCTATCTGTTAGCCAGTTTTTAATCCATTTAATGTGTGCCATGTTAATTTTATACCATTCTAATTTTTTAATCAAAATGTCATGCGGTAACTAGTCAAATACCTTACTGAAGTCTAAGTCCATTACATCAACAACCAAACCATTATCAACCAAATCTGTAATCTCATTAAAAAAAAAAAAGATATCAAGTTAGTTTGACAGGATCTATTTTCCACAAGCACATGCTGACTTGCATTAATTATATTCCCTTCTTTAATTAATTACTAATCAAGTCCCGTATCGGCTGCTCTATTACCTTGCCCAGGATCAATGAGGCTGGCAGGCCTATAATTACCGAAGTCATCCCATTTGTCCTTTTTAAAAATTGGCACAACCTTAGCTTTCTTCCAGTCTTCTGGAACTTCCCCAGTACTCCAAGACTTATGGAAAAACAATATTTATGGTCCAGTGAGCTCCACAGCTAGTTCTTTTAAAACTTTTGGATGAAAGTTAACTGGATCTGCTGATTTAAAAATGTTTGACTTTAGTAGCTTCTGTTTAGCACCCCCCCAGAAATACTAGTGGAATGAAAACAGTGTTATCACCACCATATGATGAGGCAGCAGCATCATCTGGTTTTTCCCCAAATACAGAAAAGAAATATTTATTGAACACCTCTGCCTATTCTTCATGATTATTGATAATTGTACCATTTCCATCCAGTAATGGACCAATACCATTGTCAGTATTCTTTCTTTTCCTGATATATTTATAAAGCTCCTTTTTATTGTCCAGATTTGAGAATCTGCATGTCAAGATGCAATTTTCGTTATTATTAGCAACCACTCACATTGTTCTGTGACTTTGCATTACTCTTTAGTCTTATGTTCACGGCATATACAAAGAGAAGTTAGATAAAAACATAAAATACTCTTATTGGTAGGTTGTAGTATAACACTGCTTCATTTCTTAGAATTCAGAATGATAACACAATAATCCAAAAACAGAGAGAGACAAATCCCTAAAACAGAGACACAGAACTCACCCCACTTTACTCTAGGCTGGCTCTCTGCAGAACTGATTCTGGTTGCATGCTTTACTACTGAGCCTCCTGGCCTGCAAACAGGACCAGGAAAGTCCTTAGGATTTAAAGTGACAGTATACAATTTTCAATGCACATTTAGGAAGCTTCAAATGGGGACCTGTTCCTTTCCCCAAAGGACTTAGACAACTATAGCGCATGAAGGAAGGGGAGGGCGGGAAAGGAGGACAAGGGATAAGAAACATACTGTTAGTGTTGGTCATATTAGTTACACCCTGCTACTTGGACTTAGAATTCATGCACACAAAAACTAGTCTGGCAGGAGGCCTAACGAGTTCTCCTCAGAACAGGGAGGGGAATAATCAGACGCAGCGCCTCCCCAGAGAAATGCTTCCCCCACTACAGGGTCAGTAACTCAAAGAGTTGCCACCTTTCTCCACTGCAGGCCTCGGAAGAGGAGGTGACATTTGCTCTTGGGTTGGTCCTCAGTGCTAACACAATCCTTGTCACTAGACTGTGCTAGCAGGACAGACGTTCCCTGACACCCCAGGGTCTCAGGCTGGAGGGTGAGGGCATGAGGAAGCAGAGGAAAGCTCTGGCTTTAAATGTGAGCTAGCACTGGTGAGCAGTTAGCTGCGGTCACAGATGCTGATCCTGGCAGTCTATAAGAGAAAGGGTCCAGCCAGCCTCCCCTGCACCTTGGGGTGCTGAGCTCAGGCCCTGCGCAGTGGCAACAAATTGGGAGTTTTGCCCTCCCTCCAGAACAGAGCTCACTGGTATCTCAGAACACTCCCCTTCCCAGCAACCAGTGTCCTCGTCTTTTTTTTTATATTAGATAAATATGTTTAATCAGTCATGCCCCAGTAAAATGGTCTCTTTTCCAGGAGAATAAATTCTACACAGTGTGACTGAAGTTAACCCCATCACTGGATCACCAGCCAGGCTGCTTCTTTTCAGTTAATCCAATCAAGTCCAATCTCATTCAGCCTTCTCTTCATACTTGGCCAGCTCACAGGTAAGGTTGATCTTTGGATCCAGAGTCAAACAGTCTGGCTTTCCTCTCTTCCTTCAGGACAGCCAGGGCAGGAGACAAACTCACCGTCTCTGAGCCCTGCCTCCTCTGTGGACAGATCGGAACCCTTAAACAGGCTGGAAACCCACACAGCCTCTCGGGCCCCAGGAGAACCCTGCCACCCCACTGCCCTGTGCTTCCTCAGCAGTCCAAAACAGCCAGAAGAAGGCTGAGCATCTGGCCCATTAATCACAGCGATTATAAATTCCCTTTGCTCACAACTAGCCACACTAAGGGCAGCAACAGCCAGTGCTCTTGTTTCTGCTTTGGCAGGTGCAGCTATAGGTGTACGTCCACCTATGGGGAGCAGCTCCCTGGGGAAGGCAGTTCTGCTGCCTGGATCAGGCTAATGTTTGTGCAGCTCTTTGTGAAAAATAATTCATTTCTCCACCACTGCAGGGCCCCATGGGAAATGTCCAGATCAATTATGTCTGAACAAAGCAGGTCATTGCCTAAGTGATTTGCCTGCTTTCTGAGGAACAGGAGAGTTTTCATTTTTATGAGACTCTCTAGTCACAAAATTGTGCCATCAGCATTTTCTCCTCCCTGCCTGTGTCAGCAAGTGACTGATAAGCCCAGCAACCTCTTATTCCTCCCTTTGAGTTCTGCAACCTAGGTCCACTTCTACTCTAGCAGAGGAAGCATTTGTGAATTCGTTCTTAGACAAAATAGGACAGTATGTTGGGCAGGGAGAGAACCAGAGAATGGCCATTTCCCCACCATTCTTCTACCTCCTCATGCCCAGCAGTCATCGTCTTTATCTATGGATCAGGGAGGCAGACACAGAGAGGGAAATCATGGCCCCAGCGAATTCAGTGACAGAACTGTGATTTCTATGGAGCCAGGATTTCACCCAGAACTGAACTGGAAAATTAAACGCTGTTGCTTGGTAAGATTCAGCTGAACCACCAACGGGTAAGACTATACCATAAAAGTGCAGTCTGAAATGCTGCAGCCTGACACGTTGCCGGTGCCCAGAGCTGTCAGACAGGTTCGAAGAAACTGATTATATTTTAATATGGGTCATGCTCCCCTCCCCACTTTTAAGTGTCTAGAGTCTTGTCTAGCAATGTACCCTGGTGTCTTAGGCCACACCATACAAAATGCCATCAGTTTCTATTATTCTGCCTTTTCCAAACATTCTGCCCTCAGATGTGGGACAGTTTTCTCAGTCTCGGAGAAAACTCTGGATCAATGTAGGTTACCTGCAGAGCCCCAGTAATCAGAAATGGAAAGGTTGGAAGGAGCTTTCACAGGTGTGAGCTCTAAGAGACATGTTCACTGTTGGAAGGTCAGATACTTTGTAATATTTGTTTGCATAATTCCTTTCTGTTCCTAAGGGCTAGCTCAGGAATCAGTGTCTCTTCTTGCTAAGGGTGCTATCCTCTGTGAGTACTCAGTGGAGGCACGAGTGCCACAGTTCCTGAATGAAATTACTACGTGCTTCGATGAATTTCAGTAGTGACACCAGGAGCCTTGCATCTCCCTCTGTGGACTAAAGAGGAGGGGTGTCATTCAGAAAAATTCTGCAGGGCCAAAGTTGTGTCAGCATATAGAACATTATATGACTATATGATATCCTGCAAAGTCAGCGGGGGAGGGCAAGTGGAGCATACAGACCTGTGAAAAGTGGTGGTGGTGGTGAGGGAAATGAAGGTCTGGACAGGGACAACTGCCCCCTTGCCCCATAGCAAACGAGGCCTCTGGTAAAGGGCGGCCGGAGCCAATGCGTGTTATCGCCCAGTCCCCATTTACTGAAGCAGATGGGATAGAGACGATAATGCTTGTATTTAGTGACACTGATCTTGATAACAAGTTATTAACAAAAGCTCTTGTAAGACACTATCACTTTAAACAGGAGACGGACTACAGAGTAAATAGCATAACGGAGCTAAAGCACAATGCACGCGTCTTTTATTATCCCCATAAGTGCTGATTACACCCCATTGCCCTGAGAGAGGAATGGCATTCTGATCCTGACCACAAGCAATTCATAAGCAAGCCCCTGAACAGCTGCTCTCAGTAATGGCGCTAGCTGTAGATATCGTCCCTTGTTAATAGGATGCTCGTTCTTGTCACGCTTGCTTTCTGCAGACGGATTCTCCTCTCTCCGCTCCCCACCCCCTAGGTTTATTCTCCCCAGGAGATGGTGGGCAACTGGGCGTCAAAGGAGGGAATCAGAAAACTGTCTGAGCTGTCTGAATCGCTGCTGTCTTTTACCCATGGAGCCATCCCAGCCCTGGCTTCCCCTGGCCAAAGAGCCCTGTGTCAGCATCCCAGCGCCAGCAGCTCTGCTCCCCTCGCTCTGCTGGCAGTCTCCCTCCCCATGGCTGCATCTTGCCTTTTCCCAGTCACTTATTTGACTGTACTGAATCACAGCTACCAGGCTCATAACGACCTTGCCTCCTGCACCACCCTTACACATCTCATTTAACTAGGGGGAGGCAGTCAAACCACCAGGTCAAATAATTTATTTGCACCTCACTCTGCAAGTTTCAGAGTAACAGCCGTGTTAGTCTGTATTCGCAAAAAGAAAAGGAGTTCTTGTGGCACCTTAGAGACTAGCCAATTTATTTGAGCATAAGCTTTCGTGAGCTACAGCTCACTTCATCGGATGCATACTGTGGAAACTGCAAAAGACATTATATACACAGAGGCCATGAAACAATACCTCCTCCCACCCCACTGTCCTGCTGGTAATAGCTTATCTAAAGTGATCATCAAGTTGGGCCATTTCCAGCACAAATCCAAGTTTTCTCACCCCCCCCCCCAACTCACTCTCCTGCTGGTAATAGCCCATCCAAAGTGACCACTCTCCTCACATTGGAGAGTGGTCACTTTGGATGGGCTATTACCAGCAGGAGAGTGAGTTTGTGTGTGTGGGGGGGGGGGGGGGGCGGAGGCGGAGGGTGAGAAAACCTGGATTTGTACTGGAAATGGCCCAACTTGATGATCACTTTAGATAAGCTATTACCAGCAGGAGAGTGGGGTGGGAGGAGGTATTGTTTCATGGTCTCTGTGTATATAATGTCTTCTGCAGTTTCCACAGTATGCATCCGATGAAGTGAGCTGTAGCTCACGAAAGCTCATGCTCAGATAAATTGGTTAGTCTCTAAGGTGCCACAAGTACTCCTTTTCTTTTCACTCTGCAAGCACGCCTGCCTGAATGAGAGTGCAAGGTGCTCTGCACTGCACAAGAGGCACTCAGCATCCTGAAGGACCTATCCAAAACCTGCAGTGGATTGAGAAAGCAGAGATCTTCAAGGAAAGGGTGCGGAGAATGTAATCCTTGACGATGTCACATGGAAAATTCCCTTGGGAACATTTGTGGCCTTCAAGACACAGGGAGGAAAACACCGTGTCTCTTGGTAGAGTTTAAAACCCCACCCAGTTCTGTTCTTCTTAGCAGAGGTCCCAGATACTGCAGAGCCTATTATTTCTCTAGCATTTCAATTAGGAAAGGAGGCAGAGCCAATTGCCCTTTGCTTTCTCCAGCTATGATATTTGCTTTCTGAGCAGGGCGGTGCTGGGGAACGACACACAAAGGCAGCGTATGTATTAATGACATAAAATAACTGGAGGGAGCCAGTCCATCTTTGCTTCCACAAAAGGCATGATCCATATGTTGCTGACCATCTGTGTATCATGGCTAGGGATGCCTGTTTGTCAAGGAGGCCTCCTGGGAACCATGCATTCTGGGGTCTGTTCTTTAAAAGTACAGGACAATAGGAGGAAGCGACCATATTCTCTCTCCTGCCTCACTGCAGAGCAGGAGCAGCAGCCGCTACCTCTGAGGGATTTCTTCCTTTATGTTATTTTCCCTTCAGCCTCCTGCATCATGCTTGGATACCCAAGAGAGGGTAACAGATCATCAGTGTTTGTCTGTAGCCCACTTCATCAGATGTTTACCGTGGAAACTGCAGCAGACTTTATATACACACAGAAATCATGAAACAATACCTCCTCCCACCCCACTGTCCTGCTGGTAATAGCTTATCTAAAGTGATCAACAGGTGGGCCATTTCCAGCACAAATCCAGGTTTTCTCACCCTCCACCCCCCACACAAATTCACTCTCCTGCTGGTGCTAGCCCATCCAAAGTGACAACTCTTTACATAATCAAGTCGGGCTATTTCCTGCATAGATCAAGGTTTTCTCACATCCCCCCCACCCCCATACACACACAAACTCACTCTCCTGCTGGTAATAGCTCATCTAAACTGACCATTCTCCAGGTTTAAATCCAAGTTAAACCAGAACATCTGGGGGGGGGGGGGTAGGAAAAAACAAGAGGAAACAGGCTACCTTGCATAATGACTTAGCCACTCCCAGTCTCTATTTAAGCCTAAATTAATAGTATCCAATTTGCAAATGAATTCCAATTCAGCAGTTTCTCGCTGGAGTCTGGATTTGAAGTTTTTTTGTTTTAAGATAGCGACCTTCATGTCTGTGATTGCGTGACCAGAGAGATTGAAGTGTTCTCCGACTGGTTTATGAATGTTATAATTCTTGACATCTGATTTGTGTCCATTTACCACACGATCCATCGTCTACAGCCAAGCTCTGCGATACAACCGCATTTGCTCCAACCCCTCAGACAGAGACAAACACCTACAAGATCTCTGTCAAGCTTTCTTACAACTACAATACCCACCTGCAGAAGTAAAGAAACAGATTGATAGAGCCAGAAGAGTTCCCAGAAGTTACCTACTACAGGACAGGCCTAACAAAGAAAATAACAGAACGCCACTAGCCGTCACCTTCAGCCCCCAACTAAAACCCCTCCAACGCATTATTAAGGATCTACAACCTATCCTAAAGGATGACCCAACACTCTCACAAGTCTTGGGAGACAGGCCAGTCCTTGCCTACAGACAGCCCCGCAACCTGAAGCAAATACTCACCAACAACCACATACCACACAACAGAACCACTAACCCAGGAACTTATCCTTGCAACAAAGCCCGTTGCCAATTGTGCCCACATATCTATTCAGGGGACACCATCACAGGGCCTAATAACATCAGCCACACTATCAGAGGCTCGTTCACCTGCACATCCACCAATGTGATCTATGCCATCATGTGCCAGCAATGCCCCTCTGCCATGTACATTGGTCAAACTGGACAGTCTCTACGTAAAAGAATAAATGGACACAAATCAGATGTCAAGAATTATAACATTCATAAACCAGTCGGAGAACACTTCAATCTCTCTGGTCACGCAATCACAGACATGAAGGTCGCTATCTTAAAACAAAAAAACTTCAAATCCAGACTCCAGCGAGAAACTGCTGAATTGGAATTCATTTGCAAATTGGATACTATTAATTTAGGCTTAAATAGAGACTGGGAGTGGCTAAGTCATTATGCAAGGTAGCCTGTTTCCTCTTGCTTTTTCCTACCCCCCCCCCCCAGATGTTCTGGTTTAACTTGGATTTAAACCTGGAGAATGGTCAGTTTAGATGAGCTATTACCAGCAGGAGAGTGAGTTTGTGTGTGTATGGGGGTGGGGGGGATGTGAGAAAACCTTGATCTATGCAGGAAATAGCCCGACTTGATTATGTAAAGAGTTGTCACTTTGGATGGGCTAGCACCAGCAGGAGAGTGAATTTGTGGGGGGGGGTGGAGGGTGAGAAAACCTGGATTTGTGCTGGAAATGGCCCACCTGTTGATCACTTTAGATAAGCTATTACCAGCAGGACAGTGGGGTGGGAGGAGGTATTGTTTCATGATTTCTGTGTGTATATAAAGTCTGCTGCAGTTTCCACGGTAAACATCTGATGAAGTGAGCTGTAGCTCACGAAAGCTCATGCTCAAATAAATTGGTTAGTCTCTAAGGTGCCACAAGTACTCCTTTTCTTTTTGCGAATACAGACTAACACGGCTGTTCCTCTGAAACCTGTCTGTAGCCCGTCTCCCTATTAGCAGGTTGTGAAATGGCTGGTAAAAGGTTAAATGGTTTTGCTGCTGACCACTGGCTCATTGCCGCACTGGGATACAAGGCAGGTAAGAGGAGCTCTCTGGGGAGAGAGGATCTAGTGTATGGGCTGAGGAGCCTCAGGGGGTTGGGGGGGAGAAGGTCTGGGAAGAACACTGGTACGTAATTGTCAATGTCTTTGCCAGCAAAGCCAAACCACAAGAAGGGGGGGGGGGGATTTGACCTCCACATAGTGCATGGGGTGTTGGTCCTGCAGATACCTGCCTAAGGGAAAGGGGGGCAGCACCTACTGTCTCATTCCCTGCCCTCTTCACTCCAGCAATGGGGAGTTTTAAATCACCTGCCCAGCTACATACAAACTGATGTCTTCACTCAGTCCAGCCTGAAACTCTGAGAAGTGACCCCCCACCAGGCACGAGCCAAGCCTAGGGAGAAATACCACAGATCTGCCAAGCCACAGTGCAGGACCCCGGAACACTGGGGTGGCCGTTAACAGACAATGCAGCTACAGCATATGCCCAAGGACAGGGCAGATGGGGCTGTGATTGCTGTGCACTGACTGGTATCCTACTGGCAGAAAACAGGGTGCCATGGACTACTGAGGTCACATCCACCAGACCCCTGAGCCCGGCTCTCCCCTGCAAAGACATTTATACCAGGGCCAAGCAAGTGTACCACCCTGCCAGAACAGCGTGGTGAGGTGCAGGGCAATGGAGCATCAGGCCCAGGGTCCCTGGTTACAGCTTGAACAGTGGGTGAAAATGCCACTCAAGCAGCATGCTGGCATTTTACACTCACTCTGCACAGGTGTAAGTGAGGACTCGGTGTCAGGCACGGCAGGCACAGTCCCAAGGAAAAGACCTCCCTACTTAAGGGGTTTCAAATATTTCATGGCACCTTTCACAGGGGCAGAGATTGTATCTTCTTTCCTTTCCTTTCCAGTGGATTAGACACTCCTCGCAGAATGCCCTGTGCTTTGTGTATGCTGCTAAACACCTACCCTGCTTCAAGCAGAGGGGGCGCTTTTGGGTCAGATCATAAGCAGGAGCAAAGGGCCCTAGGGTGACCAGATGTCCCGATTTTATAGGGACAGTCCTGATTTTTGGGTCTTTTTCTTATATAGGTTCCTATTACCCACCCCACCTGTCCCTAGGGAGACCAGATGTCCTGAATGCTGTCTGGTCACCCAAAAGTGCCCATAACCACCAAGATACATGCATGGGACCAAATTCTGTGACAATGAGTTTACATAGGGTGTCATTTCTAGTTTTATCCTCCATTGGGGACGATATGACTGCTAAATGTCTTTTTTAAAGAGCTAATTTGTTTTCCAGCTATTGCAATAACAGTTAGTCTCATTGTCCATAGACAATGCCATGACCCACACTGATGTCAGTAAAATCAGTGTACTTTTCCCTCAATCCTGATTCACCACAGAAAATGCCTGTCTACAGTTGCTGTAACCAGATTTAGCTTCTGCTTTGATATTCTGAGAAGGGACGTTAACCTAACTCTCCCACTGTTGTTTCAGGAATAGCTGTGATCTTTCCCTCAAAGCGTTGCTTCTCCAGATCAGTACACACAAGCACCTTGTGCGATCCACGCTGGTTGTTCTTTCTGGAGAGGAAGGGTACATGTCCCTTTGAGCAGGGGGTTGGACTAGATGACTTCCTTAGCACTAGAACAATAGAATATGAGGGTTGGAAGGGACCTCAGGAGGTCATCTAGTCCAACCCCCTGCTCAAAGGGACACATACCCTTCCCTTGTAGAAAGGGAAGATGTAGCTGCAGAGACAGGATCTCTAAAACCAACAAGGAGAATCGTGAAGAGGGAATAAGGGGAGAATTAGAGGCGTCTCTGAGAAAGGGAATCATGACTCTATTGTGCCGAGTGTCATTAAGGTGACTTTCGACCTAAGTGCAGCAGATACAGGGAAATGGACAGGGCCACAGAGCCAGATCCTGCCACAAGGTGGACAACTCCCCAGGCACGTAGTTCTAATATACAATGCAAGAAAAGGAGTACTTGGGGCACCTTAGAGACTAACCAATTTATTTGAGCATAAGCTTTCGTGAGCTGTAGATCACGAAAGCTTATGCTCAAATAAATTGGTTAGTCTCTAAGGTGCCACAAGTACTCCTTTTCTCTTTGCGAATACAGACGAACACAGCTGCTACTCTGAAACCTATCATAATGCAAGAAAAGGATCTGATGGCAGCTACTGCCATGAAAACCAGTTCCCACACGGAGGATGGTGGGGGGGGGCGGAATTAACTGAAGAATGGAGGAGAAAATGTGTATGCTAGATATGGGGCTTCCTGTTCCAGGATGAAGCTTGTGCTATTGAATGCCTGCAAGAAGGGGAAGTTCTGCAGCCCTTGGTGGTAACTGAGGAAAGGTGCAGTGAATTGCCATGGGAGAGGAACCAGGAGGGAAAGTGCTGGGCAGTGAAGGTAAAACCAGCAGGATTCCCAGGGAAAACTTGGCCCATCAGACACTGAAATAAATGAGGCAGGTGAGGATTCAGAGACACAGAGCTAAATAGATTCACTACAATTTGTGACACAATTCACAGTCTTGGACCTTCCAAGAGACACACATACATGATAGACTGTGCAGGTAAAAACACCTATAGTTTGGGTTGTTCTGACAGAGTTATCCATTGCTTATAACTTGGTCAAACTTTAACTGTTCAGGCTGAAATTTTCCATGCTTAGTGTCAACCTCAGGCTGATCTTTGGTTTTGTTTATTTTAAGTTTCAGATAAAATGATTCAGCAAAAAACCATGGTTTTGCTTATGTTAAAAAATTTTTTTACAGCTGTTTTGTTTAGAAATTCCAGTACCTCCAAGCTTTGGCAAATTTCAAGTCCCTGCTCCAGTCAGGTGGCCCTTGTGCCAAGGATGTGCCTTTTGCTATCCCTGGGAAAAATTCACCCAAATCTGGCCAGGCTATAAGCTTCTGAAAATTTCAGTTTGCCCATGTTCAGAAGAGGCTTGCTAGAGCTTGGCAATTAAATTCTCCAGAGTCCATCTGCACTGAGCATGCTCCATATCCTCAGAGCTCCTACATACTGGGCTGCACATGCATCATCTCCTCCAGACTGACTGAGCATACTCCATCCTAGGGCTGCAGGGCTTGAGTGGGACTTTCTCTGCATTTGCTGCTCCTGGCTGACGGAGGCTGTGGCTAAACACAGAATCTGAGTTCTCAATGCTCCGCGGCTGGGCCCAGGCAGTGCGGAGGAGGCGGAAACAGTTTTACTCGAATGCATAAGGGTGAGGAATTAAGGGGGTGGGGAGGACACAAGGCAAGGGGACGGGGCAGGAGCTCAGGGGGAAGGGAAGTTTAAGGAGCCTGGAGGAGTAGGACATTAGGAGCAGGAGCAGAAGCAGAGAGGGGCAGGTGCTGGTGGGGAACCTGAGCAGGAGTAAGGCACGGGGAAGATGGGCAGGAGCCAGCGGGGAGGCAGCAGGGGAAGGGATGGGCCAGGCACTGGAATGTGTGGAGACAGGAATAGGAAGAGCCTGATGGACTGGGGCAGGAGGGTCTGTAAACACTAGGGCATGTTCCTGTCCAAAACTTGGATCAGAACACACAATTTCAGTGTCTCCCCATTCCTTTGCTGCCTAGCAAATAGCTGTGAAACCCATTGTCAAAGTATGCATCTCCATCCCCCTCTAGTGGCAAGTCTACATAGAAGATAATGGCTTTCTAGTGCTACAATTCTCCATTAGCTCCAGCAGCCAGGGTCTGTGCCAGGGATCTAAAGATTCCAACCCTGCTGATGACTCATGGGGGAGGAGGGGTTTGCTGGAAATGGCCCAACTTGATGATCACTTTAGATAAGCTATTACCAGCAGGACAGTGGGGTGGGAGGAGGTACTGTTTCATGGTCTTTGTGTGTATATAATGTCTTCTGCAGTTTCCACGGTATGCATCCGATGAAGTGAGCTGTAGCTCACGAAAGCTCATGCTCAAATAAATTGGTTAGTCTCTAAGGTGCCACAAGTACTCCTTTTCTTTTTGCGAATACAGACTAACACGGCTGTTACTCTGAAACCTGAATAATATAGGAATCCTTAATGTTGCTGTTGTTCTTTGAAGCATTCATGGTAGCAGAAGTCAATTTAGGCTTTTCAGAAGTCACAGATTACATTTAAGTGGTAGAGCCCAGATTTAACTAGGGGTGAACCTCTTACCACTAATCAAATTGCATGCTTAATGCATGGGATCAACGCCTCGATTATCTCTCCCAGCAGGACTATTCGAAGTTCCTGCTAACTGCAACTTACAGTATAGCAAGTGCCATGACTTGGCTTGCAAAAAACAAAATAATTTTAACATCCTGAGTCTGAGCTGCTCCTATGATCCCCACAGTCTCTGGCCGTGAGGGCTCACTAATGTGAGGAGGGGTAGCGGGTCCTATAGGCTAGGAGGAAAGGAAGGCAGTGTGTTCCCTGCACACTCTGCTCAGCTGCGTTACCTGCTGCCCTGGGCAATAGTGTTTTGGAAAGCAGCAGCCGGAACTAATTAAAGTATGTAACTAATGAAGTACAGAGTGAGCGGGCAGCTTGGGATGGTTAGGAATAAGACAACTTGCTCAGCAAATCAGTGGAAAATAGACTGCACTGAAGAGATTAATTTCATAACGAAGAGTGCGTTGAGCCTGCCAGCGTTCCCAGCACGGATCTGAGCCTTCAGGGCACTGTCCCTTGGGCTGTTGCTGTAATTTCCTTGTCTCCAAGCAGATCAGCCTGTAAAAGTCTGGGAGCAGTGGCTGGGTTTGTTTGCAATAGGAAGCATGCGTGTGCTCCGGCAGTTATGTGTGCTGGTGCAGTCTCAGAGATGAAACAACTTAGCAAGCTGCCCTTCATTGGAAATGCAAGATTTCCCTGGGCTCCAGGTCTGAAATCTTGAATAAAATACAAAAGCAAATCCACATGAGGTGTCAGCTGAGCTGATAGGACGCTGCATGGGGAAAATGGCATTATTCCAAAGACTTCTCAGCAGTGACGCTGTTCCTTGCCAACACATACCCTCATGGACCACATGGACTCTCCATACTGTCAGGCATGCCACAGATATGTGCCACATCTCAATTAGTTTGACAGAGCTCAGCTGTGGATAGAGTCATGTGCCTTGGCTGTGGCCTTTGATGAATTTCACAGAGCATGGTGACTCTGTTAAAGTTTTAATGCAATATTTTTGTTTCTGTTCCCTTGTGACTCATCTCTATCTCCCCTTAACAACAGAGAAATCACAGCGCTCCAGAACAAATAAGGAACATGAGACAGCGACGTATTTACTCTCTTACCGTTTGTCCTTCCAGTGACTTGTGAGTGTCTGGCTGGGCAGTGCTGGGGACTGAAGAATAGGTGAAGCACAGCCAGCAGCTGTGCAAGTTTTCCTCCCAGCAAAATGCCATGGGGTCTCCGCCCTGGCTTGCAGGGATCCCTGGTGCTGATGAGGGGGTGATTTGAGCTCATTCAGGGCCTGGCCTCTCTGCTCACACCCAACAGGGTGCATGGCACCCGTGGACATCTGTGTTTTGGTCGCTCCCACCTGCCTTTCTAAGTTTGTCTGTCTAGATTGTAAACTCCGCAGGTTGGGGGACAGAGGGCCAAAGTCAGCAATGTGCTGATTTCATTGGGATTACTCTGGATTTACACCAGTGTCACAGATCTTCCCAGCTGTTGGGAAAGCACCTAGCCCCTTTTGGCGCTTTCCCAGTAACAGACATGCCACCCCACAGGCCTGGATTTGAACTCTGAATGAAAGGCTCTGTCTCCTCTGACCATTCCCCAAATACATCCAGTTCCTTCAGCCAAAGACACCTGTGACTAATGCAGAGAGAACATGCCTGAGTTTATGGCTGGGCCTCCCACTCCAGCGCCGTGTGTGCCTGGTGAAAGAGGGATGGGCAAGTCTGCACCAAGGCTGAGTGAGCGACTCAGAAAGGAAAATCCTACACAGATGGTCCAGTGGTTGGGGCTTTAGTCTGAGACCCAGGTTCAGTTCCCTGCTCCGCCATGGATTTTCTTGGGACAGGCACTTAGGCCCACATGCTCAAAGCTATTTAGCCACAAATCAATGGGAGTTAGACATTTAAATACCTCTGAGCATCTTGGCCTTAGTCTGCCTGTGCCTCAGTTCCGCATCTGTACAATGGGGATAACAGCACTTCCCAATACAGTTGTGATTGTAACATGCTCAGCGCCTATGGTGATGGGGGCCAGTTATATAGAGAATTTAGAATAAACAAACTTCCTACAGCTGCACCATTCTCTCTGCTTCTCAGAAAGGTTACAGGCCACAGCTCCTCGTCTCCTTGTCCATTAATGGCACCTGTAGAATAAGCGCCTCCATCCCTCTTCTCAGGGCTTTTAGAAGAACTTTTAAATCATATTTCAACAACCCCATTCGCCTGAGCTTCCGTCCCAGTGGGACCCGACTTGTCACACTGACTGATGTGCGGGGAGTCTCTCCTGATCTCCCAGCACTGCAGTTACTGCATTTCGCCGTTTCCTTCGGCTACGATAAAATAGTCAAGAAGAGTCTCCCCTACATTACAGGCACAAGAGACTCCTGAGTGGCAACTGCATTCCCAGAAGGCTCTTCCTCCACATGCCTCTCTCCAAGGTCCCTTAGAAAAGGAAGCAAAGCTGGTCCACATTTTTTCCTTCAAAAACAATTTTTTCCCCCAACAACAACAAAATGGCCGCTTAACCAGGCCATTTCTTGAAAAAAAATGTCATTGTGTCCGGATTTTGTTTTCCAATGAAACCCAGAAAACTGTTACCACCAACCCCCAAGTTTTCCATTTTTCTTTAAACTGGAAAATTGGAATTCCCTGAAACTCAAATTTCCTTTTTTTTTTTTAAATGCACATTTGACATTTTTCTAAACAGGAAGCATGTCCCATTTTCCAGCCAGTTCTAAAACAATGCTTGTGCCATCCACGTGCAAAGACTAAGGTCAAACCAATAGATGAGTCTCACTTAGGAAGTGTCTTTTGGTACAGAACCATGGTGCTTCATTGGGGAAATAAAACAGCAAAACAATGACAGAATCTCGCAGTATTTAACATTGTTACACGGCACCAAGTCTGGCCATTTCTCAAGGGCTGTTCTCCTAGTTTCATTGTCCCTAATATTGCCGATGGGCCAGAGCGCAGCCTAAGCAGAACTACCTGTTTACAAGCTCTTTGAGTGTCCCGCCATTCATTTCTCAAGGGGTTCAGGGCTTGGCAGTCTCCCTGCAGAAGGTGGTGTGGATCTGGATCTATCCTGGAGATCTGCTGGGGTGCACAAGCATCTGGGCAAAGCTTTTGCCCTCACACCAGACTACTAGTGCTCACAGTGTGACAGGTGTTTTAGAGAGCTTGCAGATAGAGAGACATTGCCTGCCCTGGAAGCTTGCCATTCCAGCAACAGATGCATCCCAGTGAGCGAGAGCCATGAACGCTGGACCTGATTCTCTCCTCAGACCAGCGTGAATCAGGAGTATCTCTGCTGGAGTTGATGGAGTTGCGTTGGTGTCAAGCCACCTGGTAAGCGAGTGGGGAATCATGCGCAGTAAATGGGGAAAGAGGAGAACAGGAGGGCACCGGTTATAAAAAGCAGGACACACAGTTACTGAGTGGCTACGTACATGTCTTGTCTCTGCTGTCACTCCTGTAACACCTCAACTAGACCCTGCCCCTATGGGCCCCTTTTAAGAGCGTTATCCAGCACAACGGGGGAAAGTTAGTACAATCTCACTTTCTTTGGCTGTTTCTATTAGCTGGGGAGGTATGATACAAATCCACCCAGCTCTGTTCCCAGCCCATCCACCTTCCAAAGCCCTGGCTGGGATGATTTAGTTGACGATTGGCCCCGCTTTGAGCAGGGGGTTGGACTAGATGACTTCCTGAGGTCCCTTCCAACCCTGATATTCTGTGATTCCACAGAACCCCAGATTAACCCTCTGAGTTTAAGGGGAAGGGGCAACATTGCCATACACCCTTTTCTGTATACATTAGGTTTCAGAGCAAACACCTGCTAACATAAACGGGGGAGTTCTAACCTCTCCGAGCTCCTGAGTCAGACTGTCTGAGGCTCAGGAAGGCAGCAGTTCATTTGTTCACATTCCGTTCATGTTTGGAAGGTTTTCTTTGCAGCTATACAAGCTACAAGCCATAGAAGCTACAAGGTTTAGATTTTAAAGCACAGTTCTGCAGCCAGGGCTGGACTCTGCTGGCAATCCCACAGCTATGGACTTGTGGAATTCAGGGGGCTTTTCCCCCTGACTGTTTGTGTGTGTTGTGCAGAGGCATCATTTCAGAAAAAATCGGGGGAGGAGAGAAGTGGTGTCAGCAGATATAATATAATCACATGGCTGTCCTGGCCCTGGAGAAACTGGTATGGACACTTTGTTCCCATATTTTGCTATTAATTTGGCTAAACAGTTGCATTTGGCAACAAGTCTGTACAAATTCTGCAGTGAAGAAAAGTCCCAAACCTCAAGACCCATTTATCATCTAGCTAAGTCACCGCATCATCTTACAAGTGCCCCCCCCCCATTCCACAGCCTTCGCCACTATGCCTCCTACCTCAGCTCCTGGCGTCCTCATGCCCCCAGAACACCCACTGATGTTGGGGGCCATTAGGATGACCGAGGAGTGCAGGATCAGACTCTGGGCTCTGGCTTGTGTTGCCAGTTACAGCCCGGAGCATGGGGTAGCCCCTGGCACCACCCTCCTCAGCCATTCCCCACCCCTGTACTCCCCAGCCAGCTGCTCCAGCTTAGCGCTGCACACCTGGTCCCAGAGTCCAGGTGCCCACACAGGGGCATCAAAAGGGGATCTTCTTCCTTTGGGCAGGTGAACAGTCAAGTCCATCTAGCCTCTCGGTCACCTGTTATTTGTCCAGAAACACCAAGCAGGCTTATGGCAATGTTGAAACAACAAATGGGCCCCATCCGCAGCTAGTGTAGAATGGCACAGCACCACTGATATCAAGGCATGTCTTCCCCCAGCTGAGGGACTGGCTCAGAATATCGATCACAAACATTCTCTTTTGGAGAAAAAATTACTCACCTATGCTTGCACGGATCTTTGGAGCTACAGTCGCATTAGCAGTGTGATAAGGCGAGGCTTTGCAATAGGAATTGCAGCAAGCCAACTGGATAATTGCAATCAATCCGTGGCTTACGTACCCTGTAAGTGAGAAGTAAAGTCTGTTGGGGTGTGAGGAGCTGGCCTGGGAGTCTCAGGAAAAAAGCTAAAGAAGAAAAGGGACATTACATCTTTAAGTGAAGTTTCTTCCCTCAAAATTAATTGCCAGGTTCATTTGTACAAAACTGTTTCTCAAGGCCATAGTGATTATCACTTCACTGAGAGATTTTCCAGCCACATTTCTCTGAGGTCTGGACAGATCAGAATTACACCTTGGTTCTAGGCAGCCTCTGGCAGATGTTTATATTGCATCAAGAAATGGAAAAAAGTACTAGAAAGTTTCTTGTAATGAGAACATTTGTCACTTAGATGTATCATGGAATAAACTCTGGGCATGTAACCAAGATAAGTAATTGGACTGGCCACATTCCATGTTTAAGACACTCGTCTTCGGCTTTCTAAATATGAAAAGAAGGCCAGATTGTTCTTCCAGAGAGAGAGAAAGAGAGAAAGTCTGCTTGTGTTTCTTTTGTTTTCCATGTTCTTTATCCTTTGCATATTTTGAAGCAGTTTAATGCATAGAGATTGCAGGTCTTGAGGGTTACTAGGCAGGTCTGTGGGAAAGAAAGATGGTCTACAAGTCTCTTACATGATGTTTAAACAGTTTCCTTTTCCTCCTTTCTTTGCGGAAGATTTTTCAGTCCCTTATGTTCTTTAGCTTAGGAGGTGACGTTAAGTGGACATAAAGAAGGCTCATCTCCAGCCCAGCCCTAAATCAATGGTCAGATGGTGTTGGGCTCTGGTGTGTTCGCTTCATGAGCGTATAGCATTCCAATAGTGAGCTGGCAGAAAAGCAAGAGGGGAACTCCAGGAATCAGGCGAGTGCCATCTCCTTTCTAAGGCATTGCAGATGAGATTGGGGACAGCATCTGTATCCTACCAAGAGACATCCAGCCACTTCTCGTAACTGCAGAGTGCAGTATTTTGTTACATCCAGGCAGAGGGCTGCTTCTCACTTCTCCTGGTTTACACCAGTGTTTCCATTGAAGTCAGTCAAGTGATGCTGGTGTCCATGGCTCTAGAATCAGCCCCTCTGGCTGGAAAACCCACTTCTTGGCCACAGCGTGTGGTGAAGAACACTGGGAGAATGCTGGGTGGAGTTGAGACCTGGGCTCTTCTTAGATCCATTACAGAACTTGCTCACCACATGTTGAAACAATATTCAGATGAGACACTGATCAGTGTGTTATCCTAAAGCCTCTTCCCGCCTCAGTGCTGTGTGTCAGAATCCCAGCTGCAAAGAGTTCTGTGAACTCCTACGGCTCCGCTCACAGGCACACGCATCGGCAGAATGAGGGTGACCTGTCCTGCCAGGACTGTTTACTGCCCTGTTGATGTCCCTTCTCAGGGCGAGCAGCAGAACCCAGGCATTCCCTCCATGGCCCTCAACTCTTCCGCAGCTGCAGCCACTCGTTAACACACTCAGCAGTTCCTAACCAGGCACAGCCCCCGGGGGCATATTGTTTGTAATGTGTGTGTCTGGGAGAGGGGGATGTGTGTGTGGGGAGAGGGGGGCACGCATGGAAAAAACAATTTACTCCAGGCTAGCTTGGGCAGTTACATCCTGCCCTGGCCGAGGGGGCTGTAGAAGATGTCTTACCCCAGGAGTCGCTCCGTACTGTGCTGTGCCTCAGACACTGTTCTGCAGCATGGCTCTCTTCCTGTTCCCCCTTGCTCTGGTGGGTTGTGACTTACTGCTGACACATGCCAGCAGTGCCTCACAGCACCTCCCATGCTGGTCAGACTCCATCTCTCCCTGCCCACCTGCCCCACAGGTCAGGATGGGAAGAAGGGTTCCTACTCCCCATATAACCCCAGGCAGGTGCATAGTCCAAGTCACAGCCTAGTCCTCTCCTAGCATTTTGCAGTATTTCTCCTACTGCTGAAGAATTGTTTAAATATAGTTCCTCCTCTCACCCATAACTCCAGGCCCTCCCTCCTGCTCCATCCTGCGGTGAAATAAGAAATGTGCATTTATGACCTCATAGTCTGTTGCCACGGAAACTATAGTGTTTCGTACTGTATTGGGGCAGACGCCAAACCATTCCGCACCTTTGTGGCAATGCCCACCATTTTGGCATCCCACAACATCCTCCTGTGATTCTCAGACAGAGGTGTTGACCTGGCCAGGTCTGCTAGAATTCCACCACTTCCAGGGTCACCCTGTCTTTGAAGTCCCCACAGCAACTGAATCCGATCCACTTAACTCAGAATGTCTCAGGCCCCTGCTGAGCTCTTTCTTCAGTCCTGGTTCCTCTGCTTTCTCTAGTCCATTTTCCCTGACTCCTGACAGTGCTTCTCCTCACTGGAGACAATCCACACCACCCTCTACTAAGCACCTTCACCTTCTGGCCACCCTGAATGCTCTATTTAATCTCCTGGCTCAGCCAACCATGTCCCTCCAGGTGTGCTCGGTGAGATTAATGGAGCCCTCAGGTGTCACCAATGCGTCCACAAGCCCCAGTTAACCCCTGCACGGTCAGCATGGGGTTATACGCTGTCACATAGATGTTCAGCACTGCCTGGCTCCACGGTGAGCTCAGTAGGTGCTGGAAGCTGAGCTCTTATTTAAACAACAAATATATTTGATCACTAGCAAAAGAGACGCTAGGGAGAAGATTAAAACCCTGGGAAGCAGACTGTAATATATCGGAGAGCTTTTCCTGGCCTTAAATCCTCTCTTAGAGAGATGATTCAGAGAAAATCTGAACAATTTAAAAGATGCATATGAATCATGATATTCTAAGTGCCAAAATTTGGTCCTGCAATTAGTTCAAACCAGCTTTGGTGATTTAACAAATCCTATTTCTGATGGACAAATCAATTTTAAAAATGTGCTGAATAAGGCAAACAGGGGGCAGAATCAGCAAACTGAACACAGCCAAATAACTCTGCCTGGTACACTGGAATATTCACTTTCATGCCGGCCTGTCTGCTTCTTCTGAAGCATTCCAGATATATCTCCCCTCTTCTTCAGCAGGAGACACACCATGCAGTATGTGGAGCTGAGAGAGGAGGAGCCCCCAGCTGCTAGCATTAACTTTGCAAGGACTGAGGAGAGAGGGAACAGATCTAGCCAACCAACCAACACAATTTGGTTCCTCTTGGGGGACTGGGGTAAAAGGAGCAATGGCTGTGGGTGACAAGAGGAGCCCAGCAGGAACTCCTAGCACCAGTCCCCACCCGGGGCAAGAGCAGCTGGTGTGGTAGAAGCTGTCTCCACCCTCTCCCAATACAGGGTGGGAAGACGTAGACCTGGCCTTGAGTCCTGCTTGGGGAGCAGTGGGGAGATATGAGTGGCAGCGGGTCGACAATCCAGCAGAGGAGAGGCAGGACAAGGCAGAGCTGCGTGGGGAGCCTAGACAACAGGGTCACTGGACGGAGCTAGTGGGCCCAGTTCTCACTGACTGAGCTCTGCTGACTTCAGCAGAGGCTGGCCAGGAGAGAGCTTAGCCCATCATCTCAACCTGAACCTCAGCCATTCACATGCAACTAGATGAGACATGCAACCAAACTCAGCAATGATGTCATCTGGCCGGAAGCCACACCTACGTATTCCCCTCAAAGAATAGCAGCTACCCTGACCCACAAAACAGAGCTCTCACAGTTACATACCCCCCCACCCACTCTTTCTTTAAAGATCTGCCAGTCCCTTTCACATTTCTGAGTTGTAGAAAGGGTCAAGCTGATAATGCTTCTGGGTTTTTTTCTGAATGCAATCGTTTCCCCTTTTCATTTACTTCACAACATGCTTTTAAATAACCATGCTGGAAATCTGCTGTGTCCTTTGTAGCCAATGCTAAATTTTGAATCCTCTCTCCAAATTCTACAGACAGCACTAACTCCAAGGAATGCTCTTGTTTGCTGGGGGATCCCAGATCCAGAAACTTGATCTATGTCCTGCAGTTAGCAAATTATTCTGTGTAGCTAGCGGTGCTGAGGATTAGTCTTTGGAATGCTGGAGAATGCAAAAGCTACACTTTATCGAAATTCAGAAAGCTCTACTAGGCAACGATTTGTAGGTACAACAGTGCAGGAGCTGACAGGACCCCACAGCAGTACAACAATGCATCTCCTGTGTCGACTATATGTGCTTCAGAGAGTTAAGTTGTTCCCAAATCAGACATTGATTATGTTCCCAGAGATGCAACTATATGCTTAGCTACGGTCCATGTCCTGAGCTACAGGGGGAGGTGCAGAAATAGTTTCAAGTCCTCTTTGTGTCCACTGAGTCTGGGGCCACCCGCCTGTTGGATTGATCCCCAGCCCAAACTAGAGCAACTCAAGGCTCCTCTAAGGGGGCTCCCAGGAGCTCTTCCAGCAGCCAGAGATTGGTGGGGTACAGGGACTGTCTCAGCTAGGTCCCCTCTACCCTGGCCATATCCTCTACAGCTGGGAAAGGGATGGAAGAATGGAGTCTCTACAGAATGAAGTGTGACTACCAAACAGATAGACACAGTTGTGTTCGGAGCTACTACAGTGCATCAGGATAAGGCCAAAGACAATGAAGTCTAATGACGAGACAATTAGCATTGTTGCCAATTCAGCCCAGAGCTTCAGAAGACCGCCCAGGGGAAACCTAGTTCATAAACTCTGCTCTTTCCACTCCATGCCTTAGACAAAATGTTCTTTTAATTCAACCTGGCACATACCACCAATCCTGCAGCCTATCAAGCTGAGCACCCACCCATGTTATTCAGGAATTATCCCTGTGAGGTGCCCAGACACTGCAGTCAGACCCAGAGAGAGGGGGGGGGATGGTGAGAGCAGATTTGTAGGCTCATGGATCATTTTATGCAACATAACGTTCATCAATTTGGGACTAGCCACCCCTGCCTGCCAGGCTGCTGGCCATTCCATCATCCCATTACTTCAGGTCATCTGCAACTCCCCAGGAACTTCTTCATTCCTGCATCTGCTCCCATTAGCCTCCAGACAGAGTCGGGCATGGATGGCAAAGGTTCTGCTCCCAGTTCCACAGATGTAAATCCTGAGCAACCCCCCTGAAATGGATAGGAGTGACACTAGTGTGGAAGCTGCTTTGCAACTTGTATGGTCGCTTAAAACAGTGGGCATAAAATGGTCAAGACAGAAGTGCTTGGTACCCACTTTGCACTGGTGCAAAGGAGGACGACACAAGGTGCAGAATCAGACCCAGTGAAGGAATCAGTGCCCTGGCAATCTGACCCTGCAGATCCTACTAATTGTTCTGTTATGTAAAGTCAAACCTCGCTAATTTTCACTAGTGACTGCAAGGCCTAGACAAATTCAGACTAGAAATAAGGTGTGAAATTTTAAAACTGAGGGTAATTAACTATGGGAACAATTTACCAATCGTTGTTGGGGATTCTCCCTCAGTGGAAATTTTTCAATCAAGATCGATTGGATGTGTTTCTAAGAGAGACCTCTAGTTCAAACAGGAATTATTTTCATAGAATCATAGAATATCAGGGTTGGAAGGGACCGCAAGAGGTCATCTAGTCCAACCCCCTGCTCAAAGCAGGACCAATCCCCAACTAAATCATCCCAGCCAGGGCTTTCTCAAGCCTGACCTTAAAAACTTCTAAGGAAGGAGATTCCACCACCTCCCTAGGTAACGCATTCCAGTGTTTCACCACCCTCCTAGTGAAAAAGTTTTTCCTAATATCCAACCTAAATCTCCCCCACTGCAACTTGAGACCATTACTCCTCGTTCTGTCATCAGCTACCACTGAGAACAGTCTAGATCCATTCTCTTTGGAACCCCCTTTTAGGTAGTTGAAAGCAGCTATCCAATCCCCCTCATTCTTCTCTTCTGCAGACTAAACAATCCCAGTTCCCTCAGCCTCTCCTCATAAGTCATGTGTCCAAATCCCCTAATCATTTTTGTTGCCCTCCACTGGACATTTTCCAATTTTTCCACATCCTTCTTGTAGTGTGGGGCCCAAAACTGGACATAGTACTCCAGATGAGGCATCATCAATGTTGAATAGAGGAGAACGATCACGTCCCTCGATCTGCTGGCAATGGCCCAACTTATACAGCCCAAAATGCCATTGGCCTTCTTGGCAACAAGGGCACACTGTTGACTCCTATCCAGCTTCTCATGCACTATAACTCCTAGGTCCTTTTCTGCAGAACTGCTGCCTAGCCATTTGGTCCCTAGTCTGTAGCGGTGCATGGGATTCCTCCATCCTAACTGCAGGACTCTGCACTTGTCCTTTTTTAAAGATGGGCACTACATTAGCCTTTTTCCAGTCGTCCGGGACCTCCCCCGATCGCCATGAGTTTTCAAAGATAATGGCCAATGGCTCTGCAATCACATCCGCCAACTCCTTGAGCACTCTCGGATGCAGTGCATCCGGCCCCATGGACTTGTGCTCGTCCAGCTTTTCTAAATAGTCCCGAAATTTTGGGGAAGTTCAATGACTTGCATCACCCAGGAGGTCAGAATGGGCTCTTCTGCCCTTGGAATCTATGACTATGAACGAGATGAATAGTTACCAGAGCAGAATTTGGTCTTGCTGCATTAGTCCACTATCCCAGTGACTATCCCCAAAAACTCTCATCACAACCCTTTCTTAGCAAGGATTTATTGGTTACTGATTTGGAGTTTTACTATTCCACAGTACTCGAGCACCCATCCAAGACTCAGGCAAGCTCTTAAAACAAGGACAAAGCAGATCTATCTGTTACCCTGGCAATAACACTGATAGAACAACTACAGATGGCTGGATAATGGCAACTCTTTTTCATGGGAAATTTTTAAAGAACATCATTTTATTTCTACATTCTTTGTGAACTTTCTGGGGTTTTCAGCAAAATCCCTCAAACCAAACCAAAACTGACAACCAAAAACAAAAGTTCAGTTTAAAAAAAAAAATTAAAAATCTTAAATTTTTAGTGCAAACCTTAATGTTTTTAGCTTTTGAATTTTTGCTAAAAAATAGAAAATTTCAATCAAAACAAACATTGTCTGCAAAGCTTTTTGACAAAAAACAAAGCCCTTTTTGTTTGTAAAAAAAAAAATGTATTGGGAAAAAATAAAACATCTTCTTCCCCCTCCCCCTGACCACCAGCCTTCAACCAGCTGTGAATTTAGGGAGGTCATACTGCATACATATGTTACTCAGTATTTTTAAAACAACATGTTAAGATGTTAAGAGTAACAAGAAGGGTTTCTTCAGGTATGTTGGCAACAAGAAGAAAGCCAAGGAAAGTATGGGCCCCTTACTGAATGAGGGAGGCAACCTAGTGACAGAGGATGTGGAAAAAGCTAATGTACTCAATGCTTTTTTTGCCTCTGTTTTCACTAACAAGGTCAGCTCCCAGACTGCTGCGCTGGGCATCACAAAATGGGGAAGAGATGGCCAGCCCTCTGTGGAGATAGAGGTGGTTAGGGACTATTTAGAAAAGCTGGACGTGCACAAGTCCATGGGGCCGGATGAGTTGCATCCGAGAGTGCTGAAGGAATTGGCGGCTGTGATTGCAGAGCCATTGGCCATTATCTCTGAAAACTCGTGGCGAACCGGGGAAGTCCCGGATGACTGGAAAAAGGCTAATGTAGTGCCAATCTTTAAAAAAGGGAAGAAGGAGGATCCTGGGAACTACAGGCCAGTCAGCCTCACCTCAGTCCCTGGAAAAATCATGGAGCAGGTCCTCAAAGAATCAATCCTGAAGCACTTGCATGAGAGGAAAGTGATCAGGAACAGCCAGCATGGATTCACCAAGGGAAGGTCATGCCTGACTAATCTAATCGCCTTTTATGATGAGATTACTGGTTCTGTGGATGAAGGGAAAGCAGTGGATGTATTGTTTCTTGACTTTAGCAAAGCTTTTGACACGGTCTCCCACAGTATTCTTGTCAGCAAGTTAAGGAAGTATGGGCTGGATGAATGCACTACAAGGTGGGTAGAAAGCTGGCTAGATTGTCGGGCTCAACAGGTAGTGATCAATGGCTCCATGTCTAGTTGGCAGCCGGTATCAAGTGGAGTGCCCCAAGGGTCGGTCCTGGGGCCGGTTTTGTTCAATATCTTCATAAATGATCTGGAGGATGATGTGGATTGCACTCTCAGCAAATTTGCGGATGATACTAAACTGGGAGGAGTGGTAGATACGCTGGAGGGCAGGGATAGGATACAGAAGGACCTAGACAAATTGGAGGATTGGGCCAAAAGAAATCTGATGAGGTTCAATAAGGATAAGTGCAGGGTCCTGCACTTAGGACGGAAGAACCCAATGCACAGCTACAGACTAGGGACCGAATGGCTAGGCAGCAGTTCTGCGGAAAAGGACCTAGGGGTGACAGTGGACGAGAAGCTGGATATGAGTCAGCAGTGTGCCCTTGTTGCCAAGAAGGCCAATGGCATTTTGGGATGTATAAGTAGGGGCATAGCGAGCAGATCGAGGGAAGTGATCGTTCCCCTCTATTCGACATTGGTGAGGCCTCATCTGGAGTACTGTGTCCAGTTTTGGGCCCCACACTGCAAGAAGGATGTGGATAAATTGGAGAGAGTCCAGCGAAGGGCAACAAAAATGATTAGGGGTCTGGAACACATGAGTTATGAGGAGAGGCTGAGGGAGCTGGGATTGTTTAGCCTGCAGAAGAGAAGAATGAGGGGGGATTTGATAGCTGCTTTCAACTACCTGAAAGGGGGTTCCAAAGAGGATGGCTCTAGACTGTTCTCAATGGTAGCAGATGACAGAACGAGGAGTAATGGTCTCAAGTTGCAGTGGGGGAGGTTTAGATTGGATATTAGGAAAAACTTTTTCACTAAGAGGGTGGTGAAACACTGGAATGCGTTACCTAGGGAGGTGGTAGAATCTCCTTCCTTAGAGGTTTTTCAGGTCAGGCTTGACAAAGCCCTGGCTGGGATGATTTAACTGGGAATTGGTCCTGCTTCGAGCAGGGGGTTGGACTAGATGACCTTCTGGGGTCCCTTCCAACCCTGATATTCTATGATTCTATGAACACTACCAAGAACAATGATGTCACAAATTTCCAGCTTGTTCTACATAGAGCAGGGGTGGGCAAACTTTTTGGCCCAAGGGCCACATCTAGGTATGGAAATTGTATGGCAGGCCATGAATGCTCACAACATTGAGGATTGGGGTGCAGGATGGGGTGAGGGCTCTGGCTGGGGATGCGGGTTCTGGAATGGGGCTGGGAATGAGGGGTTGGGGATGCAGGAGGGTGCTCTGGTGCGGAGACCGAGGGGTTTGGAGGATGGAAGGGGGATCAGGGGTGCAGGCTCTGAGCAGCGCTCATCTCAAGCACTGGCATGTCCCCCTCCGGCTCCTACGTGGAGCTGCAGCCAGGTGGTTCTGCGTGCCGGCCCATCTGCAGGCACCGTCCCTGCAGCCCCCATTGGCCATGGGGGGGAGGGGGAGAAGATGCTGCTGCTTCCAGGAGCCGTGTGGAGCCCTCAACCCTGCTACCCAGCTGGAGCACCGGAACAGAGCAAGCCCTGGACCCCGCTCCCCAGCGGGAATTCAAGGGCCGGATTAAAATGTCTGAAGGGCCGGATGCAACCCCCTGGCCATAGTTTGCCCACCCCTGGCATAGAGCTACTTTCATTTCTCTCTTTCTACCACTGCATCTCAGAAAACTCCCAACACAATCTGAGCAGCAGTGAATTTGAGTGGTGCATTTGTTTAGCCCTTTATGTAGGATTAATTTCACTCTTCATGTTTATCCATGTGTTATTTCCATGGGGTTTGCCGGGGGCGGGGGGGGGGGGGGAGCATTTAGAACAAAAGGCTTATTGCGCTCTTGATAAGGTATCTTCACCATTAAGATAAAGGTGGGGAAATCCTGCCCTCATTGAGGTCAATGGCAGAACTCCCATTGAAAAGAGGCCAGTGTTCTGTCCTGGGAGATCACTGCTTTGCTCTTGGGGGCAGATGTAATAGGAAGGTTGGCTATTTTATCAGCTTCCTGGGTGTCTGCTGGGCACCGATTCCTTGACTACAGTGCTTCTCGAAAGGGCCATCCCAGCACCAGCCACGCTGAGCTGCTCTTTTGCAGTGGCTGGTTGGAAAGCAGCACATTCCAAGCTTGGAACTGATGCAGATCAACGCAGGCTAGGAAGCAAAGATGCAAAGATTGTTGCAAACGACAGTGAGATCACAGCAGGCTTGTTTAGGTGAATAAGGGTAACATTCACTATTTGCTGAGGTGGAATAGCTCAAGTGTATCATTTCTATGGCATTACAACTGATACAACAGCAAGTCTAATTAGATCACTTAATTACACTTCAATTAAGTATTAGTCACAGGAAGCCTAACAAATGGGCATCAACATAAATTCAGCCTTTACTTATGTGACTCTACTACCTGAGCCTTCACAATCTCCTCTCTCTTGGCTCCAATATCCTTGCCATGCACTGCTGCTACGCTTAACGGTCAATACACATTTATTTCTCCCTTCCCGCCTGTGTGTCCCAACTCTGCTCCTGCTTGTCCGCATTATCCTGCTCTGTGTACAGAGCCTTCAAATACCAACTGCCCTGTAATGAACTGGCCTCTGGGAGATTTAAAGAAACAGAACCTTGGTTTTGTTCCTTGGGGTGAGGTATTGTTAGCCAATGTATAAAATCACTAGCATTATTATATATTGGATCTGTGCAATCCAGTATGCCTTTGCTGCTGACCCTGGGGTAAAGAGAACCTCTGTGGGAGGAGACCTCTGATTGCGTTGTTCTGGTTAGCTGGGGAGGAAGGGACACGTATTCTGAATGGTCACACTTCCACTGGAGATGTTTTATATCACAACCAGCAGAGACTGCCGTGCAGGGCACTTGTATGCAAAGATGCACATAGCAGTAACTCGTGTCTGTCCAGGAGTCTCCTTTGGGTTCTCATTCCCAGGGACATGGACTCAGGACAGTTATAGCTGTTACACGTGAAAGCAACTTGCCTTTTGCCTCCCAGCAATAACTCTGAAGCCTGCCTTACAACCTCAGCCTTTGACTTTTCGTCACAGTGGGGCTTAGCTGTGTTCAGAGCGTAAGAAACACCAGCCTCCAACCTCAGGGAGGTGTTGGTCTCTGAGCATTCAGGTTTCACCACAAGTTGAGAGTCTAAGGCACCTGAAGTCATGGCAGTTGTGGACACAGGGCAGCAATGCAGAAACTCCAGGGTAAAATGCACAATATGTTACTTATTGCCCCAGGCAGTCCATTTCCAGGCTGCGCATTCCCCCTAAGCCCTGCACTAGCCTGTGCAGACCGGAAAAGAGAACGGGGCAGAAGGAGATGCTGCCAGCTCTGCGACTCTCCATCACAGCCCACTCCTGGTACATGCAGCAGAAGCCTTGGCCATGTTTTTATTCCAGTTACTGTCGCAGGCTAACCAGGGCCACACAAGAGATGCCATGTTGCCCCCCACTTTTGTCAGTGGCTGAGGCCCACTGCAATGAACCCTCCAGCCATCCTGGCAGGAATCCTGGCAGCAGGTCAAGAGAGAGCAGGACAGTGTGCCCACTGTATAACCAGACCACAGACATGGTCCCACACCAATGAACCTTAGCAGATGAGCTCGCCAAAGAGAAGTTTCTTCCTGATACAGTCAAATGCCTGGCTGATGGAGCTTTGCTGGGTGGCAGTCCCTGGGAAAGTCAGACAGCCATCACCCTACCTGCTACTCTAGGTCCCACACTGCTGAGCAGCACAGAGGCCCTGGCAGCTCTCCTCCAACCATGAACTCCACTGTGCCTATCCATTGCGAGCATGTGAACTGCATGGTCCGTTCAGACATGTGACACAGACTGCATGCATTGCGCCAGAGGTTGTGTGGTGAGCTAGCATTTGTGACTGCAGTGGCTGCTTGCCTATATATTATATGCAGAGACTCGGCTACTCCCATCTGCAGCCTACTGCTCAATGAAGTCTTGTGGACTGCTTCCAAATAAATGTACACACCGGCCTAGGTTTCGGCTATCATGGCACCCAGGCCAGAGTATATTTCCATGCAACGCTCACCTTGCGCAATGGCTTAGCTACAAGTGTTCCAAATCGCACCCCAAACCAGAAGTCACTTTCTTTTTAGGCTGCTTCTCTCATTGACAGTCAATGATATGGAACCCCTGACCCTCTGCCTGAGCCTCCGCATTTCCAAAGGAAACCCAGAAAGCCATGCGAAAGTTAAAGACAATAGGGCTTATCCAAGGCTCTATATTAATAAATAAGAGCGCGAGCACATGGCGAGTCCTTCTAACTTCCTTTGAACTCTTAAAACCTTCACTTTCTGTTGAAATAAATTCACTCTGAAGTAAAGCTGTGCATTGTTAATGAAAGTAAGGGGAGTTTTTGATGCTGTATGGATAAAGGCCAAGTATTCAGAAATACACTGTACAGTGCAGAGACTAACCACATAAAGGGCCAATTTTTCCTGTTGTTGGGTTTTTTGTTGTCGTTGCTAAAGAGGTTGCTAATTGAGCTCCACAGCAGTTACCCCTGTGCTACAGATTAAAAAAATTACAGGACAGCTTGCCCTAGCGTTTAGTAGTCTTACGCAGAGTAAAGATTAAAATCAAGTCTTTAATAAAGTTATGGGAATGTTCCCGTTCTTTCCCACGACTGTGCCTGGGACAGGTAGCTGAATCTGGATTTATGATGCGTAGTCTACAAAACATACCAGTCAAGTTTATCTACAGGCCTGATTTCCATTTTCGTTAGGGCCCCTTGCACCATGAAAGCATATGAAAGCATAAAGAGATTTTAAAGTGGAGGTAAACTTACCCTAAAAGCTGCCAGCATGGTGTAAAAGGGCCTTAGTATAAGTGAGAATCAGGCCCAAGGACATTATTGTGAGAGGTGAAAGCTGGTTGTTTTGTTTCCCACTGGGGTGAGAAGAGCTGCCTGGTAACCTGCTGCCAGAGCCAGCACAGGCCTGGGAAACACTTAAGTCCAATATAAACCCTATTTTGAGGGCTTCAGTGGGGTGGAGCCCTCACACAGGCCCTCTGCACAGCAGGGAGTTTGACCCCAAGCTCCGGCAAAGCATTCCTGCAATGGGGGCAGGATGTGAGAAGCACCAAGGAACCCCCGTTTCTGAAGGCTGAGATGAACTCAACCAGCTTGTGCCATTCTAAGGGAATGGTTTCATCCCGCTGGCTGATTCAAAAAACACTTCTGAGCCAAGAGGAAGGCAATAAAACTCTAAGACCACCTGGAGATGGGCAGGGGGAAAGGCGTGCTTGGCTGACAGACACAGACCTCAAGGAGTCAGACAAAAGGCTGTTCTAACCAGGCAAGATTTTCAAATCATTTAGGGCCCAGTCCAGTGAAGTCAGTGGGAGCCTTTCCATTGATCTCAACAGGCTGAGACCCAAGGTGCGGACAGGCTTAGCAGAGCTCTTAGCATGTGTTTTACTTCTCTTCTCTCCCAGAATTTCTCTTCTTCCTTTCGGTGGTTTGCAGATACAATCATTGTACAAAGGCAGCCTGAGGCATTTCTTAGCTACTGTTAGCCGGGCACGACTCTGGTGAGTGCTGCAGAGAGCAGATGAATTCTTACGTTAAGGGAGGCAGGGAGAAAAGCAGATGACTGCCCCAGCATGCAGTTGAGGGCACAGTGGCACAAGGAAGATGGGCCGCAGGAAGAGGTTCTATAGAGAGACAACAACAAAGTTCCTGGGGATGGAGTGAGCTGTGTGGGTGAGAGGCAGCAGCAGACACCTCTGCTGTGATGTGGGTATTAAAGGGGGTTTGTGCAAAGTTTTCTGGTGAGGACACAGCTCTGCAATTAGCCACTTGCTGCAGCTCGTACAAGCATTGCTATGCAACTGTGCAATCTCTCAGGGGGTGAGGGGGTTGACAAACACAAGATCACCACAACACCTGAACAAGGTGAGATGAGCTAGAACTAACAGTCACAGATGCCAACGTTTCCAACGTGGCCTCTGAGGGTAGGGGCCTTCGTCTGAGAAAGCCACCAGCTGAACTCTTATGAGAGCTGAACATCCCCAGCTGCAGGGGAAGTCTACGGGAGCAGTCGGGGCTCATCTTTCCTGACAGCCATGCTCCAGGGTGTCCCAAATTGGGCACCCCAAATTACAGGCCACTTCTGAAAATACAAGCCATCTCACTCCACACCATATCACTAGTCAGCTACCATTGCTGCCCTCACATAGCCCAAGATTTCCAAAGCAGCTCATTCTCTGTGGACTACTTTAGAACCTACTTCCAGAACTTTTCCAACCTCTCCCCCTCCAGGAACGAGTGGGAGCTGTCTCCTTCTTCCCTGGAGTAATCCGACTGTGTCTCCTCTCATTCTGCCAGATCACTCATCTGAGCTGACAGCGACAAATGCCAAGGTCTGACAGCAACACACCACACTGATCTGCTATCCCACGGACTGCTATCCATCCCCGACATTCCTGCGACGGCCTCGCTCGCTTTCCCACCATTGGCCTGTAAACAATGGCACTGTTTGATCCATTCACTGCCGTGTTTCCAGTGAACACAGCTGTGACTAGGAAATATGGTATAATACTAATAAATCTTGGATGCTCAGGGGCACACTCCACTTCAGGGCTCAGGTTGGGTATGTGAATGGCAGGTGGGAGGGAGTACGTGCTGGTACATCTGCTAAACAGTGATGGGATGCGCCAACATTTTCTCAACCAGCAGCTGTGACTAGTGGGGGCATGAACCCCCCCACCTCAGAATCTTCAACCACAGACCAAGGCCTCCCCTAGCTGAGAGGCCACAGCCCTGAGGGGGGAGCTCCTGCTTGAATTGCACCTCAGAGACAGAACTCCTCCTGGAGCGCCTCAGGGATGCTACAGATCTTGGCCAAACCCTGTAGCATTTTTTCCAACAAGGGATTGTCCCGGGCTCAGCGTGATTGTGCGTGCCACATCTACAGGTAAGAGCCTTGTTTTAACTCACATTTTCTGCAATCAACTGTTTATTCCTACCAAACCTCAACCTATCTAACTGCAGTGACAGGGAGAGTCCCAGTGTAGGTTCTTGCCAGTATCTGCATTTTGGGATGACTCACTTGTTTTAAAGCACCGAACACCACGTTTGCTAACTGAGATCAGATGGCCACTTTACCCCTAGCCAGAACAGATAGCCAAAAACTCAAAAGGTAATAACAAAATGTTTTTTTTAAGTACACGAGAAGCAGGAAGCCTGCTAAACAACCAGTGGGGCCCCTGGACAATCAAGATACAAAAGGAGCACTTAAAGACGATAAAGTCATTGTGGAGAAACTAAATGAATTCTTTGCTTCAGTCTTCATGGCTGAGGATGTTAGGGAGATTCCCAAACCTGAGCTGTCTTTTGTAGGTGACAAATCTGAGGAATTGTCACAGATTGAAGTGTCACTAGAGGAGGTTTTGGAATTAATTGAGAAACTTAACAGTAACGAGTCACTGGGACCAGATGGCATCACCCAAGAGTTCTGAAAGAACTCAAATGTGAAATTGCGGAACTATTAACTATGGTTTGTAACCTGTCCTTTAAATCAGCGGAGAAGTCATAGATTTGAAGGCCAGGAGAATTAAGAACTTCAAGGCCATAGAATTTCATGATTCCTTCTGCATCAAGCCCAATCTTTGGGATGAACTGGAGTGGATCTCATAGAAACACACCCAGTCATGACCCCAGGAGTTTCTGGGTCATTCCAGGAAACAGGGCTCCCTGTGTTTAAAAATTCACCATGCTGTCAAGTTTTATTGTCTTCATGTTTTTGGTGTGAGCAGCAAGAAGATGGCATGACCGAAAATTCAACAAGCAGATTCTGAAAAAATTGGATTCCAAAATGTTGTGAAGGTTGCAATAAACTGTTTTATAGTACAAGAGACCATTTTAAATGGCCCCTTAATAATGCTTAGCTTGTGTTAGCAATGTTAGTATCTGGCTGGAGGCCATTCCCATATAAAGCTCATGTTACTGTACTGGACCTGAATCATCATCATATATACACCATCAGACCAGGTAGCCTTATGGGTTCCTAGTGAAATGCGTCTGACTCAAACAAGTGTTTTCTTTTTCAATATTTACCACTTCTAGGTACGTTCTTGTCAAAGTTGTCATATGGACACCCATGAAAAAACCATCATTACAGCAAAAGATTTGCTTCATTTAAGTGATAAACCCACACATGAAAAAACACTGTCCCTGGAGATCTACCAAAAGCATGTGTGTCAGAGTGGACATATGGTCTAGGACAAAGCCATTCCAGGCAGTCACACCAGTAAAAGCCATCATGCTGTTATATGCCTGCAGCCATATCTACCAAGGTACTTCTCTGGTTCTCTCATCAGTATCTGAGCACCTTGCTCTCTTTATTTACCTTCACAATCCTCCTGTGAGGTAGGGCAGTGCCATTATTCCTACTTTAGAGATGGGAAACTGAGGCACAGAACTGCTAAGTGATGAACTCAAGGTTACACAGGAGATCTGTGGCACAGTATGGAACTGAACCCAGGCATCCCAAGTCGCAGACTAGCACCCAAGCTGCTAGGCCAATCCCACCCCACCCTCCGCTCTCTTTTGCATGGTAAGGATGCCTCACTCTCTCAAATACAGATGCTGTCCTGTAGTACATGATACCAACAAATAGCATATGCTTTGGGGATTACCGCTATTCTGAAGAGATACTGAGGCTACCCCACTGTTTGTCATGAGCTCAGTGGAGTTTGCCCGTCCACTGCATTCTGCATTGCTGCTGCAGCCATGTGACCCAGCCCTCTTTGCAGATGCTGTGGAAGCAATTGCTCCAGCCACAAAACATTTTTCTCAGTGACACTAGCTAATCATCCCCTAGTATGCCATATTTCTGTCTTCCATTTCCCACTACTCTTGCTTGTGCTAGTATAATGAAATGCCTAGGATAAGCACGAGGGCCTGTATTATTCATGATTATTTTATTAGCTTTCCTTTGTTGCATGTTCCCTTCAGAAGGGCAAGGTGTACTGGAGGTGGAAATGACTAGTAGCGCTCACTGCTGAATGTGCAGAACTGAAAATGGTGATTAGCAACCTGTATATTCCCAAGGAAGATCACAATTGTTCTGCTGCTTGTTTTAATTATTTCAAGTAAATGGTTTCATGCGTGGCCTTTCCGTACTGTCTTGACTCAGTGTATCATCATGGTTACAGTCAATGCATTGGAAATATACAGGGAGTTGAATCAAACTGAGCCCCAGCATCGAATGAACGACACCATTACGAGTCAGGCGGATGAGTTGGAGAGTCCCACTCCAGAGGAGCTCCATGCCACCACTAACTTACAGGAAGTGATGCTCCAGAGGGACACTCACAACTAGCCAAATGCCTGATGCCCGGTGGCTTTGCCGGCCTGTTTCTTTATCTGATGGTTTGTATGTGCCAGGCCTTTTCAAAATAAATGAAAACCTTTACGAAAAGATCCTTCTCTTCTGAGATTGCGTGGAGAAAGCCCTTCCAGGATTCCAAAGCGATCAGCTGTTTGGTGGTCTAAGCACGTAGCAGTATTCTGTGTGCAGAGAGGAGCACTCAGAGCCTGATCCAACACAACTGGGAGCTTTGCCGGGTGCAGGACCAAGTCACGACTGAAGCAGAGATTCCCATGGTGAGGTGCACATTCAGTGGGGCAAGGACCTGTTCACTGGGGCCAGGGAGGACATCTCAGTGATTTCCAGATAAATAATCAGAGATGAGGACTTTTTTTTTTCTATTAAGAAAATCTGGGAAATTCCATTTAAATAAACTATAGGCCAGATCAGAATAGAAACAAGGCACACATTTTTAACAACCTGGGTACTTAACCATTGGCACAACTTACCAAGGAACATGGAGGATTCTCCATCACAGGAAGTCTTTAAAACAGGACGGGAAGTCTGTCTAAAATACATGCAATAGCTGAACCACAAGATGTAGGCTGAATGCAGGAATTCCTGGGTGAGGTTCTCTGGCTTGTGCTATGCAGGAAGTCAGGTTATAGGATCCCTTCTGACCTTAAAACTGATGAATTTATAACGTGGACACACAGGGGCAAAAGGGGAAGAAGCATCCCCAAATAACCCTGGCCCTAGGATCTGGGTGCAGACTAGAGAGCCGGGGCTGAGAGCCTGCCCACAGGCGGATGGGCGGGGCATAAGAAGAGTTATGGCTCCGCCCTCCTCGACACACTGACTAGCAGAATTGAGGAAGTAAATTGCACCAGGTAAATGGATGGAGCAAATTCCTTCCCCATATGGAAAAGGGAGGGAACTAAGGGCTGAGGCAGGACAGATATTCCCTGCTGATCCAAACAGCTCCACAAGCCCTTCTTTGGTGAGTGTTTCAGAAAGTTATGAGCATCTGAAAACGGGGAAACTGCATTTCCAGCTAAACTCTTGCAAGCAGATGAGAACCAAAAGATCTAAAGGAATTGGATTTCCATCTCGTCAGCTACCTTTGGGCTGACCATTAATAATTCTTTTTTGTCAGTTTCCATTATAAATTCTATTAACAAACATCCTACACTTTTTTCTGCTGGTAAAATTCAAGCCACATAGATAAGTATGGTGTGCAGCTAGCATGACAGCATTGCAAAGTTACTTTTAATTAAAACATCTGCAAAATTAGTAAAAAAAAAAATAGTGTTGATTATATGTCCTGCTGCAGGAAGAAAAATTGCTGCCAAACAGCATCAGCGAGTTTCAGGCTGATTCTAGGTAGATTTGCTCCAGACTGTAAATATTGCATCTCTCCCCCTCTCTGTGTGGTTTTGGAAAAAAGACTTCATACTTTGTGCCTGCACGGGAGATACTTGTTTTAATATTTTAGCAGGGAACAAACATTTCATCTCTGCTGTGGTTACCTTGGGGGAGGGACGGGAGCTGGGAGATGCAGTTTTTATTTGGAAAAGCTTCTTCAATGGGAGGGAAGGAAGAGCAGAATGCATAAAAACACCACAGCAATCAGCTATGATGCCAGCCACCCAGGCTTCCCTGAGACAGGATTAAAAATGCACAGGATGAGTGCAAAAGAGAGCAGCCAGATGGTAGTGTTTTAGGAAGGGGGGGAAAACAAGAAACAAGAATTGTTCTCAACACAAGAGAACTCACAGAACAGTTCGTAACCTTTCATCTAACATCAGACTGAAAGTGAATGAATGCTACAGGGAGGGCTTGGTGAGGCCAGAAGGATAAGTGACCTTCAAATGCTTTTCAAAAAAGAAAAACTCAAACCACCACCAAATCAAGGAGATCCAGCAGGCTACTGCTTGGCATCATAAAACAGGGTTTAGATCGAAGATTATGTTATTCAGTGCAGTGCGACTTTTCACAATATATTGGGCACCAGGGACAGATCAACTAGCTTTCGGTTTCCCATTACGTGCCAGCAATATACCTGGAAGGAGGACATTAAACTCTGAAGGCATTTGGAACTGCTGATTGCCTCTCTTTCAATGTTCGCAACTGGTATTTTAATTTTTCCCTCTAAACAGGAGTAAACGAGTACTACGATTGCATCGAATAAATTTAATCTGGGCTCTTCTTTTTGTCTTAAAGCATTACTGTTTCAATGGGCAGTTATCCCAAGTATTATACCACGTTACCATCACGTTATATTGGATGCTAAACTCCAAGAGTTTTGTAATTATGGGAGAATTTCAGCTTTCATTAGAAATAAAAAGGAAATTGGGAGCCACCACATTTGCAGAGAAAAGTTTGAAAACATGAGCCAAATGTGACCTAAAGGTTCAGATGGCAAATAAAAAGTACCCACTATTTATTATGCTTTTACACTCTCACGGCTTTTAAGCCAGTCTCATGATTTCTGCGGGGTCTGACGGAGGACTTCTCAATGTCTGGGGGCATTCAGATTATGGACGACATGAACCAGGGCCTTTCAATTTGATATGCACACAGTCAGCCTTGCCTGCGTTGATCAGCAAGAATGCTCTCCTGCAAGGTGCTGAATGCCTCCTGCATGGGTCTGAGTTCCCTCAACTCTCGCTGCTTTCAAATGGACTATAGAGTACTCGGCATCTGGGAACACTGGCTCCGAGTGAACCGTACCCGGGGGAGCAGTGAGTCAACGGGTTCAGTGGGGCTTGGAAGCTGAACACAATCGGTCTTAGTTAGGGAGAGCCATGGGCCTACCAAAATGGAGGGTTTGTCCTCTGCCGGGTGACAGAAAACCTCACTATGAAGTGCACCCGCCTCCCCCGCATACTGTATTATTGCTGGGTCTGCGTGAGCTACACGACAGGCAGCTCTTCTCTACTGCAGGTTCTTCATTTGTTTCAAATGGAGGTGCGGACCCCTTGGGAAATCTGAGAGTCTGTGGGATCCGTAGACCACAGGTTGAAACCCACTGCTCTCGTGTTCCAAATACAAAGACAGTGTCCGCCTGTTATGGGCCACCGCCTCAGCACCACCCATTTGGCAGCTGGATCAGTTGAGAGTGGGGTCAGAACTGACTGTACCCTACAGAAAAGGAGATTAGCCTATTGCAAGCACTACGCTGTTAAGGTGATCAGAATCTGCCCTGACTCTGGTCGATACCCTCCATCCGCTTTCCCCTTTAGCGGCACTTACTGCTGGGTAATCAATCAAGATCTGAAAAACAAGCATACCAAGGTGTCCATACCTTCGCAATATATGTGGCCTTCAGCAAAGCTGCTGGCTGTAAATCTGGGTTGCAGAATTAAAAAGAGTAATGGTTGGTTGTGTCACTTTGATTAAAATATATATATATATGTATCCTTGAAGTGACAACTGATGTTTCATGGTGAAACTGAATAAATCAGAGACATTTTAAACCAAAAGTTTGAATCAGCTGGTTCGTCAGACCCTGCTGGGGGACAGCAGATGGGGGTCCAGAAGGGTGAGTGCCTGGGATGACTGGGCTGGATTGCCTTTAACACACCAGGGGACCTCCTCTCTCAGGCTAGACTGCAGGAAGTCAAGGCTTCCCAGAATGGACTCCCCTTAGCAGGAGGCGGGGGCGGTCATGGATGCAGCAGAGGCGGTGAGGGCTAAGGGGTGGTCACAGAGTCCTTGATCCCGTGACAAAGGCCCAGCCCTAGTGAACAGTGCTATGCTTGATTTGTACATCACAGCGCAGAACAGTTCAAGCCCTGCGGGTTCACTTTTGACTGGAAGTGACACCATCACCTTGCATAATGGAGCCTAGACCGTTCCTTTCCTCTGCTAAATTGTTGATGAAAACAATGAGTACCCATGCTACTGAAAGCATGAGGCTGGCGGTGCTGACTAAAGCAAGGTCCAACACAGGAAGGAGTCTGTGTACACAGCTCGGCTCATGTTGACCTGAGACAGCCCCCAGCTCTCACTCGCCAGTCAAGCTGGGTTGTGCCAAACTGTGGGACTGGTGGGGGAATTGCTGCGATAGGAACCCTAGTGACTGGAAAGAGAGGACAGAGCTCAGGACCTGCGTGACCCAGCTCCGACTGGAGCAGAGCTCAGTGTAGCTATCGGACATAGTTCTCTAGACTTCATTGCTGTAGGATCTGATCCTCACACAGTCTCTAATGTATTTATCCTCCACCCCAACCAGGCAGGGCCTGGCTCTTATCCCCCTTTGATAGCTGGGGAACTCAGCCACAAAAGCCTGGATGCACAGCAGGGGTCAGTTCTGGGCCCCCTGCCATGCTGACCTCCGGCGGTGCCGAAGCTCACTCGGTGCCTACAGCTCGGCAATGAAAGTTCCCTTGGTGTCTGAGTTCCAGCACGTGCCCCGCTGCCTCCCTCTGGGTGCCCGGATGCCCATGTCCTGCTGAAGCCTCAGAGCAATCCCTGCAGCCCAGCTCGCATGCATGGCTCATTCCAGCGGGCAGCTGCTGAGCACACTTAGTGTATTGTCCCCACAACAAAACAGCCACGGGGTGGGCGTTGGAAGGGAGCAGGACCAACCACCAGGCGACATAGCCATTCTCACGCTTGTGCTCTCTACAGAAGAGTCATCTGGGCCCGAGAAAGACCACAAGCAAGAATGAGAATGACCCTGTAGTTGCTGGTTAGAGCATGCGCCTGGGAGCAGGGAAACCCAGGGTCCAGACCCCCTGTAATTATCGATCCACAGTGCAAAAGCTTCCACAGGAGAGAGTGAGTAAGCCCCACATCAGAGTAGCCCATAGCCCTGTGGGTAGAGTGCTCACCGAAAGGTGGCAGAGCCCAGTTCAAGTCCCTTCTCCCCTCAGCGGGACGTGACCTGGGGTCTCCCATGCCCCAGTGACCTAAGAGTTACAAGGAAGGTGGCCCTCTCCCAGGCTTGCTGCTAACAGTGTAGGTGCCAACCACCAAGAGAGGGTTTGCCGATGGGAACCCTAAGCACCGATAGGCGCTTACCCCCACAGAGAGGGGGTGGGCGTGCCGCACACCCCTTCTGGGCAGCATCGCCCAGCTTCTGCAGCACCCTGCCTACCGTGCTGGCTGTTGTGACGCGCCATCTAAGGTGCATGTCTCGCCGCATTCATTGTATAGGCCTCCAGCCCCACAGAAAGTCTGTAGCAGAGCAGGGAGCTGAACCCAGGTCTCCCAAACCACAACTAACCCCTAACCACTGGGCCATCCTTCCTCTCGGGAAACTCCAGGACCTCTCTCCAATACACCTCCCGTTCACACCCCGAGACCAGCACAAGACAAGCCTCAGAAGTCTAGCGAAAGCAAAGAGTGCAGCATCATGATGCTCTTCTTCCGACAGCTGCTCCAAGGAGGAAGCCAACCGTTAGGGGACTGCTATGGGCAGCTTGTGGGAAGAACACATTCCCTTTGGGGACAAGGCATGGAGAATGCCAAAACCTAGGACAACAGGCGAAGAGTCGCCAGATGCTGTTTACCAATGCCAGCTATTCAAAGGATCTAACTAAGTCAAGCAATGTTTTGGCTTTTTGATCAAAGCACCGTGCTGCATAAGCTGAAGGTCTCAAACATTTTGTATGTGATTTCACTCCCAAGCTGGTCACGAAGCCACCACTCTGTCCTCCCTCAAAACCCACCTCAGCCCCACTTCCCACATGTTGCAGGTGGCCAGCAGAGGCTACTAACAACATCGGAGTTGAAAGCTGCAAGTTCCGCCCAATCGCCAGGCTACATAAACACACCTTCCTTTCACCGTTACCCTCAGCCTCTCTCCTCCGCTCCCGTCACCCGCTTGCTACATCTGGTCTCAACTTAGGGACTGTCAGGGCTCGGGGACAAGGCCTGTGTCGTGCTATAGGTATGTACGGTGCCTGGAGCAGAAGGGAGCTATTCATTATTACTCCCACTACGAGCAATATTCAAACTCGGGTGCCCAAAGGCAGGCGCTGATATTCGTATGTGGGCCCTACAAAAACGGCCCAATGTCAGTGGGAGTTGCAGAAGTTGGACACCTGTCACCGCAGGGTCTCACTCCTTCAGTGCACAAGACAGAGAGGAGGGGTCTGATTTGAGAGCTTTACCCTCATGGTAGATAAATGATCTGGTGCCTAGTGCAATGGAGTTGAATCTGCAAGGTGCTGCTATACTAGAGGGCATCACACTAACTACTACTACTAGAAGGCAGAATAGTTTGATTTATTTACCTGCCCTTGCTAGCCATGTTAATGCTCTAATCTCGAGCACTCTCCTCCCCCATCCATAAAACTCCTGTACAATGTGAAAAGAAAGAAGGAAGGCAGGCGGGCAGGCAGGCATCTGCTTCCAGCTGTGTAACTGAAGTGCTCAGGGTCAGAGGCATTTGGGCTTCTGGCCAAAAGGTGATGCTGAATTTTCCCCTTAGCTAAGTGACTCCACCTGGAGTTTCTCTTGCTTCCCCTCAGTCAATGTGAGACGGACTGGGAAATACACAGGGGCTATGTCAGCTCCATTAGCCAGCAGTGCCTATTGATCTCTCCATGGGAGCAGCGGTGAGAGGACACTTCTAAAGCGGTGAACCCTTCTGCAGCACCAGCAGCCACAGAGCTGACCTCCTTTTAATGCCATTCTCTTTCCCTACCTGACACTGGGCTTCAGCGAGCCTGCCTCAGAGGAATGCATTCCGACAGTGCTAATACAGAAAGCCCGTGACTGGCATAATAATGAAGATTTGTGTTCCACACAGCCTTCATCTTTAACCAGATGCTCTAACAACAGCCTCTATTCTCTAGTCTTCAGGCTCTGTGCGCTATAATGGAGAATGACCGGCTTTACTTGCTGAGCACCAGCCAGGCTGATAGAGAGGAATGTTTCTCCTCCTAATACTACCAAGAATCTTACTGTCAGCAGGACAGAGCACATGGCAGTGGATCACAGCTGTTTAGACAGCCACAGGTTTTGGACAACTTCCAGCTCATAAACCTAAGGTTACCACTGAAATGCTTTACACACACCCGCACCCACACATCCTGCCATCTCAATGGCAGCAGGAGTGGTTTCCAACATAATCTATATGCACCAAAGGCAAGAGTTTGTTTTGAACAGACATTTATTTGATGCATTTGCCTCTAGTTTAGCTCATGTCAAACGGCATAAACCATCAAACCTGCCTTATTAATTGTCCTTGCAGCTTCCAGGATAGGGTTTGTTTTTTACTGTTTACATCTCACAATACTTTCCATTGCTATTGGCATCAGATCTTTTCAGTCTACCTCCCCCCGTCTCCTTGGATATTTCACGAGAACAAATCTCCTGTGGGCCAGATCCTCCACAGGTGTAAATCTGCACCACTCCATGGAAATCAGTGGGGCCAGGTCCCTAACTGGGGTAAATCTGTACAGATCTAGGAAATCAATGGGGCCAGATCCTCCGCTGGGGTAATTCAGTGCAGCTCCATAGACGTCAAAGGAGCCAATCCAGTTGAGGCTGTGTGAGGATACAGTCCCATGCTATCACAAGGGATTCCTCTAGAAAAAGACACCGTTCCGACAAGTGTTCTTTTGATTTCATTCTTCTTAATATTCAGCTCCTCTAGACCAGCTTAAACTGACGAGTGGGTGCCAGGGAGATCACGGAGGGTTAATACGAGTGGCAGGTTTAAGCGTGTGCTGGAAGAAAGTCACCTGACAGCTGCTCTGCAACCTTTAAGCCTTCCAGCACGCTAGCTGGTCAGCACCACTGCATTTCTGCAGCTCACAGTGCTGCGAATCAAAGGTCACTGTGGAGCAGCTGCGAGGAGTCGATACTCCTCCACATGGAAGCCTGACTTGGGACTTGCATTCACCTGCCCCCTGCCTTGAGGCTGAAAGCAGGGAGCCTTGGCAGAGCCTACGAGTGAGCGGCATGGTGCACAAGTGCAATTCCTGCTGTGTGTAAACGGGGGAATATAGTCTCACTATTGTGGGGAACTTTCCTGGCTTCTGCAGTACCCCGGTGAAGTGGGCTAGCGAAAGGATTTGAGTCTTCGCTCCCACTTCCTTTACCCAGAGGCCTGCCTGACCTCAAGGGCTCCCCTTCCACGCTCCTGTCTGGCAGAGTCCTCGTAACCCCAACAAGGCTGGGCCCAGGATTCCTGGGGGGCTCGACCCCCAAACCTGCTGTGATCACCTAGGACAGGGGCTAGGGTGTCCCCACTCTGGGGTACTCTCTCTGCCCTGGGCACTTCTTGACCCACTGATCATTACATACAATTTAAAGCAAAGGCAAGTTATTTAATCAACAATTAATTTTAAAAAGAATAAGGGAAAATGGGAAAGGTTAAAGGAAACATCACTCCACTCTCTGGCAGGGAACATCACAAACAGTGTCTCTGGAACGTCAGGGCAGTTCACAGTCTGCTCCTTGTAAGTCCCAGGCCTTCTTCTCAGGCCCTGGCTGTCCTGCAGGGATGCTGTGGGTTGGACACTTGCTCTGGTGGTGGCCACACGCTCTCAGGCTCTAAGTGTCAGGGCCCTTCTTCCCAGTGTGGCCCCCGCCCTGTCGGGGTTACCAATCATCCCGCCCCTCCCCCGAGTCTGGCCTGCAGAGCCTCCTGGCTGAGGCATCTCCCTGTGCTGGGCCCGCTGCCCAGGCCCCCCCCCCCCTCCACTCTCCCCAGCTGCTCACCGCACCTGGCTCCAGACTGCTTCAGCCCCAGCCCCAGCTCCACTCTGCCTCAGCACAGCTGCTGCTCTGCCTCGAGCTCCCTGGGCTGCTTCTCTGGCCCCTCGGGCTCTGGTTGCTGCAGCTCTGCTCCCAGGGCAGGTCTGCTCTCTCTGGGCTGTGCCTCTGGCTTTGGGGCTGCAGCTCTGCTCCCAGCACAGGGTCTGCTCTCTCTGGGCTGCTTTTCTGGTCCCTCTGGATCTGGCCCAGCTCTGCTCCCCAGCTCAGTTTGGGCCCCTGTGTTCTTAGCTCAGCCCCACTCTGTCTGACCCAGGCAATTCCAGCTCACACGGAGGACGGGACCCCCGGCCTCTGGACTCCCTGATTAGCCTGCCCGCCCTGTCATTCTGGCTGATCTGGAGTACTGGCCTCTCCCCATTGTTCCTGGAGACTGTCAGTCTCAGGGTCCTGATTTCCCATTGACCCTTCCTGGGAGTCTAGCAACTAAAACACCCCCACTGAATGTTAGTAAGGGGCCAACTGTCCCCTTACATGTGCATTGGTTCCTAGGCATGGCTAATGGGCTGACAGCTGCACTGAGTCAGTCAGCCAGGTAGGAGCCATCCCTCCCAAACCAGGCCATCTCAGCAGGCTAGAGGCAGAGAGGGTGAGGGGGACCAGCCCGAGGAAAGACAGAAGGGAGGATGGAGTGGGACAAGAAGCTTTTTCAGACTCTCTTTTTCCTTCATTCCTCTAAGCCTTTAACTCACCTCAGTTCTTTCCTTATGTTTCTTTTCAGCTCCCCATCCTGCCCGGGTCCCCCTTTCACCCTGGAGAAAGGAGCGTGAAATATGAGGCGGACCTCTCTGCTTGACGAAGGAGGGACCTGCATCAGACAGGGCAACTCACTGCAAGAAGACAAGCCCTCACAAAAGGAGTCCCTTTACATAGAGGGTGCGAGGCCCACCAGTGCACTTAATATAGCAACGTCAGGACCAAGGCTTGCCAACTTGTGATTTTATGGAGGGTCACATGGTATTTGGTGATTTTCTTAAAGCTCCCACTCCTGGAGTCAGGTGAATATGGGAGAAACTCAGTTTTCATTTTATAAAAGTCATTTTCTAGCCTTATGCCTGCTGAGAAGAGCTTGAAAAGGTGACCTGAATGGCCCAAAGGCTCAAAAGGCAGAAAACAAATTAAAAGAATCCAGCCTTTACTGCTATTTCATGATTTCTAAACCCATTCCAGGCCTTTTGGGAGGCCAGACTTGCAATTTTTGACCACTCGGGGCCGGCAATACAACGTTGTGTGTGCGCACTGTCTGGGCTGAGGATCACACATCAGCATCTGGTGTCGCAAGGGTTGCTCATCCCAGCTGACGTGTCACTCACAAGCCAGGCTGCTGGGTCCCCCTGAAGCCCTTACTCCAGCTATGAGGGGCTGCTCCCTCCCGAGGACTTCTGAGCAGGTAGCCAATGCTCCCTCCTCTTCCCCCTCCTGTCCTCACTGCTCCCTCTGCTGGTACCCACAGCCTGGAGGGGAGGGAACAGCCAGTGCTGCTGCTCCTGGTCTGGGGCTGCGAGGAGGCGGCCAGGTGTGAGAGGGGCCAGGTGTCAGAGGGGAATTCTGGAAAAGAGGCAAGTAAGGGGGTCCGTGGGAGAGGAGAGGCCAGTTGGCAGCAAAGAGAAGAAAGGAGCTGGGAGAAACACCTCCACATCTCTGAATGGTGCATCAGCACTGGTGTATAATTTGTAGGCACGGTTAGGATCATTCAGTGGGCACAGAATGAGACCCCCAAGCCAGGCTATGCCACAGTCTCTTTATCCTCTTCTAATTTACCATTATTTCTGCAGCATCTTGAGAACAAAACCTTTCCTCTCCGCACCACGTCAGCAAAGCTACCGTCAACCTTATTAATCTAATGGGAAGAAACCTTCAGTGCACCAAACATACAGACGACATTTTCCACTACTTCTTGATGCTGATGTATGGGCTGTTGTACTGCTGCCAGAAGAGTCCTTTATACCAGATAGCTTTTATCTCAAAATAATCCCTGGCAGAATGCCACAAGCTTTATTTGTCATTCACCCTGGGAAAGTTTGGAGCAAAGTTATTTTAAAAGGGCGATAGCTTTTCTGAAACAAACTTCAGGCTCTGGATAGAAACAACAGTATGCCCATTGCCATACCTAACTACCTGCAACTTTCTCCATCCCTGCTAAATTGGGTTTATCAGGGTTTGAGAATAAAGCTGTGCAAATCTAATTGCTTCATCCCAATGTAATTAGAATTACCTTCCTAACGGAAAATTAACCCAACTAAATATTTAAACAAATCATGCTAAAAGTTCAGCTTAAACACACACGCAAAAAGGAAATTCAGAATCATGGTGAATCTCTCTCCTAAGCCTTAATTTGTCCTTCTGTTCTGTGTGATTTGTATCATGATATCTGACTCAATCTGCCAAAGTTTTTTCTGCTCTGATTTTTCATGTCAATATTCACAACTGAGCTGCTAGGCATAGGAGTGGATTTTAAAAGAAGAGTCAAATATCAGTCAAGGGAAAGGAGCTTTCCCCCTCACCAGGTCCAGGCCATACTCCTGGTTCTTATCCGTCTGATAGATTTGTGTATGGTGGTTTGTGGTGGAATGGGAAAAGAACAAAATTACACTGTTGATGTCCGAGGCGTCAGCAGACCCAATATCAACCAGCAGTGGACCGCCAAATACTTAGCTGAGTTTCATATACTAGTTTTCATTCTACCCACTTTCAAAATTGTAATGGCTACTATATTGCTTAGGATAAATGGTACTTATATCTTGCGATGGCAACACATGATGAAGAGCTGAATTCAAAGCTCTTTTAAAGGATCCATTAAACAAACTGTTTAAGATCCATGCCAGTAAAATCATGTTATGGGCCATGCCCTCAGCCGGTATACACTGTCACCGTTCCACTGATGTTACTGGGGCTGCACTGTTCACAGCAGCTCTGGGGCCTAAAGTCGATAGTTATAAATACTTTGGACTCAGCGCCAAAGGCCTGATTCTCTCCTTATCAGGCAAAATCCCTGTGCCTGTGGGACCAGAGCAGCAGTTCTGCCCCATGAGAAATTCAGAACTGGGCTCCTAAGGCTTTTGCAAAATAGCTACAAATCATTTCCAGTTTCCGTCACCTGCCAACATCCAAGCTGCGGGCTCCGCGCCGTAGTCACCCCTCCCACCCCCACGCAGCTCCAGCTGCAGCAACGCTCCTGTGGCCGGGAGAAACACAGGACCCAGTCCCGTGCTGACCTGTCCTTCGCTCCTCGCTTCCCCTTCAGAACCTTGGCTAGGAGAGCCCCAGCAACCTCCCCCGAACAAACTGCATAGAAGGCACAGCTACAGGCATAGGAACCAGAGCCGGAGCTAGCCCTTTGTGGGACCTACGCAGGAATATTTTGCCCCCCAATACTAAAACAGGCAAGTTCATATTATAAAAAGCGAATAGTGGGCCCCCTAGATCAATTGCTTAGTCTGCTTATGCCTAGTGCCGGCTCGGAGGGTAATTCCCAGCTAATCACTTAACAGTGGCTCCCCGTACCATGCATACCCCCTCGCATACCCGCACCTACACACACAGAGAACTGCAGCAACAGGAGAAGCCTGGCTCGGATTGCTTAGGGAGCTGACTACGTACTGGCCTGTCGGGCGAATGCCCAGTAGGGACTGGGCTTTGGCTGGCTTGGAGGCTCTCATGCAGCAGTTTCAGGTGGACCGTGGCTTTGGGGTCTTGTGCTGGAAGCAGGCCAGACCCGACATGAGTACTGGGCACCGTGGCTCCATAATGGGGTTGAGTTCCATGGCTCCCTGCACTCAGCGCTAAAGGATGAGGCTCAGGATGTCTGTGGCCCTGTGGGAAGCAAACAGGTGCTTGAGTGGGAGCCCACCTCGAAGACCACGTGCTGAGCTGTTCAGAGACAGCGGCTGGCCAGGGCTCAGCTAGTACCAGGGCTAACCTAGCCTACGCCAGGCAGGTTGTCCACACTCGGCACGTGAAGGGGAGGTGTCAGGATGCAGGACCAGCACAGGATGGATAACAGCTGGCCCCCACTCCAGGACCTTGGGCCCGGCTGGGAGCATCTGCAGGGTGGGATCTGGGTGATTTCCTCTGCAGCTTGCTGGACGTGTGACATCAGAGCTTATGAGTTCAGCCGGGCCTGCTGGTGTTTGCTGACCTGCCAGCTCACACACAAGGCTGCCGGACTCCCCCTATGGCCCTCAGAAATGCCCCACGCCGCACCGGCGTTCCTAGCCGGCCTCGAGTAGAACAGGGACACGCTTGCACCTTCTCTGTGCACTTTATGCTGGCCAGTCGGAGTCTCTGTGCCTCTGCTTGTCCTGCAGCACCTGGCGCTGGAAAGCTCTTCACACATTACCAGCTCTCACTCTTCCCCGTGCACCGGGCTTTCTTGGCCTGCTCACGAAGCAGGACGTCCCGTCCAGTCACGGGGCCAGCAGAGTTCTTGCATAACAACTGTAATCACAAGGACAGGGAGTTACCGTTCATCTTGTTCAGGACAAATGTGATTGGCAAGGGTGCTCCACTGATGCTGCATAATTAACCAGCTTCTGTTGTTTATCTCCTTGATGCTTCCCAGATACCCTCATCCAGCTCCACAGTCGGAGGCTGTTTGGAGCTGCAGCTGCAGTGTTGTTTAATGAGCCATCTGGAAGGGCAAGAAGCATTAGACAGATAGAATATTTGGGCCAGATCCTCAGCTGATGTATTGGTGTAGCTCCATTGGCTTCAGCTGTGCTATGCGGATTCCAAGAGTCCAGGAGAGCTGGCTGTATTTTAAAGAATCCTTACTGAGGTTGCAGGGACAAACCATCCCGATGCGTAGAAAGAAGAGTAAATATGGCAGGCGACCAGCTTGGCTTAACAGTGAAATCCTTGCTGATCTTCAACACAAAAAAGAAGCTTACAAGAAGTGGAGGATTGGACAAATGACCATGGAGGAGAAAAAGATATTGCTCAGGCATGCAGGAGTGAAATCAGGAGGGCCAAATCACACCTGGAGTTGCAGCTAGCAAGAGATGTTAAGAGTAACAACAAGGGTTTCTTCAGGTATGTTGGCAACAAGAAGAAAGCCAAGGAAAGCGTGGGCCCCTTACTGAATGAGGGAGGCAACCTCGTGACAGAGGATGTGGAAAAAGCTAATGTACTCAATGCTTTTTTTGCCTCCGTCTTCACGAACAAGGTGAGCTCCCAGACTGTTGCACTGGGCAGCACAGCATGGGGAGGAGGTGACCAGCCCTCTGTGAAGAAAGAAGTGGTTCGGGACTATTTAGAAAAGCTGGACGAGCACAAGTCTATGGGGCCGGATGCGTTGCATCCGAGAGTGCTAAAGGAGTTGGCGGATGTGATTGCAGAGCCATTGGCCATTATCTTTGAAAACTCATGGCGATCGGGGGAGGTCCCGGACGACTGAAAAAAGGCTAATGTAGTGCCCATCTTTAAAAAAGGGAAGGAGGAGGATCCGGGGAACTAAAGGCCAGTCAGCCTCACCTCAGTCCCTGGAAAAATCATGGAGCAGGTCCTCAAGGAATTAATTCTGAAGCACTTACAGGAGAGGAAAGTGATCAGGAACGGTCAGCATGGATTCGCCAAGGGCAAGTCATGCCTGACTAATCTAATTGCCTTCTATGACGAGATAATTGGCTCTATGGATGAGGGGAAAGCAATGGACATGTTATTCCTTGACTTTAGCAAAGCTTTTGATATGGTCTCCCACAGTATTCTTGTCAGCAAGTTAAAGCAGTATGGGCTGGATGAATTTGTTCAATATCTTCATTAATGCTCTGGAGGATGGCGTGGATTGCACCCTCAGCAAGTTTGCAGATGACACTAAACTGGGAGGAGAGGTAGATACGCTGGAGGGTAGGAAGAGGATACAGAGGGACCTAGACAAATTAGAGGATTGGGCCAAAAGAAATCAGATGAGGTTCAACAAGGACAAGTGCAGAGTCCTGCACTTAGGACAGAAGAATCCCATGCACCGCTACAGACTAGGGACCGAATGGCTAGGCAGCAGTTCTGCAGAGAAGACCTAGGGGTGACAGTGGACGAGAAGCTATGAGTATGAGTCAACAGTGTGCCCTTGTTGCCAAGAAGGCTAACGGCATTTTGGGCTGTATAAATAGGGGTATTGCCAGCAGATCAAGGGATGTGATCATTCTCCTCTATTTGACATTGGTGAGGCCTCATCTGGAGTACTGTGTCCAGTTTTGGGCCCCACACTTCCAATTTTTCCACATCCTTCTTGTAAACGTCCAGCGGAGGGCAACAAAAATGATTAGGGGACTAGAAGACATTTGCTCCAACCCCTCAGACAGAGACAAACACCTACAAGATCTCTATCAAGCATTCTTACAACTACAATACCCATCTGCTGAAGTGAAGGAACAGATTGACAGAGCCAGAAGAGTACCCAAAGTCACCTACTACAGGACAGGCCTAACAAGGAAAATAACAGAACGCCACTAGCCGTCACCTTCAGCCCCCAACTAAAACCTCTCCAACGCATTATCAAGGATCTACAACCTATCCTGAAGGACGACCCATCACTCTCACAAATCTTGGGAGACAGGCCAGTCCTTGCCTACAGACAGCCCCCCAACCTGAAGCAAATACTCACCAGCAACCACATACCACAACAGAACCACTAACCCAGGAACCTATCCTTGCAACAAAGCCCGTTGCCAACTGTGCCCACATATCTATTCAGGGGACACCATCACAGGGCCTAATAACATCAGCCACACTATCAGAGGCTCGTTCACCTGCACATCTACCAGTGTGATATATGCATCATGTGTCAGCAATGCCCCTCTGCCATGTACATTGGGCAAACTGGACAGTCTCTACGTAAAAGAGTAAATGGACACAAATCAGATGTCAAGAATTATAACATTCATAAACCAGTCGGAGAACACTTTAATCTCTCTGGTCACTCGATTACAGACATGAAAGTTGTGATATTACAACAAAAAAACTTCAAATCCAGACTCCAGCGAGAGACTGCTGAATTGGAATTCATTTGCAAATTGGATACAATTAACTTAGGCTTGAACAGAGACTGGGAGTGGCTAAGTCATTATGCAAGGTAACCTATTTCCCCTTGTTTTTTCCTACCCCCTTCTCCCCCCCCCCCGCCCATTCCTCAGACGTTCTTGTTAAACCCTGGATTTGTGCTGGAAATGGCCCACCTTGATTATCATACACATTGTAAGGAGAGTGATCACTTTAGATAAGCTATTACCAGCAGGAGAGTGGGGTGGGGGGAGAAAACCTTTTGAAGTGATAAACACCCATTTTTTCCATGGTCCGTGTGTATAAAAACATCCTCACTGCATTTTCCACTTTTATGCATCCGATGAAGTGAGCTGTAGCTCACGAAAGCTTATGCTCAAATAAATTGGTTAGTCTCTAAGGTGCCACAGGTACTTCTTTTCTTTTTGCGAATACAGACTAACACAGCTGCTACTCTGAAACCCATGATTTATGAGGAGAGGCTGAGGGAACTGGGATTGTTTAGTCTGCGGAAGAGAAGAATGAGATGGGATTTGATAGCTGCTTTCAACTACCTGAAAGGGGGTTCCAAAGAGGATGGCTCTAGACTGTTCTCAATGGTAGCAGATGACAGAACGAGGAGTAATGGTCTCAAGTTGCAGTGGGGGAGATTTAGGTTGGATATTAGGAAAAAAATTTTCAGTAGGAGGGTGGTGAAACACTGGAATGCGCTGCCTAGGGAGGTGGTGGAATCTCCTTCCTTGGAAGTTTTTAAGATCAGGCTTGACAAAGCCCTGGCTGGGATGATTTAGTTGGGGATTGGTCCTGCTTTGAGCAGGGGGTTGGACTAGATGACCTCCTGAGGTCCCTTCCAACCCTGATATTCTGTGATTCAGACCAGAGGAGGAGCTGGCCTTTTCTTTCTGTTAGGTTACATGAGTGGGGTTTAGATAGGTGCATGTCTGAGTTTTTGTTTGTGTGCGTTTGATTTTACAGAACTTGGACGAAGAAACACCCTCTTGGCTCTGACTTTCACAATATCTCAATGGTGGCATCTGTTTAGTGGAGCAGATGACTGACAGGAGGGTAGACTCATGCATGCAGCTGCTGTGCTTGGAGCCTTGGAGAAAAACCTTCATGAGCTCACTGGCAGAGCATGGAAAAGCATCAAATATTTCAGTTTTAGTTCATGCTCCAAACTCAAGCCTGGCACTTTAAAAAATGACTTGTAGGTGCGGAGGGTTAAATTCAGAGAGCTGACACTTGGGTCTTTTATGTTAAAGAGAGAAATTTAGGGGGAGTGCCTGAAAAGGGTTTGTAAAGATAAGGTTGGACAATACAGTTAGGATCTAGTTCAAACAACTTGGCTCCAGTGGAGTCCCTCACAGAAGGATATCAGGGAAACTCAGGTAGGTCTGCCCTGGCACTTTGTCAGCGAGACTTTTGTCATTCAGGGGTGTTAACCGACAAAAACTGCCGACAAAAACGCAGCCGTTCGTGGTGGGTAGAAGATTTTTGTCTGCAGGAAGATTTTTTCTCCTACCGACAAAGAGCAGCTACGTTGCATGGCTGTGAGCAGCACGGCTGTGTCGCGTAGTGTAGCCATAGCCTTAGGTTAGAAAGTGGCTCTGGGGCAAGAAACAGAGTCAGAACAAACAGTGAATTTTCACAGCAGAAGATTAACTGTGGGGTGCTGCAAAGTTCCATGCTCAGCCCAGCATCCTTTAAGATATTTCTTAACCGCATGGAAAAATTATAGAAGTGCATCAAGATCAGAGAAGACTCCAAAGAACTCCAGATGGACCCAAGAAGGCTGGTGAATGGACAGAACATGGGCAGACAAAATTAATTGTTGACAAATGCAAAGTAATGCACACTGGAGGGAATAATTTAAACCACCCAGTCCTGGGTGCTAAATTACCTGTATGAGAAGCTCTGCTCAATGTGTAGCCAATCTAAAAACAAAAAAACAAAAAAACCCCAAAACCCACAGATAAGACATGTGGCTGCACAAAGAATGAAATGGAAAATAATACTGCAAGTGTTATAATGCTGTTCTGTAAATCAACAGGAGGCTGCTCCTGGAATAGTGTGTTCAGTTCTTGCTGACCTACCACAAAGGGGAAATAGAAGGAACTCACCAATGGGTGACCGTAATGATCGAAGGCATGGAAAGATTTCCATGTGAAGGAAAGAAGGAATTGCTTATCTTAGGGAGGCGGCAAGATATAAAATAGCAAATGGGCTACAGATACTAGATCAGGCACTTTTATTATCTTCCCATTATATAAGAGCAAGAGGACACTCGGAGAAATTAAAAAGGCAACAAATTTAAAAGCAAAAAAGAGGAAAATTTTTTTTAAACCATAAAATTAGCTAACTGGGCTAATAAGATCATTGGCTACGTATACAGGGAAATATCAAGGGAAATGGCATTACCTTTGTATACAGCATCCATTACGGGAATACAGTGTCTAGTTCTGGTGTCCACACTTCAGCAAGGTGGTGAAAAAATTGGAAAGAGTTCAGCAAAGTGCTACAAGAGCAATGTGCAGTCTGGAAAACCTGTTTCATAGAGAGACATTTAAGAAGCCCAATCTATTTAGCTTCCCTAAGAGAGGGGTAAGAGGAGACATGATCTGACTATTAAGTAACTGAATGTGTGTCATGAAGAGTTGGACCAATTCAGATGGTTGCTCAAATAGGCTAGTAAAAATATTCAAACAATTTAGATTAAAGAATAAATCTAAAAAACCTCCAAGGATCTGTTTCAGAGTAGCAGCCGTGTTAGTCTGTATTCACAAAAAGAAAAGGAGGACTTGTGGCACCTTAGAGACTAACCAATTTATTTGAGCATGAGCTTTCGAGAGCTACAGCTCACTTCATCGGATGCATCACAAAAGCTTATGCTCAAATAAACTGGTTAGTCCTTAAGGTGCCACAAGTCCTACTTTTCTTTCTCCAAGGATCTGTTTGCAGACAGAAAAAAAGGCTAAATTTGTCTGATAAATGGTCCACACTGAATAATGCAACCAGCTTTACTTTGGAAGCTCAAAGGGCCAATCCAATTCTCACTGACGAGTCTTTCCACTGATTTCAACGGGAGTTAGATCAGGCACTCAGTATCCAAGGTTATTCATAGAATCATAGAATATCAGGGTTGGAAGGGACCTCAGGAGGTCATCTAGTCCAACCCCCTGCTCAAAGCAGGACCAATCCCCAACTAAATCATCCCAGCCAGGGCTTTGTCAAGCCTGATCTTAAAAACGTCAAAGGAAGGAGATTCCACCACCTCCCTAGGTAACGCATTCCAGTGTTTCACCACCCTCCTAGTGAAAAAGTTTTTCCTAATAGCCAACCTAAACCTCCCCCACTGCACCTTGAGACCATTACTCCTCGTTCTGTCATCAGCTACTGCTGAGAACAGTCTAGATCCATCCTCTTTGGAACCCCCTTTCAGGTAGTTGAAAGCAGCTATCAAATCCCCCCTCATTCTTCTCTTCTGCAGACTAAACAATCCCAGTTCCCTCAGCCTCTCCTCATAACTCATGTGTTCCAGTCCCCTAATCATTTTTGTTGACATTTTCCAATTTTTCCACATCCTTCTTGTAGTGTGGGGCCCAAAACTGGACACCGTACTCCAGATGAGGCCTCACCAATGTCAAATAGAGTGGAATGATCACATCCCTCGATCTGCTGGCAATGCCCCTACTTATACAGCCCAAAATGCCATTGGCCTCCTTGGCAACAAGGGCACACTGTTGACTCATATCCAGCTTCTCGTCCACTATAACCCCTGGGTCCTTTTCTGCAGAACTGCTGCCTAGCCATTCGGTCCCTAGTCTGTAGCAGTGCATGGGATTCTTCCGTCCTAAGTGCAGGTTTATTATTTTGCATAATAAACCTTTAATTTGACTTTTCTTCTGTCCTTTCCCAATGCATCCTCCTCCTATACACATAAGGTCATAGCAGCATATGACCTATGCCTGGAAGTGACCTCCTGCCTCACTAAGTCCAGTCTTCTCATGCAGGCAACCATGTCATATAATCACATTTATATATTTATCAATTGGAGTGAAATCTTCACCCCATTCAAATCAAAGGCACAACTCCTACTGAGTTTAATGAGGCCAGGATTTCACCCATCAAATCTATTTATCTCACTGGGGAGATATATTTCCCTACACTTGCCCCCCAGCTTGATTCCTCTTTTAACCTCACGCTTCAAAACTATGTGTTCATGACAGAACAGATCAGCAGGTCAGAAATGGTTTGGGAATGTAATTACTCGCAAGCTGCAGAGGGCAAGTAGACAGTGCTGGGTGAAATCCAAAAGGTCAGGCATATTCAAGGGTTCCTATGGGAAAGTACTATTGAAACCTGGTCAGAAACTTCAGAAGTGCATTTAGAATCCCAGGCTGGCCACGCAGCTACATACTTCTAATATTTTCTCCAGACAAATGAGTTGTCCTAGAAGGGCTGCTCCACTGCAGGGAACTAGAGACTTTTCCCCCTCCCTAGCCTGGTGGCATAACCGAGAGTCATCCCCTGGGGACACTGGAGGATTCTGAGAAAGTAAGGAAGCCGGGCAGCATTCTGAGGCTGGCTGAGCAGCAGAAACCACAGAAGGCCCTTCCTGGATCACTTCCTCTCAATCTTACATGTGTAAAATTTTAGTTCTCATGAACGACCGTGTCAACAGAGTAGGGGCTGGAGCCTGCACAATCCACCAGCATTGGGGTCAGTTCTCAAGTCTCGCTCTGCATGGAAAAGGAGCTAAGGACTCACTCATTTTTTCTTTTCTCTCTTGAGGGTCCCCAAATAAGCTGTGAGTAGAGCAAAGAGGCTGCAGGACCCTGGGCTTTGCAGACCCCAAAGGCAGCAAGTTGCCAGTTTCCATCTGAGCAGTGGCAGATTAGCCACTGGACCAATGGGGCCATGCCTAGGGGCTCCAGTCAACTGAGGCACCCCTGCGCCCCAACCCTGCTCACCAGCAGGAGCATTAGGTGGGCGGGGGAAGCCCTCATGCCCCAACTGCACTCCCAGGCAGGAGTGCAGGAGGACAGCGGGGACTGCAGGTGGAAGGGGTGGGGAGGAGTCCCCACTTGCTCTGGCCCAGGGCCCCACAAACCCCTAATCCGCCTCTGCATCCGAGCTCGACTTAATGAAAAGAAGTTTCAGAGAAGAACACAGATTGCCATTCTCAGTCCTGCTGGAGTCGCTCTGGGTCTGCTCTGCTGCACGTGAGAGCAGACGCTGACCCCACGGGTTTAGATGTAGCTATCCATCACTGACAAATTGTGGGATGTCTGGGACCAGTCTCAGGTTAAATCTAGGACAGAAGAGGTACAGCCTTCTACTACACTACACTTCTGTGTGGACTCTGCTACGAAATGTCTCGCTGTACAAACTCTGCCCAGCCTTCAGTAGGTTTCTTACTTTTTAAGGTCCCCGTTCTGCCCCGTTCACTCACAGTGCGCGCCGTGATGCACTGTTCTTACCCTGGCACTTCGACGGTGCTCGGGGCAGTACACGCACCGGGGGTGGGGCAGTCGCTCACTAAAGAGCTCATGATCTAGATAGACAAAGGTTGGGAGGAGCAACAGAGAAAGGGAGGTGAAGTGACTTTGCCAAGGTCACCCAGCAGGTCTGTAGCAGAGCTGGGAACAGACCCCACATCTCCTGAACTCCAGCTCGATTTCACCTTGGTCTAGTGGATATAGACGCTCATTGAAACCAACAGGCCCACTCGTGGAGTAAGACACCGCTCAGCATGAGTACTGGTCGCAGAACAGCACACTAGGTCTGCATTGTAAATACAAAACATATCGGTACATGAGCAGCGCAGGAGTAAGGACCAGCCTTCTAATGCTGCAGTCTTTCCTGATCCAGACGTGTCCTGACCACCGAGGACAGAGGGAAAATAGCAGCCTGTTCATGTCGGGGGCACAGGAATAGCTGCTCCAGGTCACCGGCTCAGAGCAGTAAGAAGCTAAATTAATACGCATGTCACTAAAGGATGGGGATGCACAAAGGCACTGACGCTATAGTAAAAAGTAGCCAACTTTTCCATCCATTTATCAAAGTGCTTCCCACCCCTATTCAGGAGCAAGTGGAACAGGAAGAGATACGGAGTACAGAAATGCAGCCAGAGCCTTTTTATTAAATAAAAATGGTAAAGAATGAATTCAGCAGACTGGCTGTCCCCTGCCAGCTTGGGTGTGGCAGAGAATAAGTGCACCTGACAGCTGGAGACATCAATGGGAGCACGACCCCAGCACCGATGGGGCACTTGGCCATGCCAGCTCTGTGTGGATAGCGAGGCAGAGCTGCACCATCGTGGGAGGCTGAACTCCTCCCCAGAACACAACGGAGGAACGCCTGCTGCCACATCCCTTTACAGTGGGTCCCTTACTCACCCACTACGCTGTCCCTGTACTGTAGGCTAGCGAGCCGGGACCACAGCACCTGCTCTTTGTGCCTGGCATCAGTGCAGGCCATGCAAGGTAGCCCCCAGCACTATGCCAACAATTGCTCACCCAGGGCAGGTGAATCCTAGCACCATTCCCCTGCTGTGCACACATGGACGATCCAGGTCCATTCTGGCCCTGAGGAAGAGCCGCAGGGGCTGTCCCTCTGTTATTTGAATTTAAGTTTCTACTTGTGTAACAGAAGGATCCTTTGCTATTTCCTTTTCCCTAGTGCCAATGGTGTGCATGGTGCTCAGCAGAAACCAGCCAGGCCCTGCTCCGTGGAGCTCATCGGCCGAACAGGACAAACACCCCAGAGCGAATAGCTAGATGCAGATCTTGTGTGTCTGTGTCTCTGACAGCATCTCCAGAGTGTACTCCTTTGGGAAGCAGTTGTGAGGAGGTGCCTGGGCCAATAAAAGGAGAAGGTTTGGGGTTGTCAGCCAGTATAGTTAAAAAATGGAGCATAAGGGCTTACTGCTCCCTTGCAGATGTCCATAAGGGTCCTGTCAGCAAGGGGAACAGGCGGGTCTCTGACAGCATCACCAGCAAACAGCTACAGCCTTCCTGTCCGGCCTCCTTCACCACTCCCTGTCTGTGCCTGCTCCTGACCTCTGCAGCAGCACCATTAAGGTCTGACCTCCTGACGCCTAAACTCACTCCCACCTGCTGCTCCCCTGTCCCCGACCCCACGCCAAAACCTTGCCAGAGTCCCTAACTCTCCCTCCCTGCTGCTCCCGTCCCCCAACCCCATGCCAAAACCTTGCCACGCTCCCAAGCAGGTGCACGCAGCGAGGGACAGAGCTCAGTGGGTTTGGAGGGTTGCCTTAGGCGAGTCACTGAAAGACGGGGCTGAGCGATGAAGGATGCTCTGGTGCTGGACTCAGCAGAACTGGGGTCAGCTCCAGGCTCAGAAAAACTTTCCTGTGTCACCTCAGGGGCACATCACAATCTCTATTTGCCTCTGTTCCTGCATCTCTAGAAGGGGAATAAAAACCCTCCTCTTCTCGCTTTGCCTATCACCACTTCTGGGCAGGTCCTGGCTCTTATCGTGTGTACATACAGCGCCGAGCACAGGGGGCCCCCCGAGGCCAGGTGCTTCTGTAATACAGCCAACGGCAACAACACCTTCGTCGCCGCTGGTAGAGGGGGCTGGAGGGTGACAAGGATTATTAGCACAGTGTCCAGTGACTCCAAGTGGGGAGAATTCAAGGATCACATTATTCATGTCTGTTCCCCAGCCAGCCACTGAGATCTCCTGACCCCCTGAGAGCCCTGTCGTGCCCCATGTGGCCAATAGCAGCACAGCAGCCTCCCCGTTGGCTGTGCTGAACTCTGGGCTGCGCGTCCTCCCCAGCCTGCCTGGGCTCGGGGCAGCTGTGCACAGGGATCAAGGGATGGGAGCATGCTGCCCCAGCATCCAAGCCCCTGTGGAGAGCCCTTGGCAGGCTTCCGGTTCTGCACTTAAAAGGGGGAGGGGATGGACATCGCTGATCCACGAATCCCACACGGAAAGCGTAGGAAAGTCTGGCTGCGTGGATTCTCTTCACACCCTCTCCACATGGACACCCACCCCCCTTTAAGGGGTAGGGGGAGCAGCAGCTGCTACTGCCAGCGGAGCCCCTGGCTCCGTGGCAGCCGAATTTCCAAGGAGCTAGACAGTGAGAGGCCCAGGGGCTGCAGAAGCTCATCTGCTGTGCATCGATGTCCTGCAGCTCCAGTGCATCCGCTGGGATCCGCACACTTCTGAGGGAAACTGTGGGGTTAGGGAGTGAAATCTCTTGCTTCTTCCACAAAGAGACAAGCCTAACCCTACCCTGGAGTGCTCTGGGGAAAAACTCTACCAGGAGAATTTCCATGAGTCCCCCTGCCCACGGTAGGGGGAGAGCTGGCCCTTCATTGTTATGGAACTAAATGAACAAGGGCACATTTGACTTGCATTCTGCTGGACCACCAAATCTTTAGCTGTCATGGAGGTTCCTTTGCTTTGCCACAGCTGCTCCCAACAGTGTCCATGGGGATTGCAATTAACCATCTACCCACATTTCCCTGAGCTCTGCTTGGTGTAAACTTTTAAATCCATGAAGACTAAATAAGTGAATTAACGTCTCATCTCGGTTTCTTGAGTTCTTTCAGCTCCATCTGGCATGCACACAGAGAGGTGTGCCATAACTAGGACAGTGCCCACTCTACCCCTCTGATTAATTCTGCATTTTGGCAAGGGGATAAATCCGAGGGGAAGCAGCACACAAAACAGAAAACAGAACTGGCGTAATAAATGTTCTCTAGAATATGATGAACCTTCATGTTTCTCTCCCCCCACAGAAAGGACTGAGATTAATCTAAATGGGGTCCCCTTAGCAAAGCTGGCTGCAGTCAGCCACAGTGGTGGGATGGCCATTTTCCATATCCCCTCAGGGCCCAGGCAGGGACAGTTAGTCCGAACTGCATTACTTGGCTAACAAGATTACCAAGCAGTTTGAGATAACGCAATCACTTCCCAAATGAAGGGAAAGGGTTCTGACAAAAGGAAACTTTAAAAACAAAGCAGCCCCATTAAATACCATATATTAGCAGCATGTTTGGTTTTGCTGCTTTTGGATATGAAGACTGAATTATAGATCAGCTCCATATATTTGCAACTAGGTTTTAACAGCATTATGATTTCTCATCTTTATACAACAAGAACCATTAGGAACAGGACAGATGATGATATTTACTACTTTATGTCACTGTATAAATCCATGCTACAGCCACACCTTGAATACTGCAGACGTGGTCACCTCATCTCAAAAAAGAAATATTAGAAATGGAAAAGGTACAGAAAGGGGCAACAAAAATTATTGAGGGCATGGAACAGCTTCCATATGAGGAGAGATTAAAAAGGACTGTGATTACTCAGCTTGGAAAGGAGACGACTATGGGGGGATACGATGAAGATCTATAAAATCATGACTGGTGTGGAGAAAGTAGATAAGGAAGTGTTATTTACTTCTTCTCATAATACAAGAACCAGGGGTCATCCAATGAAAACAATAGGCAGCAGGTTTAAGCAAACATAAGGAAGTATTTCTCCACACAATGCATAGTCAGCCTGTGGAATTCGTTGCCAGGGGATGTTGTGAAGGCCAAAACTATAAATGGATTCAAAAAAGAACTAGACAAGTTCACGAAGTATAAGTCCATCAATGGCTATTAGTCAAGATGGGCAGGGATGCAACCCCATGCGCTGGGCATCCCTAGCCTCTGACTGCCAGAAGCTGGGACTGGATAACAGGGGAGGGATCACTCGATAACTGCCCTGTTCTGTTCATTCCCTCTGAAGCACCTGGCACTGGCCACTGTTGGAAGACAGAATACTGGGCTAGACAGGCCATTTGACCCAGCATAGCTGTTCTTATTCCTGTCTGTAGATTTTTCTATTCCTATTTATCGTGTGTATAATATATATAGGATATGTATATGTTACACACACACACAGTCCTATCTAATCCTACGGTCCAAACTTGGCTTATAACTGCTGTGTGAAATACTCACACAGGAATACGGTATCTTTTCAGCAGTGATCCAGTGGCAGAGCATGTCTCCGTGTAAACCTGGATGGTTAGCTAAAGTAGGAATGCCACCCCAGAGCAATGCCTGGTTAGTAGTGGGTCAGTTCCCCAGTGAGCACGCTCTGCTGCTTACGTATCTGGAATTGCTGAGTAATATGATCAGTTCTCCAAAGACTGATTACTATTGAATCATATCAATACAGAAGGAAAACCTATTCCATCGTCTGGTCTGTCCCTCCTGAGCCAACACAGTATTTATCCCTAGGGCTTTGTGCAGTCTGCTTTGAAATTACACCAGTGATGGGGTTCCCACTGCCTCCCTGGTGAATCTGTTACCCAGCCTCAGACTTCATTGTTCCGGATTCTCATTTCCTCCAGTTCGTGGTACTGTTCCTACTTATATCTGCTCAGATCACCCTAAGTAGTTCTTCTCCCTTGGTATTTAAATCCTCTTCGACAACAGCTGTTTTCTCTATTCATGGCTGTTTAGCAAACACATACATGTTTAATTTTTTAAATATCCCCTCAGAAGTGAATCCTTTCAGCTGTTCTCTGTATTCCATCTAATTAGCCAATGTCTTTCTGGGAGGGTGCCCTAAGAAGCAGGCAGTATTGGTGGCAACACCTCACCAGAGAGTGACAGTCACATCCTTAGCACGCGAGGGGCTCTCTGCAAACCCAGCCTAGAGCAGAACAAGTTCATAGTTCCCTGCCTGCCCACTGGCACCCCTCTGAATCTGTTTAGCATTACTGTTTTACAGAGGCATAATTACAGGGCAAATGTAATTTCAAGCAACTTCCAGCCAGGAACGTTGGGGGGGACAGAGAAAGAGAACCACCAGCGGCTATATTCTCCCTCCCCTGCCAACTTTCAGCCAACTGGAGAGGAGGGAAAGGAGGCAGAGATCGAGGGGGAGAGACAGCGATTGAAGGGGGGAAGGGAGGCAGAGACAGAGGATGGTCTACCTTTAATTTAAGGTGACACAGCTGCAACGCTCAGGGGTGTAAAAAAATCCACACCCCAAGTGCGGTAGCTGTGCCTACCCAGCCCCCAGCGTAGACACAGCTAGAATGCTTCTGTCAACCTAGCTACCGTCGCTTGGAGAGGTGGTGTTCCGAAAGCGACAGAAAACCCCATCTGCCACCGTAGGCTTTGTCGGCACTACAGGGATATGCTGCCATAGCTGCGGTGCCGGGCTATTCTCCTACAGTCCCTGTGGTGTAAACATGGCCTGAGGTCGGAGCCAGACACTGGGAGAGGATGAGCAGAGGGAGAGGAGCAAGAGAGGAGGCGAAGCCTGGCAAGGAGAGATGTGGGGAGCAGAGACAGGGCAGATGTGGGGTGGAGCTGGGGGACTAGGAAGGATTTGCTGTGTACCGGTAAATGTCGATAAACGTCCATTCCACCGTACACAGGCAAACGGAGGAGAAAACTATTTCCACCGACAGGAACTGAAAGTTCCAGGCAGGGAAAGTGAGAATACACTGCTGGAGAACCGACTGGAGTTCGATTTAAGGATCTTTGCTGTGGGTATTTTGACATGTGACGCTGACAATTTGTGTTTTAACAGTTATAAAGCTTTAACTTTTTGAATCTCAACTCTCCTGTCATTAAGTAATTATTGCCTGACACCCACCCCCCAACACTTCCCACAACTGTGAAGATTTAAACTGATACAATTCTGAAAAAATGCTTAAACAAAAGATCAACACTCTGTCGACATTATACATCTCCAGTTCTAGGGTAGGAAAGGCAAGGGGTGGGGGAGAGATGAGATGGGAGCCGGGTGGGGCAGGCTCGAGGGGCGGGGCACCGTATTAGAACTGAACATTTCACAGAGAGCTGGGAGGCAGTGGGGAGCGGGGACAGCAGGGAAGGTCAGGGGGCCTTGGAGCAGAGAGACCCGTTACAGGAGGCTGGGGGAAGAAAGGCTGAGGTGCTTTCATGGCAGGAAGGAGGGGTGGGCCAAGTGAAGTCAATGGGCATTACAGTAGTGTGAGAGGAGAATAAAGGCCATGGGCGCGTGGAGAGACAGGTCAAAGAGGGGCAGGGAACAGGTGTGAGGAAAGGGGCAGGGCTTAGAGAGAGGGGGCGGGGCAGATTCAGGAGGCGTGCAGGAAGGAAAGGGGGAGCAGGGGTCTGGGGAGAAGAGAGAGAATGAAGCACTTTGGGGGCAGAGGAGGAGCTAGCTCAGGAAACGTGGAGGGAGAGGGGCCTGGTGGATGAGGGGAGATGAGAGGGGAGTGGGTCTGGGGACAGGGAGGAGAGGAGAAGTCAGTCTGGAGAGGGGCGCAGAACAGGGGAGGAGAGGAGAGGAGAGAAGACAGCCACTGGGGAAGGAGGGCAGACAGGAGAGGCTGAGAGGGAGGGAGCAGAGGCGGAGACGGGGAAAGGGCAGCAATGGGGGAGAGAGGGTTGGGGCAAGGGGGTATGGTGGGGAAGGAAGAGAGGTAATGGGGTGGGAGGAGAGGCTGGGGAGAGCAGGGTCTGGGTGCTTTTAGTGCAGGGGTAGGAGGCATGATGAGCCGGGGACTGAGGGGAGGAGAGAGGGCAGATGGCCATGCAGCCTGAAGAGGTTGGACAGGCGCCCCATGTATGGTCTGGGGGTGTCCTAAGAAGGTAAAAGGGAGGGAGCATCTGGGATTGCTGGAAGAGCTGAGCTGGGGGCGGGGTCTGGGAATGGGGCGGAGAACTGGGTTGGCTATGCTGGGAGGGAGAGAGAGCAGTGAGGGGAGGCATGAAATTTAAGAGGGTTTGGAGGGTGGAAGGGGAAGGCATGAATAGAAAAAACAGGGCAGGAGGGAGGAAGAGAGAGAGAGAGAGAAAGGAAACTGAAAGCAAGACTGCAAATTCCTTGGGGCAGGGACTGCCCTCCCCTATGTTCCTGTCCAGCACAGACCCCCAAATATGCTCTTCCCAACGCACTTGATATTGTTTGCAGTAGGGTTGTGCCTAGCTGCAAGGAGAGTCCTATTGTACAAGCACCCCTCCCCCCCAACCACACACACACACACAAAGAGACAATACTCACCCCAACATGCATACAGTCTGAGGCACAGAAATGAAGCACTGTCCCTGTTTTACAGATGAGGAACTGAGGCACTGAGTAGTTAAGTGACTCACTCAAGATCACACAGGAAGACTGGCAGAGCCAGGAACTGAACCCAGGTCTCCAGAATCCCAGTCCGGTGCTTTATCATAAAGAAAGATGTTAAGTAAAAATGCAGGCACCAGACCACCTTGCTGGATTCTGCCTTCTAGCTTACTGCAGTGCTGTTAATTATACACCTTGCATCATCACTCAGTTCTAACTCCATGTGAGAGTGTTTGCATCCACACCACTCACTTATTCCTGGTGCTAATAGAGAGAGTATGCCAAATAAAAAGGAAATGAACCTGCACAGGTAAATAAGTGGAGGGTGACTGACCTAAAACCGATGTGAGCTTTGTGCAGAGGACAATATAAAGGCAGAATCTAGAAGAGAGAGTTCCCTGAACAATACATATTAAGAAACCAGAAGTGATAGAAACTGACAAGGGGAAGGAGGAGAGGTTAGGCTGGAAAAAGATAAAATCATTTAGAAACTGATCCAGGGCTGATAAAGAAAAGGGAAGAATGTGGCTGGCTTCGTAGTACCATAATTTAAAGATCCAGCACAAACTCAGGAGGAATTACTCAGTAGCTCTGGACATGAACAATGGGGAAACAGAACTGTCACATGATGGTAGTAAGGCAGCCAGGAAGAATTCTAACCATAAACGATGGAGGAGAACCCACACCTTGAAAGTACTCGCATTCTGAATGGGGCAGAGGTAATTATGGTACTGCTAATTAAATAAGAGACATGTTGAAGTAATATGCAAGAAATCAGTTTTCTGCCCAAATATCAGCTGATCCTCTGGTGTGAAAACAAGCATCCCAGAAATGTATAAAAACGAGTGCCTGGCATGGGAGAATATTATTTTATGAGATATCTTTTTTGGAAACCTGCTAGAACACAGGCCTTGTTAATCAAACAACAATAGATGGCAGACAGGTAGCCGAATGGAGCATGCTGTGAAAGTGCACGTGTGTGAGACAGAGAGCGGCCCACCCATTTTCTTCATTTAAATTTAGAATCATAATAAATTAAGAATACATCCAAACACATCAACAAATAGATCAGAAACTCCCCTCCAGTTTTTAAAACTTGCTAACAAACACTAACTCAGCCAAGGCCCTTCAGTCAAATCTCAGATCCCCCAACTCATCTGCTCCACCAAACACTTGGAAAAAAATAGATGGGGCTTTGCAACATGAGCAAGTGCAGCCACGGAGCATGCCTGAATGGCTCCCGGCATTGTAGACTCTAGCTGCTGTAATTCTGCCATCTTCCTGGGTACAATGAGCAATGCTAGGGGGAGCTGCCTGCTTCCCCTGTGTCTGCTGAGCCTCCTCCTTGGTGGAACCCTTGAGGCGCACATCTGCCGCACACACCCAACCCGAAATGGGTTTGGAGCCATGGAAGCAGCTTCGTGCGATTCATTCCCATTTGTAGGTACCGGTCATGTAATTTGTACCTCTCCCTGGGGCCATGCACAGAACAGGATGGCTGGAACTGTGATGTATAGTTTTTATAATGTGCCCTGGAAAGTACTGAAATGTTTCTCTTAGAGGTAATTTTCCAATTCCCCTTGTTCCAGGAAACTCCTTTGGAATGAAAGCCATGCTACAGCAGCATGAAGGTTTCATTTCTCTGACGAGTAGATTGTTCAGCTGAAAACGATAATCTCTAGGCATGTAGCACCCGGTGGTACTAATTTGATATGAATTACATAATGATGACTTGAAGTAGGAATATTAATAGCAATTAGGCTGCATGTTAATGCTCTAATAGCATCATATAGCCAGCCTGAGAGACAGGATAGCTAGTCAGAAGATATTACTTTTCAAGGGATGAATTGTGGCAGTCAAAGGATTTGATATTTTCCCATGTATGGAGCCGTAACCAGCAAAATCAAAAGCAGAAAAATTAGCAAATGCCAAGCACATCATCTAAGGAACTCCCATTTCATGCCTCATGTATCAGCACAGCCGGTTAAATCAGAAGGTGAAGTCTGATAGTTCCATATCAATACTCTTCCTCAAAGACTGTTATTCAGACTCTAATTGAGCACTTAAGTGCTTTTAATTCATATAAGCAATTACAATGTTCTTTGTATCAAACTGGGAATCTTGGCCTCCCAGCACACACCACGTCCCATCCCCCCAAAGCACCCTGGAGATGCAGTTTGGTTACACAATAGCCAATGTTTCCTATGCATTCTCCCAAGAAGATAGTTTGTGGTTTTTTTTAATTCAGCCCTATCTGCACATTGTGCTTCAGAGCCTCCATTCAAAATCACCCTCCACCCCCAAAAAATCCCCACCTAATAAAAGTGCCAAGGATACAGATACTGGCAAACTATCCTAGCTGGTCCTGTATGTCCTTTCCTGTTGAGACAAATTTATTTGTCTCCTAATATAATCATAGAACTGGAAGGGACCTCAAGAGGTCATCTAGTCCAGTCCCCTGAACTCATGGCAGGACTAAGTATTATCTAGACCATTCCTGACAGGTGTTTGTCTAATCTGCTGTTAAAAATCTCCAAATGATGGAGACTCCACAACCACCCAAGGCAATTTATTCCAGTGCTTAATAGAAAAATGAGTAACACATTTGGATTACGTGGGGATTTGCTGGACCCACCAATGCGGTCACTAAGGTGGAAATGGGCCCTGTGCCTCCTTGCAACTGCCACAGCTGTGTCCATACCCCCGAATAGACAGACATGGAATATACTGACTGATATCCAGTAGAACCTCCCTTCACCCGAATCCGTCTGCTCTGAAAGCCCGCACATGCATCTGATGGCAGAACACCGCCCTTAGAGATCTGTCATCCAATGGTTTGTACAATGCAGCCCAACCCAGTGTGCTGTCTGCCTCTGGAGATCAACCATGCAGAATCACGACCTTTTCAGGGAAGATTTACATTTTACTGTCTCACTTTTCTCGGTTATTTTCTACCTTTTATCCAAAGCTCCCAGCCATGCTATCATAAGGATGTTCAGCAAATGCTACAGGTGGTTTAGATCAGAAAGCCAGAAAAAACAGTAATCCAGATGAGTCTTATGTGCAAGCCAAAAACTCAGCTCAGTCAGTCATAAGAATTCTGCTTTCAAAAAAGAAAAATATTTAGTAAATGGGCTGCTGCTGCTATTATTGTTTGTTTTTAGACAATATAATAAATCCGATACATCAACCTCTCAGTGCTATTATTTCCTCTACTGCCTCCTCAGACCTTGTCCAATTTACATTGTCCCTGAATTCATCTGAACAAATTCCGTATCCACCCTCCTGCTCTATTTGAGCAGGCTCTGGATCACTCGCTCTCTATACAGATATTCAGACAGAGCACCTTGCAATGTATCAATAGAAAGCGTGTGTGAAAACTGAAGGCAGTATGGACTGGGCTGAAGAGGTAGTAGGGGAAGGAACCGGCAAGCTGACATACCTGCAGACTTATACTACATTAAACATACTAGTAATAAATAATAATAATAAATAGCAGAAATGTACTCAGAGGATTCTCCAAAGGGCTCTTGTGCCTTTCTCAGTTGAATTTCTGGCTCTCACACAAGACTAATTCTTCTGAATCACTCACTGTCTGTCTTCATGTAATATCCCAATCACTGTCTTAATGCTGATATTTCAGAGGCTTCAGATAAAAAGGTAGAAAATAACTCTGAAAAGCCAGGCAATAAAAGGCAAATTTTCCACTTACTCTTCAAAGATGACTGATTCTGCATTCTGATGGTCTCCAGAGGCAGGGAGTGCTTTATATAGGGGTCTTTGGTACTGTACAAATGAGTACCTATTGAAAGATAAAGGACCCAGTTTCGCTCTCCAATATATCTTCCCAACGGCCAGAGTTCAGAGAGTCTCTGATGGCAGAATGTAGCCCTTAGCTCTCCCCTGGAGCACGGAGTTACATCTTCCAGGGTCCTACTGAAGTTAATGGGATTACTGAGGTGCAAATTACGTCCTTGGGTGTGATTTCTATATAAACGACAGTGGCTGAATCAGAATTTTACTGTTCTGGAGCTGGCCCTGTGAGAACTGATGATGCAATTAGATAAGAACTAAGGGAGCTGGTGCCTTCTGCAGGTTGGATATTAGGAAAAACGTTTTCACTAGGAGGGTGGTGAAGCACTGGAATGGGTTCCCTAGGGAGGTGGTGGAATCTCCTTCCTCAGAAGTTTTTAAGGTCAGGCTTGACCAAGCCCTGGCTGGGATGAGTTAGTTGGGGGTTGGTCCTGCTTTGAGCAGGGGGTTGGACTAGATGACCTCCTGAGGTTCCTTCCAACCCGGATGTTCTGTGATTCTATGATTTATCTAGATGCGTTAGCAAATGAAGCACACGGTCATCATTAGAGTATTCATAGCTATAGCTGCCCAGCCTTCCCTTTTAGCATTGCTTAACGGGGAAGGAGAGTAACTGCCACCCTGAGTAAAGTGGCCTGTCCATCAAAAGAATTCTTGCTGAGCTTTCCTGAAGGTTTGGCTTTCGCCCACTTTGCCAAAAACGAAAAACCCAGCATATAATCCAGCCCCAGTGTTCTCTGACCAAAACAGCACCAAAGACCTAGCAACACTTTGCTACTTCCCTACGCTTATCGTAATATCCCAGGGCTTAGGCAAGGGTGGTAAACAAAGAGGAAGAAAAATATTTTAAGAAAACTTACAACCTTTATTACGAGATTGAAATAAATCAAGTCTCCAGCCTGCATCAGTGAGTGACAGGACTCCAGTTGTTTAGCAGTTCTATAAACACACACAACCTTTGAGCACTACCATGAAGCTTGGTAAGTGCTATACCAAAGAACATGCCCTGTTACACGCATGTAACTTGTGACAGAATGCTGGGCAACAACAGCTGTACCCAGCACTCTGCTCACTGGATCCCCAATTACATTGGCCCCAAGTCAGCCTGAAGGGCAAAGCTGGGCTAATTGATAGCTTGGGGCTTGGCTGGAATGAGCTACCCGGCTAATTAGCCCAGAGGGTAGGAAAGGCACAGGAAGGAGCTGCTCAGGGTGGTGGGAGAAGAGAGATAGGTAGGCTTTTGAGAGCCAGAGGAGATCTGTCTCCCTACTCCTTGGCTGAGTGAGCTAGGGAGTGTATGCTGTTGTACAGACAGACTGCACAAGTGCACAAAGGGGATGCAGAGAACAAGGTGTCTGACCAGAAGGTCTCTGAGTGGTTTGTGTCTAGAAAAAGAGACAGGCGTGATGATGATGTCACAAGCCCCCCCCCCAAAGGTTGAAACATCTGGAAACTGACAACTCAGGTTATTTATGCAATTCTGACACCAAGGACAAACACATCTGTGTGCTGGAATTGTGTGTCTGTACAACACCCAAACTACCTTAACCCAGAGGCCCTGAGAAACAAACCAAAACTCTGCAACAGCCTTAAGAACATAAAAACGGCCACATTGGGTCAGACCAAAGGTCCATCTAGCCCAGTATCCTGTCTTCTGACAGTGGCCAATGGCAGGTGCCCCAGAGGGAATGAACAGAACAGGGAATCATCCAGTGATCCATCCCCTGTCGCCCATTCCCAGCTTCTGGCAAACAGAGGCTAGGGACCCCCTCCCTGCCCACCCTGGCTAATAGCCATTGATGGACCTATCCTCCATGATTTATCTAGTTCTTTTTTGAACCCTGTTATAGTCTTATCCAACCACACGAGCTGGTTTCATGTCCTCAGTAGCCACAAACACTGGAATGCCTTTCTGTTAACGGGCAATGCGCTGCTCAGCACACAAAGCGCCCCAATACACAACTGGGCTGGGGCAGAAGTCAGCAGCGATAGGAAGGTGGGAGGGGAGCTGGAGGTTTCCAGGCAAAATGTATGTGGGGGTTCCTCTGCCCCCCAGCCCGTGTCTGTGCCATACCCAGATTCCTTTTTTACACACCAGCTCACCCTTGAAAACCCAGTCCTCTCCATAATTCCTAGCAACCACCAAACTCCCTTCACTCCTTTCCTCCAACACGCCCCACCAGCAACATCCCTGTTCCCCTATGCTCCTCCATCCTTTGTGCCCTTCCAACACCCTGGACCCCACCACCACTAAGATTCTCCCCAGCCCTCTGGCTTCCTCAGCCACCCATCACTAGCTTTAAAGGGTCAACTGCAAGATCAACGGCAAATCACTGAGCTCCAGACACCAATTCTGAAACCAAAATAATTTTCCTTTGCAACGTGTTCTCCAGGTCTAGAGCAACTTCTAAACTAGGAAACCAGGGGAGCTTAGCACAGCCAGGTTCACAGTCTACACTAGGTGCAAAGCCTTGTTAGTTAAGCGTATTAGCTAACATGTATTCAAACACAATCTATTTGCATGACCTCAGAGAGAGCTTTCTAGTTAAAAGAACAGTGCCCACATGGTAGATTAACCCAGAGCTGTGTAAAACCTGGTCACTTCAGAACACGGGTGGGTTGGGTGAGTCCTGTATTTGGTTTGCTTCACATGAATTTACCGCCGCTGACAAACCTGTAGCTACCTGTAGATCGAGCCTGTGGTCCTCTGGAAGGTTTGAAAACCTCAGTTCCTCTTACAGCACGAGCTTAGGGTTTGTAATGAGAATTGAAACCAGAGGAATGTCATGGGTGTGTTTGTTGCCCAGTCTCTTCTAAAGTCAGTTCTGGAGATTTATTATAGTATCACAGCATTACAATGTCTGTCTCTCCCCATGTCTGTCTCAAAGATTTATCATCCCCTCTCTGCAAAGGAGATCTCAGAAAGCCACATGACTTCTGAGCCATCAACTAGCATCACTGGTCACAACCTGTAGGCAAATCACTCAGGGGCTGAGTTGTTCAGCACCAAATTCAGTAGTGATGCAAAGACTGCTGTTGATCAGCTGTTCTTAAACTGTGGCTTGAGAGCCGCCAATGATTGGTGGAGCACTTGCTAGTCACATGGTCCTAGACAGGGGTGGGAAAACTTTTTGTCCCGAGGTCCATATCTGGGAATAGAAATTTTATGGCGGGCCGTGAATACTCCAAAAATTGGGGGTGGGGTGCTGGAGGGAGTGAGGTCTCTGGGGTGGGGCCAGAAATGAGGAGTTCAGGGTGCGGGAGGGGTCTTTGGGGGGCTGAGGACTCCAGCTGGGGGTGCAGGCTCTGGGGTGGGGATGAGAGGTTTGGGGTGCAGGAGGGTGCTCTGGCCTGGGATTGAGGGGTTTGGAGGGCAGGAGGGGGATCAGGGCTGGGGCAAGGAGTTGGGGTGCAGGGAGAGGCTCAGGGGTACAGGCTTCAGACGGCACTTATCTCAAGCGGCTCCCAGAAGCAGTGGCATGTCCCTTCTCCGGCTCCTACATGGAGTCACGGACAGGCGGCTCTATGCGCGGTCCTGTCTGCAGGCGCCACCCCTGCAGCTCCCATTGGCCATGGTTGCCGGCCAATGAGAGATGCGGGGGCAGCGCTTGGGACAGGGACAGTATGCAGAGTAGAGCCCCATCGCTGCCCCTATGTGTAGGAGCCGGAGGGGGGCCATGCCGCTGCTTCTGGGAGCTGCATGGAGCGGCCCCCACCCTGCTCCCCAACTGGAGCGCCAGAGGGGGCAAGCCCCAGAACCCGCTCCCCAGCAGGAGCTCAAGGGGCGGATTAAAATGGCTGGTGGCCAGACGCAGCCCACAGTTTGCCCACCCCTATCCTAGATGCTCTCTCTCAACAGCTGCTTCTCCAGGCATGTAGGATCTGTGCTGCAGCGCCAGGGCACCCCTGCAAACAGCTGTGAAATAAGAGGAGCAAGCCCAGCTTCCTTCACCCAGCTCTGCTGCAACCACATGAGGAAAAGAGCACATCGCTGCCAGCCAGGAAAAAAGCCAGGAGTTGCCAGCAGGTCCGAAGCTGCCAACAGAGGATGCAGAGTGGGGCGGCGGGGGACACATTGGGTCGGGGACATTAGGAAGTGAAGGAGGAAACAGTGGTACTGGTTTATTGAGATTGATTAGAGTTCAGTATAAAAGTACATTAATTCCCCCAAGGACTATAGCTGTCTCCTGGAGGCATGGCGTTGGGACGGGAACATTCAGAGCAAGGGAGGTAGCCAGCCAGCCAGCCAGCCTCTCTCTCAAGAAATGGCATGTGCTCCGAGACAGGGTAAGAACCCTGGCGTCAGCTCCAAGCTTGAGTAGGTAGCAGACTCCTGGGCTTTGGACCACTATGGTGCCATGCAACAGCATGTGACATTTATGCACTGAACAGAATGTAGCAAGGAAGGGCATTTACGGTGACCATATGAAAAAAAAAAAGAGAGCAAGGGGGGACAAGGCTGCATTTCATGGTCTCCCCTCCCAGGCCATATAGATGAACATAATTTGTTGGGGAAGAGTCAACAAGGGTTTTGTAAAGGGAAATCATGCCTCACCAATCTACTAGAATTCTTCGAGGGGGTCAACAAGCATGTGGACAAGGGAGATCCAGTGAATATAGTGTACTTGGACTTTCAAAAACCCTCTGACAAGATCTCTCACCAAAGGCTCTTAAGTAAAGTAAGCAGTCATAGGATGTGGGGGAAGGTCCTCTCCTGGATCAATAACTAGTTAAAAGATAGCAAGAAAAAGGTAGGAATAAATTATCAGTTTTCATAGTGGAGAAAGGTAAATAGTGGTGTCTCCCAGGGTCTGTACTGGGACCAGTGCTGTTCTATATATTCATAAATGATCTGGAAAAGGGGTAAACAGTGAAGAGTTTACAGAAGAGACAAAAATCACTCAAGATAGTTAAGTCCAATGCTTACCAAAAATAGTTACAAAGGGATCTCACAAAACTGAGTGATTGGGCAAGAAAAAATCACAGATGAAGTTCAGCGTTGATAAATGCAAAGTAATTCAGGAAAGAGATCTTCGATTCATTGTGGATAGTTCTCTGAAAACATCTGCTCAATGTGCAGCGGCAGTCAAAAAAGCAAACAGAATATTGGGAACCATTAGGAAAGGGATAGATGAGACAGAAAATATCATAACGCCACTATATAAATCCATTAAATGCCCACACCTTGAATACGGCATGCAGTTCTGGTTGTTCCATCTCAAAAAACACATATATTAGACCTTGGAAAATACAGAAAAGGGCAACAAAATGATGAGGGGGATGGCACGGCTTCCATCTGAGGAGAGATTAAACAGACTGGGACCGTTCAGCTTGGAAAAGAGACTACTATGGGGGGAGATGATTGAGGTCTGTATAATCATGACTGGTGTGGAGAAAAAGTGTCATTTATCCCTTCTCATAACACATGAACCAGGGCTCCCCAATGAAATCAATAGGCAGCAGGTATAAAAAAAAACAAAAGGAAGTATTTCTTCACACAACACACAGTCTCCCTATGGATGCTGTTGCCAGGGGATGTTGTGAAGGCCAAAAGGTATATCTGGGTTCAAAAAAGAATTAGATAAGTCCAGGGAGGATAGGTCCATTGATGGCTATTAGCCAAGATGGGCAGGGATGCAACTACGTGCTCTGGGTTTCCCTGACTCTGACAGCTAGAGCTGGGAGTGGATGACAGGGGATGGATCACTCGATAATGGCCCTGTTCTGTTCATTCCCTTCGAAGCACCTGACACTGGCCACTGTCAGCAGACAGGCTACTGGGCTAGATGGGCCATTTGACCCAGTATAGCTGTTCTTATCCCGGTCTGTAGATTTTTCTATTCCCATTTATCACGTTTATAACATATAGAGGATGTGTATATAAATGGGAAGGGAGCCATATGGGTTAGAATGGACATTGGGGGAAAGCAGGAAATGTAAATTGGGTAGGGTGACCAGATAGCAAGTGTGAAAAATCAGGACAGGGGAAAAGGGAGGGGAGAGGGGTAATAGGAGCCCATATAAAACAAAAGCCCCAAGTATAGGGACTGTCCCTATAAAATCGGGACATCTGGTCACCCTAAAGTTGGGTCCTCACTTTGACTTTCTGCTCGGAAGCCTCATTGGACAGTTTCTGTAAGGGAGTGGTCTCATGCTAGGCTTCTGCCCTGGACACCCTTTCCTCCCTGCCAGCACCAGCAACAAGCTAACAGGGTCCAGGGGGCAACCGCCCCCCTCCCCCAGCGCCCTTTAACGGTGTACGTGTGGTGCGTTTTCAAGCATATTATGCACCAGAAACAAGAAGGTGCAGGACTCAAATTTTCACCTGGGGCTGGAAGGCGAGCCTCCCCCTGCTCACTCAGCAGCAGCGGCTGTGGGTTGGGCCTGGCTCCCCACTCCAGGTGCTGCTACATGGCGTATGGGGTTTCAGGTGCTGCAGCCTTGTGTGCTACACCACAACTCCACTCCCTCGAAGTTGGTCTGGCTGCCCCTGCGTCGTGGCGGAGGGGTGGCCAGGCCAAACCTGAATTGCTCTGCAACCTTGTGTGCCAGGGGGCAATGCCCAGAGTGAGGATCCAGAGCCAGCTGCTGCTGCTGGGGCACTGCATGGCTGGCTCACCCGCCAGCCTGCCTCCAGCGACCCATTGCCTCCCACCCCCCATTGCAAAACCTGGCTCTGCCATTGCCCACGAAGCCCATGATTTTAGTTATTGTTCACTTATTGTGTGAGGGTCTACTTCACTAACATGTTGTGCTCTATAGAATCACTGTGTGCTAAATAGAGTTGAGTTGTAGAATTACAGAAAATTAACTTTAAATAAAAGAAAAGGCTACACCCAGCACCAGTGTCAGGGAGGCTGGATGACTCTCACTGCAGTCCGGGGTAGCTGTCTCGGATACAGCAAGGAGCTGGGAGGGGCGTGGGGTGGGAATGGACGGGCCCACGGAATTGGGCTCCAGGCACAGAATGTGCCCCAGCCGAAGGCAGAAAGAATTGCATTGCATACACCTGATCTGCAAACCCAAGGAGCATACACACCACTCCGTGCTTCTCAGGGCTTTATCCCGAGGCAAAGGAGCTGCTGTGGGCTCTGGTGCTGGGGGCAACAGGACGGACGGTCGACATGGGCCCCGATGTTCCCCAAGGCAAATTACCCTACTCCATTGGCTGGAGACATTCTGTGCTCACATGAGCATGTAGCTGAGGCTAGGCAGAAGCTGTCTTGGTCTGCTTATGAAAGTGGGTGCACTTTAGATTCAACTTTTGTCTCAGAGTTCGGTCCCACAGAAGGAACACATTTCTGCTGTGGTCCAACCATCACCTCTTCCAGGCGGAGGTCAGGGCCTTCCTGCAGATGGATCCTGCTAACTTCAGAGCTCTCTGTAGGGGTCTGGCTGGGGCACTTCTGGGCCAGGGCATGGATGACCTGGTGGGACACTATAATGACCTCTTCCCAATTACCATTAATGGCCTGGTCCTTGAAAACTCCTTTGCACTGCACTATCCCTAGTGGCCACCATGGGTTTCTACCTTTGAGCTGAAATGGGAGGGGAGGGTACCTAACAGCAAAGGCAGCAATGAAGGACTCATGTACAGATGTGGTCTCCTCATCTCTAAAAAATATATGCTGGCATTAGAAAAGGTTCAGAGAAGGGCAACTAAAATGATTAGGGGTTTGGAATGGGACGTTTCAGCTTGGAAAAAAAGGAGACGGGGGGGGGGGGATATGATAGAGGTCTATAAAATCATGAGTGGTGTGGAGAAAGCAATTAAGGAAAAGTTATTTACTTGTTCCCATAATATAAGAACTAGGGGCCACCAAGTTCAAACAAATAAAAACGGAAGTTCTTCACACAGTGCAAAGTCAAACTGTGGAACTCCTTGCCTGAGGAGGTTGTGAAGGCTAGGACTAGAACAGGGTTTAAAAGAGAACTAGATAAATTTATGGAGGTTAAAGTCCATTAATGGCAATTAGCCAGGATGGGTAAGGAATGGTGTCCCTAGCTTCTGTTTGTCAGAGGATGGAGATGGATGGCAGGAGAGAGAATCACTTGATCATTGCTTGTTAGGTTCACTCCCTCTGGGGCACCTGGCACCAGCCACTGTCAGCAGACAGGACACTGGGCTGGATGGACTTTGGTCTGACCCAGTATGGCCGTTCTTATGTGTCTGAGCCAGACAACTACAACCAAGGGAGTTTTCTCCCATGGCAGTGCTGGAAACTAAGAGGTCTGTTTCTTCCTCTACAGGAAGCAGTGGCCTGTGTTCACAAGGGTGGGTCACACAGCCAATCCAGGATGCCTTCACCAAGATTCAGAGAGGAGTGTCTCCAAATCTCTTTTGCAGAGGAGACTAAATGCACATAGAATAGACTCTGGGGCTGAGAACAGGGTCAAAGCATTCAAGAACTAACAGGCCACCTTCTCACAGCCATTGTCACAGGCAGGGTAGAGGTTTGAATATCCTAGGCACTGAATCCACTTGCAAGGTGGTCTCAGCCTTCCTGGCTGTGGAAAGCCAACAGGGAATGCCTTCCTCCTTATCTATGGAGACTCGTAACATCTCTTCAAGGATGGCAAGCAGCCAGTGGCATTTAACATGCTGCGGTGGGCCCTCGTCCAATAAGCCACCACTCAGCATGAATAGCTTCATCAGTTATTGATCGGTCTCCCATCTCCCCCACCTCTGGGAGGTCGCTGATTACTGGTACCGAGCCAAAGTGGGGACATTTTCCCACCAACTTTTTTCCTCACTCGGTGTTTCACATCCTCAAAAAACATGCACAATTTTGTTTGAAATTCTTTAGATTTCAAAAACTCTGAATAAAGGTGGAATTCAATGCAGAAAAGGCCACATCCAGCAACAACTGACGTCCTCCAATTTTTGGACCCTAAATCAGACAGGGCCCTGACTGGACGTGGGTGGAGGGGGGGGGGGAGAGAAAGGACTAATTTCCTAGGCTGAAGATGTCTTCAGAGCAATAGCGAGATATTCACTGTCCAGACTATGTTTAGAACGAAGCATCAGCCTCCACCACCACGCACCACTGCTGACTCTGCTGTGGGACTTGACGTGGGTGACTGGATTCAAGGCTCCCTTCAGGAAGTTCACAAGATGCTTGTATTAGGTTATTGCTCCCGGTCAGGTGGGCAATTTTATCCCATCCTCCTTCTTCACCCTATATCTGAGCTCACTTAGGGCAGACCCCAGGGCATGATGCACTAGAGTATCACTTGTGGGCTGAGGACTCTCAGCTCTGAATCTCTGTCTGTGCACCCGCTCTTCCAGGTCCTGGTACATACCCAGATCTGGATGAAATCTAGCTGCGTTAGGCTCGATCCAGATACGACAAGTGGAAGTATGTTGCAGAGAAATATTGAGATAATGGCATGACCGCCCCCCCCCATTGAAGGCATCTGCTCATTGCTTGCCAAGCTGGTTTCTCATCTGAGTTCTGCACAGCTTGTCTCTGTTCTTGGATTTCCAAAAAGCTGCAGTAGCCAGACACAAGCAGAAGTGGCTGAACTCATTTCCTCCATCATCAGCCAGCCAAGAGAGTATGTTTCTTCCTTTATAGCAATGCTCACCGTAATCCCCCCCTTTGGCACCCCAAGGCTAGACTACTGAAGTGCGCTTACCTGGGATCTGCCATGATGAAAAACACCAGGCTGCTTCAGCTCGTGCAGAATGCAGCTGCCCACTTCCTGAGCAGGGCGGGCTAGCAAGAGATCGTTGCTCCTGTGCTGGTTATCAATTCACTTCTGGGTGAAATTCAAGATGCTATCTATAGCCTTGAAAGCCCTAAATGTCTGAATTTCCAGCTACATCAGAGACTACATCCCTTGCTAGGATCTGCCATGGCATCTGTGCTCTAGAGGAGGTCTCTGTTTTAGGGAGCTAAGGGTAGGTTTTTCTCAGTAGTGGACCCTCATCTTCGAAACTCACTCCTGCTGAAAGTCTATCCTGGTCTAGGTCTGGCCATGTTTACAAAATGCACCCCTGGAAGGTGATTGAGTTTCTCTCAGCAAGTTGTTCCCTGGCTGGTGTCTCCTGTTTTGGTGGATAGGAGGGTTGATAGCTACAAGGACTATAGAGCACAAGGTTTCCTGTTTTGGGGAAATGTGTCAATATTTTGGTCTAATTTGCAATGCCCCCAGTTTCAACAGTGATGGGGGTCTTATCAAGGCAAAATGTTTCTTAAGTGCTCTCAGATCCCCAGAGCTAGAGAAGCACACAGTGTTATCAGGCACCAGATATTATGGAGAATAAACTGAAGGAAGAAAGAGGAAGTTAGAGCTCAATAGTCTGCCAAGTTCCTAATATAAATTCAAAACAAAGCAATGCTTAAAAGTGCTCATGAAGTCAGCATTTGTCTGTGCTTCAGTCTCCTTGAAATCCCCCGAGTAACCAACCCACGTGGAGGCAGCTTAAGGAATGGAAAAATCAGTCATTTCTATGCCTCATGTCTTTTTTAGTCTGCAATGTACAAGATGTAGTGGGAAAACTAGCTCCAAACTGCTTACTCGACAGTGAAAGTACTCTTGGAGGTTTTTGAACCCAAGGAAACCCACGATTTATCTTCCTACGGGCTTTCAGGACAGAAGTATTTGGATGTTTGTTCAGGCGCACTAGCAACCAGGTGAAAATGAATAATAAGGTCCTGAACTTTTACTTGGTGTGGGGAGGAAGAAAAGTTTATCTAAAGGGTACATTTGTTCGCTAGCTAGCCACAGGTTTCAGAGTAGCAGCCATGTTAGTCTGTATCCGGAAAAAGAAAAGGAGGACTTGTGGCACCTTAGAGACTAACAAATTTCTTTGAGCATAAGCTTTCGTGAGCTACAGCTCACTTCATCGAATGCATGCAGTGGAGATATTTTATATCCACAGAGAACATGAAACAATGGGTGTTACCATCACTCTTGTTAAAGTGTGTATGGTAACACCCATTGTTTCATGTTCTCTGTATATATAAAATCTCCCCACTGTATTTTCCACTGCATGCATCCGATGCAGTGAGCTGTAGCTCACGAAAGCTTATGCCCAAATAAATTGGTCAGTCTCTAAGGTGCCACAAGGACTCTTGTTCTTTCAGCTAGCCCCAGACATCCTGGGTTGCCGTGTTCTACAGGTACCTCCATGCTGGCTAACGAGCTTGACTAGCAATTAGAAAATGTTACTTCCTTTCACCATTGTCATCCCCCTTCCCCATGAATTATCATGCACTTACCGTCCTGCACATCTTTGTTTAACATCCCACATCTGTGGGGCTGCTCTCCAAACTCCAGGCAGATGGGACATTTGGGCGTCATCTGAAGCCCACTGAAGTCAACAGAAGAGACTGCCATAGACTTAAATTGACCTTGGATCAGGCCTTGGTTGCACAGCTGCCCTGAATGCCCAGCCTGGCCTCTCACCTTTCTGGACTCTATATCTGGTCGTTCCTGCCGTCAGTCCCCAGCCTGGTTCCTGGTCATGCTGCTTCACTCCTGACAACACAGATACCAGAAACCGGCAGCAGGCAGCACCTTCCCTTCCTAGTACCAATCCAGACGCCATGCAGCCTTCTGCGAATATCCCCATCAAATTTAACTCTCTCAATAACAATCCAAATCCCTACCGAGTGCAAAAAGGAGAGAGAGCATGATGCAGAGAGCTCCTTAAACACGTGGGGCACTGGACTAGCAGAGAGACAGGTGTGGTGTAAGAACCTAGATAGATGGTCCTGCGTGCTACCTCTGCCTTCACTCTTTGCTTAGCCTAGGGTGGGGGAAGTGCTATGCAGTAAACAAGACTCCAGCATGCCAGCTGATGGACAAAGAAAACACTGCTGGAGCCTACCAATGCAATGGATTCCCTCAGACATGAGTTCCGACAGAAATGGGAAGACACCTGGAAAGCTCCCAGTAGACATGAGGGTCACATTTAGACCCTACATACTGGAAGCAGGGGTAACTCCACTGACTTCAGAGTTATGCTGCTTATACCAGAAATGAGACTTCGCCCTGAGGAACAGAGAGTGGAAAGATCGCTGTCTGCCAGGGAACGCGGAGACCTGGACGTTACTCCGCAAGAGAAAAAGAGCATTAGTGTGTCAGGACCTCTGCAGTATCCCTGGCCCTGTTGTGACACCTGCGGTGGTATTAGTGAGTGTTAGGAGATCACCAACACCATTATTAGTTAACCTCTGGCAGCACCCTGACTGCAATACGATGAATGTTTGCTCCCCACTCTTTTTTTCTTGCCACTCTGTAACTTTCCCAAACTTGAGGAAGTTTTGAAGAGTGAAAAAAATGGTTAAAAGGGAAAAAAAATTGTTACTTTATCACATTACACTTTCCAAAAGTTGGGTGAAGTTCCGAAAAATTACAATTACCTCAGCTAGTTTAACTTTTCCTTTGCCATTTCCCCCAAATTTGATGTGGTTTTCAAAAGACACAGATTGGCAAAAGGGAAATAAACAAACATACAAATAATAAAAAAACACCAAAAAAATTCAGGACATCCTCCATTTTATTGTACTAAGTAGAAAAGAGGGGGGGAAAACAAGAAAAACGCAGAAAATTCAAAATTTCCATACTTCAAAAAATATTTTGGGAAACATTTAAAAAAAATCTAATGTGTTCCATTTTGAACCCTGCAAAATGAAACTACTTCAAGATTTATTTTTTAAATGGAATTGTCTTTCCATTTTTTGCCCAGCTGTACAATTAAGGTTGTATAGTGACCCTACCTATCCAGTCATTGCATTTTATGTTCAAAAAATGGCTGAAAAATAGTTGTTCCTAGACCTAGAAATAATTAACACAGCAAAAATAAAACTAATAAATGGCATTGATCCTCTTCATACATAGATGTTGCACTAATGCTGCATTTAGAAAATCTGAATACAGCTCTGCAAAAGAAATAAAAATACTTGGGAAAATAAAAATCAACATCCCTGGTATTAATATTTCTGTTTATCTCTGTTCAGTATAGTCCTTGGAGGCCCAGCACCTGGCAAACCTAACAGAGCACCTTCAGTTTCCAGGGACATGCTATATCCTGGAAGACCAGTAGTTTTTAGCTTCTTAGGTACTGTATTTGCCTTCTGCCTTAAAAGTCCATTTACCACTTGAGAGAGAGACCGAGGCAGACGGACCCAACAAACTCCATTTTTATTTATTATTTCTACACTGGATATTGCTCAGAGGGCCTGATCAGGATTCAGGTGCTATATGATATACAAATATGAAGAACGACATGGTCACCGCACAAAGTTTACAACTAAACCTAGTAAAGGGGATGCTTACCTGGGATTTATGAAGTTTGGCTAAACAACAGTAAGATCATTATCTAGTAAAGCAGCACAGAATCTCTAGGTTTCTTATTCTCTTTGGTGTTTTTGTTTATAAACAAGTGGGTCATTTGTCCTTGAAGCATAATTTCCAAGTACTGTACTGAATTTATCAGGGCAAGAGAAAAGGACAGGTAAAATGTTTGCGTGGGGAGATAATCGGCTGCATACACTATAGCAATGAAACTTGCATACAGTGCCTGCCACAGACTAGCCGGATTGTGGGAAACATAGCATCCTGCTCCATGGAGCAAAGGGACATAAATTGGACACACAGGACTCAAATTCCTTAGTCATTGTTTTGGCAGAAGCTGAATGAGGTGCAAAGGTGACTAATTCAGCCGCCAGGACCCAGTTGCAAGGAATTGGCTGGCCCATAATTTGACATTCCTGGCTATTTTTGGAACTTGCCTGAATGAGTTTGTCTGCTTTTAATCCTAAAGCATAATATTTAACGTCCTGTAAACTGTCTGAAAGAAATAAACCCTGGAACAATGACAAGGAAAATAAAAACGATTCTCATAGAACTATCTAGATGCCTCTCAGATGGCCTGGATCTCTGTGAAAGATGAATGTTAAGGTCTTAAGGTTTCCTATTTCCACACATTTCATAAGCAGAAAAGACCAACTTTGAAAGGAGACACTGAAGTTGTACTGGCTTGTCCACTGTAGTCTGGCTTGTGGTTCCCTGCTGCCCTGCACATTCTGCCTCCCACAAACAGTGCTGGTGGATGAAATGCTGCCAGATATCTTCTGTTACAGTAAGCAAAGTTAATCTGTAGGCATTTTGGAAACACGCCGTGACTTTTGGATCAGCATCAGAGAGGCACCCTAGTGTTCCAAGATAAATTTTCACTGGGACGTTTTCCATTTAAATGTGTCTCAGAAGACAAATTACTATTAAGATACATATGCTAAGAGGACTTTCACAGCTTCGAATTGTCTTCCTCAAAAGGGAAAACAAAAAACAAAAAACCTTCTTGAATGAGTGATGCCAAAACATCAAATATTAGAAGGCTGTTAGAAGGAAGAGGGAGAAAAACTGTTCTCCTTAACCTCTGAGGATAGAACAAGAAGCAATGGGCTTAAATTGCAGCAAGGGCGGTTTAGGTTGGACATTAGGAAAAACTTCCTAACTGTCAGGGTAGTTAAGCACTGGAATAAGTTGCCTAGGGAGGCTGAGAAATCTTGGTCATTGGAGATTTTTAAGAGTGGGTTAGACAAACGCCTGTCAGGGATGGTCTAGATAATACTTAGTCCTGCCATGAGTGCTGGGGACTGGACTAGATGACCTCTTGAGGTCCCTTCCAGCCCTATGATTCTATTACACTGGATGTAAAATGCTGACTGGATCATTTAATTTGATCAACTAAGCCATGCGAGGTAAAGCATATCAAAATTCTATTAGTGTCTGTCAGTTCCCCTGGAGAGTTGCTCAGCAATTAAATATGTCAGTTGAGAAAGAAATACAGGACCCTTTGAACATTATGTAGTTATTCTTTGCCTCACCAGAGCCGACGAGCAGCAGCACCGCAGGGTCTGTTCCAAAAAGGGAACTGCTCCCTTCGGGAATGTATGAGCTAGAGGTGAGCGTCTGTGCTTTGGCCACTAGGGTCAGCAGTCGTTATTGGTATGGGCCCGTGTGGGCTCATGAGTCAGTGCAACAGCACCCTCTCTGGCCAGGTGAGTGTTGCACTTGAGTTCACCAGATCTGGCAGGGTGGTCGGTCAGCTCCTGGTGCCCAGGGGATCTGAAAATAGCCCCTCCGTTCTTAAGTCTGTCAGGGGTTGGTAGAGGGACCCAGGCCCGCCCACTCCACTGGGTTCCAGCTCCAGGCCTTCAGGTAGAATCGGGTCTCAGTACCTCTGACCGTGCCCCTCTCCTGGTTTCTCTAGGCTCTTCAGCCTGTTGGTCCAGTTGTGCCCTCCTAGGGTGCTGTGTATGAGCGGCTTCTCAGCAGCCTGCTGGCAGGAGTTCCCTTCTCCAGCTTGCTCCTCTGTCAGCCACCCCACCCCTCTGCGTTCCAGCCCTTTTATTCTTCTAGTTGCCGGGAAGCTGCCAGTCAGCCCCAGCTCACACTACCCGCACTAGCCCAGTCCCCGGTGGCTGGCCAAGCCAGGGGGGTAGACACCCCCGGTAGCATGGCTATGCGAACGACATGATGGATGGCAGTGGAAATGTGAATACCGGAGAGCGTCCAGAGGCCTGACTGACCCGAGAGCTCTGTGGTGGGGCCTTCCCGCTAAGCAGCCTGCCCCCATGTTCATTACTAAATGTAAGGGAATACAGGAGCAGACCGTAATCTCTAGCTGGCCTCTGGCAGCAGCACTCGAGCTGAGCTGGTGAGGACAGGGCACTCCGGGCCAGGCTGACAGGGCAGCGCAGGCTGGCGTTCTACATTTTAACAAAGTTTCGGGCTAAGCCTGCTGCTATCCTGGCAAGCTACCTCATAGCATGTGCACAGCACAGCTGAACAACACAGCACCCAGCGTGAAATGCTGCATGGAAGCAAAGGATGGTTAGGGTGCATGTGGAGGAACTGAGGAGAGGGCTGGGATCAATTCCTCACTCTGCTACAGATGCCCGGTGACACCTTGGATGCGTCACTTAATCTCTCTGTGCCTCAGTTCCCCTCTGTAACATGGGGATAGGAATACAGCCTTTCTCCATCTTGTCTGCTTAGACTATGAACTCCTCTGGGCATCTCTCAACATGTGGGTGTACAGTGCCAAATATAGTAGGGCCCTGATTTTGGTCAAGGTCTCCAAATGCAACAGTGATCACAAGCTGAAGTGGGGGCCATGAGAATGGTATTGGAGCAGAGGCCCCCAGAGGGGTGGGGATGGGAGGAGGTTATAAATGGGTGTTATAGTGGCAGGGGAGAGCTACCGAGGCAGGGTAAAGAAAAATCAAAGGAGAGTGAAACCAATACAGAAAAAGCAGCAGGGAGAAAGTTCTGTGGGGATAAAAGAATGAAAGGGGAGGACGGGACTAGAAAGCTGTAAAACAGAACAGTGTGAAGCTGGGAAACAATCACTTTCCAGCTGGCAGACTTTCAAGTACTCAATTCCACACACTGTTATATTTCCTTGGCAGAAAGAGGAACAGGAAAAGAAAACCAGGGTCCGATCCTGATCCCAGGATCACTGATCTACAAGGTCACAAGAAGGCTGGAGGCGTCAGTATGAAATCCATGAAGCCATGCACAGGTGCATGAGGGGGAGAGCGGAGGGGATGAAAACATTTCCCTTTCCATCTCAGAGCTCAGCAGGTTAATCAGGATTTACCTGGGGATTGGATGGAGATGCACACCTGAGAGAAGTACGTTCTCTGTACTATTATACAGCTGGGTGGAGGCTGCTGTCTCCAAGCCATCACAATTCTACAAAACATGTTTTTATGCAACATATGGTATGTTCTTGTTGGCTGTGTCACTAGGACATTAGCGGATTGTTCAAGAGTGGCTCATGGAAACCAGCTAAAATTAATTCAGCTCGCCAGAACAAACCTAACAAGCTGAACCCAATATAGCAGCCATACACTGGCCACAAAGAGACGGTGATCAGTGTGGTAGGTAAGATTAGAGATATGGGGAAACAAAGCTTGGAGAGCATGCTACGCAGAGTGGCTAAGATAAGGGTCTAAATATTGCACGCACGAGGCAAATTGTTCCAAGGGCTCAGGATCTCAACTGCGCTGCTGGTTGAAATGATCTCCAGACATCACCACTTCAGATCCAGGGCCCATGTAACTTGCTCTCTTCTGCCACTGAGCAGCCTGATAAAGGGAAGCTGCTTTTCTCTGGATGATGCTGATCCTATATGATGGGAGTTTCACTTGTAAATGTAGCTGATGGAAGCGGATAACGCTGTGGCTGTGAATGGTCACTTTTCAGCATATATTGCCATGCATTCAACTTTGTGTTGTCATGCGCTGGACAGTATATTCAACTTCTCGCTGCCAGCATGCTCACACACCATAGCAATGGGTTCATTAGAAATATCTAGACTGATAGACCACCAACAACCCAGACATTTCTAAGCAATTGCATGGGTTTCCTTTCATTAGGAGTCCCATTCATTCGCTTCAAAACTAGATACAAATAAGAAGGCCCCTTGCTAATTAAGAGCCTGAATGGATCAGTACCTCCAGCTGGTGATATTTCTCTCCTTCTTCCCTCCTAGAAGCAACACAGGTGGGAAAGGGCATGGGCTCTGCCTAGGAACTAGAAACAGCCCACCCGATTTGAGCTTGAAAACTGCTCTGTAAGCACTGGTGGCTACATATCGCTGCTCCCTTTTTCTGTGCAGTTATACACAGGACATGGTACTGCCAACCCAAGCAGCCAACCGTTGTGTCAGGCTCCCAAAAATCATTAGATGGATTATTTTTAATCTAACATTGGGTTCTTTTCAGCTGCTGTCTGGTCTTTGAGCCTTTAGGAATTGTATTTTCCAGCTTTTCTCCACAATGACAAGACCTAAGAATTGACTTTTGGTTTAAAGAAGAGCTGAGATTTTCACATAATCATGGGACTCCAGGAGCTGGGGCTTTGAGAAACACACCAAATACTGCAATTACATTGTGGGAGTTGGCAGGGCAGGACGCGGCCATCACAACCAACTGACATCACAACTTCCACAAAGCTACCTGCCCCTAAGTCCCCAGTGATTGTGGGTGCCCAACTTGGGGTACCTTAAAACAATATTAATGCCTAGCTCTTGTATAGCGCTTTTCCTCACTAGATCTCAAAGGGCTTCACAAAGGAGGTTGGTATCATCGTCCCCACCTGCTCCCCCCATCCCAGCCCCCATGGCGCTAGTTCACAGCTGGCCCTGCCTGGGTATGTGGCCTTCCAAACCCTGACTCAAGAACCAACTCCCCATTCTCTCTCCTACGCACTTCCTGGGCCCCTTCCCCACTATCTCCAGAATCTCAGCTCACTCCCTCCTCCTGGCTTAGGAGCCGTCTAAGACAAGTCTAGCCCAGCTCATGTGCACCTCACATTCAAAACAAAGTGGGACAGGGAAGGGAGAGAAGGAAAAAGAGGAAAGAGAAGGCAATAAAAATGAGAGAAAGGAGAAGGGAAAAAAACAGGCCAAACAATGGGAGAGCTGGTGAGATGTTATGACCACCCAATGACCAGGCCCATTCACATGAGAGCCTCTGAACACACGCCCCCCAGCACAGATGGAAAACACAATCCAATGCAGACAAAATGCGAACACAAGGATTTCCTAAAGTCTGGTATTAAAGCCCTGGAAGAGAACAGAAGATCCTTCTCCCCTGCTGTATCAGTGGCTAATTCCCACCTTTCCAGAATTTCCTCCACACAATTGCAGAACCTGGCACTGGCAGAAGTAAGGAACTGGGAACATTGCCCACAACTGGAACACTTACTCCAGACAGCGGCAACCACACACACCAACTGGCCTACAGAATTCTGCCCAGCAACGGAGCAATTCAGCTGTGGGCATGTCTACACAGCAATCGCAGAGGTTGGAGGGGATGTGATTGCAGCATATGTCGAGAAACAGCTTTGCTCTAGCTAGCTCCAAGACAAATGCCAGCAAAGCTGCAGCAGCCTGGGTGAGCAGCTCAAGGCCGTATGCAGGGTCCTGGGCGGGATTGTACCTTGGCAGCTAGTCCATCGCTGCCCATGCTGTCGCAGCTTTGCTTCTCTTGTTATTGGTGCGCACTAGATCAGAGCTCTCTCGGGCTGCAGACACCACTCTGGCTGCAGTGTAAACACACTCTGCATCACCAGCTGCATTCCAGACCCATGCCCACTGTGGCTGGTGTGAGATAACCAGGACCTCTGCTCACGCAGTCTGTCAACGCACCCTTGAAGTAGGAAATTTACCATCTGCCCCATCATGCCATAGCTTGGCCAGTTCTCAAGAAATGTCTCTGGCACCAGCCAACCTTGTAAACTACCTGCCTAGTGTTAACTCTTCGGTGCTTGAATCAGCTAGAAGCGATCTTCTGTCTGTAGCTAACCCTAGGGCTCTGCCTCACCTTATCAAACACGACACCTTTGTAATCTCTATGCAGATTTGAGTGTGTAATGCCAACAGAAGCTGGTCGCTGGCGGGCAGGATCGAATCTGGGACCTCTGGAGCTAAATACATAAGCTAAAAGCCATGCGTCTGTTAGCTAAGTCTGTAGAGCAGACTCATTAATCTCTAAGTGGTCTCTGAGTAGCAGCTGTGTTAGTCTGTATTCGCAAAAAGAAAAGGAGGACTTGTGACACCTTACAGACTAACCAATTTATTTGAGCATAAACTTTGATGCATCCGATGAAGTGAGCTGTAGCTCACGAAAGCTTGTGCTCAAATAAATGTATTAGTCTCTAGGGTGCCACAAGTCCTCCTTTTCTTTTTGCGGATACAGACTAACACGGCTGCTGCTCTGAAACCTGTCAATACTTCAGCTAAGTTTCCTGCTCATAACAGGGAAGAAGAGGAGGAGGAGGAGGAAAAAGATCTAGACAGAAAGAGAAAAGGGAGTAAAAGAGAGAAGATGGGGGAAAAGAAAGAGAGAAATAAGTAGTTGTGATATCCTTGGGGGAAGCGGAAAGGAAAGTTAGACCACTGGCCTATTGCATCATCTCTTGGAAGATGCCGAGATACTACATTCCTGGGTACCAACAGAGGAGCTTAGACAGACTAGAAGGATGTTATTCAGTGTAGCTTGCTAACTTTCCCTAGAGAGTTTAATATTAGCAATTCACTTTCATTTGAAGCAAATCCTAAAAAGTCCTTATAGGGAAAGCTTGCAGCTAACAAAAATGCAGATAAGCAAATTTTTTTAAAACAGATTTACTCTTCTTCAGAGACACCCTCACTCTGCCAAACTGTGTGGAATTTCTGTGGCCCAAATTTTGAGAGGCCCTAGCAATAAAAAATTAATCAGGGCTTCAGATTGAGCCATCATTTTACTTTATGCAGTTAGTGGTGTGGAAACTGCTCTGGCTTTTTTGATGCTGCATTTCTGAAATGTGAAAAGATTTTAAAAAGATACGGGAAAGAAAATAATTCTGTATAGAAGCACTACTTCCACTCTCCTACAGTGCTCTCAGCAATTAGAAAAAAATCTAAATAAGTAGGTACCCAGGCTCCAAGCCAGATTTTTACCCAGTGAATAATTACAAGACCAAAAAGACCATTTGATTGCTAAAGCAACAATTAAAACAAAGCTCCCATCTTTCACATGTTGAGGTCTAATCCAGTTATTTAACAATAGCACATTTTGAGAGTGGCACTGCCCACTGTTAGCCTATATATAAAGGCCTAGCTTGTGACTGATTGAGGCTTCAGCTAGTGGATGGCGCACAAAGACGATCCATGGATGATACCGTTGTGTGACTAACCAGACCAGAAATAGACTACCAGGCAGGCACTTCAAGGCTCCTCCATCCTCTCTCATCATAAACCAGTCAGAAATAGACCAAGCTGAAAAATAGAGGGGCACAAGGCAAATGCAGCAGTGAGATGAAGGGCACCTGACATTGCATGACTGTTGTCGTGAGTAGAGTTGAGATTTACATCCGAGAAGGGTCTGGCTGCATCAGCACATGGATTCTGGTGCAGTACTGAGCCAAAGAGAATCAAGCCAGTAAAAGATGAAGAAACATGCATTTGATTAATGTAGGTTTCAGAGTAACAGCCGTGTTAGTCTGTATTCACAAAAAGAAAAGGAGTACTTGTGGCACCTTAGAGACTAACCAATTTATCTGAGCATAAGCTTTCGTGAGCTACAGCTCACTTCATCGGATGCATACTGTGGAAAGTATAGAAGATCTTTTTATACACACAAAGCATGAAAAAATGGGTGTTTACCACTACAAAAGGTTTTCTCTCCCCCCATCCCACTCTCCTGCTGGTAATAGCTTATCTAAAGTGATCACTCTCCTTACAATGTGTATGATAATCAAGTTGGGCCATTTCCAGCACAAATCCAGGGTTTAACAAGAACGTCGGGGGGGGGTAGGAAAAAACAAGGGGAAATAGGTTACCTTGCATAACGACTTAGCCACTCCCAGTCTCTATTCAAGCCTAAGTTAATTGTATCCAATTTGCAAATGAATTCCAATTCAACAGTCTCTTGCTGGAGTTTGGTTTTGAAGTTTTTTTGTTGTAATATCGCAACTTTCATGTCTGTAATTGCGTGACCAGAGAGATTGAAGTGTTCTCCGACTGGTTTATGAATGTTATAATTCTTGACGTCTGATTTGTGTCCATTTACTCTTTTACATAGAGACTGTCCAGTTTGCCCAATGTACATGGCAGAGGGGCATTGCTGGCACATAATGGCATATATCACATTGGTAGATGTGCAGGTGAACGAGCCTCTGATAGTGTGGCTGATGTTATTAGGCCCTGTGATGGTGTCCCCTGAATAGATATGTGGGCACAGTTGGCAATGGGCTTTGTTGCAAGGATAGGTTCCTGGGTTCGTGGTTCTGTTGTGTGGTATGTGGTTGCTGGTGAGTATTTGCTTCAGGTTGGGGGGCTGTCTGTAGGCAAGGACTGGCCTGTCTCCCAAGATTTGTGAGAGTGTTGGATCATCCTTCAGGATAGGTTGTAGATCCTTAATAATGCGTTGGAGGGGTTTTAGTTGGGGGCTGACAGTGACAGCTAGTGGCGTTCTGTTATTTTCTTTGTTAGGCCTGTCCTGTAGGTGACCTGGAAATGGCCCAACTTGATTATCATACACATTGTAAGGAGAGTGATCACTTTAGATAAGCTATTACCAGCAGGAGAGTGGGGTGGGGGGAGAGAAAACCTTTTGTAGTGGTAAACACCCATTTTTTCATGCTTTGTGTGTATAAAAAGATCTTCTGTACTTTCCACAGTATGCATCCGATGAAGTGAGCTGTAGCTCACGAAAGCTCATGCTCAAATAAATTGGTTAGTCTCTAAGGTGCCACAAGTACTCCTTTTCTTTTTGATTAATGTAGTAACCCAATCCTCGTTTGCTGGCTTTTTCCAACTGGATAGTCACAGGTCCAAACTCACTTACTGCATTAACAAAGAAAACACCAACAGGATCTCTGAGGTTAGGGTTTATCCAGACCATCCCCATCGGCTGGGATGCTCCTAGAGTGCCTCCTTCAGGACTTCTCAGCCCACACCCTCTATATCTTCTCTCCTTAGAAAGCCCCTTTCCACCTCCCTTTTATCCAGGTGGGATATCACCACCAGTCTCCCTGGGTCAGCAGAACCCATGTTACCTTCCCAAGCAGGATCAGCACCTGCCAGCATGACGGGATGCTTATGGGAAACACTGCCTGTCTATTACTTCTCTCCCAGTCTGTGGCCATCCCCAAGCTGTGCTCTCTACTTTCCTCTCCCCCGTGCAACCCAAACGACCCGAAACTACGGTGCCTCCTATTCTGTTGCTCCGAGGTCAGCTCGAGAGCTCTGGGGTGCCCCTCGGAAGCCAACAGAATTTGAAGATACCTGGTCAGCCCACAGCCATGGGCCAAGGCAGCGAGTCGCTCTGATTCCCCACTCACAGGGGAAGAGTCACCACAGGCAGGTCCAGGAGTCCCCGTGGACAAAGCCGAGCCGAGGACACTCTGCTGCCCAAGGATGCCCACGTCATACCCGCCCACTCTGATCCCTGGGGAGGTGACTTGACCCCCTCCCGGTTCAGGGACATCGAGACTCCCAGGCACAACAGAATGCCTGCGGAGGGCCTGGCCGCACAGTCTGCGCACACTACTCCCCCTTCACTTGGGGCCAGACCGCTCTGGTGGGCAGTGGCAGGGACTGGGAGGGGAGAAACCTTGGGGCCATACATCCCTGGGCAGTAAGAACGGGGCAGTCCCCCTGTGCTCCCCACAGTGCAGAGACTGCAGTTCTGCTTGGTCCTTCCATGGGTGAGCCAAGCACCTTTCCCTTCCCCCTCACCATGCACCCCAGGAACAGGCCAGCAGAGATCAGACAAGGGTACAGATGTCATTTTTGCTGAAGTCTTTCAACTCCTTTGCAAGCCTGAGGACTCCAAGCAGAGAGGAAGCTCATGTACACTTTCAGATCCCAGAGCCAGGCAAACTAAGCTAACCTTGTGCCTCCAAGCCAGCAAAATCAAAGAGTCCAAGGGAACCTAGCCTTCCCCGGTACCCTGATCTGGATTTGGGGGAAGGCGGTGAGGATTTACAGAGCTACCAGGAGAGGAAATGGGTAGGTGGGAGCCCGCATGAGGGAAGAAGGATCTTCTTTTATTGTTGCAGAAAGGCTTAAAACATTGTTGGTGGTCTTTGAACATGCTTTCTTTGGCTTGTAAATGCTGCTGGAGTGTGTGACATCAGAAGTTCCTCGGTTGCCCTGGCAGCAGTCTCACAGCAAAGCAACAGAGTTACAACAGGGCCTGTTGAGATTAGCAACACCAGAATAGGCATTTTAGTAGAAAGCAGCTTTATGCTCCCATTTGAGCTCAGGATGAAATCCGAAGTGGATTCTTTAAATGTACAGCACAAACTGACTTTTCAACTTTGGGGCAAGGCGAGGGAAACCTGTTTCTTTCTCAGGCTTTTGCCAAGTGAGGCGCTGTTGTTAAAAAAGGTAATTAAGGAAAATTCCTCCGATGGGACTGAAGGCATCCAGCTACCAGATAGCAGGAAATATTTACAACAATTGCTTCCAACTGCACATTTTCATCTAAAATCTAAACAGAAACTGCAATCCCCAGTCCTGTAAGATGATACCTTGGCTATATATGGACAAAACTCCCAGACAGGAGAAAGAAAAGAAAAAAAAAAACAAAACAAAACCAAACAAGATGTTATGCCTCTTACAATTTGTGTATGTGCTGCACCAAAGGGATCTGTTAACTTCAGTAAAATTCACAAGTACGATCATCAATCAGCCTTAGGCTTCTATTGTAATGCCTTCCATATTAAGAACTCACCTTCCTGAGAGATGGCTCACTCTATGCCAGGCGCATGCTCCCTTATGCTACATGGTATAACAGACTGAAGTCATGTGGCAAGGTCCCGCCACCCCAATTCTTGAGACAGCTGCCCTGAATTATAAAACACTATTAACTATTACAAAATCATTCAGTAACCCTCAGCTGCTGTTGAAGTATCTCAAAAATAAACCACAGGGTGAAGCATATGCCTATTAGTTCCGCGCAGCAGAGGAATACAAGGCAACATTTTCTGATATCTCACCTACTGCAGACCTTACAAAAATAATTGCACGGACACTTCTCTCCGTACTATTGTGTGTAAATTGAATGAGAAATTGTGCAGACTCTCTGATTAGCCAGAGCTTTAAGAGGAGAGCAGATGCAACTTACTTTGCAAATTAACACTTCATTGGGATGAGGGGGGCTTCACTTTAGATGCTAACTAGAGGACTTTGAAAAAGAATTTTTCCCCAATGGCAAATGTCAACAAAAATAATATTCATTGAAGTTTTCCATGGAAAATATCACCTTTCCAGCAATAACACTCCCCCCGCCCCCACACACACACCCCACTTCCAGTGAAAAGCCACATATTTTGAGCTGTAGTGCGGGGGTCTTATGCTTCTCTATGGGCTGGGCTCCCCAGAACCAGCCACCTTTCTACGGCTGGGTATGCACCACAACCGGGGGTACAAATGGAGATGGAACGTCTGTCTAAAAGAGATGCTCTAGCTTAAGCACAAGCTATTGGGCTTGGACATGAGGCACACAGTTGAACGGAGAAAAATAAATAGGCATTGGAACAATTTACCAAGGGTCGTGGTGGATTCTCCATCACTGAATTTTTAAATCACAAGTTTGGATGTTTTCCTGAAAGCTCTGCTCTAGGGGTTATTTGGAGGCCGTTCTCTGGCCTGTGTCAGACTGGATGATCACAGGGGTCTCTTCTGACCTTGAACTCTCTGCATCTATGATGCAGGAATCACTGGGTGAGGTTCTCTGGACGTGTTATGCAGGGGCCCCAACAAGTTCATCACAATAGTCCCTTGTGGCCTTAAAAATCTATGGACGAAATGATGGGTGACAGGCCCGACAAGACCCTGCAGAAACCTTCTGGAGTTAGGATAAAGGATATGGAATGAAGTTTAATATACCTTTGGGGTGCATTGGGTACAAATGCAGTTGTGTGTGTTACTGTAGAACTGTATGGCACTTTTCTAGAAGACTGACTAATTCCATCCCTGAGAAGGATTTAGAGACTTCAAAGGACTTTGGGGGACAATACATGTGAAGTGGATTTCCTAGAAAATACTTGGATTGAGGGGAATGCTAATGACCCACCTCCTACTACCAGGTACTGGGAGTGGACAGGGGATGGATCACTTGATAACTGCCCTGTTCATTCCCTCTAGGGCACCTGGCATTAGCCACTGTTAGGAGACAGGATACTGGGCTAAACAGATTGCTGGTCTGACCAGTATAGCTGTTCTTAGAGAGTCTATCCTTTTGAAGCTGGGCTGCCAGGAAGACCCATTGTCTACTAAATTACCTGCTCCTGGAAACTCCAGATCAAAGACTTCTGAACTGTATAAAGGAGCGACTACACTCTTCATGAGTGGGCTAGTTCTGAGCTGAGGTGTGATGAACTTGTGGCCAAGAGTGCTGTGGAGAGGGGATGGCTTGTGGTTAAGACACAGGCCCGGAAGCTGCCCAGAAAACTTCCATTCAATTCTGCCAGAGAGACTTCTTGTGAAGCTTAATTGCACTGGGATGGCTAGAGGCTGACAAGTCAAATTTCATCCCACTTGTCCAGAATATCAGAACCCCTGTTCAATTCTGTGGCCCTAATATGGGCCAAATTGCACCCTCAGCTGCATCAGTACTATTCTGATTGACGTGGCTGGGAGCTGCATATGCCCTCAACAGCCTCGTGTTCTACCTGGTGAATAAACTTCCTGCTTTGGATAGGTGTGCACCACTTAAAAGCGTATCAGTAACAAATCCACGGAGGGGAATAAATACAGAGCCCACCAACGTGCATAAAGCGTGAACTACCAGGGCCAACGCACAAGGCAGATCCATTGCTCGCATGGAGAAGTCAATTCCATCTCTGAATAGGGTGGCCTAGAAGACAGACTAGTAGAGGGATTAACGTCTAGCCCTTATAGTGCTCTTCATTGCTTCTCTAGCCCTGGAGCTAGATACAAAGGAATGAATTTTTGGATAGGGGCAAGGAGGCTGATGTTGCAGTACCAAGGATTCAGAAACAGTGAGAATTTAAACTGAAAAACAACAAATATAAAAGCAAATGAATATTGTAGTGTGGACGTAGCACTATAGATTACCTGGGTCTGCCTCTTGTTACTCAGCATAGTGCAACAAGAATCAGCATTCATTCCCCTACCATATAGGATGATAAAAACCATGAGTATTTCTTTTTAAATATAAAATCTTTTGTTTCTCTTTTTATAATCCTAGCTAGCTCTCAGCACAGCACGTCCACAGAATTGTTTGTCCGATCACTCCCCAAAGAGCAGCAGCGTCAAATGGATGCGCCAAATCTTTTCCCCTCCAGGTACCGAAGGTACTGGAGGGAAATGATCAGATGCTCACAGAGCCAGTATGGTTCTTTGCAGCAATAGCAAGGAATAAAATGGTAACGTGTTCTAGTTGGAGTGATTAAACAAACCATCAGGCTCCTCCATGAAAACTAGTTTCCAGCCACCATGCCAAAAATAAAGTGATTAAAAAAACCCCACCATTTAAATGCAAATGCATGCAGCTGTAACTCAGCCAATTATCTTTCCTAGTAAATAGGAAAGATTCACATACATTCTTTTACACACACACACACACAGACAGTGTCCTTGGGAGTTTGATATTCACAAATGTATGTGTGTTTTCTTTTGCAGAAATCAGAATACACACAACCCATAGGTTTAGCTGTGTGGTTTCATTTAAAAAGGAGACTAGAGAAGAAAAAACTGTTTCCTGTTGGTTTGCATCTATTACAGCCCAATATATGTTTAAAGTTTAACACCATTGTCTGCAGAGAGTTTCAGTTTTTAAGTTAAAGTCTCTCACACATCGTCCAGGTTAGAGCAGTCATTTCGTAGAAAAGGGAATTCTCTGTTCACCTAGCAACAATTGCACCAGATGTGTGTGTTCATATATTCGCATAGTAAACACAAAAATATCTTAAAATCTTCATACCAATACATTATCTTTCCCTTGACGTGAAAAAGCAATGCAAAGAAAGATTCTATTGACAAGATAATGAGGATGAGGAAGTGGTAGGTACAAATTTAAAAGAAAAAAAATCTCCTAAACAGGAACATTTCAAATGGCAGTTGGCTTTGAAAAGGTGAGAGGCTATCCAATATCTCATCAGTTATCTTCAGAGCTAGGACAAAAACTGTCTGACACTGAAAAATGAGATAAACAGAAGCTTCTGTTTGACTCTTTAGTTTCATTTGTAGTTGCAAATACATGCACTAGGGGTGCAGAGAGAAAAGGAGGACTTGTGGCACCTTAGAGACTAACCAATTTATTTGAGCATAAGCTTTTGTGAACTACAGTTCATTACATCTGCACTGTGATCACCTTTAGACAGCAATACTTCTGGCTAGTAAAAGAGGAGAGAGCTGAAGTGATAGAGATAAAATAAAATGAGGGGAACAAACAGTATGGTTTATGTGGATCGAGATTTACCCAGTCAGAAATCAGGTAAGGTGTTCTGCAGTGCCCAGGCCTGACACTGAATAGTTCTGTGGCATGCTACAATGGATGTGTCCTCCGGGTACTTACAGCTTGAAGGGAAGCCTGAACATTTCATTAAATTCCCATTATTCTTCCCAGTAGGCATCGAGAGCCAGATTCTGGTCAGTTACTCCAGTGTAAATCTGAAGTAACTGCACTGAGGTCAGTGGCGTTACTCCAGATTTGCATTGGTGTAAATGAAAGCAGAGAGTTTGGTGCACACTGCTTAGCCAGGAACAATGGGATAAAGGCTGGGATAAAGGTCCTGACAATACGAATTTTAACTGTAATTTCGTAACCAGTTAAAGGCAATCAGCCTTGCCAATGCTTGCAAGTCTCATGGTATCGTATGTTTTTATTAAAGCCCCAGCTCCTGGAGTCAGGTGATTACACCAGAATCTCAGATTTCATTTAAAAAAATTCTATTCCTTATGATTATGGAGAAAAGCTGGAAAACGTGACCTCCACAAGCACCAAAAAACACCCCAACCAGAGCAAATAGAAAGGTACTAAAATGTATTATTTTTTTAAATCTCATGATTTGTAAGCCAGTCTTATGATTTCTGCAACCTGACTTGGAGCTGACCGTACTGGACATGGCTGCCATAACCAGTCAGAAGTGACACAGCTCAGTTTGTGTCCAGCCAGCACCTGTGTGTCCCCATTCGTGCTCACCATGCCACCTGGCCACGTATTTGCATACCAGTACATCCTGGGCAGGACTGGCCAAACTGGGTACAGACAGAGGACTCCTGTCTGTACTGAAAATAAAAGTGGTCCGATCCAGTTATTGGAAGATGGGCATGTGCCCGCACAAGGTTAAAAGCCAGGGTTCCTAATGGAAATTTGGTGTGCAAACAAACCACAGAAACAACTGGCAATGAGGTGTGGTGTGTGTCAAAAAACTCATGAGCTGGTCCCATGCAAAGGTGTGACCAGTGCAGATAGTCTGTAGTACCACGTGGACATCTAACAGTGCCTGGCAGAATAAGGAAAGTTTTCTGTGGCAGTGGAATTCAGGGGACATGGTGATGAGGGTAACATATCAACCTGAATCCTTGTATTCTGACTCAGCCTCTGCTATTGAGTGAGATTTCCAAAAGCACTTAAGGGACATAGGCACCCAGTTTTCAATGGAAGGTAGGCATCTGATTGCTGAATCTCTCACCCATTTTCGACATACTAGAATCTTAAGAGTATAAATTAGTGTCAACAGCAGTTACAACCCTTAACATTGCTAGCCAGTGCTGAAAGGATGGCTACTCTACCTTCAGGCTTGGGCTAGGACTAGAGCTACTCAGAATAGATTTTTTCCTGTAAAATAAAAATTAAAAAAAGTTGGCCAAAAATGCCAGATTTTTAAATTAAAAAAACAAAAACCTGACAACCTGGAAGTTTTTGATAAACGCTTTCAAATTTTTAATAGCAAGATCAGAAAATTTCAAATGAAACAATATTTCATTTAAGAACAAACTCAAGTTTTTGTCCAAAGTTTCAACTGGAAATTTCCCACCAGCTCCAATTCTGACCTACCATGCCATTATAGGTAGAGAACCAACGAACCCTGCTAGGGTGTTTTGCTTAGATGCATGAATATGGTAGCACTTCCATACAGAACTTCTTACAGCTGTGGCTGATATGTAATGATTAATGTGCTGTTAAACTGAATAACTTGCTGGCAGCTGAATGCAGATTTGGGCAAGAGCCAACCCAGGAAAACCCCACGCAAGTGGACAGCTCACTCGTGCTGCTTTAAAGCATCAGCACACAAAGAAGATCATCATGAGGCACCTGTTGAGTTTGACGTGAAGGGACCAGTCTGGTGATTAGACCAGGGAACTTCTGTGTTCACACACATGCCCCCTTTCTGGAAAGCCAGGAAATGCCAAACGGTGCTTAGCTGCACTCAATGTTCTCTAAACAGATTTTTCATAGTGGAATTTAAATCAAAGCAATGAGTGGAACTAGGCACCATTAAAGCATCCTTTCCATTGTAGCTGCAAACTCCCTGCTATTCCAGGTCTGATCCTCTTGTAAAGGAGACGGCGTGGGATTTGGAAAGGTTCTCTCTTCTGAGACTAGCACACTCATCACCCACGATCTAATCAGGGTTGAACTACAGGTTTCCCTTCATTTCATTGTCATAATTTTGCCCCATCCTCATTTCAGGCTTGTGGAGAACGTTTTCAACAAGCGCCCCTCTCACTCTCTCCTTTTGATACTGTAGCTTCACTCTGCCCTCCTGTGCTAATGGCTATTATTCATTAGCTTACTCCATGTCGGGGACGTAATTGCTACCGGATTAAGTCCAGTATGGACAGCCACTGGTGCAATAACAGTGTCACTTTACTCTACACTTAATGTCCCAAACACAAGCCTACAGTTAAGCATGTTTAAAGTTGTTAGCAGAAGTCTTGATTTTCCACTCATTATACACGTCCACGTTTTTAAAATAAAACATTGTCCAATGCCTGAACCAAGGAGAGTTTTACCTGAATAAAGACTGGAGGGCAAATGCTCTCTCCCCTCCCAATCAGATCCTACAGGATCCCCAGGGACCTGAAAATGGAAAAGAAACCTCTCCCTTCCACTGGCTGTAGTAGCTGCCTGAGGCAAGGAATAGTTTGAAGCTGGTGCAGTAATGTAGTTGCAGATGCACGGAAACATCGTAGCCTGCCCTACACTCAGGCCAGTCTATATCCTCCAGAAGAGAGCAAGGTGGGCAATGAATGAAGAAACTACCATACTTTGCTCTCCCATGCTGGTTCAAGAACTGTGCTTGACTTCTCTGCACAGGTCAGGCAGTCTGTTCTGCCATTTCCACCTCCTTCCTTGTTGGATTTTTCTGCCACATAATTGGGGCACTCCATGCTAATCTCCTGGTTTGCAAACAGCTGATGACAATTTTTGCATTAACTGTTGCACGCTGGTATTTCCTGTAGAAAGTTGCATTTATCATCTTTTGATTAATACTTTTTTTTAAAATCACTTAGCTTCCAAGGTGTAAACAGAAACAGTAATGCTAAACAATGCCAATGGCTGGTTTTAATAGATTTTTTTTTAAAAGTGACCTTATAAGATTTTCTTTAGACATACGTCTGCCTAAAATCTCAAGTGTTAAACAACATCATTTGTATCTTTTAGTGGTCTGGAAAAACGTTAAACACTAAGTTTTAAAAAGCAGTGATTTAACTTCTTCATACTCCTGAAGTAATTAAAGCTTTGCCCCAAGAGCAAAATAGGGAAATTTTGATGATCAGCTTTCCGCACACCCCCCCATGCCCATGAAAGATATTTTAAATCTTGTTTTAGCTGAAAAACCTCAATATAACCTTGCGTGGCACCCCCAATGATACTTCCATCTCTCTCTCTCTCACACACACACACAATTTCCCCTTTTTCTGCTGCCCTGTCACCAAAATGCCTAAATATAGAAAGAAAAAAATCAGATCAGTTTTGATCTTACTTGATTGCAATTGGTGCATGAGGAAGGAAGCCTTGCCAAGAAAAATTATCTTCAACGTCAGAAGACCTTCCCTTCTGCTACTACATTTACCTTTGCTGTTAAAGCCAGATCAATCCTTTCAGCTGTAAGAACACCGATGCTGAAACTTGTCCAATAGCAGCCAGATTAATTTGAGACCAGAACGTCAAACTCATTCTGTGGCTAGAGCCAAGTGACATTTGCAATTAGGCCAGGGAAGCCAGACTTCCTCCAGAGTTTGGAACTCCCTCTGAAGTCAGCATTTGGAGGGGGAGGGGAAGTTTAAGAAAAAGGAGGCAAGAGCATACATCCAGCTCCAGGAAAGCTCACTGCCCAGTGGGGAACACTGACCTGAATCCCCAAGATTCAGACAATTTTGGCCCTTAATTCTCTCTCTCTCCTTATGCTCCTTTTCCAAAACTCTCTTTATTTGGTCTCCTCTATCTTTGCCTTCCCTTTTCCTCTCTTTCTCCTTTGATCTGCTTGCCACAGAATCAGACTTTAAAGCCAGGAAGGACCGCCAGATCATCTAATCCAACCTGCAGGCCATCAATCCCACGCAGCACTGCACTCCAGAAATGAGACTGAAGTCTCACAGCCCTCAGGAGAAGTGACTATCCTATGCCACAGAGAGAGAGCAGGAGGGACAGAGGTGCACTAAGGCCCAAGGCCCCCACAATGGCAGGGAACTGATTAAGTAAGATGCACCCACATAATCCTGGCAAGCAGCCCATACCCACACGCCTTAGAGGGAGGTATTCCCCTCCCCCCCGGTCACTGCCAATCTGACCTGGGGGGAAATTCCATCCCAATTCCACACGCTGATCACTCAGGTGCTGGGCTGGTTCTTGCTCACATGCCCAGGGTCTTAGAGCACGCACATTCGGTGCCACCTCAGAGCCATGGCCCACCCCAGCCAGGGTCCCATTGTGATGCTTTGGGGGTTCACACAGACTAGGAGGGGGAGAGTAAAATCCTCTGTGCCTCCCACTCACCCCTCCCTCCCCCATCACGTTCACTGCCTCACAGCACCAGCCTGCTAGTTAGGCCGGCGATTTTACCCTTCAGCCATAAGCACAGCACAGAGATGGTTGTGTAATAAAAGGATTAAGTTGATTAACACAGAGCAGATGTTTCAGCGAGACCAGGCAGAAAGAACTGGGACAGAGATGGTTACAAACAAACAGTAAAAATGTGCTTCTAAGACCAACACCTAACGTAACAACACTCGAGGCTTTTGTTCCAAGTCATTTTCTCACCACTGAGGTTCTTCCAGCACAGCTGGCCAGTCCTTAGCCAGATGCAGCCAGGAGCGCAAAGTGTTTGGCTCTTTGGGTGAAGGATGCCAAAGAAATCAAAGTGGCTCTCTCTCTTAGGTCCTCAGAGTTTTATCCTGGGGGCTTAGCTCACTGTGCTCCCCTGGGCGTGTTCAGGGTTGGAGCACGAGACCAGCCACCAGTTCTAGAAATTCCATATAGCAGGAGATCCAAGGGGAAGGCCGTATGCATCTTTCAGGGAAAGAAGTGCCCACTTTTTACCCAGGTCTCTCAGCTGACCTTGGATCAGCAGGCAGATCTGTGTGGGGCCAGCTGCTGCCTTCACCATTCTCAGAGTCCCTCACCCTCTCCTGTCCTAGGTGATATTTCCAGGGGCTCCCTCCTTTCCCAGGTTTCTACCAGTGCCTGCACCTTGGTGCACCCAGGGGCTGTGGGAGCTGTGTGGTGCTCTGGAGAGGAGAGGCCTGTTTATTCAGGAGACCCAAAGGCATCAGCAGCAGATCCCTTGGTAATGTCACTGTGCTACAGCCCAGGGGCTGTTTCAGATCCTGTGTCAATATGGTCTACATGTGGGGTGTCCCCCCACATGTAGACAAAGGAGCCTTGCCAGCCATGCCCTCCCCACCAGGCCCCCACAGAGTGGGGCAGGTTTTCCCTAAACAAGAGAGCATCCAGTCTGGCTGAAGTTTCTCAGAGTTACATACAGGGAGGCCGAAGCTCCTGACGCTAAATAGGGCACCAAAGATCTAGGGGGATTCCCTTATCTGAAGCCTTTTCTCATATATCCTCTTAAGTAGATTTGCCACCTATATCAAAATTTAATAAGTCCTGCTGCCTTTGGAGCTTCCAGAGTCCATTAGCACCTTCACAATCTCAGGCCAAGGTCTCTCCTAGCCTGCAGTTTCTCAGGGGGTTGGAATATAAATGTTTTAATTGTATGTAAATTAAATACTGCTGCCATATCTAGATGGAAAGGTCTTTGTCACGTCTCTAGCTCCAATATTCTCCCCTTTTAATGAGCTGCCCTCATCTTGGCAGGCTGCATTTCCCCCGTGGGGACATTGAGTTCCTGAAGGGAAGTTTGGATTGTGTCTAGAGGAGGAAGAGAAGGGCTGACTCTGGCTCTCACTCTGTCCAGCTGTTTGGAGGTAAGGGAAGGTGCTGGATGGAAGCACTACTGAGCAGGTCATAGGTAACTTGGGAAGATGTTTGATATCAAGGGGATGAGGCTGTGAGATCTCCCTGGTCCATCTTTCGACAGCATTTCTTGCACTATCACTTCCCATAGTTGTGCTGCCAAGCAAGGGCTGTTCTCCATGACGGCAGATGACAGAACAAGGAGCAATGGTCTCAAGTTGCAGTGGGGAAGGTCTAGGTTGGCTATTAGGGAACACTATTTCACTAGGAGGGTGGTGAAACACTGGAATGGGTTCCCTAGGGAGGTGGTGGAATCTCCTTCCTTAGAAGTTTTTAAGGTCAGGCTTGACGAAGCCCTGGCTGGGATGGTTTAGTTGGGGATTGGTCCTGCTTTGAGCAGGGGATTGGACTAGATGACCTCCTGAGGTCTCTTCCAACCCTGATATTCTATGAAAGCCACCAGCACTCCAGCTGGTACAGGTGCCACTTGCAATAGGCCCATGAACAATTGGCCTTGTTTATATTACTTGAACACTACATAGGAGTGATACCAGATCATCGTAGGGCTTGTTGACATGGAAAATTTGCACTAATTTCATGTAAGCAGATTCCATTAAACCAAATGCAAATCCCTACATGGATAGTCTTATTTCAGTTTAGCTCAAACTGGTTGCCAATCGACATAGCTAAACCAAAGTAAGCCATTCTTCTAAGGCTACCACCACTTTGCACCACTTTAACACATGCCTCAAATTAAACCAGTGTGGCTCTGCCACGTGGGTGAGGGTTTCCTCATTCCTTTATTTTGCTAGGCTCCCTGCAGGACATTTTTCTGAACTGAACGTTGGGAGTGTGGTGTATTTTTAGGAAATAGCAGCACAATATTAGGGCAGCAAAACTAGTCTTCAAAATGCGGAATCAGATTGTAAATGAAATGCCTGGTAGTGGCGAAGGTTCAAAGTGGTGTCCGGGGGCTCTGGGTCTGCAGTAGTTCACGTGCTAATGTTCCATGCCCTATGCAAAGGCTTGCCAGAATACATGGTCTGTCAAAACCTACAGCTAAGAGACTGTCAGGGCTGCACGGCTGGGCACTCAGGTCAGGAAATGGCAGAAAGTTAGGGCTCTACAGGCAACACGTGGACTTCAATTATCCACAACATGAGAGCAGCCTGAACCAAGAGAGCTGGAAATGAGCCTGCAAAGGGAACTGCTTGTGGGTTTAATTTGCCTTGCAAGCTTTGCTGGAACCATTCATTTAAGGCACTGACAGGTGGGCTGGACAGCTTAGCCATTAGCTCCTTCAGGCTACAGCCTGCAAGTGAAGTTTCAGGGCCGATGAGCACTTTAGTGGATCAATTTATTGCCATTCTGAGTTGTCAGCCTGATTATTTTGTTCTTGTTACAGGAAGGAATGCTGGTCAACAAGAAGGAAGCTCAGCAGGATGAAAGAGCCATCCATCTCTCTAATTCCAGGCCCAAGGTGCCGAAACACGGGTCCATTTGTTCCTTCGGGGCTCAGTCCACACCCCAGCAACCAGCCCAGCTTGCTTGTTGGACGCAGGGTAGGAGCCAGGCGGGGTTGTTTCCCCAAGGTCACAGAACCTCTCTGCCAGGGAGCGGTGAAGAACAGAGTGCAGTAGAAGTGATGGGAAGGCAGGCGCTTTGTATCTCAGAGAGAGAGAGAATGAGAATGGCAAAGGAATTGAAGGCTGATGTCCTTTGCTCTGTGGGTGTGTGTTCATTCAAAACCTAATGGGGTGCCAGGTGCAAATATCAGGGGAAGAGAGGAAGGCAAGGGTGGCCCAAGGGACGTATGCGAGGAGCAAAGGAATATTTAGCATTTCCTGACTATGAGGTTTGTCAGACTGGAGGTTTGTTTGACCTTCCCAAGAAGGCACTGGAAGCCCCAGCACCTGAGTCCTTCAAACCTAGACTGGACAAGTCTTGAAGAACTGACTGTAGGGAACAATGGAGAATCGAGAGTGGAACGGACAAGATGGTCAAATAAGCCTCTTCCAGCTGCCATGTCAAGGATTCTGCATTTGGATTACTTTCCCATGTAAGGGGTTGGACTCTTTACAGTTGGGCCTTTGGGCTGTAAAATCAGAAACCCTGGATTAAAAACCAACAAGACACGTGCCCCCAGTTCCATCTCTCTCCTTCTGTGCATGCTCCCAAGTCCCAGATGGATGGTCTGGCCTGGCCAAGGTGACGGACCCTCCAAGAGGGGGGCAAAGCTCATGGCTTCAAAGATGTTCCACAAGGACCAGGCCAAGCTTCTGAGTAGGACAAAGTTAATTTGAGATCTCCCATTAACCAGGGTGTGAGGTACCGAGGCCAATTCCTTCCTGTATTGAGATTTAAGACCCTTCACTTAACAGAGTTAACGCTGAACCTGCACGATATCCCAGTTTGAACAAAGGAGAAGACATGAGTGACCCCTGTATCCCGGATGGAGAGTGATCTGTGCATGCCCCAGGAGGCCCATTTGATAGCCTGGCAATTTTTTGGCTGCTCTGAGTATTCTGCTTTGAAGGCTCCTTTTTAAATCAAGCTTTCCCAATCAAGAGCCATGGGGACAAACATGGAGATGCAAAATTGTTGAGCAGAAAGAGACTGCAAAGATCTTTTTGTGGGAAGTCTGAAGGCTGGGCTTCTTTCCGAGGATGGAGGCACCGGTCGTCTGCTTGGCCACGCTGGTGCAACGAAGGTCACTTGCACCCTCCCTGGTGAATCTGGGCTCATGCCTGTGGAAGAAGCAGAGCTGCTGGGAGCATGTAGAAGAGGCCTGGCCATGGGAAGCACGTCTGTCACCTCTGCCTGCCTACTCCTCTTGCAAAAGGCAAGGTGACCTTGTATTCTTTTGATGCAAACCAATCTCCTGGCTGAGACTCACCTCTTGGGGGAGGATCTGGTGCTGACTCTGCCACTTGGCTCTTTCGTTTCATCTCCCCTCCCTGTGCACGGCTCTCAACAGGGGCAGATGTTTTGCTGCCTATCTGAACAGCTCTTGTGCAGGCAACTCTGATCAGTTGTCGACTTTTTGTTCCTCCTTGTACATGACAGTAGCTATATTAGTGACACAATCAGTGCAGGCTGAAGCTGTGACCTTCTGTCCATCAGGAACAGGCTAATGGCTCTGCACTCAAGGTCCATGTTCTGTGGCTGGAAAGAGGGCTTCTGTCTTCAGGGGTCAATTTGGTACTTTTGTTTTTTAAGCCCACTATTGAATTACTCCGGTTCTGCACCGTAAACAATGGGAACAGAGACCAGAGATGTGTGAAGGTATCCGGCGTCCAGGGAAGCAGTGGTTAGGGGATGGCAAATGTGGAGCCCTAATGCTGCTACGTATGGCCGTAGGAGAGAGAAAGGATACCTCTGCTCTCCGCCCCGTACCTAGTGAGGCCACGCTGGGCTGCCCAGATCCTAGCTGCGGGTGCCAAAGGGGAGCACAGGGGCTGTGCCAGATGCTCCCCCTGTGCAGGAAGTGTGCGGGGAAGGGCACAGCTGGGCAGAGCCTGCCTAGTCATGTCCTGCCAGCACTGCAGACTGTCTGGCTACACAAAGTGGAAAGAAGCTACACGCTGAAAAGGCTGAGTCTCTCTCCCCGCATGCCTTGGGGGTGTGGGGCTGCCCCAGTAGGTGCCAGGGCTCTGCACCATGAGAGGAAGTCCTGCGGGCGAGTTACACAGAACTCTTGAGGGCTGTTGGCACGACTGCTTTAATATGTAAAAACAGAATGGGTCCTGTGTTTCGTAAATTACTACAATACATTTAATGGGTAGCTTTTCACAAGGGAGCACAGCGGATGTGTACACAGACCCTGATGAGGCTAATAACTAGTTCTCACATGGCTCTTAGAGAGTTATTATATATCTGAGCTCCAAGTTCCCTTAATCAACCACTGAGATGCAGCTGGCAGTGGTAAATTGCCAACAACAGCTCATTACAAATAAGGAAACATTGGTTTGTCAAGTACAAAAAACTGTGTCAATTCTTAATAGGGAAGCAAATAGAACTAACTATTTCTCTTCCCCCTCCCACCCTATAATCCTTTGATACAACCTGCTTTGGCTGATAACCTTCCTATCTGCAATCCAAACAGGGACATACAATCTAGTCAGGTCGGACTCACACTGGCAAACAGCACAAATTAAGCCTGTGTCCTTAAAAGTGGGGAAAGGAATGCAGTGCTGGAGGATAGATGGGCTCCACATCTGCAATCAGTCACACACGTGCTCTGACTGGACTTACACATGGGAGTAAGGGTGGCAGGATCAAACCCTAGGTCTCTTCATCCTGATTTACGTAATAGTATTCTGGGTGCTGACAGTAAGTGGCATGCAGGTCAGGAATGTGAAAATGGCCCCTGTGCAGTCGTGTGTCTCACCACGTTCGCATATACAAATCAGGTAACTCCATGTGTTGCTCAGGCAATGTCACAACCAACTGGCCAGCTATGTGTCTTGCTGAACACAGTCAAACATGCAAAATAGGTGTGCAGTTATGCACACACAGTTTTAGAAACCAGGCCCACAGTGGTTCTCTGCAGGTTGCAACGGTGTCCATTGTATTCCATGGCTGCAGTGCCAGACGATAATCTGGAGTATTTCCAGCATCTGCATCTCTTGCCTAGTGTTTTGGGCCATTTGAACCATACAAATGTTTATCCATGGCCCTGCGTCTTTCTCCACCCCAGCCTACAGGTGGCTAGCACAGAGATGCCTTCTGCTACATATAGCAAGTAAGGAGGAACCGGCTACAGAGCTTCTCAACCCACAGTCCCAGCGAGGGTCCTGTTGCAGGCCCCTTCCATGCTTCAGAAGAATTTAACCCTTTATGAAAGGGCAGTGAATTACATCTGCTGCCTGTTGCAGAGAGAATCCACAGAAAGGCTTGTTCCCTCTAACTCCAGAGCCCTCTAGAAGTTATCACTTCCAGGTAGAACAAAATACAGCTCCAGCCAAGAGAACTAGTTCCTTCTGCTTATAACTGAATGCATTGGTGGGAAATCTAGGAGCCTGCATCCAGAAAGACACAAACAGGTCTCTGGACACTTGATCATTTTAGCCTCTGGTGGCAATTTTTCCTTTCATTGTATAACAGGCGGGGTTTTTGCTCAATCTATCTTGAAAGAATCTGGTTTTATATACACAGAAAACTGAAATTGCACAGCAAACCCCTTTGCAGAAATGCCTTGAGTTTATTTTACTTAGGTACCAAATCCAACTGCCACCAAGAAGCATCTATAAACACAGGGGTGCTCATCACCCAACAGGATTCAATGTCCATCGCAAACCTTATTCTTAAAGCGTTTTGGGTGGGGTGGGGTGGGGTGGGGGGAGGAAGACAGAGGCATGATGCTAGCTTGGGTGGACTCATCCTGTACTTTATTTCTTTAGAAATATTTCCTACCAAAAAAAATTATAAAATTTTTAAAAATGCCACCTGGTCCAGCACTGCCCATATTTGTTCAAGATACATTGCAAAGCCTGTATACATTTTACTGAGGCTTTTGGAGAGACACCTGGGGTCTGATGTCTTGGAAGAAGTGGAGCACCCTCTCTTAAATGCTGGGTTTAGCTGGTTGTGTGTGTCATGGCATTTGACTGCTAGATTAGTATCTGCCGTGGTGTGCGTTAAGAAATGCCAAAACATGGTTGAATTGCCCTCATGTCCAAAATGTCACTTGTAGAGCCTGCGAGAGGTATTTTTTATAGGACTGTTATAAATCTAAATACATTATTATCCATAATTATATGACTAGATCTGGCAATTACTAAGGCCCAGGATGCATTAAGAAGCCTGATATGAAATGTCAGTCTGCCTGGTTATGAAGACATCTATGTACAGCATCTCTTTCAGTCTAATGAAACAATCTACCCAACTAATATCATACTGATCACAAAAAAAGAGAATTCTGTATCTTTCTGATTCCAAGGCTTAGGGTAAGGGCTTCAAAATAAGATTAACAGAGCTCTTTCGATTATGGAGAAAGTACCACAACAGAACATCTATGTTTCTGTGTAACTTTGCAGCCAAACTTAGCAGAGATATCAATCCTCATGCTTCAGGGCATAAGATGATCTCAGTCTGTGGTAGGGGAAGATATTTTCTATGCGAAGTAGACTAAATGTACAGCTATATTTGGTATCTTCTGAATCACGAGACATTGGTTACCAACAAAGACTTTGTTAACTAGATGGGCCATGGTCTGTTGTGTTATGGCAATTTTTGTGGACAGGATCAGATCCTGACTGCACATTTTAGTACTCGAGAGAGAAGGTGGGGAGGGAATCTCCTTTGTTGGACCAACTTCTGTTTGTGAGAGAGACAAGCTTTCAAGCTTGCACTAAACAGACTCCCCCCTGCCCCCAAAAAAGAGCTCTGTGTGGCTTGAGCACTTCTCACTGACAGAAGTTGATCCAATAAAAGAGATTCCCTCCACCACCTTGCCTCTCTCATATCCTGGGACCCACAGGGCTACAGCAACACTGCATACAACTTAATACTAGTCCATGTTCTTGTCAGTTAATAAGAAGGCTTTAATCAGATGTAGTGATGCAAGATAAGGCTGGAGTCAGCTTTCTGAGGACAACAGCTACTGAATACTTTCCTTTCCCGATGTGCATTATGTTCCCCTTTCTTCAAGGGGCGGCTTTGGTGCTTCACAGCAACGCTTGGGCTTGTCCATATAGAGACAGAGAACAGCAAGCTGGGGAGTAAATGTACAGCGCACTCACCTGCTATGCAATAAGTCACCATGTGAGCCCTGCTCATGTGCACTAAATGCACTATGGAACTGTCAGTGCACAATAGCAGGGTCCACATGGCCAGTCAGCGTGCAACAGGCTAGTGCTCTCTAGATTTACCCCCAGCTTGCCGGACACTGAGCCTCTGTGTGGACAAGTCCACGTGAAGTGGCCTTCACTATCACGTGCATTTTACAAATATATATTTCCCATGTAGATCAGGATGACTTAGCATGGAAATAGTTACCAACTCCTACACGCCCGACAATAGGTGCTGGAATGAGGGGAGCAGTTTCCATCATATCCAGGGTTTAGTTTGGTTCAATGGTTCTCACACCCCCACTATACCCTACCCCTTCCAACATATGTTTAGATGCTACTTTCTTCTGTTTGCTAACTTGCTCCTGTCAGATCTAGTGTTGCTCCGTGGCCTATCCACAAGAAAGACGTTGGCAACACAGAGTGAAACAAACAGCATTACTTTAGGTGTTCCCTATGCAGCACTGCCATGCTCAGCATTATTCTCCCATGACGAGTCAGTTCAGCACCAGAGGCCTTGTTTTGCCACCACCCCAGTGAAATCCATATTAATGCCCATGAGAGGAACAGTTTTTGCTGAGGATCATGGTGATTTCGCACACACCACCAGGGAGGGACACCAACACATGGAGAAGCCTCTCCAGATACAGTGAGCAAACCGACCTTTACATGGGCCTGGGGGTAGGGGGTGGGTGAGGAGAGGGGGTTGGGCATCAGACTCCAGGGCCTCATTTCCAGATGAGCCGAGCACCCAGAGACTCCTTGGCTACAGCCAATAGGCGGATGTTAGTCATTTCAGTGTAGTTCTCTCCCTCTAGATGTCGGTGTCACATAGCCAGATAAGATAAATACATCTGTCTCTGCTTCTCACTCCTCGGTCTTATACTGATCAACAGCATCTAGCATGGCCTTGCTGAGGGTCCAGGATGCTGAGGAAGCGGTGTCAGGCGAGATCCCATTGCCGCCAGTGGGACATCTCCTAATCTAATCAGGTCAGATCTGCTGTCCAGTTATATTACTCTCCATCACTGTAATTATACACAGACACACAGGCTTCACACCCATCACCAGCACATTCTGCTGAAATAGCCATTTATTTTGATATGGGCAAATTTTTCAAATGGGGGCATCTGAATTTAGGCCCCCTGGGAAAGATCCACAAAAGGAGTTGAGTGCCTAATGGGTGCCTAAGCCCATCATTTAGGCAGCCACCCCAAAACCACAGCTCAACTGCTACCTAACCCTACAAGTGCCTAAGTTTCTGCTACTGGGCACACACAAAACCACATAAGCCCTGACGCTGCCTGGTGCTCTCGCTTGTCCCCTAGCCCCAGTGGGGCTCTCCAACTAGGCATATTCCTTCCTGCCTTGTCCGTGGGGCCTGGGGTAGGGGCTTGAAACAGGTCTCACCTCCCAGCTGAGTGCCCCCCAACACCTGCAGGCCATTCTGGTGAGGCTTTGTCAGTCTCTCTTAGTGGTGCAGTTCCACTTTGTATAAGTCAGTATTTCTGGGGGCAGGGACTCGAAGGTAACTCTTCCCACAGGCAACCGGGGTGCCTTGACCACTGGGCTATGGGGTCTCTCTCTCTCTCTCTTGCACCAGCACAAAGAACAGCGAATTATGTAACCAAAATCAGAGCAGCTTCAGCAGGCAAGATTGAGTGTGGCTCCCTCGCCAGGGGTGCGGCAGACCTGAGTCTGAGTTCCCACTTCAAGTCAGGTAGAGTGGGCGACTGAAGGAGGTCTCAGATGTCAGAGGAGTGCCCCTACTCACTAGGCTATAAGGTGTGTGTGCGGTGGGGGGGGGGGGGGGGGCTCTCTGCTGGAGTTAGCGCACCCGTCTCCCAAAAGCCAGTGAGAGAGGACTCAGTGCAGCATTTCCCACTGCCTAGCTTCGGCAGCTCCCCACTCAGATTGAAGGAGTCCGTCAATCCCATTCTTAGGTGCTTAACTCTCCCCATTGCACTGGGCGGCAGGGTGCCTAAGCTGCTGCAGGTCTGAGCATTGCAACACACGCAGCCCTTCCTAGTTCTAGCCCCTGAGCCCATCCTTAGGCATCTGATTATTCAGAGGTTAGAGGTATTATCTCTGCATGAGCATCCAACAGTGACTGTGAGCTGGCGAGAAGTGGTGAATAGGTACAGGTGACAGTCACTTGGAACCGGCGCATTTGATCAATGCAGCTGGTGGGTATGAAATATCATGCTTTCCAAGACAGCACCCCAAGGACTGCCCCCTCCAAATCCCAGAGCAGAAGCCAGGCACTAATGCAGCTAACAAGATGGATAAAGATACATGACCACACCCTTCACAACAAGGACAGCACAAGCCCCTACCAGAGCAAATTCAATAAACCAGACAAGGATCTGGCCCCAAACTTGATGGCTGGGACCATGTGCTCTCTCACACACACACACATATATATTGTGAAGAGTGAGTAAGTGAGAGTGTCAAGAGGAAATGACCTCTACATCCACCCCCAGCCTAGGGTGTAGCAGTAGTAGCCTGATTTTGCTGGCACGAATGTTTGCTATTAATGTGGCCTGGTTTAAATGGTTCTCAAAATTCCTTCATTCTACTAACCTAGTTCATCCCGTCTCCACAGACGTCTCCCTGGCTCTCCTGGAGAAAATCCAAGGCCTAGTCACTTGATCAAGCATTCCCCCTGGTTACTACAGCTGCACTCAGACAATCAGAGAACAGAAATACTCTGAGGTGACCAATTGCACAACAGGCTTGAACACAGAGAGAACAGAGTTCAAAGAATCCCCTGACCAAAATGTGTTTGTGTGAAATTTTCAAACAAAAGAAAATGCTAAAAATCCTGATTTTTGTCCCTTACGCTGTCAGTCCTGCACCTGGCAAAAATCTTAAAATAACCTTAAAACACACACACCTTTATAAATCATTTGGCTTCCGTACCTTCAGAGCAGCTATAAAGAATGCAAGAAACAGAAAGGCACACTTCATCGGTTTGTACTGGGGGTGCCTAGAGTCTTACAAAGAAGTGAGTAGTATGGATTGAACGGGACGTTCTAGCCAACCTCCCAGATTCCCCTGGGTAGGCACTGCCCTTTGTTAGGGACCACTCCAAATTCTACAGTGATTTTTAGCAAATGAGACTATTGTTCGTAGTAGACTGGCTTAAGCATACGGTGTTTGCTTTAGGAAGAGCCTAGGGTTGAAGTTGATCAGGTTTTGTGCCCTTTCTGTGCCCTGCCCCTCCCAGGGACACAATACTGGGGAGAGGAGCTCTCTCTCTGAGGCATATTTCAGGATACATTTTTCCCCACTGTAGCATTTTGGTTCTCAACACAACACACAATAAATATGCCACGGCAGGTGTGATTTTTCCCTCGTCCAGCTCACCAGGCAATGCTTAGCAGCAGCACTTTTCCCTAACCACTTCTGCATTTGTAATCCATCAACCCTGGCTGTTGGCTTATCGTTCATGTCACCACTTCCCCACACGGAAACGTTTACTTAAGGCCCAGGACAGACATCTTTCATGATGTCACCGATGCCAACGGCAACATAGGTCTGCAGCGTTTTGAACAAGGAGCCACTAAAAAGACATTTTCCAAAGTGAGTGGCAGGAGAACCCTATGAACTGGTGCAAAGCACTAGTGAAAAAGGTGTGCTTGGCTCGAGACACAGTCACACTCAGTTGGGATGGGGGTGGAGACCACACTATGCATGCTTCTGACTCTCGTAACATAGGCCTACTGCCACAATGGTGTAATGACAACAACATCTGCCCACTGCCCCCCTCCACATGGGTCTTCTCTGCTTAGCTACCCATTGTTTACATCCTGCTTTGTGAACCACTCTCCCACGCACAGCTCCACTCTAGCACACAGGCGTGCAAAGTCTCCTGCATGGAGGCTCCACCACCTGGCATGCTAGTGCTGGGTTTTTGCTACACTTCTACTATACCTGGGGCTCCGGGGGGGTGGGGGGTGGGAGCCGTGCACGAGGCCATTTGGGATCTGTGGCAACAGGAGCACGAGCGCAATGGCATGTGTTTGGAATGCCGTATACCGTCTGGCAGGATAAACCCCATTCGTTCATTTTGCACTGATAAGAGATGTTAAAAAGGAGCTACTTACACAATCTCGTCATTCTGGAATTCAAGCTCCCCACAAGTATCCTCAAAGTCCTCTCCTCCCCCTCTGGCTGAGCCTTCAATGGTTTTGTAGGGCACAACAACATTTCCTCGAGCGCCGGACGTTCTCAGCACTTTCACTTCCATGGTTCCAATGCTCTCGCTCACGTGAGTGACCGGCTCCTCAAAGGTAAAGATGCCCGCATGATCATCATCAAAGATGGTAACGGTGGCAGTGCAGGGCGACCCCAGGCAGGCAAGCGTTGCGACGTGGTTGGCCTTCAGAATTCCTTCATCCAACGCTTCAGTGCTCACTTGCACATTGCTGAGGTGAACGAGGAAGTTCTCATCCTCCTCAAAGATATCGTCGTCAATTATGCCAACGCGGATTTCCTTCTGTGTCTCGCCAGGCTTGAAGACCACTGTCCCTTCGGTAAACTCATAATCAGACCCTGCGTTGGCCGTGCCATCTTCTGTTCTGAAGTCAACGTGCACGACGTGGGTCAAGTCACCACCTCGGCGAACAATGGTCAAAGCTACCGTGCCACAGTTCTCGAGACACTGGTAGGTGATCTGCTCAAAGTAGATCTTACTGACAGGGTCATTTTCCACCACTTCACAGTTGACCTCATGCATGCTGACAGCTTTCCGTGCCTGATCCGCAGCATGTCTCTTCAAAATGTTGCCAGCACCCGTCATTAGCCGAGTAGCCTGAATGCGATAAAAGGCTCTGCTCTTTTGCTGTTGGCTCAGAACCTGGTAGTTGGCTAATTCAATCAGCTGTTCGATTTCTTTGTCGGGGTGCTTCTGCTTCAGCTCCTTCAGGATTCTAGCCATTTCCCTCCTTGCTTCCTCATCATCTTGATCCTTCTCATCTGCCTCCAGAACCAGGGTACCATCTAAGAAGTTCTCCACATGGGAGTTAACCACTTTGCCGTCCATTTCAATGTCAGCTTTGGATGATGGCCGGTCACCCTCATGTTCAATGATCATGCCTCGCTGTTTGCCAGCCCTGTACTTCTTGTAGACATACTTGTAAAATAAAAGCCTTCGGTCAGCTACCCATGCAAACACCACACAAATGGGAAAGAAGAAGAAAGTGAGCAAGCTTTCCCAGACCTCCACAACACCAGGTGATATGACAGATAAAATAAGGTAAAGCCAAGTGTAGGCAAAGATGCTCCAAGCTGCTGTCACAAAAAACACTCTTAGATGCTTAATCTTCCGTATTTCTCCATCCGGAACCACATAGACACATATGGCTATAATGATGAACATGTTAAAGGCCGCACTGCCTACAATGGTGCTCGGTCCGAGATCCCCTGCCGTGAAACCATGACCACATACTTCAATAACAGAAAGTAGAATCTCAGGGGCTGAAGAACCCAAAGCCATCAATGTTAGGTTGGACACAGTCTCGTTCCAAATCCTCACTGTGGTTTTGCTGGTCTCACCATTGGGCTTCTTGATAGTTATCTCTCGCTCTTGGGATGTAATGACTTCTATAGAGGACATGAAGCGGTCAGCTATGATGGATACACCTAGGAACATGTAGACCATGGCCACAAAATAGACAGTAGCTCGAGCAATTTTATCGCCAAATGAAGGGTCTTGGGGCTCCCAGATAGGTAAAATCACACCTGGTTTGCAAAAATATGTACCAGTACATACTGCAGTGTTGTTTGGCTCTTCTTCTGTTGGATTTTCTGCATATGCTTTGTCCACATGGAATAGCAAGAGTGCCACAATACTTAAAAGGTGAAAACCTTCAGGAAAGGCGGGTGAATGACTTAACCTCAACATGATAGCTTTGTCTGACCAGCTTCCAAAGGTCTTCCTACCTGCAGATACAAAAGTAAGAAGTGTTACTCAAGTCAAATAAGGTATTCTATTGAGGTCTTATTTATGTATTGCATTTGCAAAATCTACAGTGCATTACATTTGTTTATCAAAAACAACTACATTTTGGACTGGTTATATAAAAATGTCACAATTAAATCCCAGTACTTGCAAGATTCACCATGCACAAGTGATTCACTAGAATAGAAGGTTGAGGCTAGTTTCTGAACTTATGTACATGTGAACGGTTAATGTTCTTTCTGAAGTAATTCTCTCACTGTTGAAAAACACATACTATAGCACAGCAGACATTTTTTCCAGTTTCAAAATTAGGATGAAATAGTTTCTTGAAACTTAATGTATAAACAAAGAAATTCCCCCAAGTTTTTCTTAACTTTTTTCTGCATTTTGACCAACTCTGTTCAATATTATTTACTACGTGTATTTATTTTGCAGTAAAACCCATCGAGACTGCCACCATAATCATATGCCATCCAAGATTCCATTCCACACACTCCAAAAATATCTACATTAAGGAAATATTAAGGGGTCTCAGTTGAGCAATTGAATTAAGAAACACTGAAGTTGCATGTTTAATCTTAACTCTGCCCCTCATGCATATGTCTTATAACAAAGTCTTTAATTATATGATCACATGCTATTTCCTCAGTAATAAAACTGAGCATCATTCAGCTTTGCACCTTCCTTGGTGGAAGAACACCCAATGTGTATCCAAGCAGAGAGTTTCTTCTTGCACATCTTAGGAGGGAGACTTTCTATATCAAAGTAGTGCTCCCTCCTGCATACCAAGCAGAGTCTTCTTGAGACTTTTCTGCCCTGTTCATACATTACACACCAGTCAGCCCCAGCACAGACCAAGAGATTGGGCCATGCCTCCCTGCAGTTCACAGAAACTAAGATTCACTTAGCCCAGGGGCTTCTCAGTTAACAGGGACTTTCCCAACACCCAGTTTTCAGTCTTTCTGGGAGCCTAGACTCCAAATAAATCCATTTTACTCTGTATAAAGCTTATATAGGGTAAACGCAAATTGTCCACCCCCTATAACACAGATAGGGAGACATGCACAGCTGTTTGCTCCCCCAGGTATGAATTAACCCAGAGGAAGTGATTAACAAACAAAAAAAGTGATTTTATTCAGTATAAAGAGGAGGATTCAAGTGGTTTCAAGTAATAAACAAAGTTACCAAGCAAAAAATAAATAAAAACACGCAAGGCTAACTTAATACACCAAGGATCTAGTTACAAATACTAACTTCTCACCCTAGATGCTATCTCAGATACAATCCTTTCCAGAACAACATTGTAGTTTATGGCTTGGGTCCAGCGATCACTCATACCCCCATAGTTACAGTTTTGTTCCAGTTTCTTTGAGATATCTCTTTGAGGTGGAGAGGCTCTCTCTCTCTCTTGAGCCAGCTGAAGAAAAAATGGAGAAGCTGCCAGGGCCTTTTATAGTCTCTCTTGTGGGCAGATACCCCTTTGTTCTTCTATGCAAAAATCATAGCAACAAGATGGAGTTTGCAGCCACATGTCCATGAATGATTCAGCTTTCTGCAGACTGACGCCATGGTTTACACGTTATTTTGAACTTTCCCAGGAAAGTTCAGATATGGATTGGTGTCTCCCAAAGTCCATTGTTAGTTCAGTACTTCCAATTACTTGAATTGTCCCTTTACAATATGTGGGCCAAACTTCCCTCATGTGTTTCCTATAGCTAACACTTCAAATACAAGCATAGAGCCAAAGCTCATAACTTTAGATATAAAAATGATACACGAATATATTTATTAGATCATAACCTTTGCAAAGATATGTTACATGGCATATCTAGCATAAAGCATATTCCAGTTATGTCATTTATTCTCAAGCATATTTCCATAAACATGGACAGTGCAACATCACACATACCCTTTACCAAGTTCTAAATTACCGCAACCACTCAGGAAAGAAGCCTGGATGGCACAAAAGACAAAGCAGTGAAGTCCACTGCTCAGTTCGTAGCATCCGTCAATACAGATGTGAGGGTGTCTAGGGAAGGAAATGGAAATACGGAAAGAGATTCTAATGCTACCACACACACCCCCACCAATGGAATTACCTCACCTAGAATGCTGTGTTTAGTTCTGGTGCCCTAATTAGAAAAGGGATAGCAGAAACAGTGAGTTCAGAAACGGGTGACAACATTGGTAATGTGAAGACTATGGAAAAACATCCATTTGTCAAGAGACTGAAAAAGACTAGAGTTGTTTAGGTTAGAAAGGACGGCGCTACAAAGAGCTCCTACTAACCTAGAAGCAGATAAAAGTCTTTGGGGTTGCAAATTCAGGGAAAGCACTGTTTTGATACAAGTGATTTGTGGCATGCTTTATTCTTTTTATGCCCCCATAGGAATGGTTTATGGTTAAGAGGTAGAAATCCTCAGTAATGATGTTTCAGGCTGTTTGTAGAAAATTAGAAAAGAGTGGTCATAAAGGAGAATATAGGGTCTATTTGATTACATACCACTTGGAAAGATGATGCTTTCTTCTTTGATATATATATATTTTTTTTCTTAGCGAGCTAGACTGTCCGCTCCAAGTAAATGTGAGTTGGTCATTTTATAGGTCTCATGCTTCTTTGGGGCAGGTCGGAGATAAACAGGACACATGATAAAGGTGCTGTCATAACAGATTGATTCAGCACCAACTCCGTTTACTATTGGTACCTCCAGAGTGTTTGTTTTTTTTAATAGCATATAGGGGGAGGGATAGCTCAGTGGTTTGAACATTGGCCTGCTAAACCCAGGGTTGCGAGTTCAATCCTTGAGGGGGGCCATTTAGGGATTGGGGCAAAAATTGGAGATTGGTCCTGCTTTGAGCAGGGGGTGGACTCTATGACCTTATGAGGTCCCTTCCAACCCTGATATTGTAGGATTCCAGGGAAATATTTTGTATATAAGCAGGCAAACAGACCACACTGCCTCTCTAAGTCAGATGGAAACAACTGCTCCTGCAGTTAGATACTATGCAAAGAACAAAACATCCACCTGCCTTTATTCAGTGGATTCTCTTTGTGGCCAGTCAGATATTCTTTCAAATGCACAATTATTCAAAACTTTGGATTGTGAAATACAGTCACTGTGAAATCCCCTTGGCAAGAGAAGAATGCAGATGGTTGGAGAAAACAACACTTTGGGGCACTGATTTGGGTTACACAGAACAGCAGAGTCTCACCACATTTTGGACCAGCTCCACAATCTTAAGAGGAGGCAAGTGTAGGTAGCTTTGGCCAATAAAATTCCACTACAGCAGATTAATAAATCACTCCAACTTTGTAAGTTTAGCCCCATGGAGCATTTCAATGTAGGATTGGGTTTTTTAAAATCATATTTCAATAGACAGATGCAACAAAGGGTTTACATCAGAACCCCTTTCTGAAGTTCTATTTAGCAGTTTATGTACAAAAGGGATCTTTAATTTTTCTAGATATAGCTGCAAATAAAGAACATGGAGCAACATGGAGACAGATGTGGTGGATGCCTTGAAAGAGGAAAGAGTATCAAAACTAAGGTTACATTTCAGGAGCGTCTTCTCATACCCGTTGGAACAAGTGGCTGAAACTAAGATTTATATTTTTTGTAGAGAGGAGACAAAAACCAGGACCCACAGTATTCACAGTCCTTATTATAACGGGGCCCCAATCCCAGTCTAGGTTCTTGGGTGCTACTGCAATGCAAATAAATCCAATATTATATTGTGAGAGATTGTGCAGAACCGGGGAGGGGATCCACTGTGCCCCAGGTGCTTTGTTGGCTCTGAAACACACTAGACCCTAGAGCTTTTTGGTCCATTATCAGAAAACCCCTCCCCATGCCCCCACTCCTTTAGCCACTTCAGGAAGGTCAAGTCTACGTTATTGTATTCACCCTGTCTGAACGCAATCAGGCTTGGATAGCAGAGTGCCTAATCTCTCCTGCCCAGAGCTGAATATGCTACAAGAGTTACAGGGAAACAGCCTACCTTCCTTTTCCCTTAGGGATCAGAGGACAGCCTGGGGCTCTTTGAGGCCTTTTCCATATGGAGGGCACTTTTAAATAAAAAAGTGTTGGTCTCCAGGCCCACGCCAGCCAGTTCTGTGCTTCGGCTGGGATCTGTGCAGAACTAGCCATATTTGGGAAGTGATTTGAAGGACAAGTCTTCTTACCAGCCGAGAGGCTGTGCGCCCCTCACCACAGGCCTGCATGCACATTCTACTCTCCATTTAAGGTGGTTCTTTGAGCACTGGTCCATGGGGATCCCATTCTAGGGTCGCATGCACTCCATGCGTGTGAGAATACTGCACGCATGGGGCACGTGTGCCTCTACAAAGTGGGAGTCACATGGACAGAATGTCTCTACTGACTGCAAAATAAGTCTTCCTTCTCTGCAGTCTTTCTTGCGCTCCAGTTACCCACTGAGCCCAGAGTGGCCAGCTCCATCACAGGGATATCTTTTGTACAGCACCTAGCCTGTGACTGGGGCTCCTCGATGCTACCTCAATACAAACAAAACAGTAGTAACAGACTCAGCCCTTTTCCTCAACTTAGAAGTGGAGGGTAACACCCTGTTTACTAGCGATCCTTCTGATCTTTTCAGAAGGGTTGGGAGACCCACGCCAAGATGGATGGGTGTCATACTAGAGAATCAGATAAGCTGCGGCATTTCTGAGAAACTGCATCCAGACAGAAACCGGAAAGGAAGAGGACGACTTGAAGAGCTGACCCCACGTGGGTGGGACTGTGGCTAGAAGAGGAGCAGTAATATACTCAGGGTGGAAAAAATTCTCATGCTAGAGTTAAAGTTCTCAGCCACACAAAGAACTTCGTTAGTTTGGACTGAAAGTTGCTCGACTACATTTCCTGTCAATGCTATCAATAAAAATCAAAGAAAGCACCAGTTAAACAGATTGCATCTAGACCAACCTCATCCTTTAGCCACCCCCCCACCCAACTTTGTCACGCACAAATGTGCATATCACTTGCAGAGCAAGCTTCCTTTCACCTGCAGTGCACAGCCAGTCACACCATGCATGCATCCCGCTCTCCGCAGCCCTGCTCGGACCTTCAGTCTGAATTGCATGTTTGTCAGCAGCTCAGAGGGGCCGCAGCGGACGCTCCGAGTCCCGCTGTGCAAGGGAAAGACAGGCCCTACTCTGAAAGGGTTGCAGAGTAAGTATCTCTGACCTCACCTGCTTGAGGACGCAGGGAGCAGTGGGGTCTAGTGCATGCTGTTTTGTATATGCACAGCGTGGGCTTGGCAAGGAGGCGGGTGTGAACGGGAGCAGACCTGGGGGACCCAGATGCCACCCGAGAGGTGGGACGAACCCCGCCACAGCCACAAGCCGCTAACGCTCCCAGTGCGACTGGGACAGGCCTGGCTTTTGGAAACCCACCCTGCGTAAGTGCCATGCCAGCTGGTGTCCTCCCCTCCCTTTCCCCTGCCTGCTGGAGCAGAGCTGCCCCTCGGGTCCCCCACTCCCTGCAGCCCTGTTTGGCCCTGGGCTGGTCACTGCTCAGTGGGAAGCTTTCACAGTGAGCTGGAATGAACCATCCTCTCCCACCCCACCATGGAGAGCCAGCCCCAGGCCTTTGCTCGCTCTTGTCCTCCACTACCCTGGGGAAGGGGATCTGGGCAGGAAGGGGGGGAGGAGGAGGGACACAGCTGTTCCTCCAGCCCCCTTCCCGGCTCACTGGTGGGAAACCCCATGCTCTGTTCCTCCTGCGCTTTCCTGGCACTGACCAACTGCCTATGGGCCTAGCAGGGAGTGCTGCACGGTGGGCCACCAGGATACACCGGAGTGGCAGCTGTTATAGAGCCTGATGGGGACGCTGAGATGCTGCTGCCTCTGGTCCCTTAGGCCTGGATTTTGCTTCCATGCCATTGTCTTGGTGATTGTACATTGCAGGCTGAAGCTCTGAAGTCCAACCAGATCCCGAAGTCAAATTCCTAAGGCAATCTCTCTCTCCCCCGCTGCCTGACCTGTGGTGCATGTCCCGTTATAGAAGATAGCCAGCGTGCCCATGGCCTTTCGGATTCCCTTTGAGTTCTGACCTTTACATTTGCTTTTTTCTGTGCACCTGAGCTCTTCCTAGCACCCCACCGCACCGAAGAGCGTATGATCTATGCCATTCAGCATGGCTGAGCTTTGTGGAACAGAGGCTCCATTTTTGCAAAGGCCAGCTTCTCTTTTTTCCAGTGGCTTCTTTCCCTCCTGCCACAGCTCCAGGGAGAGGACGGTCTGGCTGTTTAGCGTCAGCCTTTAAACCCCTTTCAGCCATAAAAAAAAAAATAAAAAATGTTTGCAGTTGGGCTCACAACCCATTGGTGGCAGTGTACTCAGAACAGGGGTATCCTGGCCATAGAGGTAACTGACGAGAGAGCGCATGTTCGTTATTCTCGCAACAAACAAATGGCCAGGTGGAGGCTTTCCATTAGGAATTATTTCCCTAGCGGTCAGCTGAAAACGCACTGCACCATTCAGCAGCTGTAACAAAGTGACATTTACACTCTTACAGGCGGAGACGTAGAGGTCCAGCTGTGCCTATCCTGCTGCGACATCGGTCTTGTAATACACATTGTTAGCATGAATTTAGTGCTAGCTCACACTGGAGACCGATACCCGTTTGTCCACGTCACTGGCTCAGTAGAGACAGAAGCAGGGCAGCCTTTCCCCACAGGTCTGGATTCACCATAAGAAGGATAAAAAGATGAGGGAAGAGTAAAAGGGAAGGTCCTCTCACAGATCAGTAACTGGTTAAAAGTTAGGAAACAAAGGGTAGGAATAAATTGTCAGTTTTCACAATGGAGAGGGGTGAACATTGGTTTGTTCCAGGGGTCTGTCTCAGGACCAGTGCTGTTCAACATATTCATAAACGATCTGAAAAAGGAGCAAACAGTGAAGGGCCAAGGTCTGCAGGGGATACAAAACTACTCAGAATAGTGAAACCCAAAGCAGACTGCGAAGAGCTACAGAATGATTTCATAAAACTGAATGACTGGATAACAAAATGGCAGATTAAATTCAAATGTAGATAAAAGCAAAGTAATGCACACTGGAAAACAAATGCCAACTATACATACAAAATTATGTGATCTAAATTAGCTGTTACCACTCAAGAAAGATCTTTGAGTCATTGTGGAGAGTTCTCTGAAAACATCCACTCAATGTGCAGTAGCAGTCAAAAAAAACAAAACAAAAAAACCCCACACCTAACAGAACGTTGGGAATCATTAGGATAGATAAGAAAATATCATAATGCCTCTGTATAAATCCATGGTACACCCAGACCTTGAATACTGCATGTAGATCTCGGTGCCCCATCTCAAAAGAGATTATTATAATTGGAAAAGCTGCAGAGAAAGGCAACACAAAGTGATTAAGGGCATGGAACAGCTTCCTTATGAGGAGAAATTAAAAAGACTGGTGCTGCTCAGTTTGGAAGAGATGATGACTATGGGGGGGGATATGATAGACGCCTATAAAATCATGACTGTGTGGAGAAAGTGTAATTTACGCCTTCTCATAACACAAGACGAAGGAGTCACCCAATGAAGTTATTAGGCAGCAGATTTAAAAACAAAAAGGAAGTATTTCTTCACACAACGCATATTCAACCTGTTGTACTCACCCAGGGATGTTGTGAAGGCCAAAACTATAATGAGGCTCAAAAAAGAATTAGATGTGTTCCTGGAAGATAGGTCCATCAGTGGCTATTAGCCGAGATGGTCAGGGACTCAAGCCCTCAGCCCCGACTGCCAGAAGCTGGGACAGGGGATGGGTCACTCGATAACTGCCCGGTTCTGTTCATTCCCTCTGAAGGGCCTGGCATTGACCACTGACAGGAGACAGGATACTGCACTAGATGGACATTGACCATAATGGGTCAGACCATTCTTATAGTCTGTACCCTATAAGCAGGATGGGATGCCCCCTGGGGCAGAAAAACATGGGCACTCTTCCCAGGAGAGGGACTGTAGTCTGATAGAGGGACACGAGGCAATCAACCAAAGGCAGCTGAAGTGCAAGAGCCAACCTGCTTTCCTCTACTAGTCTGCTTCAACCCTGCCCTGCCAGACCCGCCCCTAGGGCGGACTGCGGCCTGTTCAGCCCTTGGCTGTCTGTTGAGGCTGCCAGAGAAGGGTATCGGTCATGATGATGGTTTAGGGAACAGGGACTTTTGCCCTCTAGATGTTAGCTTGAGACCACCAGCTAGTTTCACACAGGGACTGAACAGCCTCCTGGGGAGAATGCGGTCAGTCACTGCTACACTGGGCTGGATGCAATGACGCCCCCTGTAGCTGCCTGCAGCGCTGGTAAGCCTGGAGAGTCCCAGGTAACTGCTGGGCCAGCTGTGTACCGGCTGCTCAGACAGCAACAGCTCACAGGAAGAACACTGTTTGCAGCTATGTGCAGGGCCCACCACAGCCCCTCCCTATCCCTTAGCCACATGGCCCAGGGTGGATGGAACTTCCCTGGGACAGGGAGTTGCTGAACCCGCAAGACATGGGAAGGAGTGACCCTGCTGGACTGCCTTAGTTTGAAAGGGAGATGGCAACTCAGAAACCCTTGCTCTCCTTCTTGTGCCCACCAGTCCAGCCCTCAGAGCTGCTAAACCCTGCTCTGCTGCTAGCAGCTGCAGCCATCTGACATACCCCTGCACTGACCGCCATCTCCAGACGGCCTGGAGGCATGGCCCCCTGTTGAGCACAGTGTGGGAATCCAACGCCCAAGCGACTCTGGTACAGGTGATGGTAGCGCAGGTCACATCCTCTGACCAGGTGGAAGTAGAAACAGTCTTAGTCATGCTGCTACCTGATGGTCTGACAGCAGCTGGGAATCCATAACCAGATTCTCAAACTGTCCCAGGGCCAGCAGATCTGCATCAGCTTTATTGGCGGCCTCTCAGACAAGCACTTCCATCTTGTCTTGAGTACGTTTCAAAACAAGCCAACCGCTAGCTCCAATCTCTACTAGAGAGCAGTAAAGCATTTGCCTGCCCTTGCAAGGGGAGAGGAGTTGGAGACAGAGCTAGGTATCAGCAGGGCAATTAAGGCACTGTAGCCCGAGGGTCCCAGCATCATTCTATCCCTGTAGATGCTGACAAATGCCAACACGTTAGTGGCAATTGGTATTTACAGATGGGGAAACAGAAGCAACTCCCTTCAGCACAGGGAGGTTCAGTGACTTGTCTGGAAGGCCCTGTGGGCCACTGGATTTGGAATAGGATCAGGTTCGAACCTGGACACCGACTTGAGGTGTGGGTTTTGGCAACTTCCTCCCAGCCTTGTTTTTTCCACCTGCCTTCCAGGCAGAATTCATGCTGAACTTGGAAACGAGTGGATGAGGCATTAGGTCAGAGCTGTAAATGCAACTCAAGTTCTTGGCTTCCTGCCTTGCCCAGAGTCTGCTGGGTCTCACTCGCCTCTCCTTCACCTCAACCCCCAGACCATAGCCAGCCTGGAACTCCCAAGGTCCATCAGCACAGGCGGCTGTGACCTAGAAAAATCCACACCAGGGGGATCTCCAAGCCAAGTCAGTATAAACAATCCCAACCTCTCCAAATATAGTCAAAAGCCCATCCTCACTGAAACCAGCTCAGTAAGACACTTCAGGCCAGCTCTTTTTCTAAACAGGACTTTCAGAAGTCAGAATAATCATAAACCATGACTAATGCTTTCAGATGTCCCGGTTCCCTCTCTCCCTGTCCCCAGCAACCATCCAAAACAAACAGATAAAGACAATACCCACCCCCCCCCATAGCACGTGGGGATGATTGGGAGAGCTTGGGTGCTGACAGGTGGCAGGTCTCAGGACTAAGCTTTTAATGCAAGTCAGAACCTGGTCAGTGGAAGGATCTAGTCCCTGCATATTAATGAAAAGCCCAAGTGATACTTTGACAAGGTCCCTCACCAAAGGCTCTTAAGCAAAGTAAGCAGTTGTGGGATAAGAGGGAAGGTCTTCTCCTGGATCAATAACTGGTTCAAAGATAGAAAACAAAAGGATAGGAATTAATGGTCAGTTTTCAGAATGAAGAGAGGTAAATAGTGGGGTACCACAGGGGGCTGTACTGGGACCAGGGCTGTTCAACTTAGTCATACATGATCTGGAAAAGGGATCAACAGTGACGGGGCAATGTTTGCAGAGGATACAAGATTACCCATGGTAGTTAAGTACAAAGCTTACTGTTAAGAGTTACAAAGGGATCTCACAAAACCGGGTGACTGGGCAACAGAGTGGCATATGAAATTCTATGTTGATAATGCAAAGTAATGCACATGGGAAAACAATCCCAACTATACATATAAAATGATGGGGTCTAAATTAGCTGTTGCCACTCAAGAAAGATCTTGGAGTCATTGTGGATAGTTCTCAGAAAACATCCACTCAATGTGCAACAGCAGTCAAAAAAGCAAACAGAATATTGGGAACCATTAGGAAAGGGGATAGATAAGACAGACTATCATGTCACTATGAAAACCCATGGTATGCCCACACCTTGAACCCTGCATGCAGTTCTAGTCACCCCATCTCAAACACACACACATTAGAACTGGAAAAGGTACAGAAAAGGGCAACAAAAATAAGGAGCTATATGGAACAGCTTCCATATGAGGAGAGATTAAAAAGACTGGGGATACTCAGCTGAAAGACAACTGAGGGGAACACACTAGAGGTCTATAAAATCATGACTGGGGTGGAGAAAGTGACTTGGGAAGTGTTATTGACCCCTTAACACAAGAACCAGGAGTCCCCCCAATGACATTAATAGGCAGCAGGTTTAAAACAAACAAAAGGACGTACATCTTTACGCAATGCAGAGTCAGCCTGTGGAACACCACATCCCCTAGCAATGTGAAGGCCAAAAGTATAACTGGGTTCAAAAAAGAATTCGATAAGTTCATGAAGGACAGGTCCATCAATGGCTATTAGCCAGGATAGGCAGGGATGCAACCCCATGCTCTGGGCATCCCTAGCCTCTGACTGCCAGAAGCTGGGAATAGGCGGCAGGGGATGGATCACTTGATAACTGCCCTGTTCTGTTCGTTCCCTCTGAAGGGAACGACACTGGCCACTGTTGGCAGACAGGATACAGGGCTACATGGACCACTGGTCTGACCCAGCCTGGCCATTCCTATGTTCTTAGGCCACAGTAGAGCTTTGCAGGGGCTTGTTGGCGAGGAGGAAGGGGGGCTGGGGGGGAGGGTGGCCTGGCTGTGGTAGGCAAAGCAAGGGCGGTGAAACCGTTCAGAGAGGAGAATGAGGCAACTGAGGCAGCAGGATGGCCTGGGGGACGTGAGGTGAAATGCAGGGGAAGACACGGAGATGTGAGATGACCCAGGCACAGACAAGGGGCCAGGTGGAGTACACAGAGGATCGGGCAGGCAGGAAACTCCCCTAGGAGGCCTAGAATGGCTTGCTGAAGGGTAGCACACAACAGCAGCCCCGGTGGCTGATCTGTCCTTGCTCCCTCGGGGGACCACTTTGCCTGGAAAGGGGTGGGGAGAAGAAGGGACCATGGACCCATCTCCCCGCCACATCAGCTGGCTGAGCCGGGCAAGGGGGTGTGCTTGGACCGTCCTTGCAAACGGCACACAACGCATCTCCTCCAGGTGCCCAGCAGCCCCAGGGCAGTACTGCGCTGCTCTGCCCAGTGCTGCTTTCCCATCACGTCAGCCAAACCCAGGATTTCAGCGTTCGGGATGGGAAAGAAATGAGAGGTGTAGAGGTGCCACCGCAGAAGAAGTGGGAGGATCTGGCAAGACCCTGGTGGCAGGGGAAGGGAAGCAGAGCCAACCAGGACACACAAGTTGTGAGCTGAGGAGGAGAACGGTGCTGCCAAACAGGAAGGTCTGGCAGCGAAGAGGAGTTTTCTCCTGGACAAAAACTAGCAAGCCCCTCAGCAGGGAGTTGGGGGTGTTGGGGGGGGGGCGCAGGAGATGGGCTGTCTGAGAAGAGAGACAAAGGCAAAGAAGAGCCATCAGGGGTTGGGGCATGGGAGAATACCATGGAGGAGAGGTGAAGGCAGAGGGAACTCAGACAGAGGGTTGAGGGAGGCAGCATGATGGAAGAAAAGGCAGAGTTGGAGACAGACACCTTATTTTTCTGTGCTGGGTCAGGAAGCAGAGAAGGTAGTAATACTGAGGAGTCTTGAGTGAGATCAGGAAAAGTTTGGGGTGAAATTCACCCCATGCAGAGGGCTGGCACAGGCCTTCTGCACGAGGGGTGCAGGGCCAGAGGAGACAAGGGGCGAGATTACAGAGCACAGGAAGAGAGGCAGGGAGCTGTTCCAGGATTTGGAGAATGGGAAGAGAGGCAAGCAGCAGAGTGGCTGGGGAAGCCTGTCACGAGTGGCAGAAACAGAGTGAAGAAAACAGGCTCAGACGGGGAGGTCTAAGGAGAAATTAGACAGGAGGCACCTCCCTTAGCACATCATCCACGTGAAAGCGGGAATCACCTGGAGTTGGATTAGGGGAGTCAGAGGTCAGCCCATGCAGGAGGAGCTGGGGCAATGACAGACCATGCCCCTGTGGATGGAGAAGGGACAGACATCACCAATGGGATGAACTTCAGAGATGGGAAGGAGATGGGCGGCAGAGGCTGGGTGGGACCAGCGGAACCTGATGGGCCACCAGGGTTTCCCCAGCAGGGGGCAGGAAGGCCCAGTGAGGGTAGCAAGGATTCAGGGAGATCCGGGGGAGGAGGGAGCAGGTGACAAAGGCATAGAGGGTGTGGACTGGAGACTGAGCAGGGGTTTCTCAGGGCATGGGCTCGAGACCATGCCGATTCCAAGGCGAGGGGGAACCTCAGATATGACTGCTAGCGAGCCACCTAGGAGAGCGATTAAAGTGGGGACTTGATTGGCAGCTGGGACAATAATGAGCAGTTTCTGGAGCACTCCACTGAGTTTTGCTTGCTGATTTCTTGCCCACAAAAACCCTCCTGAGTTATGGAGGGACCCACACAAAAGTATTTACAAGTCAGCCATTCACACGAGCGTAAAGTGAGGAGAAGATTCTCCCATTCTGATCAGGTGGGGCTCTGTGCGGCTGTGAGCGACACGGCAAGGCACAGGGCAATGACCCTTACACAGAACTGGCCTGAAATAAGGGGTGCAGCAATCAGATTGCAAATACAAAACTCCTGGGGGAGAATCAGAGCAAGAGATTGCTCAAAGCTGAGTGAATGTAAGGAATGGGAGGCTACCCGTTTTTGACAGACCTGCTTTTATTGGCTTTAAATTGGGCCAGGTGAAGCATTGAAGAGGACTGGAAATGTAGGCCATACCTGCCTCGGTATAGGTTTAAACTCCACTTTGAGGATGAGGCAGCAAAGGGTTAATGCAAGAATGACCAATAACCAGCGCAGCTGCCAATTCTCTGCTAATAATTGTACTGAGCCACAAACCAGAGGAGTCTGTAGGGAACAGGAGGAGGTAGGCAGCTGGAGGGTATTTACCTGCAGGCACGGAGCACAGGAAGGGGCGTGAGAGGGTTAGTGAATGTAGGGGCTGGGCAGTGGATTCTGACTGTGGAACGTGCAAGAGGGTGCTATCCCCTGGGTGGGGTGGAGGGTGCCGGTTACAGGCTAGAATAGCTGGGGAGCAGATAGAATGCACTACTGGATAATTAGATTGAGACAAACAGAGGGGGAGTGCTGTCAAACACATGACCGAACAGACACTGGCTCTCTCATTGTGGCCAGCTCTGGTGAGGTTATTGCAAGCGTGGGGGTCACAGTGTTTTTCTGAAAGCCCCAGGGGCTGGAGTGCTGTGAAACCCTGAGGATCCTACCTTTCACTTTTGAAAAAAAAGAGCAAATTTCTATCCCTCCTGGTTGTGGGAAGAAGCAGGGCAGTGTCACCCCAGAAAGCAAAGAACTCAATGTATTTAAAAAAACCCAAACCTCTATTTTAAACCAATCACAGGATTTGAGGAAGCCTGGGTCATGATTTTGCAACATCTGGGGCCACCAATGCTGCTCTCTGTGAAACGGGAGTGAAAGAGCAGTAATCTCAAATGCACACATGACTGTGCCCTTGCGATTTTACTACAGCTTTCACGTTCAGACTTCAGTTTTCCCTGGCGTTTGCTGCAATATTCTGGCCCTTGGGTTTCACCCTCTAGTCCTGAGGTTGTTTAGCATAGGCAGCTGGAGGGGGAGAAGCAAGACTACTATTCTATTGAGAAATTAAACTAAAATGTCAGATGAGAGCCAGCCATGCTTCCATCGAGACAAAGCCTACGTGATGACCGATTTCTAACGGATTTCCTAATAGGACTGATCCCATATTGCTCGGAAAGAGAATCAGGGTTTAATCAAATCTGCAGATTATCTGCTTTGCCCAGGGAACCGGATTAAATACCTAAAGAGAAGGGAGGCTGGGTTTGTTTTGAAAGGCAAGGACAAAAATCGATACACGGCTGATAGCAAAATGTTAAACCCAGCGGATTAGCCAGCCCGGAGCCCGCTTTGCGCACGCACAGCTCTGCCCTTCCTTGCAGGAGAGAGGCACCTTGGCAGGCAATTAACAGCACTGCTGAGAGCCATGATGGAGGGGCTCGTCCCCCCCGGGCTAAGCCTGCTCCTGCCCCGATGTGCCGGGCTCCCTCCCCGCTCGCCGGCTGGCCCCGCGCCCTCCGCCTGCCTCTCCCCTCCGCAGCCCCCGCCGCGCCCTGACCCCGCGGGGGCTTCCCTGCCGCGGGCGGCGCCCCGTCTCCCTCTCGGGGCCGGGCAGGTTTGCGCACCTTTGGACCCGGCTCCTCCGCCTTCCCCCGTCCAAGCCGGGCGGCGCGGAGAGAAACCCACGGAGCCCGGAGGCGCCGCGCGGTCCCCGCCCGCTCCCCGGCGACGAGGGTGCAAGCGGGGCGCCGCCGCCGGGCGCAGCTCGCCTCGCCCCGGGACCCGCGGGCTCGGCGAGCTCGGCCCGGCGAGCCTGGCCACAGCGGCCCCGCCAGCGCGCCCCTTCCTCCCGCTCCCCCCCGCGGCTGCCACGGGCCGGGCCGGCGCTCGGCGCGGTCCGTCCCCCGCGGGCCCGGGGGAACCGCCGCCCGGCCCCGGCCCCCCGCCCTGCGCTACCCCGCCCGGCCGCCCCCGGGACCGGACCCGGCTGCCCCTCCCGACGCTCCCCGCCCCCGCGGGCCCGGGGGAACCGCCGCCCGGCCCCGGCCCCCCGCCCTGCGCTACCCCGCCCGGCCGCCCCCGGGACCGGACCCGGCTGCCCCTCCCGACGCTCCCCGCCCCCGCGGCGCGGGAGGGAAATACAAATTCCCACCGCCGGCCGCTCGGCAGCGCTGCCCGGAGCGCACTGGCCGGAGCCGCGGCTGCCCGCTGCCCTCCACGGCGCCCCCGGCCCGGCCACCTGCGCCCAGGGCAAGCAGCTCCTACCTGCGTCCGCAGAGCTCAGCCCCGGGCGGGCAGCGGCCGGGCCATGGCGGGGACGGAGGCGCGGAGCCGGGGCTGTCAGCAGGAGCGCGGGTGGCTCGGCAGCCGCCCCCTCCTCCCCATGCTCCGGGTCCGGGTCCCCGCGGCGAGAGCCGGCAGCTTTGCGCAGCGCGCCCGCCTCCCCTGCCCCTGCCGCCGCGCTCCGGCTCTGCGAGTGCGGGGCTGGCTGCACGCCAGCGCTCTTATCAGCGCGCAGACCCTCCCACCCGGCAGCCTCCCCTCCCGGCCCGGTCCCAGCCTGGCCCGGCCTCCCCGCCCCGCCCCACGGGCCAGCCCCACGGGCCAGGTCCCCCAGCGCACCGGGCGCTGCGCAGCGCTCTCCGCCGGCCCGCCCAGCATCCGGGCCGGAGTCCCCTGCGGGAGGGGGCAGCCGGCGGAGACCGACAACTTCAGAGCAGCGCTGGCAGCTAAGGGGAGCAGGGCAGAGGTGCGGGAAGTGGGGGGCTGCTGCACCCCCTGGCTTGAAGTGGGGGTTTCCATCCTAACAGGTGGTGCTCAGCTCTGGCTCTGGCTCTGGCTCTGGCTGGCTGGGACAAACCCAGCCCATGGCTCTGGAGAAGGGTGAGCTGCCTCCCTCTCTCTGTGCACTCCAGTGCAGCAAGAACCATTCCCCACATGTCCGAGAGCACCTTAACAGGGGCCAACTGTAGAGCAAATCCGACAGTGAAACAGAAACAGTAGGGACCAGAACTTGGTCCTTATACATTCCCCCATTCCCCACTCCTTTCTCCCTCCCCCCTTCTCCCCCAGTTTGCTCCTTGCCCTCCCCAGCTGCCTGGGCCCCTCCCCAGTGATCTCCTGGGGAATCCACTTCTCTCCAGAGGGCTGGAACAATGTGGGGGGGGGGGGGTAGCTGAGAGCCATTGAACCCAGCTCTGAAGCCTGTCTAGGATGGAAACCTCCACTTCAAGCCAGGGGGTGCAGCAGCCCCCCACTTCCCGCACCTCTGCCCTGCTCCCATTAGCTGAGTGTTGTTCCTTGACTTTAGCAAAGCTTTTGACACGGTCTCCCACAGTATTCTTGCCAGCAAGTTAAAGAAGTATGGGCTGGATGAATGCACTATAAGGTGGGTAGAAAGTTAGCTAGATTGTCGGGCTCAACGGGTAGTGATCAATGGCTCCATGTCTAGTTGGCAGCCGGTATCAAGTGAAGTGACCCAAGGGTTGGTCCTCGGGCTGGTTTTGTTCAATATCTTCATTAATGATCTGGAGGATGATGTGGATTGCACCCTCAGCAAGTTTGCACTAAACTGGGAGGAGCGGTAGATACGCTGAAAGGTAGGGATAGGATACAGAGGGACCTAGACAAATTAGAGGATTGAGCCAAAAGAAATCTGATGAGGTTCAACAAGGACAAGTGCACCCATGCACCGCTACAGACTAGGGACCGAATGGCTCGGCAGCAGTTCTGCAAAAAAGGACCTAGGGGTTACAGTGGATGAGAAGCTGGATATGAGTCAACAGTGTGCCCTTGTTGCCAAGAAGGCCAATGGCATTTTGGGCTGTATAAGTAGGGGCATTGCCAGGAGATCAAGGGATGTGATCATTCCCCTCTCTTCGATATTGGTGAGGCCTCATCTGGAGTACGGTGTCCAGTTTTGGGCCCCACACTACAAGAAGGATGTGGAAAAATTGGAAAATGTCCAGCGGAGGGCAACAAAAATGATTAGGGGACTGGAACACATGAGTTATGAGGAGAGGCCGAGGAACTGGGATTGTTTATTCTGCGGAAGAGAAGAATGAGGGGGGATTTGATAGCTGCTTTCAACTACCTAAAAGGGGGTTCCAAAGAGGGTGGATCTAGACTATTCTCAGTGGTAGCAGATGGCAGAACAAGGAGTAATGGTCTCAAGTTGCAGTGGGGGAGATTTAGGTTGGATATTAGGAAAAACTTTCCCACTAGGAGGGTGGTGAAGCACTGGAATGTGTTACCTAGGGAGGTGGTGGAATCTCCTTCCTTTGATGTTTTTAAGGTCAGGCTTGACAAGCCCTGGCTGGGATGATTTAGTTGGGGATTGATCCTGCTTTGAGCAGGGGGTTGGACTCGATGACCTCCTGAGGTCCCTTCCAACCCTGATATTCTATGATTCTATGACACCATCCCTGTCCATGCTGGCTAATAGCCATGGATGGACTTATCCTCCATGAACTTATCCAGTTCTTTTTGAACCCTCTTATAGTCTTGGCCTATACAACATCCTCTAGCAAAGAGTTCCACAGGTTGACTGTGCGTTGTGTGAAGAAATACTTCCTTTTTTTTCCCCCCATAGAGACTAAGGTCAGAAGGGACCATTATGATCATCTAGTCCGACCTCCTGCACGACACAGGCCACAGAATCTCACCCACTCCTGCGAAAAACCTCTCACCTACGTCTGAGCTATTGAAGTCCTCAAATCGGGGTTTAAAGATTTCAAGGAGCAGAGAATCCTCCAAGAAGTGACCCGTGCCCTATGCTACAGAGGAAGGCGAAAAACCTCCAGGGCCTCTTCCAATCTGCCCGGAGGAAAATTCCTTCCCGACCCCAAAAATGGCAATCAGCTGAACCCTGAGCATATGGGCAAGATTCACCTTCCAGATGCTACAGAAAATTCTTTCCTGGGTAACTCAGATCCCACCTCATCTAACATCCCATCACAGGCCATTAGGCTATTTACCATGAATATTTAAAGATCAATTAATTACCAAAATCATGTTATCCCATCATGCCATCTCCTCCATAAACTTATCGAGTTTAATCTTAAAGCCAGATAGATCTTTTGCCCCCACTGCTTCCCTTGGAAGGCTATTCCAAAACTTCACTTCTCTGATGGTTAGAAGCCTTCGTCTAATTTCAAGTCTAAACTTCCCGGTGGCCAGTTTATTTCCGTTTGTTCTTGTGTCCACATTGGTACTGAGCTTAAATAATTCCTCTCCCTCTCCAGTATTTATCCCTCTGATATATTTATAGAGAGCAATCATATCTCCCCTCAACCTTCTTTTAGTTAGGCTAAACAAGCCAAGCTCCTTGAGTCTCCTTTCATAAGACAAGTTTTCCATTCCTCGGATCATCCTAGTAGCCCTTTTCTGTACCTGTTCCAGATTGAATTCATCCTTCTTAAACATGGGAGACCAGAACTGCACACAGTATTCCAGGTGAGGTCTCACCAGTGCCTTGTATAACGATACTAAAACCTCCTTATCTCTACTGGAAATACCTCGCCTGATGCATCCCAAGACCGCATTAGCTTTTTTCACAGCCATATCACATTGGCGGCTCATAGTCATCCTATGATCAACCAATACTCCAAGGTCCTTCTCCTCCTCTGTTACTTCTAATTGATGCCTCCCCAGCTTATAATTAAAATTCTTGTTATTAATCCCTAAATGCATAACCTTACACTTCTCCCTATTAAATTTCATCCTATTACTATTACTCCAGTTTACAAGGTCATCCAGATCCTCCTGTATGATATCCCGGTCCTTCTCTAAATTGGCAATACCTCCCAACTTTGTATCATCTGCAAACTTTATTAGCACACTCCCACTTTTTGTGCCGAGGTCAGTAATAAAAAGATTAAATAAGATTGTCCCAAAACCGATCCTTGAGGAACTCCACTGGTAACCTCCCTCTAGCCTGACAGTTCACCTTTCAGTAGGACCCACTGTAGCCTCCCCTTTAACCAATTCCTTATCCACCTTTCAATGTTCATATTGATCCCCGTCTTTTCCAATTTAAATAATAATTCCCCATGTGGCACCGTATCAAACGCCTTACTGAAATCTAGGTAAATTAGATCCACTGCATTTCCTTTGGCTAAAAAATCTGTTACTTTCTCAAAGAAGGAGATCAGGTTGGTTTGGCACGATCTACCTTTTGTAAAACCATGTTGTATTTTGTCCCATTTACCATTGACTTCAATGTCCTTAACTACTTTCTCCTTTAAAATTTTTTCCAAGACCTTGCATACTACAGTTGTCAAACTAACAGGCCTGTAGTTACCCGGATCACATTTTTTCCCCTTTCTTAAAAATAGGAACTATGTTAGCAATTCTCTAATCATATGGTACAACTCCTGAGTTTACAGATTCATTAAAAATTCTTGCTAATGGGCTTGCAATTTCGGGTGCCAATTCCTTTAATATTCTTGGATGAAGATTATCTGGGCCCCCCGATTTAGTCCCATTAAGCTGTTTGAGTTTCGCTTCTACCTCAGATATGGTAATATCTACCTCAATATCCTCATTCCCATTTGTCATGCTACCATTATCCCTAAGATCCTCTTTAGCCTTAATAAAGACTGAGGCAAAGTATTTGTTTAGATATTGGGCCATGCCTAGATTATCCTTAACCTCCACTCCATCCTCAATGTTTAGCGGTCCCACTTCTTCTTTCTTTGCTTTCTTCTTATTTATATGGCTATAGAACCTTTTACTATTGGCTTTAATTCCCTTTGCAAGGTCCAATTCTACTTGACTTTTAGCCTGTCTCACTTTATCCCTACGTGTTCTGATCTCAATAAGGTAGCTTTCCTTGCTGATCCCTCCCATCTTCCACTCCTTGTATGCTTTCTGCTTTTTCTTAATCACCTCTCTGAGATGTTTGCTCATCCAGCTTGGTCTACAACTCCTGCCTATGAATTTTTCCCCTTTCTTGGGATGTAGGCTTCCAGTGGCTTCTGTAGCTTTGACTTAAAGTAATCCCAGGCCTCTTCCGCCTTTAGATCCCTAAGTCCAATCCACTTCCCTAACTAATTTCCTTAATTTTTGAAAGTCAGCCCTTTTGAAATCAAAACCCTAGTCACAGATTTATTTTTGTTAATCCTTCCGTTCAGTTTGAACTGAATTAGCTCATGATCACTTGAACCAAGATTGTCCCCTACAACCATTTCTTCTATGAGGTCCTCACTACTCACCAAAACCAAATCTAATATGGCATCCCCTCTAGTTGGTTCAGCAACTACTTGCTGAAGGAATCCATTAGCTATCGCATCTAGGAAAATCTGAGCCCTATTATTATTACTAGCACTCGTCCTCCAGTCTCTATCTGGGAGGTTAAAGTCTCCCACGATCACGCAGTTTCCATTAGTATTTACTTTATTAAAAACAGTAAAAAGGGCTCTATCCATACCCAAATTAGATCCCGGCGGTCTATAGCACACCCCAAGCACTATCCCAGGGGAGGCTCTAATAGTTTTCTTCCCCAATGTGATTTTTGCCCAGACGGACTCTGTCTTATCCATTCCATCGCTTCTTATTTCTTTACAGTCGACCTCCTCATTGATAGACAGTGCTACTCCACCTCCTTTACCTTTATTTCTGTCTTTCCTAAACAGCACATCCCCTTCCATACCCGTAGTCCAGTCATGACGACTATTCCACCCTGTTTCCGTTCTCCCTAGAATATCTGGTTTCACTTCCTGCACCAGTCGCTCTAGTTCCTCCATTTTGTTACCTCGGCTCCTCGCATTCGTGTACAAACATCTTCATTCCTGCTGTTTGGCCTCGCTCACGTTCTTTACCCGATTAGGCACAGTCATTCTACAGCCAGTAGAACCTATTAGACTGGTATCCACACTGCCCTTGCTCCTTATGTCCATTCTCCTACCCACGGCTGTATACTTTACTTCGTTTTCTTCCCTCCCAATGCTAAAATCCGGCGTGGAGATTACCTGGACATCTCCCAACCATCTCCCCCAAATTCCTAGCTTAAAGCTCTCTTAATCAGTTGTGCCAGCCTCCATCTTAGAAGTCTATTTCCTTCCCTACTCAGATGAAGTCCATCCCGAGAGAACTGTCCTCTGTCCACGAATGCCTCCCAGTGGCCATACATCCCAAAGCCCTCCTTCTAGCACCACTGCCTGAGCCATCTGTTGATAGCCATAATCTTGTCACGCCTTTGTTGCCCTTCTCCAGGAACAGGCAAAATCCCACTACAGATCACCTGAGCCTCGATTTCCTTGAGCGTCTTCCCCAGCCTAGCATAGTCTCCCTTAATACTTTCCAGCGAGAATCTAGCCGTAACATTTGTTCCCACATGAAGGATAATTAGGGGATTCTTTCCTGCTCCCTTTAGGATCCTTTTCAACCTCAGGTCTACATCCCGTATCTTAGCACGTGGAAGACAGCACACCCTTCTATTCTCTGGATCAGCTCTGGTTACAGGCCTGTCTATTCTTCTCAGTAAAGAGTCCCCGATCACATAGACCTGCCTTTTCCTGGTGATGGTGCTATTCTCCAGTCTATCCCCTGTTCCCTCTGGCTGAGTTCTTTCCATTCCTATTCTCCCTTGTAATCCTCTTCAACCCATCCTGTATCCTCCTGGGACTCATATTTGGTGTAGTCTCCATTGACTCTTCCCCTTTTCCTATAGGACTAGCTGCTCTTCTCTTCTTCCTTGCCCTTCCACCTTCAGTGACTACCTGCTGAGCCCCTTCTTCATTTTCCAGCTCTGAAAACCTGTTCTTGAGCTCTATTTCTCCTTCACTAGCCCGTCTTTTCCTCTGCCTGGTTCTTTTAGTCACATGCTTCCACTGACCACTTTCCTCACCCAGTCTCCCCTCAGAATTCCTCAGTCCTGCTTCCATCTGCAAGTCTGAGCTTTTGCCTTCAGATACCTCATGTCTTTGCTCCATCATCTGCTCAAACCCCTTTCTAAACTCAAACAGACTTTCCACCTGCATCTCCAAACCTCGGATCTTTTCCTCCATCAGCTCTATCAGACGGAATTTCATGCAGACAAAACTCTTACCAGGTACCCCCTCCAGGATCATATACATTAGGCACCTTCCACATCCAGTCATCTTCATTGTGTCTTCCACGACATGAGTCACTCCCACTGCTGCCTCTGTGTCTGTCACAGCCTTCCCCCCTAAATCCTGTTCATCTGGGAAACACAAACCACACCAAAACACCACCACCCACAGCAAAACCAAATCCCAAACAAGCACCACAAGACAAACTCCCCTGTTTACAGCTCTGTTTGCTAGCTCCTGTGCCACGGCCTAGTTGGCTGGCTACCTTTATAGGACCCCTAGTCAGGGAAGCCCTGGCCCCCTAATCAGGGCTCAGCTTCTCTCCCAGCACAAAGCCCCGACAAGCCTCTACACATGTTTGTTTTAAACCTGCTGCCTGTTAATTTCATTTGCTGACACCTAGTTCTTGTGTTATGAGGAGTAAATAACTCTTCATTATTTACTTTCTCCACACCTGTCATGATTATATAGACCTCTATCATGTTTCCCCTTAGTCGTCTCTTTTCCAAGCTGAAAAGTCCCAGTGTTATTAATCTCTCCTCATACGGAAGCTGTTCCATATCCCTAATAATTTTTGTTGCCCTTTTCTGTATCTTTTCCAATTCCAATATATCTTTTTTGAGATGGGGTGACCACATCTGCATGCAGTATTCAAGATGTGGGCGTACTGTGGATTTATATAGAGGCAACATGATATTTTCTGTCTTACTATCTATCCCTTCTCCTGGGAGCTTTTTTGACTTCTGCTGCACATTGAATGGATGTTTTCAGAGAACTATCCACAATGTCTCCAAAATCTCTTTCTTGAGTGGTAACAGCTAATTTAGCCCCCATCATTTTATATGTATTGTTGGGATTATGTTTTCCAATGTGCATTACTTTGCATGATCAACATTGAATTTCATCAGCAATTTTGTTGCCCAGTCACCCAGTTTTGTGAGGTCCTTATGTAACTCTTCTTGGTTAGCTTTGCACTTAACTATCTTGAGTGATTTTGTATCCTCTGCAAACATTGCCACTTCTCTGTTTACCCCTTTTCCAGATCGTTTATGAATATGTTGAATAGGACTGGTCCCAGTACAGACCCCTGGGGGACACCACTATTTACCTCTCTCCATTGTGAAAACTGACCGTTTATTCCTACCCTTTGTTTCCTATTTTTTAACCAGTTACTGATCCATGAGAGGACCTTCCCTCTTATCCCATGACTGCTTATTTTGCTTAAGAGCCTTTGGTGAGGGACCATTTTAAAAGGCCACAGAATGGCCTCTGTGCTGCTCTCAGGAGTGATGAGAAAAATGACCAAACACAACCGTTATACCGGCTTCCCAAGACTATTAAACTGCCCAGTCACAGCCCCGTGGCATGGCCAGGACTTCTTGGTAATGCACTGTACGAGCGATCAGTACATTTGCTGCACAGCTCTCGAACGAGGACATTGAGGCGGGGGGGGGTTCGGTAGGTTTTATTTATTCTTCTTGTATTGCTGGGCAACACCAAACCCCTCCAGCCAGGGTCAGGTGCCCTGAAAGAGAGAACTGGAGTTGTCAGAGGTTTAGCACAGGGAAGCACCCCCACCCATATTGCCAAAATATATCACTATAATTACCAAGGCCCCATGCTGTAAGTCATTCTCTGCAGATGGATCCCTGCACCTGTGTGGAGTCCCATGGACTTCAGGGGGATCTATGAGGCATAGAAGCCTGCCTGAATGGAACTACTGACAGATTAGGGGCCATTATTATGAATTAAATCCCTGGTAGCTTTTCTCACAAGAGCATTCCCGTGAATAATCACATGCTTAAAGTTAACCACATGCGTAATTCTGTGCAGGATTGGGACCAGCTGGGGAACTTGGGTAAGTCACTTAAATGCTCTATGCCTCAGTTTCCCCATCTGTAAAACAGTAATAATGATAGTGCCCCCCCACCCCTTTTGTCAAATGCTCTGAGATCTACAGATGAAACATGCAATAGAAGACCCAGGTATGATTATTATAGTTGTTACGTAGCATTGATTTCACCAAATATCTTGTAAGTTATCCTTTAGTTGCAAAAGTAATAGACCCTAAATAATTCAACAGCTTAGTGGCAGCATACTTGTACGTGTCATCTGTCTGTCCCTGTTTCGCTCAATTTCAAATTCTGTGTGTGTGAAGCGCCCAGTACAAGGGGGACTGAAATCCCCCCTGGGGGCCTCTTGGTGCCACCGTCATAATAATACAACAATTAATAAGTGAACAAAATAACATTTAACAGGAATTACTAAACTTGCACAAAGGACATGGTATTTTACTAGTCTTAAGAAATTAAATGAGTGATTAATTGGTATCATTATTTGTTTTTGGTAGCATCCACAGTGGGCAATATGCTATATAAATACAAAAGAAGGTGTTGGGCCTGTCCTGACATCTGTGGGATGTGATCCATTGATCTATCTATCTATCTATCCACATACGCACCCCCTCCATCTAGTTATCTATCAATCTATCTCAGCAAAATAACACCTTTTATTTGCTTGATGTAATAATACAGCAAATGAATGAGTGAAGCCAGTAAGTCACAGCTCAACATACAAACAACCATGATACTCATTTTGCAAAGCATGCTAAGACAGTAACCAACAGAGTTCAGAGTTTAATTAGATGTCAGCAGCAGAGTTCTCCCTTAAGCTTCCTGTTCCCTTACAGTTATGGTCACTGACCTACTTTCCAGCTCTTTTGCTGAATATGGTGCAAAAGTCTTCTGGAAACCCAAGGCACTAACTCTCCTACGACGGTCCCTCACCAATGAACTTTCCTTGGAACAGTCTATGTGTATGTACAAAGCTACTCCCAGCCTGCCTTTCTCTGCACATTAGCTTTTCATGGTCCAGCTTCCCCAGTGCCTCCTGCTGGTGAATTCACACATTAACTGAGGCTGTGACTTTTTATGTCGTCTGGGGAAGGGGACCATAGAAAATCCTAGCATGTGAGCCCTTAATATGATTATTAGAGACCATACTGGTGATACGATTTCTGACGTTTGCATTACGTCGGTGCTCAAAGGTGCTGCCCAAGACGAAGGCCCCCACTGTGCTGGGTGCCTCACACACATAGTGAGACACAGTCTCAGGCCCTGATCCTACAGGTCACAGTGTGCAGAGGCAGCAAAGTTAACGGGCGAAGGGATCTGCCCATGTGGATCCACTCGCAGCATCCAGCCCTAAGGAGACATGACAGAGAGAGGGTGGGGGGAAGGAAGTATGAGTATCCCCATTCTTAGAGATGGGGAACTGAGACAGAGAGGATTTAAATGAATTGGCCAAGGCCATAGAGGAGGTCTGTGGCAGCCCTGAGACCAGAACCCATTTAGACTGTGAGCTCATTGGGGCAGGGACTGTCTCTTACTATGTGTCTGTGCACCACTGGGCATGAAGGCCCCGATTACGCTTGGGTCACCCAGGCTACGGGAATATAAATGCTAAATACAAACTACAGAAACAGAATCTCTACGGGGAGCTAGATGGAGACTGAGAATGAACAGCAAGTTTTAAAATATAGCTACAGAAAATATGAGGTCAAAACTTGCCATGGGACAGTAAGAGAGGAGAGAGGGAGCAGTGAGATTTTTAGACCCTCTCAGAAAGTAATTATGATCCACTAACAAACGTACCCACCCCAAACCCCACAGCACTTGAGGCACCGATTCCTTTCTCATTGAGGTCTCCAGATGGGGTCTATCAACAGCCACTTTCATAGGTTTGACTTATAACAGCAAGAGGATAGGTGAGGTGTGGAGACTATGGGCATGAAGGTTCACTGTGGCTCCCCACCACCATCTCTCCCAGATGTTACGCGCTCCACCATCCCTCACTCACCACTTGAACAAGACAGACATTTATGCCTTTACTTTTGAAACATCTCCAACGGAAGTAGGTCAAAAACAAAGCAGCGACATGGGGTGGGAGATGAGGGGGAGGAAACTAGGGGCCATGAAAGAGATGGGGGACCAGAGCAGAGAGGAGAGGACACTCTCAGGGATGTGTTGATGGGGCAAAAGGACCAGTTTCCTTCTTTCTGCCCCCCCAACCCCACTTTCGTGCCCTGTTTCTCTTTGCCCCTTTTAAGTTTTAACACCCACAACAGACAGCACATCTGTAGATACAGAATCCACGTGGCTTGTGATGCTGAATTAAAGTACTGTCCATGCAGTCATTTATTAACATGCACTCACAGACTGCACATTTCTTTCTGCTCAGCACCCAAACCCCCTTCACCTTCCTGCCCAAGGGAATGCAATTGCTGCAGGCCATTGTGTCCGTACGCAGAGTGAAAACCACACACCTTTAACAATCAGGAACGATATCACACAGTGCGGTGCAAACCCTAAAGCGCAGCAGGGAATGCTGCAGTCCGACTTCTTTCTGTTCAATACCTTGGACGAGATGAAATCCAAATTCTTGCATGAATGGGTTGGGATGACCCTTAGATTATTCCTCGCTTGAAAATGCCATCCGCTCTGGCCCCTGCGAAGGAGGTGAAACGGTTAGTGGCGGTGAAGGTGAGACCAGACCTCCGGCTTTGCTGCACACTAATACAATGTACTTACTTTTGGAGAGCACTATTGGGCCCCCGACTGAGGATATGGAGGGGGCTCTTTGCTCCCAACATCCATTGTGGAGTCACATGCTGCTCTAGCCAATAACAGTCTTCAGTGGATGTCACCTCTCTGAACTACTCCGCAGCCTCAGTCCACATCCCTCCCGAGTCTCTGTGGTAGAGGATGACGGTGCGCTCCTGTATGCCAAGCAGTTCTGCCAGTAGCACTTCCCGTGATGTGATCTTGGACAGTCTCACCAAACCGTCCTACACCCCCATCGGTGCCTCCAGCGAGCTTTCTTCACTGCTGCCCGGGGTGCCCTGGGCCCTGTGTCTCTGAACAGACCTGGGGTCTGACCACCTAGGGCTCACCTTCCACTACCCCTTTCACAACAGCGTTGCTTGGACCTGAGCAGAAAGATGACTCGGAAATCGAGTGTCGAGCAGGACGTAGCAGCATGAGAGGGGAGTGTGGAAATGGAATGACACCACCGCGCACCCTATCCCACGCTGTTCATGGGCGTCCTCTTCCTGGGGTCCTCTAGCCATTGCTCGCTGAGCCGTTTGCAAGGGGCTGAGGCAGCAACGCTGATCGTCTTCCCCGTGGCCTCAGCAGGCTCTCGGGGAGTGGGTCTCAGCCACTGGAGCACTCTGAGAGCGAACGGCAGCAGCTGTTCAGTCTCCCACGAGATGGCCTGCGTGGCACTGGGGCCTGGCTTGGCCTCTGCGGATCCTTCCAGGGTGCCCCTCGAGAAGTGTGCAGCAATGTACACGCTGGCGTTTTTCACACCAGTTCATTGATAGAAGCAACATTCTGGCCCACTAGCTAGAGGACAGGAAATTGTCCATGGCACATTTTGCGGTGCACTTTTTCAATTCCCGGAGGGCTTTCCTCACACGGACGAAATCACATGGCATTTCTTCGGCTTCCCGGGTGGCTGGAAGCCCTGTCTACCCCAGGTTCGTTTGCTCTAATGTAGCTGCACCACCATGGAGATTTGTCAGGGTGAGCTGCACTGCTCCAAGCCTCCTTTCACCGCTAGTGCAGTGTGCCTACATTAGGAGCTGATACCGGTATAGTTACTCCTGAGCAAACCTTCCTTGTCTAGACAAGCCCTGAGCCTCACCCCTTGTGCTCAGGAGGATCAGCCAAAGCCATGACAACTGTCTGGTAAGCTTTGAAGATTGTAAAACAACCAAAGAAGGGAGGAATTTAGTGTGGAACACAAGTTCTCTTGGAATATGGAACGGATGCTAGGGGGAAGTGGTGGGAGCTCTATTGGTTGAGACATTTAAAACTAGACTAGAATATTGACTGTAGGGAACAATCCTACAGGGAAATGGTCTGGATGGTCGAATAGGTCTTCTCAATCTATGGCTTCTATGATTCTTTGAGCAATCCTTTTACATAAAAGTAAAGCTTAGCTACCAAGGCAATAGAATGACCTTAGCTAGATAGATTAGGTGGGAATATTTCAAGTAATAGGAGTGATGGCCAAAACCCCATATATTTTGCAAATCTGCAGCCACGGAATTTGTTACAGAACCCACCTCTTCCCACAGAATTATGCTCCAGTATTTAAGGTTTCATTTGAAAGAAAGGACTTGATAGCCATCACATTGTGAAGGAACCCTTCAACATCTGAATGGAATGTATTCTTCTTTAGGTGATTTTAACTCTGTTGAAATGGCAGTTCCAAACTGCCTCAAGTTGCTTTCCTGGGTGCTGGAAAGACCAGCTGCCCCTTACAGAGCTGCCAAACCTCCAGCGTTCTCCCCCTTTTTGTAGCTTCTACAGTGAACTTTGGTGTTGTCAGTACAAAATTCTGCAGAATACTGGATCCTGAAACATGCAGAGCCAGTGTAAAACAAATTGCATTTAATATCTGATGCAATGGCATAGGGAACCCTGTTTTGGGAATGTCTATCACCCATTTTCACCATTCATTCAATACAAACATCAGTGAATTTAAATGTACCTAAAGCCACAGCTCAATTTCCTGCCTGCTACACTCAAGCGCTACAGAAACCATGGGGCCCTGCTGCAGAATTTAGGTCAACCTCATCTCAGAGTGCACGGGGGCTTGGTCATGGCTGATGGAACACTTGGGAAATTGCAGAGAAATGGCATGTGCTAGCCGCTCTAATGAACCACCATGGGGGCCCTGGTACGAGGGTACATGAGAGCTGCTTTTGGTACTTTATCCTGATTGTTATCATTTGGAAAACCTTTGAGAGGGAAGTGACTGGGCAGGATCTCGTTAGGCCTGGACATGCCTGGGAAATGGGGCGTTGCAGTGGGCTAGGAATTATCCAACTTGATGACTGCCTCCATGCTAGGTATAACTATCCTGGTAAAAATTCACCCCCCTAGCTAAAGCTAAAGTTAAAGCAGGTCAGCTTTGGTGTGCAGACAGGTCCCTATAGATGCTTAGGACAAGGAAGATAAGCGGAAGGGGACGGAAATTAGGGACAAGGTGGGAAGCCAAGATGGAACATGGGGGAAGGGTGAAGAGTGGTGACTGAGGCCAGAACTTGCAGAGGGCGTTGGAAGACCGAAAGGGAATTCCATGGGGGGAGGTTGGGACAGGACAGGGCTCCCTTCCCCACCCCCGCTGATCTTCCCACACCCCTCACAAGCTCTTCAGCTCCTGGTGAGCCACAGCTGGTTCGTTGGGTGGCTGTCCCACGCGAAGGCTCAGTGCAGTACCACCAAGGCTCTTTGTGCAGTCAGGAGAGGCAGGCCGGACCCTGGCGCGCACAGAGGCCTGCGTTCTACAAGAGGAGAAGAGCTCTCACGATGACTCCCCACCCAACACAGCCTGCTGCGCACTGGGGACCATCGGTGAACTATGATTTTAACTTACACTCCTGCACCACTCGCTGCCTCCTGCCCCCCACTCCCACCTGCCTGGGCCCAGGCTGGAGTCCCAGGGAGTGGAGAAGTTGGCTGAAAGAACATGAGATTTAAAACATCACAAATCTTGGGGTTCAGTTTCTTTGCATTCTGGGTTTTGAGCCTTCAGGGGTCACATTTGCCAGATTTTCTCTGCAACCATGAGACTTAGAAACATACTTTTTCAAAAAAGAAAGCTGAGAGACTGATATAATCACCTGACTCCAGGAGCTGGGACTTGAATTAAAACACCAGATACCATGAAGTTCATGGCAAAGTGGTGAGAGTTGGCAAGGCTGCCCCAGAGACTAACGGCTGCTGTCTGTGCCTGTCACTCAGGAAGCACCCTATTTATATTCCCTGAGACAAGAAGACTGGCTGTCTGAAACACAGATTGCAAGAGAAAATTGCTTAGCCACCAGCATGAGAAATGCTTCCCGTAATGGGAAATGTCTCTCTAAAGCTAGGTGCTTCTTCAGGCAGAATTCCAGCGCTGTCAAGGTCAAAGTCCGACCCTCTCTCATCCTGATCACCATCAGCTCCTCTCCAGCCTCTCTGACACCATCACGCCCCTCTCCGGTCCAGGCAAAACAGACCAGCTCCCTTGCAGATTGCTCTGCCCTTGCCGGCCCCTCCTTCCTGCAGTGTGGATGCTACATCAGGTTCAAGCTTCTGAGGGGGGAGGGATAGCTCAGTGGTTTGAGCATTGGCCTGCTAAACCCAGGGTTGTGAGTTCAATCCTTGAGGGGGCCATTTAGGGATTTGGGGCAAAAATTGGGGATAGCTCCTGCTTCGAGCAGGGGATTGGACTAGATGACCTCCTGAGGTCCCTTCCAACCCTGATATTCAATGATTCAATGATAGTGTGTACCTTCTCCTTTCAAGTACCTCACTGCTCTTTCCCTCCCGACTGTCTGCTCTGGCTTCACCGCTCTGCCTAGCTGCTTCCATCATGTGCCGGCATCTCACCTAGCCATCCGTGCGCCCCCTTATGCGTGGGACGCCCTCCCTGAGCCTTTCTGTCAGGCGGCTCTCCTCCGGCCCTTCACATGAAGGAGAAAGTAGTTAAGGACATTGAAGTCAATGGTAAATGGGACAAAATACAACATGGTTTTACAAAAGGTAGATCGTGCCAAACCAACCTGATCTCCTTCTTTGAGAAAGTAACAGATTTTTTAGCCAAAGGAAACGCAGTGGCTCTAATTTACCTAGATTTCAGTAAGGCGTTTGATACGGTGCCACATGGGGAATTATTAGTTAAATTCGAAAAGACGGGGATCAATATGAACATTGAAAGGTGGATAAGGAATTGGTTAAAGGGGAGGCTACAGTGGGTCCTACAGAAAGGTGAACTGTCAGGCTGGAGGGAGGTTACCAGTGGAGTTCCTCAAGGATCGATTTTGGGACCAATCTTATTTAATCTTTTTATTACTGACCTCGGCACAAAAAGTGGGAGTGTGCTAATAAAGTTTGCAGATGATACAAAGTTGGGAGGTATTGCCAATTTAGAGAAGGACCGGGATATCATACAGGAGGATCTGGATGACCTTGTAAACTGGAGTAATAGTAATAGGATGAAATTTAATAGGGAGAAGTGTAAGGTTATGCTTTTAGGGATTAATAACAAGAATTTTAGTTATAAGCTGGGGAGGCATCAATTAGAAGTAACAGAGGAGGAGAAGGACCTTGGAGTATTGGTTGATCATAGGATGACTATGAGCCGCCAATGTGATATGGCTGTGAAAAAAGCTAATGCGGTCTTGGGATGCATCAGGCGAGGTATTTCCAGTAGAGATAAGGAGGTTTTAGTACCGTTATACAAGGCACTGGTGAGACCTCACCTGGAATACTGTGTGCAGTTCTGGTCTCCCATGTTTAAGAAGGATGAATTCAATCTGGAACAGATACAGAGAAGGGCTACTAGGATGATCCGAGGAATGGAAAACTTGTCTTATGAAAGGAGACTCAAGGAGCTTGGCTTGTTTAGCCTAACTAAAAGAAGGTTGAGGGGAGATATGATTGCTCTCTATAAATATATCAGAGGGATAAATACTGGAGAGGGAGAGGAATTATTTAAGCTCCGTACCAATGTGGACACAAGAACAAATGGATATAAACTGGCCACCGGGAAGTTTAGACTTGAAATTAGACGAAGGCTTCTAACCATCAGAGGAGTGAAGTTTTGGAATAGCCTCCAAGGGAAGCAGTGGGGGCAAAATATCTATCTGGTTTTAAGATTAAACTCGATAAGTTTATGGAGGAGATGGCATGATGGGATAACATGATTTTGGTAATTAATTGATCTTTAAATATTCATTGTAAATAGGCCTAATGGCCTGTGATGGGATGTTAGATGGGGTGGGATCTGAGTTACCCAGGAAAGAATTTTCTGTAGTATCTGCCTGGTGAATCTTGCCCATATGCTCAGGGTTTAGCTGATCGCCATATTTGGGGTCGGGAAGGAATTTTCCTCCAGGGCAGATTGCAAGAGGCCCTGGAGGTTTTTCGCCTTCCTCTGTAGCATGGGGCACAGGTCACTTGCTGGAGGATTCTCTGCTCCTTGAAGTCTTTAAACCACGATTTGAGGACTTCAATAGCTCAGACATAGGTGAGAGGTTTTTCGCAGGAGTGGGTGGGTGAGATTCTGTGGCCTGCGTTGTGCAGGAGGTCAGACTAGATGATCATAATGGTCCCTTCTGACCTTAATTATCTATTAATCTATGAATCTCTTCGTGGGGCCCAGATGGAATCAGCCCCTAATGATGCCTGGGGGGGGCAGAGGCAGATGGGGAGAGTTAATGCTAATTCATAGATCTGAAGGTCAGAAGGGCTCTTGTGATCCTCTAGTCTGACCTCAGGACATGATAATGTTTATGTGCAGATATAAATAGTCCAGATATTGGATTGTCACCTCTTCCCACACTCCTCAGGCATGGCTTGTCTCCCTTAGCTGAGAGCTCTTCAGAGCCTCGTTGTATTAGTGCTGTGTCAGGGAAATGGTTTGCTCAGCACCTACCCCTGTGGTGCTCAGCCAGATCCCTGCCCCAGAGCACTGCTGCAATAGAAACATGGGATAGGGAAGTGCTGTTTAGCCCAGTCCTACAGGCCTTCCACATCCGGAGACGCAGGAGACTGACATGAAAGAGCAACTTGTGGACAGACGATTAGCATGAGAGGGAGACTCAGGAAAGCTGGGTGCCTCGATGTCCTAGCTGTAAAATCAGGACAATAACAGCCCATTTCTTCTACCCTTTGCTCTCTTGACTCTTTAGACTGTAAACTGCCTGGGGCAGGGGCTGGCTCTCCCTAGCTGTGCAGGCCTAGAATTCTGTAGGAACCTCTGAGCTATTTCAAAGATTTATGAACCACGAATATTTCTCTTCTCTGTGCTGTGGAATAAAACAAATATGTCATGTGTAGCTGGCAAAGCAGTCAATCAGTGACAAGGCAATAAATGCTGCTGAGGTTCTGTGAATGATTATAATTTAAAAATAGAGAAACAAAGAAAAACAGAGCATGAAGAATACACGGTAGATGTTTTCTGAGAAATGAAACTGTGTTGTGTACAAGACTGAAGTCAACTTTCAACTTCTGCTTTCCTTCACGTGCCTGTGAATTCTCTTTCCTGAGTTTCAGGCTCTCTTCTGGCGTGGAGGTGATTTCTTTATGGACCTTTGGGTTTTATTTTTCAGTGGTTTAAAGTCAGCTGAGATAGTCATGTACCATTTGTTTCATGGAAACCCCCCAAATCATTTATTCACATCTGCTATTATCTCGTGCCTCTCACTGTTGGCTCAAGAGTGTCTGGCAAAACTGTCTGCCTCCCCATAGGAGCTACATAAGTGATGTAAAAATTTGTCTTAGGACTACAATGAGTCAGCTGTAGACAGCCGTCTGAGCATGAGAGCAGTTGCTGGTGGGAGCACAGTGTTAGATGATGTCCTCTGTGTTCCTGGATGTATGACCCCTGGCGAGGCACCGGGGATAGGTATGGAACCTGCAACAACTGGCTCTGTAAGCCTGAGCCTCTGCTCCCTGAACTAAAGGCTCAGCACGGGTAACCTCGGCCATATCTCTCTGTGGCCCAGCCCCCATTAGCGGGGGACAGAGCGCAGCACTGAGTGGGTATGAGGAGCTGGACAGCCCCCCAGGCATTCAGAAAGAGGGAGTCCAGCCTCAAAATCATTAGGTTACCTTAGAATTCATGTTAAAAGAAAAAGAGGGTTTCTGTTTATTCACCCTCTGGCTTTTAAGCCTTTAGGGGTCTCATTTCTGAGCTTTCCTCCGCAGCCACGAGGGATAGAAATGTCCCTTATATTTCAAATGAAAGTTGAGATCCTTACCTACTCCCCTGACTCCAGGAGCTGGGGCTTTAAGGAGCACACCAAAGATTTTGAGACTCATGATGAAGTCGTAGGAACTGGCAACACTCTGCTACATTTCCCTTGCAAACCAAGCCCCCTCTGTGCTTTATGCTGCATGCAGTGGGGGTTTCCTACTGCAGATTGTGCACGCTCTCTGCCCTGAGTTTCTGTTCCCCACATGATCTCTTGTTCTTTCCTCCTTGTTGTTTCCAGCTCCTCATGTGGGGGAGCAATTTCCTGCTTATTGTACGTTGGCGGGAGTCAAGCGAGGGATTCGGCTGTCACTGAGTTTCTATGGGTGCAGTGGAGGGACGTGGAGCTGAGCTGAGCAGGGGCCTGAGCTGGAGGGGATAGTGCATTCACAGGCTCCCCCTTTGCGCCTTAGTGCTCCACCGCAGCCTGGCTCCCTCCCCCTGCCCCCAGCCTGCTCCCTCCCCCTCTCCCCACATCTCAAACTGACACCAAGTATAGCTAGAGGGCGGGTGCAATGCTGTCTGCGGTCAGGGCTGTTGGGGAGGAGGCACTGGGGTGGGGGGCATGGAAGAAGCAGAGTTTTACTGGTGGATCCACTGGGCTAGCGTGTGGGGAGTCATATGATTGTATAGGGCAAGGGCCTGAGCAGGTCTGATGGAAGCAGGGGCATGAATGTCCCTCCCCCACAAGCCTCTTTCACTCAGTCCCCCTCCACCACATACATTCCATTCACCCACCTCAGCCCTCTCTCAACTCCAACTCCCACGCACCCTTTGGAGCCATTTGGTGCCCACACATTAGCTGGATGTTTCTGCTAAAATGATCAGCAGCACGGTTGTGACACCTCACTTGCCATCTGTAGGTTCCAGAGTTGACGGCCAGGCTGAAATGAATGAGGGCACTTCCCTCCTTGCTGCACTGCAAACCTGTGTGGACAGCACAGCGGCAGGCACAGTGAAAGCTTTGGTCCTAGAGCAACCAAGGCAGCGTGGCCTAGTGGATAGCAAACCAGATGAGCACTCAGGAGACCTGCATTCTAGTTCTGGCTCTGCCACTGACCTGCTGGTTGAACTTGGGCAATATACTTGCACCTCTCCGTGCCTCAGTTTCCCCAGCTATAAATGGCGATAATGATCCTGACTTCCTTTGTCAAACACTTTGAGATCTATGGCTGAGGAGAGCTACATGTTATTATATTTGATGGCGAGGATCTTGGTCTAATGCTCATTGTGCTGTAGCTGGATAGACACAGTTGTGACTAACAGGGTCAATTAAAAGAAAGCATGTTAGTAAGCTGAAGAAATAGCCCCTGCTGTAGGTCTGGGCCAAGAACTCAGCTCAGAAGAGTGGGGAGAGTACTGGGAGCTTGGCAGTGGAGAAAGGTCAGTGCATGGAGAAAGGAGAAAATGTCTAGCTACAAGTTGAAGCAGGGTTTGGAACCTAACTGAGGATTGTCGGGAGCGTTAGCTGTCTTCAAACAGATTTCACAGCTCTCTCATTTCGGCGTTGTTTGACATGCCTGGCAAATTTCATCAGTGAATAATTCTTCAGTCTGTGGATCCTTCATGAACAAGCCTTTGGGAGTGTTTGGGGCAGATCCTCAGCTGCTGTCAATTGCCATTGCTCCATTTTTAGTTCACTGGAATGCTGATGGAAAGCAAACATCTTGCAAATGCTCATAGGAATTTGTGCTGGGATGCGGTTTTATGCCAGAAATGTTTGCCAGGCCAACTTGACATCTTCCATTTCCCCACTCACCCAGTCAGGGAGTAGAAACAACACCATGTGATTCAGGTGACCAGTTACAGACTGGGAATAACTAAAAGCGAACCATCAAGGATATATTCACTGCTACAACTCCTCCTGGCCACAATGAACAATGCATGTGCTTAACTTGATTTGGTGCCAGAGGGACTACTCTTGTAGGCAAAGTTTAGCATGCGCTCCAGTCTTCACAGGATTGGGCCAAAATAAGTACATGGTGAACAATCTGAAGACTAGGAGTACTTGTGGCACCTTAGAGACTAACCAATTTATTAGAGCATAAGCTTTCGTGAGCTACAGCTCACTTCATCGGATGCATACCGTGGAAACTGCAGCAGGCTTTATATATATACAGAGAATATGAAACAATACCTCCTCCCACCCCACTGTCCTGCTGGTAATAGCTTATCTAAAGTGATCATCAGGTGGGCCATTTCCAGCACAAATCCAGGTTTTCTCACCCTCCACCCCCCCACACAAATTCACTCTCCTGCTGGTGATAGCCCATCCAAAGTGACAACTCTCTACACAATGTGCATGACAATCAAGTTGGGCCATTTCCTGCACAAATCCAGGTTTTCTCACATCCCCCCCACCCCCATACACACACAAACTCACTCTCCTGCTGGTAATAGCTCATCCAAACTGACCACTCTTCAAGTTTAAATCCAAGTTAAACCAGAACATCTCGGGGGGGGGGGGGGGGGAAAACAAGAGGAAACAGGCTACCTTGCATAATGACTTAGCCACTCCCAGTCTCTATTTAAGCCTAAATTAATAGTATCCAATTTGCAAATGAATTCCAATTCAGCAGTTTCTCGCTGGAGTCTGGATTTGAAGTTTTTTTGTTTTAAGATAGTGACCTTCATGTCTGTGATTGCGTGACCAGAGAGATTGAAGTGTTCTCCGACTGGTTTATGAATGTTATAATTCTTGACATCTGATTTGTGTCCATTTATTCTTTTACGTAGAGACTGTCCAGTTTGACCAATGTACATGGCAGAGGGGCATTGCTGGCACGTGATGGCATATATCACATTGGTGGATGTGCAGGTGAACGAGCCTCTGATAGTGTGGCTGATGTTATTAGGCCCTGTGATGGTGTCCCCTGAATAGATATGTGGGCACAGTTGGCAACGGGCTTTGTTGCAAGGATAGGTTCCTGGGTCAGTGGTTCTGTTGTGTGGTATGTGGTTGTTGGTGAGTATTTGCTTCAGGTTGCGGGGCTGTCTGTAGGCAAGGACTGGCCTGTCTCCCAAGATTTGTGAGAGTGTTGGGTCATCCTTTAGGATAGGTTGTAGATCCTTAATAATGCGTTGGAGGGGTTTTAGTTGGGGGCTGAAGGTGACGGCTAGCGGCGTTCTGTTATTTTCTTTGTTAGGCCTGTCCTGTAGTAGGTAACTTCTGGGAACTCTTCTGGCTCTATCAATCTGTTTCTTTACTTCTGCAGGTGGGTATTGTAGTTGTAAGAAAGCTTGACAGAGATCTTGTAGGTGTTTGTCTCTGTCTGAGGGGTTGGAGCAAATGTGGTTGTATCGCAGAGCTTGGCTGTAGACGATGGATCGTGTGGTGTGGTCAGGGTGAAAGCTGGAGGCATGCAGGTAGGAATAGCGGTCAGTAGGTTTCCGGTATAGGGTGGTGTTTATGTGACCATTGTTTATTAGCACTGTAGTGTCCAGGAAGTGGATCTCTTGTGTGGACTGGACCAGGCTGAGGTTGGTGGTTCTCTGTGTATATATAAAGCCTGCTGCAGTTTCCACGATATGCATCTGAGGAAGTGAGCTGTAGCTCACGAAAGCTTATGCTCTAATAAATTGGTTAGTCTCTAAGGTGCCACAAGTACTCCTTTTCTTTTTGCGAATACAGACTAACACGGCTGTTACTCTGAAATCTGAAGACTGGAATTTATTCAAGCAAGGAAGAATTAATAAAAGTCTGAGTGGGCAGATAAGACACGGGCAAAAAAAAAGCAACATTTGGCAAATAAAATTGACTAGAGTCTAATATTGAAATGGTGAATCAAGATGAATTTAGAAAGTTTGTACTTCCAAAACATCATAATTACTAAGGTCAGAGTCTTAGACCTGTCTTGTTTTGTTGCATTCTTTGAGATCTACAAACCCGCATGTTTAAAGATAACCACCAGGCTATTTAAAGTTAGGAAGCTTTAAATCAGGTATGTCCTTATTGACAGGGTCAGATATTTTCCATTGTCATGGAAAAGCACTCCCTAAGTGATCAGCCATTTTTTTATTGCCCATAGAACATAAACATTGAAAAAAAATGATGCAAAGGGAAATAAATGCCTTTTTTTCTCCTCGTCACAATTCAGAAACAGGCATATGGATTTTGCTCACACTTTTCAGAAACATTCAACTTAAGATAACGATCAGTGACAGTAGTATATGAATTAGTATTTAGGAATAGCAAAAATTATGTATGCTATTTAGTTTTCCTGGACAACCGCACCCCTTTCTCCACCATATGTGCAATGCAATGGGAATGACATATGGCACTGGATAGGCTTTGATATTTCTCTGGTTTACACATCTGTCTATTGACGTTACTACAAAATTCTTCATTAAAAATTCTAGTGAATTGTACGAAGTTTTTTTAAACTCTGTTTTTATGATGGAAGTTCTTGGTTATGACTCCATTGTTAAAGTGCGTTCTGAAATGTGCTTAAAATGGGGCATCAAGTCCTGTTTTTCTTTACATCTAACTGGCCTTCTAGTCTGAAACAGTGTTGATTTTTATGCTCTCCGAATATTCTATACAATATCTGTTTGATACCGCTTCATAAAAATTTAACAGGAAGTGTTCAAAATTGGGCAGTGTCTGAAATTTGTCCATGGCAGTCTGACATTTTTTGGTCAACTGGTATCTTCAAAAAAAAAGCATTTTGTATTTACCCAATGGTAGAGAGAGGAATCTTAAGGAGATCTGGTGCAACAGGTTTTTCTGTGTTTATAAATTAGAATTTAGGGTAAGTTTAAGCCATTATTTGTCATAACTGAAAGACTGTGCTCCAGTTGGCAGCTAATGGATAAAACTTGTTGCTTGATAAAATTTCTGTTGTACACATACAATTTTAGAAATCGAAATCAATCAATATTTAGTTGTGCTCTCAGACCTTACCAACAGAGGGCAGGAAATCTTTGGAGCATTCATTCGGCAGCATGTAAATACACCTTTGTAGAGACCACATGTCCATAATAGATTCCAGATTTTTTTTCAAAAACCCCTATATTTTAAACGGATCAAGGTTAAGTGTGAGGTCCCCCACTTCTAAGAGCACGGAAATGCAAGTTATGGGACATCTCTTTACCATGTCCTAATACCCACACAGCATATTTCCACTGCCACTGACTGACTCTGCACTCCCACAAGGAACTTTCTTCTGTCCGAGAAGGAAACAACCCATACACCACACATTGCCCTCCCCCACACTATGATACGCAACCTCCGCTACATCGGGGTTGGCATACGTGCACAGGTTAAGTGTGCCGTGTAGCAGATGTTTGTCAGGGAAGCATGAGGTTAATTTTAAGGTGTTTCATTCCTTTCTGAGGACACTAATTACTGCTGATCTTATAAATTCATTTCAGCCCATGACGGCCAAACTCAAAGAGTGAACGCTCCACCTGTTTATGGTATGATGTTTGGGGGAGGGGGAATTTTTCAAAATCTGGTGGCTAAAGTATTTCTGAACATGGTGAACGTCTCAGGCATTCACTTCCAGAAGATACTGTAGCTCCGTCAAAATGTAGATCAGTACATGAATGCAAGGTATATGAATACTGTGCAGTACTCCAACCTGGTGGTTCAAGGTGCTGAGCCTTTCAGAAAGCTGCAGACGAGAACAACTGGAGATAAACTGGGTTCTTTGTCTCAGTGGAACGATGACTGTTAGTTGCTTCCCATGGGCTTTGTGACAGTTCTCACATCTCATGCATTTACTGTCGGAAAAAATGTTGATGAAACTATTAGTGTTAGAGGAAAGATGTGAAAAAAATGGAAGGCAGTGGTGTCATTTCTTTCCTGTTAGTACTTCTAAGCGCTGCACAGCTGCCTGTCTGAGGTCTTTTACCCAGTAATTAACATTCCATGGAGATCCGATTCCTCTCTCTGTCATCTGTTGATCTAGCTACAGAAATTGACTGGGAGTTTATGATAAGGTTTCCTCAGTGACTTGACTTTGCTGCACCATGGGAAAGTACACAAGGAAGATAAATGGTGGAAGTTAAAACTACATTAGCAATTCAAATAGGTTACAGATTCTCCCCTGTGCCAGAACCTTAATATCACATATGGATTGCTTCTGAAGGCTGCCAGAGATGGCACCACGGCAAAGTCAACATCATCATCCTGGGAAACAGAAGGAGAGGGAAGCCCTTAGAGCTGGGGCAACCCAGAGTGCCTTTCCTACTCCTGAATCAGGCGCAGAGCCGGGATGATGGGGCGTTTTCAGCACCTTGTTTCGATTAACTAGTGTTCAGCAAGTAGATTTATACAGCCCAGGAGGTCACCCTGAAAAAATAATTCTCGGGCCCAAATGGCTTAACATTTAACATGTTTTAAAGGACCATATGGAACGAGTTACTGTCCAGAGTAAAACAAACACTTGTCGCTTACATCCAGTGTTATTGTTAGAAATATTCCATTGTGTGCATTTCTCAGCAGTGTAAAATGTCTGGCCAAATCATGGGATAATGCCAAGGATCACCAACATCCTGTGGTCTGCATCTATTACCATTAACTTGTATGAATTGGCAATCTCATCAGACTAACAGCAAATCCAGCTGTTGATTGCTGACTTGAGCTTGGAAGTACAAGGTCTTCACTTTTAGTTTTGCTTGATGCCGAAGAGGTAACATCAGGAATTCCTAATGACATTCTTGCCAAACCATGACACAAACAGCAAGCTTAGAAGTAGCCTCCGGAGGAAGATATGTCACTATCTGTTTGTTTAGTTGTTCAGAGGGAAGTGTACATCTCTTGGTATGGCTGGAAGATCAGAACATGGTTATCCTGTCCCAAAGGATGGTGGCCAACATTGTCAAACCTGGGGGTTGGGTGGCAGGTTCCTGTAACTATATTTAGGCACCTAAATTAAAGCCACCTGTTTTCCAAATGCTCTGGGACAGCCAGTGGCTCCTGGGACTTAGTTTGGGGTTGTGTGAAAATCGGGCCCCTCTGATTTAGGAGCCTAACTATGGAATGAAGAACCTAATATTAGGCCCCCAGGCCTGGGCATTTTGGCCCACGTGTGTTTTAGAGGGGAAGTTACAACATCCCGAGTGCCTTTGCTCCTAGGAGCTGAGGTTTGGGCTTTCAGCCTCATTCTGCTGCTGAGAGGCACTGCTGACCGGGGAGGACAGATACAAGGAAGGCAAAGTCTCTCTCTTGGCTCCTGTCCCCGTTCCCGTAGCAGCACCACGGTACTTTGAGCTCAGTGGCACCATCTGTGTGTGGACAGCAGCTGCCCCTCTTGACCCTGCTGGTGGCCTGTGCACCGGCGCAGCATGGGAGGCCCAGGGACCTGCAGCATCTTCCACCCAGGTGTCCCACCACAAGGCTCTTGGCAGGGCACAGGGCACCCTACGGAGGAGAAATGTGGAGCTGGGGGGGAGCAGTGGAGACAGGGAGACCAAAGGAGAAGGGGAGGTGCCAGCACCAGAGTGGCAGGATGGGCGTGTTCCTAGCACTTTCGAAGCTCTGAGAGTGGCGTGGGGCAGGGAGCCAGTGCCGAGAACCGGGGGTGGGACAGAAGCAGGGCTACCAGCCTGTACGAAGGGAATGCTGCAGGCCGCTCGCAGAGGAGAAATCCCTCAGCACTCATTAACCTGTGGCACTCATTGCCACAAGAGATTGCTGAGAGTTTAGGTAGATCAAATCCAGAAAGAGGCATAGAGAGAACTGCCAGACCCACCACTGGTAGATACAGAAGTAAGGCTATAAACCCAAAGCCAGCCTCTGACTACCAGGGGTCAGGGAGGAGGTTCCTTATAACTAGCCCTGGCCCTAGAAAGACTAAGATAAAGGGTAGAAAGACCCCTAGAGTAGCTGTGTCATCTCCCTGCTCAAGCAGAACCTGCATAAGGTGAGCGACTTTGTTCCCTATCGTGTTATAAGCCCCAAGCATTAGAGTTTCCACCCAATTCCTTTGGGAGATTTCTCTACAGCCTATTTGCACCCTGGTAGCATCTAGGAACCTGTGTCAGGGATCAAGGCCCCATTCTGGTGGGTGCTAGCCAGACAAATAACAAAGTGATCCCTACCCCCGAGATCTCACAGTTGAGGTGTTAGGCAGGGCAGGTGGCAAAACCGACCATTTACCCACCAGTGCCAGATGGGACTGAGCTGTAAGTGTCGGGCAGAGGAGGGCTTCGGGGGTGTGTGTGTGTGGGGGGGTGTTAAGGAGGATAAAGTGGTGGGTTTACAAACTTTAACCGTGAAATTCCTGGTCACCAGAAGATATTTGTTCTCTTCTTCCTTTCATCCAGCTGTTTCGGTCAGTAGTTATAGCTCCATGTCCCCCCCAACAGCCCCCCTGTTCCTCCTTGGGGTTCATGCCCTACAGGCATTGGCAGACTCCTACGCACGGCCCACCCACTCCCTTACTCCTCACTTAGTCGACACCAAAGTCATTATTAACCCTTTGAATCCTTCCTCACAAATCAGTCCCCCCCAGTCCGCAGTTGACTTTGATGCTCTTCCCTAAGCGCCCTCCCATCACCCTGGTAACGCAAAGTGAGGGATTCAGCAGAATACTCCAGAGCTTCCCACCTCTGACATCCACAATTTGGGGCAAAGACAAAAGATCTTCAATGGGGTAACCTGGAATATGCAGAAGGAAAGAGCGAAGTGTGTGTGGGGGAGCAGGAGTGGGAAGAAAAGACCTCAGTAGGGAATAGAGGGGGAAACAGACTGCAAGAGGCAGCTGATGGGGGAGGGAATCCAGGGCCCATGGAGTTCAGGGGCCAGTATGAGAGTCTGGGGAAACAGAGAAAGGAGAAGGACTCCAAGGGCCAGAGGGGAACAACCCTGGAGCCAGCAACTCAGGGAGGGAGATAGGGTGGTGGGAGGGGGTAGGCATCAGGGCGAGAGAGGTGAGGGAGAGATGTGGAGAGGGAGGGGAGAAGGAGGGGAGATGGGAAGGGAGAAAGCCAAGGGAAGAGGGTAGAATAGGAAAGGGGACCAAGGAAAAAAACAGAAATTAGGGCGAGGAGAAATGCAGCTGGGTGGGAAACAGAGAGCAGGAGAGAAGAGAATGATGGGGAAGTAAAGGAAGGGAAAGGCAAACAAACACAGATGTGCACTCACACAGATATGCAGTGACACACACACATGTATTAACACACAGAGACATGAACACACACACGTATTCACACACACACACGCAGACGTACACGTGGACACACACAGAGACACACACACACGCAGACAGACGTACACGTGGACACACACAGAGACACACACACGCAGACAGACGTACACGTGGACACACACACACGCAGACAGACGTACACGTGGACACACACACACACAGACGTACACGTGGACACACACAGAGACACACACATGCAGACGTACACGTGGACACACACACACAGAGACACACACACGCAGACATACACGTGGACACACACACACACACGCAGACGTACACGTGGACACACACAGACAGACGTACACGTGGACACACACAGACAGACACACACACACAGACGTACACGTGGACACACACACACACAGACGTACATGTGGACACACACACAGAGGCACAGACGTACACGTGGACACACACACAGAGACACGCAGACAGACGTATACGTGGACACACACACACACGCAGACGTACACGTGGACACACACACAGAGACACACACACACAGACGTACACGTGGACACACACACACAGACACACACACGCAGACGTACACGTGGACACACACACAGACGTACACGTGGACACACACACACAGAGACACACACACACGCAGACGTACACGTGGACACACACACACACGCAGACGTACACGTGGACACACACACACAGAGACACACACAGACAGACGTACACATGGACACACACAGACAGACACACACACACAGACGTACACGTGGACACACACACACAGAGGCACAGACGTACATGTGGACACACACACAGAGACACGCAGACAGACGTACACGTGGACACACACACACACGCAGACGTACACGTGGACACACACACACACAGAGACACACACAGACAGACGTACACATGGACACACACAGACAGACACACACACACAGACGTACACGTGGACACACACACACACAGACGTACATGTGGACACACACACAGAGGCACAGACGTACACGTGGACACACACACAGAGACACGCAGACAGACGTACACGTGGACACACACACACAGAGGCACAGACGTACACGTGGACACACACACAGAGACACACACACACAGACGTACACGTGGACACACACACACACACACACAGACACACACACGCAGACGTACACGTGGACACACACACACACAGACGTACACGTGGACACACACACACAGAGACACACACACACGCAGACGTACACGTGGACACACACACACAGAGACACACACAGACAGACGTACACATGGACACACACAGACAGACACACACACACAGACGTACACGTGGACACACACACACAGAGGCACAGACGTACATGTGGACACACACACAGAGACACGCAGACAGACGTACACGTGGACACACACACACACGCAGACGTACACGTGGACACACACACACACAGAGACACACACACGCAGACGTACACGTGGACACACACACACGCAGACGTAACTCATACGTGCACGCACACACACTGACGCGTGCACAGTCACACAGACACACACTCACACACACACAAAGCTTCAGGGTTTGGAAGGTGGCTGTTGCTGGCTCTAGCCTGTGGGTTGGGGGGGCCTCCCGGAGCAATTCACTATTTCGTGTCGTATTTCATGATTGCCAGTCTTTTTGCCGTCTTGTCTGGGTAGGTGGGGTGCCGGTGACTTCTTCCTCTGGGGCATCACCAGCCTGGCCACCAGCCCTGACACTTGGCATTGACACGCTGGGGCCTTGCTCTGCATTCCCGGTCCCAGCCTCCTGCGCCCAGGCTGCACGTGCTGTGACTGTTAATGCGTCAGCTCCGTCTAACAGAGAGGAAGGAAAAGCTTCTCTTCTTTCCCCAGAAGAGACCCCTCTAGCTGCTGAGGAGCAGACTGACATCCCCTGTCGGGAGCACGGTCTGGTGCTATTGCAGGAGAAGGACGCTAGCTGGGATGCACGGCCTGGGGCCGGGATGCAGGTAAGATTGCAAGGGGATGGTTCCACGTGCGGAGGTCTCTGAGGGTAATTCAACAGGCCCCAGGGGGGAGGGATGAGAAACTGGAAGCAATTTAGCTGGCACCATTCCTGCCCCTACAGAACACTGTTATTTCCCCACTTTTTTCTCTCCTTCCAAGAGCCCGCTTTTGCTTTTGCTTATCTGAGAAGAAAGGAAAACAAGCCAAATAAACATTCCAATGACAGTAAGGACAACTTTGTAGAAGAGCAGGAAGCGGTGGAGGATGATGCCACTGGTGAGTGATTTGCTAACTCCAGGAGAAAGCCTGATTTCTGTGGAGCACAGACAACCAGATGCACGTCACGCGGAAGAAATCTCTGCTGTTTCCGAGAAAAGCATGAGCTGCGAAAGCAAAGACGCCTGAACAGCACGAGCAATCTGAAAGCAAACTGGTTAGTCTCTAAGTGCCACAAGTACTCCTTTTCTTTTTGCAAACACAGACTAACACGGCTGTTACTCTGAAAGCACCATAGTGACTGGAGAGAGAGAGAGAGAGAGGCCCTACGGCACCAGCTCTGATGTCTGCCTGCCAACGTGAGATTGTTCTCTGCAGCATATTCTCAAGGACTCCAAAATAATCCAAGTGAAGAAGGTCCCACCACCTCCCCTGGGAGACCATTCCAGTCTAAACGGCCTCATTCTTAGGAAAATGTTCCTCATCTAGCTAAATTTCCTCCCTCTGCTTCTAGTTATACTCCTGACTCCCAATTCTACTTAGAAGCCGAGGCCCCACTGTACAAACTTATAACAAAGAATTTACACTCTAAGTAGATTCCTCTCTCTTCTTGGTATTTGTCCCCTTTTACTCCTTAAAGACGATATTAGTCACCCATAAGCCTTGTGACACACATTTTACTTTTTGAAAATCTTTCTGTATCAGGCATCCTCTCTGTGCCCTTTATCATTTGTGTTGCCCTGAAATTACCTACCTTAACACCTGGTAGTGCCCTGGAAATTCAAATTCTTGAGGCTGAAACAAACTTTATTTAATTAAAACTGAATTTTTTTAAAAAGCGTGAGTGACAGTTAATGCTGAATTTGGGGTACAAGGATTCTACCTTTCCCCTTCCATCAACCCCAACCACAGGGCTCTGCATTGATGGACAGAATTTTGGGGCTACACTTCCCTTCTGAGGTTGTTGATGCAGGATGTTACTCAGCTAGTAGGGTCACTCTTCAGCAATGCAAAACTGGTCCTGGGCCCAAAGGAGAAAGGACGGTCCAATGGTCAGCCCCTTAGCCTAGTACTGGGAGATGTGAGCGCAATTCTGTGCTCTGCCACAGACTGGCCATGTGACCTTGGGCAAGTCACTTATTCTCTTTATGGCTCAGTTCTCCCGCTGTATTATGGGGAGATAGCACCGGCCTACTTCCCAGGGGTGTTGTGAGGATAAGTGCATTATAGGTTGTGAGGCACGCAGATTCTACAGCGACAGGGGCCTGACAAAGAGCATCGTTCGAAGGGCTGAGCACTCTAAAGTCCAGGATTGTGGATGGGCCAAATCTAGACTCCTGAATGGCAGCCCAGGGAACTGCCCCTGGGCCAAGCCATGTGAGGCTGTTCCAGCTACTCTATCACACAGAGCTCCCTGATTCTTTTATAAAAACCTTTGCTCTTTAACCTGTATCAACATGCAGCATTGAGGTGCTTCCACATACAGGTCAGATGACTCCTCAGTGCATTAGAGTAGGAATTCATGGCCAGGCTCTCTGCAGAATTTCGAAAGTGACTAGTGATTTATACTAGCTGAGAATCATAGAACTGTAGGGCCCTCAAAAGCTCATCAACTCTAGACCCCATGCAGACGCAGGACCAAGTAAACCTAGACCCTCCCTGGCAGGCATTTGTCCAACCGGTTCTTAAATACCTGCAGAGAGGGAGATTCCGCAGCCTCCCTTGGAGCCTGTTCCTGTCCCAGAGCTTAACGACGCTGAGAGTTAGAAAGATTTTCCTAATATCCAACCTGAACCTCCCTTGGTGCAGGTCTGGCCTTCTGCAGTAGTAATTTATACTATAGCACAGTACATGTTTCACCTTGATCAATCGGTCTGTCAGCCCTCACAGAGAGATCACCGATCATTCATGTTGTTCTAGCCAGTCCTTCAGCCACCAGCTGGCCAGGGGCACCGGACACCCGATCAGCATAGCGTACTGCAGCCTAGAACCCCTGAGCAATCCACCAACCTCCATCTCCCACGTAGCTGGGATTACAGGCACGTGCTACCACTCCCAGTGGTACACTCAGTTAATGTGGAAAAACTTAAATATATGCTCTAAAGCGTGAAAAGTCTGCTCTGTTTTATGACAGGTTTCAGAGGAACAGCCGTGTTAGTCTGTATTCGCAAAAAGAAAAGGAGGACTTGTGGCACCTTAGAGACTAACCAATTTATTTGAGCATGAGCTTTCGTGAGCTACAGCTCACTTCATCAGTGAAGCTGTAGCTCACGAAAGCTCATGCTCAAATAAATTGGTTAGTCTCTAAGGTGCCACAAGTCCTCCTTTTCTTTTTGCTCTGTTTTATGTGATCCAAACTATAGGAGGGGACTACACAGATGATGGGACAATTTCTCTAAAACAAATAAACATCAGGTACTTTACTTTTATTTAAAGAAAGGCCACCATGACAGCCACACATGCTTAGCACACATTGGGAATACACTTGGCGCTAAACTGAACAGACGGCAAACAGCTCATACTGTCATCTGTACATTGCATCTCTTTGGAATGCCAAGTGCCTCATTTACATATAGATGTTACACATTGCAAATCTGAGCTCTCCTACTTTGTTATTCTTTTGGGAAAACTGGCTGTGTTTAATTAAATAGTTCCAACCCCCCCCCCCCCTCATCTCCCCAGCTTTTAGGACTGTTGCACTTTAGCTAAAGTTAAGACAACTCACTATAGTTAGTTGAAAAGGGCTGCCTCGCTCATCTGTGCAGGACACAGCACTTTCTTGGAGGCTGTGGAACCAACTTCCCCAAGAACTAAGCACCATCACTAACCTCACCCCCTTCCTTTCCACGTGCCAGGAGCATTTCTTTACCTCTGTCTCTAACATAAACACAGAGCAGCATGGACATTAAATAAAATCCCCTAACCTTCCACCCCACACCCTTCTTCCTGGGGAAAGGAAAAATGCACCACATGTGATGGGTGTTAGTCATATTGCTTACTGCATGTTTGGAAGGTGCTCAGATAATGCGGTGAAGGGGGCAATATAAGAACCTACATAGAACAGGAAAAAATCCAAAACCTGGAAGGAGTATGTACAAAGATCTCAGCTGAGGAATGGATTTGTTCATAGATATGTATCTGAATCTGTGCAAACTAGTCTCTGGATTTTGAAAGGAAAAAGAGAACATTTTCAAACTCTTCATCCAGGATTTAGGCTATACATATTGTATTCCTCTAAAGGGGAAGGGGAAGAATTGGGATTGCTTTAAACCAACCTCAGTTTGTCAAATTCTCTTGCAATGGTTTCCCGCTGTCCTGTGTTTGTTTAAAGGATGCAGTTGCCGAGGCTGCCATGATGTCATCATGCTCAGGCTAGTTCTGTGGCCTGTGTTGTGCAGGAGGTCAGATTAGAGGATCACAGTGATGGTCCCTTCTGCCCCTGGAAGCTATGGATCATGTCTCTCCCCTCTTCCACAAGAGACTGGGCAGTTTGCATGAGCAAAGGGACCAGCTCCGTATGGCTAATGTAAGCACATCTTCCCACATGTATAAACAACGGGTGAGATTTTCATAAAGAAAAGGAGTACTTGTGGCACCTTAGAGACTAACAAATTTATTTATTTATTTATTTTCATGAAGTTGCTAGATTTCCACTCCATACAGCTAAATTCAATGCCTTGCATAATGACAGGTTCAGAGTAGCAGCCGTGTTAGTCTGTATTTGCAAAAAGAAAAGTGCCACAAGTACTCCTTTTCTTTTTGAGAATACAGACTAACACGGCTGCTACTCTGAAACCTGAGATTTTCATAAGAGCCTGAGTGATTTAGGTGCACAAGTCCCATTGAGAGCACTACTAACTAACATAGGCACGTTGGAAAATCCCACCGGACCCAGCCGAGTTGAGGCATTCTAGCCATGCTGGTCAAGATTTTCAAGAGAGACAAATGATACTTGGTGCTTCACTTACGTGGGGCCCTGACTGTCAGAGTGCTGAGCCCCCACCTGTGAAAATCAGACCCGCCCCCGTCAATGCTGATGGGGTTAAGGTGGCTGGATGGGCCAACTAACCACATAGGCTGCACCTGGAGGGGAGCCAGGGCTCAATATTTAATTAAGGGTGAAGCTCACCTGAGCAGGCACAAGTGGGGCTTCTATAAAGCTAAGGAGCTGAGAACAGTGGGGGGAAGTAGTTTGCAGTTGTGCCCTGAGAGGAGGAGGGGTGCTGGAGGCTCCTGGGTCTGGAAGGAGCCCTGGGGAGTGGAGGAAGCTTGCACATGCCAGCAGATGGAAGGAGGGAGTAGGACAGAGTGCAGGCTGGTAGTAACCAGGTCTGGGAGTAAGTAGAGCCCAGTTGTGGAGCACAGGGTACCTGGGCTGGAACCCGGAGAAGAGGGCAGGCCTGGGTGCTGCTGGTGGGGATATGGCACAGTTTGGATGTAGGGCTGTGTGGACTGGTGGAGGGACAGCTTGTCCTGAGAGACGTTGATAGAGAGCCAAGCCACAGAGTGAGCAGTTGAGCCACAAAGAAGATGAGGACCCTGGAGGGTGAGACTGAGACAACAGGCTGGGCAATCCGCAAGGAGTGTCTGACCAGCAATGACCTAATCTCTGGATGAGGCACGTGCCAATGGTGAGTAGTGAACCCTGCTACCCTTTAAGGAGTCTCAGCCAAACCCTGCAGCACCCAAAATCATAGTCAGCCTGGCCACTAGGCATTAGCTGAGTTCTTTGTTGCTGTTTCTATTCTGTTAAGGTCTGGCACTGCCAGCAGAGCTCTTGGCCGCTTTCTGCCAGTGCTGTGCAAACACACTAGGAGGAGACAGTCCCTGCTCCAGAGAGCTGACAAACTCAACAGGCAGACAGGAGGGTGGTGGGAAAGAGACCATGGGGGCAAGTGATTTGCCCAAGGTCACTCAGCAGGTCAGTGTCAGAGCCAAGTTCTCCTGACTCCAGCCTGGTGTTCTATCCACTAGGCTGTACTGCCCTCATGGTGCACTTAACTAGCACTTACTGGCACAGGTAGCCTTCCCAAGCCACCCTCAAGAGCACCTCTGGTGTCTGTGAAACTGTTTGTGTGCCATTTCATGTCCTCCTGCTATGGACCCACTGAAAGGCAGTGCAGTGAAAGCATGCTAAACTCTGCCTGAAGCTGGGCAAAGCTGCTGTTGTTGAAACCCATTTGTGGGTTTTTCCACCTATCTTGATTTCTGTGCGGTTCTCCCCTGGAGCAGGATTTGAACCCACTGTAGCAAAGGTGAGCTTAGAATTAAGCTGGGGATTGTAACTGCACTCTCTGCCCAGGTCTTTTTAGCCTGCCCGGGGCTTACAAGGGACTGACAAAGGCTTACAGAGGCTTCTTTGCCTTCTGTGTAATGTGTCCTGCAGGCATGAGGTTCATTACAACACCATGGTGCAGCCCAACACTCAACTGCAAACACGGTGTGACTATCCATCTAGCTCAGCCAGAAGTCATGGGCTTGCTACAAGAACCAGTGGCCTGCGCTATGCGGGTAGTGGGACTCGGTGCTCACAGCAATCCTTTCTGGCCCAGAAATCTATGGAAGAGAATAGTTTTGCTCAGCGTTTCAACAAAAAAAATTCTCAGGATCACAAATTATTTTGTGTAAATCTCCGCTGATTCAATTTCACTTTTCAGAGCCAATGCAAGTGGAGTCTGGCATGAGTTTGGGTTACCAGCTAGACGTTCAAGACCATTAGTCTCATAATTTAGCAGGATCACAGATGCATCTTCATTTTCACCTGTGTGTCTATCTGTGTCTTTATCTATAGTGATAAAAAAACTTCACTGTGGAAGTAGTTAAGATTGCTACTAGACACAAAACAAGGAGATGAAAAATTAAGCCACCGAATAGTACCTATGTAGTGCTTCTTTCCCAAGCACACCCCTTTCCAAACAATTTCCTCCCAGTGCTTAGTTGTGGATCTTTAATGTAGTGCTTTGTTGTGTTGTGATGGGGCAGTTTGCTAAAGGGAGCAATAGAAGAGCCCTATCCCTAGAGGACCAGGGAAAGCTGCAGCCACTGAGGGAAAGGATTTTATCCATCAGCAGCTGCACGTAAAACCTTCTGTTAAAGAATAAAATCTGGCAGAAAAGTGTAGGCACTGACTGAAATTGTTTTAAGTGTACAATGGAGAATAAACATCCAATTTGGGTGAGTAACAGCTAAAAATGATCCTCAATCCAAATATACTTTTTTTTTTAAATTACCCATTGCTTTAAATCTCCTCAAGATTAATCTCTCCACCAACTCTTCTGTAGATGGTTTTTAAAAAACATCAGTGAACAAAAAAGTGTGGGACTGCCTCGGTCACATTTCATCCACAGCCCAATTTCAAACACTTCCTATTAAACGTGTGAAAAGAAACAAACCAAAAAAAGCACAGAACATTCAGAAGGAATGAAAACCTAGACTACGGGAAATTTCACATTGAAAGGTCAGTGAGATGTAGTGAAACAGGAATGTATGCCCCATATTAAGCCCTTTTCAGAACATGATCTTAACTATGGTGTCACAAACAAATGTATCCATTGTTATATATTAAAATATAGTACAAGGTAGGGTGATTAAATAAATTCAAGGAAAAATAATAGTTCTGTTTGTGAACAAAACTATTCAAGGCATTAGGGTGCAATGATCAATATTTCCCCTTATCTCTTAGCGCAACCTTGGGAATATGTTGTTTTCAGTAATGTTCATGTTGCTTTTTCAGTTCCTGCCATATCATTTTACTTAAGACGACTTTTATTGTTTTTCCAATCTATTAGCCTCCTGAAAAATGAAAATGCTTCTTTACTTATTTGTAGCAGGAGTGTCTGAATACTTCATTATAAACACCTAAACTGACCCAGAAACCCTGTTTTGTAGCCTTGTGACAATAACATGATTTAATCATAGGATGCAAAATAAACAAGATTTTAGACTAAGGATGCAAAACCCTTTATACATCCAATTTAATCAAATGCTTTCTCTCTATAAAACACATTAATTTATGACAAAGGTGCATATCTGCTTTTTGGCAATGCACAGGCTAGTCTACTAATGTAATTTAATGTTAAATATTGGTTTGAAGGAAAACTCTTTCTACAGAGCTTTATGCTCCTGAAATATTCACTACAAGAGAGGTTGACACCGCAATAGATCCAGCTGGGTTTCTTTTTTTTTGGGGTGGGGAGGGGGAGGGGTTGACTTTCATGGTTAAAGCCATACGAAAATCTTTGCACAGGATGTAATCAACCTCATATTTACAGAGAAACATTGAGAAATTGCCTTCAAGTGCCAAGAAATACAAGTCGTTTACAAATCAGCTCTTCCTAATGTCCACTCAGTTCAACCCACATCATTAAATGAGATGCATTTCTCAAAATGAAAGTAGGACATTCAAAAGCACAGGGGGAAAAAACACACACTATATTTATATATTTGATTCATAGAAGAGGCAGACACTCAGAAATAGCAGCACGCTCTCCAGGCCCTGACATGCTGAAGGTTTAACATCAGTCAATTTATAAAGCCCAAACAGCAGACGATCAGTGATAAAATGATAATTTTGCAACATTTTTCTTTCGGTCAGTCAAAGTTTCTGTTTCTCTAGCAGTAATCGGGTTCAATTCTGTGCCTCTCCCTCAGAGATCCCCACCCCAATCTCTCTTCAGACACCCATGGCTCCAGGTGCTCAGCTTTCCTTAGGAGAGCCGGGAAACCCAATGTCTAAGTTATATATTCAGAGAAAACACTTGCATTGCTTTTCACTTACCGCTGTCGAGTCTCAGTAGCTGTGTGTAAGGACCTCGTACGATAGCTTCTCTCAATTTGCCCGAAAGAAAGGAGCTTGTCCTTTAAGTGTCTCTAAACATGGTTTGCATAGCTGGATCTCAGCTTATCTGTGCTTTTCTGCTTTTGCTTCCATACATGGATCTGTTCCCAACAGTAACTCCAAGCTGTCGAAAAGAAGCTATCTGGCAGCTTTCGGCTTCATCCAACACAAATCATGATGATAAAAAAAATCCTTTCTGCCTGGTATTTTTACACCCCCGACCCCCTGCCACAACGTCTTTTTCAAATTAACTTGAAGATTACATATTTCCTTTTCAGTGCATGCTGAACAAATCATTGCAGGCTAGTATATGCAACCATAAAAAAAATTGATGCTTAGGTTTATATTGTATTTAAAATGGCTTCAATCTCCTGCAAATCTTGACTGTTTGCCCACAACTTCTCAAAATATGTGCACGGTAATTGTTAGGATGGGGTAAATACAAATTACAAAGACAGTTTTATTTTTTAATTTATGGGTTCACATCCCTTTATTTCCAAGAATACTTTTCACTTTCCTTATAGGTCAGGGGTTTGTATGTTTGTGCCTTGGAAGGATTTCAACCTAATACATATCCTGTCTGTTGCAGCAGAATGTTAAGAGTCTCCTCTCTGAGGAGAGACAGAGAATGCACAGGAGAAATGTGACAGGCAGCTCCCAGATTAGTAACAGTAGCAGCCGTTAGTGTTCCACTTGATACTATAGGAGCGCCACACTGGGACGTATAAATGCCTCAAACCTTGAAGAATGGAAACCACCGTTTGGGACAGTCCCAGTGCATTTGTCTATAAATAAAGGAGGGAGGGAATCCTCCTCTTTGGCCACCCCTTTGTCGGCTCACACTGGGAGGGGTTGACCCAGCCCTATGTCAATACGATGGTCTAGTTGCAGAGTTCAACATCCAGTGCCGGGAAGTGAGAAATCTAAGGTAGAGCATATCACCTTAGTCCTACCCCCTTGCTGCCGTGCATTCCCTATAGCATTCAGAAGTGAATGCTAAGGAAAGCACCGGGTGCAATGCTAAGACTGGATTGGCTGTGTAAAGATTTGGTTATATCTGTACCATGCTGTCCGGATCGCTACCTATATTAGGGCACAATCCTGCAAGGTGCTGAGCTCTCTGGCCTGAACCAGCAAAGCACTTAGACACATGCTTTATTTTAAGCATGTGTGTAGTCCTACAGAGGTCAAGGGGACAAAGTTAAGCAGGTATTTAAGTGCTTTGCTGGTTCAGGCCAGAGTTCTTCGCTCCGTGCAGGACTGAAGTTTGCTTTGCTTCTAGGGCCGTACATGACCCCATCACTTATGTATCTTAGCACCTCAGTCTTGAACGTATTTATCATCGCAGCACTGCAAGGTTGGATCATCCTACCTGCTTCAGTACTTTGGCCCACCCCCCACACATACTGGGGACCAATCCACCATCAGCCCTCACGTTGTCCATTAAAGGGGAGGAGTATACTGGGACATAGAATCATAGAATAACAAAGTTGGAAGGGACCTCTGGAGGCCGTCTAGTCCAACCCCCTGCCCAGAGCAGGACCAATCCCAACTAAATCATCCCAGCCAGGGCTTTGTCAAGCCTGACCTTAAAAACTCCTAAGGAAGGGGATTCCACCACCTCCCTAGGTAACGCATTCCAGTGTTTCACCACCCTCCTAGTGAAAGTTTTTCCTAATATCCAACCTAAATCTCCCCCACTGCAACTTGAGACCATTACCCCTTATCCTGTCATCTGCTATCACTGAGAATAGTCTAGATCCATCCTCTTTGGATCCACCTTTCAGGTAGTTAAAAGCAGCTATCAAATCCCCCCTCATTCTTCTCTTCCGTAGACTAAACAATCCCAGTTCCCTCAGCCTCTCCTCATAACTCATGTGTTCCAGTCCCCTAATCATTTTTGTTGCCCTTCGCTGGACCCTCTCCAATTTCTCCACATCCTTCTTGTAGTGTGGGGCCCAAAACTGGACACAGTACACCAGATGAGGCCTCACCAGTGTCGAATAGAGGGGAACGATCACGTCCCCCGATCTGCTGGCAATGCCCCTACTTATGCATCCCAAAATGCCATTGGCCTTCTTGGCAACAAGGGCACACTGCTGACTCATATCCAGCTTCTCGTCCACTGTCACCCCTAGGTCCTTCTCTGCAGAACTGCTGCCGAGCCATTCGGTCCCTACTCTGTATCGGTGCATGGGATTCTTCCATCCTGAGTGCAGGACTCTGCACTTGTCCTTGTTGAACCTCATCAGATTTCTTTTTGCCCAATCCTCCAATTTGTCTAGGTCCCTCTGTATCCTATCCCTACCCTCCAGCGTATCTACCTCTCCTCCCAGTTTAGTGTCATCTGCAAACTTGCTGAGGGTGCAATCCACACCATCCCCCAGATCATTAATGAAGATATTGAACAAAACCGGCCCAGGAGCATCCTCCAGCCTGCCTCTTTAGAAGTTTCGGTTTGCAGAGCCCTGTAAGAAAGTGCCCGTGGCTCCCCAGTGCACATGTGGGGAGAAAGGTGCCAGGGCTCACATTTCTTGTACTGTTAAAGGCAAGTCTCTGTCAGGCTGGGCTCTCCTGCTTTGAAGAGCATTTGGTTGAAGAGGAGACAGTAAGGGGAAGAGGAAAGGAAGTAGGGGAGACAGATCCAGTCCAGCACATGCAATATTTGTATCCATGTCCACTTGAAATTTAAAATTAGATACTAGACCTAGATACAGTGAGAACCAGCCTCTCACTCAAGCCATTATTAACTGGCCAGTGCTTTGTGCCCTGCACAGGGGGTCGCAGAGATGTGGAGGAGGAGAGGGGAGTGGTCTAAGCCAGTGGGTCTCAACCCATGATCTAATCAGCACACAGCTGTGACCCATGTGACATCCTCAGGGCCAAACAGGCAGTATATATTTATTGTGTGGATGCGGCCCATGTAAAACACAGCTGCACGTGCGCCCTGCAATGGTAGGTAGGTTTAGAACCACTGGCCTAAGCTAAGGGATCCATTCAGGCAGAAGGAGCAGAGGGGAGACGGAGAGAGACGTTCATGTGTGAAGCTGGCCCTGGCGCTGTAGGCAGAGCGGAAGGGAACAGCCGTGACGTGAGAAGAGACGAGCAGGTGAAATGAGGGTACTTATTTAGATGCCTAAAGATGAATTTAGGTGTCCAACTTTAGGTCCCTTGTATTGAAAATGCAGCTGCAGGCCTGGTTTCTTTGATTAGCTGGGAGGGAGAAGAAATGATTTTTTTTACTCAAGCTCTTTCACACTCTTAATTCTTTGTTTTGAACACCTGTTGAACTGAAACACTTGGCCCCCCACATCCCTAAATGGCCCCCTCAAGGATTGAACTCACAACCCTGGGTGTAGCAGGCCAATACTCAAACCACTGAGCTATCCCTCCCCTGTTTTTGCTGGACAGTGCATAGAGATGTACTTGAACTAGCTTCATAATAGCTGAGTGTAAAGGAAGAAAGCAAGATGTGGCAGTTAGATGTGGGGAAAACCTGCCTAATATTGTGCTTTCTGAGAATTAGTATGTAATTGTGCCCTTAGAAATTGCAGTGTAAAGCATCCATGCACAAGGGGCAGAGTTAGGGTTAAGCAGCCAACCTTATTACTGGCATTTCCAAACTTCTGAGTGCTGTGTTAACATTTTTGTAACTTGGGATTTAGTACAGAATGTGTAAAAACGTTGTCATGTTTTCCATGGATCACTCTTCCATTTGTCACATCCCAGAAATTTGCTGGGAGAGGTGAAGTTGGAGTCGAAGCTTACAGGTCATAAGGTATCAGGAGTTTTCGCAGGCAAATGAAAAAGACAATGTGTCACTCAAGGAGGATTTAATAAAAAAAAAAAACAGAGCAAACAGCAATACATGAAAGGGAAAAGGAAAATGGCATTTACCTGTCTTCTTTCTTCAAGTTTCTGTTACTTCCTAAACTTAGTGACAGAGCACAGGTCAAAACCCCTGATGCTCCAACCTGTGACTGCATGAATGAAGACCCAGCTCGGCTTCAGTGTTTTGTCAAGAAGAAGGTGGCAGACCTAGGGCATGAAGCCTGGCCTACAATTAGTGACTTAGTGCTAACATTGGCAGATCATCAGCAGTGACTGTTATAATACATGGTCCAGTTGTATGACCCTTCGCTGTCCTGCGTCCTCTGCTATGAATTCATTGAATGAGTCTGCTCACCTTGAGTCACTGTGGCAGACTCAGAACCAGAATAATGATCATTAATAAGGAGGAGAACTAATTGAAGACAATAGTTAAGGCCAGGGCTTAAATTCAGCCAGAGCTGTGTGGAGCCAAGCTCCAGTAAATATTTTCAAACCCCGTGGAGTTGTTATAGCGTGGGGGGCGGCTCTGGGAAATACTCTATGCCCTGGCTCAGGCCAAGTAATGTGGTTTCCCCAAGGGCACTTAGTAAGGGGATGTTTACTTCTATCCTTGTTCATGGGTTAACCACATTCTCACTGACTGACCTCAATGGCAGTGTTACTGGCCTAAAATGTTAGGGATCAGATCCTCAGCAGGTGTAAACTGACGAGGCTGCACTGAAATCAACAGAATGACCCCATTTTACACCAGTTCAGGATCTGGCCCTATATCTTGTTAGCAACGTTTTATCTATATCTTTTGTCCTTCTTTCCCTTCCCCACTCCCTCTGACTCTCGCTGGGACAGCCGAGCCGGCAGGAGAGGGAGGCATGACAGACATCAGTACAACAGAACACAGCAACACTCTCTCTGCCAGTCTAAACAATGCCCTTTCGGTGCTTGCTGTCCAAACACAGGCAGCTGCTGCAGGGTGCCGCAGGTTGCATGAGGGCTGCTGGCACCAAGAACAAGCATGCTGCTCGTCCTGCCACTGGCTTTGTCTCTCTCAAGTCCTGAGACCAACTTGGCTATAACAACACTGCAAACCAGCTTCACCAAGTCAGGCCCCTATTTCAACCAGCTACGAACTAGGGCTTCCCTGGCTGTGGCCCAGTTCCCAGGCGTGCCTCTCTCTGAACAGGAACAATGTGATTCTTGCAGCTCTGAGGTAACAGGCAGCTGTAACGCACCAACTCCATCCAGGCTGACATCACCACCTCATTTTGCATTTTCCATGCAAAAGGCAGGAGGCTAGGAATAGGCCCGATCCCTAGCTGGAGCTTCCCTCAGCAGAGATGGGCCCCTTTTCACCAGCAGAGGAGCAGGCCTACAGGCTAATGGTGAAGAACCCAGTTCTCTTTGTCTGAACTCCGATACTGTCTTCTCTTTGGTGTTCACATTTAAGGGAACCCTCTGCGAAGATGGACAGCTGGGGGAAATGCCTGCTGATGGGATGAGTTGCATTACAGCCAGATACTTTGATTCCAAGGCTCTCCTCACAGTGCCTAAAAAGGGCAACTGGCAATGCTAGCTCTGCTGCTAGGAACTCTTATTTCAAGACACTCTCATCCCTTCACACTCCTACAACTCATGTCACTCCAGCTTTGAGTTGCTACTTCGATAGTCCCCTTCCCTTGGTTTCCAGTGTTCCTGCAGCTCTCCAACTTGTTTGTCAATGCCTCCTTTCTCACTTGTAAAGAGGATGGCAAAGCAGCTCACTCTCTACACGGTGAATATCAAGCAATGCACGTTTCACAATCTGTTTAAATAGACAGTTGCTTGCCAGGAGAACCTGTCGTTCTACTCGGAGCGAAAGAAAACCCATATGTCCAGCAATTGCGGCTGTTTTTCCAAAGACTGTGCTGTGGCGGTTGTTTTGCATTTATTTGGGTATTTGAGCTCCGCTCCAAGATGAATGTTTGCTGGAGGTAAGCAGTGTAGGGCCAGATCCTCAGCTGGTGTAATTCAGTTTACCTACATGGAGTTAGACGATGCAGGACCATTCACACTAGCGGAGAACCTGGACAGCCAGGAGAAAGTGAACTCAGGATTCCTCTTATATTAGTTTCTACTCCCAGAGCACCAAGGCCTGGTCTACACTAGGAATTTACTTCAGTATAGCTCCATCTCTCAACAGTCTGAAATTTCCCTCCCCCCCCACCCCCCCCGGTGAGACATAGCTATTCCAGTTAGACCAGCACTAGGCTGATGGAAGGGTTCTTCTCTTGACTAAGCTACCGCCTCTCAGGAAGGATTACCTGTGGGCAGCAGCATCCTCATGTTGGGGACACTGGGCATGGCCACTAGGTAACTCGAGGGGATGGAAGACCATGAGTGTCGATGAAGCCCCCTCGCACTAAGCCCAAGTGACTTTGGCCCCCCTGCCTGGAGGCACTCGCAGCAGTTACGCTGAGGATCTTGCAACAACATGTTGCAAGTGCAGACTGTCTGAAACTGAACGAGGCCAGACAGGGCAAATATGGCAAAACAATGCTGAACAAAACAACTCCATATATAGTTTAATAGATGGTACAAAGAAAAAGGGAATTAGCTGGTATACCAGATTGGCTGGCTATATGGAGTCCTTGACTTTAGCAAAGCTTTTGACATGGTCTCCCACTGTATTCTTGCCAGCAAGTTAAAGTATGGGCTGGATGAATGGACTATAAGGTGGATAGAGAGTTGGCTAGGTTGTCGGGCTCAACAGGTAGTGATCAATGGCTCCATGTCTAGTTGGCAGCCGGTATCAAGCGGAGTGCCCCAAGGGTCAGTCCTCGGACCGGTTTTGTTCAATATCTTCATTAATGATCTGGAGGATGGTGTGCATTGCACCCTCAGCAAGTTTGCAGATGACAATAAACTGGGAGGAGAGGTAGATACACTGGAGGGTAGGGATAGGATACAGAGAGACCTAGACAAATTGGAGGATTGGGCCAAAAGAGATCTGAGGTTCAACAAGGACAAGTGCAGAGTCCTGCACTCAGGACGGAAGAATCCCATGCACTGCTACAGACTAGGGACCGAATGGCTCGGCAGCAGTTCTGCAGAAAAGGACCTAGGGGTTACAGTGGACGAGAAGCTGGATATGAGTCAACAGTGTGCCCTTGTTGCCAAGAAGGCCAATGGCATTTTGGGATGTATAAGTAGGGGCATTGCCAGCAGATCAGGGGACGTGATCGTCCCCCTCTATTCGACACTGGTGAGGCCTCATCTGGAGTACTATGTCCTGTTTTGGGCACCACACTACAAGAAGGATGTGGAAAAATTGGAAAGAGTCCAGCGGAGGGCAACAAAAATGATTAGGGGACTGGAACACATGACTTATGAGGAGAGGCTGAGGGAACTGGGATTGTTTAGTCTGTGGAAGAGAAGAATGAGGGGGGGATTTGATAGCTGCTTTTAACTACCTGAAAGGTGGATCCAAAGAGGATGGGTCTAGACTATTCTCAGTGGTAGCAGATGGCAGAACAAGGAGTAATGGTCTCAAGTTGCAGTGGGGGAGATTTAGGTTGGATATTAGGAAAAACTTTCCCACTAGGAGGGTGGTGAAACACTGGAATGCGTTACCTAGGGAGGTGATGGAATCTCCTTCCTTAGAAGTTTTTAAGGTCAGGCCTGACAAAGCCCTGGCTGGGATGATTTAATTGGGGATCGGTCCTGCTTTGGGCAGGGGGTTGGACTAGATGACCTCCTGAGGTCCCTTCCAACCCTGTTATTCTATGATTCTATGGATACTTAAGGCAGCTTGCTATTAAATAAAAAGAAAAGGAGGACTTGTGGCACCTTAGAGACTAACCAATTTATTTGAGCATGAGCTTTCGTGAGCTACAGCTCACTTCATCAGATGCATACTGTGGAAACTGCAGAAGACATTATATACACAGAGGCCATGAAACAATACCTCCTCCCACCCCACTCTCCTGCTGGTAATAGCTTATCTAAAGTGATCATCAAGTTGGGCCATTTCCAGCACAAATCCCCCATACACACACAAACTCACTCTCCTGCTGGTAATAGCCCATCCAAAGTGACCACTCTCCTCACAATGTGTATGATAATCAAGGTGGGCCATTTCCAGCAGAAATCCAGGTTCTCACCCCCCACCCCCCAACACACAAACACACAAAAAGTTTGTATGTTTTGGCGGGGGGGGGGTTAGAAGGCCCACCTTGATTATCATGCACATTGTAGAGAGTGAGTTTGTGTGTTTTTGGGGGGGGTGGTGAGAACCTGGATTTCTGCTGGAAATGGCCCACCTTGATTATCATACACATTGTGAGGAGAGTGGTCACTTTGGATAAGCTATTACCAGCAGGACAGTGGGATGGGAGGGGGTATTGTTTCATGGCCTCTGTGTATATAATGTCTTCTGCAGTTTCCACGGTATGCATCCGATGAAGTGAGCTGTAGCTCACGAAAGCTCATGCTCAAATAAATTGGTTAGTCTCTAAGGTGCCACAAGTACTCCTTTTCTTTTTGCAAATACAGACTAACACGGCTGTTACTCTGAAACTTGCTATTAAATAAGTATGCTAAAAAAAAGGATGTATAAAAGTCTGTAACTTCCTGCTCTGTGTGCAGGATTTGAGATTGTCTCCCTGTACCACCTGAAGCTTCAAATAAACTTTTCTGCTTCTCCACCCCGTTGTGATTATTGGGCGACGCGCACACCGGGCAACAAACCCTGCTGTTGCTTGCCTCGGGCACTCTGTGCTGGCAACACTTTTGGCGTCCCTGGGTGGGCTTGAGGCTGCTATTTAGCCTTGCCCGGACCCCTCCCGGCGGTCGAGTATTACGGTGACAACCGACGCCCAGTGCACACGGGTGAGTTCATCAGGGGCCTTGGAGGAGACGCGATTTGATCGACCCCGGAGGGCACAACGGTGCAACGCACTCATATAGTGGAGAAGCAACTGCGGGCGATGGTGGGGAACCGGTCCCTTGGAGAAGGTAGGAATCTCTTGAAATCCAGATTGTATGCTCTGTTGGAACCTGGGGACGCCCAGAGTTACCCTGTAGGCATGGGACAGGGACAGAGCTTGGGAGGTAGGGCACAGTGTACACCCTTAAAGTGTATCCTAGCAAACTGGAAGGTATTTGGTTCAGATCCGCTGACTAAGTCCATTAAAACGATTCTGTACAGTTGACTGGCCTCAGTATTAACTAGAGGACCAGGAGCGGTGGCCACCAGGAGGGTCAGTTAATTACAACACCATCCTCCAGTTACTCCTGTTCTGTCAGTGAACAAGGAAATTGGTTGGTTGGCTTATGCTCTTTGCTCCCTGAAACTAAAATCGCCCGTTCTTGAGCGGAGATGCGTCCGGCCCCAACTCTGCAGGTCTATTCTCATAGAATCATAGAATATCAGGGTTGGAAGGGACCCCAGAAGGTCATCTAGTCCAACCCCCTGCTCAAAGCAGGACCAATTCCCAGTTAAATCATCCCAGCCAGGGCTTTGTCAAGCCTGACCTTAAAAACCTCTAAGGAAGGAGATTCTACCACCTCCCTAGGTAACGCATTCCAGTGTTTCACCACCCTCTTAGTGAAAAAGTTTTTCCTAATATCCAATCTAAACCTCCCCCACTGCAACTTGATGTGCCCTTTAACCCTGTGGATTTGGCTGTGTTCAAAGCACAGGCAGGGGAGTTTTCCACCAACCCAAGCAGGTTTATTTCAGTTTTTGAGGGATGTCTTAGCAGCCATAAGCCAGACTGGGATGATTGTAACATCCTCCTGCAAACCTTATTGTCTGAGGTTGAAAGACAACAGGTAGTGTCCAAGGCAAGGGAGGAGGCGCAGAAAGGGTACAACCGGGATCATAATAATGCCCTTGACCTGGATGCACAAGTCCCCCGAGCAGACCCCAGGTGGGATCCAAATAAGCCTGGGGATATGATCCGCCTTTCCTCCTATAAGGAGTTGCTTTTGCATGGACTCCGTCACTTGACCGTCCGCCACAATAATTGGACAAAACCGTATGAAGTAATGCAGGATCTAAAGGAAAGCCCAGGGGCCTTTCTACAGCGTATTCGGGACATGATTTGACAGAACACCAATGCAGACCCTGATGATCAGGCAACTGAGTCAATCATTAAGGGAGTTTTTACGAGCAGAGCAGCCCCTAATATTAAAAAGTTACAAAAAAAGGAGGATTTAATGGGCATGACCATGGCCCAAATCTTAGAGACTGCAAACCGAGCTTATAGTCTGAGAGAGACAGAGGGGGGGGAAAAAAAAAAGCAAGTTAAAATAATGGTAGCGGCGGTACAGGCTGGCACTAAGGGAAGTGGCCAGGGAGGAGGAAGGGGCCGTGGATGCGGACGTCCAGGCCCGCAGGAGAGACGACGGGGTCGCAACCAGCGTGCCTTGTGTCGACAAGAGGGAACTAGAAGAATGAGTGCCCAGAAAGGAAATAAAAGGGGGGTGCCTCTATGAGGGCGATGGGGGAGCAGGAATAGGTGTGTCCGGGGAGATGGACCACCCTACCCCCGGAACCCCAAGTAAAGATGTCGGTGGGAAGCTCAGAAATAGATATTTTTTTAGTGGACTCTGGAGCAGCACGAACTGCTGTAAATTGACCCCTTCAGTTGCCAGTAGCAGATTCCCTTACCGTGGTGGGAGCCACAGGCAGAGACACCAAGTGCCCAGTGTATGCCCCAGCGGAATGCGCTTTGGGAAACAGGACTATATCCCACAAGCTGGTATACCTCCCTGAGTGTCCAAAACCTCTGCTGGGATGGAATTTGCTTTGTTGCCTAGGTGCCACCCTGCATTTTACTGAGGATGAAATAACCCTTACCTTGCCCCCCGAGAATGCATGGATCATGACCCTTGCAGTTGAGCCCTCAGCTATGCAAGCCCCAGAATGGAGCCCATGGGAAGACCAGGTGTATCCCCTTGTATGGGCATCAGGGATTCCAGGAAAGGCCACCCACCAGACCCCCATTACTATTCAGCTCATACCAGGGAAAGCCCTGGTGCAAGTAAAACAGTATCCAATCAAGAGGGAAGCCAGAAAAGGTTTACAGGAAACTATAAATCAATTCCTAACGTATGGTATTCTCCGGGAATGTCAGTCAGCCTGGAACACTCCCATTCTACCCGTACAGAAGCCTGATGGCACATATCAGCTGGTACAGGACCTCAGGGCAGTCAATGAATGGGTTAAGACTCTGCACCCTCTTGTCCCTAACCCGTGTACACTATTGGCTTCTATCGGGGGACAGTATACCCATTTTTCAGTTCTCTATTTAAAAGATGCTTTCTTTACCATCCCAGTTGCCACCCCATCACAGGAGATTTTCTCCTTCGAGTGAGAGGACCGAAACAGGGTTAAAAAGCAACTTTGCTAGACAGTGTTGGCCCAGGGATTTAAAAACTCCCCCACCCTCTTTGGCCAGGCTCTGGCCAGAGACCTAAAAAAGTGGGATAATGAGGAGGCCCTCCTTTTGCAGTATGTAGATTTGTTAATTGCCACTGTGGGCCTAACCCCCTGCCTTAAAGCCACTGTGAGCCTCCTGAATTTTGTTGGACTCTGGGGATATCGGGTAGCACAGAGTAAGGCTCAAATCGCCCTCCCAGAAGTACAGTACCTCGGGTTCCACATACGGCAAGGGGAGTGCCAGCTTTCAAATGAAAGGAAGGAAGCTATATGCCAAGTTCCTACCCCAAGTAATTGTAAGCGGCTCAGGGCATTTCTGGGTATGGCAGGCTTTTGCAGGATATGGATCCCAGAGTTTGGACTATGGGCTAAACCCCTGTATGACTGTGTAAAAGGAGCAGATCATGACCCCTTCTATTGGACAGCAGAGGCTGACAGGGCATTTAAAATCTTAAAAAAAAAAAAAAAAAAAAGTTGATGGAAGCCCTGGCTCTGGGCCTGCCAGATCTCTCTCAGCCGTTTCCGTTGTATGTACATGAACAAAAGGGGGTAGCCCTAGGAGTGCTCACACAGCTGTTAAAAGCATGAAGACGTCTCGTGGCCTATTTCTCTAAGCAGCTGGACCAAGTGGCAAAGGGATGGCCAGCATGCCTACAGGCAGCTGCAGCCACAGCCCTGATGCTTGCAAAAGCTAAAAAACTAACCTTAAAAAAAATACATACCCCTCATATGGTCCAAGCCTTATTGGATGCAAAGGGAGGCCTTTGGCTCACCCAGGCTCGGATGGCTAGATATCAGGCCAAACTTCTAGAGAACTCTGAAATCACCTTACAGCCTTGCCCCTCCCTTAACACCGCCACCCTCCTACCGGAGACTGAGGAACAGGAACATAGAATCATGGAATATCAGGGTTGGAAGGGACCTCAGGAGGTATCTAGTCCAACCCCCTGCTCAAAGCAGGACCAATCCCCAATTAAATCATCCCAGCCAGGGCTTTGTCAAGCCTGACCTTAAAAACTTCTAAGGAAGGAGATTCTACCACCTCCCAAGGTAACGCATTCCAGTGTTTCACCACCCTCCTAGTGAAAAAGTTTTTCCTAATATCCAACCTAAAACTCCCCCACTGCAACTGGAGACCATTACTCCTTGTCCTGTCCTCTTCTACCACTGAGAATAGTCTAGAACCATCCTCTCTGGAACCACCTCTCAGGTAGTTGAAAGCAGCTATCAAATCCCCCCTCATTCTTCTCTTCTGCAGACTAAACAATCCCAGCTCCCTCAGCCTCTCCTCATAACTCATGTGTTCCAGACCCCTAATCATTTTTGTTGCCCTTCGCTGGACTCTCTCCAATTTATCCACATCCTTCTTGTAGTGTAGGGCCCAAAAGTGGACACAGTACTCCAGATGAGGCCTCATCAATGTCGAATAGAGGGGGACGATCACGTCCCTCGATCTGCTGGCAATGCCCCTACTTATACATCCCAAAATGCCATTGGCCTTCTTGGCAACAAGGGCACACTGTTGACTCATATCCAGCTTCTCGTCCACTGTCACCCCTAGGTCCTTTTCCGCAGAACTGCTGCCTAGCCATTGGTCCCTAGTCTGCAGCTGTGCATTGGGTTCTTCCGTCCTAAGTGCAGGACCCTGCACTTATCCTTATTGAACCTCATCAGATTTCTTTTGGCCCAATCCTCTGATTTGTCTAGGTCCCTCTGTATCCTATCCCTGCCCTCCAGCGTATCTACCACTCCTCCCAGTTTAGTATCATCCGCAAATTTGCTGAGAGTGCAATCCACACCATCCTCCAGATCATCTATGAAGATATTGAACAAAACTGGCCCCGGGACTGACCCCTGGGGCACTCCACTTGACACCGGCTGCCAACTAGACATGGAGCCATTGATCACTACCCGTTGAGCCCGACAATCTAGCCAACTTTCTACCCACCTTATAGTGCATTCATCTAGCCCATACTTCTTTAACTTACTGACAAGAATACTGTGGGATGCTTTGGATGACTTTTGACGTGAAGTGTGTCCCGTTGTTTAGAGATCATAGATGTCCAGTACTCCAGCCGTCCGCACTTAAAGGATGTACCCCTCCCAAATGCTACCATTAGTGTACCACTCATAATCTGCAGTACTGTAATAGATGGGCAAAGAAGGGTGGGTTATGCTGTTGTGACATCGTGGAAGCCGAAGGTTTGCCCACAGGGACCTCTGCCCAGCTGGCCGAACTAGTAGCCCTGACCCGTGCACTTGAACTGTCAAAAGGAAAGCGGGTCAACATTTTTACTGATTCAAAATATGCTTTTGGGGTGCTGTATGCTCATGCTGGCCTATGAAAGCAAAGGGGAATGCTGACAGCCCAAGGCTCCCCAGTCAAGTACGGGCCCCAAATCCTCCGGCTCCTAGAAGCCGTACAACTCCCCTCAGAAGTGGCGGTGGTACACTGTAAAGTCCATCAAAGGAAAAATCAAGATGTGGCCAGAGGTAACACCCAGGCAGATAGAGAGGCTAAGCATGCTGCCACCCTGACATCCCCTCAGACTGAGAACGCCCATATGCATGCCCTTATCCCATCAGCGGGGGAGCTTCCAACCCCTCAGTACTCTGGGGAGGAGAGACAGCTAACCGACAAACTCGGTTTCTGGGAAAAAGAGGGATGGCTCCATTCCCCGGAAGGGAAGGTCCTCCTACTGAAGGGCCTGATCCGGCCAGTGCTGCAGAAACTACATCAAACTACTCACGCTGGCAGGGAAGCACTTATCCAGCTAATGGGAAAATACTTTATCACATCCGGACTCCGACCCCTGGCTGCCCAGGTACAAGCAGACTGCTTAGTCTGCCAAAAAAATAACCCCCGACCAGGACATCTCATGCCACCAGCTGCCCTAGAACCCACTCCAGGCCCCGGACGGGTGTGGCAAATAGACTTTACTGAGTTTCCCTGGACCCAAGGGTTCAAATATCTCCTTGTTATAGTGGATCGGTTCAGCAGATGGCCAGAAGCCTTCCCATGCCGTAATTGCACTGCCAGGACAGTGGCCCTCAAGTTTAAGGAGATCATTCCTCGCTTTGGACTCCCCCAGTGGATGGAATCTGACAACGGGACACACTTCATGTCAAAAATCATCCAAAGCATCTCACATGCCTTACGGATCCCCTGGAAACTCCATACGCCCTGGAGACCGCAAGCCAGTGGTGTAGTGGAGCGTATCAATCAGACCCTTAAACGGCATCTCTCAAAAGTGTCCCTGCAGTGGCCTGATGCTTTGCCCCTCGTCCTGCTCTGTGTCCGCGTTCTCCCAAAGGGTAAATTAGGGCTTAGTCCCTTTAAAATTATGTTTGGAACGGCATGGTCTATGAATGGCACCCCGGTTCTGTCAGGGGAATGGGAGTTGTGTAATGTTTTTTTGTCTCAGTATATGTGTTCCCTGTCTGCTGTTCTCTTGTCTCTTCACAAATATACTAAGGATTCCCAGCCTCTCCCCTTGGACTCTCCCGTCCACTCCTTACAGCCCGGTGACTCCGTGCTTGTTTGTACCTGAAAAAATGAGCCTCTCCAGGAAAAGTGGAAAGGACCCTACACTGACCTGCTGATCTCCCATACAGCGGCAAAGGTCGAGGGACACACAAACTGGATCCATCACTCTCATCTGAAGGCAGTACCCGTCCCCTCGTCAGCAGAACAGTGGACCATCCAACCTGCTGACTCCTCATCTAGTGACGATCTCAGGCTAAAACTACTGTTTAAGAGACACAAATAGTGGGCACCTTAATGCCAAAATGAGCCCACCCAGGAACTGAAGACCCTGAAGAAGGGCTAGAAAAACTCTGGTAATAATTAATTGGGTAACATTGTTATTCTCTGTATTGGTATTTCCAAACTGTGCATATTGGGAGCATAACTCCTTTGTTTCGCTTGCACACCATGTTGCTACTTTAACAAACCAGACTGATTGCTGGGTATGTGCTCCGGCTCCACTATCCCCCAAAACGGGAATGCCCCTTGACATGCTGCCCTTGACCCTAGCAGAATTAGCCATCACCAAAGAGCAGGAAAGAACGGACTCACTGTTCTGGAACAAGACCTCTTTACAGCAAGCCACCTATCAGGACCAGGAGTATTCAGTTGCAGTACTCACTGAGGGAGTGTTATGTTTTACCCGAAGCCAATCTGATCACTATGGGCGTCCTGTGGGGAAAAAGCTCCTGCGTTATTACACAGTGGGCTGATGGGTATTGGATAAAGACCAGAAGGGGAGGCCAGCAGTGTGGGTGTAATGGTTCCTCCCCTTTTGGGGAAACTCTTACAAATAATCTTACCACAGAAAAAGGGTTTGGAAATGTAACTTGCCGTCCAGTTAATATCGCTAATGTAGCAGGCCAATGGTGGGTTTGCAGTGGTCCCTATGGCAAGTGTAACTTAAACGGCACAATCAGAAACACTCCCACTTGTACCCAATCAGGAGGATGGGAAGCCCCCTTACGGGCATATGAACTGTTTGGAAAAGCAGCCTTAAATATCCCAGGAATCCCCTTAAGAAACAGTCCTTACTGGGCCTTACAGGGTCACTATTTTGTATGTGGCCGAAAGCCTTACAAGGTGCTGCCAGCCAACTGGACAGGTAGCTATTATATAGCTCATGGAGTTCCTCATCTGTCAATAACTGCCACACTGCCCAAAAAAAAAAAAAAAAATTAGAAATGCCCAAAAATTAGAAATGCTCTGTTAAGTCACGAGAAGAGACCCTGCGGCAAGTACCTGCGGCATTAAAAAGCAATATAAAAACCCCCTTCACAACCAAAAAGCTTGTAGGGTGCTCTATACTGGGAATAGCGCCACTGTTTTCCAGGCCAGCCATGGTATGCATAGGCCACTATACTGTAAGGCTGCAAATGGTACTTGAGAAAGTTGCCTCAGAGTTAGAGGACTCAATTAGTAATTTAGAATCAGCAGTAAAAACATTAAATAAAGAGGTACAGCAGCTGTTTTCCCTCCAAAACAGGCTGGCTTTGGACTATCTCTTGGCATCCCAAGGGGGGGTTTGTGTCCTCGTCGGGCCCCAATGTTGTATATATGTAAATAATAGCAATTATAAAATCTATGACAAAGTGGTACAGGCTGAGGCCCATGGCCGAGCCAGAGCACAGGTTGCCTATACTGCCCCCGAGAGCAATTGGTTGCAAACCTTGTTTTTAGGCTGGGGTTTGTCGTCTTGGCTTGGTGGTTTATTTAGCCTGTTATTTAAACTTCTCTTTCCTATATTGCTTGTATTAATGGTATTATGCTGTGCAGTATCATGTGTCAGGGCCCTTTTGCAAAAGTTAATAAGTCATTCTCTTCAGGGCTATCACAAAGTGCTTATGCAAAGTCCTATTGTAAAAAAATAAGTAGCCCAAGTGAGAAAACTCAGAGCCAAGGCTGTTGAGTGTTCTCAAAGGAGAGAGTTGTTGGGGACACTGGGCATGGCCACTAGGTAACTCGAGGGGATGGAAGACCACGAGTGTCGATGAAGCCCCCTCGCACTAGGCCCAAGTGTCCTTGGCCCCGCTGCCTGGAGGCACTCGCAGCAGTTATGCTGAGGATCTTGCAACAATATGTTGCAAGTGCAGACTGTCTGAAACTGAATGAGGCCAGACAGGGCAAATATGGCAAAACAATGCTGAACAAAACAACTCCATATATAGTTTAACAGATGGTACAAAGAAAAAGGGAATTAGCTGGTATACCGGATTGGCTGGCTATATGGATACTTAGGGCAGATTGCTATTGGATAAGTATGTTAAAAAAAAGGATGTATAAAATGATGCTCATTTCTGAGATGTACTGTGGCAGAATTGATGTCCCATAGTACCTGTATGTAGTTCTTTTCATATCTCATGTTCCTACCATGCACTGAAACTTTCTCCTGTCACTGAAAGCCAACCATCTCTAGGGTGGATGATGCAATGGGATCTGGATGGCTTTGTCTTTGGGGTCTTCTCCATACATAGAACTAGAGATCAAAACTCTTGATACCAACACCTCTGAACTTTGGAGAAGTTCAGAATTTTGTGACTTGGGCTAGAGCTAGGAAGCTGTGACTTCTATCCACACACTCGCTCTCCAGGAATTGGGGTATCCCTGTTGACAGCATCATTTCTTTGGAACATGTTCACACTTGTGCTAATGAGCACAACCCCACCTTTCTCTATAATGCACAGGGCCAGCATAGTGCTAGGCTGTGTACTTTGCACATGTGTTTAGTCCCTGGTGTGACATTCAGAAGCATTTGTGGATCATCTCCTGCTTGTCACAGGCTGACCTCTTGAGCAGCACTCTGGTGAGCAGCAGGAGGATAAAAGCGGGATTCTGTGCCTGTGTGAATGTTGGCTGAGTCTGGAGCGCATGAACCAGTCACTGCAGAGAAGGTACTTGACGCAGCCATCAGCGTGGACACAGCACCCTTCATCTTAGAGGACTGCACTGCAGTAAGGGGCACAGACTGTATTTGGGGAGCCAGAGATGCAATGCTGCAACAGGGCTCCCACGACTTCTCTCGCTGGTTGTACCTGCAGTCTTCTGCTCCAGCAAGGTCCCATTCCCACTGAGTGCTCCCGGGCATCTGCTCCTTGTCTGTCTGTCCCTTGGGGTTCTTACCCCTCCCAACCTTCCCGCAGGAAGGCATTCCCCCTCAGCCAGGCTGTGCACTCTGAGACCCAGCTCTGCTCCTGCATCCACAGTCCAAGCACACACCTCTGAGCTTACAGGCTGATCTAGAAGGTCCATATGCTGATTGGAGCGCTGCAGCCACTGGGACAAGGGATAGCCCCAGACTGCCAGGCATTAACATTTGATGCATTTCAATATTTAAAGAGCTTGATAAGATAATTGAAGCAACATGATAGCTGTTTAAATTATGTATAGCATTTATGATGTAGCTAATCCACTCATGATATTGTGGCTAGGATAAATGTATGGTCAATATATTGTCCTTAATTTGTTTAAAACATCCCAGTGATTATACATTTGAAATTCATAGCTAGAGACCGGCATCCTGCTGTCCGTGGACCAGATCCCAGCTCCTGTAAATAAGCAGCATAGCTGACTGGGTTCAGTACAGCCCAAAGGATTCTCAGTGGGGAGAAGGTGGTAAATTCCTCCACAGATGTAATATGCAGCAGATTATAAAATCCTCAAACCCTTACTCCCTGGCTTGAGGACACCATTCAGGGAGTAGGGGGTCCCCAAAACAAACTCCCTGACTGACAAACTAAAAGATGGTGCACTCACAAACTCCATGCACGATCCTCCGGTTCTAAGATGACTCTGGACTCGGTCGCTGCAGAAGGGCTGATCTCTGCTGGCAGGGAGCCTCTTCAGGCAGGAATCAGGCTGCGTCGGTCCCAGGATTTCCCCTCACCACAGAGGGGTGCAGGGCTCAAGGTGTAGGCTACACAACTACACTAACGTCCAAATGGTAGCCTCCTAGCCCAGCCTCCAGTCACAGACTCAGCCAGCAGCTTCCCTGGACTAGCAGCCAGAGCAGAGCTGACCATGTGGTGACTGGTCTCCCCTAAGGAGCTGGGGGGCGAACTCAGCCTGGCTGGGAAGTTTCCCAGAAAACGCTAAAAATTGGGACTCATCAGTGGAGAAGGAAAAAAAACCCAGCGGAGGGATCTGCTGTCAGGTCCCTAGAGGCCTGTTCTCAGGAGGAACCGTGCATGCAGGCCTGGGACTCCCCAGCTCCCTATACAGCCAGCCCTGCCCTTTCCCTCGCTGGCTCCAGACGGACTCCAGCATGGCTCCTCCCTGGGAGGGCCTCTCCCTGCCTAGTGGTTGCTGGGCGGACTCTGAGTCTGACTTGGCTCCTGCTCCCTGCCAGGGATAGCGCACCTCCCCCTGAGCTGCCAGCAGACAGCATCCCAGGAATCTAGGTGACCTCCTTGGGGGTTACAAGTATACAAATGCTTCTGTGACAAATGGTTCTTGCTAGGTTTGTCTCATGGAATTGCGGGTTGTAGATATCATGCAGGGCTGCTACTGCAAGTCCAGCTTCTGTACTCAGAGCCCAGTTGTTGCAACAATACACCACCTACGCCCTAGCTGCTTGCATCCACACCACCCATGGTGGGTTTGTTCACACCATGGTATGTAAGAACTGGGGATAATTTCTTTTACCTTTTTAAGGCAATTTCTTGGTTTGGCCTCCAGAGCCATGATCTGTTGCACTTTAATCGCTCGTTCAGTGGTTTTGTCATTGTGGAAAGGTCTTATAGCTATCCACCAAGGTAACTTATCATGCCCAATACGTGTCTTAGTTCTGGTTCATTAGTTGGTGCATTCAATTCTTGAATTGCTTGTTCTTGGGGCAAGGGCTGATTCCATCTTTGTTCATTGTCTGTGTCCCAAAACTAGATTTGGGATAGGCTGAGCATGCATATTTCCTTGTTTACCTTCAGTCCAGAGTGTCTGACTAGAGTTAGAACTTTGTTGGGTTTGTTTTCTTCCAATGAAGACCCATATATCAGAATATCATCTGTGAAACGATAACTCCCTTTGTGTGTGTTAGCAGTTCTGCCATCCTTCCTTGGAAAACTTCAGATGCCCTGATAACCCCAAAGGTAATTTTAGAAAGCCGAAACCCAAGAGGGTGTGATGAATGTAGTAGTCAGTTTAGCACTTTCTTTGGCTAAAGGAATTTGCCAGAATCCACTCGAGGCATCCAGCTTGGAGAATAGTGTAGCTTCTTTTGCTTTGAGGATGAAGTCATCCAGTGCTGGGAGGATGTATTTTTCTCCATAACTGCTTCATTAAGTCTCTTACAAATCTGTGTGGATCTTATCTTTCCATTTTTCTTTGTAACTTGTACTATTGCGGGGCTCTGTGGTGTTGGCATAACTGGCTCAGATTTTCTCAGTCTGCTCCATTCTCTTTAACTCAGTTTCCACTTTATGAAGTAAGGGCATAGGAACCCTGTGAGGTGTCTGTATGCTGTATGGTCCAGCAATGTCTCTTAGGGCGATTTTGTACTGGATCTCCTTTCAAAAGTCCCATCACCAAATAGTCCACTGATTTCTTCCACCTTTTTCACTAGGCCCATTTTCTAGCCTGTCCATTGGGAAGGTTTGTCAATGCTGTGTGTACTCTGGGGTCCTGAAGTGTGGCGTGTTGATGACCAATCTATGCTGCTTTTTTCCCCCCTTCTGTCTGCAGCCTTAGTCACTGTTTTCCTTCAGTTTCTGTTCTCCTCTGGCACTAGTTTATTTGACACCATGTCATGGATTTCTGGTATGTGGTAGGTTTCAGGGCTGCAACTAGCAGATCAGACTTTTGCACCAGATGCGGACTGGCCACAGAGCTTCCTTCCCTGAGAGAGACATCAGATGTGTTCACTAAAAGATCCTTTAATGCTCTCCCAGGTCTGGCTGCAGTGGCTTAAACAAGGTCTGTTACACACAACACTACCTAGTGACCTAACAGTATATAATACAGATTAGCCTTCCAGTGCAACAGAAATGTTATAAAACTCATGCACAGTGGAAACAAATGAGTCATGATACAAACACGCTGCATGGTACACTTTAAATGGCTGGCAAAGAAAGCTGGAACGAATGTTAAGGGTTCCTGTGCAGCACATAAGACTGTTCCACAGGATCATTGGATGCACAGCCTGGTCCTGTGAACCAGTCCACTCCCTGGTCACTAATCCTGCGGCTCAAGGTGGTGACCTCACTGGCAGCTGGGCTGCAGGTAGGGAGCCAGAATGGGAGGTTGGGGGTACTGCATTCTGTGGGGCATGAGGTATTCTGCATCTGCTCCGTTATTTGAGCAGGTATTAATAATGATTGTGTGGTAAGGCGTTGCACTGGGACAGAGATGAGCTGGGTTCAGTTCTCAAGTCACTTAATCTTTCTGTGACCCAGTTCATCCAGCCACAAAATGGGACTAATCAGACTTTCTCCCAACTTTTGGCTGCTTTGTCTAGTTAGACTACAAGCTCTTCAAGAAAGAGACTCTCTTCCTAGGGGTACATAGTATGCCGTATTGTAGCCATGCTGGTCCCAGGGTACAAGCGAGACAAGGATGGGGAGGTAATATCTTTTATTGGACCAACTGCTGTTGATGAGAAGACAAGTTTTCCCTGTGGCATGTGGAGTACGTTTCCCAGCCCTGAGGAAGAGCTCTGTGCAGCTCAAAAGCTTCTCTTTCACCAACAGAAGCTGGTCCAATACAAGCCATTCCCTCCCCTGCCTTGTCTCTCTATACGTGAGCACTGAGCGTAGTGACAGGTTTCAGAGTAGCAGCCGTGTTAGTCTGTATTTGCAAAAAGAAAAGGAGGACTTGTGGCACTTAGCGACTAACCAATTTATTTGAGCATAAGCTTTTGTGAGCTACAGCATCCGATGAAGTGAGCTGTAGCTCACGAAAGCTTATGCTCAAATAAATTGGTTAGTCTCTAAGATGCCACACGTCCTCCTTTTCTTTTCACTGAGCGTAGCGGCACCCTGATTGCATGTGGGGTTTCCTGCTCTGCTGTACTGCCGAAAACACATACCAGGGCAGCTGCTACTATTCATTGAGCATTTATCTGCACCCAGAATGGGCTAGGTGCTTTCCAGACACACCACAAGGCACAATCCCGGCTCCAAAGACCCACAAGGAACGGTGGGGTGAGGGGAAAGAGGGGCTGGAACCCACATGCAGACTTGCCATGGGGCAGGCTGGCTCGCACCTGGCACTGCTTGTGGGGGTGCATGCGTCCTGGTTCATTTCAGGTTTGTGGAACGGGGTGTTCTCCTCTGGCTGCATTGTCCAAGGGGACGTCAGCGCAGTAGCGGGGGAGCATCATTCCCACCTTGAGCGTCATTCCCACCCACGCACTAGCCCCATGCATGCAAGTGCCTAAGGATAGCAGTGCAGCTGTGCCCACATGGGGCAAGGAATCCAAGTCCAATCCCACTGCACCCCCTAGGTACATACTAAAGTGTCTGGCCTGAGCCGCCACCACGGCCACCCTGCCAGTTTTAGGAGCCAGCCTGGGCACAGCTGGCACATGTACATCTAACCAAGCTGGAAATGCCCCCCCCCACCCCCGCAGCTGTTCTGGAGACACACTTATGAAGTGCAGCTTTGCATCAGCAAAATGAAAACAGTGGTGGTGAAAAACGCATACAATTAACATGTTGCATATAATCACAAACCCTCCTAGCCCTGCTATGGCAAACACTGAGATGTATAAATGTGAAAACATTGAGGTTTTTAAATTGTATCAACATTGAACTAGAGGGACCTGATGAAATGGCAGGGGAAGTGATGTGGGGCTGGAATTGCTTTTCTTATTCCCACACATCACGGCTCTGTGCAATATCAATAGGAGGTTTGGGTTAGACATATCGCTTGTCGATTGCACAGCTGTGATGATCACTCTTCTGTCAGAAAGGATTTCTTGGGCCCTTTGTCAGTGCCTGACATTGCAAATTCCTTTCAGCAAGGAATATTAATTCAAAGATTCTTTGCTACACTTTCTGTGATTCATTTAAAGCTTGGCACTTATCTATGGGACCTGATTCTTTTGTCACTTACACTGGTGTAAATCAGGAGCTACTCCACTGATGGTGTTACATCACTGAGAGGAGAATTGGGCCCATGGAGTATTTCCTGAAGGCAGGCGTCTGCGGTCCTGGGAACTGAAGGGTTTAGGAAGGGAAAATTTTGATGCCAAGGGTTGCATTTACACTGAGTTAATGGCACCAATATTCAGTTCATCATGTGGACTTGGGAAAAGCTGCAAAGCAATTTTTGACCATCTTTCTCCGAAAAGTTTTCATTTCTGTTCATCAGCTTGTTGGCCTGATAACATTAATCATCGCTTCCGTGGAAACAGTGCTTTGTAGATGAACATTGTAATCAGAATGAAGAGAAGCTGATGAGTATTCCTAAAATTAAAGAGTCTAAATACAGCAAAATTGCTTTTGTGGGGAAAATGTTTTTTATCCTTAGCTGCAGCTCCATACCAAGGTGGCAGTATGCCGACGGGGCCAGTGATGAGAGTGTTTGGCAAATTGTTGACACTTTTATGTTTGGTGGATGAACTGAAATCGTGGAAAGGGGAAAAGGGTCAACCAAAAATGTTAGTGTTTTTTTTAATCTTTGAGAGATTTTTAGTAAAAGCCAGCTAACTTTCAAACTGAAACATTGGTCTGATTGTCTATTGCCCTGCACCTTGTGCAGCCTTTCATCCCCATGCAACGTGAATGTAAAACACTGGCTACCCAGAACTCCCTTTGCACTCTGATCTCTCTTGGATTCTGATCTGGTGTCGGTTCAGAGAAACTCTGTTCAAGTCAATGGAGTGACGCTGGCATAACATCAGGGTGAGTGTGATCATGACCAGGTTGTCTGAGTGTAAATATGACTGAAATATTCATCCATAAAGCTGTCAAGAGGGAGGCGTTTAAGAATTATCTTGCAGTCCACACAATTTAAATGCAAAGCATAAACATTGCAGACTGTGGGGTGATAACTCTGTTTACGCAGGACGCTGGACCTTTGAAAGCATTTGTTCCCTGACCTCCCAATCAGAAGTGGGAGTTGTCATAGGTTCCTGCATGGATGGTGTCACCCAGGGAGTCCCTCAATGCCAACTGGCAGAGGGCACCTCTGCCATAACTCATATTGGGCCTGCCACGCTCATTCAGGGGGGCTGGAACAATTTGTACAGTGGGGGCGCTGAGAGCCATTGAACTCCACCGTAAACCCTGTATATAATGGAAACCACTTTAAGCCAGGGGGTGCTACAGCATTCATTGCTCCAACACACTGTCATAAGTTGTGTCGAAAGCTGTCATGTGAGGTATCCTCTGCAAACGGGTCACAAACTGGTCATTCATGTACCTGCGTGATGTATGTACGGGCAGCGTATAAAGAGTTAGAGATGGGTGCTGGACATACGTTCTTACAAGGGGTTTTGCAAGCCAGGTATAAGACTAGCCTGTCCTAGACATGTTGCCTGTGTCTCCAGCGTACATTGAGTCAGGTAACACCTCTGAGGGCAATGAAAAGAACATCTGTGTGGAAGGTAAACAAAGCCATCCAGCTAAACAAGTGTGTGGGCAGAGGGAGAGCATGTAATGGTCATGACCAGGGATGGAGCCTGAACTTCCAGGAAGCCTTCCTGGCTCTGAAAACAGACAAGTGATGCTGGGCAATAGCCACAGAGGCAGAAAGCCCTTTGGCATCTACCCCCTAGGGGATGCAGGGGGAGCAGTGCCCTTTGAGCTGGAGGAGTGGAGAATGAACTAGCCTCTGGGCCTGAAAACCCAGCAGAGTTAGAACTGACTCGAGATGAGAAACCTGCTTAGACAAAGATTTGAACTGGCTGAAGTTCAGCTTTAGTCACTCAAAAGTGTTTGTTTGGTTTGGTTTTACTTGTCACCGTACTTGTGTCTTCTAGTTGTCTTATCACTTGTCAGTGCTTTCCTGTTAAACTTAGTCTTGTGCTCTCCCCAAGCCTGCTCACTGCTGTGTCCCAGCTAGGATGATGATGGGGCAGGGGGCGGGAAACAACAACAACAACAAAATACTAATTCATTCATCATCGATAACCCTACTCCTACTAATTCATACCTAGCTCTTACCTATCGCTTTTATCAGCAGAACACAAAGCCCTCTCTAAAGGAGGTTGGTGTCGCTGTTCCTATTCTATGGATGGGGAATCTGGCACATCAGTTCTGCTCTCTGTGCCTCAGTGTCTCCCAGCAGGCCAGTGTCGGATCTGGAGCTAGAATTCGGGTCTCCAGCCAGTGCTCTGTCCACTAGGCTGCACTGGTGGTGGCATCTGCAGTTTGTCTGTTCTGTTAGAAATGCAGTTACAGACTGTGATGCTTGAGGGGACCCAGGGAATAAGCTCTGTCACCAGAGGCTGCTTACGCTGTGGAAGGGGAGAGGAAATGAGGCTAAGTGAAAATGCTAGCTGGGCAACATGCTGGCTTATCCCTGAATTTCCTAGTAAATCCAAGAGTACCCGGGCAGGAAGGGACCCCAGGGGGTCAGCTAGTCCCACCCCTTCTCCAAGCAGGACCCATCCCCATCTAAATCATCCCAGCCAGGGCTCTGTCAAGCCAGGCCTTAAAAACCTCCTAAGGAAGGAGATTCCACCACCTCCCTAGGTAACCCATTCCAGTGCTTCACCACCCTCCTAGTGAAATAGTGTTTCCTAATATCCAACCTAGACCTCCCCCACTGCAACTTGAGACCATTACTCCTTGTTCTGTCATCAGCTACCACTGAGAACAGTCTAGATCCATCCTCTTTGGAACCCCCTTTCAGGTAGTTGAAAGCAGCTATCAAATCCCCCCTCATTCTTCTCTTCCGTAGACTAAACAATCCCAGTTCCCTCAGCCTCTCCTCATAACTCATGTGTTCCAGTCCCCTAATCATTTTTGTTGCCCTCCGCTGGACTCTTTCCAATTTTTCCACATCCTTCTTGCAGTGTGGGGCCCAAAACTGGACACAGTACTCCAGATGAGGCCTCACCAATGTTGAATAGAGGGGAACGATCATGTCCCTCGATCTGCTGGCAATGCCCCTACTTATACAGCCCAAAATGCCATTGGCCTTCTTGGCAACAAGGGCACACTGTTGACTCATATCCAGCTTCTCGTCCACTGTAACCGCTAGGTCCTTCTCTGCAGAACTGCTGCCAAGCCATTCGATCTCTAGTCTGTAGCAGTGCATGTGATTCTTCCATCCTGAGTGCAGGACTCTGCACTTGTCCTTGCTGAATCTCATCCGATTTCTTTTGGCCCAATCCTCTGATTTGTCTAGGTCCCTCTGTATCCTATCCCTACCCTCCAGCGTATCTACCTCTCCTCCCAGTTTAGTGTCCTCTACAAACTTGCTGAGGGTGCAATCCCCACCATCCTCCAGATCATTAATGAAGATATTGAACAAAACCAGCCCCAGGACCGACCCTTGGGGCACTCTGCTTGATACTGGCTGCCAACTAGACATGGAGTCATTGATCTAGCCAGTCTCTGAATGCAAGCCATTGCTTCGGGATGCCAGATTTGCTTCCCAGGTGCCCACAAAAATCTGTCTTGGGTCCTCTTCCCCATGTTAATTGTCAAATGAGCACCCCCAGGCACCTGTCAGGGCCCCATGTGTTAGGTGCTGTACAGGCACTTTGGCAGAAGACACAGTTCCTGTCCCAAAGGGTTTATAATCTGTCAAGACCAAGAAGGGGACAGAAGACCAACAGGAAGAGTCCAGGGCAGGGGGCTGCAACAATGTGTACAGTGGGGGAGCTGAGAGCCATTGAACCAAACTGCAAACCCTGGATATGACGCAAACCAGTTCATGCAGGGGGTGCGGCAGCCCCTTCAGCACCTATGGTCCGGGGATGATGACAAGGGTCCTGGGGAAACTAGTCCATATAGTACAGTGAGCAGAACTGGTGGGCTGGGAGGACTCCGAAGCCATTCCTTAGGTCAGGGGTGGGCAAACTTTTTGGCCTGAGGGCCACATCTGGGAATAGAAATTGTATGGTGGGCCATGAACGCTCACACAATTGGGATTGGGGTGAGGGCTGTGGTGGGGAGAGGGGTGCAGAATCTGGGGTGGGGTCAGAAATTAGGAGTTCAGGGTGCGGGAGGGGGCTCCAGGCTGGGGCAGGGGGTAGGGTGTGACGGGTGAGGGCTCCAGCTGGGGGTGCAGACTCTGGGGTGGGGCTGGGAATGAGGAATTTGGGGTGTAGGAGGGTGCTTTGGGCTGGAACTGAGGGGTTCAGAAGGCAGGAGGGGGATCAGGGTGTGGGGCATGTGGGAATGAGGGCTCTGGCTGGAGGTGTGGGCTGGGTATCAGAGGTTTGGGGTGCAGGAGGGGCTCTGGGCTGGGATTGAGAGGTTCGGAGGGCAGCAGGGGGATTAGAACTGAGGCAGGGGGTTGGTGTGTGTGTGGGGGAGGCTCAGGGGTGCAGGCTCCAGGTGGCGTTTACCTCAAGCAGCTCCCAGAAGCAGCATCATGTCCCTTCTCCAGCTCCTACATGGCGGTGCAGCCAGGCAGCTGTCCCATCTGTAGGTTCCCAGCCAATGGGAGAAGCGGGGGCGGCACTTGGGATGGGGGCAGCATGCAGAGTGGAGCCCCCTGGCTGCCCCTACGTGTAGGAACCGGAGGGAGGCCATGCCACTACTTCCGGAAGCTGCACGGAGTGGGCCCCCGACCCTGCTCCCCATAGTTTGCCCACCCCTGCCTGAGGTGCTTCCTCAGGCCCATGTAGGAAAGACTCTATTGAGCACAGGTTTTCAGTTGGAAAGTGTTGGGGTGTGAGTGTGCGCCAGGACACATGTATTCTATTTAGGGATGTCAAGCAATTTAAAACAATTAATTGCAATAAAAATTAATCACTATTAATCTCACTGTTAAACAATAATAGAATACCATTTATTTAAATATTTTTGGATGTTGTCTGCATTTTCAAACATATTGATTTCAATTACAACACAGAATACAAAGTGTACAGTGCTCATTTTATATATTTGATTACAAGTATTTGCACTGTATAAAACCAAAAGAAATAGTATTTTTCAATTCACCTAATATGAGTACTATAGTGCAATCTCTCTTTTATCTGAAAGTTGAACTTACAAATGTAGAATTGTGTACAAAAATAACTTGCATTCAAAAATAAAACAATCTAAAATTTTAGAGCCTGCAAGTCCACTCAATCCTACTTCTTGTTCAGCCAATCACTCACACAAACAAGTTTGTTTACATTTGCAGGAGATAATGCTACTCGCTTCTTGTTTACAATGTCACCTGAAAGTGAGAACATGGCACTGTTGTAGCCGGTGTCGCAAGATATTTACATGCTAGATGTGCTAAAGATTCACATGTCCCTTCATGCTTCAACCACCATTACAGAGGACATGTGTCCATGCTGATGACAGGTTCTGCTCGATAACAATCCAAAGCAGTGTGGACCAACACATATTCATTTTCATTATCTGAGTCGGATGCCACCAGGAGAAGGTTGATTTTCTTTTTTGGTGGTTTGGGTGCTGTAGTTTCCACATCAGAGTGTTGCTCTTTTAAGACTTCTGAAAGCATGCTCCACACCTCATTCCTCTCAGATTTTGGAAGGCACTTCAGATTCTTAAACCTTGGGTCGAATGCGGTAGCTATCTTTAGAAATCTCATATTGGTATCTTTGCATTTTGTGAAATCTGCAGTGAAAGTGTTCTTAAAATGAACAACATGTGCTGGGTCATCATCCGAGACTGCTATAACAGGAAGTATAAGGCAGAATGCAGGTAAAACAGAGTAGGGGATATAAAATTCTCCCCCAAGGCATTCGGTCAGAAATGTAATTAATGCTTTTTTTTAATGAGCATCATCAGCATGGAAGCATGTCCTCTGGCATGGTGGCCAAAGCATGAAGGGGCATATGAATCTTTAGCATATCTGGCACATAAATACCTTGCAATGCCATCTACAAAAGTGCCATGCAAATGCCTGTTCTCACTTTCTGGTGACATTTTAAACAAAAAGCAGGCAGAATGATCTCCCTTAAATGTAAACAAAACTTGTTTGTCTTAGCGATTGTCTGTACAAGAAGTAGGTCTGAGTGGATTTGTAGGCTCTGAAGTTTTACATTGTTTTTTTGAGTGCAGTTATGTAACAAAAAAAATCTACATTTGTAAGTTGCACTTTCATGATTGCACTACAGTACTTGTATGAGGTGAATGAAAAATACTATTTATGATTTTTACAGTGCAAATATTTGTAAGCAAAAATAATATATACTTTGATTTCAATTACAACACAATACAATATATATGATGTAGAAAAACATTCAAAATATTTAATAAATTTTAATTGATATTCTATTTAACAATGCAATTAAAACTGATTAATTGCGATTAATATTTTTAATCACAATTAAATTTTTTGAGTTAATCGTGTGAGTTAACTGCGATTAGTCAACAGCCCTAGTTCCAGGCCCACCTCTGCTGGTGTCCTTAGATGAGAAAGGGGAAATGACTTGTCCATCTGCCTGGTATAGTTAGGGTGAGAGCTCTTTGGGCCAGGGACTCTCACTGTTTGTGTGCAGCACGTGGCACAGAACCTGATCTCAGTTGAGGTCTCTAGGTGTTACTGTAATACAAACAATAAGCGGAACTGAGTTTTCTTTTCATTTTATATTTCCAAACATTCCATTTTGAAAAGCCAGGATAATTATAATTATTTATTGAGCAGTACACGGAAGTGTTGTAGAAAACCCAGACACAGATGTAGGGTCAAATTCTGTTCTCGGTGATCCCAGTAAATTCAATGGAGTTACTCCAGATTTGCACCAGTGTAAGAAATATTCCAGTCAGTAAGATAGTTTTTTGTTTTCCACCCTTTTAATATTCAGGACCTGAAAGCAGCTGAGACCAGGACTGATCACCAGATGCTTTAGCAGCAATTACTCTGCATTCAGTCATTTAACTGTGATTTGGAATTTATTTTTTGTTCATTCAAAAGTCGTCTTTGGAAAGCTTAACATTATTTCCAGTGACTGCAAAAATACACATCTGACAGCTTTAGCTTAGCAATGTGTCATCTGTATAATTTTTTTCTGATATATAATAAATGCATGCTTGTTATGAATATCTAATCCATAAATCATCCTTTTCTAAGGGCTTTTATTAACCTATGTGAGTCATGGAATAAGCGGTGTTAGCCTATGATGGGTAATTGCTGTAGGGAGCTCCAGGTAGCAGTCATGGGAGTTAAGGTTGCGAAATAAGTTTCCATTCAAACCCTTTGTTTTCATTTTCCCATAACTTTCAGAGACCTTCACTGTTAGGGCTGAAATTTTCCATGCTTAGTCTTTGCCTGAAGGTAAATTACTGTGGAAAGTTTGAATAAAAATAGTACGGCTATATTTTGAGTGACAGGAGAGTGAAGAAACATATTTCCCCATTTCCTAACAATGGCAGAGGTATGGCATTGGTAAAATGGCCTGGGAATAGTCCTCTCTGAGGAGCAGTGCGTGACCTTAGGCTGTAGGGAACTGGGTTCGGTTTAATAGGCTTATGAACGTTTGAAAAATGTGTTAAGCATGAACTGTAGAGCTTTGTGCTCAGCTCAGTAAGGGCAAAATTCTGACTCCTTGACGCCCATTTATAGTCCCTCACTTCACAGTGCTCCCATCAAGTCCATGGGGCACAGTCTCAGATGGTGTAAACAGCTCCAAACACCAACTGAGGAGCTGCCCCCCAGGAGATTGTGTGGAGTAAAGTGCTACTAAATCAGGAAAAATATCAGAACCAGACGTTGGTGGAATTTTTCAGATGAATAATTTATTCACTAAAAAATGCAGTGTTGGTCAACCTGCTACTAGTCATGAACTGAACACAAATTTCAGCTAAACAAATATTGTTCCCAGAATAGCAGCAGCAGCAGAAGCTGCCACCACCATCTTTCTAACGGTTAGTCCAGCAGCCCAGAGAGAGCTTGGAAGAAAGACTGGCTCCACAGCCTGGTGCTCAGAGCCCTCGGCGGAGAGTTGGGAGAACACGTTCAGTCCCTGCTCCAATGAAATGTTGAATTTGTTATACAAAATGGAGCAGCCTAAATAGCAGGGCTGGCCTTACCATGAGGCAAACTGAGGTGGCCACCTCAGGTGCCAGACTGTGGGGGGGCACCGCTAGGACCTAGAGTGTAGAAAATTGTGTCTGCAGCTGGTGCATCTGGATTCTCTCTGCTCGAGATGCACAGAGATGGGGGAGTGCTGTGCTGAAGGGAGGAGGGCACAAGAGACAGAACAGGCAGGCAGGAGAAAAGGTGAGAGGGAATCACAGAAAGCAGCAGGAGCTGCAGGGACAGAGAGGAGGAGGAGCCTCTTGTGTGCCTCTCCAGCATCCCAGGAGCCTGGCCTGATTAACACCAGCTTCTCAGGGATCTTCCTGTTTCCTGCTGCTTCCCTTAACCCCCTTGAGGGGAGCAGGCCGTCAACTGAAGTAGTAGGAGCCAGTTAGGCCCTTAAGACGCTGATCTCTTCCCTCGCTCAGGCCCTGCTACCAGCCTGCTTATTTGTCCCCTTCAACTGAGTGAGAGCCACTATAGCGGGCACAGAACAGCAGTCATGAGTGAAAGAAGAAAACGTCTCTCTGGAGCAGCATTCAGAAAAAGAAAGAAAGCAAAGGAAGCTTTTCTATCTAAGCAGGAAGGAGCTCTCCTGAGATACATAAACACAAATGTTCACGGTGAGCCTTCCGGCCCCAGTGAGGATGTGAGTGGTGAGGAGATGCCTGATCTTCCAGGTAGTCAGAGTGCAGGTGACCGGGCAGCTATTGCAGCATCCATATCTCCACTGCAAATGGATTTAGCCATGCACATTCCTGAAGAAAAGTGTAGCTCAGAGAAGAGTGTGGTGGAGGCGCAAGAAACAGCTGCTGCTGAGTTTAGTTCCTTAAGTCTAGATGATTCAGGACTGTGGACCCACTTGAGCAGTAGCCTGAGGGACTTCCTTGTACTGTATGGGCCACAGCAAGTGAAAAACTTCATGTTCCCCAAAGAGAATGAAAATAGAAGTTTTCATCCAACCCATTACTGGCGTGAAATCCCCAATGGTGACAAAGTGGAGAGGCCATGGCTTATGTACTCAAAAACCCAGAATGCTGCATACTGTTTTTGTTGCAAACTCTTCCAGTCTAATCTTCCAGCCACATTGGGTTCTACAGGAACAAAGGACTGGAAAAATCTGGCTAGAAATCTGGCATGCCGTGAGAAGGCAGCAAATCACAAGAGAGTATTCCATAGGTGGAAAAAGCTTGAGATGAGACTAAGGTTAAAGGCCACCATAGATGATCAGCATCAAGAGAAGGCTGCATCAGTCTCTTTACTGGCAAAATGTTCTGAAAAGGCTCATTGCCATTGTGAGAATGCTTGCGACCCAAAACCTAGCCCTGCGTGGCACTGCAGATCAGCTGTATGTGCCAAACAGTGGAAACTTCCTTAAAATTGTGGAGCTGACGGCTGAGTTTGATGCTGTACTCCAGGAGCATCTAAGAGTCACCACCCAAGAAATGTACACACAATTAAAAATGAGATCATCCATTTACTGGCAACAAAAGTCTAACAGAAGATGGTGGCAGATCTGAAGTCAGCAAGATATTACTCTGTTGTTCTGGATTGCACACCTGACATCAGCCACTTGGAACAAATGACTTTAATGGGGCGTTTTGTAACAACAGCAGAACCTAGTGAAAATGTCCCTGCAATGGTGACAGTCGTAGACCATTTGCTAGAACTTATTGACATTGATGATACCAGCTCCTGTGGTACGACAAATGTGCTTCTTAAAAAGCCGGAAGAGACGGGAATTGCGATAGCTGACACGAGAGGTCAGGGCTACGATAATGATGCCAACATGAGAGGAAAGAACAGAGGAGTGCAGACATGGATCCGAGAGTTAAACCCTCGAGGTTTTTTGTCCCATGCAGTTCTCATTCATTGAACTTTATGGTCAGTGATGCAGCATCAGCTTCTAGTGAGGCTGCTGAATTTGCTTAATGTAATTCAAAGCATCGATGTATTTTTCTCTGCATCAACTCATCAATGGCAAATTTTGAAGCAACATCTGGGAACATCCTCTCTGACACTGAAACCACTGAGTGCCACACGATGGGAAAGTCGAGTGGAGGCGATAAAGCCTATCAAACACCAAATTGGGAAGATTGATGATGCCATAGTTGCCATTATGGAGGATAATGCTATGACAGGAACAGTTTGTGGGAGAACAGTGGCAGAGGAAAATGGAATCACCAGAAACATACATAACTTCAAATTTCTGTGTGGCTTAGTGTTGTGGCATGACGTACTGTTTGAAATAAATGTAAGCAAGAGACTCCAACATTTGTGTTTGACCTTGATATATCTGGAGCAATGGAACAACTGGACAAAGCAAAGTCATACCTACAGTCTTACCAGTCAGATGAGGGATTTCAAAATGTTCTGAAGAGTGCACAGAAGTTGGCAGAGGAACTTCACACTGAAGCTATTTTCCCACCCATTCAAGAATACAAGAGTCACCGAAGAAGAAGACATTTTGATTACAAGGCATGGGATAAGCCCATAAGAGACCAAACAACAATTCAAAGTTAAATTCTTTAACCAGGTGCTAGATTTGTGCAATACAGTCAGCTGAACATTTCATGCAGCTCAAGGAACACAGCAGTATATTCGGGATGTTGTATGATATTCCAGAACTCCTCACTATACCTGAAGAAGACCGACACCAGCAATGCAGGGCACTAGAGACAGTGTTGACACATGATGAGATGCACGATATTGATGCGAGTGATTTCGGTGATGAACTGAAAGCCCTTTCAAGATACTTTTCAGCACGATCAACTCCAAAGGCTGTTCTGGAACATATGTGCACAAATAAGATGACCACCCTCTTTCCAAATGCTTTTGTTGCTCTGCGCATACTTCTAACACTTCCTGTAACAGTTGCCAGTGGAGAATGCAGCTTCTCTAAGCTGAAGTTAATAAAAACACGTCTATGCTCCACAATGACACAGGAGAGGCTGATTGGCCTTGCAACCATCTCCATAGAGCATGAGCTGGCCCAGACTGTAGACCTTCAGGAAGCAGTTCAAATCTGTGCAACCAAGAAGGCACGGAAAGCACCACTTTGATTATTCAAACAGATAAAAATGCCAGTGTTTACTATGCAGAGAAAGGTTACATTTGCTGTTCAGGAGTTTGAAAGTTAAGTGTTAACTTAAAATGCCTTGTTCAAAAATTTTAAGTAAGTATTGGGATAGGTAGCAGAGCAGTACCATGAGAGGAGTAGAACAGGAAGAAGGCAGAATTGATACCTGTCAAAGTTTTGGCCCAAGCAAGGGGGCATGGGGGCATCATTTGAGCTCCCTGCCTCAGGGGCCAAAATGTTGTGGGCTGGCCCTGATGAATAGGAAAGATTAAGAGGGCTGAAAGTAATAAATAGCCCATTGCCCAGCGGTTAGAGGCCTGTCCTGTAATGTCAAAGACCCAACTTCAGATCCCTCTTTTGTATCAGATGGATGGTGGAGCTGAATCAGGGTCTCCCAGGTCCCACGTGAGTCACTAACCCCTGAGCTAACAGCTATTAAGGAAGGCTGGAACTGTGCCCCGTTAGGGTGGGTGGTTTATTGTGTAGTCTCTCCTGACTTTCAGACGTGCTGCCTTGTTTTCTGACTGCATATGGAGAGACAGCATCTGGACAGGTGTTCTGTCTTTTTTTTTTTTAAAAGAAACTGATCATATTGAGCCTCTGCAGGAAGGGCTCATCCACCCTCTTTGGCCCATGTTTTACTGAAATAACAGAAGAATTGGTAATTTAAACAACTAGGGCAGTGGGGGCTTTAGTCTTCTTACAGCCTCCCCTAAATCCTACAGCCAAGAGCAACCAGGCTGAACAGTCTCCAAGGTAACTCTCTCCTCACCTCAGGGTTCCAAGTGTTTAGAAACTCACCTGATTGTCCGTGTAACTTTCAGCTGCATTTGGCCAAGATAGCAGCTCTGGACAGGCTGCTTCTCCCTGAGGGAGCTGGCATTTGTGAGAGATGTGCAGAGCTTCACAACCTGAGGTCAAGGGAAATGGCTTGATTCACTCCCATTGGCACAATGAGGTGCAAATTGCATCTCCTGTCACAAGCAGGAGGAATTCACCTCTGGTAAAGTGGGTTGTGCTCGTGGCTCCATAGGAGTTTGACTGGCAACTGATACAGTGCAGCCCGCTAGCCACACTGGCTCCCTGGTCAGCACTGTCCACTTGGGACTTGCACCCCATGCCTGTGTGGACTTTCCACCCTCACAGGCCCTTTGCCCTGGATTAAGCTAGCAAAACCCAGCATGACCCATGGCTGATTCCTTCCCCCACAAGATGGTCTGAGCTAATCTGATTTTAAATTCTCTTCCCCTAGACACCAACAAAGGTCTGAGCATTTTTACTAGAATAACGTTCCCTTTGGGAACTGCTCTTAGCAGCAAGGAGGGGCGATGGGACTTAGTCACCCAGCTCCCATTGGCTTCTAGGTAGATTTGGGCAGCTGGCTCCCTTAGGCTCCTAAAGCTTTAGCCCCAGTACTCCATCCATGCAGATGGAGAATGTGCAGCTAATTCCGCAAATATCAATTTACGGTTGCATCCTTTGATCTTGTATGCCATTCCCATATGACCACTTGAACAATACCACTGCCTTTACAGGCCAGGAATCCCCCATCTTTGCCCCTTGGTTCTTCAAGATCAGGTGGCAGTACATCATTGGGGCAGCAAAGGGAATCTTACATGGCCACTACCAGCTGCACTTGTTCTGCCCACCCGGGAGGCATTTCGCTCTTGGAGGAAAGCTGGGATATTTCAGGATTCCTACAGTTTGACAGATCTGTTATATAGTAAAGATCTCATACCCAAACAAGCTGCGACACTCTGTGTCTGATGCATGTGGCGATGATGGAGTCTCCCATCAAGTTTGATGGATGAGCGGTAGTCCTGATGCGCATACAGTAAGACAAAATAACTCAGACCAATAGGATGGCTCCCTAACTGCTGTAAATCAGAACAATGTAATTGGCATGAACAGAGTGAAGGCCGTGATTAGAGACAAAATGATCCTTTATCAATGAAGTCAAATCCTGCTGAGGCAAATAGAAAGGAGCATAAACTCTGGCATGTCCTGTGTAAAACTGTAATTAGGCAGGCCAAAAACAAATCTGAAGAGCAACCAGCAAAAGGCACACAAAGGAACAGCAACAAATGTTTTAAGTACATCGGAAGCAGGAAGCCTGTCAAACAATCAGTGAGGCCACTGAATGATCAAAGTTGCTAAAGGAGCACTCAAGGAAGACAAGACCGTTGCAGAGCAGCTAAATGAATTCTTGGCATCAGTCTTCACTACAGAGGATGAGAGAGATTCCCACACCTGAGCCATTCTTTTAAAGTGACAAATCTGAGGAACTGTCCCAGATTGAGATGTCTGTAAAGAAGGTTTTGGAACAAATTGATACATTAAACAGTAATAAGTCACGAGGAGCAGATGGTATTCACCCAAGAGCTCTGAAGGAACTCAAATATGAAACTGCAGAACTGCTAAATGTAGTACATAACCTATCACTTAACTCAGCCTCTGAACAAGATGACTGAAGGACAGCTAATGTGACACTTTAAATTTAAAAAAAAAGGCTCCAGAGGCAATGATGGCAATTACAGGCTGGTAAGCCACATTTCAGTACCAGGAAAATTGGTTGAAACTACAGTAAATAACAGAATTATCAGTCACACAGATGAATATGGTTTGTTGGAAGAGCCAATGTCTCCTTTCTGTAAAGGAAAATCGTGCCTCACCAATCTATTAAAATTCTTGGAGGGGGTAAACAAGCATATGGACAAGGGGGATCCAGTGGATATAGTGTACTGGGACTTTGACAAGGTCCCTCACCAAAGGCTCTTAAGCAAAGTAAGCAGTCATGGGGTAAGAGGAAAGGTACTCTCCCAGATCAGTAACTGTTTAAAAGTTAGAAAACAGAGTAGGAGGAATAAATGGTCAGTTTTCAGAATGCAGAGAGGTAAATAGCAAGCTCTCCCAAGGATCTGTACTTGGACCAGTGCTGTTCAACATATTCATAAATGTTCTGGAAAAACAGGTAAACAGTGAGGTGGCAAATTTTGCAGACTATACAAATTTACTCAAGATGGTTAAATCCAAAGCTGACTGAAAAGAGCTACAAAAGGATGTCACATAACTGGGTGACTGGGCAACAAAATGGCAGATGAATTTCAGTATTGATAAATGCAAAGTAATGCACATAGGAAAACAATCCCAACTATACATATAAAACGATGGGGCTAAATTAGCTGTTACCACTCAAGAAAGAGATCTTAGTCATTGCAGATAGTTCTCTGAAAACATCCACTCCGTGTGCAGCAGCAGTCAAAACAGCTAACTGAATGTTAGGAACCATTAGGAAAGGGATAGATAATAAAACAGAAAATATTATAATGTCGTATCCAGGATTGGCAACCTTTGGCACGTGGCCCGTCAGGGAAATCTACCGGCGGGCCGGGACAGTCTGTTTACCTGCAGTATTCGCAAGTTCGGCCGATCACAGCTCCCACTGACTGCGGTTTGCCATCCCAGCCCAATGGGGGCTGCGGGAAGTGGAGGCCAGTACATCCCTTGGCCCATGCTGCTTCCTGCAGCCCCCATTGGCCTGGGACCACAAACCACAGCCAGTGGGAGCTGCGATCAGCCAAACCTGTGAACGCTGCAGGTAAACAAACCGTCCCGGCCCGCCAGTGGATTTCCCTGACGGGCCGCGTGCCAAAGGTTGCCAATCCCTGCATTATATAAATCTATGGTACGCTCACAGCTGGAATACTGTGTGCAGTTCTGGTTGTCCCATCTCACAAACCAGTCATTTCTGTTGCCCTTCTCTGTACCTTTTCAGATTCTAATATCTAAGGGTATGGAATAACTTCCATGTGAAGAGAGATTAAAGACTGGGACTATTCTGTTAGAAAAGAGATGACTAAGGGGGGGATATGATAGAGGTCTATAAAATCCTGAATGGTGTGGAGAAAGTGAGTAAGGAAATGTTGTTTACTCCTTCTCCTAACACAAGATCCACAGGTTCCCCAATGAAATTAATAGGCAGCAGGTTTATAACAAACAAAAGGAAGTACTTCATACAACACACAGTCAACTGGTGGAACTCATTGCTATGGGATGTTGTGAAGGCCAAAAGTATAACTGGGTTCAGAAAACAATTAGATAAGTCCATAAAGGATAGGTTCATGGATGGCTATTAGCCAAGATGGTCAGGGACGCAAGCTCATGCCCTGGGTGTCCCTAAATCTCTCTTGGAAGCTGGGAGTGGATGACGGGATGGATCACTCAATGATTGAGTGCTTCTATTCACTCCCTATGAAGCACCTGGTATTGGCCACTGTCAGAAGACAAGATACTGGGCTTGCTGGACCATTAGTCTGACCCACTGTGGCCGTTCTTAGGTTCTTATTAAGTGTATGTACTTTTCTGTTGTGGTTATGGCCCGGGACTCCATTGTGCTAGGTGCTGTACAAACTCAGAACAAGGAGACAGGCCCTGCCCCAATGAGCTGACATTCCAAGTAAGTAAGGAGCTATCCTGCTTTACTCCAGTTCAGAACTGGGGATCTGCTGTGCCAGTCTTCTGTCTCAGGACTTCGTCAGCACAAAATCAGTTCTGGCCTTTGGCTTGGATGATGCCCATTTTTTATCATTTGTGTTTTGCTAAGGAATTCTCAGCTGCCTCTCTGCTTTTGGCTAGGTTTTTGTTTGAGGTGACTGGTCTCAGGAGCATTGGGCAGCTTGCCAAAGCTTACTTAGCCTGATTGAAGCTAGCAAAGGCGAATAATGGGTATCCTTATGAACATTGTGATCAGCATGTGATGCCATCTTACTTGTAGAGAATATTAAAAACATACACATCCCAGCCCCATCTGGGTATCTTGACCGTTTTCAGTAGCCCTTTTGGAAAGTAATATATAATGGGCCATGTTCATTGTGTTATCTTTTGGCGAACTACAGCCTTAACAATGGAGTGCAATTTATAGAGAGAGAGAGAGAGAGAGATAGTGAAGTTCCCCAGGCCCATGGGCGACCATGGAATTTGATTAATATCTCTTTGAAATAATGCCAGAACCATGCATGGCTGTGATCTGTGGTGCATGTGATGTGACTGTGCAGGGAATCTAGAAATTCTACAGGAAAAACACCACACTTGAGTTAAAGCCTTTCCTTTAGAAAGTGAATATTGATTTGTGGTTTTGCATGAGTCACTTATTGCTTATTGAAACATCGGAGACTAGTTTGGTTCTTGGGTAGAATCATTCTTTACTTGTATATCAGGCGTAGCCGTGTTCTGTATTGCAGCATTTAACCAGCTTTAAATCAGGGTTTTCAAGTACTTTCCTGTAGATTACCTGTAAGGAGCAGACACAACCAAATTTCTAGCTGTTTTCCTGTTATCAGTAGTAGCGTAGCTGAGGGTAAACCTGGGTAAACAGTTTACCTACCTCTAATTTAGAGAATATGGAGTTTAGTTTCTCCACTTCCTTTTTTTTAACACGACCCATCAGATCTCTCGTCAAATTGAATGCATTTAGGGACAGATTTACACAGGTATTTAGGTGGAATGAAGGGAATGGGTGTTCCTCAATGAATGATGGGATTCAGGGGATTTGTCTCTAGCTGCAGCTACCCCTGTTAATAGAACAAAATAGCTACAGTGATGCGAATTAAGGAAAACCACCAGTCAGACACCTGCCGTGGAGGTGACCTGCAAGCTTTCCCCAATGCATTCGCCTTCTCAGCTGCTGGGACTTGTGGTCCATGAATAAGGCTATGATTTTTTCATGGAGGTCACGGATGGTGGGGGGGACCCCCCCACAGCTGCCATGAGCAGCGGGCCCGCAGTTCTTGGCCATCATGGGCGGTGTGGGGCCCCCCGGGAACTCCGAGCTCCCGCGGGCAATGTGGGACCCTGGAGCTCCGAGCCAGGGGCCCCTGGAGCTCAGAGTGGCCGTGGGCAGCATGGGACCCTGGAGCTCTGTGTCCCCGCAAGTGGTGAGGGCCCCTGGAGCTCGGAGTGGCCACCACAGCTGCCCAACCTCTGCAGGTGGTGTGGGGACCCCACAGCTGAGCCCCCCATTTTGTCAGGGATTTTTTTAGTAAAAGTCAGCAAGAGGTCATGGACTTCCATGAATTTTTCTTTATTGCCTGTGACCTGCTGGGACTTTTACTAAAAATGTCCCTGACGCAATCTTAGCCTTAGCCACGAAGACCCACTTCTGGTTTTGTTTCTTACATTAAAAATAGAGGCTCTGCCCCACCCGTCTCATGGGAAAACCCACCCAGAGGGGTCTGAAGCCTCGTCCCTGTGGACCTCCCGGCCGTTAGCAGACACCTTTAGCGCTCCCCTCTCACCTCTCTGATTTGACATTGCTGCCTCCTCTCGGTTAAGTGCTAACCTTGTTTTGGCTAGTGAGACCGGTGAGGAGAAGACATTCTGATCACAACTCACTGACTAACCTGTCCTGTCCCTATTTGACAGGAAATAAAGTCACAGGAGCGGTCAAGGACAAAGGGGCCTGTCCAAAAGATATTACTTTTAAACAAATTATCAGGAGGATTAACCACCCTTCTCCCCCCAGCCCCCCACACCTGCTAACGTGTTGGGGGCTGTCAGAGAAATGTTAAAAAGGCCTTGTTGGCAACTTTAAGAAATTACTGTAAGGCCATTTAGGGTTGCCAATCCTCCAGGATTGGCCTGGAGTCTCCAGGAATGAAAGATTATTCTTTAATTAAAGATTGTTGTGTGATGAGACCTCCAGGAATACATCCAACCAGAATTGGCCACCGTACATTCTTTGCATAAGTAATCTGGAATCTGTTTTATTCCTGGGCTGGCATAGGGTAGGAGAACACCCAGAGCTCTGGCCTGTGAGGCACCAGGAGTGGCCGGGCCAGCCAGCCAACAGCTACATTCTGGTAACATTCAGCAAGGTGTTATGGGGTTTACCACTGTGGCTAAGACCAGATTCTTACCAAAAGCAGAACGATGAACATTGTCAAGAGATTCCCTGCAATCTAAAGATGGTCCCTGCCCTGGGAGTTCATCACCTAGGAGAAAAGACACAGATACGGACAAGCATGTGGCAGGGAAGGAGACAATAAGACACTGCTCCTCAGCATGATGAGCGTTGCTCTCAGTGCACCAGCATCCTTCCCCCCCTCCCCCCTGTCCCCAGTTTTTTGGTTGGCACACTGGCCACATTGAGCTTGGCAGCAGTGAGCCATCCAAGGAGACAGGCTGGAATGTCACAGCCTGTTTGGGGTCAGATTGCTTTCCGTCCTTTCAGTTGCTGTGTAGCACAATGGGTGGCTGCCATTATGCATAAAAGCCTCTGACAATCCTGGGATGTGGTGGTGGTTTCTTAGATCAGATACATGACCCTATCTATGCCCCAGCCAGGTGTCCGCCATTTCCCAGCTCATGTGAATAGTGGTTTGAGTCAGCTGTAGTTGTTAATAACCAGACACAGGATGAGACGTTATGATAGAAGAATTTGCTGGCATCCAGGATGAAATCCATATTACCTGACTTAGACACACAAAATCCAAAGTGCTGAATTACTTGAGGGTGGCAGTTTGTTTCTCAGAATTAAATTACGGAAGATGTAGGTAGCACCAGAAGTTATAAAATTCACTAACAGCAATGAAGCTAATGGGGGAGTGGCAGACAGATGGCACAATGGGTTAGCAAGCTAGCTTTCTTTACCCCCTACACATCTGTGCTTAGATTCCTGTCTGGGTCATACGTGAGAATCAATGTGATGTTCCTATGATCATCTCCAAAGGTTATTTTTTTTCATATCCTATAACCCTCCCCAAGATGGCATGCCTCGCAGGCTCTGTTCATTTTCTCCAATATCCTGTTGCTTGTTTTCATGCTCCCAGAGCTTTTCATTTTATTGCAATTTCCCCTCCCAAAATGTAATTGTGTCGTGGAAATCTGTGACAGTTTGCATGTTTTAAAAGTGAAAACTTGTATTGGGAAAACGAACCTGAAAAAAAAAGACCAATTTGAAACCACAGTCTCTCAGCTGGGAATATCAAGCCAACCCAGCTAAAGTAGCAGCAGTTGCTGAGACCAGAGGCTTATGCTGATCTGGAAAAGAGATTAGGGCTGGCGAGTAACCCTGCCACAGTCGCACCACACCTGGGTGTAAACAAGCCTGCACAAGGGATTTCTCCCTGGATAGCTGCTCCCCTCCTCCGCCTCCCCGGCCACCGCTTGATGTGTCACAGACAGCATGCACACCACAGCTCCACCCCGGCTCACCTGAGCTGGTGTCCGCCTGCAGCCAGGTGGTGTGGCTGGCTCTCTGTCTCATGAAGCACCTTCCTATATCCTTTGCCAATAGGTACACCTACAATTATAGACTGTCTACACTGTACTTTATAGCACAGCCATTTGTAGCAGTCAATATTCAAATATCGGGCATGTAGTATCACGTAATCTCTTCCACGACCTTTCCCATCCATTGCTATATAGGTAGCTGTGGTGGGGAGAGTTGGGGTGGCCCCTCGATGCCAAACCTCCGGTAACTGCTTCCCGTGCAGCAAGCGGTGTCTGTCACCATGAGGAAATAACACCAGTCTAGGCCAGTGAGCAGTTATATGATTGTGCTCCAGGAGTCCAGCCCCTATGGCAACATAGCCATTACTGTGATCCCAGGACAAATGTCTTCTGCAACTTTATCACAAGCATTTGCCAATCCGGAATGAGCAGAGCGGTGTAGGGTATCCCCAGTGCTAGATTTAGGAGAACAATCATCTGCCACAGTATGAAGCGTGGTAACAGAGTCGTGTTTTATGTCAACACCAACCTTACCTTAAAGTGGAGTGGGATGTTTCGGACTAAACTCATCCCCAGAGGATTACTCCCAGCAGTACAAGTTCTTAACTTTGCCAGAAACAAAGATTCTGGTCCAAAGCAGCCAGAGGGCCTGATGTCTGTCTGTGTTTTCATGCGGTTCAAGAAGCAGTGGCAGTTTTGTAGTAATTTCAGTGCCATTGGAAGAGAGAAACTGCAGTAAAATCCCGCTCCGGCTTCCTATCTGCCTGGACTTGATTTAGCTGGTGCTGCAACTAGCTGGAGTGCCGCAGGCATCAGCTGGAGTGTGTCTCGGGGAGGAACGTATGTGCCACAGTTCAGTCACTTCATTTTCTATTCCCTCATTAACTTTACCATGTGACTCTTCACTTAATTAAGAACTTTGACCTTTCAAGAGGGTTATTTTTTAATTTGCTCTGATCTAGATAAAAGATGAAGGACAGATGCAAGGAGGCAGGAATTTTCATCGATGAAGCTAATGAGATTTTTATATTCTATCCAAGCAAGTAATTTGGAATAAAGACATGGGGGAACAAATATTTAATAACAGGCTCTTCAGTCTAGCAGAGAAGGATATAACACGGTCCAATGGCTGAAAGGTGAAGCTAGACAAATACAGACTGGAAATTAGGCATATGTTTTTAATGGTGAGTCTTAACGATTGGAACAATTTACCAAGGGTCATGGTGGATTCTCTATCACTGGCCATTTTTAAACCAAGATTGGATGTTTTCTAACATATGCTCTAGGAGTTATTTTGGGGGAGTCCTTCAACATGTGTTATCCTGGAGGTCAGACTAGATAATCACAACGGTCCCTTCTGACCTTGGAATCTATGAATCTACTCTAATGAATAGAAGCCCCATTCTGACAAGTCTTCATGAAAATGTCTGGATCCTCACACACTACAGCAAGAAACACTATATGCCAGTGTAGCTAGGTAAGTTAGGTGAAGTTGCATTAGACTGGAACAGTAACAGATTTGTGTCTGGGGAACTAGACTGGAACTCTGAAGACCTGGGTGCAATTCTCAACTCTGCTATAAACTTCCTGTGTGACATTAGATAACTCAGTTAGGATGTGTCTGTGCTTGAATCTGTAATTATGAATGTGTTAACTACCATGACTGTAAGTTTGGGTGACCAGATAGCAACTGTAAAAAAACGGGATGGGGTGGGGGGTAATAGGTGCCTATATAAGAAAAAGTCCCCAAAAACGGGACTGTCCCTTTAAAAACGGGACATCTGGTCACCCTACTGTAAGTTCTACTACAAACAGAACACAACTGTTTGTTCCTAGTGTTTAAAGCTATGGCTAAATATGAAGGAAGAAATGTTTGAGTGGTGTCTACACTTGAATTTGTGACAGGGCTAATTAGCAAGTGTTAAAACACAACTGAAAATTCAAGTATAGCCATACTCCTAAATTTCTGAGGCTCTGTTCCCCATGCACAAATACTTCCTTTCTCCCATTGTCTTCTTCTGGTCTGTTTGGGTTGGAAGCTATTCCGGGCAGGAACTGTCTCTTCTTAGATACATGTACAGCACCTAGCCCTAAGAGGCCTTGATCTTGGTTGGAGCCTCTAGGTGCTAATGTAACAATAATGACGACACTGAAAGGTTGAGAATGGAGGCCAAAGGCAGGTTGAAAACAAACAAAAGGAAGTATTTCTTCACACAATGCACAGTCAGGTTGTGGGACTCTTTGCCATAGGATATTGTGAAAGACAAGACTATAACAGGTTTCAGAGTAGCAGCTGTGTTAGTCTGTATCCGCAAAAAGAAAAGGAGGCCTTGTGGCACCTTAGAGACTAACCAATTTATTTGAGCATGAGCTTTCGTGAGCTACAGCTCACTGCATCGGATGCATTCAGTGGGTTTCTTCCACTGAATGCATCCGATGAAGTGAGCTGTAGCTCACAAAAGCTTATGCTCAAATACAGGTGCCACAAGTCCTCCTTTTCCTTTTGAAGACTATAACAGGGTTCAAAAAGGAACTAGATAAGGATAGGTCCATCAATGGCTTTTAGCCTCTGTTTGCCAGAAGCTGGAAGTGGATGACAGGGGATGGGTCACTCAATAACTTCCCTATTCTGCTCATTCCCTCTGAGGCACCTGGCATTGGCCACTGTCGGCAGACAGGATACTGGGCTAGATGGACCATAGGTCTGATCCAGTGTGGCTGTTCTTATGGTCTTTAGACTGCAGCAAGCAACTCTCAAATTAGAGACATTGAGATCAATTATTTTGTTTTTCCATCTCCTCTCCACAGATCAGGTACAAGACACTCTAAGGGCCTGTCTACACTACAAAATTAACCCAACCTAACTTACTTCGGCATACAGCCACCACAGTAATTACATCACTTGTGCGTGTCTACACTTTGCTCCTTGTCACCTGTGCACTTCCTTACCTGGAGCCCTTGCACCATTTGAACTGTCAGTGTGGGGTGGCTTCCAAAATCCAGCAACAGTTGATGTAGGCACACCACACTGAACTGCATTCATTTCCTTTGTGAAATGTTTCACACGCAGGGCAAACCTGTGGAAGGTTTGCTGTCCTCTGATCTGGCAAAAGAGGCTAGTTTTTTCCACCCCTTTCCCTTACATGGACACTTTTGCCCTAGTCACACTTTTTGCCAGTTTTCATCTGTGAACGTGTTCAAGTTCTTTTTATTGCTTAGCACAAACTAACTGTGTAGGTCACAGCTGCAGGGGAAGCTGCAGCAGATGATACAGTAAATGGAGTCTGCACTAAGCCCATGCTCACGATGAGCAGCACAGAGATGGCACTGTGCGTATGCAGCAAGAGATTGAAAGGGCTAGTTTCTTCTTTACTCAAAACGGAGGAAAAAGAAAAGGACCTGGTCAGTGGAGTGTGCAAAATAGGCACATAGGAATTACCATCCTGGATCTAGTCCAATATGGTCTGACAGTGACCATCTCCAGCTGTTTCAAGTGCAGGAAACCCCTTACTGGACAATTATGGAATAAACCTGCCCATAGAGGAAACTTCCTCCTAGCCCCATCAGTTTGGCTTATGAAGCACTGGGGTTCATGAGGGAAATTTTCAAAGTCACAAAGGCTAGGTACCTATCCGTCTTCTGTGTCTTTGGAAATGTACCCCCCAGATTCCTTTGGCATATTATAGGCAGGGCAGTAACAACACCTAGTGATAACGTTGCCCAATGCTTCCCATTATAAGATGCTGTTTTCAGTTGTAACTTTGCCAAACTTTAAGCATTTAGATTGAAATTTTCCATTCTGAGTGTCCGCTTCAGGCTGATATTTATATATTTGGAACATTTCAACAAGATCAGTTCTGCCAAGTCTTTCTCCATTGGGTTTTTTGAGAGGAGGCGGGATTCAGAGCCACTGCTTTTAATCTGATAAAATCATGAAAACGGAGCTTTTGACAAAAATACAGGAGTCAGAAGTGGATTGTCATGGACTAGGAGTCTCCTAAACTGAAAAAGTGAACAGAGGAAGCTTTGCAGGTCATCTTTGAGTCAACTGATAGCACAGCATTAAGGCTCCTCAGTGGTGCCTGGACATTCAGCTCCACTCAAACTGCTGAGAATCAGGAAATAGAGTTAAGGAAACACTCCCCCCCCCCCACCACAATGCAGCCTGTCCTCTGCTCCCTGGCAGGGGCAATAGCCACGGGAACGGGGCAGTAGGGGGTGCGGTACTGAGTAGACATGAGGACAGATGATGAGAATGTGCTGTAGTTTGGGTTGGGCTCAGGATTTGAATTGTAGTGTTTAATGGCATGTACCCCGGCTGTGTTCACTGTGTTAGAAGCCGCTGTATAGGATCATTGGGGAACAGCTGGAGCAGGTCAGAGGCACCATCGCTGTGACATGCCGAAAGGTGCGTGTGTGTTTGGAGGGACCACCTGTGCTTGTATCAGGGCTGAGTTGTGCCGGTTGGTACCCAAGGGTTGTCTTGCAGCTGGCATTGGTGGCAGTGGGTCTGGGGCAGAGTGAAGGCAATGCCCCAAAGGACTCTTCAGGTCCAGGGTAAAGGGTCTGTAACATTTTGCATGTCTGGGATGGTTTGTGTGGAGTAGGCTCAGTGTTTAAGGGTGGCCAGCTGGAGCTTCTTCTCCCCTCTCTTTATCCTAATGCTCTTTGCTTTTTGTCATGAGGAATCTGGTACACAGGCGTATTTGGAAACCATGAATAAGAATATGTATAAAAGTGTGTAGTCCACCTGGAAATAGTTCCTGTTCGCTATGCCTTACCTACACCATAAGGAAGTGCTGCTTCACACAACACAGTCAACCTGTGGAACTCATTGCCAGGGGATGTTGTGAAGGCCAAAAGTATAACGGGGTTTAAAAAAGAATTAGATAACATGGTCAAGGATGCAACCCCATGCTCTAGGTGTCCATAAACCTCTGACTGCTAGATGCTGGGACTGGATGACAGGGGATGGATCACTTGATGATTGCCCTGTTCTGTTCATTCCTTTTGTAGCAACTCGCATTGGCCACTGTCAGATGACAAGATACTGGTCTAGATGGACCCAGTATGGCTATTCTTATCTTAAGATGCCTACAGTTATAGACAGTTACCTTTCTAGATGTTCTGTTCGAAAGTTAAATACATAAAAACATATATTTTAGTTACAATGAAGGTTAACCAACACTTTAAACTTACATTTGGTCTATGTTAAATTATTGCTGTGAACATGGACATTCAAACAATCGATAATTAAAAAAACTACAACTCTTGAAATATGGTGTTACAGAATAATTCTGAAAATATGATGGACAGGCCCCATAACCAATGAAGTGTTGGAGAATGGAACTCAGCAAACTTTAATCAGATACCTTATGAGAAGAAAGATTTGATTTGCTGGGCACATTGTAAAAGGTTCAGGGGGTAATGTGTGTCTGCAGGCACAGGAAGGGAAAGTTGATGGCAAAAGAACATGAGACAGAAACAAGATCTTGGATGGATGATATGGTATCCTGGGTGGATCCAAAAGATGATTAATCCACAAAGAGATTAGCAGAGGATTGTACAGAATGTGTTACCATGGTTGCAAACCTCCAGGAATGGAGATGCCACGTAAGAAGATTAACCACTTTTGTAATTTCCAAATATATTTTCTTACATTTTTGTCAAAATTTGACAACAAACCCTTCCTCCAAAAACAGCCTAGTGGTAGAACAAATAAAATTGTTAGCCTTAGAGTTCTTGCATACTTCTGGATTCTTTCTAACCTCTGATTTCTGTGTCACACCCACTGGATATGGTTTTGCATTGCTATGTCCTTTTCCATATTAACAATATATTCACTTTTCTGAAATGTTTTTGTTATAAGGAATGTCTACCTAGTCCTCTTGGAAAAGGGATCTGGCAAATATTTGCTCCTATGCTACACTATGGATCAGACCACTATAGCAAAAGTGAAGCTAAATACTTTGGTGTTACAAGTTCTCTGGGAACAAACTGCAGTTATTTCAATAGAAATTCTGTACAGACCTTTGCTAAATGGAAGGGCTCCTGGTACAACTCGACAGTCAACCTGAGAGAACTGACATCAAATGTTCAAGGCCAGACTGACACTTAGTGCTGCAGTGTAAATCAGGAAACTTTGATCTGACAGCTCTAACATACCTAGAATGAGCAGAACTTTTTAACTCAGCTGCTCTTTGAAATTGTCAAAGTGAAAAATATTAGGGGACAATAGCAATTGCTCCAGGATGCATTTTGGTTTTAGACTCTTGCAAAATGTATTTCATGTCCTTGGTTTGTGTTTGTGTATGTGAAGAAACTTGTATACATCATAATTTGACACCAAACACTGTAATAGATGTATATTGTTCTTTCTTTGACCATTGGGAGTTTGGTGTGATTTATAGATGTAATTTTGAAAGAGTCCTATCCAAGACACATGGGTCAGTCGTGTCCCCCTCCCCCCCGATGTACATTTTTCAAGAAGTTCTTCAAAGAACAAGAAGTGTGTGTGTGTGTGTGTGCATCCCATCTCCATCAAACTCATGCTCTTACACAAAACCTTAATAGCGACCTCAGCAATGTTAAGGCAGAATAACTTTCCAAATTAAGGGAATGAGTGACAGTCATATGTGCTGCTCTGTTGATACAAAAAAGTCTGAAGCTGGGCTAGGTACTGCTCTTTGGGGTCTATTGGAGATGTAACTGAAAGTCTGTTGGAAGGTGAAGCAGTGTCGGCAACAGGGAGGTAGAAAGGAATGCACAAGACTTTCCCATTCACTTTTTATTTCCATGCTTTTAAAGTTGGTGAGAGTGTATCCTGATCAGTCATAACTGAAGATTTTGTTTGTGTTGATATTCAGGACAGGAGAAGCTGGACTAGCACTCCTCTAATTTTTGTGTGAATTATGAAACATGAACATATGCATGTGTGCACAAATAAAAACTCCTCACTAAATATTCCTATGAATATAAACTAGTCAACCAAATGTTTGTGGAAAAACCAAATGCACATAGTCACACTGAACTGAGTCAGATTTAACAAATGTTGGCAAAGACTTTTCCCTAGTAGTCCCTTGTATCTATAAATAATGAATTTGGGGAAAAAATGTAATAGGCCTTGATAAATCATTGTGAGTAGGGAACAGATCTATTTTGTGTATCTCTTTTCTCATTTGTCACCAGTTTCTTTCCAAACTTCATGAGTTCCGGAAGGGCTTCTAAACATAACTTCATCTTGCATTTACTCCAGTGCCTGAGTTACATGAAGAGGAATACAGTGTTAGATTTTAAAGATGACTTAATCTCTTATAAGACTTGGAGAAAAATGTCAAGCTATTTCATGCTGTGATTGTAATATTACGGATCCTACCATAAACACAGGCGGCTGCCCTCTGCTGCATGGAAAAGCATAGCTGGTCAAGGGGTTGTGACTTGCGACTAGCCCATAGAAAGATATAAACCACACTACTATACAGTTAGTAGGGATTTTCCTTTAGCTTAACTGATAGAGGCTGTGTTTATGAAGCTGAGACTGGTGGGTTCTCTCCCTCCAACTGCATGCGTGTGGTTTATCGAGTCACCATGGTGCGCCTTGTGTGCTGACACAGATTTGGTAGATTAGAATGTCCTGCTAATATCTTCTGTCTCACTCAAACATTGTATTTAACCTGCTGTTTGCCTTGTTGCTGTCTCCACACCCTACACAGACATCTTCATGGCGCTATTGACAGCCCCCCCAGATCTATTTCCGTAATACTCTGACAAGCTCAGTGCACTTAAGCAGTTTAGATCATTCTGGCATTACCATAGTGTTGTCATTTGACTTGGATATCTTCTCTCATGTTACTGTCCCCTCAGTGTATTTTAATCCATCTGGCGTTATGCACAATTCTCCATAATTGTAACCAGTAAAGGAGATATTAATATGAATAGGAAGTAGGAATATTTCAGTTTTATTTTTAAGGCCACAAGGGATTCTTAGCTCACATAATCTGTAGATCTCCTATAGAACATAAGCCACGGAATTTCACCAGTTACCCCTGCATTGATCCCAGTAACCTGTGCCTGACTAAAGACTGCGAAGAGCTACAAAAGGATCTCTCAAAACTGGGTGACTGGGCAACAAAATTGAATTGGAAAAGGTTCAGAAAAGGGCAACAAAAATGATTAGGGGTATGGAACAGCTTCCATATGAGGAAAGATTAATAAGACTAAGCTTGGAAAAGCAATGACTAAGGGGGGATATGATTGAGGTCTATAAAATCATGACTGGTGTGGAGAAAGTAAATAAGAGTCTTATTTACTCCTTCTCATACCACAAGAACTAGGGGTCACCAAATGAAATTAATAGGCAGCAGGCTTAAAACGAAAGAAAGTATTTCTTCACACAACACACAGTCAACCTGTGGAACTCTTTGCCAGAAGATGTTGTGAAGGCCGAGACTATAATGGGGGTCAAAAAAGAACTAGATAGGTCCATCAATGGCTATTAGCCAGGGTGGGCAGGGATGGTGTCCCTAGCCTGTTTGCCAGAAGCTGGGAATGGGTGATGGGGTGGATCACTTGGTGATTACCTGTTCTGTTCATTCCCTCTGGGGCAGCTGGCATTAGCCACTGGATCTTTGGTGTGACCCAGTATGGCCGTTCTTATTTTCTTAAAGAATGACTTCCAGGAAGGCAGCCAGTCTTGGTTTGAAGCCATAAAGGGATGGTCAATCCATCCCTTCCCTTGGTAGCTTGTTCTAGTGGTTAGTCACCCTCCATATTAAAATAGTGCCTTCTTTATAATTTCTGCATGTCAGGCTTTAACTTCCTGCCCTGGGTATTTGTTTTGCCTTTCTCCGCTAGATTAAAGAGCCGGTTACTGCCCAGCTTTTTCTCCTCATGGAGGTCCTCCTACACCGTAATCAAGTCATGGCTATAATGGATATGTGGTATGGGATGGATTTGTACATCACTTCAGCGTTTGAAAAAAGGGCAGTGTGACAAAGTCACTCACCAGCCTGCGGGCTCCCTCCTACCTAGGGCAGTACTGGGTTTTTTTCCCTTTCTGTCACTGGGCTGGCCGGTCACTCAGGTCTGCTGGCCTTCCCCTTTGTCTTGTGACTCAGTCCCTCGGCCAGAGTACACTCGGTCCCATCCCTTCGGGGTAAGACTGAGTCCAGTCCAATACCACTCCAGCAGCTTTGTACCAGGTCTCTGGCCTGACTCTAGGCCCACAACCCTTGTCTGGAGCTTTCACCAGGTATTTCCTTGGTGGCTTGTAGGGGAACCCAGTCTCCTCTGCGGCCCTGGGCTGCAACCCAGGGCCTCTGTAGGAGGCAATTAAAGTCTGCTTCAGATCACCACTTCTTCCCTGGGCTTCTTCCTCCTGCAGCCTGCCTCTAGGCCTTCTTCCCCAGCCCTCTTCAGGGGAACAGTAACAAATAGTCCGACCATCCCTGACCTTTCAGCAGATCCCTGACAAGCGTAGCCTGGCTCAGCGTGCATAGAGGTGCACGCAGTATTCGTGGGAACTCTGCCAGCATCATCATGCTGGGAGCTTGTGAGGAGCTCTTGTTCCCCTCGCAGGGCTGGGCCCATCTGAGGAGGGTGTGACATTGCACTCCCTATGCTTTATGGAAATATGCTTATGAATATGACATAACTGGAATATGCTTTATGCTAAATACCCCTTGTATGGGGTCATTAGAATGCTTGTAATCTACTAAGTGTGTTCATCCTATTTGTTTGCATTTACTATTTCTGTGTCTGGAGCTAGGAGAATAAGATATTAACTTGTATCACTGGTGTAAACATATTAAGTGGAGGCCATTAAGGGTGCTCCAGAAACAATCAGATGTTAATGGCCTCCCTGTGTATGTGTGGGCCAGCCCATGGGGAATGGAGACTAGGGGTCTTACAGTGACATGTGACCACGTCACCTGATAATGAAATCCATCTTAATCCTTGTACTTTTCCATTGGTGAGGCGGGGGTAGGGACAAGCACAAACAAAAGATTCCCGCCTTGTGCCAAAACTATAAAAGGGGGTGGAGCAGGACAAAGGGGGCCAGTCATGAGAGAACCCCTGCTTGCCACCTGAGATGTCTGCTGAATCTAACGAAGACTGTACCAGGGGAAAGGACTGGGCCCAGAGTAGGAAGGCGTCTAGTCTGTGACAGAAGCTTATTGAAACATCTCTGAGGGTGAGATATTACCTGTAGTCAGTTTCTTAATGTATTCGGCTTAGATTTTTGTGTGTTTGCTTTATTTTGCTTGGTGACTGACTTTGTTCTGTCTGTTATTACTTGAAACCACTTAAATCCTACTTTTTATACTTAATAAAATCACTTTTGTTTGTTAATAAACCCAGAGTAAGTGATTAATACATGGATGAATCATGAACCTTTTTAACAAGGCCAATAAGACAGTGTAATTAATTGCAAGAGACTTAATTTAACTTTCTGTTCTGCCTTTTTTTTTTTTTTGGCAATATATTAGTAAGGAATCATCCAAGAAATTTTTGGATTCAAACAAAAGAGAAAATAATTGGAGGGGAGGAGAGAAAGGACAAGTAAAACTCTGTATTTTTATTTACACTGGTTTTGATTCATTGGCCTGACTATTCTTTTGTGGTGGAAAAAGTGGATCAGAGGGCCAAGAGCTATCTGACACAGACCAGAAATTAGGGATGGCTGGTTGGGGGGAACGTGGGTCCCATCATGAGATATGGCATCTCCAATTTTAAGGTGTGTATTGAAGAAAAAGAAAAACCGCTGCAGTGACAGCCATAAACAAACCACACACTGTCTGTTTGGAGCTCAATGCAGGGCAGACGCATCTCATGGTTGAATCGTATCCTGCAAGTACACTTGCTATACCAGTTCCAGGGCAGCCTCATCTAACAGCAGGGAGCCCTGGCTGTAAATAAATCTCTTTTCCATTAGCAGAATCCACAGATGGAAGGCAGTAATAGCAAGCCTCCCGCCTCAGAAGGATTGTTCCAGTCTTAAAATTAGTGGTCTGATTCTGACCTTACTTACTTTAGTTTCATGCTACTCTACTTAGCTGGAGTTACACTGACAGACACTTCTGCAAGGGAAATGGGAATCAGACCCTAGAAAGAATCCTGGGCTTTCCGAAATAATAAAAGAAAAGGAAACCATAAACACCACTTTTATAAAATTCTACTTGGACACCAAAATCATTCCTCCACAGGACATTCGTATGAGCTCGGAATGGCTCTGTAATATCCACTGGAGGCAGAGCTGAGGAACAGTACACTGATTGAAAGCGGATTTCAGCAAACAAATGGAATATAATTCCAGGTACAGTCCCAACACCCCAACAATAGTGTTTAGACAGTATTTTGTTTGCTCTTTTGCTTTATTCCCGGTCCCCCTCTAAAAAAATATTTGCCTCCATATTTTTAATAAGACTTTTTCGACATGAAGAGAAGACGGGGCCAAATTGTGTTTGCACTTACAGTGGTGGCTTTAGCAGAGCTACTTCAGTCTTACCCCAGCGTAACAGAACACAGCACCATACTGGACTCTACGGGGCTGATAAGCGATGGTCACATAAACACCGCCCTATACCGGAAACCTACTGACCGCTATTCCTACCTACCTGCCTCCAGCTTCCATCCAGGACACATCGCATGGTCCATTGTCTACAGCCAAGCCCTAAGATACAACCGCATTTGCTCTAATCCCTCAGACAGAGACACACACCTACACAGTCTTTATCCAGCATTCTTAAAACTACAGTACCCACCTGGGGAAGTGAAGAAACAGATTGACAGAGCGAGACGGGTACCTAAAGTCACCTACTACAGGACAGGCCCAACAAGGAAAATAACAGAACACCACTGGCCATCACGTACAGCCCCCAGCTAAAACCTCTCCAGCGCATCATCAGTGTTCTACAGCCTATCCTGGAAAATGATCCCTCACTTTCGCAGACCTTGGGAGACAGGCCAGTCCTTGCTTACAGACAGCCCCCCAACCTGAAGCAAATACTCACCAGCAACTACACACCATACCACAGAAACACTAACCCAGGAACCAATCCCTGTAACAAACCCCGTTGTCTACTCTGTCCCCATATCTACTCTAGTGACACCATCAGAGGACCCAATCACGCCAGTCACACCATCAGGGGCTCATTCACCTGCACATCTACTACTGTGATCTATGCCATCATGTGCCAGCAATGCCCTTCTGCCATGTACATTGGCCAATCTCACAAGCCATGTTTGAAAGGCACATTGAGGAGTCAGTACATCATCTAACTATAGTTGGGAAGATTCCTGGGTAAAAATTCTGATGGTAAGATATGCACAGATGTACTCCCTGTATATTCAGCACCTAGTGCCTACATCTTTCCCCGGCTTTCAGGAAAATGGTAAATTGAATTTGGCCTTTAAGAAAACTACATTTGAATTTTTCATTCCTTCATTAGAACAGAGCCAGTGTTTAACTTTTCTGTAACACACTATTAGAGGGAAAAGAATGAATTATTGAAGGAACTCTTCAATTGTTCCCTGAGGCTTATGTCAGCTACCACTTGCTAAGTGCTTACAGCCTGCTGTTTCCAGATAATCCGTTTGCAAGGCTTTTAAAATACATTTAAGGGTAACTTTCATAGGTTGGTTTGTTTTCTTTTCTTTTTTTTTTTTTCTTCATCTAAAAAATACAGCACTTGTTTGGATGAGGCTCCAAAGAAAACAGAATTGCATTGTTTTAAATAGTAATAATAAATTCCAAAGGGACCCCCAAATCCTTCCATTTTCCAACCCCCCTGGAGCCTAATTTTTCTATTCTTTCCGTTCTTTTCCCCTGCTCAGTTTTTCCTACAATCACACCAAATGCACGTTTGCTCTCAGCCCCTCAGTAACTATCTCAGGCCAGGATTAGAATGGGCTGTGTCCAAGACAACATGGCTGCCACTTGGGAATAATCATTCAGAGTATAGAGTAGGGCCTACCGACCCTAGCTGAGATCAGGGCCCCATTGTGCTTGGCGCTTTACAGTCTTTGCCCCAAAGAGCTCACCATCACAAGAGACCAGAGAGAGCAGGAATATTATGTCCTTATTTTACATATGGGGGAAGGAGGCTCAGGGTCACCAAAGGTCACATAGCATGTTCATGGCAGAGTCAGAATTAGAACCCAGTGCGCCTGAGTCCGGGGCCTGTGTTACAGCCCCCAGACCCTCTTTTCTTCCCTGGGGCCACTAATGTGACTACAGCAGCTAAGAGTGTTTCACCCTCGCCCGCTGCACAGGCTGCAAGTGCTAGTACCCTGCAGTTTGTTCAGCACGCTGGGTCATATTTCGCAGTGGAGAATAACTGGGGTGACAAACCATACCTCCATGCCGCCAGGCTCCCCATTTACACCATGCCCCTTTCAGGTTGCTGGCATAGCAGGGAACACGGTGCGCGCAGAGATCAGAGGGTAGAGCCGGGACTTGACTGTGGTTTGGCTTCGTGGGTCTGCTGCAGCCTGGCCTGAAGCAGTGGCCTGCACAGAGCAGCAAGAGGAGCAGGACAGGGGGACAAAGGTGAGCTCTCAGCCAGGGGTGCCCCTGACTTGCTCTCTGTGCCAGACAGCAGCACTCCAGGGTCAGGCCCATGCTAGTGTTCAGTCAGGGATTCTGGGCATGCAGCTTCCTCCTGCTGCCCCCAGGACAGCTCACACGTGACTGCGAGAATACGCCCTCTCATTGTTACGGTGTTCCTGTTTGATAGCAGGGTGGCGTAGGAGCCCAATGAATCACTCATTCTCTTCGCTGATTGATTTCATCCAGTCCAGCTGTGTGATCTGCACCTCCCAGACCTCGATTGCCCTTCAGCAAAATGGTCATTGCAGAGGGGTTAAGGCTGGCTCAGTGTGACGCCTCCCGCAACGCAGACCCTAAAAAGCCGGGAAATGCCAAGTTGTTGGCCTGCTTCTTAAGACCAGCACAGCACACCCCCTTTGGCAGTGACGCACTCCGCATGCTCGCAGGAAATGCCAGCTGATAAGAAACCCACCAAACACGGCACGTTTGTTTCCCTCTCAGAGTAACACAAAGCCTTAAATATCAGCTCTGCCACAGCACAGCCAGGATTTCTGTGCTGTATGTTGGGGGCGAAGAAGCGCAGGGCTGTGGTGAAGCTGTAGGGGGTGGAGAAGCCATTTTCTGCCCAACATGGTAGCCGGTGGGGAAGAGAGTGGGCAGACCTGGGGGGAGATGGGACAAGCACAACAAAAAAGTCAGGGCAGCTGAGGGTCAACTGGCTGGCAACAAAGCCAGCCCAAAGCAACATCCTCTCTCCCCCAGCCCCTGCATAGCTGCCAGAGCTGGCCACTTAGCTCCGCTGTCCACCCCCGACTGGGGCCCGTGACCCTGCCCGGGCTGCACGCCCTCTCCGAGTGGGCACGCGGAGAGGGGAGACGCAAGGCACAGTGAGACTGCGGCAGAGCAGCACAGCCGTTTGCAGATACGTGCGTTTCTGCTGGTCTCTTAACATGGCCCAATGCCCTTTCCTCATCAAACTGCAGCTACTTCCCTTCTAAGAACATGCCCTTGCCTGTCTTCCCCAGTCATCTAATTTCAGGCACATAGGCTGAGATTTTCAAAATGGACTAGGGGAGTTAGATACACATCTCCCACTAAAATGAATGGGATGTGTGTGGCTAAATCTCCTAGGCCAGCAGCTTTGAAAATCTCATCCGAAGAGCCAGTCTGGATGCTATCATTGGGCCACATTTCAAAGGGATAGTGTAGAAGGGTGGACTCCTGGCTGGCACAACCCCACATGGCTGGCATGGCGTCGCGGCTCTGTCCTCTCCAGCGCTCCCTGGAGATGGTCGCTCCGGCCCAGTCGGGGTCTGCCTGTGACTCAGCCCTCTGGGCAGCTCACGGTTAGTTCTACCCCATCAGGGTGAGAGAAGGCCCAACGGATCCTCCATCCAGTCTGCTGCCCTCAATTCTGGGTGCAGTGGTCCTTACGTCCTTTTCTCTGGACTTCCCGTGGTCTATAGCCCCTTCTCAGGGCCTTCATGCCACCTTCCCAGTGGTTGGTAGGAAGCCAGGCCTGTGCTCTCCCTGGGTTCCAGTCCAGGGACGCCAGGACAGGCATCAAGGTTTACACCCCCAGACTCCTTGCTGCCACCTCCCTGGACCCCTCCTTAGCAAGCCTTTTCCTGAGGACTTTCCTCACCCTGCAAGAGTTTCTTATTCCCTGCAGGCCTCTTCACCCACTCCCGGGACAGTGACTGCTGCATGCCTCCTCCTGCCCCTGCAGCCCCTCAAATGCCACTCCAGATGCCCCTTAGGCTTCCCCTCTTGGGCTTTCACTGCCTCCAGCTCCCTCCTGGCTCGGGACAATGCTCCTTGGGCCACAGACATCACTGCCCCAGTCTCCCATGCTTCCTCCTGGCTCAGGACCCTCTGCTCCAGGCTCAAAGCTCAGGCATCCCAGCTTGTCATTGTCTTTAGCCCAGGAGAGGCAACACCCAGCTACCTCTCAGCTGGGTCTCGTCTCTGGCCTCCCTTCCAATACCTTGTTCTCCTCCGGTAGTGCTGCCTGCACACTGTAAAGACCTGGAGTCGCCGTTGAAGGTGGAGATGCCATTTGATAGCAGATGCCGCTGGAGAGTGACCCTAAGGATGAAATGGGCTGGATGTAGCCTATAAGCAGGGAACCTGTCACGGTGATAAGGTGGTTCTCTTCTTACTGTTGCCCTTTACCGAGTGTGGCAGATTCGGGCGCCTGGCAGGTCGGCTTCCCATTTGAAGCAGAAATCAGAGATGCAGAATTAGGTATTTATTTACACAGTATCCACGTGTCCTGTTTCCTTAAACAGGAAACTCCCTCATGCAGAAACTGCAGGAAAGGACATCTGCCCTGCCCCAGACACAGCTGCCTTGGGCTTCTGTCTCTTCTGCAGAACTCACACATAGCTCGAGCAGATCCAACTGCGAGGAGGGCCGCCCGCGCTGCAGCAGGTAACCCGGGGCGGAGGGAGCACGCAGGGGAACCGCTCCCTGCCCCAGCTCCCGTCTGCCTCCCTCGGCCTGAGTGCGAAGCCACCGCCTGCTTCTCAGCCCTCCCGGCTTCCGGCCGAACAGCTGATTCGCGGGAAGGCGGGGGGAGAGGAGGGGTAGAGAAGCAGAGCGGGGCGGTGGGTTCGGGGGAGGAGGCGGAGTGGAGGTGAGCTGGGGCCAGGCGCGGGGCAGGGAGCTGCCGGTGGGGGCTCTGCACCCACCAAATTTTCCCCGTGGTGCTCCAGCCCCGGAGCACCCAGGAAGTTGGCGCCTAAGGTGCCACTTTTGATGTGATCAGTGGGGGGAATGGCCGCTCCTCCTGCTCCCCCCCAGCTGTGCTTCCCCGCCCCTAGGAGCCAGGGGGACCTGCCAGATGCTTCCTGGGAGCTGCCCCAGGTAAGCACCGCCGGGACTCCCCTCCTCACCCCCTGGCAGGTGCCTCTGGCTCTTAGGGGTGGGGTGGGTGCCCACTACGGTGGCCCACGAGACCCTCCTGCCCGGTTCTGGGGGCAGTCAGGGGACAGGGGAGGGGGGTGGATGGGGCAGAGGTCTGGGGGGGGGGCGTCAAGGAACGCAGGGGGGTTGGATGGGGCAGGAGTCCCGGTGGCGGGGGTGGGCAACGACCCCCTGGTGGGGTGAGGAGGGCACCCATTGTTAAGATTTTGGCAGCTCATCACTGCTCCTAACCCATGTCAGGTGATGTGCTGCTGCATCGGGACTGTTATTTTTACCCATGCTAACTAGATCAGATGTAGCAATGCCAACACGAGCGGCAGTCACACCCCCGGGGTACAGTGTAGACCTGCCCTGAGGCTTGAGCACCTTCCTAGCACCTCCAATGGGACTGAACTCAAGGCAACTCGCCCCTCCTGCCACTCAGGCCTCCACGGCTCCAGCTGATTTTTTATCACACTAGCTCAATCAGAACTAGCGTGGGTAACTGTCCTCGCGCTGGGACCTGCACCCTAGTTTGAATTGTCGACATACCCTAAGTGCAGTTACTGCATGGCATCTCTAAGTCTTTCCATGGCAAATTTCATCCTGGGTGCTCATACGTCAGTGCCCCATCATATGCAAGCACCCTGTGCCATAACCTTGCTGTTTTCTTCTTGTTGCTATTCATAACTAATTAAAATCACTGTAATTAACTGAAGGCATAATAGCGTTTTGGAGTTTGGGAGGCATAACAGTAGATAGTATGGAACAGCTTCTAATTGAGAGGGATGGTCTGATGTGATCATTGATTCTAATAACCTCGAAACAAGGGGATAAACAACTTCTCTTTCTGTTCACATGTGCTGCTATTTACACACAACAGAACCAGTTCCTCTTCTTTTACGAAAAGTGCTGTTTAGCAATCCATATCTAAGGACAAGGAGAGGGGTCCTCTTCTTAGCTAACAGGTAGTATTTATGTCAAAGTATTCCTGAGTTGTGTTAAAAGTGAATGTAAATTCCAAGTGGATTCAAGGCATGCCATCACAATTCATCAAGGCAAGTGTCTGAACTAAGGCATGGCTAATCAATCATTTTAAAAACAAACTGCATTATAAATCCCATCATGTCAAATTTAATCTTTTGTTCTATATACATATCTTCAGTCTCTCTGATTTTTGCTATGCTCCAGCAAGTTGCAAAGACATCCAATATGAATTCCTAAAAAGCCCCTTTTTGGTTTGATTTAGGGTTTTGATCTTCTGCACAAGCTAGGAAATTAATTGGAATAGCTGTTCACACCACAAGGGAAGTAAATTTCAGATTGTTGAGAAACACAAAAGACATTTCCTCATTCCTCATGGGCACCCTTGAAATTAGCTTGATTTTCTAAATCCATACCTATTCACATTCCCAAAGTCACTGTGTCAGACTCCCCATGAAGAGCTGGCTAGTCACAAGACCATTCAAACAGGGATTCTCAAAAGCCCTTGGTACTTACTAAATTTCCTCCCTTTGAACTCAAGCAACATTTTGTGATTGGTTTCAATGGAAGTGGTTAGGCCAACACTGAGCACAGAGATGGTCAGTAAATGGGGGGAGCAGGTTTTAGGAGAAAAACTTGATGAAAATGGAAAAAAATGTTTTTGTTTGGAAATTTTCCACAGACATTTCAGCTTTTTGTTGAAAATGGAAATCTTTTGGCTCAAAACTGAAAGTTTTCATCAGGAAAATCAAAACAAAATATTTTGGTTTGTCAAATCAAATTGAAACATTTTTTAGGTTATTTCAGCATTTATCTGGGTTTGCATTCACTATGACAGTCCCTTATGGGAGATGTAATTTGCAGCATCTTATCCCCATTCTCTTCTTTGGGCTTGATCCCTGATCAGACTACATCTCCCATGATGCATCATGGCCTCCCTCTTACTCATATTCTTACTCTTACTTATTCAATGACTCATAGAAGCCATATGCTTGTGCTGCATCATGGGAGATGTAGTCCAATCAAGAAATCCAGCCCAGAGAGAGGAATAGGGGCAGAAGGCAACCTGTACTACAACTCCCATGAGACACTGCATTGGCTCAGGATGACATGATTTAATCTCAAACCACATTTCCAAACTGAAAAGTTTCAGGTTTTGGCTGAAAATGTTTGGCTGACATTATTTGACTTTTGGTTGTTCGATTTTTCTATGAAAAGTCAAAATTTTCCATGGAAAGTGGACACTTTGCAAAAAGTTTTGTTTAATTGAAAACCCATTTTTTCACTGAAAACCACTTTCCATGGAAAATGTTTGACCAGCCCTTGTTGAGTGCTTTGGACCATCCCACCCATATTTGTTCATTTCAGATTTCACAACCCTGAGGGTGCTTGGACTGACTAATGTGGATCTGCTTCACATGTTGCTATACTAGACCTCTGCAAGTGTGGCCAAAAGTATTTAGGGATAGTCTTGCAAATAAAACCCCTGGATGCACTCCAAACATATCTGAGGCCCTCCGTAAGCTCTCCCCTACAACATCTGGGTAAGGGCAGTTTGTTCGTGGAAAGGAAAAGTGCTGCAGACATGCATTTGCTCAGGTGACAGCCCTTACACACTTATTCTCAAAGCTTTTCATGGATGGGGACTTAGAGGGGGAAGGAGTGAAGTGTTTGCCAAGGAGCAGGGGAACAAAAATCCAGCAAGCAAAACAAATTAAAATGTAGCAGTGAGACAGTGGAGAGAAGTGACCCTCCTTTTCATCCCCTCTCCCCCCCCCCCCACTGCCACCACCTGCAGCATGGAGGCCAGGATGTACCATGGGTGCCCTGAGGGCCTGGCATGCAGCCAAGTACAAAACAGGAATGACTGCCCTAGGACAGATGCATTCTTGTATCACCTAGAAAAGTAGCCTCTGAACTCTGAAGTCTCGCCTCGCTGCCCAAGGCGCAGTGGGCTGCTGTCGCCCTCCCATGTGTCAGTCAAGCGAGGCCAAGCAGCACTAGAATGAAGCAATATACCACCAATCCATCCCACCCACTGCCCCGGCTTCCCATCTGTTCACCCTCCTTCATCCACAGTTCCCTGCACCCCCTCTATTGCCCCAAGTACATATTGCCTTCCAACCCTGCTGCTCCCCACACATGCCCCACATCCCTTTGCCCCCTCCCACCCCCACCCCCCACTCAGCACCAGCTAATGCCAGCACTTTGCATGTTTGTAAATGAAGGCAACTGCCCGCTAAAGAACATTGTTAACTCAGAATTTTAAGCCAGTTTGTTAGACACTAAAAATCTAGGAAATCACCAGGCAATATTAACATCCAGCCCCATTCCCCTGGCCTCAATTTACATCTCCTTATCAGCCAAATATCCCTGCATCCAAATGCACTCAAACGTCTCCCCCTGCTAACGTGCTCCTATTCACTTCCAGTGTGCAACCTGCCACCTGGAGCACACCCAGCTCCTCTAAAGCACACCGACTGCAAATCCAGAGCTAGAACCACAAATGCCTGGAAGTGCCATACCAATTTGTTTTCTCAAGTAAAAATCTCGGTTAGGATCTGGAGACTGTCACCAGTTTCTGAGTTTTACCATAAAACAACAACAACAAAAAAACCCAGGAAAAAGGACTGACACAATTCTAGAGCTTTTTCCTCCCATTTCTTGATTGACTAGCAAAAGCTGATTGAACCTTTTGAATGTTGAAACACTGATGTACCCATTGAACGTTTTGAATGTCAGTGGGAAAACAGGGAGAAAGTGTCTGAAAAACAGGTCGCACTGTTTCCCTCTCCTAGTTCCCCAGCAGTTCTGTTGGGCTCCTGTGCCATTCTTCAGAGATAACTCGCAGGGCTGTGCTGTAAATGGGAGGGTGTTGTCTTCCCTCCTCCACAGGAGTGTGTCTAACTTCCCTTTCCTCCCATCCACTTAACACTCTGATCAGCCCTTCGCCCTGCTCAGGTATGTTCTGCCAAGGAAATACCATAAATAAACATCACCGGTAGCTCCACTGAAGTCTATGGCAAAACTCCCATTGGCTTCAATGCTGCCAGGACTTCACCCTAGGAATTTTTGACTACATTTATCTCACCTAATAAGCTGGGAGAATTTACAACTGCACATCAGCTCATCAGTGTGATCTGGTAAACGACTTGTGCCACACATTGCACATCTCAACTAGAGTATATTTTATATGTATTTCTAAAAGTCGTACATCCGTAATTGACTCAGTCACGAGAGAAAAATGATCTTCCTTTCTTTAGACAGAAACACATTAACAAGTGGACAGCCTATTCCCAATAACTATGACCATAGGCCTGGAGCTGGACATTACGAATAAGATGCTTTGATTCCTTTTCTTTTATCAAAGAACTTTGGCCAGGTCTGTAATGTTAAAGAAAGCAGGGAAATGAACATATCAGCACTCATGGAGACTGTTTTGAATTAACTTTCCATTCCTTTTTATTTCCCAGAGGCAAGGGCATCCTACGTTATTGGAAATTTTGAGTCAAGAAAATTCAACACCTCAAACTTTGTATAAAATAGTCTTATATATATATAAAACTGGGGGACATTTGGCAGTCTACCCAATCTCTGAGCAATAACTAAGGTTTTAAAATGCTTTCTCACAAAATCTAAAAGCTTCATTTTTGGTAATACAATATCAACACACTGTCTGTTACCACCTCTAAGAGGTAATTTCTGTGAGTACTAAATAATTTTGAATGTGATGCCTTGGTTGTACTGTAGGGTGACCCTAACACACCCCCAGTCCCAGAGCTTCCCCTAGGAATATATGTCCTGCACTGCCTAGCACCCTCCTGGATGGTACAAATGTATTAAGTCTGTTACTCCTTTAAGGGAATAACATGCCAGTTTATTACCTTAGACACTTGCCCAATCACTTCCATTTATACACACCGGATTAGATAGAACAGTAAAACAAGTTTATTAACCACAAAGAGATTTTAAGTGAGTCCAAGTAATGAGGCATAAACGTGAGGAATGGTTACAAGAAAAATAAAGATAGAACTCTTATTAGTGCCTAGCAACAAACTATATTTGATTCAGAGTTTCTCACCACATGCACCAGCAGATTACTGACCAAACTCTCAGCTCAGGACCCCTCCCCCAGAGTCCAATGGCTGTTTTCCTTTGGTTTTTTTGGTGTGATCCCAGAGGCAGACAGGGAGAGAGTGTCTGCCCCTTTTTTTTATAGTCCTGTCCCCCTTTGAGAAGCATTTCCAGCTGAAAGCAAGGTGACAGGCAGTCTGGTGAACAAAGGAAACTCCATGCTGTTTCTTTGCTAAAATGTAGTTTTTGTCCCTGCCCCCTTCCTTGCCAAAGAATGGCCACTTAGCAGGTAATGGCCCATCAGCCTTGTTGGCATTTGGCTGAGGTGTCCCTTTGCCCTTTGTCTCTGAGGATCTGGCTTAGCCATTCCCCAGACTTATCTGGGAAACATGCTTCAGTCATGATTTCTGCCTATGCTTACAACTTTACATACAATGCTTCTATGTATATTTTGCCATGATGTTATTGATCAGCAAATTATGAGTTTTTAAATGGCACTTCACAAAGCATAGCTTGTACCCTGAGGCTATTAGGCCCCAGTAAGCATAGGCGCCGACTTCTTCTGGTGTCGGTGGGTGCTCGACCCCCTCTGCGCCTTCCCCCACCCTGACTCCACCCCTGCCCCGCCCTCTCCCGCTCCCATTCCAACCCCTTCCCCAAAGTCCCCGCCCCAACTCCACCCGTTCCCTGCCCCCATTCCAACCCCCTTCCCCAGATCCCGGCCCTGGCCCTGCCTCTTCCCCTGAGTGCACCAGGTTCCCGCTCCTCCCCGCTCCCTCCTGGAGCTTGCGACAGCTGTTTGGCGGCGGCAAGCGCTGGGAGGTAGGCGGAGGAGTGGGGACGTGGCCTGCTCCGGGCTAGGAGGTGGCGGAGGAGTGGGGACGTGGCCTGCTCCGGGCTAGGAGGTGGCGGAGGAGGAGGTGAGGCGGGGCAGGGCAGGGAGCTTGGCTGCCACGGAGTCGGCGCCTATGCCAGTGAGTTCCAACCTGCCATGCAGGGCCTGCCTAATCGTTGATAGGATAGAAGCTGAACCCCAACCGAGGACTCCAGTCCTGGAATCCGATTGGCAGAATGCTGGGGGGTCCTGATTGGTTCACAGCTTCTACATAAACCCAGCACAGGAAGAGGGATTTGTCCATCAACTGGGATCTCCCTACTTAGGCTGGCTTCCCCTGCAATACCTGCTCCTGATTTCCTGGTAACTTGCCCATGCCCCTCCTGGTCTGCCCTCTGGCCTGTCTTGGACTCTGACCTCATGGTATCTGACCTGGCCCGACTCCTGCTCTGACCACTAGGTCAGACTGCCCATGCCCCGGTCATGACAGTAAGTCTCCTCCAGACGTCGTCCTCCTGTCCAGGTGAAAACCTTGGCCAGTCTCTCTGATATCTCCTCATGGATGGCTAGCCACCAGCTAAAGCTCAATGGGGTCAAATAGAGCTCCGAATTTTTTTCCCAAGTATGGATTATCCCTCCTTTTCTGATCGCTGTGAACACCATCATCCTACCTGCCATTCAGGCCCATAGCCCGGTGTCAACCTAACTCCTATTGACTGGGTTCTGTCCCTAGCTCTGCTACTGGCCCGCTGGGTGACCTTCGGCAAGTCACTGCATCTCTGTGCCTCAGTTTCACCATCTGTAAAACTGGGATAATGATACTGCTTCCTCTGAGAAGTGCTTTGAAATTTGCTGATGAAAAGTGCTAGATAAGAGTAAGGTATTATATTATTATCTGCACCTTAAAGGGTCGAATAACTTTAGAAAACCTGGCCCGATATGCCTATGACTGCTGGGCTAGATCCTTAGCTGGTATAAATTGGTGTAGCTCAAGAGAGCTACACCAATTTACACCAGCTCCAGATTTGACTCATAATGCATAGATAGAGTTTCTTCAAATTTTTTTTTATTCTATTTTAAATTGGATCCCTGCAGCAACTGCACGTTATTCATTCCTCCTCCGAGTTCCAGTGAATCTACAAACTGTGCAAGCTCTTCTGTTTACCTCCATCTAGCCTCAGGGTCAGGGATCTTTTAAGGCTTTGGCTGCTCTTGAAACTACAGGGGTTGAAGCTGATCTAGTCTCTGGTGTCTGGGCATCTAAAAATAGAAAGCCTTATTTATAAATTCCATACCCTATTTTAAAGGACAGCTTTTCACTTTTTACTGCTTCTTATCTCCTCATTCTGTCAGTTGTTTCCTGGCTCTGGGAAGTGGTGCCTTACCAGTCCAGAAGGGTTTAAAGAGCACTCTGTAGCTCTGACAGTAAACCCTACTGATATGATAATATGCCGTTATATTTATGACTTCAGTTAGATAGGTTTTGCTCTCTATCATGGTAAATCAGGGTAAACTCTGGACCCTGTTGAACTTAATGGGTTAAGACTTTAGTCACTTAAAGTGAATCGTGAACATGACTCATAACCTATCTTGAACACCAAAGCAGAATGAAGAGCCATTTCAGTATCATTTCTCTGCCCAATTTCATCGGTGCAGAGATGGAGAGAAAGCTGATCCTTTGATTATGAAAAGCCTCTTCAGATCCTTTACAATGTTTTATACAATGGGCTGAGTCCCCCCTGGTCTCACTCCCTTGGATCCAATTTCCTCTAATAGTTTGTTAAATGGACCCATATGGGAGAGTAACATGAGTATGAGGTTAATAGCTCTGCTGATCAGGGTCAATTATCTGCCTGCTGGATTGATCGAGGCCCCAGTTCAGGAAGATACTTAAGCATCATGCCTCGTGACAAACCCCATGCTTAAAATTAGGAATGTGCTTAAGTATCTTGTGGCATCGGTGCCTTAATCCTCACCATTGAATCTGAAATCTAAATTCGGCAACTTCTAAGAGGCCGGGAAAGCCAAGGCAGAGACACCTAAAGCTAAAATGACTGATTTCCAAGAAGAGTCATCAGTCTGCTTGGCCTTATGCAGCCAGGGTTGGGCAGGGAGTGCGGAACCCGCAGCCGAATGAAATGCACAAAGGGATGAGTCTCCACATCTCCAATACAGCGGTGCACAGATAATCCAGGAAGTTTTTGGAGAGTGTTGGGGACAACTTCCTGGTGCAAGTCCTGGAGGAACCAACTAGGGGCTGTTCTCCTCTTCACCTGCTGCTCACAAACAGGGAAGAATTAGTAGGGGAAGTAGAAGTGGGTGGCAACCTGGGAGGCAGTGACCATGAGATGGTCGAGTTCAGGATCCTGACACAAGGAAGAAAAGCAGAAAAGCAGATTTTGACTCCCTCAGGGAACTGATGGGCAGGATCCCCTGGAAGGCTAATATGAGGGGGAAAGGAGTCCAGGAGAACTAACTGGCTGTATTTTAAAGAAGCCTTATTGAGAGTGCAGGAACAAACCATCCCGATGTGCAGAAAGAATAGCAAATATGGCAGATGACCAGCTTGGCTTAACTGAGAAATCTTTGGTGAGCTTAAACTCAAAAAGGAAGCTTGCAAGAAGTGGAAACTTGGACAGATGACTAGGGAGGAGTATAAAAATATTGCTCGAGCATGCAGGGGTGTAAACAGGAAGGCCAAAGCACAATTGGAGTTGAAGCTAGCAAGGGATGTGAAGGGTAACAAGAAGGGTTTCTACAGGTATGTTGACAAGAAGAAGATGATCAGAGAAAGTGTGGGACCCTTACTGAATGGGGGAGGCAACCTAGTGACAGCTGATGTGGAAAAAGCTGAAATACTCAATGCTTTTTTTTGCCTCCATCTTCACAGACAAGGTCAGCTCCCAGACTGCTGCACTGGGCAGCATGGTATGGGGAGGAGGTGAGCAGCCTTCAGCGGTGAAAGAACAGGTTAAGGACTATTTAGAAAAGCTGGACACACACAAGTCCATGGAGCTAGGTCTAATGCATCCGAGGGTACTGAGGGAGTTGGCTGATGTGATTGCAGAGCCATTGGCCATTATCTTTGAAAATTCGTGACGATCGGGGGAAGTCTCAGATGACTGGAAAAAGGCAAATATAGTCCCCATCTTTTAAAAAGGGAAGAAATAGATTCTGGGGAACTACAGACCGGTCAGCCTCATCTCAGTCACTGGAAAAATCATGGAGCAGATCCTCAAGGAATCCATTTTGAAGCATTTGGAGAAGAGGAAGGTTATCAGGAACAGTCAACGTGGATTCACCAAGGGCAAGTCATGCCTGACCAACCTGATTGCCATCTATGATGAGATAACTGGCTCTGTGGATATGGCGAAAGTGGTGGACGTGATATAGCTTGACTTTAGCAAAGCTTTTGATACGGTCTCCCACAGTATTCTTGCCAGCAAGTTAAAAAAGTATGGATTGGATGAATGGACTATAAGGTGAATAGAAAGCTGGCTCAACAGGTAGTGATCAACAGGTAGTGATCAACGGCTCAATGTCTAGTTGGCAGCCGATATCAAGCGGGGTGCCCCAGGGGTCAGTCCTGGGGCTGGTTTTGTTCAACATCTTCATTAATGATCAGGATGATGGGATGGATTGCACCCTCAGCAAGTTCACGAATGACACTAAGCTGAGGGGAGAGGTAGATATGCTGGAGGATAGGGATAGGGTCCAGAGTGACCTTGACAAATTAGAGGATTGGGCCAAAAGAAATCGGATGAGGTTCAACAAAGACAAGTGGGGAGTCCTGCACTTAGGAAGGAAGAATCCTATGCACCGCTACAGGCTGGGGATCCGACTGGCTAAGCAGCAGTTCTGCAGAAAAGGACCTGGGGATTACAGTGGACGAGAAGCTGGATATGAGTCAGCAGTGTGCCCTTGTTGCCAAGAAGGCCAATGGCATATTGGCTGTATTAGTAGGAACATTGCCAGCAGATCGAGGGAAGTGATTATTCCCCTCTATTTTACACTGGTGAGGCCACACCGGGAGTATTGAGTCCAGTTTTGGTCCCCCCACTACAGAAAGGATGTGGACAAATTGGAGAAAGTACAGTGGAGGGCAACCAAAATTATTAGGGGGCTAGAGCACATGGCTTATGAGGAGAGGCTGAGGGAGCGGGGCTTATTTAGTCTGCCGAAGAGAAGAATGAGGGGGGGATTTGATAGCAGCCTTCAACTACCTGAAGGGGGGTTCCAAAGAGGATGGAGCTCGGCTGTTCTCAGTGGTGGCAGATGACAGAACAAGGAGCAATGGTCTCAAGGTGCAGTGAGGGAGGTTTAGGTTGGATATTAGGAAACACTATTTCACTAGGAGGGTGGTGAAGCACTGGAATGGGTTACTTAGGGAGGTGGTGGAATCTCCATCCTTAGAGGCTTTTAAGGCCCGGCTTGACAAAGCCCTGGCTGGGATAAGTTAGTTGGGGATTGGTCCTGATTTGAGCCGGGGGTGGGACTAGATACCTCCTGAGGTCCTGTCCAACCCTGATCTTCTAGGAGTCTATGATCTGTGCATGGGAGGCAACAGGACATTCCAGAGTTTCCAAGCGAGAATTCTAGAGCTAGAGCACCCAGCTGGTGCGGCGTGAGTCAGAGAATCTGAAGTCTGAGCTCAGATGAGTAACAATCACACAGAGATTGCTGAGTGCTGAAAGTTAGGCTCCTAAATCCATATTTAGGCATCTAAATAGAAGCCTGCTGCTCATGCCTTGTTTGGTCTGGAGGAAAAGTGAGGAGCGGGCCTTGAATGTTGTCCCTTCTCACTGTAAAATACCTGCACTTCCACTGCCCGCCTCCCCCAGACATACCTGTTGTCCTTTGACATGCTTCATTCCTCTGTCAATCAATCCCATCACTTTGCCCCTTCCCAGCAACTATGTCCCCCCCAAATCAGTTCTGCCCACCAGTCAATTATGCCCACAAAAGTCAATGAGTTCTGCTCCCCAAAATAGTCAGCTCTCCACCCAGTTCAATCAGTCCAGCCCCCTTCCTTCTGCTCTGCCCCCGATTCAGTCAATGCTCTCCCCAGTCGATTACACCCCGCAGCAATCTCACCATTCGCTCCACTCATCCATCCATTCCTGTCTCCAAATGAGTCTGCTCCGTTTCAAAGCAGTTAATTCTGATTTCCACCCACCTGCTGCCACCTCTCTGCCCTGCTATGCTAGAGCAGCATCTCTGCGGCCCCTCTGCTCCACGTTCTCCCCTCCCATCATGTGAGAAATGGAGTGACTCCACGCTCCGTTCCTGCCCATCCTGAAAAGAATTGGAGGGATTGCAGCCTCCCCGAACCAGCCGAGCTGCAGTGTAACCCACTCCTTGTGGTGCCCTGTCCCCCTCTGGTGATGGCTGGGCCATAGCTAGCTGATGACCAGCCTGCTATTGGGGTGGCAACAGACTGTGGTCTCTGCACTGACCCCACGCAAGCAAATGGCTCAAGGACTTTCCACTAGATTGTTATTGTGCTCTCCAACATAGTATGTGAAGCCAATAGAAGTCTGGTGCTGACAGTCCTTTAAAATAACCCATCAGTTTCCCCTCCACGCAGCAAAGCCAGGTCCATCTGCAGTCTCCCAGAGCACGGGCTGTGCCCAAGCTGTTCTGCACTCGCATCGGAATAGTTTTGCAATTCCGTAGCTGAAGTACATCTCTCTTTCCTGCTGATTTAAATAGAGCACATTTATCTTTGGCCAGTCCTTTCAAGATCCCTATTTTCTTTGTGCTGCAACAATGTTATGGTTTTTTAAATCTGTATTAACGAGCTTCATCTGCCTGGATAAAGTAACAGACGGCTCATGTTTGCTTTTCCATTGACAGGGTTCAAAGCAAACAATCTCCCTCTGGGATTAGTCGGCTGTCAGGATGCCTCCTTTGTAGCTAGGTTACTTGTTCGCTTCACCAGGCGACTGCCTCCCAGCTAACTCCATCCACTCTCGCTGCCCAAGTGAGTCCATCTGAAAAGAACTGGGGCTCCTCATAACAGCTGGCATGTCCATAGCACTCTGTCCCTTTGGCTCTCGCAGCATTTGTAAAAGTGGTCACGCGTGAGAGGCACCAAGAGCGGAGCCAGGCTCAGGCTTTTTTCTCTGGTCCAGTGTCTAAGCTACGGGCCTGCTTCCTTAGGAGCTTAGTGCTATTCCTAGCCCTGTTGCCAATTTCCTAAGTGACCTTGGGCAAATCGTGTAAGCTCTCTATACCTTAGTTAGTCCTGTGTCTTCCTCCTGGGGCCATGGTGCAGGCTTCCTACAATAGGGGCTATGAAGTGCATTGAATTATAAAGGCCTGTTAGTGAAAGAACTCACAACCTTCTGGCTTCCAACCTGGGGCTCATCACCTGTGCCTAAAGGGCAATTATAGAGCCTTTTAGCCAGAGCCTGTGTTCCTGAGAATCATTTGGACTCTTTCCAGGCCACCTCAGGAAATGAGCATTTGGCTCTCAGAGAATCTAGTGCAGCGGTTCTCAAACCTTTGTACTGGTGGCCCCTTTCACATAGCAAACCTCTGAGTGCGACACCTACCCCTTTTCAATTAAAAACACTTTTTTATATATTTAACACCATTATAAATGTTGGAGTTGAAGCGGGGTTTGGGGTGGAGGTTGACAGCTCGTGACCCCCCAATGTAATAACCTCATGGCCCCCTGGGGGGTACTGACCCCCAGTTTGAGAACCCCGATCTAGTGCACCCGGATAAAGTGTGGTTTTCAAGGGCTTACAGCTCAGTCAAGCCTCACTGGACATTTCCCAGGGACAAGGGCAGGCCTATGGCTGACCTAGGGAACAATCTTCCATCCCCGTTGCAGCTTTCTGTCCCTGTTTGTCTTCGCATCACAGCTGTTTCTCCAAAGGTCACAAACATCGTTCTAATGATGGCAGCCATGTATTCTGACATCCTTTATCCTGCAGAGGGGCGAAGCTGTTTCTGCTCAAACTTTCCAAAACAAATTCCCCTTCTGGCACGAACCGAGAATAACACATTCTAGCCTCAAAGGTGAAAGCTTTGCAAACTGGAGCCCCTGAAAGCAGGGCAGCTGCACTAGAAAAGGAAAATGCAGCTACAGTTTTACAATAACCCTGGCAGTGACACACTTTGAGACACCACAGGGTGGGCACAGACATCAGATAATACTGGACATGGAGAGACAGCCGTATCGCTCGCATAGCAACAGTGTATCTGTGCAGGTGAAGCGTGGCAAGGAAATCCACCCACCCAACCCATAGCCATGGTGCTGGGCTACTCAGCAACCTCCTTCTCCCTGGCAGCTTTTCCAGCTGATTCCCTGAATAGCAGCTGCAGCCCGTCTTGCACAGGGTACTGTATCTGCAGCCTTTACCCTGCAGCGAGCCCTGTATAGGGAATCAATACAGGATGCCCATGAGCTGAGATCTTCCAGCCCCCAGGCGAACCTTTCCCAGAGGAATCAGCACTCTCACTCTAACAGGTCCCTAGGGGCCCTTCCAGTGGGTGGCACCGGCTTACTTGATTCACACGGTGAGAGAACACCCTTCCAACCAGGCTTTGTACCTAAACCACAGTAACGTGCTGCTTATGGCACGACATGCAAAACAACAAGGGTCTTCCTCCTTTCAGCCTAGCTCCCTGCCCAAGCTGCTGGGAGGTTTGGGGAGTGGCCCTCATCCTGGGCTTCTCGGGGGGACTCCAGGACATAGGGGCTGATCAGTTCATACTGCCTGCTCTGCACCGATGAATTACAGCTGTGTCACCCTTGCTAATGCTGGACTTCCTCCCTACACTGGGGATGCAGGACCTCCCCTCTGGCACGTGACCCCTCCCAGTCCTGGGCAGCTGAGTGCCCCACAGTTAATGTCCCCCTCACCCACTCCTCAGGGGGGCTGCTGTGGCCCTCAGGCACCTGTTCCTCTTACTCTCCCCTTTCCTAGGAGAACATAGGAGCGGCCAGAGGGCTGGGATGGAAGCAGGGGAGCTGCCCAGGAACTGACAGGAGTTTTCAGGTACAGCAGGGGGGCAGCTGGGGGTGGGGTGTCAGCTCCCTCCCCCACCTTGTGAATAAAGTGTCAGCTCAACAGAGTCTCTGCCACCCCTCCCACCCCGCTGCCTTGGGCAGCTCAGCTCCTCCCGCCCCGTCTCCCTGTTCCGGGGGCAGAGGCCCAGGGTTTCTAGCACCCAGCCAGCCAGCCGCCCCAAGGGCAGGGCACCGAGGAAACAGCAGCATTGTCGGGAGCCTGCAGCCTGCCTGGCTGTGGCTCGGTGCATGTACCCTTCTGTTGTGGGGTCTGTCCACCCCGTGCAGGTTCGGCAACCTAAGGGGCTGTGCAGAAACTGCCTGCCGGCTGAGCCAGGCCCGACCGCAGCCCCACAGCCGCAGTGAGGGAACAGGGGCTGTAAGGCAGGCAGTGGGAAGGCAGAGAGAAACTGGTGGGAAGCCAGCCCTCCAGAGCGGGTGCAGGAGAACAAGGGGCTGGAACGCCTGCAGAGGGAGGAGGCCGCTCAGGGCACAGCAGAGATTCGAGAAGGGTTAATGGCTGCTCTGAATCATGGCCCTGATCTGGCCCCGGGTGCAGCAGGCCGGCCTGTGTTCCCTTACCTCTTCCCCAGGCCAAGGAAAGTGGTCATGACAGCGAGTGTTAGACAGAGGCCGGAGGAGACGCTGAGATGGTTGGACTTTGAATTCCTTATTCTGGACTTTTCTGTTAACCCGAAAGTGGATGGACTGAGCAGCGACTTAGCCGAGAGCTAGGCCACGTGAGACGAGAGTCTGACAGGAGCCCTGCAGCACTGCGCCTGGATACGGGGGGTGCTCTAGACACAAGGGCCTGCTCCTACACCGCCTCCCTACTAGCGTTGCCAACTCTGACTGAAGCTTTTCCGGGAGATTTTTCCCCAACATGGCGTAATGTCATTAATTGTACCAAGAAGAAAAGGAGTACTTGTGGCACCTTAGAGACTAACCAATTTATTTGAGCATGAGCTTTCGTAAGCTACAGCTCACTTCATCGGATGCTAAATTGGTTAGTCTCTAAGGTGCCACAAGTACTCCTTTTCTTTTTGCGAATACAGACTAACACGGCTGTTACTCTGAAACCTGTCATTAATTGTACCGTACCTATTAAAATCTCCCAGATTGCTTTCAACAGTCACTGGGAGATCGATGCCGGGAGGATTGGCAACCCTACACATTATCCCTCTCTCTGTATCCAGTGAGTTCTGCTAAGGATCAGGGGGTGTTGGCAGCGAAATACACAGGAAACGACCCTGAGCATGCCCTTCACTACGGTGTGTGAGAGAGAGAGAAGCTTTGGGCGTACAAATTTTATCAGAAAAGGGGGTGAAATTCATGAAAAATTGGGCAAAAAAACTCCCTAGTTTTTGACGAGCTTCAGCAGATTGCCTGCAAACCTGTTTCCTGAAGGCTCTGGCTGGGCTTCTGCTGCCTCTGGGACGCCCCCTTAAGGAACCCCTTCATTTCAGTGGTGCTCCCTTTTTAGTTGATTGATTCATCAACAGCAAGGACCAGATTTTTAGCTCCTATCAGAACCTTTCATTGAGATGCTTATACAGTCCGTGAGCCGTGGAGCTCTGGCCCCCACAGTATTTCCCCATTCCTCGCTAACCTGTTAGTGTCCCCTTTGTTCTCGGATGCTCTCATCAGTTCCTCCTAGTGCAACAGTCACTTGCAGTTGTGCAGGCTCAGAGTCACCGTTAGGAACTTGGGTTGTGTTTCTAATCCTATTCTCAGAGAAGCTAAGAGATCCCAGTGCACAGAACATGAATTTGGAGGAAGGCTGTAAAAATCACTGACCCTGCAGAAGACCCAGACTAGCTCTAGGAAGATCTACACATATGCTACCGCCTTTCCTTCATTACATGACTTGATGAACAGCAAAACAGTTAACAACAGTGCCATTCGGGGCTGGTACACTAGAGATTTTTGCCTCACAATTAACCTGTGGTCATTAGTATGTCTGTCAAGGCTCCTGTGGATGCTCCCCAAATTTTTTGGACACCCTTCAAATGTTTGTATCTTTAACAAATGTGTTAATGACCTTGAGTTAATTGGCTCTTAGTCAAGATCAAAGAACCCTATGCAGACATACCCTTGAAGGCAGACATATCCTTAATGGCATCTGAGTTCGCACCTATTGAAAGGAATGGGGCATTTCATACCTCAGAGGCATTATTTCTGTCTCTGCAGACTGCCAGATGGCACTGCATCCTCTGCACTCCCATCACCTTTCACAGGTTTTCTTCACAACCGTAACAATCAGAGGCTTACAAAAAAAGAGAGAGAGAGAGCGAGAGAGAGAGAGACAGAGAGACAGAAAGTTGAGAGGTGCCCTAAGTACTTTTCATTCTTTTTCCTCTGACACTTGTGAAACACTGGCCTAACAAGTGATGGAGGAGGGCACAGGTTCAAGTTCTTGTACTCCACAGGTATCACTGAGTGTACGACTCTACTTCCAACATTGCTCCTTTGTGTCACTCGTTCTTGTTCCTATGACTAGGTGCTAGAGCCGGGGGAAAGTATTCAGCTAACTTGATTTTTTGCCAACAAATGAAAATTTAGACTGACTCATACATTTTGCAAATTTGTGTTGAATTCATCGAATGGTTTCAGTTAAAAAAAATTCTATTTCATAATGAAACATTTAGTGTTTATATTAGAAACTACATTTCGTTTTGAAATTTACTTCAATTTTATTTAAAAAATAAAAAAAGTTAAACCTCAAAAATTAAATGTTTTTTTTCAACTTTTCAAAATTAAAAAAAAAATTGTTTTGGGGAGACTTAAAACTTTTTTTTCAACAGTGCCAGTGAACCAAAACCAAATATTCACACAGCTTTACTAGGCAGAAAATGAGAATTTTATAAAAAAATCATTTCCTTTAAAATAAAAGAAGAGAACAGTGTATTTTATATGCAGCACATTGCATTTGCAATAGTATAAGCATACCGTATAATAATATTTATGTGATTCTTTACTGCTTGCTGTTTCTCTCTACAGAATATAAGTTGCTATCAGATATGTTACAACCCCTCAGACAGAGACAAACACCTACAAGATCTCTATCAAGCATTCTTACAACTACAGTACCCACCTGGTTTCAGAATAGCAGCCGTGTTAGTGCTGAAGTGAAGAAATAGATTGACAGAGCCAGAAGAGTACCCAGAAGTCACCTACTACAGGACAGGCCCAACAAAGAAAATAACAGAACGCCACTAGCCGTCACCTTCAGCCCCCAACTAAAACCTCTCCAACGCATCATCAAGGATCTACAACCTATCCTGAAGGACGACCCATCACTCTCACAGATCTTGGGAGACAGGCCAGTCCTTGCTTACAGACAACCCCCCAACCTGAAGCAAATACTCACCAGCAACCACACACCATACAACAAAACCACTAACCGAGGAACCTATCCTTGCAACAAAGCCCATTACCAACTGCGTCCACATATCTATTCAGGGGACACCATCATAGGGCCTAATCACATCAGCCACATGATCAGAGGCTCGTTCATCTGCACATCTACCAATGTGATATATGTCATCATGTGCCAGCAATGCCCCTCTGCCATGTACATTGGCAAAAATGGACAGTCTCTACGTAAAAGAATAAATGGACACAAATCAGACGTCAAGAATTATAACATTCAAAAACCAGTTGGAGAACACTTCAATCTCTTTGGTCACTCGATTACAGACCTAAAAGTGGCAATTCTTCAACAAAAAACTTCAAAAACAGACTCCAAGGAGAGACTGCTGAATGGGAATTAATTTGCAAACTGGATACAATTAACTTAGGCTTGAATAAAGACTGGGAGTGGATGTGTCATTACACAAAGTAAAACTATTTCCCCATTTGTTTATTTCCCCTCCTACTGTTCTTGTCAACTACTGGAAATGGCCCACCTTGATTATCACTACAAAAGGTTCCCCCCACCCACCTCTGCTCTCCTGCTGGTAATATCTCACCTTTCCTGATCACTCTCCTTACAGTCTGTATGGTAACACCCATTGTTTCATGTTCTCTGTGTATATAAAATCTCCCCACTATATTTTCCACTGTATGCATCCTATGAAGTGAGTTGTAGCTCATGAAAGCTTATGCTCAAATAAATTTGTTAGTCTCACAAGTACTCCTTTTCTTTTTAGGTAGCCTCTGTTTCTTCACAAAATATTTTGTAATACTTTGTTCAAAGGATTATGTATAAATAGGGCTTCTGGTTTTCAGTTTGAACTGAAAAACACTCATAAAACTTCCCTGATACAAAAGTAAATCAAATTGGTGTTTATCTAATAAACACTGGAAAAATGCCAGACATGATTATTCAATTGATGTGACTTCATTCGTTTCCCACTGAAGTGTATCTAGGCAATGTCTCTGCTCCCTGGCTTGTGTCTAACTAAGGCCTTGTCTACATGGAGCAATAATGCATACTATGAGGACATGCTTTTTAAAGTGCACTACCATTTTGTGCATTAATTGGTCCATATAGACCCTGCTGGTGTGCACTAAAGGTTCCCTAGTGTGCTTTAACATTTGTGAACTCAAAAATTGCTAAAAATAAACCCTAAAAAATTAACCCCCATAAAACAGAAACCCTATGTATAAATGGATATTTTCTCTTTTATTGCCCCCCACTGTGTATACCCCTTAACATTAACACAAGCCACTTTGCCTTTGCCTTTCAGCAGCTATCACACTTACTCCTCATAAATAGAATGGCTTAACTGTGAAACATGATTTGGTTTCATTTATGGCCCTCCTTGGTTTCATTTATGGCCCTCCTTGTAGTGTACATGTTGTATCCATTTGAGAACAAATCTGGCTATGTCAAGACAGCAAAGAACACCGGGTTCTTGAGAGGTTTAATGAATATTATTTAGTAAGATCTTCAAAGTCTAGACAAAGTCTTAAAATGCACTGTTGAGTCTAAATTGCTGTGATTTAAAAGGGGTGTCATATTAGTGGTAATATTTATAATTGGTTGTAAGAAATACATTCCCTGGTTTAATAGAGTGAAAGTGCAAACCTCTTACTCACACTGGTCATGCTGAAGTACGTGGGACTGCTCATGTTAGTGACGCCTCACCGATTAGGGAATTGTACACAGTGTAGTAATAGCCATGTCAGTCCCAGGCTATTAGAGAGACAAGGTGGGTGAGGGAATATTTTTTTATTGGGCCAACCTCTGTTGGTGAGAGAGGTATGTGTTCGAGACACACAGAGCTCTTCTTCAGGACTGGGAAAGGAACTCCCAGCATCACAGCAAAATGCAAGATGGAACAGATTATTTAGCTTTAGTATAAGTAATTAAGTTCATGGAGGACAGGTCCATCAATAGCTATTAGCCAGGATGGGCAGGGATGGTGTCCCTAGCCTGTTTGCCAGATGCTGGGAATGGGTGATGGGATGGATCACTTGGTGATGACCTGTTCTGTTCATTCCCTCTGGGGCACCTGGCATTGGCCACTGTGAGAAGACGGGATACTGGGCTAGGTGGACCCTTGGTCTGACCCAGTATGGCTGTTCTTATGTTCTTAAGTAGTTAGTACCTACTGCAAGGGACTATTCAAGGTGGAGTGGCCTGTTAACACCTCTGCAGTCACAGGACAAAAACGGGGGTTAGTGGGGTTACAGATTGCTGTAATAAGCCATAAAATCCAGGGTCTCTGTTCAGTCCATGATTTTTAATGTCTAATGGAGTTATGAATTTAAGCTCCCAGGCTTGTCTTTTCAAAGTGTTGTGCGTGTTTCCTTTGAAGATGAGGACTGATAGGTCTAGTACAGAGTGATCACTTTGTGAAAAGCTTCAGCCACAGCAGATAGGGTGTTTTTATCTTTTATCATTTTCTGTGTGACTGGCTGGTGTCACCCACAGAGTTGTTACTGGGGCAGTTAGTGCACTGGATGGGGTGCACACATGTTGTGATAAGCATGTGTAGGATCCATGGATCTTGAAAGGTGTATTGGGCGGTGAGGGCGGGGGTGCTGATCATTGTAGCAGTGGAGATATGTCCGCAGGGTTTGCATCTATTGTTCTGGCAAGGTCTGGTGCCACTTTGAGTTGCTGTGTCCTGGTCTGCGGGGAGCTTGCTTCTGATGAGGAGCTTGTAGAGGTTGGGGGATAGTTTGAAGGCCAGAAGTGGGTGTTCTCACAATGGTTTTCTTCACAGCTATAAAAATTAGAGGCTTACTTCAGAAAAAAAAAAAAAAAGACAGACAGTTAAGACTCTGGAGAACAACTGAGGTGTTTGTCTACCCTGTTCCCTTCCCCTCCCCCACCCATAGGCGCTGACTCCGTGGGTGCTTGGCCCCACCCAACAGTGAAATACTGGCCTAAAATGTAGATGATGGAGGTGTGGCTCCTATGCAGCCTATTGCACTGTGCATTTAGCTGTGATGCTGGGCGTTCCTTTCCCAGCCCAGAAGCAGAGCTCTGTGTGGCTCGAATACTTGTCTCGGGGCTTGTCTACACGGGCACTTTACAGCACTGCAACTTTCTCGCTCAGAGGTGTGAAAAAACACACCCCTGAGTGCAGCAAGTTTCAGCGCTGTAAACTGCCAGTGTAGACAGTGCCCCGACGCTGGGAGCCGCACCCCTTGTGGAGGTGGGTATTTTATAGCGCTGGGAGAGCTCTCTCCCAGCGCTGTGCCGTGACCACACAAGGCACGTTAGAGCGTAACGTGGCCAGTGGAGACTAGCCCTCGCTCACCAACAGAAGTTATTCCAGTCAAAGATACTGCCTCGTCCACCTTGTCTCTCTGATGTAAGGAGTTCCCAGTCTGGCCCATGATGATACATGTATTGACAGCTTAGTTTATTTCTACCATATAATCCGAGTTAAGGAACACAGTCAGTAGAAAAGTTATAGGCCAGATCTGCAACTGGTGTAAATGGGGGAGCTCCACTGAAGTGGGGATCTGGCTCTAAATACTTAGGCTGGGATTTTCAATGGAGCCTAGGGAAGTTGGGCACTTACATCCCATTAAACTGAGCTCCTAGCTCTTTGGGGCATCTTTGAAATCCAGCCCTGGTATATTTATAAAGTGTGGCACAATCACGGGGGCTGGTGGGGGGCTTTTCTTTCCCTGGGTGATGCCAGCAGTAGCGGCTTCTCCCTAGTTGCATTGCCTCCTGCTGCCTCTCCCTGCCTTCAGTGCTGGTACCAGCCTCCTCACCCGCCGTCCTGCTGGCAGCTTTGGGCTGCTGCTGCTGCTCCCCATCTCCCTCCCTTGGGCAGTTTGGCACAGTCTGCAGCAGAGGAGAAACCAAGGATTGACAGCCTGGATCAGAGCCATGCTCCTTCTGTCTGTTTGAATTTCAAACTTTCTTGAAGTTTAAAATGTGTCCTGGGTTTGTGGGTATTTCTCATGGAGTCCAGTGTACATACAAAACACAGGCATCCTCTTTAATAAAAAAGCCAAACCAAGCTCTTTTCATGGGTCTAGCTTTGTTTGGAATATACCCTTATTTGGTGTTATCTTATAAGCTAAGTGTACCTACATCCAAAGATAATCATACACGGTTCTTTTGCGAGACAAGGGAAGAATGAAGACATAATACTTCAGTATTTAAGATCTATTGTGTGTTTCCATCCCATTGAAATATTGCTAGAGTCTAATCGGAACATCGGAATGCGAAACCCACTTTATCTGGCACAAGTAAGGGTTGTGAATTCTGAGAGTCCACTACTGATGTGTGTGTGGGGGGTGGGGGTGGGGGGAGGACAGGAGGGGGTTGGTGATGGCAGGTTCACTCTAATACTGTCTATTTAGGAGCATACTATACCTGTATATCTATTATTGCTGGAAACACAACCAGCCAGCATTCTTATGCATTAATACAAAATGAGGAACTATACGTTTCTTTTATTTTAAATGCTTGGAATGGTTAACCCAGAAAACAAATGCAAATGACCCTGCTTGATCCAACAGGAGAACCTATAATTCACTGGGTTAAAAACATGAGTCTGCACTGCTCGCAATAACAGACATAGTGTACTGAAGTCAATGAAAAGTCTCCCATTGACCTAGCCAGTCGTGGTAGCGGCCTCATTAATCTCTTATGTGGACCAGCCACGAGAGGGGAACATAGATTCTCCCTTTCCAGGTGTGGGTTTCATACCCTAATTTCTGTATGAAGGCTAAAGAACTCCATGTGCCTATTGCTCTCAGGCTAAAACAACCCGCTGTCACAACACCCACTTTGCACCTTGCAAAGCACCAGGTGTAGCAAAAGGGAACAGAGCTTACAGCTAAATGGTGTTGTTTTCATTCACTGTTGTCCTTACCTGGTAGGGCCAAAAGCATGTGAGAATTTGTTCCAACATCTGAGAAGCAGAGAGGTCGTCCCAGAATGAAGAGGGTTTATAGAACACTAACCCTCCAGTGAACAGGGCACGGTGATGCTGCTCTGCCATTCTCATCCAGGAAAGCCTGTGTAAATTCAACTGACGCTTCTTTCTCTGATAAAAGAAAAGGAGTACTTGTGGCACCTTAGAGGCTAACAAATCTTTCTCTGATGTGTCCTGAGACTAAGGTCAGGAGAAATCAGCAATTTGTTCCATCGACTATGGTGAGCTTTGGATCAGGCCCTTAATTCCCAGCAATGGCAAAGCCATGTATTTTCAATCCAGCTTTTGAAACTGACTCCTTATCTCCAGTGCCTGAGATCACTCCAATCACAGCGTTTCCACTGCCCGCGCAGTACCCCTCCCCCCGCCAAGCCTTTGATTGGAGTGCGTAGCACTGCTCTGTGTAAACAGGGCCAGCCCTTTGCTACCGGGATCCTCGCTCCAGAACAAGTGATTCATCCTCCGGTTGCTTCCTTTGAGTCAGCCTGTCGTGAGGGGATGCAGCCACCCTGCAATGGCAGTCGAGTTCATCACGGGGTGCTGGAAAGTCCAGCGGCCGGTCTCGTGACAAGACTTGTGGGGGCCTGTCCCATGCGGCTTGGCACCACGGCCAATTGGGCCTCTCTCTGAATGCTTTCGCAGGGTATTGTGGGAGAAAGCATCTGTCCCTTTTGGCTACCCTGGTAGAAATTGTATGGGCCTAGCCACTCATTCAACTAACCCAGGTCTGGGGAGGCAGGCTCTGATTCCTGTCTGTTGCCTTGGCTCCAGCTGATGGCGAGGCATGGGTCCCGCTGGGGCTGGCAGCCTGTAACCACACACTTTGGCGAGAGGTGGAGGAAGCGGGGATGAGAGGCAGCACCATGTGTTTTGGCTGCGGTGTAGTGCTGGGAGACAGCCGTAGCATGCTTTGCTGAGGGGAGTGTCAGGCTGGAGGAGTGAAGGGGGTGGATGAGTCTCCCTGCGCTGGCTGGAGAGTCTGGAGCAATGAATGGTGGGACTACATCATCATGCAGATCTGGGGTGACTTGCTGAGGGCCCAGGACTTCCACATGAGGAAGGCCACCCAGCAGTAGCTGGGTGAGGAACTTGCTCCAACCCTGCAGCATCTAGACAGGCAGACGAGAACACCCTCAGTGCAGTGTAGAAGCGGGTTGATATTGCCTTTTGAAAGCTGGCTATCCCAGACTGCCACAGATCTGTGGCCAGTCCTTTTGACATTGGCACATTAGTGGCTAGTTCTCTGGTGACGGCGGTTGGCCAGGCAATGATTGCTCTGGTTCATGCACGAGTGGTAAAGCTGGGCAATGTCCCAGAAATAATCGCAAGCATTGAGTGAATGAGCTTCCTGAACAGTGGTGGGGCCATCTCTGGCACACATGGGCTCCGCATCTGGCCCTTCCTCCAGTGTGCACATGAGTAACGAACAGGAAAGGTTGTTCCATGCTCATTGCTCAGGCCAGGCTGGACCCGCTAGAGAGGTTCACAGACACCTGCGCCGGATGCACTAGCAAAGTGCACTGTTGGACTGTGGGCAAGCAGCTCTTTGTTCTCACCCAGTCATGTGGATACTACTGGGGTACATATTATTGTGGCCAACCAGCCAACTTTCCTGACCTGTGAGCTTCCGAGCAGCTCTCTCCTTGAAGATCTCCAGGACTGGCTGGAGGGAGGAGAGGGGTCATTAAAAGCAAGGACGGTTCCAATCCACTCTACCTAGGAGGGAACTCTGAGATTTCAGTAATATTTTCAGGTGGCAAGCCGTCTCCTTGGGTTTAAATCTGCACCCAAGTTTCCAAGCAAGAAATCGTACTAGTCATGTACCACTTAGGGTAAATTCATGAGAGAACAGTTAAAGAAGAAATAACCTCAACACACACACGCACACTCCCTCCACGTCCCCACCGGCCACAGCGCCAAACACAAGAAAACTGGTTTTGGCAGAGACTGAAGCATCTCAGCAAAACCAATTCTGTTATTACATTTCATTTGTTTTCTTGGCGTTGTCTTGTTCCTGTCAGACTCCCTGATAATCCATTTTCCTTTTCATCTGGCGGTTTTTGTCGTCCAATTAGGATTCCTTAGTGAAAGAATCAAACTCCAGTTACTGATCATTCATCTCAGCTCCATTCACTTTATTGGGACTACAAATGACTTGGAAAAGTCACTTCTATTTTCTGTTTAAAGGTCTTTGAGCAATAACAGTGCAACATCAAATCTGCTTTTATACTCTGAGGAGCCTGGCGAAATGGGAGGGTTTGCTTCTGGGGGAGCCCCTAACCACTGTTGGTTTGAAATCTTTTGCCTGCATTATCTCCCCGGGTGCCAGCGGACAATACGTCTATTTCCAAGAGTTTATAGGTCACCTGACATAAAAGGCCCAGTTGGGAGGATGTGTTCAGAGCAAGGGACTTGTCTTCAGCTCTGTTCATTCCACTGCTGCATGTTGGTCATAACAGCAGGACTCTTATGGCAGGATTGTTTTACATCAAAACGAGCAGCCTGATACTAACCGACACTTTAATTGACGTCTTGCCTCTTTTCGTTAGCTGTTGCTAGCAGTAACATATATTCCACTGCACAATGGCTAATCTCATAGGACTCAGGCACTGCAACTGGGCCTGCAGCACTTGTAGACATTCCTGAGCTAGCTTTAATCCATCTAGCTCAGATATCAACAGCCGTTGAGTTGCGGCAGCACGGGCAGCCCACCTGAGACCCTGGGTATTTATTCGCACAGTTGGAAATATTTGTTCCTGCTTGGAATAATGGCAGAAACCCAACTAAGGGACGAGGCCAGTTATTTGAATAGTGTTACAGATGTTTCCATGAGCCTCCCCAAGAGGAGAGAAAAGTTACACATGTGCTTAAGTACCTTGTTCAATCTGGGCCTTAATTAGCAATTCTGCATATTTGCAAATAACGTGTGTATTACTATACAGTTATATTTATTCCTATTATTAGTATAGTAAGATTATCAGTGGTAATTATTACAGTTGCGCAAAGTGGCCCCAGTCGAGATGAGGGCCCCATTGTGCTAGGTGCTGCAGAGACGAGATGAGATAGTGAGATGCAGCCCTTGCCTCAAATTGCTTACTAAAGTGATAAATTTCAGAGTAGCAGCCGTGTTAGTCTGTATTCGCAAAAAGCAAAGGAGGACGTATGGCACCTTAGAGACTAACAAATGTATTTGAGCATAAGCTTTCGTGAGCTACAGCTCACTTCATCGGATCCGATGAAGTGAGCTGTAGCTCACGAAAGCTTATGCTCAAATACATTTGTTAGTCTCTAAGGTGCCACACGTCCTCCTTTTCTTTTTAAAGTGATAAAACGTGTCACACTTAAGTCTTCTGTTTATCTACAGGAAAACAGCAGAACAAATCCTTGCAGGGGGTTAGACTGGATGACCCTTGCAGTCCCTTCTAATCCTATGATCCTATGTTTCCATAGGTCCCCCTCTGCCCCCCACTACCCTCCTGGCATGTCCCCTCCCAACCCTGACCTATGGGATAACTGCCTGTAGAGTAATGGGGAGATAGCTTTTCATGGCCCATGAAGTTCTTGTCTTCTCTGTTGGCTAACAGCTGTATTCTAAGGCTACTGGAAGGAATGTTTGTCCCCGAAGGTGCTTTCACACTAGAAGAATGTGTAAGTGATGTTTCAGCACTAGTGACACAGATCTTCTTAAAGAGGAGGTGGATGTTAAAGAAAGTAGCTACTACTAGCCACAAGCAAGCAGGCTTCCACTCATCTTGAGTTCCAGCTTTGTCTCTCTTGTCGAAGTGGGACCACGCCCTGTCTGGAATGCCGTACAGCACTCAGAGACATCTGGTGGCTAAATACTGCAAGTAATCATGCCAGTATAAGCTGTAGCGTTGCCCACCTTGTCATTTAGCCTAGAGGGGTGCGAGATGACACATAGACTGCAGCTTACACCAAAGGCCTGTGTGTAGCTGCACCAATGCAAAAAAAAAAAAAAAGCTTCCAAGTTTTCTTAGTGCAGCCAAGACTTTGTAGTCTAGAGTTCAGGACGAAAAGAATCTTTAAAGGAAAAAGGGTGGACACAGATGGACAGACTGGCTTGGCTTCCACAGCTGTAGAAGGGAATATGGTATGTAAGGTGGCCACTTACTCCCTTACATCGGCTACCAAGTCACAGGTAGCAACAGGAGAAAAGAGTAGGTCTCTGCAGGTGGATGGGAGAGAGTGGGGCATGGAAGGAAATGGGCAGGGCCTTGGATTTGCATTTCACAGGCACTAGCTAGTGTAGTTACTCCAGGGTTCTGGAGACTTCTGATAGTGCAGCAGCCTGCTGCTCCTTGCACACGTGGCCCAGAGTGAGAGACATTTTAGAAACCGGAAGCGAGCTGGAACAGGCTGTGTGAATACGAATGCTAAAGCCACTCCACACCAGAACTAGGGAGGTTCATGTGCTTGAAAGATGTTCCCTTGGCCAAGATTTGGCCATCAGTAGAAAATATTTTTACTAAATAATGGGATTTTGTCAACAAAAATATTTGTGGGGGGAGGCGAAATGATATTTTCAATGAAATTGTTTACAGGAAGTTTTGAAAGGAAACAAGACAAAATTGTGTATATAATTTCAGTTTGAAATTTTTCTTCCATTTTGGTTTTCAACCTCTTGGCCCCCAAATGTTGCTATTTCAGACTTTTGAAGTTTTTCTTTTTCTTCCCTTCTCTTCCCTTTGCCAGTGGCTGCAATAAAATGCACGATGTCGAGTGTGGAAGGGTTTTCCCCTTTCCCTTTCAGTAACTTTTCAACACTCCTGCGCTGGGAACGCTGCAGAGTCACAAAGGAAGAAATGAAATTTGGTGGCTTGGAGACTAAGCAAAGCTTAAGGAAATTCCCCCTCTTGCATATGGTCTCAGGGCTGCTCTCTTTGAAGGGCCTTTTACCACTGACTTCAGCAGGAGCCATTGTGGGCTCTTGCAATGGTTTCCTGACTCTTGTCTCCCCTTCTTGTGTCATCTAGTTATGTTTGAGAGCAGCTGCTGCTGGAGCTGTCTCGGTGTGCTAGGCTGTGGAGAGGAGATTTCCTGTTTTAATCCTACCAAGAGCTGTGACAGCAAAACAGGCAAACAGACCTCATGTGGAGCCATGTGTGCTGACAGGCTCACAAACTGATTTTTAGCTCCCGCAGTGGGGTGCCCAACCTATGGCCCACGGGCCGTACATGGCCTTACATGGCCCACCAGAGCCTTTCATAATGGTCTGCTGCAATGCAATATAATAACGGCTCAGAGTTTTGTCATCATGTTTACATCACTTTACACAAGTGCATAAATAGATAATGCTGTACATAAAAACAACCCAGCTAAATGCGTGTGAAACAAGCTGAATTGCAAATATAACTCACTACAGGGGACTTTAAATCAATTAAAATATGTAGCATCTGTTTGGCCCACCCAAGGTTGTGCTCAGGTTTATGTGGCCTTCCTGATAATAAGGTTGGGCACCACTGGGCTAGAGGAAGAAAGTCCAATATCTGCTCCAGAGCCAGTTCTGCTCCGGATTCAGAGGCAGAGAGGTTTGTACACAGGGCAGCAAAGACGTAGGCCCCTACCTTACATTCTGTGCCATCCCTTAGGTGGGGAGGCTGGACCCCAGGTCAGCCAGGTTCTTAAGCAGGTGCCCAACTTTAAGTATATGAGTAGCCCCTTGGAAGTCAGGGGAGGTACGGCCCTGTTTAAGGCTAGGCACTGTTTACATGCCTTGCTGAATACGGGGCTGAGGCTTCCCTATACACACGGTTAGTGCCTGGCCAGATGGGGGTGACTACCTCTCCCTGGCCTGCTGCACACTAAGAGTAGGTCTATTATTATGCAGCAAGTGGCAGCCCATCGCAGCAGCAAGCCTGGGTCGAGGGACTCGGGCTTGCTGGACTCGCGCTACCGTGGTAAATGTAGTTGTGCAGACGGCACGTTGAGGTTGCAGCTTGGCCTGCAGCTTGGGCTCTGTAGCCCGTCCTCTCCCTAGGCTCCAGAGCCCAGGCTCCAGCCCGAGCCACGGTGTCCATGCAGCTATTCTTAGAGCCGTAGCCCAAGCCTGAGCCTGTCACCCTGGGCTCAGAGGCTCACTGTGGTGGGCTGTGTAGACATCCCCAAGTGTCCCTGTGGCCCTTGCTGCTGCACATGAAAAGTTCTGCACGAAAAGTGAGCTTTGATCTGTCCTGCTTTGAAATGGGAGTGAATTAAAGTGCACTAGGGAACGTCCACACTGGCGCTTAGTGTGCAGCAGGTTCGTGCTGGTAGATTTACACCCCGGCTTGCCACAAATTAGCTGTTTATCTAGACAAACCCTAAATCCAGACAGAATTTGGCCTGAGGTATTTAACTAACTCTGGGTGAGGGAATAATTTTTTAAAAAGTGAGAGAGTTTGGACATTATTAATTTAGGGCCACTGACTAAAAACAAGAACAAATTGACTGGGGGACATGGATCTGTGATATTGCTGAATTTCACACATTGTATTAGTGCGATGCCCCGTTACTGAGCCTGCACTGGTCCCCACTTTCTGTCAGTTCCTTTGCCTGTACCACGTGCCCCTTGTGCCCAGGGAGTGTTTGTTAACAGAATCTGTAACAGAGAACTATGATCCATCCTAGAACAGGCATGGAATGATGCCATTGTAACCCGGTCAGTGCACTCCGCTGTTGCTTTTCCGTATAGTCTGTGGTCTCATATTCCATCTGTACTAGAATGAACTTTCCTCACAGTTCTTCTCTGAGGAGCTAACATCCATGTGCATGGACAGGTGTTTGCAGACCCTGGAGCTGGTGGCCTTTGGCTCCTTTGCTGTTGTCTTGTTAATCACAACTACCACTGTGCTGTTTAAACAAGAAGACGCTTCTAGATCCAAAGGAACTGCATTGTGTTTTCATGGCCCAATGCTGCCTGCCTGGAAGAGGACCTGCCCTGGCCTTGTGGCTCTCCTGGGGGTCCATTCCTCTTGCAGACGCTCTGCTTTCTCAAAGGTGGAGCTCGCTCTGTAAACATCTGTGCAATCTCAGATGGACACTTTGCCCCATTTGTAGCACACTGCTCTTTCAGCGCCATTCCTCTGGCAAGGTGGGGGATTCCCATACTGTTGTGTGGTGTCTCACTGATTATTCCAGACCTAGGTGTGGGTATATTGATGACCAGTTCCACCTGGATTCTTAGTGGGTTTGAATTCCAGGACTTTGCAGCTAAAAGGCACGGGAGGCTGTGGCATAAGCTACGGGACTAACTCTGGTAGCTGAAAGCAGGGATAGACTTGTAAACCTCTAACATGGGCTAGGCACTAGAGAGGGCGAGAGACTCCTTCTCCCCTTGGCCATTACATTTTTCCCTTGCTGGGGACCCTCACCCCAAATATCTGAGGCCAGTCAGAGTCCAAGTCTCATATTGAGGCACCGCTTTAAAACTGACATGTCTCACGTTACTAGAGGGGTTTGATCCTATTTTCTTCAGAGCAATGCTGCCTGGGAATTTTCCACCAAAACGGTTTTTCAGCAGAATGTTCAGTTTCTGCCCATTTGAAATTTCCACAAGAAAATTTCATTTCAACTGAATTTTTTCACTTTTCTGTTGGGAATGGAAATGAAATATTTTTTCCCTGTTAGGCTGACCTGGATCGAAATGTCTCAGTGTTTTGAACTGCACCAAAACCTTTCAAGTCAGTTCACCATTAAAATGCATCTGGCTATGGAGATGCACTGCTCCATGGGAGTTGTGTTTGGGTGCCTGTTGTTTTAATTTTGGTGGAACATATGGGCACAAGAGCTAACGGTGTTAACATGACCCGGCCATGCCTGTGATGGGGTCTGCAGGCCCCATGCTGGACTAGGGCTGGGAGCAGAGCAACACTAGGCTAGGGAGGCCCTTCCCCTCCACCGGTGCAGGGCATGTTCTCAGTGAAGGAGGAACAATTTAAAAGGACTCTGGTAGCCCAGGAGAAGGGGTAATGAGCTGCACCGGGCTCTGTGAAGTCAGGCTGGTGCTGAGAGTGGTGCAGGAAGTAGCAATGGCTTTGTAAAGGCTGTTCCAGCATCAGGGAATTGGAAGCGCTGAGAGAGGCTGGATAACTGACCTGGACTCAAAGAGACTGAGGAGAGTCTGCTAAGCCTGTGACCATGCCCCAAACTGAGGCGCTCCAGACAGGTACGAAGTGACCTGGGGGGTAACAATTTGGAGTATCTCAGTATCTGGCCTGGATGCTCTGAGAAATGACTAGGGCCCTGGGTCAGGACCTGGTGTGGCGGATGGGCCTGGTCCTGCTGATTTCCGCGCTCCCTTCCCCCCACCCGCTCCTGTGAGGTGATGAGCTCTGGGGAAGCAATTGGTGCATGAGGGGGTGACTGAGGCCCCAGTGGGGCTCCCTCTGGGATGACTCGATTGGCAGAATCTGTAAGGCCATGAGCTGGTGACCAGCTGGCCCAGTGGTCAGACTTTCCCACTACACTGTCTGATGTTAAATGAGGTGTGGAGTATGGTATGCAGAGACCTTGCCTGCTTAGCCCCAGGGCAAACACATCATTAATTTCTGTATTTAATATCTTTTATGAAAGATACAGAAAAGAGGGAAAACAGACAATGCTTTTGAACTGTAAAGTGTTACATAAGGCTTTAATTTCAACATCCCTGGCTCCCTTTCCCTCTGGCTGGAGAGAGGTGTTTTGGAATGAACTCCTCCCCTATATGACAGTCTTCTAATTGTTATTAAAGATGGTAATAGCTGGGTGTTTTGGGGGGCGGAGGTAGGAAAGGGGAGTGAGTTGAGATGGGCTGAGATGTTTGCTCCCCCTTTCCTACAATACCAACCAACACCCCCCCGAGGGGAGAGAAGAACAGCGAAGATAGAAAATGCAGGTTCTCTCTCTTGTGTTGACTTTTATTTGCAGCCTCACTGCTGGAGAAACACCCTCACAGCACAGGGTTTGATCAGCCACTCCGAGACCTGGCAAACTTGCACTGTTTAGGGCATTGCCTGTATCTGCCTCTGGGGTCACAGGCTCCCAGCAACTTTGCACAATGTACCGTCTTGGTTGGCTAAGCCAGACTCTTATTAGACAGACGGGAGGGGCGCTGTGCTCTGGCAAAAAGAGAAAGACACGAAAGAAAAGATGGTGTGGGGAAGGAAAAGGATTCACAGGATGGCTATTTACATTCAAAAGTCTCACATCGCAGGTGGTGGTTGAAATGTAGCTGAAGCTGGTAGAGGTGATGTCACTTGGGTCACTCTCTTTGCCTGGGTCTGGTCAGGACATTTGTCAGGATCAGGATGACGGAGGCCCAGCCGTTTAATGGTGGGTCCCAGGGTCCCAGGAGATGGCAGGGGTTGCAGCTGTGATGGTCCACCCGTCTCTCAGGCCACGGGGGCTGACTGCCTGCCTCTTGGGTTCCCCCTGCCCCAAGTCTTTTCTTTTAAGGGCCCCAAAAGAGAGTGGTGGGCAGAAGAGCCCAGCCTCTCATTATTTTGTTCACCAGTTAGGCCTCCTTTTCGACACACCAATTTTGGTTCACCGATTTCCAGTCCCACACTTTTCTTTTGTGCCAGACATGATCTGAACGCAGTCCTTGAGTGATGTCAGGAGGCCTCTTTGTTTCCCTTTTGCACCTTTTCCCAGCAGTGTTTGTTGTTACAGGTGATTGTGACATTTTACAAACTTTGCCCACTTTTCAAAGTGGAGGTCACAATTAGGGTACACCTGTAGGCCCTCTTATCACAACACACTTCCAGTCTCGCCTCTGGCCAGACAACAGCTCCAGCGATGTTCTGTGGTCGTTCCTCTGTCTGAGGTACGTGGTGCAACACGACTGGGTCCGACAGAACAGTCCTTCCCCTGGGGCTGTTCATGGGAAAACAAACACAAAACCTTGACTTATGCCCATGTACTTACAGAAGAGAGGACACTGCCCTGCACTGCGCCAGTGTTACCCATGGCAGGAGCTGCTGCCCCTGAGAGCAGAATGAGGCACTTTGCACGGCTAGGAAACAAAATCCTCCCGGAAGACTGGTAACTTCTATCAAGCTAAACCCTCTCGCGCTCATTAGCTCAACCCATTTCTCTGCTTTAGAAGAAGCCAGGCTGAGTGCCCCTGTTAGGAATATTCTGGCTGTCTAGTGGTCCCAGGACTCCCTGTGACAGCAGAGATACTTCGCTTCGAAAGGGGCAAACAGGCCAGCCATTTAAGAGAGAGAGAGCGAGAGAGAGAGAAACAAGCTGTGTGCAACAGCAGGGACTGAAGGCTCCCCAAAGTGGGCCTCCACCCACGTACCTACAAACATGGCAGTTTTTAGTGGGGACAGAGCAGGCTTGAGGGCTTTACCTCGCTGCTGAGGACTTATCCTTGCTAGGGAGAGACAAATGCTGAATGATTCTGCCCTGACCCTCTTACCTCAGATTGTCCTAACAAAACACATCTCCCTGTGCTGCGGGGATAGGCAGCGTGCTGGGCCGGGCTAGCTGGGTGGGCTTTCATTTATAGTGCCCGTGTGCAGGACAAGCAAGAACTAGTGATGTTTGTGTGTCTGATCTGCACTTCTGCTTGGGGGCTGGCCATTTCCATCTCTGTCTAACAGGCTGCAGGAACATAGCACCCCCCCAGTCTCTCAGCAAGTCTGGAAGGGCTGGTGCTTTGGTGCTTCCCTGTTCAAGACTGAGATCTGAAATGACCAAGCTATTAATGGAATACACAGGCTGCCAGGCCGGACGGGACCGCTGTGATTCTCTAGCCTGCCCACCTGTAGAACACAGAAAGCCCTGAACCCTACCCCTTTCAGAGCCATAGGACAGACCTTCTCCAATTCAGCCATAGGAGTAACTGCACCCACCTCTGCCCCCCCTCCCCAGAGCAGGTGCCATTCCACATCTGCTGGCTGAGACTCCAGGCAGGCAATAACCCTCTTCTAAATTCGATCCCTTCAATTCCAAACAGTCCTTGTCTGAGTGCGAGCCCATTGCTCCCAGGCCAGGGCAGGGTTTGAAAGGAATCCCTTTGCAAGTATTTTGGCCGGACTCAGATACACCAGTGAGGGATGTGTTAAGAACGTGTAGGTGTAAGAGATGTCTGGGGTCCATCCCCCTTGAAGTCCATTGGAGTTTTGCCCTTGACTTTAATCCGTTGCACACCTGTAGATGGTAGACAGAGTGTTACCAGTAATAAAGCTGCCAAGAGTCTCTTGTCTCACTTTGTCTGGATATTTAGAAGTGTTTTTAATCATACTTTTTTCCAGTGATGCATTAAATTGAACCAACAGCTACCCACTGATTGTGTGTGGGTTACCTGCTTGGCTCACTGATGTACTGACCTGCACCAGAACAGGAGTACTCAGAACCAAGTGCAGTGGTGCATTTTTTCTGGCCTCGAGTGGTAATGATGGAGAATAAGTTGTGCAGGCATGAATCATAATGATTTTATTTATTCAACATATTTGAGAGGGGTTCTATAAAGGGGAAATCTTGTGACGTGGTTCAACCTGAGGATCAAACAATAATGCAGAGGCTCTATATGCTCAGAGACACCTAATGACAGGCTTTCTTTGAACAAGAACTGGGCCAGGAAATGTCACAGAAGGACAGCTAAAGACAAGCAGAATGCATGGCCAGGTATAGCTCCATCTGTGTGGTTTGATGCAATTCCCTACTAATTCGTGTTGAAAGAATTTTAAAACACCCTTGAGGAGCAGAACGTGAAGGACACAAAATAAAGTGACGGGCACGTTACGTTTTGGCCGCAGAACATGGTTTCCTCCGTGTTGTTCCGTTCCTGAGTCCAAGGGCACAGCTCTCAGCTCAGCCACCAAGATTCTGATGTGGACTGAACTTAGGGCACCTGTTCTGAAGCTCTTTGCCCAAAAGTTGTGCTCCTGAGGCCTGATTCTGAGTCCCACTAAGATCTCGTTACACCGCTGTGTTCATGCAGTGGGGCCTTAAAGAGGGAATAATGCCAGAGTGGCGGGCGGTGGGAGGGGGGAGCTTAGTGTAAATGCAGATCAGGCCTCTACATGCTAATTTAGGTGACCAAATAAATGGCTTGAGCTGACTGGGTATGCAGCATTTCTGCAATGGCGTGACTCATGCACTCGATGTTACTCCTGTGCTTTGTGGGAGGGGCACTTAATTAAAGGCAGAGAAATAGCCTCTGGGTGCTCAGCACTTCTCCTGGGGACCAGACGGGGCCTGCTGACAGGGCTGGTGCTGCTCCTCACCCAGGTCCTTGTGATGTTACTCCCCCCAGCTCTGTTTTACAAGCTCCTGTGGAAATGTGGGACTGTGTCCAAGGGCAGGTCTGTAGCAAATACCCCTCCCTGCATTCAAATCTGGCAAACTGTCCCGTGCCCACTGCTGCTGGGGCAGTGTAATGTGCAGCCATTCCTCCAAGGTCTCAGCTGATCCTGTGAGCCGGGCTCTCCAGTGCTGCAATGGCCTGTAGGGAGATGTAGCTCACTGGGTGTTCCTGCCTGCTCCTACTGGCCTCTCTGGGTGTGTCTACACAGCCAGTGGCAGCAAGCCTCCCAGATGGGTCGACAGGCTTGGATTCATGGAGCTCATGCCATGGCACTAACAGTAGCGGGGTAGGCATTGTGGCTCAGGCTGGAGCCTGGGCTATTCTCGGTGCCATGCGTGAGCCTGAGTCAGTAGGCCCAGGCATGGAAGCTTGCTGCTGGCTGTGTAGACTGACCCGCTCAGACCTCGTCTCCCTCCTCTACCTGGTGATTGTACCTTATTTCAGCACAATGGGTAAATCAGATGTTGTGGAGAGTCCCTTTCTCCAGTCTGTTTGTACGGTCTGTTATTTACCCCTTCACATAACACAGAAATCAGAGGTTACCCAATGAAATTATGAGGCAGCAGGTTTAAAACAAGCAAAAGGAAATATTACTTCACACAACACACAGTCAACCAGAGTAAGTCATTGCCCGGGGATGTATTGAACAGGGTTCAAAAAAGAATTAGATAAGTTCATGGAGGACAGATCCACGATCCACCAATGGCTATTAGGTAAGGTGGTCAGGGATGCAACCCCATGCGCTGGGTGTCCTGAAGCCTCTGACTGCCAGAAGTTGGAAATGGGTGACGGGATGGATCACACAATGATTGCCCTGTGCTGTTCATTTCCTCTGAAGCTTCTGGCACTGGTGGCTGTCAGAAGACAGGACACTGGGCTAGATGGGCCATTGGTCTGACCCAGTCTGGCTGTTCTTATGTTCTTAATTGTCTTCATTTAACCCTGGCAGGCCAAATGAAAGGAGCAGAGTCTGGGGCCATTCAGAACAGCCCAAGTCCAGTGACAGACAGCTCCTGAGGGTGTGTGGGGGCAGTTTGGAACACTCGATGCATCAGGCAGCTGTGTCTGAATGCTGGGATGCTTGAATGGTGATAAAGACTTGTTCTTGTTCCTTGTGCTTTGGCATGTCTTAGTACATGGCCTCTCCCGACTCTGGGGAGGGCAACTGAAATCTCGCTCTCTTTCTTTCCCTCTCTCTCAAGAAAGAGGGAAGAGTACCTGTAATTCTTGTTTCTCTGCAAGCCAGACTGTGAATGCAAAGAGCACCACATGTCTGGATGCAGAGAGTGGCTGTGCTGAGCTGTGGGTGAAGGACAGTGGAGATCACGGGGTTCCAATCAACGCACTCCACAGATCTATTAAACGGTGTGTGTGTGGGGGGGTGGTGGTGGGGAATAGACAGCAACTCCCTCTGGATAAAGCCAGGTCACTCAGGCAACTAAATAATGCCCCCCCAAGGACCTGGCCCCAATCTTTAGAGATGCCCCCCTAGTTCACTGGATGCTCTGGCAGCTTCCAGCATCATGTTGCAAAATGACGGGGAGGGGACCCACAAATGTTTAGCCCGGTGCGTGAGCTATGTGTTACCAAGGGAGTCTGCCTGCCTTCTCCGGGCGCTCTCTGAGCTGAGATCCCTGGGGAAAATTTCCCAGGTCTGTCAAGTGTAACTCTCAGTAAAACATTTCCCGAAACAGCCTGGCGATTCACTGGGGCCGGTTCCCTTGGGCAGCCAGTTATTCCCAGGTGCTAGATCCAGGGTTTGTTTTCTATTTCACCCGCCCCCGCCCTCCCTCACCTCCACTGGTGCAGCGAAGAGGGAGCCTGAGGTGAAACTGCCTCCTGGATAAGTCAGTCCCTGCGAACGAGGTCGTGCAGCCTCAGGGCTGTCCCCTCGCTATGCTAGACCGCTGTAGTTCAGTGACCCCAGGCAGCGGGTCCCGCTGGGCCATGCCCAGTGCTCTGTGGCTCTGTCTGGCCCGAAGAGCCACCATTCAGCTGTTGCTAATGTTCTGGGCACTCAGTCGCTCTAGGGCGCAATCCCGCACTTTGGAGTGGGACAGTGAGGAAGACTGTTCCCAAACTATTCTAACAGTAGTTGCTAGAGACCCCAGCTAAGATTGGATCACTAGTGCTAGCCCCTAGCTTCCTATGTCCTAAAGAATCATCTCTGCTTTTATCTTCTCGTTGTTATAAATAAAGCCGCCCGCCTAAGCAAATGGCTGAATGTGGTGTTATGTTAATGAGGTCAACCAGTGTCTAACCTCAAAAAAAAGCACGACTCCACTTCTAGTGTGTAGGTATCTCCTTGTTTTGGAGGACACTGCGTTATCACTGTAGTTTCCTGTCTTCCTTAATTAGCAGGCAGGAGGTGTGGCTCCAGATGCACTGATGCATACTTAGAAAAGTCACTGGCCTATAATATTATAAGGAATACAATGATATGACTTTTTTTTTAAATTCATGATTCATGGGCTTTATAAAGCAGCCCAATGTCTATGCCAAATTTTCCTCATTTTCTCAGTTTGGTGAAAAATGACATTTGTCAGCATGGCTGAGTGCCACTGAAGTCTATTAATGGGAACAGCATGAGACGGGAAGGAACTGACATTTAATAATATGTGCATGAAGTTCTTCTTCCATTAAACTGCTGCTTCCGGCTACAGTTTGCTGCTTGATGGGTGATGTAGAAAGCAGATTTTCCTTCAGAACGAGAACATACATTGTGGAGTCCCTATTATTAACATGAGCAAGTTCTAAAATGAAAATCACATGGAATCCAAAGGCAGGACATTGGCAGAGCTGCTTAAAAGTACCCTCCGAACTTGATAATGGGGGTTGTTTCCTATGCCATGCTAATACTTAATGTAGTGTCTGAGCTGACCTCATGGGTGAAGTCAATGCAGCCATTCACAGCAGCAGTCAACCTGGCTCTACAAGGTACCCTTCACTTCCAACCCTGGGCAGGCCCAATGGCATCCTTAGACTGTAAGTGCTTTGGGGAAGGGGCTGTCTTCGTTCTGTGTTTGTACAGCGCCTAGCACAATGGAGTCCTGCGCCATGACCAATGCGCCTGAAATACACATGATGATAATCGTCCTGAAGACAATTACAGAGTGGAAGCAGCTCAGGATCTCTTGTTTTGAACAGTTTCAGTGTCTACTACGAAGGAGTTCTCCTCCTGCATTATCTTTTAACAGGTTATCCTGTGAGGGTTTATTTATTTATTTAAGATCACAAGAATCCTACTCCTCCGGGAGAAAGGTGAGACATGAAAGGAAAGCAAGTCTCCATTTCAAGTGACAGATCAGCTTATGAAAATCTCACTTGAAAGAAGGACTTATTTCCCCTTCTGCTTATGTTTCTCGATTTAGTAACTGCTTAGCATACAATGAGACGGACACAGAGGCAGAGCTGCGCTTCAGCCGTGTTTTTACTGCTAGCAACATGGAGCCTGAGCATTTTACGAATATTCACCACGACACAAATAACCGAGCCGGAGGTGCTCTGGAAGAGCAAATGGCCAATGCAAACTCAAACCCTCTTCCAAAACAAGAGATGAGAACACAAATCAGACACAAGAGCATGAACTGGGCTCTCCCATGGGAGAGCAGCCTGTGAAGGGTTCACTCCCCTGTCAGCGGAGTCAAAGCCACTAGGGATGGGCAATCGGGGGGATATTGAATCCAGGCCTTCTGTAACGAAAGTTCAAAACCGCTCTGCAGGGCCAGTGCTCCAATGACCACACAGTGGCTCCTGCGCCTGGTTATGCCCTTATCTTTGCTCTGCTGATCTCCCCTCTGTGGCTCAGCCTAGTACGAGACCGCTCTGTTCTGGGTCTGGTGTGGAGCTCCTCGGCTCTCCACATACTCTCCCCTCTGGGAGCCCGTGGGCGGGGGGTGGGGGGTGGAGAGAGAAGAGAAGGCTTTGCCATGCCTCCGCTGTACCTGCTGGCCAGAGTAGGGGGCCAGGAGCACAAAGCGGGGAGGAAACTGCACCCTCCCAAGGGCTGCAGTAACTTAGGAGCCTGAGTCCCTTTGTGGCTCTAACCCTGTCTGCCCAAGTCTAACGTGTTAGGTGCCACTGAGATCCTCAAAACCCCTGATCAGCTGTCGCCTCCCCTGTAGGTGCCCAACGCCCCGGAGGCCGCCCTTTCTGCCATCAGAGTCTCTCGGTGCTGACGTCTGCCCACGAGCCTGCCCTGGGAGTGGGAGACCTGGGCTCAGTTTAGCGGGCCCCACAGCCGTACGGACGGCACACACGGGGCGGACCAGTAGCTGCGGCGAGGAGAAATGGTGCCAGCCACCCCCATGCCCACTCAGAGTTAGGCCTGCCAGCCCTCCACCAGGACCGATGGGCTATGGGGCCAAAATTCAGTGAGTAGCACGGTGACCTGCAGGCACCCCCTGGCAACACCTCTCACTCAGCTTTGGCCCTGCCGCCCCCTGGCCCCAACAAGGGGCCAAACCTGAGTGGGCAGTGGGGCAGCCATCACTGCTCCTCTTTGCCAATGCCCTGGGGCTGGCTCCTACACCTGGGCTCCTCCAGGGCCTGCTCGGCCTCTCCCTGCTTCCAGCAGCCTGTATCCCCTCTCAGCCATGGGGCTCAGCACTGGGGCCGGAGGCTGAAGCAGGGAGAGCTCCACAGAGCTGGATGGTGCAAACCATGGGGACAAATTCTGTGGGTCCCCCTTGGCCCCTTCCATCCTATGCCTGATGCAGAGGGAGGATTTGAATATCAGACTCCGTCCTCCAGAGAGAGTGCCCAAGCCACTGGGCTATGCCAAGGCAAGGCTCTGTCTCTCCTGCTGAAGCCACCCCAATAAGCAGGCACTGGAAGCTGGGTCTTGCACACCCCAGCTGAGTGCCCTAACCACTGAGCTAGAGAGCCATTCCCACTGTTTCTCTGGTCCCGAGCAAGAGAGATGTGGGGCTAGCTCTTGGCTGGGGCACTTTCTGCAGCATCCCTCGCCCAGGCATGCTCTGACCTAGACGCTCTGGTTCCAAATACCCGTTGTTGGCTAGACTGCTAAAACGAAGCTGCATGTGGCTCCCCCAGGGATGGATTTCTCTCCCTGCTCATACTGGAGAGGAAGTAATGGCTTCAGTGCGCTGGGCGGACGCTAATGTGGCTGCAGGTGCATAACGCAACTGGGAAGCAGGTGAATGAACGCAGAACACCGAAGGCGTGGACAGGACATTAATCGTGGAAGAGGGGGCATGCAGAGCTCTGACAGCCAAACAGAGAGACGTGTGCCCCACTCGTCCGTGTTGCTGTGTTCTGTCGCGTTCTGTCGTGTTAAAAACCACACGTCTGTCTGGAAATGTCTCATATGCTAGTGCTAAAAGCAAAACCAAAGATCACTATCATTGAAAGAGATTTGGGTGTGTGTAGGGGGTGGGGGAAGATTATAGGCGAGATCTTTAGCTGGTGTAAATCAGTGAGTCTCCATAGAACTCAGTGGAGGGCCTTCCATTTCCACCAGTAGAGGAGCATAGTCCATTTCACTCGAGTCAGCGTCCCCTGAGCTTTGAGTGAGCTTCCAACAGCATCAGGGAGAATTTTTTTTTTTTTAATATATAGGAAAATGGTTGTAATGCCACAAAAATTGTCAGGGGGACTGGGAAGCAGCTGAAAAAACGACTAACTTATCGTTTAAACTGACTATCTTTTGTCCCTTTATGTATTTGGATTATAGTTAATATTTCTGCCAGTGTATACAACTTGGGATCAGATCAACCAAGAACTGTCCTGAACCTTTGCACAAAAGTCAAAGTGAACTCATCTTAGAGGTTCAAATTAATTAACTCCTGTTTTTTCTTTTTTTATTGTTTGCAAGCCTCACTACTGCTTGTTTTCATTCTGAAACGGAAATACTGACACATCATGAGAAAAAATTTTATCGCGATCATAGAAATGTAGATCTGGAAGGGACCTCAAGAGGTCATCGAGTCCAACCTGCCCCCCTCCCCGGCTGAGGCAGAATTAAGTATACTTAGACCCTTGCTGACAGGTGTTTGTCTAACCTGTTCTTTGATGGGGATTCCCCATCTCCTGAGGTAACTTGTTCCAGTGCTTAACTATCCTTAGAATTAAAAGCCAACCTAAATCTCCCTTGCTGCAAACTGAATCAATTACTTCTTGACCTTCCCTTGGTGGCCGGGAAGAACAATTGATCACCGTCCTCTCTATAGCATTTCACACATTTGAAGATGGACAATCACAGCTGTTCCGATGTGACTAAAAGCAGGCAATATTGCTGGATAGCTTTGTTCTTTTTCCAGGGCAAAGAAGTAAATCTGGCTCAGTATCTTACGTTTTGGATAAATATTGGAGCTAAATTGAGCCAGGCACCGTTTGAAATGTAGAGTCATTCATTCATCCAGTTCCTTTACTCCAAAGTGCACAAAAGTTTCTTCCCAGATTCCAGGCCAGTCACAGCACAGCTACACTTTCCATTTATAATGCTCGTCAGATTTCTACCAAAGTACCGAACGTACCAGGTGCTTTTAATGGATGTGTCCTCCTAAATGTACCATCAGCTACTCTGTGGGTTTCAGAGTCGCAGCCGTCTTAGTCTGTATCCGCAGAAAGAAAAGGAGTACTCGTGGCACCTTAGAGACGCACACATTTATTTGAGCAGAAGCTTTCGTGGGCTACAGCTCACTCCATCGGCTGCATGCAGTGGAAAATACATTGAATGCATCCAATGCAGTGAGCTGTAGCTCACGAAAGCTTATGCTCAAATAAATGTGTTAGTCTCTAAGGTGCCACACGTCCTCCTGTTCTTTCGATGGGTTAGTAATGTGTATTTATATCTGTCAGTTTTCATTGCTTCCTGCGACCTCAGAGATCCACCACCTCTCATTTTCTCCATTGTTTGTACTTTTGTTCCGAGAGAGATTGCAGTATGGACGGGTAATTCCTTCAGGGTGGGTCTTTACATGTCACTGTCTTTCACAACAATACCAGCATGGCCTGTGCACCTCCCCTTTTTTTTCTTTAATCAACTCTTATCAGGGTCAATGGGACACAGTTGAGTGAGTGGAGTGATTGGATCAGTTCAAAGAGAGAGAGACATCCCTGTGCTAAATTGTGGGTGGAGGAAGGGTGAGACACAATAAGACTGATTTTTCAAATGGTCTTAGGGGAGTTTGGCTCCCAGATCTTGAGTTCCTAACTGCCTTGGCTCCTTTGGTGCTCCCAGCTTAAAGCCTAGCTCTTTCCCTCTAGGCTGTTTATCAGACACACAAGGGAAGTAGGTTTCAGAGGGGTAGCTGTGTTAGTCTGTATCAGCAAAAACAACGAGGAGTCCTTGTGGCATCTTAGAGACTAACACATTTATTTGGGCATAAGCTTTCGTGGGCTAAAATGCACTTCATCGGATACATGGAGTGGAAAATACAGTCGCAGGTGTATCTACACAGTACATGAAAAGATGGGAGTTGCCTTACCAAGTGGGGGGGTCAATGCCAACGAGACAATTCAATTAAAGTGGAAGTAAGATATTCTCAACAGTAGAATATCAAGGGAGGAAAAATCACTCTTGTAGTGGTAATGAGGGTGGCCCCTTTCAAACAGTTGACAAGAAGGTGTGAGTAACAGTAGGGGGAAATTCATTTGTTTAATGACGCACCCACGGGACGTAGCCATCTTATAAAACATACGTCAAGGGTTGTCGATGCCCTGTGCGCGGGCTGCTCTGCTGCACACTGCACGTCAGCACTTCCTCCACACTCCCATGTGTTGTCCCTGCAGTTGCAGCCTCACCTGGCTCATCTGAAGGTCCGTGGTAGCTTGTGATCTATGAAGCTTTGCGTCCGGGCACCCTGGGCTTCGCCAGCTGCGAGGACTCCGGAGAGGCCAGGCTCTGAGACGCTGCAGCCGGGTAGAGAGGAGGCGTAGCGCCATGGAGCATGGGCATAGGGGAATGTCCATCACCCCCAAGATCTGGCTTCATCAGCACCCCTTCTCCTTGACAAGCCAGCTCCACAAGTGCCAGACCTCAGCCTGGAACCTGAATCAAGCACAACCGAAGCCAGTATTCACATCTGGGAAAATACAGCGATCTGCTCCTTTCCCCTCTGCGGTCCACGGGACCCCTCTCCAGCTCACCCAGGGTCTCCAGGGCCAGAGAATCCTTCAGGTCTGATGAAGGTCAGCGTGGGGGGAAGACATATTCATGTCCGATGTCCATTCACTCTGATTGCATTGGTTATTGGATTGAACAGGGCATTGTATCAAACTGCAGGGGGGTGTCTAGTGTGTTACTACTGGGTTCAGTGGTCGGGGCCCCTCTTATATAACAGACTCAGAGAACTATTAGGCTGAAGGGGACTGCGAGAGCTCAGCTAGTCCAGCCCCTGCGCTGAGGCAGGACCACGTAACCCTAGACCCTCCCTGGCAGGTGTTTGTCCAACTGGTTCTTAAAAACCTCCAGTGATGGGGGATTCCACAACCTCCCTTGGAAACCTGTTCCAGAGCGTAACTGCCCCGAGAGCTAGAGAGGTTTTCCTGATAGCTAACCTAAACCTCCCTTGCTGCAGATTAAGCCCATTACTTTGTGTCCGTCAGTGGACAAGAAAAATAATTGACCCCCATCCTCTTTATAACAGGCCTTCATATATTTGAAGACTGTTCTCGGGTCCCCCCTCAAGACTAGACATGCCCAGGTTTTTAACCTTTCCTTGCAGATCAGGTTGTCTAAACCTTTAATCATTTTGTTGGACTTTCTCCAGTTTATCCACATCTTTCGTGCAACTGGGGAGCCTTAAAGACATGGGACGTAAAAACGGGGCAGAGCTTGTTTTAGGGAGGGGGCATCTGGGAGCAGTGAAGGGCTGATTGTGGTATGTGCCCTGTGCAGGACTAAGTTCATTGAAGCTGAACCTCCCAGTGAATCCGAGAGGCCTGGCTCGTTTCCAACCCCTGCACCATGAACTCCTGGATTCAGTTTGCAAAGCCAATCTGCACAGCTCCAGTCCAGAGACGGGGAAAGCGGAAGGCACAGAGACACCATTGATCCTGGAGCATGCACAATTGGAGTAGGCCGTGCAGCCAGCTCCCGGTCGGAGAGACCCCATCCTGCCACGTGATGGAATATCACTAACAGCAGCATGCATGTGGAGGGCCAAGGAACTCCCATTGACTTCAATGGGCATTGGGTCAGCCCCAAGGAGAGGCTGCTGGGAGGCCAGGGGAAAGGAAGCCGTTAGAAGGAGGGAGGCCCTAGCAGGGAAATTGGGGAGACAGAGAAACTCAGAAGCTCAGTTAAACTTTGGAACACAGAGGGGCTGGTTTGGTCTGAACCAATCACTAATCACTCATTTGATTCTTGGCCATTTTCTCTGACTCCCACTTGCTGCAGTGCAGACGCTATGTTCTGAGGTGCTGGCCCGGAGCTCAGAACCGCACTCTTCATCTGGGCGTGTTGTCTGGGGAAGAGTGCACACGTATCGAGTTTAATTGTTCCAGCTAAGCAGATCACGAGGGCCAAACAGGGCCTATGTTTTCCTGAGGGCGAGTCTACATGGCAAGTTACTGTGCAGCAAGCCAGGGTCTGCACGTACAGCGCCCCAGCTTGCTGCACAATAACTCCCCGCACGGCCACTGCTACACTGCAGCGAAAGTCCCGCAGTGCGGCTTGGCTCACTGCTAGGGCGCTGCACATCCACACCCTGGCTTGCTGCACAGCTGTGTAGACGCTCCCAAAGGAAAACATCGGCTGTATTTTGAGCCTAGTGATCTGGGTAAGGAGACTGATTTCAGTTTCCTATTTCCAATCAGCAGCAGGGGAAAACTGTGTTGAAAATGAGGCCACGGTAGGATCCTTTAATAGAAATTTACAGCTAAATCCTGTATGCGCCACTCAGCCAAACTCCCACTGGCTTCACTTGAGTTCTTCCCCTATAAGGGCTGAGAAAAGGTGTCACTGGAACTGCAAAGAGGCAGTAGCTTCTGCTGTGCACAACCCTCCCTACATAGTCGCTTTTCATCAGGCCCCCCGCTTTGCCCTCCCTCTAAAATCCTCCAGAAAGATGCATTTCAGCATTTCCACTTCCCTGCTGGGAGATGCCAGCAAGGCGGCGATAAGGGGCAAAGCTATTGCAGTCGCTGTGCAGAGGACGCTATGAGCAACTCAGCAACTTCAGGCACTTTCAGAACATTGGGCCCAGTTGGAAAAATTATATAGATGTGTCTTGGCAAACAACACTGGGGAAGACATGGTCAAGATGAGAAGACATAAATATAATTGACCTCAACCAAATGAAACATACATTAGAGCTATACAAGGCTTTCATTGTGAGAGAGCCAGTGAACCTGTCAAATCCAAAGCCTGGGTCTTATATATATCAAGATTGTGACAAAGATGAAAACTTCTTGAAAACTAGGGCCCAGATCCTCAAAGGTATTTAGGTGCCCAGCTTCTATGGCAACCCAGGGGAGTTGGGCACCTAAATACCTTTTGAGGTTCTCTGCTGTGCCAAACCCTCTGAAAAAATTCAATCTTGTCTTTGAGCTGTAATCAAAACTTATAGCAAACACTGACAGATAAAACTGTAAAGAGCTGAATTTGTTTTCCTCCCATGAGAAGCTTCTTACCTGACTGACAATTATTGTTGTTGTGGTGTACCGGGGTTAAGGTCGGGTTACAGAGTTCAGTTTTAACAGCTGCTTTAAACCCTTAGTTTGCAGAAATCCCACTGAAATGGCAAAAACCAAATATAAAACATAAACCCCGAATGCTGTTTGAATTCTTCATGATGGCTTGATGCAACATGCATTAAGTATCAGAGGGGTAGCCGTGTTCGTCTGGGGGCTCAGTTCTGAAGGACTGGAGTGTTTGCTTTGACAGGGTGAAGCAGTCCAGAAGGGTCACGGGCTAGCTGCCTGTCAGCAGTGGTGTAAGGGAAGGACGTGGCCTCTTGGGGCTGGAGAGGTTTGAGAATATGGTTGCACTGAGTTGAGGGAGGCAATGGAAAAAGCCTCTGGGGCTTCAGGCCACATTGGTCAAAGGGAATCTTTGTTTTCATGTTACTCAAGAGCTCTTATGTTTGAATAATCCCCCGCCCTGCAGCTAGGGTGACCAGACAAAAAATGTGGAAAATCGGGACAGAGGGTGGGGAGTAATAGGAGCCTATATAAGAAAAATGCCCCAAAATCAGGACTGTCCCTATAAAATGGGGACATCCGGTCACCCGACCTGCAGCAAGGGCCTGCGCTGGTCGGGGTCATGTCACGGCACTGGTGAGACAAGCCACCGGCTTACAGTGGCAAACCCCTGCGCTTGCACAACAGAAGGGAAAACTGTCTCCTGCAGCTGAACCTTCCCTGGATAGACCCACCCAAACCCCAGAGTCGCACAGGCAAAGCAAACGCACTGCTGCTGCCAGGGAGGACTGGAAAGGACTTCAGGAGGTCACCTCGTGCACGGGCCTGCGCTGGGGCAGGACTTGGTATTATCCTGACAGGGCTTTGTCCAACCTGCTCTTAAAAATCTCCAATGATGGAGATTCCACAGCCTCCTCTGGTAACCGTGGGGCAGTCTCATGGCCACTCCCCTGCACAGCAAAGGCAGGAAGTTGTGAATCTTTTCTAGAACCCCCGCATGAGAGAGGCAGCGACATGCACACACACGTCCGCAGAGAACATACACGAGGGACCTTCAGCAGCATCTTCCCTCCTGCTAGATGCATTCGGCGATAAAATGAAGCCCCCAATCTAACCAGCGCTAGCTCCCCATGGGATCCCTTGCTGGGGAAGAAGGAGGGTGGTTTTGTGAAGGTTCTGCTCTGGGACGCCGAAGATATGAGTTCTAGTCCTCCCTGGTGTGTGACCTCAGGCAAGTCAGGCTGCCTGTATCTCTGCCCTAGCTGTGAAGTGGGATTAATGCTACTTCCTACCACTGTCCTGTCTTGTGGAAACGCGTTGGGCCAGGTACTGTCTTCTAACTTCGTGTATGTGCAGTGCCTTGTGCAACAGTCCCGCCATCTTGATCGGGGCCTCTCGGTGCTACTGTAATAATTAATACTGTTAAACCTTGACCCATCTCCAAGCACAACCTCAAGGGTCTTTTTTTTTTTCTAAAAATAATGCTTTAAAAAAGGTTCTGATTTTATCACGTCTTTTCTTGCCAAGTAACACAACAAATTGTTCAGCTTTGCAAGAGCTTAACAGCCAACGTGTCCCACAGTGAGGATGCTGTGCTTGGCTCCAGCTTCACAATGGACTTCCCTCCTTGCATACAGCCCGTTTGTCCTCAGAAGCACTGATAAGAAGAGGCCAGCGTTAGCCCCTTTTTGACTTTCTCAGCCAAAGTCTGAGCTCAGCTACACACTATGGTTTAACCCTGAGTAACTCAGTCACCAACAGCGTCACTCTGGATTTACAATGCTGCAGCTGAGAACAGAATTTGGCCCCTATAACTATTCTGGAATCCATAGTTTGTCTAATAAACTTAACTGGGACTGTAATGACCATAAGCTGCAGAGGAAAAGGAAGAGGAAACTATGCACTTTGTTCCTGGGACAGATTATTATGCATATGATGAGCAAAAGAACTGCACTGGCTTACAGCAATGCTCCTGCTTGAATGAAGCTGATTGGGAGTGTGATGGTGTTTTGCTGTCACTGTGAAATACATTTCCCCTGAAAAATCACTTCTGGTAAACAGTTCTCACCAGGACCTTGTCTGCTTAGAATTTAAACAAGAACTCTCTTGTCAGCATAATGCTGCATCCTTGAGGGATGACAACCGATGACTTGGGTAAGAAATATGAGGCACATCTGGGGTTTCTTTGTGGCTGGAATATTTAGTTCTGGGCAATCTTTCTTTAGTGCATTAGGACTCCGCTGATCCTCATGTGCACAGCAAGACTTGCTGATGGCAAGAGGCGGCAGGTTACCTTAGTGCGCCCCAGGAAAGGTTACTTGTCACTGGTTCTTTGAGAGGATTGCCTGTGTCAGTTGAGTGCAGCCCCTGTTAAAGACCCTGTTTGAGTCCTAGTGGATGTTCTTCTCCAAGATACACTCTAGTTCAAGCCCAAGTCATTGGCTCAATAGTGGTTCACTTACTGTTATGTTGGAGGGAGGACAAGTTCCTTTCACTGCAGAATTACTGGGTGGCATTCTCTGGCCTGTGTTATGCAGTAGGTCAGACCCGACAGTCATTGGGTCATGATTAGTGGAGCTAGAGTCAGCTGGCCCAGGTTTCCTGCCGGGACACCAAGAAAACAGGGACCGCGGGGAGTCAGGCTGGAAGTAAACTCAAGTAAACACTGTCCTTGTGGCTGACCTCTTGTGGCTAACAAAGTTCCCCTTGTTCAACCAAACCTGCATCAGGCCAATGAAAGAATTCTTGTGATCCTTGCTAGTCTGACAACTGCTGTCACTCTGATTACCGGACTGGGCCTTCCTTAGGACCAGACGGGTGGGACTCCACCTCGCAGAGAAATGGGAACCTTTTCTCCTTGTCACAGGGTGACTGTCCCTTTAAGTGTGTGTGTGTGTGTGGGGCGGGGGGTTTTAGTACACCTGTGACTGACGACCTGCTCCCAGTTGGGCTTCAGGGAAGACACTTGGGCCCTATACAGGGGGGGCGGCTGCGGGGGAAGGCTGGCTACCCGCTGACCTCTCCCAACCCGGGGAGGTGAGGGTGCTGCTGGTGGTGAGGCTGTGGCAGAGGCCGCAGATCGCAGGATGATCCTGAGTAATTAGGGGAGGCCAGGAGAGCCGCAGAGGGGGCTCTCCAGCTGGCCGCTCTGAGGCAGAGAGAGAGAGCGGGAGAAGCTGAGCTCCAGCTAGGAAGGGCTGGAGCAGCTGCTCGGTGAAGCTGGGCTAGAAGAGGAGGCCCAAGACGGGCTGCATGTGAGCTTTCGTGTTGTGGGGATGGACTTGACTTTGGGACTTAAGAATTGTTTCCAACTGTTTGTGATTAGGCCAGCCCCAGGCAGAGGTGGTGGTGGCCGGGAGATAGGGTTGCCAACCCTCCAGGATTGTCTTGGAGTCTCCAGGAATGAACGCTCAATCTTGAATTAAAGATTGCGTCATATGATGGAACCTCCAGGAACACGCCCATCCGAAACTGGCGCCCTACCATGAGAAGAGCCAGTCTGGGATTTATTGAGGAGCCCTGAGAGAAGGGAGGTCTCTGCGGAGGGGCGCTTGGGAGGTGAGACATTGTGACAGCCCTCTTAGGTGCGTGGCGAACTCAGCCAGTGTCTGTAAGCTCAGAAACCAGGCACCTGAGCCAAGGTCAGAACCGGAGTCGGAAGCCGGGCAAGGGGGCACGGCTGGGAGCGCGGTAGGTGCAGCTGTAATCAGGGCTGTGGCCGTCAGCGTTGAGAGCCAGAGACCTGCTGCTGGGCTTACGAGCCGGCCTGCAGGTTCCCCTGAGCCAATCGGGTGGGTCAGCCCTGCAGCGTGTCTGCAAGGAGATTAGGGTTGCCAACCCTCCAGGATTGTCCTGGAGTCTCCAGGAGTTAAAGAGTAATCTTTAATTAAAGATAATGTCATGTGAGGAAACCTCCAGGAATTCATCCAGCCAAAGCTGGCAGCTCTAAAGGAGACTGAGCCAGCTCCTCCCAGGCTCAGCTGCGGGCTCTCATTCCTAACACCAAACGTACACCCGCAGGGAGCCCCGGGTGGCGGAGGCTTCATCCCGCTGGGGACGGGCGGAAACCCGGTGCAGTGCTCACTCCAGATCCCAGCCCTGCGCTGCGTGCTGGGGAGTGACCTTCTCCTCATTCCCTGGGCTCTAAGGGAAAGCTTTAGCTTGCTGGGCTCATGCTGCAGCCACTGATGGACCCCCACCGCCTCCGCTGTACAGGAACGCTCCTTGAACAAGCTCTGGCTCTCCCTTCCAGATGGAATTTTTTCAGCAAATAGTAAATTAGCCAAAAGAAAAATGTATTTTGCTGGACACCAGCAATTTGTCAATTCTGCTTGAACTCAGCCATTAGTTTTGGCCAGGAAAAAAATGGACTTTTTTTCCACCCCAAAATTGGAAACTGTTATTTTAACTATTTTGGAACAAAATGTTGTCACTTTTTCATTTCAAAGTGAAGTTTTGTTTTGAAGTTTTGGTAGAGTTAGTTTTTAAAAGGGTGAAAAATGCCCTAAAATAAAATGGAAAACCAAACACAATTTTTGGTTTTGATTACAAACACCCTGAAAATCAAACAAATCAACCTGGAAAAAAATAATTTTGTTTTTTTGTTTTGGTTATTTTTTTCCCCATTTTCTTTCATTTTGGGTGTTCCTTGATCAGAAACAAAATTCTGGTTTCGGTTTTTCGTTTTGGCAAGAAACTGACTAAATAGACCACTTCTTCCCTCCAGTTTAGCCCCTGAATCATACAATCAATTCTTGGCCCAGCTCTAGTCTGGCCTTCTCCCTCCCTGCACACGTGGGACGCCCCTCTCCTGTCTGGCATGGGAGAGCTGCGTGGGCAAGTTGGGACATATGGGGAGAAGGCTTCACCCTGGATCTCAGAGCTTGTGGTGGGGAGCCCAATCCCGTAACTTCTCAGGAAGCCCCATTCTTGGCTCAAACAGGCCTTGCCTCTGGTAAGGCTGGGGCGTCCAAACGGCCCTTGTCATTGTTGCCATTGGTGTCTAACTGGGTGGAGCTCTTGTTCTTTCTGCAGATGGGTTGGGAGAACCCCAAAGCTGGCTCATCGTTGCGTCTCCTTCAGCATCTCCCCCATGGAATCAGGTTTTGAAATAAACATCCCGGGCCTTTGACAGGCAGCTGCTTCACTTCCTCCTATGTGGTCCATGGCCATGCTGAGCTGCAAAGCCATCCATTCTCCTCTCGGGGGGCTGATACTGGCCACCCTGCTTCCCAGTGCAGTGCCAGAGGGTTGTAAGCATCTCTTAAGGGGTCATTGGCTGCCTGCCAATGCTGCTCCAGGATATAATGGCCCAGAGGCGGGAGTGATTTGCCCAGAGGGTGAAGCCCAGAGGCCCTGCTAAGTGGCCATTCTGAGCTGTAGCAGAGGGAGAATTATGCCTGCTGCCCCACCATGTCCAAACTCCTTGTCAGCAGAAGGCCCGGCAGAAGGGCAGAGCTTAACCTCCCCCAGCCAACAAACCAGAGCAAAAGAGAGGGGCCTGGAGGTCCCCCAAGATAAGCCCTTGAATCTCCACCCCAGTGGGCAGCCAGGCAGGCCCCGGGAACTGGGTTCTGAGGCCCAGTGGAGGAAGGGCTCCGAACTCTCGTGCTGAGAGAGAAGCTGATTCAATTAGTTATACAATAGCACAACTTTTAATTTGAGGAAAGACACATGTGAGCATTAATAATGGAGCTAGTCCTCTATGGAGCTACCTCCTCTCGGCCTATGCCACCCAGCACTGCCCTGGCGAGTATGTCTCTGTTGGACTTCCTTGGCACCAGGGACTTCCAAGTGTTTATCCCCTCAAAATCACCTTCTGAAACAAACCTCTGTTGTTCTCATCCTTTTTCATCTCACTGCTGAGAATGGCAGCCGATAAGGAGCCACAAGCCAGGAAAACTTGGTTTCTCTTCCAGAAGAAAAAGTCCTTGCCGGCCAGAAACTTCTCACTTGAAAGGACGGCAGCCAAGAAATTGGAGTCTGCCTAGTGAAAAATGCATTTTGTCTTTCATTCTAAAAATCCAAGAGCTATGGAGGCCTTCGACCATGAAAAGTTGAGCAACCAACATCTAAAAAATTATGCTGCCTATTTTTTGGCTTGTTTAATAGTTATATGCAAGAAAGAAGCGCCACGTTTTTATTGGTGAGGGTAAGTAAGCACACAAACTACTTAGCTAGGAGTGTGGTGGATTCTCCATTGTTGGAAATCTCAAAATCAAGATCAGAGGGTTTTCTAAAAGATATGGCCTAGTTCAGCCACAAGTCTTTGGGCTTGACAGTGTGCCCTTCCCAGAGCAGGGAAGAATAATTCCCTTCACTGCAGGAATTGCTGCATGAAGTCCTCTGGTCCAAGTTATACAGGAAATCAGACTAGATGGCCACAGTGGTCCCTTGTCACTTAGAATCCATGAGTCTGTGAGCTAACCCGTGCCAAAATACATCTCTTTCCTGAGTGTGGACATGGCTGTGGTTGTGATGAGAAGAGCTTATTGAGGACAAATGCCTCACTGGTAGGAAATAAGGTTTCTTTTTTCACCCATACAGCTGTACTCCAAAGGGGCTGTCCCAGGGATGTCATTTTCCCCAGTATGTCAATGGATAACTGTGTATTTAAGTACCCATTTGTGTGCCAGTTACCCAATTTCCATGTGCAAATTCCTGGTTTGCTGTGCACACTTATTTCCCCACCGCAGCTCCTAAATAAGGGCCAGATTGTTTTACCCTTGCTGGCACTACTCCCTGAGTAGTCTCACTGAAACGAATGGGGTTAAATTTGGAGTAAAGTGTGACTCGTTGTGAGTAAAGGCAACAGACTCTGGCCTTAATGCAAAAAGTTGTTTTTAATTCCTAGTATCACAGCAATTAGAGGTGAGTGTGTTGGACACTATTTCAGGTTATTGACTAAAATATGTACAGCTGGGGCTCGAATTTTATCCTTCAACAATTGAATGATTTTTAATGTCTGAAATGTTTTTTCAGAATAAAAATCAAAGTTAGTGGGTAGCCTGGTCACACAACAGTTCCTGAAATGTCCTAGGACATGTCTACAGACAGAGCCTATGGCAGCATAGCCCCCAGTGTAGACTTGGTCTATGCTACAGACTTATGGCGGTGTAACATCACTCAGGGACGTGGAAAACCCACACCCCTAAGCGCCACAGTTATACCGACCGAACCCCTGCTGGAGACAATGCTCGGTCGGTGGAATGGCTTCTCCCATTGGCACAGCTACTGCATCTTGTGGAGGTGGATTAACTACCCGACAGGCGAAACTCTTCCGTCGGCATAGGTAGCATCTTCTCTAAGTTCTGCATCAGTTCCAGAGACACAGCGTCCATGGACACAGAAGGAGTTGATCTGCTGATGTAGGAATATCACCTCCCTGACCTTTAGCTGTGCTGTTAGAAGCCGCCTTCTGCCAGCATAGCTGTGTCTGTACGGCGGTTTTCCTGGCATAGCTTTGTCGGCCAGGGGTATGGCTGTATTCATTTTAAGTAAATGTAAACGCAGCCACAGAATTTTTGTTTAGCTGATAACACTCCATGATCCCTGGCTTCCTTCCCCCCAAATAAGGGCAAGCTTTCAGTAGAAGATGGAGCTAGTCCATGATCTTCTCCCCGAGCGTTTTGCAAATGATTTGCCATGTTCTTCTGCTTCAAGTTTATTTTAAGTTAGCCAGGAAGCTCTTATTTTCGGGAACAAGGAACTCTATAAAGGTCAGCTGCTTTTGAAGCACATGGGCTCCTAATCCTTTTAGCACCTCAAAACTGTCAGGCGCTGACGATAGTGGAAGAACATGCAGAAACAAATCAGCAAGAAACAACAAGGCTCTTAAAAAGGGAACTTTTGTAAGCTGCTTACAGGGGACTTTGAAATTTTCTTCTTGAAGTTGTGCATCTACAGATTTACACACTATTGCAAAACTAATCAGGATTCTACAATGCTTAAAATAACCATTGTGTTTCCTCGTGGCTGGGTGTCCTTCAACTCAGGTTGTGTTCTGTTACTTTTCTTTAAAAAAGAACACTATATATTTTTCACTCATATGTTTCTCCCCACCCCACCCAGCTGTTTCAAGTTTATTCTGTTTAATTCACCCACTTGTGAACTTTGGATTTCCTGTGAGAATACTCTACATACAAAAGCTTTTATAAATTTATCATAGGAAGTCCAGATGTCTTTGGCTAAACGGATACCGTACTTCCCATGGGCCCAGAAATGACAGGCGTCAAAGGGCTCTATTCCTCCCTGAAGGACTTATGTTAGTATCACAATAATTTAACCAAATCTGGGCTCTACCTTGCAGTCCTTACTCAAGCAAAATTCCCATTTCAGATTGGTGGGAGTTTGGCCCAAGAAAAGACTGCAGGCCTAGTGTAAGGGAGGTAGGCACTCAGTTTTCATTACAATTCCACTGTAAATGTGGGGAAAGAGCAGGGTGTTCTGATTCCTGCAGATGTGCAGTATTCTCTGGCTAGAACATAGTCAATATCCTCACCAGGCCACCTGAGTCTGGGACAATACATACTACCAAATGCACATGTACTTAAATTGCCACCCAAAAATCTTTGCTAGCCAATAGTTAAGTTTGCTCCGGTCATTCAGTGCCGCTCCTCGGGGCATGGCTGCCTGCTGGGACATCCAGTGCTGGGCCTGGAGCTGCCTCACACTTCCCAGCTCCTGCTGCAGAATCAAGAGCCACAACAGTCTCTGCCTATGGCTCCTGGGAAACCGCCACGCTTCAGGCACCGGCCCCTGGCTGGGGAGTGACTGTGGAGGTGACAGGAGTGGAGATGGGACTATGATCCTATGGGCCTGTTCACAGCAGAGCACTGATTGCCCTGCAGTCTGCACCATCACCATTTGCAGCCGCTCCCCGTGGGGTTTAATTTATCACATCTGAGCTCTTGATCACACCTCCCCAGTCCCACTGCAAACGCAGCTAGGGAACTGATCCCATTCACGGCACTTCACAGCTCCGGCCCCGTTACTTCTTATTTAGCCTTCCCAGCAACAGGCTGAGCTGCTCGTACTCAGTGACTTCTGTTGTAGCCCTTGGCATCGGAAGGGCTAAAATTAGATGGCTCCTTCTCCTAACAAAACCCTCCAGGGGGGTGGCAGAGGGTGGCCACGCAGCATCATCAGCGGCAGAGAGCCCTGAGTGGATGCTACTGGCACAGGGGCTGGGGTTCCCTCTCTGGGGGAGCTACAGCTGTCAGAGAAACATCACCGCTGTGGGAGTGAGATCCAGAGGTCCCACCACGGGATGGTGTTTCTGGAGGCCCCATGAATTATATTTAGCAAAGTCAGTGTGTGAAGCCACCAAACATGCTTCCTGCACAACCCGTCTGTGCATCGCCCCCGTGTGTTCGAATCCTGTTCCCTCGCTGATGAGCATCACTTGGCAGTGCTGCCTTTCTCTTTAAGATTCCCACGTGCCCTCCCCCACCCCCCTTGCACCATTGGATCCTGTCCTATGTACCTCAGTAACGTTTCTGGTCCATTCAAACCCCATGGCAGGCAGCAGATGCAATTAGTTCTCTGTGCTGAATGTCTAGGCTGGAATCAGGTGTGTGTTTGTTCGTTTGTGGAGAACTTTGAGCTGTTTTGAATTGTCTTTCTCTAATCCAGTCAGCAGGCAGCAACATATGCTACCTACTTACCTGATCAGGGGTCTGCCTTCTGCAACATTTCCAGTGTCTGCCTCCAAACCCAACCAAACAACGCTCCCCATGCTCCCGGCAGCACTGTGGGAATAAATGACATGGAAAGGCCTTTGTTTGCCATGGGAGGACTTTCCAACCCCGCTGCAGACAATAGCATCTCTTGTCCCTGCAGAAGGGATTATCACATTAGTTGTGGGGAAGTAGAAGAGAGCTGGTGAGGGGAGGATGAAAACAGAGAATTGTGGGGGGCAGAGGAACTCTGGATGGGGATGAAGGGCAGGATAGGAGATCTGCAAACTGCATGGTGGGGAAGTGATATGGGAGGCCTGCCAGAGGAGGGAGGAGACCCGCTGTGAAAACCTGAGCCCACTGAAGTTGCTGAGTGTTTTGCCATTGACTTCCCTGGGGCCAGGATCTCATCCCTGGAGTGGGAAATGAAGAGACAATAACTGGATTGGGGAGGAGGGAGAGCCGCCTCGGGGTGAGGGGTAGAGGGACTGAGCTGGGACAGAAGGTGGGTGGCTGGCTGGCTGAATCCAGATGAAAATTGTTCTGCTTCTGATCATTCTTGCTAATCCGCAGGGCCCTGTGTATTTCACCCCCACCACAGATCTGATTGGCTCTTTGAAGAAGAGACCATGGACAGGTAAAGTGGATAAATGAGTGACTCACAGTTCATGCATCTTCTTGTTTTGAGCAAAGGGTGTTATGAACTGGAACCCCCTGGGCGGGGTGAGAAGGACTGCTTCCCTGCCGGGGCGGTCCTGGAGCTGGGGTGATCTCAGATAAGCTTAACAGCATATGGGCAGGCTCTTTTATTGCCTCAATATGTTTTCTCTGTGTTGCTTTCACCTTAAGGATAAACGTGCTTGCTTCGGAAGAGCTGTGTGATAATTATAGCCATTGGCAATCCCACTGTTATCAGTCTCTGGACAGGGGGCAAAACAGGCCTGCTTACGCAGTCTGTCTTGGTGGGCAAAGTTCCTGGTCAGGAGGGAGAGAGACGCGGGTCTCTGCCAAGAGAGGTGATGGCCAGGGGAGACAGAGGCCTGAGAGAGGTGCCGTTGCTGGGCCTTGGAGGAGGAATACGGAGGCAGGTGCCCTGCACTATGACACCTATCTTTAAAATTGTATCTGAGGCTCCTGCAGAATTTCCACCAGATGCAGCAGAAGCCAGGGGCCTCACTATGGCGGGGTATCGGCCTATGCTAATTTTCGCATTGCATTAGCACCTAGAGCCTCCAGATGGGGCCTTGTGCTCGGACTTGCACAGAGAGAGGGAGAGACACTCCCTGGCTCACGGAGCTCACAGTCTCACTGGACAAGACATAAAAACGGCCTGAGGGGAGTGAGAGGCAAAGTGGCTGGCACAAGGTTACAGCATAGAGGTAGGAGGAGAATGCAGGTCCTCCGATTCCCTGTCCTGTGCTCTAGCCACCTGATCCCAGGGCCTGAGCAGTTGCTTGCTTCATCACTGGTGGACTAGAAGTCAGAAAGGATGGGAAGCTCCGCTTGCTTTCGATAACACTCTTCCTCGGAAATGCAAACCCTTTTCCCACCCCCGTTAGCCTCACAGCGATTCCAACGGAATGCAGCATTAGCTGTACGTCCATTTTCTAAAGAAGATTTAATGGAAACCTTTGATCTTTCCTTCTCAATCTCACACTCGCTCTCTCTTTAGGCTAATGGCACTTTAGAAACGTTCATTTAAAGAAACAGAGCATGGAGTCCATTTTTCTTTCTTCTCCTCATTCCTAGGGGCTAACCATAAAAACATTAAATGCCTACTGTACTTACCATTTATCTGTCTTTAGACTAAATGTTCTTTGTAGAAACTCATGTTAACAAGTTATTCTGGCTCCCTGTTTCTCTTTCTTACCTCCCTGGTATGTTATTGCTTCTCATTTAAAAAAGAGGAACTAACTGCTAGTCTCACTTCTCTGGCTAGGTACAGTAATAACTGTAAAAACCCAGACTATTCAGTTCCCTTTGTTTCTTCCATCACCAGCAAGGTGTTCTAATCCCTGTGTGTAGAGTGGTAAACTCTCCCGTTTCTCATAGACAAATGCCACCTTACAGCTCAGTATGGAGAAAAACATTAGCATGTCTCCGTAAGCCGGGGTCTGAGTGAGCTCTCCCCTGCCATCTGTGGATGAACTGGGGGAGAAGACCTCAGGAGCAGACCATATTTGCATAGACACACCTACTTTCCCTAGGTGATCAGCAGCCAGACCTGCCTCATCAACGTGATTAATTTTGGTTGTTTGGGGTTAAAATTCACTTTAGGCTTGGACACAGGGGTAGTGAAATGTTGTTATCTTATTGAATGATGAAAGGATAGCAAAGCCATGCTTAACATGCCCTCACTAAGGGGGTCACCCTAAGTGAAACCTCCCTTGCGAAGCAGGGCATAGTGATGCCAAAGCCAAGTGGAAGTTGGATACGTCTTTGATCTTATTTTCCTGGGGGGTGGGCTGTGTTTAAAGAGTCTTTAATGTGCCTTTTCTTCTCGTGTTTGACGATAGAGCTGATCGAGCTTAGCTTAGAGTTGTTGTTTCTGCTCAGTGATTATTAGACATGAAATTGCTGATAAGCAGGGCTCTTGGGCTGAGCCTTAAAGCTGGTGTGGGAATGGTATTGTGGTAAAAGCCGCTGCAGGAGCTGCAGTAGCGAGGTTCCTTGCTACCTAGTGAAATCACTAAGAGTGGCAATCACTGTGAACTGGGTTAAGTGGTGGAGCCGCAGAACAAGTGTGGCAGAGTGCCAAAGGCATTGCTTGAAACCCCCCCTCTTCAGGTCCGGGAGGTGAACCCCCAGGAACGCACCCTGGAATTCTGGGACTTCGCTGACTTCAGACAACAAACAGTGAGTTGGATACAGCCGAGGGAAGGGGGTGGGGCATGTTAAAGGGTTGTTCTTCTGTCAGACTTTCACACTGCAAGGTGTGGAAACTGAGGCAAAGGACTACTGCTCAAGGTACTGTGGGTTGGGTGTTTACTTATGGTTTGCATATTTTTGAATCACTGTTTTGGTTGCTTCTCAAATTAGTGCTGAGTTCCCTCTCCCTCTTAATAAAAGTTCTCTTTTGTTACACACAGACTCAGGGTGTGCAAGAAGGAAAGTATTGTCTCTTAGAGGCACTGGGGATAGTATTTAGTTTTTCCAGGCTTCCTGGTGGGAGCTCAAGCAGGTTTGGTTTTGTAACGTTAAGAGGAACCCCTGTATATTGAACCCAGCCTTCATTGCTGATGGCGACACCACTGGCCAGAAGGGTTGTATCTCTCTATAGATGACCCATAAAATGCTTTGAGCTACAATTTTCAGTCTTCCACTTCTCATTGCACAAAGATTTTTACATGGGAGAAGTGGAGTAGCTATAGTCTGTGCAACATGAATATTATTCTCTAAAAAGTAATTGCAATTCAGACATGACTCATGCACAGCGCCATGTCCCACCCACAGTATTATCTAGAATTGGTTGAAATATTTGTGGGTTTTTTTGTTTTTGTTTTTCTTGACATTCAAATTCCACAATATTTTAGTAAAAAAAACTCCAAAATATTTAAGTAGCAAACCAACATATTTCAACTTGGACATGCTGCTGCAGTGCCTCATGGGAGTTGTAGTCCAGGTGCCTCGTGCTCCCATTCTCCTTTACAGACTGTTTTCCCTCATCAAACTATATCTCCCATAATGCATTACAGTGTCCCTGCTTGGCGATAGGAGAAGCACATTATGGGAGTCCACAGCTGAGGTGCATTATTGGAGATGTAGTCTGGTTAAGACGCCCCTCCCAAAGAGGAGAATGGGGACATGAAACAACCGAAGTACAAGTCTGCTATTTTGTTCTTCCTGTGTTCAGGGAAAGAGAATGTTGTACATTCTTTGTAAATAAACAGGGCTGCACCAAAGATACCTGACTTCCACTGCAATTTTTCCTCCCAACAGAATGTACCTGCACAGCCCTGAATATCGGCTAACTGCTCAGGGCAAAAAGGGGTAACGTGATTTTTTAAAATCTCATTTTTAAGCCTATCTTATCATTTTGGGGGCCTGACTCATGACTTTTGAACCCTTGGGGTTTGCAATCCTGCAGGGAGAGAACAGCTCATTATAAGGTAACACAGCCATAGTTAATAATAAGCAAATAAAGCAACACAATGCAACAAACCTGAGGCCTGAAACACATTTCACAAGATAGGCCTCAGCTTTGCCCACACAAGAACCAGCGGAGTATAACTGAAGTGGGTCACTACTGTTGGAGCTCAGTCCTTCCCTAAGCAGCTCTTTTATTGCCATCGAGGACAGACCTGCTTTTCGGTTCTTTTGATTCTGGTGATACAAAATTTTCCTCATTGTAATAAAGAATTGCAGGATTTTTTATTATTATTTATTTAACAGATCTAGCTCCAAAATACTGAGTAGGGGCCAAAGCTGAAATCTGGCATTCTTTAAAATGGAGGAAAACTAACTAACTAAACAAACTAATCTCAGAGAACACTGAAATAAATAAACACCACGCAGAGCCTTCCAGACACTCTGCGTGAACACAGGTGTCCGAGAGCACCGTGTCATGTAGCAAAATGCGCTGATCGGAGGCATTCAGGGGTCTCTTTCCCAGGAGTAAGTCTCCATTCTTTTCTGCCAGTTTTTAAAGGAACGAGAGGAAAATGTGCCATGCAGACTCTAAATGCAACAATCAAATGAAAGCACCACGTCGTGCTGTTGGACGGCTGCACTTCAGCTTTAAAATAACTCTGCATGTCTCAGATCATCTCCTCCAAACCCCACCGCGCTCGCAGGCTCTGGCACAACTGTCTGGTCGGGTGGTAAAAAAAAAAAGAATGATAATGAGCTAGAATGGGAGGCACAAGACAGTGCTTGAGGATCCTGGGCCCAGAGCTGTGCAGGGGAGACCCCCACTCAAGCTACGAGGAAATTAGGACCCAGGTTTCCTTAACAGATTCATAAGGTTTAAGGTCAGAAGGGACCACTGTGATCCTCTTGTCTGACCTCCTTCGACTTCCCCCAGCCGACTCCTGTTTGAACTAAAGCAGAGTTTTTAGAAAAACATCCCATCTTGATTTAAAGATGGTCAGTGGTGGAGAATCCACCACAATCCTTGGTAAGTTGTCCCAAGGGTAATTGCTCTCACTGTTAGAAATGTATGCTCTCTTTCCAGTCTGAATTTATCTAGCTTCAATTTCGAGCCAGTGGATCGGGTTAGACCTTCCTTTGCTAGATTGAAGAGCCCATTATTAAATATTTGTTCTCTATGTAGCTACTTATAGACTGTGATCAAATCATCCCTTCACCTTCTCTGTGTTAATCTAAACAGACTGAGCTCCTTGAGTCTGTCACTAGAAGGCAAGTTTTCCAACCCTTTAATCATGCTCATGGCTCTTCTCTAAACACGCTCAAATTGATCAACATCCTTCTTGACTTCTGGACACCAGAGATGGACACAGCATTCCAGCAGCAGCTGAACTGGTGCCAAACACAGAGGTAAAATACCCTCTTGTCGTCTCCTCGAGATGCCACTGTTTAGGCATCCAAGGATCGAATTAGCCCTTTTGGCCACAGCATCCACTAGGAGCTCACGTTCAGCAGATGACCCCCAAGTATTTTTAGTCAGTGCTTTCCAGGAGAGAGTCCCCAGGCTCATAAGTATGGACTACAATTCTTGTTCCTAGATCTGTACGTGTACATTTGGCATAGACAGTGGGGGCAGAACTACAACTCCCATGAGGCAAGGCACCAGAGCAAGATTAAGTTTAATGGTTCTTTTTAAATCAGTTAAAAAAACCCATCATATTCTGATTTGGGGCTGAGTAGAAATGAAATATTTTATTTCAGTTTTCCCAATAGAAATTTGAAAATTTTCAGCACAATCAGAAATTTTCCACAGAACATTTCAACTTTGCAGAAACCATGTGTTCTGTCAGAAAGTCGTTCCTGACCAGCTCTAGGCGACACGTCCTTCAGAGCTGGCCTGCTTCGATTGGCGCACGCCTGCCCCCTTCTGGTTTGCTTTTTGATTGGATTGGCAAGCCCCCCGTGGGAGGATGCTCCAATGGAAAGCGAGGGAAGGGAGGATCTGAGAGAGATTTGGCCCGCCCTTCTTTTCATCCCCAGATCAGCTCCCAGTATAGTGCCCTGACCTTCAAAGGGCTTCGATTCTGGCTGACTAGCTGAATCTGCCCATAGGCTCCAGCAGGAGCTGCATCAGGCCCTGCCAGGCGTCAAAGAAAGAGAGATTTTAGCAAACGGGAAGTCTGTGTTATTCCGGTTTCTTATTCTACCAACCACAGGGCTGTCTGGGGCGGTAGAAGGATTTGCCGTGCCCACCAGCTGATTAACAGCAGACGGCACAGATACGCAGCCTGGGAGTGCGGCTGCCTGTTTATTTGCAAAGAAATCTCCAAATGTCCAGTGCACTTGGTCATCAGTTTGGCATGCCCAGACCAAAGGCTGCAGCCCCTTGGAGCCACAGGAGTCAGGCTGATAGCCTGCCGCGGATCAAGGCTCTGCATTCACGTCCGTTCTCCAAAGCAAGCAGGGACTGGAAGCCATTGTGGAGTGTTTTTGTTTGGCTCCCTTCAGAAGGGGGGCCATGATATGATGATCTGACCCTTAAACGACAGGCGTGAGGAGTCTGCCATTCACCTGGAGCGTGAGGTAGGGGTGACCACGTGGTACTGGCATTCTGGTTTCCTGGCAGCAGGTTCTGGAAAGCAGGAGGGATGCCAGCATGCCTCCTCCCAGGACAGGAACAAGCCCACCCTGCTCCATGTTTGCCCCTTATCCACCTGTGGAACTCCTTGCCTGACGAGGTTGTGAAGGCTAGGACTATAACAGGGTTTAAAAGAGAACCTCCATGAATTTATCCAGTTAAATCCATTAATGGCTATTAGCCAGGATGGGTAAGGAATGGTGTCCCTAGCCTCTGTTTGGCAGAGGGTGGAGATGGATGGCAGGAGAGAGATCACTTGATCATTACCTGTTCTGTTCATTCCCTCTGGGGCACCTGGCATTGGCCACTGTCGGTAGACAGGATACTGGGCTGGATGGACCTTTTGGTCTGACCAAGTATGGCCTTTCTTATGTTCTTATTCCAGCCTTTTTGATCGCTCCAGAGTTTATACTTTGCCTCTTGACGCTCCAGCCATTGGCGGAGGTGCGTTCCATGGTTCTTCTGTGACCTGGCTTCCTGGACTAGCACTGATCAGTCTCAGCCGCCAACCTGCTACTGCCGGTTGCCTGGTGCTCCCGCCCTGCGAGCAGAACTGGCTGCTGCTGCTCCTGCCAAGCCTCATAAGTAGGGCTACCTGCAGTCACTTAAGAATTGCCTTGCCACCCACCTGTCCCCGCTGCCCCTCCCGCCTCAGATTGCTCTTGGACTCCCTGAGCTCTAGACTTCCCAATAACACACGACATGCAGCCCTTTCAAACCCAGCCGCCAAGATCTGAGAACCCAAATCATTGTAACTGCCGTGGTCATGGTCTGAACCCCAGCAAAGAGCGTTTTCCCAGACATGAAAACCCGGCATGCTGAGGTGCCTATGTGCTCTAGTTCCGGCTGTGTCCCAGATCTCCACCCTGCGCCCTTCCATTGTTAGTCAGACCCGTGCAAAGGGAGTGCTGCTGACCTGGCAGCATTTTTACCCTCGCTTTGCACAGCTGCAGTTCACTACCTGTGGTGCAAGGTAATAGGGAATCGGGACTGTGGATTCTAGCACCTTATTTAGTCTCAAAATAATGCTTTATGGCAAGTTCTCCAGACTCATAGTTGCATCATTTGCACCTCTGCCAATCCCCGCAGTCTGAGCTGCCTGCTGATGTTATGGGGAAGAAAGCTGGTGGAGAGCTAGTGTGGAACAGACATCCTAGTGTCACCAACGGGGCTGAGATAGACCCATGCTTCTGCTAACGCTGAGGTCACTGATGTCCCATCGCAGAACAAACCCCCTTGGCAGATTATGGGCTGGCTTTTTATAGGTAGCACATGGTAACTGCGCTCCCTGACTGGTTAACGGCTTGTGTGCGGGAGACCCAGGCCTATGGTTTCCAAAGGGACCAGGGAGTGACCCTTGGTCACTTTGGAAACTCTGAGCCTGATGTAAAGCTGAGCTGCACTCATGCGGACCAGCCAGTTATGGGATAGAGTTGATGCAGAGACCATGGAACCCTAGTTCTAATGGGCACCTCTGCCTTATTCCAGTTCCCTGCCTATCTCGTGTATGACAACAGCATCTAAGCGCTGCCCAAATATTTAACAGCAGCTATCTCAGTTGCTCTCTCCCTTCCCAGGAGTTGGTGGGAGCCTGATGAGTGTATAGTGTGTGGTGCTGTGTGGTGCGTCCATGTGTAACAGAGAGGGCAGGCAAGTGGGCTGTGTCTGAGGAACATGGTGAGTTCTGCATTTACTGTGGACTGAGGACAGCTCCCTGGCTGCTGGCATCGCTTGCTGGAGTGCGCGCCAGAGTCTAGGTCCCGCTCCTGGAGGAGTTCTGGAAGGGCGTGCTCGCAGAGGGAAAGACGCTCTTGCAGCTAGCTGGCCATGTGCCATGGCAGGCTTTGGAGAGCCAAAGAGAGAGGCCTTTCCCTGGCCAGCCAGCGCAGAGAGCAGAGCAATGGCGCAGCACACGTTGCTAAGCAGCCAGACTGTGCGAGTTGGTTCTTTTTCAAGGTTCGTGACCGAGCTGCTCATGAAAGGGGGTGAGGGGGTTAGCAGCAAATGTCCACCTTCTGTCAAAACCCTGAAAACCGCAGCAAGTGACAACCGCCATTTTCAGTGGAAAGCGGCCAGAACCCAGATGGCTGGCTGGTTGGTTGGTTTGTATGATGAATACAATCAAGACTTTTCAAAGCAAGCCGAGACCCTCCGTGACAATGTTTGTGTTGCTGAAAGCCCCACTTTCCAACAGACAAGCATTATGATGGGGGAAGAGCTGAGCCCCTCTGACGTGTGGCTTGACCCCGTGGCAATGTTCAGTGCTATGAGCAAGCAGCAAGGCCATGGATGTGCAGATCATTGAGCCAGACTTAGGTCTGATAAGCTGGTGCATAATCTGTGGGTCCGTGGGAGATGGAAGTGGGTGGGTTTTGCCCTCATGGCACAACCAGCCAAGCTCAGGTCCAGAAACACACCACATCTTCCTTCTGAGCATTTTTCTGCTGCTTTGAACAAGTGTAAATGACCAACCGAGGTGCTAGACTGCAGAGAATCGGGCCCCTCTTACTACCGCACAGTGCGAATAATGCTTCTGAAGGTGCCCTCCGGTGGCACTATTACACATGGCCTTCCAAGTTCTTCCTCTTCATGCACAAGCAAGTTTTGACTCTTGGAAAGACAAGACATATTGTTGGTTTTGGGCCATTCAAGGTTCTGTGTAGGCTAGAGGCAGTGATCCTTGGAGCGAAGGCTGGGTGAGCAACAGGAGAATTTCCTCTCTGCCTTGGTCACTGATTAGAGTCAATTTGGGAGGGCAGAGTTGCTCTTCGGGAATCAGCCAGTGGGGTTGGACTGAGATCCTGGAATGAAGGGTTTGCCCTGCATGCTGCTTGACCACCTCTCTCCCAGGACTGGGATATGTGTGTAATTAAAACAAGTTACACCACATGTCACCTCGCTGATTACTGTTCTGCTGGGAAGCTGACTCGAAGGCCCTGGACAGTTGCTATCATTTGGCAGAAGGGTATAAGTGCAGCTCAGTACCGTGAGTAGGTCTAAGTTTTCACTAAGAAGCTGTGGTGTATTTTTCCTTTGGGAAAGCAGCCTGGTTATTCTGTGAGTGTTCAATGGCAAAGGGGCTGGACGGTTGGTGTGTGCAGAGAGGGCGAGGCTGGCAGAGACCTGGGAGGCAGTGCTTGTTGCCAGAGGCTGGGGTTTGCAGGCATAGATGAGGCTTCCTCATGCTCAGGGCAGGTGGGATGAGGTGCCTCACAACCCTGGGTGCCCCATGGGATCATTATAGAGACCTGGAGCACCCACTCATCCGACAAAGCAGGACCTCATAAGGGCACCTCTCCTGCCCTGCCTGGCTCCTGGGGAAGGGCAGCAAAATGCAGGGCTTGTGACAAAACCTCAGTCCAGCTCAAAGCTGCCTCATCCCTATTCCTATGATGGGATGGCTTGGCCTTTAAGCTGAGGATGCTACCTGCTGATGTCGGTCCATGAGGCTGGCCAGGAGCTTGGGAAGTTTGCAGACATAAGTGTCCAAGAGGGGAACTTGGACATGCGGTGATGGGAGCAGCTCAAGAACCAAAAGAGAACAGGCCAGCATGCAGCCTTTGGAAAGGAAACTACCACAAAGGTGTCCTCCTTCTTCCTGCTGGAAAAAGCTGTTTACTGCCCACGTCTTGTTCACCCCCTTTAATATACATAATACTCAGCCCATTAACCAGGCACAAAACCTCCTTATGAAAGGGAGTTACTCGGCATACACAGCGGCTGCTTTTCATACCTGCAAGTTTCAGAGCCTTTCATTCTCTCTCTAACCTCAGAAGGCCACGTGGGCTGATAAGTCCATAGGACCTAAGCAGCCACTATTGTTTGTGGGAATTCAGTGTATGTGTGGCAATTTTCTCTGCTGGAGCTGTTCTATTGTGTGCTGTAACTGCGTATTACAAACAAGACACCACAGGATGGGAAAGGCATTCTGTAGCATACCGGCAGCATGCAGGAGGTGAGGCTGTACGATTCCACTCACTGCAGGCACTATAATTGCTCTGATTTCTTTTTCCTTGTTTTGGTTTTTCTTTTTATTTGATTTTGATTTGAAGGTCACTTCATGCATAATAAGGAAGGCTGAGAAAACCATCTGTACTCTTCCCGTTTGCAATGCTGTGCACAGAACATCGTCCTGCTGAAGTAACTGACTCTGCCTGGAGCATCAGTTTTACACTGGTCCCTGACTTCGGTGGAGTCCCCCTTGACTTCTGCTGTTGTCACTGCACTCAGGATCAGGCTTAACCGCTCTAAGATGATCACGCCTGTTGCTGAATGCTCCAGCTGTGCCGAGAGACCTAAATGCCACCTTACATATCACTCCCCTGGGGCCCAAGAATGTCACCATAACAGAAACCACATCCATGCAGTTGTGAGCTAGACTGAGTTATAGGCACAGACCCGAGCAAGGGACGGGGCATACAGTGCATCGCCGCAGGAGTAGCCCAGGAAAGCATTGTGCCGTCCCTCGAAGGCCTAAGTCCCCCCTGCCTTTGCTCCTGGCCTCTAACAGCAACACATGACAACATCCCCTGCCCTGGCAGATGTGGTGGGGGCCCAGAACGCAGGCTCCTTGCTCCCAGCCCTTCCTCCCACCCCCCCCCACCCCCCCGCTCTGACGGAGGCGCTGAGATGCCGGCACTAGAGCTGGTTGGGCATCTTCCGTTGAAATGTCTTTCTGCAAAATTTAAATTTCTATGGCGCCCGGGGTTCCTGATCTGCCATGGGAGCCTCTCTCTGCCACCCACTGGCCACGTGAGTGCTGTGTCACCCGCTAGACACAGGCCCGCGGGAGGCTAGCAATTGCTGCTGTCGCTGAAGCGATGGTGCTCTGTGCAGGGTTATAAACCTGCTTGTGACTCGTGTTTGGGGGACTTCATGGTAGGGTTGTTGCTCTGTCAGGGAGGCTTGGTCCAGCACAGCTGCTTACCTGCCCGCCATCCATGGTTGCATGAAAATTCTGCCTTGCGGGGAAACTTGGCGTATGGGCTGGTCGAAATTTTCCAGCCAAACCTCCCCCCCACATAGAAAATTTGGATTTTTGACAAAAATGAACATTTCTGATTTCTCACAAAGAACCAAACCTCCAAAATGGAGCATTTGTGGCCGAAGAAAACAAACAATATTGAGCTGAAAACCAAAATCGGTTTAGTTGCAGAAAGTTTATTTAAAAAAATAAATAAATAAAAAGTAAAGTTCCAGGGGTGTGTTGAAAAGTCAACATTTTCGGGAGGGGAGGGGGACATTTTCCTACCAGCTCTTCTCAGCGGGACATAAGGTTGTAACCAAGCAAAGTCCTGTCTCTTTCATTGTAGTCACATGTTTCCCTGACCCAAAATGGCCACCGTGTCCCATAATTTATCATGGAAATGGAGTCATCCCATGGGAGGGAAGCTCCTCCTCCCTTTACAAGAGACAGCCGCTGCGGCCCTGTGACCCTGCAGACACGGACAGCCAGAAAGTCTCCTGGGGCTGTTGGCAGCCAACATAAATTAGATCAGCCCTTAGTCTGTTTTCCTAAATGCCGGGAACCGCCGTGACACCCAGGAGTCCCGGGACTGAGGAAGCGTAAAGGTGACTTAGGCTGCCACGTTTCCCCCACCACCCTGCTCAGCCATGCCACGGGCCGCTCTGCTCAGCATCTGAGCCGTTCTTTTGGGCATTCGACATTTTCCAAGTCTTTCACAGACCAACCAAACAATAAAGCCAAACTTCACTCTTCACAATATGAACTCTGTTATCTAATGCATAACACCTTGATATCGTTTATCATACAACTATTTGTGCAATAATGTGGATGAATTTTCTTTTATTCTATGATGGCACCTGATCAATTATTGTTTCCAGTTCCAAGTGCAGGCCCAGTTAGACAGGCAGAACTGCAGGGTCTCAACGTGTGGGTGAGACGATGCAGTAGGGAGGAGGGATTTAGATTTATTAGGAACTGGGGAAACTTTTGAGAAAGGGGGAGTCTATACAGGAAGGATGGGCTCCACCTATACCAAGATGGAACCGGATTGCTGGCACTTCACATTAAAAAGGTCGTAGAGCAGTTTTTAAACTCAGGGCTGGGAGAAAGCCGACAGGTGCAGAGGAGCACATGGCTCAGTCAGAGATATCCCTGAGGGGAGGATCTATTAATGGAGATTCTCTATGTCCTAGTAAGGAGGAGAGGATGGAAGATGATAAAATACAGGTAGGATTTTATGAGAAACAGTCAAAAGAAAAAAAAGTCCCATTCAATTATATCATGTATTGGCAGACAGCTAAAAAGTGATGAGTTTTTAAAGTGCTTATATACCAATGCTAGGAGTCTAAATAATAAGATGGGTGAACTAGAGTGCCTCGTATTAAATGACAGGTTTCAGAGTAGCAGCCGTGTTAGTCTGTATCCGCAAAAAGAGAAGGAGGACTTGTGGCACCTTAGAGACCAACAAATTTATTTGAGCATAAGCTTTCGTGAGCTACAGCTCACTTCATCGGATGCATGCAAGCCAGAGTGTTTCATCAGTTACTCCTGTACTGAGCCCAACTACTTGTGTTTGACTAAAGCAGGTCTTCTAGAAAGGCATCCGCTCTTGATCTGAAGACTTAGAGACGGACAATCCACCACTATGCTTGATAGTTTGTCCCCGTGATTAGTCATCCTCACTGTTCACATTTTATGTCTAAAAATTTTTGATTTGACTATGCTGGCTTCAGCTTTCAGCCCCTGGTTCTTGTTATGCCTTTCTGCACTCGATTAAAGAGCCATGAAGTACAGTGTCCCTTCTTCTGTGCTGCTTGTTGAGCAGGGTAAATGATGCCACCATTTCATGCAAAGTATCTGAGGAACAGAGTACCAGTTTCAGGTATTAACTTTTTCTTATACTAGAGAGAATTGCTGACAGTTCAAATTATGTTCTTCCCTAGGGCATGGGTGCTGGAACTAGGGGTGCTGGGGTTACATTTTAAAAAATCATGACCAGTTCTCCTGGGCAAAGCCCCCATGAGCTCGATTCAGTTCAGAGTACAACGTTTTTACAAAACTTAAGATTCGTTTGTCACTTATGCCACTTTTGCCCAGGCCCACAGCCAGGCCCGGATTCAGCACAGTACTGAGCCATCCAAAGCAGGGATGGGTTTAAGTTTGTATCCAAAGTTAGGCATGTGCTTAAATGCTAGGCTGAACTGGGGCCCCACTATCATCATCAGCGCTATTGCTGATTTATAGCAGTGTAGCTGAGACGAGCCAGGCCTCAGAAAGGTGCTGTAATAGGGTAATTATTTATGAGGTTGATGGAGAGCAAAGGTATAGAATTAAGAACAGGTGATTCATTAACATACGAACTGGGGCCAGATCCCCACCTGATGTAAATTGGCCCAGCTCCATGAAATCAGTGGGGCCAGGATCCTGAGCTGGTGTAAATCAGCATAGCTCCATTGATTTCAATGGGGGGCCAGCTACCCAGCCGGAGTTGATTGGCGTAGCACCCCGGCTGCCCATAGGCCTGTGCTGGTTTACAGGGCTGAGGATCTGGCCTGTGATCTAAATTTTTGCTTAAACAACTTTGAGGTTGAAGAAGGTTCAGCAAACTTTCCTTTTTTCTCAGCCCCCCTGGTTTCTGATGCCAACTGAGGGGTCAGAGCGTTGTTTTGGTCTTAGCTAGAAAAAATGAAACAAGCCAAAACTGGAAATATTGCAAGAAAATGTGTCCTCGTAGAAGGGTAGGACTGGAAGGGACCTGGAGAGGTCATTTAGTCCAGTCCCTGGCACTTATGGCAGGGCTAATTATAAACTAGACCATCCCTGACAGGTCTTTGTCCAACATGCTCTTAAAAATCCCTAATGATGGAGATTCTACAACCTCCCTAGGCAATTTATTCCAGTGTTTAACCACCCTGACTTAAGCCGCCCTTGCTCCAATTTAAGGTTTTGGGGTCTCCACTCCACCGAGGTTCAGCTATGTCTGGATAAGATCTGAATAAGTAGCTGAACTTTTGGGTGTTTATCCAATGTGACCTTTTCCAGGGTCAAGCCATCACTGCTTGTAGATAGAGAAATTGTCTAAAAAGAGAACTGTACCACTGAACTCTGAATGGATTCGCCTGCTCAGTTCATATTTCTAACAACATTTACTAAAGGTCTCCCTCTGCTCATGGAAATTCTGCTTCTCCTTACACTTTTGGAGGAAATAAATTGATGATGGCTTCCAAAGGGGTAGATTATTATTATTATTACAGTAGCATTAAGAGGTCCCCAGCTGTGTTTGGGGAGCCCCATTGTGCAAGGTGCTGTACAAACACAGAGTAGATAGCCTCTGCTTCAAAGAACTTAGTCTAAACAGGCCCGACAGACAAAGGCTGGGAGAGGAAATTGATGCACAGCGAGGAGAAGTGACTAGAGTTGTGTGACTAACTGGTGTGTTGATTCATTCACTGGCAGTTCCAAGAAAACCCCATCAGTTCAGATTAAACCAAAAGCATATTTTCTTGGATTTTTTGGCAATTCAAAAAACTCATAAAAATTTTCCTTTGGAGTCAGCCACCTGGTTCCATTGGAGACAAAAGGAAACCTTTGTCACTGTGGGCATCTGTAACAAAAGCAAAGGAAATGAAGGGCTGAGTTCACATGCGAAAGAAGAAGGTGGTGCTTTCCCCTAACACCCAATGGTGAGAGCACTGAGGACGGGGAAACCCACACTCAGCAGCCAGGCCTGGAACCAGCCATCCCCCTTTCTAGGGCCATGCCCTAACCATCAGGTGACAGAGCACGCTGCACGTCAGAGGGGACGAGGGCTCATGGCATCTCTGTTCTGCACTGTATCAAATGCTTGACTAGTCACTGGGCCAGAGCGAGTGATTCTAGGGCACCCACCTGGGGAGCAAGACCTGGCGTTACGTCCCTGCTTCACATGGGATTGGAATCTGGGTTCCCCAGTCTCGGGGACTGCCTTAACCACTGTGCTCTTGGGGTGGGGAAGGAAGCACTATTTTCTCTTCTTTGTGGGCATGCAGCTAGCCTGAAAAATTCAAGTGTTTTGTTTCAACATTTCTGAATTCCCCCCCCCACCCCCCATTTTTCTTTGTTCCACTCACAATTTGCTGACAGCGACACACATTGGTGAAATGTTTGTTTGACTCAAATATGCATTTTTGGCAGAAAAAACAAGTTTTGGCCAAAAACTTTTACCTGGTTCTAGAAGTGACTTGGCCAAGGTCATCCAGCCAGTGAGCGGCAGAACCAGGAACCGAACCCCCCTTCCCTTGCCTGCTGCCTTAGCCAGCAAACTATGCTGCCTCTTGCTTAATGTTCACGTGTGAAGTGACACTTGCCCAATCACTGAGGTTGGAGCCATGGGTTTTCTTAGGCTCAGCTAGTTTAAAGGGACAGAATTCTGCATCAGACTCTCCAGTGTTCTTCATGTGTCTGAGTGTCTGTATTCTGCTCAGCTGAATTAGGTTAGATTACTCCTGGCCTCAGTTCTCTCATGCAAGGGGCGGGCGCTATGAATAGTACTAACAAGACTGCCTTTGTTGTCTTGACTATACATATGATTAGTGAGCATCAAACTAAATTAATTAAGATAGCCTTAATTCAATTTTTAACCTTCCAAATGTTCCAAAATAGAGACGACAATTTAATTACAACTCCGATGAAGCTGAGACAGGATATCTGAGTTTGCCCTTATGGCCCATACAGATATCAAACAGACGGTAGATTTACCTTTTATGATAGCATCACGGTAGGGCACTGAGGCACAGAATGAAAGGGAATGGCCATCGGGAACCAGCACTGTATGCTGCATGTGAATGTGAGATGAAAAAGCCTGTAATCAAATATTGAAACAGTGGGGAAGAGCTGGAGCAGAACTACTGCTTGGGTAGTGCTACCTACCGTAGACTAGGGAGGCCTGGGTGGGAAATTAGACACGTGATACAGTGCCCACAAGAACAGAGCCACCTAAGTACAATTCCCGGGAGCGTGTCGTGAATCCAGCAATATTTGGTGGTATTTGTCTCAAAGCCCTGGCTTCTGGAGGCATGAGATTACATGAGAACTTCAGCTTGCATTAGAAGGAAAAGCAAGTTTCTAGCCCTCAAGGTTGCTGAAAAAAACTTGAAAATGTGACCTGAGCGCCACCCAATGGCTCAAAGCCAATAAAAAGACCCACCGATTATAATGATTTAAAAATCTCATGGTTTATAAACCAATCCTGTGATTTTTGGGGGGCTGATTCTGGGTTTTTAATGCCTGGGGTTGGCCATCCCACAGTGCCCTACAGGCAGCCGCCCATCTGGTATGTGTGATGTAGCTGAGCCTCGTTCCAGGTGTCTAATTCAGAACCAATCAATGAATACGAGTGTGGATATTTCCATTGAACCTTTCTAGACTTATTAAAATGATGTGCTCTAATTCCTCACAAACTAAGGTGGGGGAGTAGCACTGTATGTAAGAGAGCAGTATGACTGCTCAGAGCTCTGGTACGAAACTGCAGAAAAACCTGAGTGTCTCTGGATTAAGTTTAGAAGTGTGAGCAACAGGAGTGATGTAGTGGTGGGAGTCTGCTATAGACCACCGGACCAGGGGGATGAGGTAGATGAGGCTTTCTTCCGGCAGCTCACGGAAGCTACTAGATCGCACGCCCTGGTTCTCATGGGTGACTTTAATCATCCTGATATCTGCTGGGAGAGCAATACAGCGGTGCATAGACAATCCAGGAAGTGTTTGGAAAGCGTAGGGGACAATTTCCTGGTGCAAGTGCTAGAGGAGCCAACTAGGGGGGGAGCTTTTCTTGACCTGCTGCTCACAAACCGGGTAGAATTAGTGGGGGAAGCAAAAGTGGATGGGAATCTGGGAGGCAGTGACCATGAGTTGGTTGAGTTCAGGATCCTGACACAGGGAAGAAAGGTAAGCAGCAGGATACGGACCCTGGACTTCAGGAAAGCAGACTTCGACTCCCTCAGGGAACAGATGGGTAGGATCCCCTGGGGGAATAACATGAAGGGGAAAGAAGTCCAGGAGAGCTGGCTGTATTTCAAGGAATCCCTATTGAGGTTACAGGGACAAACCATCCCGATGTGTCGAAAGAATAGTAAATATGGCAGGCGACCAGCTTCGCTTAACGGTGAAATCCTAGCAGATCTTAAACATAAAAAAGAAGCTTACAAGAAGTGGAAGGTTGGACATATGACCAGGGAAGAGTATAAAAATATTGCTCGGGCATGTAGGAATGAAATCAGGAGGGCCAAATCGCACCTGGAGCTGCAGCTAGCAAGAGATGTCAAGAGTAACAAGAAGGGTTTCTTCAGGTATGTTGGCAACAAGAAGAAACCCAAGGAAAGTGTGGGCCCCTTACTGAATGAGGGAGGCAACCTAGCGACAGAGGATGTGGAAAAAGCTAATGTACTCAATACTTTTTTTGCCTCTATCTTCACTAACAAGGTCAGCTCCCAGACTGCTACACTGGGCATCACAACATGGGGAAATAGATGGCCAGCCCTCTGTGGAGAAAGAGGTGGTCAGGGACTATTTAGAAAAGCTGGACATGCCCAAGTCCATGGGGCCGGACGCTTTGCATCCGAGAGTGCTAAAGGAATTGGCGGCTGTGATTGCAGAGCCATTGGCCATTATCTTTGAAAACTCATGGCGATCGGGGGAAGTCACGGACGACTGGAAAAAGGCTAATGTAGTGCCCATCTTTAAAAAAGGGAAGAAAGAGGATCCTGGGAACTACAGGCCAGTCAGCCTCACCTCAGTCTCTGGAAAAATCATGGAGCAGGTCCTCAAGGAATCAATCCTGAAGCACTTACACGAGAGGAAAGTGATCAGGAACAAAAAGTCAGCATGGATTCACCAAGGGAAGGTCATGTCTGACTAATCTAATCGCCTTCTATGATGAGATTACTGGTTCTGTGGATGAAGGGAAAGCAGTGGATGTATTGTATCTTGACTTTAGCAAAGCTTTTGACACGGTCTCCCACAGTATTCTTGTCAGCAAATTAAAGAAGTATGGGCTAGATGAATGCACTATAAGGTGGGTAGAAAGTTGGCTAGATTGTCGGGCTCAACGGGTAGTGATCAATGGCTCCATGTCTAGTTGGCAGCCGGTGTCAAGTGGAGTTCCCCAGGGGTTGGTCCTGGGGCCGGTTTTGTTCAATATCTTCATAAATTATTTGGAGGATGGTGTGGATTGCACTCTCAGCAAATTTGCGGATGATACTAAACTGGGAGGAGTGGTAGATACGCTGGAGGGCAGGGATAGGATACAGAGGGACCTAGACAAATTGGAGGATTGGGCCAAAAGAAATCTGATGAGGTTCAATAAGGATAAGTGCAGGGTCCTGCACTTAGGACGGAAGAACCCAATGCACCGCTACAGACTAGGGACCGAATGGCTCGGCAGCAGTTCTGCGGAAAAGGACCTAGGGGTGACAGTGGACGAGAAGCTGGATATGAGCCAGCAGTGTGCCCTTGTTGCCAAGAAGGCCAATGGCATTTTGGGATGTATAAGTAGGGGCATAGCGAGCAGATCGAGGGACGTGTTCATCCCCCTCTATACGACATTGGTGAGGCCTCATCTGGAGTACTGTGTCCAGTTTTGGGCCCCACACTACAAGAAGGATGTGGATAAATTGGAGAGAGTCCAGCGAAGGGCAACAAAAATGATTAGGGGTCTGGAACACATGACTTATGCGGAGAGGCTGAGGGAACTGGGATTGTTTAGTCTGCGGAAGAGAAGAATGAGGGGGGATTTGATAGCTGCTTTCAACTACCTGAGAGGTGGTTCCAGAGAGGATGGTTCTAGACTATTCTCATTGGTAGAAGAGGACAGGACAAGGAGTAATGGTCTCAAGTTGCAGTGGGGTTTAGGTTGGATATTAGGAAAAAAATTTTCACTAGGAGGGTGGTGAAACACTGGAATGCGTTACCTAGTGAGGTGGTAGAATCTCCTTCCTTAGAAGTTTTTAAGTTCAGGCTTGACAAAGCCCTGGCTGGGATGATTTAATTGGGGATTGGTCCTGCTTTGAGCAGGGGGTTGGACTAGATGACCTCCTGAGGTCCCTTCCAACCCTGATATTCTATGATTAAACCGAAATAATCAAACACGCCGTTTATTATACAATGGAAAAATTCTCAGCGCATGTTGGGCTTTGCACACAGAGACTTTCATTGCATATGGATTCTCTGTAGCTAAGAAATCCAAAGTAGGCCAGTCAGTTCCTATTGGAAATAAATAGCCATCAGACAAGTTTAGGGCCTTGGCAAACTGGCAGGAAGGTGGTGTTTGATGGAATTGTTATGCATTTGGGAGTCGGTGCCAATGCAAGCTAATCAGCTAATAATCTGGGATGAACATAAAGAGAACTCATTAATAGATTGTTATTGATTGGAGTTGTGTTTTTGAAATGCAGTCGAGAGCGGTTTCTTCCTGAACAGAACTCAATCCAAGGCTGCCAATTTACCGCTTGGCAGTTTGATAATTTCACAGATGATCACAGACCTCTGTGACGAAGTGGGAATGTTCATAATGTTTTCTCTGAATACTGAGTGGGTGCCTCAGTTTCCCCTGTGCAGTTCTTCAGTATCTTGGTGGTGGGATAAGGGGGTGTGATTGTGGCAGAGCCCTAGAGGGCCAGTGTGATGCTGTCTGCACAGAGAATGGCTGACACCCTGTCTCCTGGCCACTGATGGCCTGGTCCCCTCCCCTGCCACGTGCCAACTGAAGGTGTTGGGGAACAAAGAGATCAGGTGGCCTTCTGGCCTGGGAAAGAGACAAAGGCCAGAGGAGGGGCTGGAGAGTTTCAATTTGGACCTGGCTGGGGAAATAGAGGGGGCCCAGTTGGGGGTCTGGCCTCCTTGGCCCCAAGATGGACCCGACTTAGGGCTACTGTTTCCTGTACCTACAAGCTCTGTTTTGGACTGTGTTCCTGTCATCTAATAAACCTTCTGTTTTACTGGCTGGCTGAGAGTCACGTCTGACTGCGGAATTGGGGGGCAGGACCCACTGGCTTCGCCAGGACCCCGCTTGTGCGGACTCGTTGCGGGAAGCGCACGGTGGGGCAGGGGATGCTGAATGCTCCGAGGTCAGACCCAGGAAAGCCGAAGCTGTGGAAGCTTCTTGCCCTGGAGACAGTCTGCTCACAGAGAGGAGGCCCCCCCAGAGTCCTGACTGGCTTCGTATGGAGTAGTTCCCGAGCATTGCCTGGTGACTCCCTGACAACCTCATCAGTCTTTGAGACCAGAGGCTGGTTTGTTCATGCCCACTTTGAGAGCCATCTAGGCTGGCCCTGAGTCACAGCTGCCCAGATTCTGTCTACAGTACAGCACCTCTGCTTGCATAGATACAGCATCCACTGACAGGAGCCTTTGAGAGACTGAAGCATCTCAACGCCCCCCTCCCTGGGCAGCCTCCCGTGTGTGCACGTGCACACACCCACTTGCACACCCCAGGGCAGCCTCCCCGGTCTGCAGAAAGGGAGACAAGCCCGTGGCCCTGCCCCTCGGTCCTGCTTTCTTTGGGATGGCTCCTGCCACAGCTTGGGCTGGCCTGGAGCAATCCTGGTACTTGGAGAGCACCGTGGCTGGCCCTGGGCTGGCTGCAGATGGAGGAGGTTCTTTGTGCATCCCCCATGGCCAGCCTCAGTCTGGGCACAATCCTTGACATGACCCTGCCTAATGGTGAGCGGGTGGCCCAACCCCGCAGTCTGTGGGGTTGGCGGAGGTGGCAGCTGAAGGAATGCTTGTGAGATGCTACTGGGGCAAGGCAGGGGGGTGCAATGGTTAGAGCTGTGCCCTGTGTATCCGGTTCCCCTCCCACTTGCTGCTTGTCTTGGCTACCTAGATTGTCAGTGCATAGGGCAGGGAGTGGCTGCTACTCCGTGTGTGTTCAGCCCCTAGCCTGGAGCTAGGAGCTACCCTATACAAATAACCATCAGGGTAAACAGGGGCAGCAACAACTTTAAAAAAATCATGCTTCTGTGTGACTTGCTACCATTGCTACACCGCACAGCTAGGCCTGGCAGAGAGGAGAAATCACTCCTCCCCGCCCCCCCCCCCCTTCCAGAGCCAGATTTCAGTCCGTAAGTAGCATTGCCTGGGCTTGGGTCATTGTGGTGTGTACCGTGTTTCGATATGCTAGCAAGGAGCATGGCAGCTTCTGCTGTACTGACCCCTTCTCATCGGTCATGGATCCTAGGGCTTGCTCGAAAGCTCGCACAGACCCTTCAGCCAGGCCCGCTTGTGCCGGGCGCTGCAGTGATAGGTCTAATACCACTTTTCTTCATGAAGTTCTGAACCTCTTCTGAACTAAACCAAGAGCCGTTGTCATTCTCCACTTTTTCTGGCAGGCCAGTGCCTGCAAAAAACATAGAAGTTTCTCTGCTGTCTGCGCAAATGTGGCGATTTTCATGCAGAAAACTTCCAGCCATTGGGAATGGGCCTCCACCACTCCTAGATGTATTGTACCCAAAAACGGTCCTCCAAGGTCAATAGGCAGCCATTGCCAGGGAGCTGATGGTCATTCCCATGGGTGAAATGGCACTGGGGCAGGCCTGCACTGCACCCGTTGGTATCTCAAACATTCCTTAGCAAGCTGCGCTTTGTTGGTTAATGCCTGGCACCCGGACAAAACTTCCTGTACCTCCTTATGTCTTCCTGTTGGCTGCTTTCCCTGAGCCACCTTCACCAGCTGGCTGCCTCGCTATGCAGCTGACACCAGTTTAGAGATGCGTAACTTGCACTGGCCATTGAAGACACCATTGAATCTGGTGTCAAGGCAGGACTAGAGAATGCCTGCTTACCAATCCAGTGCAAAATAGGGTGAGTACCTTTCTCTCCATCTTTAAACAAGATCTACATGAATTTTGGAGACTTGAATGTGGACAAAAGATAACTCAAAATTTCCTCAGATTTTGTACAAGGACAGAATGGCAAAGTTGCATATTCTCATCTTTCCTTTGTTGCTCTGTTGGAGAAATTCTGTAAAGTTAATGGGGGGGAGGCAATGGGGGGGAAATAGGTGGTGACAGGGAGTCCTGAGATGGCATTCGTTCTGTTACGTTCAATGGCACAAAAGGAACTAAAAGGGGAGAAAGGGTTAAAAAAAATTTATGAATTTGGAAAACCAAAAGGAATTGGGTGACTCTTTAAGGTGCCACCAAACTCCTCATTGTTTTTGTGGATACAGGCTAACACGGCTACCCCCTGATACAGAAGGAATGGAAATTTCAAATTCAGACCAAAAGAAATGCAAATGTTAGTCCCAGTTTGTTTAGAAATTTCCTATCAAAACACCAAACTACTTCAATGAAAACAACATTTCCCCCAGGAAGCAATTTGTTTATGGCCAAACCCAATTTACAACATGAAAACTTTTCCACTGATATTTTTTTGACCAGCCGTAGCTATTGTATTAATCAAGCTATCCAGAGCTACAGGGCCAGAGCCGGGCCCCACTGAGGCTGCTTTGCTGTTTTAGCCACTGTGATCATCTACTAGGGATGCCCTGGTCTAGGGGAGTCCTTGGGTGCTGGAGAGCTGCCTGCCTCCCAAGTCCTGCCTTCCCCTGGTGCAGGAACACAAGGGGTGGGGAAAGGCAGGGGAAGCTAGAGTAGACTTGTGCTCTGCTGGTCCCAGCTGCTAGAATGGCCTCTGAGGCTATTTGAAGTTGTTCCTTGGCACCAAATGGGCATTTAGTTGGGGATTGGTCCTGCTTTGAGCAGGGGGTTGGGCTAGGTGACCTACTGAGGTCCCTTCCAACCCTGATATTCTATGATTCTATGATTTAACCCCCTAGCTGTCCCAGGCACCCAATGGCTGCTCTTGAAAAGCTGGTCCCTGCTGCAGGGGATCTCGAACATGCCTGTGGGTGAGCACGTTAAAGCCAAAGGTCTACGTTTGGTTTTAGTGACAGGGTGCCGAAGACGTTGGATCACTGTGAATTCATTAGACTCAGAATGTGATAAATCCAAGGGACTGCCCATTCTCCCCTCTCCCGCCCAGATCTGACTAACCCTGGAGTTACTCCTGATCTGCAGCAGTGAAACGGGAGACTTGGGCCCTGAACAGACAAGCCAGGTCCGCAGAGGGGGTGAAGTCCTTGGGAGCTGCGGGCTCCCTACACCTCCCAGGGTTTTGCCCAGCAAGAACAGACACGGGCTGGCCCAGAGATCCCTGCCTGCAGCCATGCTGTGGGAGTTTCCCAAACGCTGTGGCCACTTCTGCTCCTCAGGAGGGCCCGGGGCCAGGCATGGCTGGAGCCTGTGCTCCGCCCTTTCAAAGACCGCAGCAGTCCCCATTTGTGTGTGTTCACCCAGCGCTCCACTGCCCTTTGTCAGCAGGATGCTCCGGGAAGTGACTCTGAAGCACAGCCCCCTCCCATAATGCAACGGGGTTGGGGCCACCACAGGCCAGCCCTGCTGGTTTACTCCGTCCAATCCCTGAGTCCCCAGATGAGCCGTTGTGGCGAGTGGTTACTCTGTGTAATGCTCTTCCACACCGTTAAGCATGTTCACTTACTGGAGTCTTCAATTATTTAGCCTAAGAGACGTGCTAAACATTTATCCCATCAGTTCCTTTCAGCGGGGAAAGGGGTGGGGCACACGGAATCCAAATACGTTCCCCAATCCTCAGCGCTGGGATATCCGGGTCGCGTTCCTCTTTTATGCCTCCTTAATCTTGCCTAGTTCCAGGGCAGTGGGATGTAAGTGTCAGCTCCTTTAGCTGCAAGGAATCCTTATAAATCCGCCACTAAGTTTAAAATAACATTGTTTCCCTAAGGACGTTAAGTCATCTGCAGCTTTTCCCCTTTCTGAGCACCTCTGCCAGGCTGGGTCAGCCCCATGGGCCAAGTAATCCATGTTGTGTCTCCAGTGGGAGGCAGGAACCAGCCTTGGACTCAGAAACACAGTCTAATCCCCAGTTGCCTGTTTGCTACAGGGAGGGGAACAAATCTGCTGCAGCCCCCTGCAAGGCCTGGACTGGTTCCTCTTCTGTGCGGGCTGAGGAGCTACGGCTGCCATGCATGCTCCCTACCGGTGCAGGAGTGACCTTGCCACTCCTGCTGCAACCCATGGAACATGCACCTCCTGCGAGGGGGTAAGGAGCGCTGGGGTAAGGGATGCTGGTGTAAGAGGAGTGCCGGACACCCAGCACAGGCGTGTAAAACGGGTCACAGTTGATCCCCATACTTGTAAGTAATGACAATTTAAAACCCACTAAAACAGCCCCACCTCTCGCATGGCAGCCAGACACGCAGCCAGGGGAAGAAGAAGCCCGCCTGCAAAGGGCAGAGCTAGAATGGGCCCAGGTGACAGCCCAGCCGAGGAGCCTGCCCAACACACAGACTCCGTGACGTTTTGTCTCTTGCAGAAACACTGGGCCGTGGTCGCCATCCTCATTTTGCTTCCTATTAGAAAAGGGATCGATGTGTTCTGGCTGCCAAGAGTTTAAGCATCATGAACAGTTCAGAAGCTCAAGGTGCCAAATCTGCCAGTTCAGTCTAAACTAAACACATGTGGAGCTCCAGGGCGTTCGCTTTCCAGCCTGAATGCAAACAACCAGAGGGTTTGCAAAGCGCTGGGTTAACTAACTGAAGTCAGGCTTTACCAGCCTGGCCCGCATCCCCCCGAGCTGTTCCCTGGACCTGCGGCACCGCAGACTGGTGGGCACAGAAGCAGGCAGGCTCCAACTGATAAGGTTCAGCTCCATGCTAAGCAAACTCCCATTTTAAAGCAGCCCATTCTGGAGGGAGCTAGGGAGGCTTAGGGAAGGTGGTGATCAGTGCCTGGCTGTGAACAAACACTAGCTTCAATGGTAACGAGATTATTTTCATTGCCCAGGAAGCTGATCCCTCGCATTTCAGGTGTATCCTGTTTAGCTCTCAGGAGGCTCGCTTAGCTTCAAGGAACTTTAGTGCCTCATTTTGCCAGGTAGTTCAGAGGAGTTATATCTTGGTGTGGAGGGACTGATTGACTTGAGAACTATCTCACTTGAGAGAGAAGCTGGCTTTCCCCTTACCCATGTGTTTTAAACAATAGTCTAGAGGCAGAAAACCAGTCAGGATGTTGTGTAGACATTGTTATAATTTATGTAGCATGTGCAGAGTCGTCTAGCCAAGCGATGGCCCCTTCAGTGGTGTGATGCAGTTCTTCTAGGCCACCACTGAACCTAGTCAGCAGGCATTCATTGACAACGTGCGTCATTGTCTGTGTCGCGCCCAGCTACACAAAGGGCTGTCCTGAAGGCCCCAGCGACACTGGTTGGTGCACAGAGACCTTGTCCGGCCCGGAACCTGTTCAACAGGGACCACTGACGGTAGGGCAATTCAAAACCAAGCAGGCAACTTGTGAGGTCAGCAATGAGGGACAGGTTTGGGGGCAATGGATCAGCATCCTCGTTGCGCCACCCACCCATACCTGACGGCAGTCAGGGAAGCTAATGATCCAACCAACGAGCCGAATTCCACGAGCACCAGGTCAACAAATTCCAGCACTGTCGCTACCGACAACCCCAACGTGCAGCCCGGTGACATCTATGTCATTGGTCCAGCTCTACTCATGTTTCAGCGCAATGTGGAGGGTTTGTCGGCTGCTGAGTGTGATTTGATTGGTCACTTTGCTAGTTTTCTTTCCTAAAACTTTCTGTGAAATGAGCTCTAAAGTTTCCAGACACCCACATATATATATCTCGCACAATGTTGTGTGGAATGCTAGACTAGCAATTCTTCTATAGATAGACTTCAGGATGTGGCTGTAAATTTTCTAAAAACCAAAGACAACTTGTTCACACTTTCTAAAGGATCATGCAGCCCAGTCTGTAGAATTAGTCTAAAGCCATTCTATTGAAAATATTTAACATTTTTAAAGAGCTGACCAAGCTTAATGGGACATTTGTTTGACAGGTTAATTCTAAATTAAACACAGGCCAGAATTAGTGAGCAGAAAAGCCAGTTTGTCTGGAATATCTCCTTATGAGGCCCTTGCTTTGATCATCACCGCTCTAAGCAGGGATGAATGAAAAAATACCAGGCCTAGAGATAAGAAGCAGAGTCTTTACTTGCCACTTCCATTGGCTTATATCTGTGTACGCTTAATTAGTGCCATTCGGCTACAGGATATTTGCAGTAGGATGTATTCCAGGGTGTGTGCACACGCTCTCAAGTCAGCAGCTCCACCTCAGGCCACACTGGCAGATTTGGGTGAGCGGAAGAAAAGAAATCTGAGAGGTTGGAGAGTCCGTGAGTGCTCGTTTGTTCCTCTGCTCAGTTCAAATTCCCAGGTGGGGTGGGCATCTGGGGTTTACTGAGCTATCCTGAGATGATTGTATAACTGTGTGGGAGACATGCCTCTCCATGGTCATTGCATGGGTCCTGGTAAGGGCTGTGTTTCACCCGTGGCCATGCAGTGTTGGGAAAGATCCCCAATCAATTGTCATTCTGGGGCAGCGCCCTGCTCCCCCAAAGCATGCTGAAAGGAACGGAGGGGCTCGGAGCCTAGCAGGGAGACGAGATGGGTGGGAATCCCCAACACAGGGCCAGTTGTCCATCTAGGGGGGCACCAATACTGGGCGGTTGCTATAACAGTTTTGTGACAGACATGACAAGGCCCTGAGATACCCTGGACAAACCTTCCTAGAGAAGTCAAACCTTAATGAATTGAGTTTCACGTCTTTGGAATTCATTGTGTTAGCAATGCAACTGTTTGTGTGTTTGTGAGATGGGAGGTAACTTCTCTTGGTGGAGGACGTATGCTAATGTAACTCCCCTTCACCCTCCCCATCATTATCAGCCATTCGATGCTTTGCCCATTGTCTGGCTAATAACCTAGTCACGCTCTCTTCAAAGATTCAGAGTGGCCTCTCTAGAGACTCAGAGACAAAACAAGGACATTGGGATAAATAACCTGTGGTTTAAACCAACTCATGGCTTTTGTTCTGACCCAGCGAATGACCTGGACCTCAGTCTCCAGAGGGCTCCAGTCCTTAGGGGAGGGTTGGAAGGACTTTGCCCTACTGAGGCCCTGTAAGACTGGGTGCTTCTTCTGAGCGAAGGGTGCGATGAACTTGAACACACAGGAAAAGCCCTGGGTGGCATTTGAAGGAATACTGCTGCTGAAGGCCCCACAGGAGTCAGGGGGTGATCTCTGGTGAGCTTGTGTGAAGTGTCATATATTGGTTGTAATGTTTTCTATGTATGGCTTCTACCTTGAGAATAAAACGTGCTTGCTTAGAAAGAGCTGCGCGGTAGCTCGTAACTGTAGTGATTGCCCTGTCCCATCTCTAAGGAGTGAAGCGAATCAGGTCTGCTTAGGCAGAGATTGTCTGCTGCTAGGAATAACACAGTGCAGGCAGGGAGCCAGCAGCCTGGCAATACCCTGGTCAGAAGGGAGAGAGACGCAGGTCTGCCCCCAAGAAAGGCAGCCTGAGCGCCGGAGCCCTGGCTGGACCATAGAGGGGGAATATAGAAGTAGTTGCCCTAAACTGTGACTGTGACCACACCAGAAACCTTGCAAACCCAGAAACTCATCAGTGTTTCATTTCAACCAAACCCAGCTCAGCCAGTGTCCTTGACTCCTGGTTGTGCTTTGTTACAGAGCATGGGACAACTTACGAATTCTAACCACAGTCAGGATACGGTTCAACAGCTCCCACAACAGCTCTCCCCTGCCCCAGAGTGGGATAGTGCATTCATTACACAATTGGGCCTTAACAGTACTGCAGTGAAGAGGATGAAGGGTGAGGAATTCCTGGATGATGGGTAAGCAGACACACTTGGGAAGAGGATCCAGAGCCCAGTGAGGACACCCTTTGGATCAGGCTTTGCAGCAATCTGCATAGAACTTGGAGGCAGGAGCACAGGTTGCAGGAAAGAAAAGCTTGGAGGAGGTATCAGGAAGTCAGTCTGTGTACACATGGCTTGAATGCCAGCTGGCAGTACATGAAACAGGCCCTAGGAACTCAAAGGAGTCTGTCTCTTCCCCTAGGCAAAGATTTTACACAGCTCCAGGTACCAGGAGAAGCAAAGGTTATTTGTAGGCTTGGTGGGACTGGATTTTTATTTTGTTATAATTTCAATGGATAATATCGATGTGTATGTTTAAGGATTTTTTTTTCTATTTAAATTTTCACAGTTATGGGAAATTAGGGTTGGGGGTCAGACAATAATTATTTAATGACTGTGGATGTTGAGATTAAAAAGTTAAAGCCTTCTAACAGTTAAAACACACATGCTCAACATGACATGCCTGATACAAAGTAAATAGCCATAACCCAACCCTTAATAAGGTCTCAAGCAGCATTTTTCTCACTTTGCCGATCTGTAAAATCCATAAGACAGGCCAGACTGGGTCAGGCCAAGGGTCCATCCAGCCCCGTATCTCATCTGCCGACCGTGGCCAGTGCCAGGTGCCCCCGAAGGCAATGAACAGAACAGGTCAATTATCGAGTGATCCATCCCCTGCCGCCCATGCCCAGCTTCTGGCAAACAGAGGCTAGGGACACCATCCCTGCCCATGCTGGCTAATAGCCACTGATGGACCTATCCTCCATGAACTTATCTAGTTTGTTTTTTTAACCCCATTATAGTCAAGATCTCTCTTTTGAGTAGTAACAGCTAATTTAGACCCCCATCATTTTATATGTCTAGTTGGGATTATGTTTTGCAATGTGCAAAATGCATTACTTTGCAAAATGCATTACTTTGCATTTATCAACATTATATTTCATCTGTCATTTTGTTGCCCAGTCACCCAGTTTTGAAAGATCCTTTTGTAGCTCTTCACAGTCTGTTTGGGACTTAACTATCTTGAATGGTTTTGTATTATCTGCGAATTTTGACACCTTACTGTTCACCCCTTTTTCCAGATCATTTATAAATATGTCGAATAGGACTGGTCCCTGTACAGACCCCTGGGGGACACCACTATTTATCTCTATCCAGTCTGAAAACTGACCATTTAGTCCTACCCTTTGTTTCCTATCTTTTAACCAGTTACTAATCGATGAGAGGACCTTCCTTCTTATCCAGTGACAGCTGACTTTGCTTAAGAGCCTTTAGTGAGGGACCTTGTCAAAGGCTTTCTGAAAATCTAAATGCACTATATTCCCTGGATCCCCTTTGTCCTCCTGCTTGTTGACCCCCTCAGTAGATTGATGAGGCATGATTTCCCTTTACAAAAACCATGTTGGCTATTCCCCAATAAATTTTGTTCATCTATGTTTCTGACCGTTTTATTCTTTACTATAGTTTCAACCAGTTTGCCCGGTACTGAAGTCAGGTTTACCAACCTGTAATTGCCGGGATGACCTCTGGAGCCCTTTTTAAAAATTGTCATCACATTAGCTCTCATCCAGTCCTTTGGTAGAGAAGCTGATTTAAATGATAGGTTACATATGACAGTAGTTCTGAAATTTCACATTTGAGTTTCTTCAGAACTCTTGGGTGATACCATCTGGTTCTGGCGAATTATTACTGTTTATTTTATCAATTTGTTCCAAAACCTCCTTTAATGACACCTCAATCTGGGACAGTTCCTCAGATCTGTCACCTAAAAAGAATGGCTCAGGTTCGTGAATCTCCCTCATGTCCTCAGCCGTGAAGACCGATGCAAAGAATTCCTTTAGTTTCTCTGTAATGCCTTATCGTCCTTGAGTGTTCCTTTAGCATCTCGATCGTCCTGAGGCCCCATTGGGTGTTTAGCAGGCCTCCTGCTTCTGATGTACTTAGCAGATTTTTTTTTATTACTTTTTGAGTCTTTGGCTAGCTGTTCTTCAAATTCTTTTTTGGCCTTCCTAATTATATTTTTACACTTCATTTGCCTGTGTTTATGCTTCTTTCTATTTCCCTCACTAGGGTTTAACTTCCACTTTGTAAAGGATGCCTTTTTGCCTCTCACTGCTTCTTTTACTTTTTTGTTTAGCCATGGTGTCACTTTTTTGGTTCTCTTATTATGTTTTTTAATTTTGGGTGCACATTTAAGTTGAGCCTTTATTATGGTGTCTTTATAAAGTTTCCATGCAGCTTGCAGATATTTCACTTTTGATGCTATACCTTTTAATTTCTGTTTAACTAACTTCCTCATTTTTGTGTTGTTCCCCTTTTTAAATTAAATGCTACCATGATGGGCTGCTTTGATGTTTTCCCCACCACAAGGATGTTAAATTTAATTATATTATACTCACTATTACCAAGGAGTCCAGCTATAATCACTTCTTGGACCAGATCCTGTGCTCCACTTAGGACTAAATCAAGAATTGCTTCTCGTCTTGTGGGTTCCAGGACTAGGTGCTCCAAGAAGCAGTCATTTAATTATCATTGATGAAAATATTTTTGTTGGTTTGTGTGTGTGGTAAAATTGACATTTACTGATACGTATCCATAAAGATCTACGGCTTCCACACCTACTTGATGCCTTGCAGTTCCCTGCTGAGAGCTATTTTACGCTGTGTTAAGGGGCTTCTGCAGCATCTCACCTGCTCTCTTGGAAAGGCATGAGCTACAGAAGAAGCAGCATCTCTGGACTGTATTCTAGGTGTTGAAACATTCAGAAAGCTGTCCCTCTTGTTTCCCATATCTGGCCCAGGGTCCTATGAAATTGCAGTCCAAAGGCACAGCAGTGCGAGGGCATGGGAGTGTCGAGAAGAGACCCAAAAGCTCTGAGATGCACATTTTGGCACTTCTGGAAGTAGCCAAACCCTTCGCCTGCGTGGTGGGGAGGGTGAGTGCAGGGTAAGGCGAGGAGGAGACCTTCCTCACTATCTTATAGAACAAAGGTTTACAGCCAGAAACAAGGGACGGGAAAGTCAGTGCTGGCACAGCCGGAAAAATAGTGGCCCAGGAGCAGCACTGAACTGCTGCAGGGTTTGCTTTGCTTTAGCACCTTTGCTCTACAGTGTAATTTGCAGTAAATCTGAATGCATTCTGCGGTCTAAATGTGCCTGCCCTGGACTAGAAACCAGCTGAGAGCTGCTGGAGCCTGATCTTCTTATGAGGACAGTGCTATCAACGCATGATTTATTTTACTTTACACTAGTTGACTTGATCTCACGCTCCCTTGCCAGGGAACGACTGCGTTAACTCCACCTTCTAAACACAGAACTCACTCCCACCATCCCACCGAGGCTGGGGGCTCCTCAGGGGACGGGTTTAGTCTTCAAACGTAAACTCAGGCAAAGCATCAAAACCAAACCGATCCTTGTCCCCCCTGCCTCTCGTGCCCCCCCTCCCCGGTAGTTTCAGCTCCCAGGGGCTTCTTCCCTGACAAACCCATCCCTGCAGTCCCCATGCTCCAGAGCCTACTACAGGAACCCACCTTCAGCTCCCTCCCCCCTGCAGTCTCAGCCCTTCACAGGGACGGCCTGACCCCTTCCCAGCTGGGTCTGCTGATCAGATAGGTCTGGCTGGTCCCAGACCCCCTGACCCTTTCAAGGGGCAGGTCACCCAGTGACATCCCCATCTCCCATTCGTTCCAGTGAGTGAGGGTTGGGAGAGCGACCGACAGAGGGAGGGGGGATGGAGTGAGCAGGGGCGGGGCCTCAGAGAAGGGGCGGGGCAGGGCGGGGCCTCAGGGAAGGGGCGGGGCAAGGGCGCAGGAAAGGTCTTTGAGTTTGTGCAAAAAGAAAAGGAGTACTTGTGGCACCTTAGAGACTAACCAATTTATTTGAGCATGAGCTTTCGTGAGCTACAGCTCACTTCATCGGATGCATACCGTGGAAACTGCAGCAGACTTTATATACACACAGAGAATATGAAACAATACCTCCTCCCACCCCACTGTCCTGCTGGTAATAGCTTATTCGGCAGTCGGTAGCCCTACCGGGAGGGCGTGTGGAAGCCGGCAGCTTGCTGGGCACCAGCCAGCACCGCCCAAATGTCGGGCGGACCTGGCTCGTGGGTGCGTGGGGGCCCGTTGACTGTTCGGCCCTGGGGTGCAGAATTGCTGTCCGTGGGCCCGCTGGGCTCTGCGGGAGTCTCTCGCCCGCAGCACAGCTTCTGTGCTCCCAGGTTGGCTCACGCTCAGCCAGGGCAAAGTCCTGAGCAGTCACAGCCCTGGCTTTTGCCACCTGCTGGTGAAACGCTGTATAACGCCTCATAGAATCATAGAATCATAGAATATCAGGGTTGGAAGGGACCCCAGAAGGTCATCTAGTCCAACCCCCTGCTCGAAGCAGGACCAATTCCCAGTTAAATCATCCCAGCCAGGGCTTTGTCAAGCCTGACCTTAAAAACCTCTAAGGAAGGAGATTCTACCACCTCCCTAGGTAACGCATTCCAGTGTTTCACCACCCTCTTAGTGAAAAAGTTTTTCCTAATATCCAACCTAAACCTCCCCCACTGCAACTGCCTCATCCCCAGCAATGGCAGGGCTTGCAAGAGTGTCCCCCAGACACCCCCCAGCCATTCCCCAGTGTTTGTAACGTGACACAGCAATCACGCCGACACTGCTGCACCTGCACACGTGGCTGCAAAGTAACTCTCCTTGCACACTGATGACTGTGCAATGCTGTTCTGTCCAAGAGCAGGGGGGCACCTTGCTTCGCTAATTAACGAGCTCTGCTGCCTAACGTTTCACCATGGGCACTTCAGCAAAACCAAACACACACAGTACAAGTGGAACATACCCTACGACCCCTTAAAGGTGTTTTGTGTTGTGCATGCAAATTGCTTCACATTTTGATTATCCCCATATTAATTATGGAAATCTGCAGCCTTCTTTAATTGTTCAGTGCCATGCGGCCCAATTACTGACGTATTTCTGTAGCATAGGCTGATTACTGTGTACATTCCATTTTTCTGTCATGCTAATATTGATTACAAAATAAATACACCTTGCACTTATATGGCGCTTTTCATACACCGATCTCTGCTGACCTCACGTTACCCAGGAGACCAGTATTATTATCTGCATTTTACAGCTGGGGAAACTGAGGCACAGAGCAGGGAAGTGACTTACAATCACCTAGCAGGCCAGTGGCAGAGGTGGGAAGGGAACGCAGCTCTGAGGGTAAGCAAATGTATTTGTTGTAATGTATCACAATAATGTATCACTCGCTGGGTAATTACATGAGGCCTCCATGCCTGTAAATGAAACGGACTCATTATTGAGAGAATTATTTACAGAGCTGCTGCACCTGCAGCCAGCGCTGCACCCCTGTGCACACAGATTAATTTACTGGTGCTGCTACCTCCAAATTCTTCCCTTCCGCAACTTGTGCTCCTCGCTCCAAGTGCCATGCAGATTGCGACCATACTCACCATTGTATTTATCAAAGGAAATGGTGCTTGTGTGCATTGAATTATGTCACTGAGAGGTCCTAGATTATGCCAAAGACTCCAAAAATTAGATGTGGGGGTCACAGATTCATAAGTCCAAGCACTCTGTAGCTGAAACTTGCACAGCATTTAGCAGCTATAATCTCTGATGTATACATTGGTCTTCATGGTCCCAGTGAGACGATAAACATCATGGACTTTGACACACAGCCAGCCCCCCACCATGGCTCCTACTCTGCACCAGTCCATAAAGCCATCCGCTCGCTCTGCCTGCAGATTCACCTGACAAGGGCTGAGATGGCCACTGTTACAAAAGCTGTCTGCATACATGTAAATAGCGAATAGCTACAGTGCTGGGAGATGGTGCTCAGGCATGGGTAGCATCGTTTCTGAATGTTGTAGGACCCATATAATTCCTTCAGGCTGTGCAGTGCAAATGGCTGCTTTGTGAAGCTCATTACATCAGCTCTTAACAGTGGCTTCTAAGCCCCTCTTCCAAGCAGGCGTGTGGCTTGGGAAAAGGGAGCGTGTCCAGAACAGGTTGACACACTGATGATCCTCAGCTGCTGGAGGGACCCGTTGGGACAATGGGCATACAGCAGCCACGAGCTAGCATCAGGATTGGTGGTCATAAAGGTGGTTTAAACCATCTTTGCACCACCCTCACCCACGCTGCTCTGGGTGTAGAAGGGACAGACCCTGGGATCTGGTCCAAACTATTTTGTTGGGAAATCTGAGGCTTGTGCCGCTGCAAGCGGGGCTGGTCGCATTGTTCCCTGTGAGTGGTATTTGTTGCAAACGCTGCTCTTCGTTCTGTTTGTGACCTTGATTTCTAAGGAGATATTCATTAGCTGTGAATATTTACCACGTGGTATACATGAGCCCATTATGGCTCTGGACTCGCGGTTTGCAGGGGGTGATATTTTACATACCCAGCAATAAGAGTGAAGGGTTTCACTGCTCCTTGGAGAAGTGAACCTTTTTAACCAAGAGAGTGACACAGAGAAAATACTGCCGAGTTAATAACATCTAGCAAATAACAAACAACACATTTCAGCTGAGTAATCATCTGTGATAACATTCCTGCAACTTTTGGGGGTCATAAAACATTCCCCAATGCCCTGGCGGTTATCTAAGTACTGGTGAATGATGAGCAACCCCCTCCATGAAAATCAGTGGAGCAACAAATTCCATTTAATTATGGAATATTCACTAATCTCATCTGTAGCATTTACCCAGCTCTATCCAGATATGTCTAAAATACAGTAGCTCAATTCCATGACTGGAAGCCAGAAGCACAGAATATGCCAACCAATATTGTCATCTTGTATTCCCCCATCTGCCTGTATGCAATGGTTGTATCTTGTCTTATACTTCGATGTTTAGCTCTCTGGGATAGGGAGCAGTTTTCTGGTCTGTGTTGGTACAGCATGGCCAGATGGATTGCATGGATTTCCAGTAACCCCAAGAAGAAGATTTGTGAGTTATTTGGTAGTCAGTAATGTGGGAAATTACATGTGATTCTGCTCCTTGGTCAGCAACAGTTGCATGTTTGTGCAAGTCTTCTGCTAAAGGAAGAAACATCCATAAATCTCCATTTGCTGGAGAACGAAGTCAGTGAGCACAGCAGCCCCTCTGCTCAGAGGACTTCCCGGGAGAGGACTTTGGAGCTGTTACTACAGACAATGAAATATGGGAAATACCTTGGAAATACCTCCAGCAAGATGATCCAGATGGTCCCTTCTGGCCTTAAAGTCTCTCTGAGTCTATGGCTCCTTCACACCTCCGATGTTGGGAGGTGGTTTGGAGCAGCTGTGCTGTCCCTAACCCCTCTGCAGCGGCCCCCTCCAGGGGAACCCCAGCAGGGTGGCCAGCTGGCAGCATCCTGGAGCAGCCCACAGGGAACTGATCATCTGGCCCCATTGTGAATGGTGCCTACAGCAGAATCGCACAAGACGGCTCCAGTGGGACGCAGCCTGTGTAAGGGAGTTAAATAAACTTTATGGTCTCAGGAACTGATCTTGGGAGTTCCACAGACTGTGCATGTTGACCACGCAGCAGTTTCCTTCCCTGCATTTTTTCAGAGTTCAGAGCAGTTATTTCCAGGAATGTTGTTTGCCACTTCCTAGTTATCTGTGTGTGGACAGCACCTGGCACAACGAAGCTCTGATCCTGACTGGGACTGCAAGGCATTATGGTAATATAAATAAGGCACAGTTCTTGAGGAAAATTAACCCTAGATCTTGTGATAAATGTTAGCTATTGAAGGATGATCAGCTGTTCTTCTTCAGACAACTACCTAATTAACCTAATGCCCGAACTGTCTTCCATTCCCGAATGTGATTGAAAGCATTCTGCAAATGGGGAAGGTTATGGATGTGGAAATATGGGGCAGTCAATGCTAATTCTGTAATTAACATAGAAAAATAATGAAGGAGAAGGACACATTAATGCAGAGAGATTTACATATAGGAACTATTCAAGCTTAGACCCTTTCTTCTTTAGTTCATGGCAGTGGCTTATCTGGTTTTCTACAGTTACAATTTTGTAAAATGGTATGAAATAGTTAAGCATTGCAAATGAGGTTAGGAGCCCATAAGCCCAGAAATGCAAATTACCTCCTGTGTCTTACAGACGATACTGCTGTTAATACACCCCAGAATATTAGCCTTTTCCCAGCTGCGTCAGAATTTGTGATCCACTGGACTGCCTAGGTCTGGCGGGGCCCCGCAGGTGCAGGCAGAGGAAGAGCTAGGAGTGGTGTTGGCGACTGGCCATTTTCCTAGTAGAGAATCTGTAAGTTAAGGAAATGAAGAACAACACACACCCCTACCTGCCTGCCTCTGGCCAATTCCACTGGGTAACTCCCTTCACCTCCTAGCTGGCTTTGTCTCCCCAGCCACAGGGAGCCTGTGTGTTTTTTAAAGCCAGAGCCCCCCCCGCACACAGTTGGAGGGGCTCAGCCCCTCTCACTCAGCCACCCCTAGTCCCCGGCCCCTCCAGCCACAAGCCGCATGGCTCTCGGTTCAGAGGTGCCTGGCTAGCAAGCAGGCTCTGCGTCGCCTCGCTGCACGCCTAGCCCAGGCCGCCAGCCACCACGCCTGGATTCCAGAGCACAGCAAACAATGCAGAGCCCTACCAAACTCGATGGCAAAGCACAGAGAGGGCTCCTCCTTTGCCTCCCAAAGGTAACAGTAGCAGCAAGCTGGCCGTGCTCCAGAGATGCTCGCCAGCTGGTTGACTCCACTGTGTCACATTGTCCCTGTTTGGCAGGCTGGCTAGACCTCTGGCGAGGAGACGTCTCTAGTGGTTCCGCTGGCGAACGCGGAATAAATGGCCAGGGTGCACTAGCATTTAACAGTGAGAGTGAGGGCCGTTGGCTGATAATTCAGGTACCCTAGGAGAGGGCAGCCCAGGAAAGTTGCGGGGAGCATGTTCTTTGTCTTCTCACAGCGGAGCCACGTAGATTAAGGGGTGGCTCTTCGGTTACGGGGGACCAACGGGGCTCCTTCTGCATCAGTGGGCAATGTATTTGTAATGAACCAAGCCAAGAAAGACAGAAGAGCGCTGTTCTGTTCAGATTATGCTACTGCCAGCAGTATCTGAGTGCCGTCTAGCTGGGCATTACGGGGATGTCTGCCCTGCGACAACAGACCTGTGGCATGGGTGCGGCTGTCCCTGGTCAGCTGACTCGGTTCATGCCGCAGGGCTATAAAATTGCAGTGTCAACATTCGGGCTCTGAGACCCCCACAAGGGGGCGTGGGTCTCGGAGCCCAGCCTCCTGCCTGGGCCTAGCTGTCAACATTGCTGTATTTATCCCTGCAGCCTGAGCCCCAGGAGCCTGGGTCAGAGGAGACTCGGTGCCCCAGATTTTTTATTGCAGTGTAGACGTGACATCAAAATATTTTAGAGAGACACTTCTCCTGTTTTGCTCACAATACTCCTGCTAATACATCCCAGAATGATGTTCAGGTTTTTGGAACAGCTTTAGACCGTTGATTCATATTTAGCTTGTGGTTCACTGTGACCCCCAGACCCCTTTCCACAGTACCCTTTCCTAGGCCGTCATTTCCCATGTTGTACGTGTGCAGCTGATTGTTCCTTCCTAAGTGGAGTACTTTGCATTTTATCATTTTTCTATGCAAGCTCATTTGAGAGCATGGTGATTGTCTCATTTCTCCCACATAGCTCTTGCTGGGGCATTTAGTGCACTGGATGAGATTCACCATCTGTTGTGATTTCTGTACTGTGTAAGTGACAATACAAACTCGGTTTGTTCAGTTGTCTAGCAACCTGTGCTTCAACCTTGAGTGGAGCTCACTGCATGGGATTGTAGGACTGTTTCCAATGCAACACAAGGTAAAATTGCAATAGAAAATGAGTTCCATAGAGAATGAATGTGTTCATTAGTTCTATTATATATGTCCCTTAATCAGTATTTTCCAGCACAGCAGAGTCCTTTGGAATGAATGAATGAATCTGTTAAAGGAACACACCCCATTAGACTATAATAAGAACCATAACTTACATTTATAGAGCACCCCTAAATGATCCCCCAGTGCCTACAAACTCCAGATCAGACTGACTTAGCCCATGGCTGCAGTGCAGACCCTCCTGGGGTGAAACGCGGAAGCAGTTTAAGGCGCATATCACCCTGACACACAAGGTAGGTTCTTCGTTTGCTGCCCTAAACAAATTGAAATGACGCTGTAGAGGACATGATGAGATGTGGAGTAGCATTACTGCTTGGCCTGAATACTGGGGTTAACACGTCAGTGTTGGCAAAGGGCCATATGAACATCGGGAACGGGATGCACTCAGGTCTCAGCTTTACATTTCATCCAGAAGAGCTCTTGGCTGCACACCATGCTGTACGTGTTTCACTCCAGAGTCAGAGGGGCTTCTATTGACTACAATACACCACCCCGAGAGGGGGGAGCCTGTCCGTAGTTAAGGTGGCTACTAGTACCAGCAGAGACGCTACAGCTATGCTTTCCTTTCACCAGGAATGGGGCAACTATCAGGGCACCAGGAGTGGGGCTCGCGTAGAGATAACCAGGGTTTCCCCTACACCCGGGGAGCTGGTCTCACTGGGTGCGTGCCCCCTTTGCATGGGTGGTTTGCTTTGCAAAAAGTGGCCCTGTGGAATGAAGAGTTGGGACTAGAGTTCTGTTCTGGCTCTTTCACACTCCGCACGGGTATAAATGACAACACCAGGGGCAGGGCAGTGGAGAGTGTGGCTCAACGTTTGTAAACAATGGGTGTTTCTGCCGATGCATTGTTCAGCTTTATACGTCTAGCCTGTAAGTATTGGCATAGCAGAGCGGAGCAGCAGAGCTCACCATGAACAGAGCGGTACGGCTCCATTTATTACAAGATAGTGAAACGGAGTGAGAAATAAGTAGGCTTCGGTGAGAAACTCCAGTCGTTTCGATAAACTGGCTCTGCAGATCAATGACTTGGAAGGTTAACTCTGGCTTCACTGACCATCTCTGTGCTAATCATTCCTTATTTGCACTGCTGATTCCGGAAGGCTGTTGTAGTTACCTCTGGGATGCCCTGGCATTGTGAACGAGCTGCCTGTCTGTTAGCGAAAGTCGGCCTAGTTAACTCAGCAACGATAGTTTTCATTCTGGAGCTGCGCAGTCTGGCACTGGCATGAACAGCGGCTGCAGTATCTGTGTTAGGAGAGAGTGGCTCTCTGTCTCCTTCTAGCGGCTGGGCTGTGTAAGAGGTTTGAGAAGTGTGCCATTGCTTCAACACAAGGGATTTGGGAGCAGAAGTCCCATTCGTTTCCATCCCGTAGGTGCTTTGGAAAATCTCCTCCTTAATTTTAACTAGAGTTGTGTGTCTCGGTTTCCTAGCTGGCCTCGAAAACCTCAGTCCTTCACCTCAGAATGTCTGGAAGCCCATATTGCTAATGCCACAGCTCTGGGGGTCCAATCCCAAGTATGGCTGGTGATATATTGTCATGTTGTTTATTCTGATGGTAAAAAATGTCAAAGAACTTGAAACCGTCTTTCAAACCAAGATATCAACATGACTTGATTAAGATGGAGAGAAAATACCAGGGATTAGAAAACTCTTTAATTTAGCAGACAAAGGTAGAGCCAAGAACCAATGACTAGAAGTTAAAGCCAGACAATTACAAAAAAGGCACACATTTTTAACAGTGAGGTTGATTTAACCATAGGAAAAAACTACTAAGGGAAGTAGTGGATTCTCCGTCTTCAGATGTCTTCTAGACAAGATGCCTTTCTGAAAGATCTGATTTAGCCAAACACAAGTTATTGGTCTTACTACGTGGGGACATGGATGAAATTTAACAGCTTGTGCTCTACAGGAGGTTAGACGGATGATCTACTGGTCCTTTCCAGTCTTAAAATTTATGGATCTATAATTTTTGGTAAATAATTTGATTTTTGTTAGTTTTACATATAATCAAAAGTCATCTCTGGCAATACTTACTACCTATATCTAATTAGTTTCCTGTAATATATTTTGGTTGTATGAAAGATGACATTATCTCTATTTCAGCTTTTGATGTTCCAAAACAATTATGTAGGCCTTTTTCCTGGAATGCTCTTTTTAATAGTAAAAATTCTATGGGTACAGTCATACCATCTATTAGTTATTTTCAACTACAATTTCCAGTGGCTATATTTTGGACTTTATGGAACGTAGCTGCTTTCAGGGTGAAAAGATGTGTATGTACGGAACAGCTGCATGATTTGGAAATTAGTTATTGGGACGCATCCTTTGTAGCAGGTGACTGGAAAAGCAAAGGGCAAACCACAATTTCCACAATGAGAGAGAGTGTGAAGCTTAAGAGAATTACAATTATCACTACAAAGGCCAGCACTTAGTAGATCTTGAAAACGAATGGCAAATAAATCAGGAATAATTAAAAATAATAAAATCCACCATTCAAAGTGTGACAGGGTGCCACCTGATGTACAGGGGTACCACTGAGCCCACTTATTCCACCAGCTTGGGCTCCCTTACACTGTCCTGCTGAGCCAGGCCCTCAAGCCTCCTCCAGCAGACACACAGGTAGAGATACACCCAGCTGCAGAAAGACATAGACACTGAAATCAGCTCTGCATGGGTAAGCTTCAGCTAGGGAATTGCCCAGCACTCAAGTGCACACCCCTCTGAAGTGTAAACCCAAAATTTTACTATCTTGCGCTGCACAGAGAACTGTACAGCGTGAGCTCATTGAAACGCGCTCCCTCCCTCAATGTGGAGGAAGATATGCACAGCTTCTTGCCCCCCAGTTATGAATTCCACAAACTGGTTTCAGAGAAAACAAGTTTATTAACTACAAAAGAGAGATTTTTAGTGATTACAAGGATTAGCAAACAGTTCAAAGCAGATTACCTAGCGAATAAAACAAAAACGCAATATAAGCTTAAAATACTAAAGAAATTGTTTACAAGTAGTATTTTCTCACTCTAAATGTTGTTTTAGGCAGATTGCAGAGTTTCTTGAAGGCAAACAGCTCTTTCTTGCAGCTTAAAACTCCAGGTATTTCTTTCACAGGCCAGACGCCTTCCCAGCCTGGGAAGCTCTTCTCCTCCCACCCTTTGTCTTTGTTTCTTAGATGTGCACAGCAGTCATCCTGGGTGGGGATTCAGTGAAGAACGAACCTGATTATGTCACTCCCCTGTCTTAAATAGGATTTACATATGGCGGGAACCCTTTGTTTTCCGATGTGTTTCTCCCCCCCCTCCCCCCGAGTGGAAAAATACTGGTATTCTATCATGGAGTCCAGTACCAGGTGACTTAATCACATGACCCTACAGCGTCAAAGCAGTCATGAATTAGAGGCTGTTTGTAGCATCCCAGGAAAGCTACTCAGGAAAGTGGGAGATTAGCATCTTCAGAGTCCTATTGTTCTCCCTAATGGTTCATTGACTGGCGCCAAATAGCCAGCCAGACTGATCGCATTTTGTCTGGTGGGTGTTCCCCAGGTGCAAACACTTTTGTAGTACAGATGTATAGTCAATATTCCTAACTTTAGATACAAAATGATACATGTGTACAAATAGGATGCTCATATTCAGCAAATCACAACCTTTCCCATGATACCTCATATCACATATCTTGCATAAAGTACATTATGATTATGACACAATCATATCATATATTACTATGAAAAATATGGGATGTAGTGTCAGACAAAGTTTTATTCGTTTTTTGTTGTTTTATTTAAAAATTACTAAAATGTGAGCAGATGTATTTTCCAACCTGCTCTAAAAGATAGTTCACACATGTACTGTCCACTCACCTCTGAAACTCATGGCCCCAGAGATTAACAACAAGATCATGTCTAAGCTGAATGTTACGTTCTCCCCAGGAGTGGTTACTACTTGGGCTCCTCCCGCAAGACTGCTCAGCCCACACCCTAGATCGTCACAGGTCTTAGAGTTGTGACAATTTTACAGCAAGAAAAACTGTCTCTGACTCAGGAATGAACTTGCCCAGCCTGGGTGCCTCTGGCAGGTGTAATTTGAGGGAAATTTCACATTAGAGGGAAGAAGGAGGCAGTGTTTCTCTAGTGACAGGCTGATTTGAAGGTGCTCAGGGGTCTGGAATGTTAGATACGTCCAGGGATTAGTGAGCAGGGGATGTAGCACTGACCTGTGCTACATTACAAAGATGTTTGATTTTGTCCATAACTACAAACCAGCTCTCATTGGCTATTTCACAATACATGCACTTTCACTCTGGAGGATAAGGAGAAAGTAGGTAAAAATATTAAATGTCAGTCATTTCTTCCGACCTGTGGGATACCAGAGTGTATGGGATGGTATTATAATATCCGCATGTCTCCGGAGATGGATGCGTGCACCTGCTAATCACGGAGATAGATTTGCTCTTAAGAGCTAGTCGAGTAAGGCCCACAGCACTCAGAGACTGGTTCATTTGAACAACACAGCTGGAACTGACAACTTAGGGCCGAGCTTCTTAAAGTTAGTGCTGTAATTCTGGCCAAGCGGGCGGCTGAATGCTGCCGTGCTGAACGCCTCCCCCTTACTCTGAGTGATCCAAGCATTTGTACCAGGGCACTGGGAGCTTGAGTCATAATTTCTGACTTCCCTTCTTGTGCTTGCTTGAGAAAAGAAGGGCATGCTGGGGTTATGTGAGGGTTGGGATAAATCCTTAGTGAGCCTGTTCCAGCCAAAGGCTCTGCCTTCTCATTGTTCTGCCGCACAGTGGCTCAGGGTAACTCATTTTACTGTCACTTAAATGGGTAGTAGAATCAAGCTGACTTCGCCGTGCCTGAGCCTTTGACCAGGCAAATGGCACTCAAGCTGCTTTGCGTGCGGTTCAGTGTGTGATTGTTCTTGAAGCAGGGACATAGAATTAGATTTGAATTCAACAGGGCTGTATTTCAAAGGATTATTGTGCTCTCTCCTGCGGCAAAGAGCTTTCTCACTTCAGCAGTGCAGGGCTGGGCCGATCCTTCCCTGATTCTGTGCAGCGGGTTTGCTTTGGTATTTGCCTTGTCTCATCTCACCTCTTTGTTTTATTCCCCTGTTGTTGTTTCATCCTCTGGAGAAAACGTGAGCTCTTTGAGGCAGGGACTGTCTTCTCCTTACACGTATACAGCGCCTAGCTCAGTGCTGGCCTGATCCTGAGCGGGGCTCTGGGCTTTATCACGCTACAAACAGCAAATACCGCTTGGTTACCTGGCCTGATGCACGTGCTCTTGTGCTTCCTACAGCCAGGCCTGGCCGGGGGGATTCTCTCTTCCTGTACCAAGGGCATAAACCCAGCTCCCACCTCTGAACGCTCCTTGGCCACCGCCTCCTCACCCCTGGCAGCATCTGCCCCAACTGTGCCCCCCCTTCATCCCCACCTCCACCCCCTTGGTGCCACCCTTCACCTCACACCCAGCCCCGCTCTTCTCCTGCTGTCTCGAACTCCCGCTCCAGCTCCATCCACCCCGTGGCTCCCGCCTCCCACCCAGGACTGGATCTCTCCATCGGCAGCTGCCCTCTCCAACAGGGGCATCTCCCTCCCTCCCTCATGCTCCCAGCTCTGGATCACACCATGGGAAGCGGGGGGGGGGGAGGGATGAGATGTTGGGCTTCTCCTGTCCCAATCCCGCCACTCCCAACTCCTTCCCTCCTTCCCAAGCTTTCTCCTCTTTTGGGCAGCACAGCATCCAGCTCTGTCCTCCTCACTGCCACTTCCCACCCACACAGCAGGCCATTCTCATCCTCCTGGACCTGTCGCTGCCTTCCGCTCCCTCAGTCAAACTCTTCCTCTTGAAATCTTGTCCTCCCTTGGCTGCCATGACCCTGTCCTCTCCCAGGTCTCTCTCATCCTCTCCAATCGCTCCTTCAGTGTGGGTCCTCCTCATCCCCCCTCCAGCTGCCTGCAGGATGCCACAGGGCTCGATCCTTGGTCCCCTGCTCTTCTCCCTCTGCACCTTGTCTGTGGGTAATCTCATCTGCAAACACGTCTAACTCCCATCTCTATACCAATGACTCACAGATTTACCTCTCTGTGCCAGACCGGCCTCCTTCAGTCCAAACTCAAATCTCAGCCTGTCTCTGACGTCTCCTTGTGGGTGTCCAGCCACCATCACCATGGCTACAACGGAGCTCTTAGTCTCCACACCCCCGCCAAGCTCTATGACCCTCCTTTCTCGATGGCTGTGGACAACACCTCCATCCTGCCAGTCACTCAGCCCAGAGCCTGGGCAGCATCTTCGTCTCTTTCCCTCAGTGCTCATACTCAGGCTGTGTCCTGCCGATTCTTCCTGCAGAACGTCTTCCATGCGGCCGTCCCCATCCATCCACATGTTTCTCATCTGGGCTCTCCTCATCTCACATCTCTATTACTGCCACAGCTTCTGCCTGGCCTTGACAGAGGCAGTCTTGCTCCACTCACATCCTGCCAGACGCTGCTGCAAAGACCATTTTCCAGGCTTCTTGCTTCGACCCATAATCCCTCCACTGGCTCCCCCGTCTGCACACCACCAGACACACACTACTTGTCTTCACTGTCAGGCCTTTTGTGACCAAGCCCCACCTGCCTGTCATCTCTGAGGGCCCGAGACATTGGCCTTCATTTCACAAACATTGTCAGTCTTGACTGACCAGTTTTAAAATTTTCCAGCAAGCATCTTTGTGCTTTCTCCCCTGCTGCCCCTCACGCTAATGCTTGGATGGAGATCCCCATAAACATCTGCAAAGCTACCTCATTGGCCTCCTTCAGATCCATCTTTAAAACTCTTCTCTGTTGTGATGCCTACAAAAAACTTGACAATGATTGGGCTGTGGTAGCTGCTTTTCACGCTGACCAATATTGTCTCCCTCTTTCCTGTGCTTCATCCATCTGTTCATTGTATCCACCTGTTATCTGTATCCTGACACTCAGATTGTAAACTATACAGGCCAGGGACCATCTCTGTTGTGGCTTTCATATTAAGTAGGACAGTGCTGCAATTATTCAGTTTACTATGAAAACTAAAAGTTCTCCCCGATGAAATACTGCAGCTCACCAGCTCTCTGATAAGGAAGATCCTAATGTTGCTGTCGAAACACAGCTCAGCTTCATCTGGAAGGGAGGCCAAGACAAATGTGTCTCCAAGAAGTCGTGTTGGAATTTTATTTTTGCAGTTTATTCTGCGGCCTCTCTTAACCCAAATAATAAATATGTCAAAGAGGCAAAAGAAGAATGTAAACACAGGTTCCACAGAGAGAATTTTGGGGCCTGTTCGTTTATTTAGGAAAAAGACTGAACAATCTTCCTCAATTTCCATATTAGGTATCATATGATAAGTATTAAAAAGAAAAATAAACGTAAGATGCCCCAAGTTCCCTGGTGCAAACACACCAGGCCTGGGGAACTGTGTATTTATACATTGGATGTCCTGTGTCCATGTACAAGCAACCCCATCAACCGGGGCTAGAGCCGCATACCAGCAATACAGCTGTTTGATCCTCTTCACAGCGGAGGGGGCCCAGAAGGGTCAGCACTGAGATTTGGGTACATGTTACACACTGACTTGTTCTCTGTTGATGATGATGATGGTATTTCAGCAGGGGGAGCAGAGGTTGGCTATTTCCTACCTAAGAAACCTGTGTGACAAAGGCCCCGATTCAACAAAGCACTTAAGCACAGGTTTAGCATGCCCTTGGGTCCATGAAGTACACGTGATTGGGATGGACCTGCACATGTACATACCGCTGTGTTTGTGCATAAGGCCCCAATTCAGGAACGCACGTCAGCATGTGCTTTAAGTTGAACATGTGCTTAGGCACCCTTTCTGAATTAGGGGCGCATTCCTGAAGCAGTAAATGTAAGTTCTTTGCTGAATCATGGCCAGAGAGGGGAGGACTGGTGTGAATAAAGATCTGACCTAGAGCCTGCCGACATTTTGGTTTGCCATAATATTTATATGACATGTTGGAGGGTATATTCAGGAGTGCTGCACCAATGCTTGATGTTCGCTACTTAATCAGACACATAAATCTAGCAACAATTATTCTATGAAACTTTTGCCATTTGGGGCATTTTCACCTTCAAAATGTTGCTGTACAACAAAATTTGGGAAAAAAATCCCTTTCCTCTCCTACAAAGCCTCCAGAAATTGAGGTGTCCAGGACTGGAACATCAGACGCAGAACTGCCTTTCCATTCAGCAGTTGGTTCTTTTTCCAGCTAAGCTATGGCTCCTTTGTGCTGAGACCTGCTTTGGAGGAGAAACTGGAGAAAAATGGAAAGGTTTTCAGCACGATGGCCCAATTTCAGTTTAAATACAACCTTCCAGAAGCTTCACCTTTCTGAATATATAACTCACCCCCTGCTCACAGTGCAATTCTCCACCATGTTAGCATTTCCTATTGCACGCTGGAAGGAAAGATGTTCCATTCAGAACACACCTAAAAGAGTGAAAAAGGCAAGGATTGCAAGGGGTTACTATAGTCTGGAATTCTGTATCTAGAAATCTCAGACCCTAACAGTCACATTCTGTTTTCCAGATGTTCATGTCACGTCACCAGGATTGACAATAATACCCTAGATCCTACGTTAGGTGCTTTCTGGACAGGCCAGAAGGGAAGAACCCTGGCCTAAGGAACACACAAGCTAAGGACAGACAGACAAATAGGCTGAGGTTAGGGGAAGGGGAAGGGGAATAGCAAAGAGGGAGATTTTATTTTAACCTGTAGCTCGATGCGCTAACCCCTCACGCTGCCCCCTCTTTCCCCGGGACATGGTCAGCCATTGAACAGTTAAATACCCTGGGCACAGCCAGAAATAGACAGGAAGCAGTGGATCAGCACAGGCCGCCTCATTAAGTGTTGGCATACTGATGATTGGGGCAGGCAGGAAATTCCAAAGCGGGGTATAGCGAGGGTGTCCCACAAACTCTGTGTCCTGCAGCTTGTCAAGTGAACGGCCAAGACAAAACGTTTGACAGCATCAATCTCACACTGGGGGCTTCACAAAACGTGAGATGATGGTACCCAGTGCAAAACTCCAGCTGTTCACATCCACTGGACCGCCCCCAACAGAACGACCATCCACTCACTAACCTGGACGCCTGCGTGGAAAAGGGGGCTCTGCAGAATGCCTGGCAGGTTAACATGGCTGGGCTGTAGTGAACCCGGGATGAAGCAAGTCCCAAAGCCAAGGGGCCTCTATGGAGAACACTCTGCCAGCAGCCTTGTCCCATTCAAAGAGTGGGGAAGCAGCGGATCATAGCTGTGGCAGTGTGTCACGGGGAGAGAGGCAATGTCTCTCACGTAGGCAGGTCCCAAGTTCATGGAGGTTTCATAGGTTTAATTCAACCCCTTGAACACACCCAGAAACTCACTGGCAGAGTAAAGGGCACTGGGGTATTAGCAGGAGTAGCACCCAACGGCCCCAGCTGGGCTCAGGGCCCTATGGGGGTAGCAGCTGCACATACCCACAGTAAGAGACAGTCCCTGCCGTACAGCACTCAGTTAAAATAGGCCATGTCCCCATTTTACAGCTGGGGAAGCTAGGCCCAGAGCTGCTGATTCAGGAAAGCATGCTAAGTGCTTTCCTGAACGGGGGCCAGAGAGATGAAGTGCCTTGCCCATGGTCAGATGGGGAGTCCATAATAGAGCTGGGAGCTGAACCTACACCTCGAGTCCTAGTTCAGTGCCTTCGCTGCAAGATTATCAGTCCTCTGTGTCATACCACTTACTAAGCAGGTAGCCACATTCTGCATTTTCCAAACAGACTCCATGTGTAGTCCCAGGTAACGCATCTCACTGGACATTAATCTCCACAGAACTAAGGCGAGAGTAACGATGGCAAAGTCCACATCGAACAAGAGCCCATGAACAAGCCCATGCTCTTGGCCAAGGCAGCTCCCTGGCTTAGAGTTTATAATGCTCATGGCTAGTCCTCCAAATTGCCATGGATTTAGAAAAATATGGATAAGCACAATACAGACCAGAGTGGTTGTGTTTCTTCTAAAACGTTTCCTGCCAAAATACTCTCTCTCGTCCACTTCGGATGCTTTTATTTTTTTTATCCACAAAAAGCCATTTCTGCATGGCATTTCAAGGGAAGCAGGAATAAAGAAAGATGAAGGCCACCAGGAAGAAACATTAGAATAAAGCAGTTGCCCATCAGATTGCATCTCATGAGATGAGAGAGCCATCTTAGGGAAATGCTAACCCTCCGACAGGAAAATCCGCACCCATTTACTAAATGCATCAGGGTTAGGGCCTGATGCAAAACCCACTGAAACACACAGCAAGACTCCCACTGGCTTCCCAGTGGCGTAGGCCATGGTGGCCTCGCCATGTCTTTGAAAACAGGGACTGACCAGCCAATGATATGCCTGAAAGAACTAGCAAGCGTGGAAAACAGAAAGCTGTGAGCAGCCATGGTGGTGATATGCAGGGGGCCTGCTGTTCCTTCACACCTATGCTCCCATGCCGGATGGGATTTACACCTGGAGTGCAGCCCAGCCGAAACTAACCAATTATCTAAAAGCTTGTTGGGCAGGCAGAACAGTTCCTCTTCTGCTTCCTGGTGCGCGCTACACCCTTTCACCAAGCAGCACGGTGCAGCTGATGGTGGCGTTTGCTCTCCATGCAGACTGGTTTGGTTCTGCCTGATACAAAGGCGAACTTGTTACAGAAAATGGGGTGCCTGACTGGGAAACGCTGGTGGAAATGGATACATCAGCTCAGATGAATGTCGCAGGCTTGATCAGGTGCAGAGCGGGTATGGAGCACTTTGGATCTGCTGTGGTCACAAAGAAATAACAGGTGAATTCAATTATCCGCTTGTAAGTGGGGCACCTCCCATGTAGGGAGAAGCAAGTTCCTGATTGCCTCGCAAACAGCTAGTTCTGGATAGGAGACTCTCCTGTCCACTTAGTCTTCAAACCCACTTCCGAGCTCATCCAGCAATAAATACCAGAGTTGGTGTTAGGGTTTGGTCCCCTGGGCACTGACCACACAGCAAGTTTCTGCCGTGACTGTAATCAGCAAAGGCCACCTATCGCTAAAAATGTGTTTTGTACAAACAGTGCCTAATTAAACATTAATTAATAGCACACTTAGGAGATCCTCTGGCACGCAACTCCATTCCTGAATCCCCGTCAGCGCACGGGCTGTGGGTGGCTAAGAAGTCCATTGCGAAACTGCTATTTTGGCCTTTCCTGTTCCATCTGTAATGGCAGTGAGAGGGCTGTGGAGCTGCTCTGCAATCCTCTATGAATACTGTGAGTTGACCTGGGTCGTGGGTCATTTGCTGTACCAATATATTGGTTTGGTTTCATCAGGATGAGCAATCAGAAAAGGGTAAGGATGGCTCAAGGTGAGCCTCCCCTAGCAAACACTTGGCAGTTGTAAAGAGACCGTGCCAGGCCAGGAACACAGCCCATCACCAGAATCGTGGCAGGTTTAAAACCAAGCTCTCTCTCAAGAGGGAGGTAGCAGTGCAGGGGGTCTCAGCTGGAGAAAGCGCATCCCCAGGGGTGTGAGGAGAAGTCAGGGCTGCCTTGGCTACTGTCAGGAGATGGTGTAAGATAGAAGGGTGTCTCCACTGGTTTAAAAATAATTTTCTCTTTTCTGCTGTGTTCCTACTGTTCAAATAAGCAATGTGTGGGTTGAAGAAGGCTGTTTGATTGCTGCGTTCACCACTGGTCACAGCTCCTTGAGGGAAGGAACTGCAGGTGCCAAACACAGCTGGGTTAGCATAGGTGATACGCAGGGCGATGTAGCCAAGGGCCGGGTCTGAGAGTGGGAGAATTGTAGAATTCCACCCAGGGACAGGTAAAGGCCTGACACCTGACGAGTTGTGCTGAGAAACCAGAGAGGGGCAGAGATGCAGCTAGGCGTGAGACTGGGACAGGCACAACATACCAAATCTCGCGATTTCTCAAAGCTTCTGACGCCTGAATCTGCTTCCCTTCCAAGGCGTTCCCTGGGTCCACTTTCTCTGTAGTCTATGAATCCAAATGTTCAGATGCCTCTGGCCCTTCCACTCTTCCAGCCTGGCACGAGCTCAGCTTTTCTCTGCAATCAGCTCCTCTCTGCTGGTGTGAATTACAGTGAGCAATTACACGGTGTCAAGGTTCCTTCCCCAGTCTGAACGCCAGGGTACAGATGTGGGGACTTGCATGAAAACCTCCTAAGCTTACTTTTACCAGCTTAGGTTAAAACTTCCCCAAGGTGCAAACTATTTTACCTTTTGCCCTTGGACTTTTGCTGCCACCACCAAACGTCTAACCGGTTTTTTTATTAGGAAAGAGCCCATTTGGAAATGTCTTTCCCCCAAAAATTCTCACCAAAACCTTGCACCCCCCCTTCCTGGGGAAGGTTTGATAAAAATCCTCACCAATTTGCATAGGTGACCACAGACCCAAACCCTTGGATCTTAAGAACAATGAAAAAGCAATCAGTTTCTTAAAAGAAGAATTTTAATAGAAGAAAAAGTAAAAAGAATCACCTCTGTAAAATCAGGATGGTAAATACCTTACAGGGTAATTAGATTAAAAACATACAGAATCCCTCTAGGCAAAACCTTAACTTACAAAAAGACACAAAGACAGGAATATCCATTCCATTCAGCACAGCTTATTTTTCTCAGCCATTTAAAGAAATCATAATCTAACGCATATCTAGCTAGATTACTTACTAAATTCTAGGACTCCATTCCTGTTCTGTCCCTGGAAAAAGCATCACACAGACAGACTCAGACTCTTTGTTTCTCCCCCTCTCCAGCTTTGAAAGTATCTTGTCTCCTCATTGGTCATTGTGGTCAGGTGCTAGAGAGGTTATCCTAGCTTCTTAACCCTTTACAGGTGAAAGGGCTTTTCCTCTGGCCAGGAGGGATTTTAAAGGTGTTTACCCTTCCCTTTATATTTGACACATGGTCTGCAGTGAAACCTTCTCTCGGCATTCTGGAGTCACACGTTTTCTTCAGTTGTTTCTTCCTGCCAGAGATGCCTCTATGGGTGTTCCCCTTCCTGGGTTGCCTGTCTAAAAATCATGCCTGTCAAATGCCACCTTAGTCTGTGGCCGAACATACCTGGTAGTTTGGCCATGGAAGTATCAGAGGTCCCCATTCAGCACGGCATGTGCTTATCTTCCAGCCCCACTGGCTTCAAGCCATGGCTGCAGAACTTCAGCTGGCTTAAACTGTCATAGCTCCATTGCACCAGCTGAGGGTCTGTCCCATGGTATGCGTTGTGCCTTCTTCGCACTCTGCCAGCTTCCGTTTCAGACACCACTGTCTTCTGTTTCCTCCCCTTTTTGTCCACAAGGCCCCTCTCAATCTCAAACTGCCAAGTTTCTTGTCCTAAGGAGAAGAAATGGCACTGATCTAGATCCTCATACACTACCCTCTGACCTCTGTGTCCTCCTCAGTGGGTAGGCCACAGGAGACATCGTTCTGAGAGCGCAGCACCAGTTCCATGCCACAAGAGCCTCACGTCAGGAAGTTACGCGCTTTGCGTAACCAGGGGAGCGTGGATGAAGCGGGCAGAGGATGGAAGTTCTGTTTTCTGAAGGATTTTGGAATGACACCAAAAATTTTGACGTTCTCCACAAAGGAAAATTCTGGGGAAAAACAGTTTCAGGTCAAGCAAAATGTTTTGTTTTGATGTCAACTTTTACAAATTTTTGTATTATGCAGTACAATATCAGATACAAAGTCAAAATGAAAACTCATTTCAAACTGAAAAATCAAAGTGTTTTGTTCCAAAACTGTCAAAATGAAATTCTAGAGAAACTGACTGAATTTCACAAAGCATTTTGATTTTGACAGAACCACATACTCCGATGGACTACGGTTTTCCAGCCACAGATTCAAGTATTTCTTTATTCACCGGATCAAAGAATCTCTGCATGCAGCCTCCTTTGAATGACTGGGTATGATGGGATAACATGATTTTGGTAATTAATTGATCTTTAAATATTCATGGTAAATAGGCCCAATGGCCTGTGATGGGATGTTAGATGGGTGGGATCTGAGTTACTACAGAAAATTCTTTCCTGGGTATCTGGCTGGTGAATATTGCCCATATGCTCAGGGTTTAGCTGATTGCCGTATTTGGGGTCGGGAAGGCATTTTCCTCCAGGGCAGATTGGAAGAGGCCCTGGAGGTTTTTCACCTTCCTCTTTAGTATGGGGCACAGGTCACTTGCTGGAGGATTCTCTGCTCCTTGAAGTCTTTAAACCACGATTTGAGGACTTCAATAGCTCAGACATAGGTGAGAGGTTTTTCGCAGGAGTGGGTGGGTGAGATTCTGTGGCCTGCGTTGTGCAGGAGGTCGGACGAGATGATCATAATGGTCCCATCTGACCTTAGTATCTATGACTGCTAATAGGAGCCCTGTCTTCTCCTGAAACTCACTTCAGAGCACGTGCTGTCCTGTAGCCCACAGGGCTCAGCACAAATGCAGAAGGTCTGGGATGTGCCCACTATGGAGAATCTTTACCATGGCCAGGAGAGAAACCCTTGCTAAATATTCCACTGCTTGCCAACCCACCTTCAGTAATTCAGAAGAACAAGCTGGGAAAAAGCCATCTCAGAGAACCCTTTGAATGTGATGTATTAACAAAATCATTTCTACATCTGGGATTCCATTGTTTTATTTATCATTTTAATGTAATCCCATTTTATGTGACACCCACAATGAAATTAACTTTTTTTAAAAAGAGAGAGAACTTCTGGCAGCTGCTTAGAGAAGTGATTAAAGTTTAAAAGGCAATTAGCCAGTAGAAGAAACAAAATAAAGTCATTATTTACAGTGACTACATTTTATAATTAAGCCTGAAATTAATTTTGTTAATGATTTTGATATTTATGAACCTTACCAATGCAATAAAGCTTCCATTTTTTAAAAAAAGAAAGACCCACTCTGAGAGTTGTGCAGAAATTAATATTGAGTGGGCAAATCTGGACTCATCCCTGGCAACAGCTCTTCTCCAAAAAAATAAGTTTCCCTTCCTCCTGTGGAGAAAACATCAAACATCTTTGCAGCTCAGTCAGATATTTCCCCAAACTCGTGGGCCTGGCGGCATCATCTCCGCTCATGACTCCTTGGGCAAAACTTCCATTGACTTTAGTGGAGATAGGATTTTGCCCCTGATGCTCACAGAAAGGAGGAACCCTTTTCAGGACTTGCCGAGTATCATTTAACACTCCTGGAACACAGCCCACCAGCTCATTCCAGACCAGGTGGTCAGGAAAGTATTGTTCATAGGCCTGCAACTTTGCAAATCAGGGGCCTTGAGGGAAGGAGTTATAAGACAAGGTAATTGCATGAAGTTGCCAGAAGATCCTGGGTCAGACCCTGATCTCAGACTCGCGGAAGCTATAACTCAAGGGAGCGTGCCACACACCCAAGAGAAGCAGCAGCTTGATTGACAGGCTGTCAGATACAGGGTCTCTGAGTCAGATAACACTGAGAGAAACCGCTCCACGCTCCTGTCATAAGAAGAGCGTACACCTCGGGTGGAGGACTGACCAACTCTGACTTTAATGTAACACCCTGATGCCAACCTCGAGATCAAAAAGCAAGAGTCAGACCCCCCTGAAATCCTGCATCAGACCCCCCCCCATCATGATTGCTCCCCACCTGAACACAAAATCAGGGTTTTTTTTTACAAGTTTACGTGGTGGTTTTTGGCCTGTCTTTTGAAGCTTGCGCTCCCCCTGCCCAGCCCCAGTGTGAGGGTGGCTATCAGTGCTGCTGATGCTCCCCCATGTACTGGGCAGGGGGATTTGACAGGAGCCTTCCCCGCCCACATCTGCCAAGCCCCTGTCTAGCAATTAATCCGGTCCCCAACCTCCAAACCAATCCTGACTCCCCAGCCCGCCTCTGCCCCTCCTGGGGCTCCTCAGACCCCTCTCCCCAAAGGGGCTGCAGCAGGGTCCCAATAGTGCACAAGCCATTCCAGGCTGTTTGTGTCTTGGTCAACATCCCGCCACTGGATCATGGGAGACCTTTCTCTGCCAAACTGAAAAGCCCATTATCAAATATGTGCTCCCCACGTAGGCACTTACAGACTGTCATCAAGCACCCCTGAACCTTCTCTTTGCTAAGCTAAACAGACGGAGCTCCTTGGGCAGGTTTTCTAATCCTTTAACCATTCCAACTTATCAACATCCTTCTTGAACTGTGGACATCAGCACTGCACACAGCATTCCGGCAGCAGTCACACCCGTGCCAAATACAGGGGAAAAGCAACCTCTCTACTTGAGATTCCCTTGTTTGTGCATACCAAGTTCCTGTCCCTGCTCCAATGATATTTATTTATACACAGTGGAATAACTTCAGGAGGAGAGATCTGCCCTAGAATATCCCACTAGCTAGGACACTCTTCCACAGTGTGGGAGACCCTAGCTTAAAGCCCTTCTCCACATCAGGCAGAAGTTTAACTGCCACGCAAAAAGTGAGCACCCAAGCCACTGGGCTGAAGGCTATAAGACAGCCCACTGCTACCACCATTACCTCCTCCCTGGGATGGTTTGTGACTAATACCTAAATTCTGCCCCAGGCCCCAAAAAAGAAAAATTGGCCAAAAGTATTCAGTGAATTTGTGTCAATTTCGCAAATAGTTTTAGTTTGACTGAAATTGCATTTTTCAGTGAATAAACTATCCGCCCAAAGAATTCACCCCGTTACCTACTGGTCCTGTAACAGGACTGATGGTTGTAGGGCACTTGGCATGTCTCCACGGTCACACCATCATCATGGGTCCGGTGTTCATGCCGGAGGAGATGATCTCCCCTGGCATCCCAGTCAATTCCTCCAGTCCTGCTTTGTGAACATCGGTGGCCTGGGGTCAGAAAGGGCCTGGCTGTAATCACAGTACAGGTCCCTTTTACTCCTTTGGACTTTGGAATCTCAGTCCATTCTTCGGTGTGCTCTCTGGGGCAGGGCTGTCTTTGGGTTGTTTGGTTAGGCAGTGGGGCCCCAATTCTTGTTTGGGACCCCCCTAGGCCCTGCTGCAATCGCAATAACCACACAGACGGACAGCCTGTATTTTCCATTTGAGTAACTAGACTTTAGTGGGTCCGATTCCCCTCTGATGTAAACTGTTGCGCTTGTTACACACATGCATCAGTATAACTCACGGGGGACTTTGCCCACTGCCTCTTGAAATGTGATCCAGTGTCAGCATAGCAATCCTTTCCTGTGGCAGCAAAATGGCCCCTTTTCCTCTGTTCCTGAGCACCTGAACATCGTGACCATATCTGTCGTGAAAACTCCCTGTGAGGTGGAGCTGTGCTGTTATGCCCTGTGGACCAGTCGAGAGCTGAGGTGAAGTGATGGTCACACAGAGAACAAGGAGTGAAACCCAGGGGTCTGGTTAACACCCTACCTCGTGGACCATCCTTCTCGTCCCATTGCTCCAAGGAGTGACTTGTCTTTGCTACTGTGTCTTTCCAGCGTAAGGCATTAAGGGACATGCAAATGTAGCTTTTTAGCACATCCTTCAAGCAGAAGTCTCTTGCTGACAACAATTTAAGGATAAGAACTGCAGACAGTGTTACAGAGGGCGTGAGAGTCTGCTTTTCCCTGTGCCTAAACAGCCCCTGTCCACATGGAGACAACCTGTCCGAAAATGCCATGCTGCAGGAAACAAAACCCTCTCGGGACAATTGAGTTTATGCCTCTCTTTTCCAAGAAGAGATTACATGGCGGGAGAGCAGCTCAGAGCGAATTAACATTACAGAAGTAATAAAGCAAGTTTAAACCTGTTCCTGTTCATCTGGCAAGTGCTTTCAGGCTAATAATGGAAAGGGCAGCAATATTATGGCCTTTTCCATTGTTCTGTGAAACTGCACGTCATTAAATTGCAACCTTTCTACGAGCCTAAATAATAAACTACAGTCAGTAGCAATATAACAGCACTTCAATATTTTATAGTAGGTAGGACTGCCTGCTATCTATAATTACTGCCAGTTCTTTGACTAGAGGGAAATGCCTTAATTTTTTTACTGTTTCATGCGTGGAAAAACAATCAAGTTTCTCCTTTATTGGTAATTGCATCGACTGGCTCTAGCTGGGTGCACTTTTCCAAATTATAACCCAGCCAGGCCAATGGCGGGTCAGAGTAAAACCCTTTCACAGCTAACTGCTTTTCCTTGCCATGGCCTAATGGCGCGGAGATAAGAATCTTCCCTAAGCCACAATTATGGTCTGGACCCCTCATTCCGCATTCATAGACCTTAAATCTTGATTAAGTTTTGGCTGCGTCCACTGGAAAGTAATAAGGCTTAGAGCGCTGCATTGCACTGTGTGTGCTTCCTGCATTGCTGGGCAGCGTGCCACAGGATGGGGGCTGCCAGCTGGCTGCTGGGGGCAGGAGCAAAGATGCCTCCTGCTGCAGCTCTGGGTCCCCTTCCCTCCATCCTGCTCAGGAGTTAGATTCCAGCTGAGGGAGGGGAGAGGGCCGCTCTGTTGGGTCCTGTATTCATGGCATGTTTGGGGACAGGCTGGCATGAATGTTTAGTAGAGGGGAAGGCCGGTATCAGTTGCAGGGGGGTGGGATTAATTGTTTGGAAGGGCTGCATTAATCAGAGGCTGCATTCATTGTATGGGGGAATTCATGAGTTGAGTCTGGGAGCCCCCTGAGCAAGATCCACTCCTCCTTCTTAACCACACTGTCCCTTCAGCACCACAAGAAGCCTGGGAAAGGACTCACTCCCTGGCAAGATTCGCCACCCCGAACCTCCACGACTAGGCCCCAAATGGCTGTAAAGCGGGACACCAGTGCTTGGCTGGTGCATGCCAGCTTACAGTGGTACAGAGGGCATGACACCTGTTTGTTAGGGGGTAAATCCAAGAAACCACTTGTAACAGGCCACCCTCCTCCCTCCCCTCACCCACCAGTTCACCCATTGCAAATGGCAACACCAGTTGGTACTAAAAAAGAGGGATAATGTGTCCCTTACGGCGCGATGCCCGTGGAAAGCCTGGTGCTCCACCTTTGGCCGTGTGTTACTCAGGGTGCTGGCATGTGGCACACACAGGAACAGGCTGAGGGATGAGCGACGGGAAACTCCAAAGCAATGAAAAGAAACACTTTTCTACACCAGGTGTAACAAACCCTGGGACTTGTTGACCCAGGAGGTCACTGAGGCCAAGAACTTAAGATTCAGAAAGGGATTGGCCAGTTACATGGATGTCAGGAACAGCCAGAGTTGTTATGCTGTAGGGTAATTCCATGTTCCTAGGTACGCTGAAGAGTGTAACCTATGACCGATGAAGTCTTTGAGTTGAGGCAAAGGAGAGGGAGGCATTGACCTAATGTTCTTGTGTGGATAAGTGTCTCTGAATTTGTGTTTAGGGTTCCCACCCTTCAGTCAGCTCCATGTGGACTGAGTCCCATGCCCACAGAGAGTCCCACAAACTCCCAGCTTCCGCACTGAGTGCAAGGTGTACATCTCCCACCTGCCTCCCTTTGGCCTATCATCTGTGTTTGCCCTGTGCGGAGCACATCTCCCTTCTGAACAATGCACAGGAGATGGCTGTGAGCTGCTAAATGCATGTCCATTTGCTCCTAGTCCAGCTTCAGACTAATACAGTGGTCTCGTGTGAGCAGCCAGCTGCTCGCTGTGTCCTGCTTCCCCACGGCTGCTGCTGGGACTGGGTTTTATAGCACTGGTTGGGCTCAAGCATGGGTTGCAGGGCCAAGCAGTTGGGAAGTTTTCCTCACGGTGGCTTTTATTCCCAACTATTCTGCCTGCGGCCACAGTTTCAAGCAGGCACAGCTCCCTACTTTCACTGCTGAAACCCCCTTTTTCTACTTGGAAGCCACGACACCCCCAGTTCAATGCAACTTCTGCTCTCTGCACGTACCACTCTGGATGTGATTTTGCAGCTTCAGGGGAAGATTCTCAAAGGCACAAAGGCCATGTGGTACCTCAACTCCTGTTAATGGCCCTAGGTGCCCTTTGACCTTTGAGAATCTCCCCTTTAAGCCCTCCAGTTGCCCCCCCCAAATCCACGGGCAGTCCATGAGCCCCAAAGACAAGCCCTCCTCCTCCTCACTCTGGATTGGATTAGATCATGGCTCAGACTGTATCGTACCCATGCCACAAGCTGCAGGTGAAATTAGGGCCTGCACCTAGAGATGACAATGGGAGTGTGACCCCGGCTGAAGTGAGCAATGTGCTCAATATCTTAGCTCCGTTTGTCTTCTGCGCCAGACCCCACCTGCTGTTCCTCTCTTTATTCCTTGCCCAGCCCCTGTCAGCGGCACTACACAAAGAAGAGTTTGATTTCAAAGCAGGCATCACAGGCTTGACGGAGGGAACTGATCGTTCCCTTCCACTCGACACTGGTGAGGCCTCATCTGGAGTACGGTGTCCAGTTTTGGGCTTCCCATAACAGAAAGGATGTGGACAAATTGGAAAACGTCCATCAGAGGGCAACAAAAATGATCAGGGGGCTGGAACACATGACTTATGAGGAGAGGCTGAGGGAACTGGGGTTATTTAGTCTGCAGAAGAGAAGAGTCGGGGGGGATTTGATAGCAGCCTTCAACTACCTAAAGGGGGGCTCCAAAGAGGATGGATCTAGACTGTCCTCAATGGTAGCAGATGACAGAACGAGGAGTAATGGTCTCAAGTTGCAGTGGGGGAGGTTTAGGTTGGATGTTAGGAAAAACTTTTTCACTAGGAGGGTGGTGAAGCACTGGAATGCGTTACCTAGGGAGGTGGTGGAATCTCCTTCCTTAGAGGTTTTTAAGATCAGGCTTGACAAAGCCCTGGCTGGGATGATTTAATTGGGGATTGGTCCTGCTCTGGGCAGGGGGTTGGACTAGATGACCTCCTGAGGTCCCTTCCAACCCTGATATTCTATGATTCTATGTGTACTTCAGCAAGTGAAACTCCAGTGTGCGGTTTGGGGTTTGGACTAGTGGCCTGAGCCCAGCAAAGAAAGTCTTCCAAGAGCGTGAAAGGCCTAGATGCAAAAAAAGGAGGGAGGGGGAAGAGAACATTTACTGGAGAAAAAAAACAGCTGTCAGAATCATTGCTGCAGAATGACCATGCCAGATTTGAGCAAGGTGACTGCCAGTAGCTGAATTCATAGCCTCTGGCTAAGCATTCGGCAACAGTGCATGCTGGGAAAATGATGACTGGTTGGGTGCTGTAACTCAGAGTCATTAATGCTAGAATAAATTCAAGTGACCTTCCAAAAAGTGATCAAAGCTCTTAATCCAGAATGACTCAACAGAATTCAGCGTGTAACCCAGCATGATGAACTAGCAGATTGAGTCAGGGCTTCTCTACACGGTGTGTTAGCCTGCACTAGAGGGGTGTAAATTCCAGTGTGCCCTTGTGTGTCACCCACTACCTGGTGCACACTCAAAGTTCACTAATGTGCATTATTAACACAGAACCGCTTCTAACAGTATTACATTAACTCACAGCTAGAGAACTTTTAGCGCATGCCAGCAGGGTCCACATGGACCAGTTAGTGTGCGACACGCTAGTATTTATACCCTCGATTGTGTAGACAAGCCCTTAATAACCATAGCCAGGGAAACCAGAGTCTACACACTGCCATGTTGTTTTGGAGTTGATTCTAATCCTAGCTTTGTCAGCCTGCTACAGATCAAGTGTTATGTACCTGTCGACTTCTTTTCCTGAACAGCGAGGTTGTAACTGACAATTCCTCCCCTGGAATATTTTCCATCGTTGTAAAATGAAAGGTGTGCTGTTCCTGCTGCGTTAAATAAACCCATTGTCTCTCTGCCAGCCCTTAGCTCCATCTTGTGCTTTTACTAACAACTGAAGGCTTGATTGGAACTGAAACTTGTAATTTTATAAACTCCTACACAGCCATAACACACACACACACGCACGCTGTAGCTGATTTATGCAAAATCACCAACTGTCTAAAAGGGAATAGGCAAAACAAAGGCTAGCTATGGGAGCTAGGAAGTTTTAAATGTGCTGGTTCCGCAATGGAAGCAGGAGTGTCATGTGGTTTGGCCTGTATCCCAACCCATTGTTTGTATCCAGATAGGCTAGTTAAGACCCCCACTAAAATAGCATATTCCTATGAAAAATATTATGAAAGTGGTGTTAAGTTTGCTGCCACACAGCAGTGCCTTCTGCTCCCTATATCCAGAACATGGAACTTAAAACCCCTAAATTCAAGGGCTGGAAAAGTAGAAATGCTCAGTTAACTTCCCTGCACACCTCCTTTACAAGAACTTTAGTGTTACAACAAAAAATATCAATTTTTTGTCAAAAAACTGAACTCCCACAAACCAAAATATTTTGATTGGGAAATGCTGCTACAGTGCCTCATGGGAGTTGTTGCTTGGTTGCCTCCTGTCCCCACTCTCCCCTACGGGCCAAGCTGTCCAGCCAGACTACATCTCCCATGATGCACCAAGGCCAGAGACTCCCATAATGCACTGCCTCCCTCACCCAGGGGGAAGACCCCCTTGCATTATGGGAGATGTTGATTTACCAAAGAGCCCAGACTATAGATGAAAATGGGAACGAGGGACCTGGCAGCAGTCCCGTAGTGAAACACAGGCAGTCCTCGGACTTACGACATGATTGGTTCCTGAAAATTGTGTCGTAAGTCAAAACATTGTAACTCGGAACCGCAATCCACTCCATTGCGGGACCGAGCGTCGTAAAGTCGAAACTAATGGTCGTAAGTCGAATCAGGGTGTCAATTCAGAAACGTCATGAGTCAAACATCGTAAAGTCAGGGACTGCCTGTATTTCACTTTTGGGCTGAAATATTTTGCTTTCAGATAAGATTTTTCAGACCAGCTGTAGAGTTACGGTGACACTTCCCACACAATACAGCCAGCCCATCTCAACTCTCCCCCGAGTGGAAGCCATGAGGAACTTGCAGAGTCAGAGGACCAAACCAGAGCTCCATTACAAACACTGTCATTTTATATGCATCCAACACACCTCCTGACTGGTGCAAGGTGACACCAGATTCCTCAAGTCTCATCACACACAGCTATCCAATCCCTGCATGCTGCTTTGGCCCTGGGGGGGCTCACTCCTTTAAATGTTGCCAGACCACTGGTATGGATTTAACCGGGGGCAGGCTGAGATACAGAATGCAAGTCGCTGACGTAGCTGCTTAGCAAAAGAAAGCATTTAGATGTCTGCTGCCTGGTATCTCTGTCCGCTGGGCTTTACAAGGTGGTAGATCCTAGTTCACATTCCTTCTCCCTCTCAGGTGGGAGGGGGACATGAACCGAGGGGTCTCCCCCCTCCCTGCTGAGTACCCTGACTACTGGGCTACACATTATGAGGTGCCCGTGGCTGGTGGGGAAAATGACAGGGGCTCCTAACTCCAAGGAGGGTTCCCAGTTGTGAACTGCAAGCACAGCTAAGCTGCTCCCAGCAGCCTGGACGGAGGTGCTCGGCTCCGAGACAGGCCCAGGGCTTAGCACACACCTCCGCGGCTCCTTGCCTAGCGTGCTGGCTTTGTGGGTTGCCGTCTAAGGGGCCTCTCTCCCCATTCATTGTATAGGGAGCCCGGGCACCTGACTGAGGTTATGGGAATCCCAGTGTGTTCCTGTGATTTTCTAGCCGATTTTTAGCGGCTGTGATGCTCACCTAAATCCCATCCAGGCCTCAGCCTCTCTGTGCCCGAGTTCCTATCTGAAGAATGGGGAGAAGAGCATTGCCCTACCTCACAAGGGCACAGTAAGGAAAGAGCATTACAGGCTGTGAAGTGCTCAGGTTGGATGGTGGTCGGGGGCCAGAAAAGCTTCTGAGACACACACATAGTTAGACTTTCTGAAGGTCTGTAGAACTTGTAGCCTGTCTCCAAACCTCCTAGCTCTGGCTGACAGATAACAGTGAAGGCTCTTCAGGTGGAGGGTTTGGAGAGGGTGGTCTGCATGTTACGTCCACCATCCTGAAGTTCTCTCAGGATTCTGTAGATGGTTACGCTCTTCCATGACTCAGTGTTAATGCACCTTGGTTGGCTAGCCAGGAACGCTAGAGGGAGGTTGATTGGTTCAGAGAAAGCAATGGAGCTGTGAGAAGCACACCTGATAACTGAGAATGAGCAGTCAGCTGCAGACCGGGATGGACTGTAAAGAGATGGAATTTGTTCTAGGCATAGCTGGAGGGGTGGGAGGTGGGTGCTGAAAGGAGGGGAGGTTGGTGTGGTGGATGGTGCTCATGTTTTTACCACTGACACATTGGTACAACATTTAAAAATTAGAACTGGGTCATAAAAATGCAGACAAATCTCGGACACTTTTCATCAAAATTTTGAGGTTTTTTTAAAAAACGTCCACTTGGCTGCAAAAATGTCATGAAAAATTTTCATCAGAATCTAAAAATGTCAAGTGCTAATAAAAACAAGCAAACCTCACTTTGCCTCTGGCCGCTGTGCTGCATTGTGTCCTGCTCCCTGGTGCCTGCAGTGGTAACTGACCGATGGTTTGGCCAATGCTGGCCTCTTGCTGACACAATTCCAGTTGTCCCTTCTGCCCACTGTCTCATGAACAAGTGTATACAGTGCACATTAATCACAATACTCATCAAGTTCTCTGGTAGAAGAAATGGATGATACCCCATTGAAATCAATAGAGCTGAACCCATTTTCATCAGCAGGGAATCTCTCTCTTTTTCTCTCAAACTAATGGTAAGAAAATTCAAGAATTCTTCTGAATTAGGAAGCCAGAATTTTCTTTATATGAGTGTAAAAAAAAAAAAAAAAAGGAGGGGGGCTAAAAAAAAGTTTTGAGCCAATTTTTTCTTTAACATTTTCACTTGCTACAGAAAGCAGTTTTGTACGAATGTGAAGATTAATTAGGATGCAGAATGCAAGATCTTGTTTATGTGAACATATTTGTTGAAAGTTTATAAAGGCTGAATATTGCAGTAATTGACGCGTGCTCGTATTTTAATTTCTCATGAATGCCATCTGGCCTGGTACAGTTGCTCTGTTACTGCACTGTTATTTCACACCATAAGTGGTTTATTACTTTATGCTTTCTCTTCTGCAGCCATAAAAATCAGGGAAGGTAAGAATGTACTCTGAGGAATTCTACACCTTCTCAAACCAGTCCATACATACTGGAACTAAGGGAACATCTCTGCATTAATAGATAGATGGACACAGTCTGCTAGTTTTGTCTCTTTGTTTTTTTTAAGAGCTATTCTAATGTTATTCAGTGAGTATTAGATCTGGGCAGAAAATGGGGGGGAAATTTGCAACTGAGCCTGGACTCAGTTTCCAAAAATGTATTTCTTTCTTTCCACCATCAAAATCTTGAAATTTGAATTTTTTTAACCTGCTCTGTAGCTGTTTGAAAAATAAATAGGGTACTTTTTCAAGAAAATGTTAAAGAAAGAAAGAAAAAGTCTTTCTTTCTTTCTTTCTTGCTAAAATATGGAAAATTTCAGCCATCTCTACAGAATGTAGAGGTCAGGTTTTAAGGTCAGACTTGACAAAGCCCTGGCTGGGATGATTTAACTGGGAATTGGTCCTGCTTTGAGCAGGGGGTTGGACTAGATGACCCTCTGGGGTCCCTTCCAACCCTGATATTCTATGATTCTATGATTCTAATGTGTTGTTCAGTGATGGCCACCATCTTTCATCAGATAATTTATTTACACACTTCTTTTCCCTGCTCTTTGGCCAGCCCTAGAGTGTAAAACAAAATAGTCTGTGTAAAACATGTCTATGAAATTCATTGAAAATATCCAACAAGCTCCAGTGTTACTAATCTCTGGTTCTTCTCTCACTTACATAAATCAGGAGAGTGCCCATTAGTTGAAGTTAACAGCTACCCTGGTGTTAGAAGAACCCCAGTCAGAGAGGAAGACACTACCGTCTATCTCAGGGCCTCCGCCTCTTCTCACATACAGTGGACTCTCCTCAGGTGCTACATAATGGAAGTTACTGAGTCTTAAATGGAGGTGACCATCCCCTCTGTGCTACACTCTTAAGCAGACCTCTTTTTTCTAGTCCTTTTTCTTGTTGTTCACAACCATTGTCCTATGGTCTTCTTAGAAGCACACTGAAAAATCAACTGTAATCCTACTGTTAACGTCCTTCCCTCCACCTGTGTCCTTCTTTGGCAGTGTTCATCGAACCCCCTTTTGTACTGTCCTTTCCCTCTGGTGGACATTAGCTCATATTTTTGCTACATCCTCCTTATGGCTAGTGCTTTTAGAAACCCTGTTATTTATGATTTCAGAAGCTATTACAAAAATAACAGTATGCAAGACAAGATCCATATCATTGCAACTCACTTACCTCATAACCATTATGTACATTGAATCTTATCACCAATATTAAAGGCCACTAACCATTTTGGCAAAAGGATTCACAGAGGAGATTAAACCAGTTTATTAATCACTAGTCAAATGTTAAACCTGAGCATTCTAACAGGAGGCTCATCTGCATATATATAATCTGTATGCATATTGCTGTAAGGGCCCAGGACTTGAACCCAGGCCTGGGAGTCTCCAGAGAGCTGCTACATCCCCACCTCCACCCAATGTCTGCTGAAAGCCAGTGGGACTCCAGCCTCAGCCAAGGCACCACCCACGGGAGCCCTGACTGGAGGATCGCCTGGCTCCACTGATTGATCCAACCATGCTATTTAAGCCAGGAGGTAACCCTGTTCCTGGCTCCTGCCTTACCCCTGCCTTTGCTCCGGTTCCCACTGTGCTCCTGCTCTGTGCTTGATCCTTGCCTCTCCTCCAGCTCCCGCCCTTCCCCCTCACCTCCAATCCTCAGTTCCCAGTCCTGGCTCTGACGCCAGCCTCTGGCTTGCTGGTTCTGGCATTTGGTATCTGACCTCGGCTCTGACCCTCAGTTTCGATTCCTGGTTCTGACTCTGGCTTGACCCCTGGCTCTGGTAACTGGCAACTGACTCTAGTGCTGATCCTTGGCTTTGTTCCCTGACCTGGATGTCTGCTCCACCCACTAGGCCTGACTCCTGCTGTGACTACTAGGCCAGACTGCCTACATCCTGGTCCATAACAGCTGCATGCATATCATGATATGTTGTGATGGGGTGTACCTGGCTTTTGCAGGTCCCTGCAGGAGGCCCTGTGGTCCTACTGCACCCTGCCCCAGGAAGCACCTAATTGGAGCCCAGCAAGGGGAAGTTGCTGGCTGAGAGCAGAGGGGCAAGGGAAAGTGCTTCTCTCTGTCCAAAGGAGCTTGAGGGAGAGCCAGAGTTGGTCTCTGACTGTATTTTGCTTAGCTGGGTTTGCAGGGGGGAGAGGACCTAAGAACCTTAACCCTGAGATAAGGGTGAAGCTAAAAGGGGCGAGGTAGGAAAAGGCCCAGGGAAGAAGCAGCAAGGAATTGAAATCAAACCGTGCGTAGCTGCTAGTTATAGGATCCCTGGGGTGAAACCCGGAGTAGTGGTTCCCCTCCCAGCCACAGGTAAAGGGACATGAACCCCAAGAATGGGACAGGACTGATTTGAAAGCCTGAAAAAGGGGCCAAATGTAAAGCCCCTGGTGAGGACAATGGGGCTGTTCATTTATTGTACTCTCTACTGCCCTGGTAAAGGTCAGTTTGGACTCTGTGACTTGGCCAGAGGGTTAAGCAACTGAAGACCTGCCAAGGTCAGCTGGCAGCCTTCATGGAATGCCAGGGTGAGAAAAGGACTGCAGTAAAACACGCAGTTTCTAGGAGATGCTAAAGAGGTGAGTGCCCCTGTCACATATGAATAGATGTGAGTGCCCCGTCACATATGTACACACACACACACTCTTGCAGGACATCAAAACTACAAAATAGTTTAAAATCTATTATTTATCTTAAGCAATTACAGAAAGAGAGCATCTTGACTAATTTTGGAGAGATCAGAAACTCCTTACAGCCATCATTGAAGGTCATCTGCCTCATCAAAGAATAAGTGTCTATAGACACTTAATTGTCTATAGACAGGTGTAGTTTTTGCAGGATACAGAATTGAGGCGGAAAAACCTAAAGCAGTAAACTCCTGACCAGCACTGCTTAGAACAGACTGTTCCACCAAAATGTTTTTCAACAGAAAAAGCAATTTCTGCAAAACCAAAATTTTCCTTGGGAAAAATTCAATTTTGCCAAGAAATTGATTCTCGTCTGAGTGAGTCTCATTCGTTGGACTACATCGTCCATGATGCACTGTAGTCTTCCCTCTGGTTCAACTGATGTGGTGCATCATGGGAGTCATGTGACCACAATGCATTTGGGATGAAAATAAATTTTGAAATACCAGAATTTCCTGTGGAAGAGAAATTCTCATTTTTGACCAGCTCTGGTTGTAATTTCTTTCTTTCTTGCCTGTGAGTCCTTAGAAAGCTCAATAAAGATATTGTGATAATAGACACTAGTCGATTTTTCTCCCATAACTGATGAGTAATCATTTCCCTACCTGACACAGAGGCAGAAACTACAATTACAGTAGAAGAAAAACATGCTGTGAGAGATTTAGACAGCAGTGAAGTTTTATTTGCTATCCTGATTACCTTGACTACTTGGAGACCTATGTCCAAAGCAGCTCTAGAATTAATAAAAGCAGATCTTAAATCAGAAATGTCTTCCCCCTCCGGATACTTCCAGAATCTCAATATCCTGATATTCCTTCCATTAGGAGAGCTCAATTTTGTAATTTACTAATCTTGGGCTTTTGACAAATTGCTTAGTTGGGGTGAGATTATTATTTGCCCTCTTGACATTGGGCTGTTCTGGGGGCAGGACAGACCCAGAGCATAACTGAGATAGCCCAGCGAGCCTGTCTTACCCAGTGCAGCCTCCCCAGGGTCTCTGATAGGCTGCAGCCATGCCAAGGATTTCCACAGCATTGCATGCTCCTGCCACCCTGTTCCCAGCATGCCGTCTCCCACTGCTGCTCTGCCCCTTGCATGTCCCATTGGCTGGAGACTGCCAGGCAGTTCTCAGAAAGCAGCCTTATGGGTGTCTTCTGCATCGGGGAAATTCTCCCCGACTGGATCTGGAGCTTCTAGGGCCCCTCTACACTACTCCTAGAACAAAGGGGCTGGAGATGGGTGTGGGGCTCACCTCTGCTCTGGATACAGTTCTATTTGTCTTTCTTATCTTTTTAGATAATAAGATCTTTATGCCAAGGACAATCTTTTATTCTGTCTGTACAGCGCCCGGCACAATGTTGTCCTGATGTTGTTTGGGGATTCCAGCACTATTGCAATATAAATATCAATATAAAATCTGCCTTGCATTTCTCTCCGGCATTACATCACCCCTAGATTATTTGAATCTCCCATTTCAATGCAAAGAGCACCTTGGTTACCTATCTTCCTTGCTGGGCAAATGATTTCTAAATAGAGTGGAAGTGGGTTTTTTGCCAATCATTGTTCAATAAATATTAGAATGGACACTGTTAGGAAGTCACGATTCGTTTGATCCATAGTGAAGAGACGTTTTCATAGAGAGTCAAGAGGTTTAAAGTGTTTGCAGAACCATTTGCAGCAGCACGTGAAGAAACCGAGATCAAAGTTCAGCTAGAATCGTTTGACTTGTAGCGTTTTCAGCAACAGTTTATATAAAACTTATTGAACTTCTGTGGTGATTTTTCTACTCTTCATACGTGCTCAAGGGCTCTCTGGAGTGGGGGTGGGGTTACAAGTTAGACACTTAAGAGCTTTGCTGAATTGAAGTGCTAATGTTTAACTCTAGTGTTTCATGCAACGATGGATCGTTTGCCACAGTCGCACCCAAGCAGGCCAATAGAGTCAATCTAGCTCTTTGTCCAGGGTATTGTGTGTATGGTCTAGCCACATTATCCCATAACTGTGTTGCTAATTGCAATCTTTTCGGCAAAATGCTTGAACAGCTGATGTGGTGGCCAAGCTTTTTCCTGAATATAGACTTTGAAAAGGAAAGCAGACTGGTCTGGAAAACATGGCTTAGAGTGGAGACTTCGAGACAATCTCTTTAGCTTATCAAAAAGAAGGTCAAGACTGCAGTGTATAAGTACTTCGGTAGGGAGAAAAGGGGCTCGTTAGCCTAATGAAGAAAATATGAACAAGAACCAGTGGCTGGAGGTTAAAACCAGATACATTCAAAGTGGAAATAAGTCTCAGAATTATTTTAACTGTGTGTGTGTGGGAGGGGGGGGGATTAACCACTGGACCATACTACCTAGGAAAGTGGTGGATTCTACACCTCTCGGTGTCTTCAGGGCTAGACCAGCTGCCTTTCTGGACGAGTTGCTTTAGCCAGATGTAAATTAGTGGGCTCAGTACTGGGGTAATGGAAGAGGCTCTCTGGCCTGTGATATGCAGGAGGTCAGACTAGATGATCTAATGGTGCATTTTGTCCTTAAAAGTCTATGAATCTGATGGTTAAAGACCCTGGCCTGAGACACAGGAGATCACTGCTCAGCTCCCAGCTCTCAAGTCACTTTTCTTCATTACTCAGACAGGGGACTAAGGCGCAAAGAGGTTAATACTCCCTGGCCTGTCTTATCTCTTTAGATAGGAAGCTCTTTGGTGGAAGGGACAGTCTGCGTCAGGGTTGAGCCTGAAGACCAGCCGTCTCCAGGCAGATCAATGAGCCCAGCTGTGTTGCGACAGGGAGTGTATACAGCACCTAGCACAACGGGACCCTGACTCGGGGGCGGGGGGGGGGCGGGTTGCTAGGTGCTACAAAACAAAATAACAGCAGCACCTTAATCTTTCCAAGGCCGAAAGCCCTGGCATTGTCACCTTTACAGAAGCTTTATTACTAAAGCTTTAACAGGTGTCATCCCCACGCACACACACCCACCTCCCCCCGGTGTTAAGGCTTAGGAACACCCTCATTTTAAAAAGATTCCCTTGGTGTGGAAAAATTAATAAAAGAAATTAGGGAGAACCCAGCCAAGCCCCTGGCCCCTGGCCGAAGACAGCGGTGGCTACTGTCACCCCATTGCTGGCGTTTCACCGGGCAGGCTGGGTGCTCTGCTGGGAAAAGAGCTCCCCAGGCAGGGCCCTGTTGCGAGTGGCTGCTGTGGGCACGTAGCAGTGTGTGGGTGGAAATGGCAGGCTGCCGAACGGAGAGCGTTGTCTTGCTCCAAGAACAGATTGCTCCCGTTCAGAGAACACCTGCGGGAGTAATGCAGCCGTTGCCGAACCACGAGCTGTAGGAGAGGAGCCTCCATCCCCAGCAAACCAACCGGCCCAGACTGCTGCCCGGATGCAGGGGCAGAACCGACTGATGGGGGTGCTGGGGAAAAAGCTCCTAAAGTGGCCAGTGCCCAGAGCTTAACTGCTTGGGCCCAAAGGCTGAAATAACGTTAAAGCCCCTTGCTCCGGGCTTGCACAGCGGCCGTCATACCAACACCCCATCAAACTCCTACATCCTGGCTAAACAGTGATCAGTACCAGCTGCTTCAGAGGAAGGTGTGAGGACAGGATAACCTGCCCCCAGGCCAAGTTTTCTCCTCACAAAATGCTTGTGGCTGTTTTATAATCCTTGCTTTTGGAATGCTGGATGCTCTCATGGGTCAGAGAAAATAAACGACCAATTGTTATATGACGATTGGTTGATTTAGGAAGTTTTAGCAGTTCTACAAATCCTTGCCATGTAAATATCAGAATCAAAGCAATAAGCATTGCAATGTGAGCTGGTTTTTTGTTTTCAGAAACATTTATGCAGTAATATAATCATCAACATTCTCTAGGGAGCAGGGTGTTTCCATATTACAGGGTGTGTAAACAACCCCCCTTCCCCAGGCATGTTTTGACAGCAGCAAAGGGGTTTTCCATTGCTTGAGAGGCAGGTAGCTAGGACAACTTAGCTGCGTCTACAGTGAGGATGAGGTCCTAACTACAATGCACAGAGCGTGAAATTTTTCACAGCCTTGCGATGTAGCTAGGTCAGCTAAATTCTAGGCATAGACCAGGCTTAAGTATGTATTTAATCTGTCTGTTTTGCTGCATGCTAAATTGCTGGTTTTTCCATTACAACCACCTCCCTTATATTTTGGAACTATTCCTCTAGTTCGAGTCTATTTTTCTTTCCACAGTGATTGGCTAACAGTAGTCTAGCCACCCCTGGCAGATCAGAGATTAATTCTTCAGTCCTTTGAGAGTGACCATTTCTGCTCGGAAGCTCCTGGAGGATTACCAAAGAATCATATGGTAATCAATATGCAACAATTTGCAATATTTGGTTACAACTCACCTTCCAGTAGTCTGGCCACATCAACCATATATGTGTAAAATCTCCAACAATAAATGGCCAGTTGACATCCTGCTATGCTCCTGGTCTGAATGATAGCCTGTGGAACTTATTGCAGTGAGATATTTCTGCGTTGTGTGTAAAATAACTTCCTTTTATTAGTTTTACACGTACTGCAATTTGTGGCACGGCTGTTAAAGTTGCCGGAAGTTTTACAGTGGGATTTTCACGCTAACATAGGATTTATTTACTCAAAAACATTCTCTTCTGACGCAAAAGCCAAATCTGACATGTCCCTGTCTGTCCATGCAAGGGTTGCCCACAGTCTGTCTGTCTTGCAAGGGAATTCTAAAAGAAAAGCACTTATATTTTGGGGGTACTCTGACTGGGGTTGCTGTAGCAGCTAGCTGTCAGTCCCTGACTGGGGAGACCAGTTAAAAAAATAGGGGAGAGGAGGAACTGTGACTTTTTTTGCACATTTTTTCATCTTTTTCCTTCAAAATTTCATCAAAATATAAAAAGGGAAACAAATTTGTGAGCAGCACAAAAGAAAAATTCCCACAAAGAATTTTTCCCCATTTTTTAATAAACGCTTTTTGTTGAAATTTTGGAATTCAAAATATCTCCAGAAAGAAAAGGAGTACTTGTGGCACCTTAGAGACTAACCAATTTATTTGAGCATGAGCTTTCGTGAGCTACAGCTCACTTCATCAGATGTTTACCGTGGAAACTGCAGCAGACTTTATATACACACAGAAATCATGAAACAATACCTCCAGCTAGCTCTGCTGCTGAGGAGATGGTACTTAAAAAGCAGACAGAGGCAGTGTGAACACACACACACACACACTGAGCCATGCGCTCATTCTATATGTTGCAATCCCTCTCTCCTGGGGACAGCATAGCAGGTATGGTGACAAATGTATACCAGCAGTGTGTACATCTGACCACCACAAGCAGCACAGGGCAGCTGGCTTGTGTGACTGGGAATTCACAACCGTCCCAGCACCAGGGTCCTATGTCCATCTCCACACCAGTTGAGCCCTTTGATTCCCAAGTATTTCAGAGCTGTGGCTTCTATCAGAACTCTTTTGCTTTAATTTCAGAAGTCTCTCCTCTTGCCAGTGTGGCCATGTGCTGTCCTCAAATAGCACTCTGGGGGTAGCACTTAATAATGAATTAGAGATGAACTAGCGTAGGTACATAACATGCCTGCGATTCTCTGGGCGTCTTCCTTGATTTGGGATCTTTCCATTGGTACAGACGCCTCCAGCTTCCCTGGGTCTCCTTCGTCACATAGCTCATCTCGTTCAACCCCATCTGATCCTCATCACATTGAGGTTTTTCTTGGTCACACTGCAGAACTCTACACGCTATCTCATGGGGCATTGGAGCATCTTTTTGCTGCAGACCAGCCGAAGACATTGTGACCTTGACTTCCAGATCACGTCAGTGGATGATTCCCAGTATATGCTCTTTCGTTTCTAAGGGCTTCACTCTGCAAACCGAACAATGGGGGCCACAAAAGGGCCAATCTGAGGGTGTGTATTCACTACCGCTACTGCTGTAGCACCATAGTTTAGACACTTCCTACATCAATGGAAGGTTTTTTCCATTGACAAAGTTAATCCACCTCTCTGAGCGGCAGGGGTTGACCTAACTAGAGTGCTCAAGGCATGAAAGTTTTCACAACCGGCGGTGTCATAGCGAGGTCACACCGTGTTTAAGTGTAGACCAGGCCTCAGTCAGATTCCCAGGAGATATGATGGAGGAAGTACAGTCACTTCCTGGGAGCCTTTGGTAGGATCCTCAGAAAAACTGTGACATGCGTCCTAATGTAAGTGAACAGAATAGTGGATTAGCATCTTGCAATGGGCATTTGAAGGTGCAAACCAGAGTAAAATGATTAAATTGTGTGATCTTTCCCTGGGTCTCCTCAGATCTATCTAATAAAAATAGACTTTCAAGGCCTCATCCTGAGTGTTATCAAGTTCTATTGACTATAATGGCTCTGAGGAGGGTCAGTCCATGGTAGAGTCAGCTGCTAAATAACAGTTCAGCCCGGACGTGGGACGTGAGAAATGTTTCTGATATCGACCATTCACCACTGTATCCAAGTGATACGTGACTGGCTGCTGGCCCGGCTGCATCTCTTGGGTATTGCATGAGGGAATTTTCCTTTTAGTCGGGTTCAAAGCCTTTTTCTTATTGATCATCCTCCTACTTTTCAAATTGCATTTACTTAATTATACATCAGCCTTTGATAATTAGATACATGCTTTGTCAGCAGCAGAAAGAGACAATGGATTAAAATTCTGGTCAAATAGACTCAATAACTAGTGCACATTGAAATTAGTGTAATCATAAAATTAGCATGAGAATTGATGCTTTGAACAAAACCCTGCATAATGTACACTGGGACTTCAGATTGAAAGGAATCAGTTTTTTACACCATATATTAGACAGTTGGTAAGCCATCTTCAGACATGCTTCTTCTGTAGCTTAAGGTTGGAAATCAAAGAGAATGAAAAATGTCTTAAAAATTAATATAATGGAGAACGGAGTAGATGTGAATCCAACTTCTGCAGTGCCAAGGGCTGAAATAAAACAGCTCAACTCAAGGATTTGTAGGAAAAATGTAAAGCGCTTCCACTTCTTCTATGGTTTCCAGTTAATGCATGAAAAAAGTCTTGATTCTCACCTAACTAATACCCTAAAAATGTCAGTAGATCATTTCCATAGCACCAAGGTGGGAGTTACTTTCTCTATAGTACAGTAACAATAAGGGACATGACTAAAAAGGGCAGGGTAACCTAGTGGATAGAGCACTAGACTGGCCTGGCCTGCTAGATGACCTTTGTCAAGTCATGTCACTGTTTGGTGCCTCAGTTTCCCCACCTATAAAATGGGGAGACTGACCTACTTTATAAAGTGCTTTGAGAGCTACTGATGAAAAGCATCCCATAAGAGCTACGACTACTACAAATTCGCGCTCCCATTAGAGAGGAAGGATAGCCTTCTCATTAAGGTGTTGGCCTGGGACTCGAGCTCTGAGTTCAGTCCCCAGCTCCCCAGCAGATGGAGGCAAATGACTTAACCTTTGTCTCTTGGTTCCTCCTCTGAGCAATGGGAATAAAAATAATTCCTTTGCCCATCTGGTCTCTTTAGTCTTTGGGGCAGGGACTGTCTCATATGATGCATATGTGCAGCACCTGGCACAGTGGTTCTCAGCCAGGGGTATGTGTACCCCCGGGAGGATGCAGAGGTCTTCTGGGGGTACATCAATTCATCTAGCTATTTGCCTGGTTTTACAACCGTCTACATGCAAAGCACCAGCCAAGTCAGTACAAACTAACATTTCACGCAGACAGTGACTTGTTTGTACTGCTCTAGATACACCATCAGTGTTTCTCCACCTGGGGTCACGATTTATTTTATAATTATATGGTAAAAATGAGACAGTGAGCCGTTTTTCAGTGTGGTGTGACACTTTTGCATATTTTTATGCCTGATTTTGTAAGCAAGTAGTTTTAAAGTGAGGTGAAACTTGGGGGTAGGCAAGACAAATCAGCTGACTGAAAGGGGTACAGTCGTCTGGGAAGGCCGAAAACCAGCACACTGGGACACTGGTCTCCGTTTGGGCTTCTAGTTGTTGCTGTAATATTATTACTAATCGTTTGTACTGTCGTCATCTCAGACTGGCTATTGCAGAACACGATTAGCAGCTTGTAGTTAGTGGCAGCCCAACAGCTAGGCTGGGAAGGGTTGATGAAAGCTGATTGCAGAGCTGTGTGGGAGCAGTCCTGAATTTCCCTGGGCTGGTCCTGCTCCCTGTTCTCAGCATCTCATTCTGGGGGTTATTAAATCCCCCCTTTCCTCCTGCAACGTGGAACAGGGCTCTGCTTCGTAGGCAGCCCTGGCACGGTGCTCCTCTGAAAGGCATCAGCAACCCTGCTGCATGTGCTCCTGGCTCAGCAGGCATTTGTCATCCTCTTACCCTCCCAGAAAGAAAAGGAGTACTTGTGGCACCTTAGAGACTAACCAATTTATTTGAGCATGAGCTTTCGTGAGCTGTCAGGGTGCCAATGCCTGAGATGATGGGGTGCCCAGGATTTCCAGGTTTATGGATCTTGGGTAGTAGATAGAATATCCCAGGTCGGGGTTCCAGAGGTGTGTCTGTGTGGATTTCTTACTTATCCTTGCAACAAAGCCCGTTGCCAATTGTGCCCACATATCTATTCAGGGGACACCATCACAGGGCCTAATAACATCAGCCACACTATCAGAGGCTCGTTCACCTGCACATCCACCAATGTGATATATGCCATCATGTGCCAGCAATGCCCCTCTGCCATTTACATTGGTCAAACTGGACAGTCTCTACGTAAAAGAATAAATGGACACAAATCAGATGTCAAGAATTATAACATTCATAAACCAGTCGGAGAACACTTCAATCTCTCTGGTCACGCAATCACAGACATGAAGGTCGCTATCTTAAAACAAAAAAACTTCAAATCCAGACTCCAGCGAGAAACTGCTGAATTGGAATTCATTTGCAAATTGGATACTATTAATTTAGGCTTAAATAGAGACTGGGAGTGGCTAAGTCATTATGCAAGGTAGCCTGTTTCCTCTTGTTTTTTCCTACCCCCCCCCCCCAGATGTTCTGGTTTAACTTGGATTTAAACTTGGAGAGTGGTCAGTTTGGATGAGCTATTACCAGCAGGAGAGTGAGTTTGTGTGTGTATGGGGGTGGGGGGGATGTGAGAAAACCTGGATTTGTGCAGGAAATAGCCAGACTTGATTATCATGCACATTGTGTAAAGAGTTGTCACTTTGGATGGGCTATCACCAGCAGGAGAGTGAATTTCTGTGGGGGGGTGGAGGGTGAGAAAACCTGGATTTGTGCTGGAAATGGCCCACCTGATGATCACTTTAGATAAGCTATTACCAGCAGGACAGTGGGGTGGGAGGAGGTATTGTTTCATATTCTCTGTATATATATAAAGTCTGCTGCAGTTTCCACGGTATGCATCCGATGAAGTGAGCTGTAGCTCACGAAAGCTCATGCTCAAATAAATTGGTTAGTCTCTAAGGTGCCACAAGTACTCCTTTTCTTTTTGTGAATACAGACTAACACGGCTGTTACTCTGAAACTTACCCTCCCAGAGCTTCCTGGAGAGCATTAACAGCTGGAACACCCCCCTCCCCCCCCACACACACACACGAGGGAGAGCTCCTCTAGCCTTTCCAGCGTGCATGAGCTTAGGGAGCACCAGGTGTTTTCCTTTCTGCTTTGCCATTAAACCCAGATTTATTTGAGGATCAAAACTCTTATGTTGCAGGAAGAAAGTAGCTGCTTCTGTGTTAAGTCTTTGGTAAAAGCTGATAGGTCCGATCTCCACTTGGTGTAAATTAGAATTTTAATGAAACTCCACTGATTTATGCCACCTGAGGACCTGGCCCCATAAGTTTAAACACTTCATAGACTTTAAGGCCAGAAGGGACAATCATGGTCACCTAGTCTGACTTCCTGCACATTGCAGGCCACAGAACCTCACCCATCCACTCCGATAATAGACTCATAACCTCTGGCTGAGTGACTGACACCCTCAAATAATGTTTTAAAGACTTCAAGTTACAGAGAACCCACCATTTACTCTAGTTTAAACCTGCAAGTGACCCATGCCCCAAAGTGCAGAGGAAGGTGAAAACCCCCAGGGTCTCTGCCAGTCTGACCCGGGGGAATTTCCTTCCCAACCCCAAATATGGCGATCAATGACGCTGAGCATGTGAGTGAGACCCAGCAGCCAGACACCTGGGAAAGAATTCACTGTAGTAACTCTGAGCCCTCCCCATCTAGTGTCCCATCACCGGCTGTTGAGAGTTTTGTTGCTAACAGTCTCAGATCGGCTCCATGCCATTGTAGGCAGGCTCATCGTACCAGCCCCTCCATAAACTTCAGCTCAGATTTGAGTGGACTCATTTCTATTCTTATTATAAATTAGAGAATCACATTTTGTAGTCACACAACTGTGCCCAGTCCTGGCAGGGAGACAATACTAAGTAGTGCTTTAATATCTGACATTTATATACAGCAATGACATTCATAATGGTCTCAAAATTCTTCACAAACTTTATAAGTTAGAGAACTCTGGCTCTAACCCCCTTCAAACAGTGGGAGCCTCTGGGCTCAAGCCGGTCTTTTGTCTTGTAAGAAAGAAAATGGTAGCTGAAAATGGAATTCAGTAACACCATAAACAACATGGCCACATTCTCACAGAGATTAGCTCCTATCTAGGCACTATGACAAGTGGCCAGATTTTCAAACTTGTTCAGCACACGTGTGTGTTGAGTGCAGGGCTGTTTTGAAAATCTGTCCATACATGTCCCTGTAGGGGCTATTAGGTGCTGAGCAATTTTGAAAATATGGCCCCTTTCCTATACCTAAAGCCCAGAACGTCTTTAAAAAATCAAAACATTAGAAAATCTGAATGTTAGTAGCTAAGGAAACCACCCAGTTTCCCACTCCTACTTAATCTTTTATCACTCTTAATCACCTCCAGTGATTTATGATCCTATTCTACCACCTGATACCGGAGTGGGGAGGGAGTGCCATTTGTCTGCAGCTTTGAATCATATACAACTACATTGATGATCACACACATTTTCAACACCAAGCGACAATATTTCTGTCATCAGTTAGTCAATAATAACAGGTTTCAGAGTAGCAGCCGTGTTAGTCTGTATTCGCAAAAAGAAAAGGAGCACTTGTGGCACCTTAAAGACTAAGCAATTTATTTGAGCATAAGCTTTCGTGAGCTACAGGCATCCGATGAAGTGAGCTGTAGCTCACGAAAGCTCATGCTCAAATAAATTGGTTAGTCTCTAAGGTGCCACAAGTACTCCTTTTCTTTTTTCAATAATAACAATGACCCATCTTCTGACTAGCTGTGGGCTGATCATCTAGGCCTGGTCTGTTTCTTCTTAAAAGGGAAATAAATGATGCAGAGACCCTGAGGATCTGATTTCCAACAACAGAGGTCCCTTTACACCACTCTGGCATGTAAAGGGGCTTTAGAGTAGTTTACGCCCACTTAGCATAAATGAGATTTAGGCCTAGAATGGTTGCTCCTCATTTGTTTTAAGAACATGAGAACGGCCAGACTGGGTCAGACCAATGGTCCATCTAGTCCAGTATCCTGTCTTCCGACAGTGGCCAGTGCCAGGTGCCCCAGAGGGAATGAACAGAACAAAGCAATTAGCAAGCAATCCATCCCCTGTTGTCCACTCCCAGCTTCTAGCAATCAGAGGCTAGTTGCCTCCCTGACCATCTTGGCTAGTAACCATTGATGGACCTATCCTCCAGACACTTATCTAGTTCTTTTTTGAACCCTGTTATACTTCTGACCTTCACAACATCCCCTGGCAATGGGTTCCACAGGCTGACTGTGCATTGCGTGAAGAAGTACTTCCTAATCATAGAACCATAGAGCTGGAAGGGTCCTCAAGAGGTCATCTAGTCCAGTCCCCTACACTCATGGCAGGACTAATTATTAACTAGACCATCCCTGACAGGTGTTTGTCTAACCTGCTCTTAAAAATCTCCAGTGATGGAGATTCCACAACCTCGTTAGGCAATTTATTCCAGTGCTCAACCACCCGGACAGTGAAGTTTATCCTAATGTCCAACCTAAACAGCCCTCGCTGCAATTTAAGCCAATTGCTTCTTGTCCTATCCTCAGAGGTTAAAGAGAACAATTTTTCTCCCTCCTCCTTGTAACAACCTTTTACATACTTGAAATCTGTTATCATGTCCCCTCTCAGTCTTCTCTTCTCCAGACTAAACAAACCCAATTTTAGCAACCTTTCCTCATAGGTCATGTTTCTAGACCTTTAATCGTTTTTGTTGCTCTTCTCTGGACTTTCTCCAATTTGTCCACATCCTTCCTGAAATGTGACGCCCAGAACTGTACACAATATGCCAGTTGAGGCCTAATCAGCGCGGAGTAGAGCGGAAGAATTGCTCGTGTCTTGCTTACAACACTCCTGCTAATACATCCCAGAATGAGGTTTGCTTTTTTTGCAACAGCGTTACACTGTCGACTCAGACTTAGCTTGTGATCCACTATGATCCCCAGATCCTTTTCCACAGTACGCCTTCCTAGGCAGTCATTTCCCATTTTGTGTGCGTGCAATGGATTGTTCCTTCCTAGGTGAAGTACTTTTATTCATCTGCTGTTTTCTGAGCTGCACTCGGATCACATTTTCAAGCTTTCCTCCACAACTGTGAGGGCTCGATATGTTTTTTTTAAAGGAAAGCTGAGTCTCACCCAGTCACAGAACTCCAGGAGACAGGGCTTCATGAAACACACCAAATATCTCAAAACTCTCAATAAAATCTGGAGAGATGGTGTCACCGCTGTTTGAAGGTCTCTTTGGCAATAAGCATGCGACTTTCAAGCTATTCATTGGCAAACACAGTGGGAGCTCCTTTACACTTTGTGCATTTCTTTCTATTTCCCTAATCTCACCATCAAGGCCTTGGCTTTTACCTGCATGGTTTCTTTTAGGCACCCATTTGTGGAACATATAAATGTATCCAATGGTAAAACGTGAAGGATTACCGTAAAGTACCATTACCTGTAACAGCGCCATCATTAACTCTTACAGAGTGCCCAGAGAACTGGCCTCAGAATGCCTGGCAGCAACATCCCTCAGCTTGGTCCTCTCCCTGTTCAGGGTGACTCCCAGTCTGGCCCTTCCTTACACCCTATTCCTCTTCCTCTGTCTCGCTCTTAGCTGTCCTCCACTGGGGAGCTGAGCCATATTATTACTTGGACAATCGTTCAGTCCTTAACCAAAGATCTCCCTACTTTGCCTCGTGTGGGGACGCTCACCAAGTGCCCAGCATGGTGAGTCAGCCTGGGGCAACTCTCACGCTGCCACAGGCCCCAGTTTAGCAAAGAATTTAGAAATGTTCTTAACTCCAGCCACAGGATTAAGTCTCATGTAAGTGCTTAAAATTAAGGAAGTGCTGACTCAGAGGCATTGTGAGCAAACCCACTAGAGAAATCAGGCCCCTTCAGAAAGACAAGCCATGATTTTTGAGACCAGGGGCCACCACACGTGTTCTGGGTTTCTTCAGAATTCGGTTTACAAAGCCAGTAGGTTGGGGCTTCATGCAATTTGCAGCAAAATGTATCTTCTCAGGAGCAAGTGAATGAATAAAGCAGACAGTCAGCTCTTTGCCTGGTCTAATACTTAGAATCCACACTGTACTTCAAATCCAAATCAAGACTCTGCCTTGAATAGACTGGAATCTCCTTCATCGGTCATTGGCAATGAATTGGGCATTTAAAACCACAACGGAATGGAAAGAATTCAATGCCTCCCTATCCGTGTGTGGATGTTCATGTTCAAATGTATTATAACGGTCGCCATTTGGAACCCGTACTTCCTGAGCAGCAAATCAGTTGAGCTATGCTTGCACATTGAATTTTGAGTAATGCAAATAACATTTTATTTGTGTTGCCAGGCAAATTATAATATCTGTTCTCTTTTAAGTGGGGTTCTTACAACCCTATTTCCATATTTAGCTCCTGCTAAACCTATGTAAATTGGCTTCGTTGGAACACTCTGTGATATGGCTGACATTTTGTTTCTATATTGCAAATTGGTTTTCATGCTGAGTTTCTGAAATTCCGGTTTGCCTGTGCTGAGCAGGAGCTTGCTGCAGCAAGTGTGCAGTTTGCCAGAAAGAGAAAAGCAGGATCTGATTCCTCCCCACCCCCACGGAGGGCTCCACTGTAACGCTGTCGTAGCGTGGCTGAGGACGTGTGTTCGGTGGGACTTCCAGTTCTGATTCAGGCATCTTTAGACATGTTACTTTTGACAAGAGATCAATCTAGTCTTTTCATCTTCATGGACCCCATTCAGCAAAGCACATGCTTAATTTTCAGCACGTGCTTAAAACGGGATTACTGATGGTAGCGAACACTACTCTCAGTAACCAGATTGGCCCCTAAGGTATAAACTCTTGAGGGCAGTAACCAACCTCATTATGGGCTGGAATATATTTAATCTCACTTACAGTAAGTGATTGAAAGCTACTCTCCCCGACTACTCTGCCCTCACACATTTCTTCAGCAGGACCCCTTGGGTGGAGGGGGCCCATATGCTGCAAGAAGGGGGGGATGTTCCACTTTAATATTAGAGACAATCTAACTTGAAACTCCAAGCAAACTTGCGGTGGTTGTGAGCCTTAAACACCAAACTGCGGTGGGTTCTGTTCGTACAGCTCCTTGGGAACAGACTCCTGCAGGTTCCACAGAGTTCTGCTCTCCTGCCTGTTACAAACCTCGAAAGAACTCCACTTTTACCTAGGAACAATGCAATAGGAGTGAAGCAAACAGCTGATATTTTCCAGCAGCATCAGCAATTATTATTTGAAACTATCTGTTGCCCATTGAGCTCAAGGCTTGTTTTTCAAAGATAAGATTGGTTAAAACACATGCAAACAAATAACGTCACTGAGCGAACTTTCTGCATCAATCCCGGCAGCATGGAATTGGGTCTCATCGCTCAGTGGGGAGCCTCCTGTATGTTGGCATTAGCTGTACTTAACTTGATGGAGGTGTTCCAGAGGAGAGTATTGGTGGGTTCTTCCGCTATTTTTTCGGGGTGGAAAGGAGGGACAAAGGATGGGTCTATGGTTAGGGTCTAGATGAACTTAATAGGAATCCTGCTGATTATTAAAGACATTTAGCATCTTGAAGGAGGCCCTGAGCACCCAGTGTTGTTATCAGGGTCTCATCCTTTGCTATCACAAGCTGGCAGCAAAGGGTCTTGCCTTACCCAATTATATCCCATTTCTTTACTTCTTCTTAACACAGCTGTTTGGTCGTAGCTGTAAACCAACCCTGGAGGAAGAGGAGGAGAGACCTTTGAGGCTGCTTAGTGCTATGACTGCTTTTCCCAGGAGTTCACTTCTTTTTAAGACGTGTTACTGCTCTGAGCTTTACTCCCGCACCAAAAGGCACGGCTGCAATTTCCCAGCACCGGCTCCCATGGGTGTCTAAATTCAGCCCTCTAGCCCCCATAGGAGCCAGCTGAAGCCTGGGGGTTGCCCCACAGGGCTGTAGAGCAGCAGGCTGGCATTGTTATGCACTGATGAGGGTGTGGTACAATGGATAGGTGCAGCTAGACATGCAGCCTTCTCTGCCCATCTCCCTCCATTTCGAGCTCTTCCTTTCCCAGGCTCCTCCTGCATGACCGAAGTCTTGCCTACACCTTGTGCAGGCACAGAGATGAATTTTACTCTGGGTGGTTATAAAATAAATCACAGAGCTGTAGGGCTGGAGGGGACCTCGGGAGCTCAGCTAGTCCAGCCCCTCATGCTGAGGCAGGACAAAGTTTCCCTAGACCATCCCTGGCAGGTGTTTGTCCAGCCTGCTCTTAAAAACCTACAATGATGGAGATGCCACAACCTCCCGAGGTAATCTATGCCTGAGCTTAACGACCCTGAGAGTTAGGAAGTTTTTCAGCCTAAATCTGCCTTGCTGCAAACTAGTTGATTGCATCTTGCCCTATCCTCGGTGGCCATGGAGAACTATTGATCACCATCCTCTTTATAACAACCTTTTATTTATTTGAAAACTGTTATCAGCTCCCTCCCCCCCCCACCCCGTCTTCTCTTCTCTAGTCTAAACACGCCCAGTTCATTTAACCTTTCCTCATAGGTAGGCTTGGAAGAATTAGACTTTTATTGGTAAATGTTGGTAAACCTCAATTTCACCGTCCACACACACATGTACTGAAAAAAATATTTTCATCGACAATAATTGAAATTTACATATTAGCAAAGTAAGCAAAATGCGGCTCGATAACTTACTAGAGTTTGATTAAAGGGTATTTACTTTGTATGTTTTGGCATGTTATGCTGGCAATTTGTATTTTGACAGTTAAAACTGTAACTTATTGAATCTCAACATCTACAGTCATTAAATCGTTATTCTCTGATTTCACCCCTGCCCCCCTAATTTCCCAGGCCTGTGAAAATGACAATAGATACAAATACAAAAAATGCATAATGCATAATTTTGCTCAACTGTGCATTTAAATTTTTAATAAAAATTTAAATTATGCATAAATAATGGTATTATCCATTGAAATTATTTTTAAAAATTCTGCCACGCCTACTCCTAGACCAGGTTTTCAAAATCTCTTGTCATTAAATCGTGTATCTGATACAATAATTTCACTACATCGTCTGAACTATAGCTCTGTTTTCAGGTGATTTGTCAGGGAAGAGTGCTCTGCTCTAAGCCATATCTAAATTAATTCTTAACTTTAGATACTGCTGTGATATGCTCTGGCAGCAGAATACCTACCCCCAAAGGATCTCTGGAAAGGCCCTCTTCTGTGCTGCATGGGGTAGTGATATTTCAAGCGATGAACGTTCAAAGCCATGGGAAAGCTTCCTGGGAGGTGACAGATCACTTCCTCCCCTGTCCAGAAAAGGATGCAGATTGTTCAGATTTATCATGGAGCAATGTCAATTACAATGCATATAAATGAGGGAAATCAAGAGGAGATCAGACCTTCCTCTGCTGTGACGATATAGATTCTCACTGTATTTCATTTTTCCTTTTGGTGGGTATGGTTTGTTTGGTTTTTGTTGTTTTTTTTAATTTTCCTCTTATTTTAAGAGGATAGAAAGTCCAGTGGGCTGAGGACAGCTGCAGGGATATGCACAGTCCAGGGGCAAGGCTATGCCAAAGCTACTTGTAAGCCCTTGGCTCCTGTGTTCTGCTCTCCCAATGCTGAGCATGAACATCTGCTTCTGAAATGCTTTTCTATTCTTTTAAAAATGCATTTTCATTTCAAGTGGTTCCAAGCATCCATCCTCGTTTTGCTGAAACACAAAAACCCTCCTGAAAACATCTGGAAATTGGCAAGATGATACAAAAGTAAGGACTGTTTTAAGAATGACTAATGGTTTGTAATTAAGTGCAGCTGTCACTTTGTTCAAAACCCCAATATTAGTAAAAAAGAAAATCAGTCTGAAGTATGCTCAGAAGGGAGACCACTCCGGCTTTGAGTGATACACTCTGTATTTGTATTTTACAATTCATTTAAAAGGATCTGGATGCTTCATTTTGACACACACAGAGCATCAGATTCCTCAGAAAAGCCAAGTCTCTGCAGAACCCCTAGAATGAGACACAGCATTCGGTCATGCAGTAGCACCTACCCCGGTACCACCATCTGAACACGCACAAGGCACAGCATGCATGTGGGACCTGATCCAATGCCCGGTCAAAGAGCAATTTTGGTTGGTTTGATTCATTGTTCTTTTGACATTTTGATTTTCAATCCTCCCCCTCCCCACAAATAAAAGAAGATAATGAAACATTTTGTGGGTTATATAGAGCCAGATGAAAATTGAAAAAAATCCAACATCTAAAAAACCCGCCCCCCCCCTTCCCCAATTTTTCTTTTTTAAATCATCTCTTCCTATTGAATTCCGTGGAAATCCTATTTCTGGCAGTGAGTGCAGGATCCGGTCTATAAAGAATAAACGAGGACTGAAAGCAGACTTTTTAAACACCCCCCCCTCGCACCCCCTCAAGGTTTCTTATTTCAGCAGAATGCAGACAAAGCAGCAACCCCTGAACAGTGCATATTGTTGTTGGGATGCATGAGAAACCGCCAAAAATATACATCTGCAAAACGCAGTAAATGACCCTCGCTGGCGCTACAGAAAAAACAAACCATTAGTCATGGAGAATCCCAGGTTTCAGTGAATTGCTTTTATGGAACAAAAACATCAGTATCACAATAGGGAATGAACCTGCCCCAGGACACCTAGACTCTGTGTGACTCCATGTATGTCTCGAGGCTTGTTCCCACTATGTACCTGCAGGGTCCCCAAGATGGCTCGATGCCACATTCTTTGTTAGTTTCCTTTTGTTACATAACCCTATTGTTAACTCTAACAGCTCTTTTCACAGCTCTTCCATGTTCAGCTCTAGCCCAAATACAAGGATTTTCTGTATCTGAAATGTGCGACCTAGCTTCCCTCTTAGCAGTAGAACGGCTTTCTTCCTGGTTGTGTATTTGCTACACCTGGTTGACACTTCTGTGAAAAATACAGATTCCGTGACACCAAAATGTTTTGTGAATTTGTGTATTTGAGGCTGACGTGGCCAATGCTGACTGGTCCTGCCGGCTCCTGCAGCATCCTGGAGAGATGGGACAGTTCGCATCCAGGGATGGTGTAAAAAATAAGGCAATTCCTCAACTGCTCTCTAGTCACCCTGACTCTGAAAACATGTTGTTAGAGATTGGGACTGGAGAGCATCTATGCTAGCCCACACAAGAGGGAGAACAAGGACTCTTCCCCACTAGTTCCCTGTCCAGGAACCAGGAACTACTTCTGTCCTGTACTGCTGGTCTGGAGGGACTGGGGGATTCGATCACTGGCAAGAATGCTAGAAATCCCATCAGGGAAGGAGCAAGGGTGACCTACTGGCCCCTCCTGCTCGGCCCACACTTGCCAGTGAAGGTGGGCCAGCATCTGGGTGGTGCGGGCTGCAGCTGTTACAAGGGTAGTAATGTGTAATCGCCCGGCACTCATGCAGACATGGCATCCACACCAGTGACCAGGGCTCTGCTCAGCATCAGAACCTGCTGTGAGAACTTGCCATCCCAACCTCTGCTGTGAGTTAGAGCATCTTGGGGGGTTACACTGACTTGCACCCAGCTGCCCATGAACCTCGGGGCCATGGTGGCAGGCAGGAATAGCCAGAGTGCAACAGAGCTGTCAGCGTGCTCCTTCCTGGCCGGAGGAGTAGTATCCTGGCATGAGCTCTAGGCCTGGCAGAGCTGCCTCCTATGCAGGGAAATTCCCCAGTGGCAAACCACGGTGGCGTACGGCTCCTTTAGGCTGGGGGAGCTGCCACAACGGATTTGTAGGGCAATGTGAACACTGCAGGGGCAGGGCGTCACTGCTTCAGGCGGTGGCTTAGAGCCCCACCCAGCCCAGGGGCGATTCTTGCAGGTTCTACATCTAGAACTGGCTGGATGTGCTCAGTTGTGTAATAAACTTCTGTTCGGCTCACCCCAGCTGTCTGTGGGCATCTGAGCGGGGGGGTGGAAATATCACGTGTGAGTCAGCAATGCAGCCCCTACATACTTAGCATTTATTGAGGTTGGCATGTAACTTATCAGTGCTGGGTTTTAAATAGCTTACGAGTAGATTACAGGGGGGTTGATTTTAAAGGGGTGTTTACCCTGTTGTGTAAAGTATTCTCCTCCCTTCTGGATAGCGTATTTTCTCATCCATATATAAGAGATGATTTTTTTTTTAAATAATCACATTGGAGAGCTTTGCAAAACCAGCGTTTTTAAAACTAATAAGATGGAAATCCTGCCTGCGGAAGTGACCTAATGCAGCAGCTCCTGAAAGACGCTTTCGCAGGCACAGGAAACCGTTGTGAAGGGGTGGAAATCTCATGGAGCAGTATTTTTGAAATAAGCCAGTCCATTGCGCATAAACTACCCAGAGCCAGTGTGGTATCAGTGTAGGGCTCTAGAGACCAGGAACCAAGGAAAGCCAGGCTCAGAGAGGGAGGGAAACAAGTTACAAGCTGAGGGGAAGTACCCTGCAGGTCACATGTGAGGCCAAGCCCGGTGGCGGATGTCTGTGGACACACCAACCCGCTGTCAGGAGGGTGGAAGTGGGGACTACACGATGACAATGACAGCTGTGGAATTCAGCCCCTGGGGCTCATGGAGGAGACAGCTAATGTGCGTACACCTCACTAGAGAGACCGGTCCCGGACCCTCCCAGTGCTGTAGTAGGGGACGAGGGAGGCAGGAGAACAAGGTCACCTCAAGTCTAGCTGCCGTACTTTGGCCTGACTCGGAAGGCCACTCATAAACTAAAGACATTTGGGCAACAGCACCCTCAGGAGCAAACTGATGAGTGTGCCTGGTATCAGGAGTCTGTACTGGCTGCCGGCCCAGGCCTAAGGGCATGGTTCTCACCTCTGAACCCTAAACAATCTAGTGTACCAATTCCTCACCCCAGGTAGTCATGGGGACAAAGCTCAGGGTCTGCAGGCCTCTCCCACAGGAGCTAAACGAGTAATAACACTGCTAGGCTGACACTGGTATGCGCCAGCCACTCCCCGCAGCCAGGGCATGTCACGAGAAGGGTGCTGTCTCACACCCTTTTCCCTCGTCCCTCATCCCCGGAACACTTTGGGCAATGAAACCCAGCCAGGTCTGATCTTGCAGGGGCCAGCTCCAGGGCATTCTCCGAGCAGCTCTGGAGTCCACTGCCATCAGCCAGCGCGCCAAGTCTGCCTCTCACAACTTTCAGGACTAATCTCTCTCCTGGGCATTTGTATCAGATCAACAGCACGGCCTCAGCAATGTCCACTGAGATCCAACTACCGGTAAGAAAGCCGTCTGCATGCCTGGAGGAGAACAAGCTCGTTCCTGCTGCAGAAGGTTTATGGAGGGTGGTTCCATATACCTAGGTGACGGCATCTTAACAAACAATAATCATTGTATTCCCAGAAGCGCCGCTGACTCCTGGTGTGGCCTGTTGCAAATGACTTCCCCTCTCTGCACCTCTCTTCTCCCATCCGTGAAATGGGATATTAATACTCCCCTGGCAGGGGTATTGGCGAAAGTGAATGACTCCTCATCTCTGGTTTGCAGAACCTCAAGGAGAAGATGCAACATGAAGCGAAGTGATTATTTTGTTACATTCTTCCTTCTGTGAACACCACAGGGACACGCATCTTATGGTGGCTTCTGCCTTATGTTCAGCAGGTTGTGGGGAAGGAGCGTTGTGTTAACAGTTGTGACACTTTCTGTTGCAAGCATTGGTGTAGTCTGATGGGACATGGTGCAAGGAGGTGCACATGTCATGTTGAATCACAAATGCAGCACCTTGACCACCATGCCTGTGAATGACCCCAGGTCACAGTACTTAGCACTGTCACAGCCCAAGCTCATTATCTGCACGGAGCCGGCAGTGAAAACAGGATTTCAGAACAGCTCCCATGTCCAGGCTATCCAAGCATGAAACCACAGTACATGAAATGTTCTCAAATGATGCTCCTTCCAAGTAGCTGAAGGAGACTTGTTTGCTTTTCATACAGCAGTGCAAATGGGTGGTGGGGACTTTATCAGATAAATGGTGGCAATTACATTGAAATGGGAATAAACAAAAGTATTTCTAAATGAATAAGTGAAGGGATGATTATTTCTCTTGTACAAATAGAAATAGTGGTAATATCCTTAATAAATTCTACCGCATTCAGCTTGGATTGCGGTTGGAATTTTACTTCAGCTCAGGGATTATTGACTCGTATATTTCACTGGCTGAGCACTGGGTATGAAAATGCCTCTCTTTCATGAATAATTGTGTTAATCATTTATGGTTTTGTTTTACATCTCATTAATTAATTTTATTTCAAAGTACATTAGCATTTCGAATGCTTTCCCCACTGGAGTAAATTATCTGTGGCATCTAGGGCTTGTTTTTGCAAGCATAGTTATGTCAGTGAGGAGTATAGGAAAAAATCACATCTCTTAGCTCACATAGCTCTGCTGGCAAATTCAGCCTCATCTTCTCCCTCCCCATGTGCATGTAACTAGACAAACAGCAGAGTTCTTTTGACAACATAGCTTATGTTGTTTGGGCTGTTTGGCCAGCATGTGCTGTGTCTCCATAGCCATACCAGGCATGGCTTTGTAGTGTACACAAGCCCTAGGTTTTCAGCTAAATCCTGGACTGTAGCGAATGTAAGAACCGATGGTGACATTCATTGTTGCTTCTGGGGCTAGAAGTAGCACTTGGAAGAATTTCAGACCTGTGTTAACTAGATCGCTTTTCAGTGCAAGTTCATTTTCAATGGCCACCTTCGAATACCCAGGAGCAAAGAGGAACAGTGAAGAACCAAAGCCAGGGAGAAATGTGGAACAATCAAGACTTTTCAGGTTTAGCTGGAGGGTGGTGGAATAAAGCGATCAAGGGAGGCTTTCTTTGAGGGAGAGTCTTCTACCTTTATGTGAGCAGTGTTTTACTCCTTGAGCCCTTCCATTGGGTTCAGTGGGACAGCTCCTGGATGGATTTGTCAGGCAGGCTTATGTTAGAGCACATTGAATTAGCCCTATCTGGAGTTGGACAACTTGTGATACTGCTCGATGTGAATAACAGTGGCAGAATCCAGCCATGGAAAATGGAATGTTTCCAATTTCCTGTTGCTGTCCAGGGTGAAGTGACACCCTGTCATCTTATTGTCTTGTTTTCAAGCCCTTCCTTCTTTCATTAGGCACATTGGCAGGAGAGCTCTCTCCAATCACAGCACAATCATCTTGGTGCACTCAGACTCCAAGGCCATAGTCTCTGCTCCATCCACACCAAGGTTCATCGTGTAAACAATACTCAAGAGCTTCTCTCTTAACTCTGGATTTCCAGTTCCAAGCACAAAGTGATTCCCGTGGATGGTTTATAGATGCCACCAAGAGACATTGTGGGCAGTTTTCTGAGACTGTTTTGGGTTTGTCATTGGACAAGCAAAACACAACAGTAAAAACTGCCAAAGCTTTAACCAAAATACAGCCTCCGAAGCCTGCCTGTGCTCTGCCCAGCGAGAGATTGTTCCCTGGAGTCCTTCTTAGCCAGTGTGGTACCTTCGCCGGCAGGATGGGCAGCAGCACGACTTGACTATCACACAAAGAAGCCTCCCACGTGGGAATTGTCTTTCAACTTCCCCTGAGAGACTTGCCTGGAAAGGTAAAATTGTAAATCCCCCATCGAAGATGAAGAGTTAAGCACACACTGTTGGATGCACTGAAATCAGTAGACGCTGAGGGTGCGTCACAGATCGCAGGAGGTGCACAGTACCTTGCCACTGTGGGCCAATCAATGCTAAGTGAATCCATATTCTAATGACATAAATTATTGCCTAATTAAAGCTCTGACACCACAGGGGATTTGTATACAACATTTTCTTTGTAGCCGGTCATGATGTATGCCTGTGTAGTACAAATATTTCAGAACAGAGCCTTACGGTAACCTGCAAATCCTTTCTAAAATGCCCTTCATGCCAGCAGCATTATCTGTGGGGTTTCCCAAGGGCTCAGCACTGGCCCTAGTCAGCTCCCATTGAAGACAGCGGAAGTTTTCCCATTGACCCCACTGGGGTATAGTTGGCTGTGTTGAAAAGCCCAACCCATTGTGATGGATCCCTCTGTAGTTGTCCCAGAGAAGCCTTCAACTTACAGCATAACATTTTGTTTGTTTTCTTCTTAATTTTTAACATTCTCACCTTCTGAAGCTGATTTAAACTTGCACCATCTGCCGTTCTCTCTCCACCACATCTCTTCTGCCTCACTCCTGACGGAGCTGTTCTGCTGTTCTTCACTTTTGCTCTGTCCCTTTGCCGCGAGGACTGAGTCTTCCATGTATTCTGACCCTTCTCCTGAAACTTCCTCCCGTCCCACTGGACACCACCGCTTCACTTTGTCTTGTTTGAAAATTTGGCATTACCATTTCCTTTTGTCTTAGCTCAGAACTCACCAAACTTTCCGAGAACCCATGTGCAAAGGGCACTATGAAGATATACAGGGCCAGAAATGGTCTGGTGTAAATCAGCATCACCCCATTAATTTCACTAGTACTACACCAGCTGAGGATTTAGCCCATATGACTTTCTTCACCTTTTACTTCATCTGAAGAAAATCTGGGATTTTCAAAGGCACTTAAGGGAGTTAGGAACCCAAATCCTATTAAAATCCAGTGGATTTGGGGTATCTTACTTCCTTAGGCTCGGGCTAGCCAGAAAAGAACTTTGTTTTGTTTGTGAACAGACTGGCTTTCTGAATTGGTGTTTGTTTTGATCTGAAATGAAGCCAGGAACTTTTGAAACTTTCCCTGGAAGGCAGAGCTAGAGTGAGGTCTCCCCGTCCAGAGAAGCCAACAGCCTGGGGACAGGGGCACTGGCCAGGGATGGGATCACCCAGGGGTAACTCCTGAATGACATCAGGAACTTGAGCTTGTAGCATCTCGTAAGCCTGGGCCCTAACTGCTGGGCTGGAGAAACAGCCTTGCTTGCTGCCAACGTCTATTTAACGATGGACACAGAGGGGAACAGCTCCAATGGCTGGGGAGCTGGCAGACTCAGGTTCGCATCCCTGCTCCAAAGCAGGCATCTGGATCTCCCACACACCAGGCAAGGTCCCGAACTGGCAGTTCTGTGGCGCTGGTTCTTTCCCTACGGGACCTGAGACCCCTTCCCGGCGGATTATTCGTCGACCCTGCAGGTTTGCACAAGCCCGTCAGTGCTGACGGACCACCATTGTCTGACGGGAGAAAGAGAGATGTTCTCACCAGCTCTACCCAGGGAGCCTTTGAAAATCTCATCCTAAAAAATCAGCCGCAGCCCCGCTGGTGCCGTAATCTCTCAGTGAGGCTGTGTTTGTCCGGGTCCAAGTCAGTGACATCAAAGTGCTAAGGCCAGCTCATACACAGCAACAGAGATGCCACATGCCATAAATGGGACCCTCTCTGTCCCAGTGGCCCAAAGGCCAGTCTCGTCGGGATGTCACGGTGGGGAGCGACAGAGGGGGCAAACACCTAGTATTCCAGAATGTGTGCCAGTTTCTCAGTAATTGCAGAGACCGAGGGATGCTGCTCTGCAGTCATTTCCTCCATTTGTAGAAATAAAGGTTGGTTTAATGGGCTGTTGTTTGTTGAATGGCGATATTTTTGCTTTCCTTGTCAATTTCCCTATGGAAATTTTACTCAGCAATCCACCATACATCATTTCCACCTGTTCGTATGGGGAGAGAGATCGATATAGAGAAAACCCCAACCAATAACACCCTTTGACCATTCTGTTCTTATACTAGAAATGAGCCAGAGCGCAGGAACGCCGCGTTCGTTTCCTGCCCTTCCCTGTTGGGACAGGGGTTTAAATCTTGGTTTTGTCACAAGTACAAACATGGTCTGTTGTCCCATCCTGCATCAGTCCCTATCCTGCCCCCACTGGAGTTAATGGCAGAACAGCCACTGGCTCTCAGGACTGATCAGGCCATGATTAAATGTCTGTCCACATCTCGAACCCACCACCCAGTGTGGTGCCATTAGCACCCTCTGCTCAGGAAAGGGCAGGTTTGAAAGAGCTGGATGGGTGCGTGGGCAGCGCTGTGTGAGAGCCCCCTCTGTGATGGCTCTCTGGGTACCCAGGCTGTGAGTCACCTTGTTACCCCCACCCTGCATCCAGCGAGAGAGAGACTTGCTTGTGCTTAGCTGGGGGTCAGCTCTGACTCCTCCAGCCTGTGGGCCACCCAAAGGATCTCCTCTGACCTCTGCCAGCCCTTACCTTGCCTTGCAGGTTCACAATAGGTGCACTCCCCAAGGCCCTTCAAAGCATTCCCCTGTAGTGCCAGCCCCTTTCCCACTGATACAGAAACACCACGTTCACCTCTCCCATTTGGCATGGCCCTCTCCAGATCAGCATTCTCCTCTCCAGGGCAGATGGGTACGAGCCATGCCTGGGGAAAGTGGAGGAGGGATTTGTGGCTTAATTCTCGCTGAGCTTTCAATGAATGTGGCTGAGATTTAAAAGAGCCACATAAGGGCTTTGGATGCTCAAGTCTCATTGATTTGAATGGGAATTGGGGTTCCAAATCCCTAAAGGGCTTTGAAAATCTCAGCCTGTGTGTCCATAAACCTGCCCTGAAGCTCTGGGTTCAGGACACCTGAAGTCTTGTGAGTTATTATAGCCACTCTTGACTGCGTAATATCAGTTCCCTGTTTACTTTAACTCTGCAGGGATTCATTGACAAGGTGCAGTTTTACTTGGACTTATGGGTTGTTAATGGAAGTCACTCTGCTAAAAGTCCATGTTTGGAAAATCTGGGGATGTAAGTCTATCTTCTAACAAGAGCTGGGATTCTGGGCGCTGAGAATATTCTGAGAGTTTGGGTAGTTCTGTTAATTACCCAGAGAGAACTGAAGGGAAATGTCTGTCTGTCAAGATCACATCTATCAATAACCTTCAAAGAGCCTTGCAGTTGGGAATGAAGGATCCTTTGAGGTCTATTGCTGTATTAGTTCATTTTGAGAGCCAAGGTCATGTTGGGTAAAGCTTCTACAGAACAAACCATAGGCAGACAAGACAATCAAGATGATTCTATCATGGGCTGCTTTTCATCTTTCCAGCAGCCGGCCTTACAGCATTCCATATTTAGTTATTAGTCAAACCCCTTAGTTAATTGACATGAGTCCAAACTACATCAGACAAGAGACCCTCCAGGTCAGATTTCTGAAGTCATGAGCATGACGTGCTTTTTAATAGACACACTCAGTCATTCATTTAAATTGTATCCTTATCTCTGTCAGTCTCCACGCAGACTGATAGTGGTGGTGCAGGGGTATTGACTAGATTCAGAGACTTTTATCTTCTGAATATTTTATAGCTGGCCACACAACAGGTATAGCTTTCAAATGTAGTTAAGAAAAAGAGCTTTTTGACTCAACAGCCAGGCTGGCACTAATTCAGCATCAAAGCTTTCCAGAACGTTTGGTGATGTGCAAATCCAATAAGTGAAATCATTCTGTTTGTTACCCTTGCAATTTGCTGCCAATTAAGGTTTAATAGTTAATTACCAGCTCATTAAGATTGCGACTAAAAATGACACTGAACGTTAGTTAGCTCTTAAAGCAGAATTTCAAGGGGAAAACCCATGCGTGTATCAGGAGGTCTGCAAGTTCAGAGCAGCCCGAGTCTAGGCGATAATGGTGTGTGATTGAGTCTAACTGCAAGTTACCTTGTGCGCTCACCATGATGTGTTACACTGTGGAAAGAGGGTCTTGTGGTTAGTGCACTAGAATGGGAGTCAGAAGACCTGGCTACGCGTTCCAGTTCTGCCATGAATGGGGCAAGTAATCCATGCCAGAGCCTCACAGATATTTAGGTGCCTAACTCCCATTGAAATCAATGATTGAGTTTAGTGGCAGCTGCCTCAGTACTCTGGAGAATCTGGGTCTTACTCTCCACCGGCAAAAGGGGACTACTCAAACTTCCTTTCTTCCACCCTCGCTCTGTCTCCACGAGTCACACTATAAACTGGTGGGGGCAGGGACTGTCTCTTACTATATGTATGTGGAGAACTTATCACAATAGGGCCCTGATCTCCGGGGTGGGGATCTGAGCTTGGCTGGGGTCTTTAGGAGCTACAGAAATACTGGTTGCTGCTGCTAATCATCGTCATAGAATCATAGAATCATAGAATATCAGGGTTGGAAGGGACCCCAGAAGGTCATCTAGTCCAACCCCCTGCTCAAAGCAGGACCAATTCCCAGTTAAATCATCCCAGCCAGGGCTTTGTCAAGCCTGACCTTAAAAACCTCTAAGGAAGGAGATTCTACCACCTCCCTAGGTAACGCATTCCAGTGTTTCACCACCCTCCTAGTGAAAAAGTTTTCCCTAATATCCAATCTAAACCTCCCCCACTGCAACTTGAGACCATTACTCCTCGTTCTGTCATCTGCTACCATTGAGAACAGTCTAGAGCCATCCTCTTTGGAGCCCCCTTTCAGGTAGTTGAAAGCAGCTATCAAATCCCCCCTCATTCTTCTCTTCTGCAGGCTAAACAATCCCAGCTCCCTCAGCCTCTCCTCATAACTCATGTGTTCCAGTCCCCTAATCATTTTTGTTGCCCTTCGCTGGACTCTCTCCAATTTATCCACATCCTTCTTGAAGTGTGGGGCCCAAAACTGGACACAGTACTCCAGATGAGGCCTCACCAATGTCGAATAGAGGGGAACGATCACGTCCCTCGATCTGCTCGCTATGCCCCTACTTATACATCCCAAAATGCCATTGGCCTTCTTGGCAACAAGGGCACACTGCTGACTCATATCCAGCTTCTCATCCACTGTCACCCCTAGGTCCTTTTCCGCAGAACTGCTGCCTAGCCATTCGGTCCCTAGTCTGTAGCTGTGCATTGGGTTCTTCCGTCCTAAGTGCAGGACCCTGCACTTATCCTTATTGAACCTCATCAGATTCCTTTTGGCCCAATCCTCCAATTTGTCTAGGTCCTTCTGTATCCTATCCCTCCCCTCCAGCGTATCTACCACTCCTCCCAGTTTAGTATCATCATCAGCACACTTTATTTAACTCATGTTGTAAATAATTAAATGTCTAGTTCCTTAATCCCCCAGCCCTTTTTTACTGGTGGGGGAAGGGAGGGACATTGCAATTTGAAAAATAAATGAATGCCAGCGAAGAACAATGCTCCCTCCTAGAGTCCAGGAATAGCCAGAGTGGAATAGAGATCGTGGTGTGCATCTGTACATATGGGAGCACCTGCTTGGCAAAATGCAGCAGACACATGCTTTCAAGCTAGATGTCAACGTGCCTGGAACATCTGAATTTAGAAAAGAACTGGGGACTCCTCCCCTTTCTAATTTGTGGGCCTCAGTTGTGTGCTCACATCAAACCCTGGTGCACTCGGAGGAGCACTTAGCTGCCTCCACTGGATATGTGATGCCTCTTTGGGCCTTGAATTTATTTTGTTAAAAAAGGAAGATAAGAGTATGAGGTCTCAGCGACTCTTGGTAAAAGGAGAATCCGTGACACTAATTTACAATTCCACCTCAGTAAACGTTCAGACGGGGATCAGCACTCATGTTGCACGTCCCAGCAGGGCTCGGCCCGGAGAAGCAAATGATCCGGCCAGTGGACCACATTCAGTGATGAACCCTGAAGCACGTTGTGCAGATGCTGAGAAGATTATCAAATAATGGCCTGACCCTGCTCCCAGCTAAGTCGGTAGCAAAATGGTCTTTGGTGGAATTAAAACTCAATCCAAACCCTGTCGAGAAAGGTGGTTGTTCATGTCTCTGACAGAACGCTCTATCCTGTTCCATTACACATGGTTCAGGGCAATAAGATCCTGTACAGGACTATAGGCCTAATCTGAGCCGAGGTGAACAATGGTTTTAAATTGAGTTTTGATCTTAGCATAAGTGACAGGCCCAAAGCATCTGACTAAACAGTATGAAATCATGGGAAAAAAGAGTTGTCTGTGTCAAACCTGTTGTGACCCTAGAAATACCAGCGTTATCACAGTCAAGGTTTGGGCTGAGGTAATAAACTATGGTTAATTGGGTACCAGGTACAGTAAATAGTTGGTTTGTTGGGTTTATAATAAAGAAATGCTTAGTGCAGTAGTTAGGGAGAAATATGGCAAAATGAGATAAGAATATCAAAGGGGCCCAGTCATTAATCATGTCTTGACCAGTGCAGAGAACCGGGTTCAGCCCAGAACTGCTTTGACTGGCTTTAGCTAACAGCCAATAACCAGCAATTACGTCCCTAGTTTGTTATAGCGTTTAAAAAGGCAAGGCTTTAGAGGTTTCTTTGTCAGAGCTCTTCCTTACCCCTCTGGAGTCACGCCATGGTGGGATAGCATCTGATGCTGATCCTCTTGTAAATATGAGGCCAGTGCTTATAACTGTATTGTTGCTTGGGCATGAATAAAGGGTGTATGTGCTTGTGTTTATATTTTGGGATATAATCAACACCAAGTGGCCTTGGGACTGTTAAAGAAACACTTGGGTGGAAACGGAGTGATGGAAAACCTTGATAAATTTGAGCATAAGCTTTCGTGAGCTACAGCTCACTTCATCGCCACGAAAGCTTATGCTCAAATAAATTGGTTAATCTCTAAGGTGGCACAAGTACTCCTTTTCTTTTTGCGAATACAGACTAACACGGCTGTTACTCTGAAACTTGATAAATTCATTAGGAAAATCATGGTGTTGGAAATGTCTTCCTTTGTGTTTGTGGCACAATGGGTCCCCACTCATAATAGGAGTGTCTTGGGGCACCTGCCGTACAGATGATAAATTAATAATGACAGCAGAGCTAGCTCTTACTTTCTAAAAGAGCTGCAGTAGTTCAACCCCCTCCCTCCAACTTGGAGCAGGAATTAAATGAGATGTTCTCTGGCCTGCGTTCTGCAGGAGGTCAGACTAGAGGATCACAAGGGTCCCTGATTTAATTCCTGCTTCAAATTGGATAGCATGGTTGAGCTCCTGCAGATCTTTTTAGAAAAACACCCGCAGTGACACTCAAAATTAAAATCCCCCTTTTTATTCCGAAAGCCTGGCTGCCCCCCAAACAGACCCAACAGGCCCTGCCCCAACGTCAGGATTGACCCTGAAAAGAGAAGAGCCAGAGCCTCCATGAAGTCCACTAACCGCTTGGCTCTTGTTTTCAGACGCAAGGCTCTTGTTTTCAGATACTGCAGGGAGGCTTGGGAATATAAACCCCAATAGGTAGGCAGATGGATGGACGGCTCTGTGTGTATATGCCTCTGTCAGAGAAGCACCATGCCCACTGGCTCTTCCATTAGCTAGCGCTCTCCTTAGCCCCACACTAGTGCTGGCTGGAGAACCAGGGTGCTGAGCATGGTGCCTGCCTATTTTCAGGCTTCCCCCACACAGCAGTGAAGCAGCAGGGATGTCGCCGATCAGACCCGTTCATCCGCCTCTGGCTGGGCTCCTGTTTGTGAGCAGAGATCAGACAAGCCAGCCCTCGCGGCCGCTCCCCTGGGGCACAGGAAGGAAACAGCTGGCAGCATCAGAGTCACCACCGACTGGCTCCCATCAATGACTGCACCCCTTGAAGAGCTGCCTTCGCTCACCGGGGGACGGGGGCACAGGGATGACTGGAGGAGTTAAATAAGGGCTTGACAGCACATTCTAAAGGCCCATTAGCCCAGAAGTGTCCTGTGTATCGCCCATCATCCACCACATGTCTCCAGCACTGGGCCCAGCCTTGCTGCGGTTAAAGTAAAAATGCAAATAATTTATTTGCTATTGAATCAGTAATTTATTTATTTCTGAGTATTTTTTCATGATGCATTTTTGTCCTGGTGCAGCCAGCTCCATTGATAGATCAGTCTGTTAGACTTCAGTGAGAGCAGGGTTTCGGCAAAGCTAAAGTCTTCTGAAAATCTCACCCTAAGTCATTGATCATTCCTATGGTGTGGCTACAGCTAACTGAGGTGCTCAGCTCGGGCGAGGCTCACCATGCAAACAAACTGCCTGGAACATGATTCATGTTTTTAAACAAATTTTACTTCACTCGTGTCCATGGTTCTTTCACGTTCACTTTCTGCATATGCCCTGCAGTGACCCCACTTATTCACCCATATATCTGTGCAAAGAAAATTTCCATTGCTATTCTGGAAGTATTGTCATTGGTTTCATAGAATCACAGACTATCAGGGTTGGAAGGGACCTCAGGAGGTCACCGAGTCCAACCCCCTGCCCAGAGCAGGACCAATCCCCAGTGCGTGTGCACCCGTCCAATCAGGGGATGGAAACAATCCCATGAATTTATCTGGCCAATCATAAATAAGCTTGAGTTTGGGATACTAGAGATCAATTTGTAGAGTCAAAAATTCAAAAGGATATTACGCTCAGTCAAGTCATAGAACAAATAAAATTCCAGGAAAAGACAAACCACTTAAAGACACTATGTGAGGAGAAAATGAGACCAGGTTCATGAAATAAATTGTTCACTAAAAATTATTTGCTCAGCTTTAGTATTAATCTTGAAGCTCTGGTATTTCTGCTGTCTTTCAGAGTCTCTGCATCAGACATTTTGCCGCATACAAAGGCTGCTGTCCTGAAAATGATTTCCACCTTCAGCTAGAGTCAGCTGTAGCCTGGCTCCGTTTCTTCTTAAAACATTAACCAGCAAAAAGTGGTACCAATCCAACTGGCAGATTCCATGGGATACAGAAAAAGAAAAGGAGTACTTTTTTTTTTGGCGAATACAGACTAACAGGGCTGCTACTCTGAAACATGGGAAACATAGTAACTAATGGATGTCTATTATCCCCTTAGAATCATAGAATCATAGAATCATAGAATATCAGGGTTGGAAGGGACCCCAGAAGGTCATCTAGTCCAACCCCCTGCTCAAAGCAGGACCAATTCCCAGTTAAATCATCCCAGCCAGGGCTTTGTCAAGCCTGACCTTAAAAACCTCTAAGGAAGGAGATTCTACCACCTCCCTAGGTAACACATTTCAGTGTTTCACCACCCTCTTAGTGAAAAAGTTTTTCCTAATATCCAATCTAAACCTCCCCCACTGCAACTTGAGACCATTACTCCTCGTTCTGTCATCTGCTACCATTGAGAACAGTCTAGAGCCATCCTCTTTGGAACCCCCTTTCAGGTAGTTGAAAGCAGCTATCAAATCCCCCCTCATTCTTCTCTTCTGCAGGCTAAACAATCCCAGCTCCCTCAGCCTCTCCTCATAACTCATGTGTTCCAGTCCCCTAATCATTTTTGTTGCCCTTCGCTGGACTCTCTCCAATTTATCCACATCCTTCTTGAAGTGTGGGGCCCAAAACTGGACACAGTACTCCAGATGAGGCCTCACCAATGTCGAATAGAGGGGAACGATCACGTCCCTCGATCTGCTCGCTATGCCCCTACTTATACATCCCAAAATGCCATTGGCCTTCTTGGCAACAAGGGCACACTGCTGACTCTTATCCAGCTTCTCGTCCACTGTCACCCCTAGGTCCTTTTCCGCAGAACTGCTGCCTAGCCATTCGGTCCCTAGTCTGTAGCTGTGCATTGGGTTCTTCCGTCCTAAGTGCAGGACCCTGCACTTATCCTTATTGAACCTCATCAGATTTCTTTTGGCCCAATCCTCCAATTTGTCTTGGTCTTTCTGTATTCTATCCCTCCCCTCCAGCGTATCTACCACTCCTCCCAGTTTAGTATCATCCGCAAATTTGCTGAGAGTGCAACCCACACCATCCTCCAGATCATTTATGAAGATATTGAACAAAACCGGCCCCAGGACCGACCCTTGGGGTACTCCACTTGATACCGGCTGCCAACTAGATATGGAGCCATTGATCACTACCCGTTGAGCCCGACAATCTAGCCAGCTTTCTACCCACCTTGTAGTGCATTCATCCAGCCCATACTTCCTTAACTTGCTGACAAGAATACTGTGGGAGACCGTGTCAAAAGCTTTGCTAAAGTCAAGAAACAATACATCCACTGCTTTCCCTTCATCCACAGAACCAGTAATCTCATAAAAGGCATAAATTCTTAAAGGTTAAATTTCCCTTCCCAGCTCCTAAAATGGATGTTGTGAAGGCCAAGACTATAACAGAGTTCAAAAAAGAACTAGATATTCGCCAGGATGGGCAGGGATGGTGTCCCTAGCCTCTGATTGCCAGAAGCTGGGAATGGGGCGACAAGGGATGGATCACTGAATGATTCTGTTCATTCCCTCTGGGGCACCTGGCATTGGCCACTGTGGGAAGACACGATGCTGGGCTAGCTGGACCTTTGGTCTGAGCCAGTGTGGCCGCTCTTATGTTCTTATGGTGTTGTAAAATAAAATTATTTGGGGAGGGGGTTGCTCAAAATGAGCCATTTATTCAGAAACACAAAGACAATCGGCAACTTAAAATGCAACAGCTGGGGATATTTTATTTGTTTGTTCCCTCCAAGCGGAGATGTTTTTATTTAATTTTTAAAAGATTCTAGAGTAACTAAGTGAGTGACAAGAGCTGTGTTACATTGCCATGCCAAATGTAATTCTGACAAACTGTCACTGATAAAAGTCTACGGTGACAATTCCAGATTCCTCCCAAATCTATTATTAAAGATTGTTGATTTTTTCCCCCCTCAGCCCCAAGAGCTAGACATTGTTTCAGATCTAGAGAAATACAGTTACTGCAGTGGATTCGTTTTATGCTGTTCTCTAGTGCCTGGAGGTCGCAGAGCATGTGGACAGCTGATGGCATTGACCTTGAGGAAGCAACTCAGTTCTCAGGTAATGTGTTTTCTGCTTTTTTTGGTGGTGGGTGTTAAACTCCTGGGCATGGACAGGCAAAAGGGGAGAGCCATATCTCAGACCATGTCTCCCAGGCAGGAGGTAGCTGTATTCTGCACACTCACAGACATAGGCAGCTGTCGTCCCCATTGTATCAGCTGCAAATTGGGAGCATTTGTAATCCACCCCCACAGTTTATCACTGGCAGCTGGGACACCCCATCTGGAATCTACAGTCTGTTTCCTCTTGAACTTATTGCACCCCTTTCCATTAGTCCAGCCGTGCATGGACCTAGAACGAACTGGGGTGAGGGGGTGCAATCCAGACCAGTGAGGGGTTGTCATTGCCTGTCCTATAACCCTGGGGGCCTCCCAGCTCAGGCTGCTCACCACCAGCCTTGCTGCATGCCGGTCACTCCCTGTGTACAGCTGCAGCCCTGGTCCAGCAGCTCTGAGCCCAGCAGCCAGCAACACATACAGAGACAAAACTACATCCCATCTTTAACTGGGCATAAATACACCCTCTCCTTTAAACATGGAACATGGTCAAATGAAAAGGTTTTATTAACAAAACCTGCATAGGATTCAGTGAGTTCAAGTACAAGGAATGAAGATAGAAAGAGTTATAAGTGAAACAAAACTCGCTTCTAAAACTTACTCCAGCAAGATGCAGGCTATGTTCAGGATGGTTTCTCTCACCAGTCGTTCTTCTTCCCACCAGGGCTGACTTTCCCACAGTCAGGACCTTCCACAGAAGTACAAGTTGCTGGCTCCCCTTGGCTTCCTAGGTGAAAGACCTTTGCCTAAGCACGTTTCTCACCTACGTTCAGATCAAAGACTTCAACCACCTCTAGGCTGAAGGGCCCACCTTCATCAACATGCAAGAGCTCTGACCTCTTGTGTCTGTCTAGTGAGGGATGCTAAAGGTGGCTTCTGTCTTTGCTTATATCTCCCAAAGTTTCGTGACTTTGGCCATGCCTACACCAGCACTTACGTCAGCAAAACTTTTGCTGCTTGGGGCTGTGAAAAAAGCACCCCCCTGAGCAATGTAAGTTTTGCCGGCATAAGTGCTGGTGTGCACAGCACGATGTCAACGGGAGATGCTCTCCTACCGACATAGCTACGGCCGCTCGTTCGCTGGTTTTATTGTCTCAGCGGGAGAGGCATAACACTGTGCCGCTGTAAGCTTGTAAGTGTAGACATGTCAGGCTGACCTCATGCCATTTTCCCTTCCTGTAGGCTCCCTATCCCCCTGGAGCTTCCTTTATTTCCGATTCCACCCTGCTGAGTTTACATAGGAGTCAAGTAGGTAGCTGTGATGTCCCCTCCTGCCTGGGCAGGCTGTACAGCCTAATATCAGTGCGTATCCATAATTCCTTACAGAATGTTCATGCAGACATTTCACAGTGATAGTAAGTCACAGGCTTTCACAAAAGACCTTCATACACTAATATTGTGTCCTTCTAGGAGTTGCCCCTCAAAGTGACGTTTATTCAAGCTGCGAGGAAGGCGGCATGGAGCCTGGTGATGAAGGGAGCTCCACACTCTTTCTTCTCCCACTTGTTAGCTCCATAGCTTTGTTTACCTAATATGTAAAAATGGACCTTTGTTGTCTTTGCTCGAAGATTGGGCTGGTCAGAGACTCAAATGTACATTCCTTCAGCTAGGCAGGCCTCTTTAGCAACTCCCCCTGACCTGTCTGGCTTGAACACAGTTTAGTTGTCACTCCAGGGTGTGTCCATAACTCTTAATAAATCACACAAGAGTATTATTGACCAGCAAGTTATTAACTTACAAATGATACCTCACCAGGCATAATTGGTACAAAGATCATGACCAAGGTGTGTGGGGTGTAAACACAAGGGTGCTTAGCGTCCTAGCTCCCAATGGTAGGACCTGCTGTGGGTTATGACAGATCTGCCAGGGAAATCATGCCCGTTCCAGTCTGGCCTGCCCATCTCTCATTGCTCCCATGCCGGCCCTTGCACCATATTGCCACTGTTGCGATCTTCCTTACCTGCCATGCTAAGCATGTTGCCCTCATCCCAATTCTTGGGGACTCAATGGACGGGCCGTTTTACTGCTCTAACTCCTCAACCTCTCCTGCAAGGCTCTGCATGCTGCTACCTCTGCCTACACGTCGGCTCTCGCCTTCGTAATTTATTTCTTGAGGTTTAGTTTAAATGTGTCCATCCAGAGCACATTACTCTGCAGCCCCCCTCTCAGAACTGGCTCCAACTCCCGTGCTATTTCCATGCTCTGCCTGGAACATCCTCCCACTCCGAGATGCCAGACAAACTCATTGGCTGCCTCCAAACCCCTCCTACAAATTCCCTTTTTTTGGCTGGCATTCCACAAATAGCCACCCGCCCCTGCTCTTACATCATCTCACCATCGCCCTTTAATGGAACTCATGTTAGACGGAAAAACAACCCTTGGAACTGACAAGGCATGATCCCTGTTTAACTGCTCGGTGGTGGTGATTTTTATGTTTTGGTTCCATTTTGCTTTTTTCACCAAGATCAGTGGCTAGAATTGCACTGAAGGGGTGGCTCAGCAATTGCTAAAAAGGCTTTCAATTTTTTAAAATACAGTTATTTTGCAAGACAATAGTAATAGATTCATAGATTGCAAAGTCAATAGGGACCATTGTGACCATCTAGTCTGACCTCCTGCATAACACTGACCAGAGAACTTCCCTGAAATAATTCCTCTTTGAACGAGACCAGATCCTTTAGAAAAACATCCAGTCTTGATTTAAAAATTGCCAGTGATGGAGAACCCACCACAGCCCCTGGTAAATTGTTCCAATGGTTAATTACCCTCACTGTGAAAAATTTGTACCTTATTTCTAGTCTAAATTTTTCTAGCTTCAACTTTCAGCCACTGGATCTCGTTAAACCTTATATTGCTATTGCAGGCTCCATTTTCAAATAAAAATATTTAAAAACACGTGAGCTAGTTAGCTTTGAAAACACCCGCGAGTATCTATGCACACATTAACTTGTATGCTGTATTACTGCTCAGCACGCAAGTTCAGTACTGCCAGGAGCTGTGACCATTGCATTGACCATGGCAATGACCCTTGCATTGTCATTCAGGTAACAAACCATATTAAGGTTCCCAGTTTAGGGAGTTTCATTCCTTGTCTCCTTCAGACTGTCTCTCACTGCACCTTGGGATGCTACGATAGAGGGGCAGTGACAGCTTCTCTTCTCTTTACTGTGATGACAAAAAAGAATTGTGTTCTCTGAGAGTCAGTGCTCTTGGTTGTTAATTACGTCTCGTGGACAAGGTCAGTTTAAGGATAATCCATTTGATGAAATGTTGGGACAGATGCTTCTTGCACTTACAATAGAGCAAACCTCTTGACTTCAGTGGAGTTGCAAGGTGTCCTAGGGAAAGGAATTTGCTCCGTGGTGCACAGAATTAAATGTTACGTGGTGCCAGCAATGGACGCCACGTGAATTCTTACGAGTGTGTTTGCAACCACCTAACATCCAAACAGGCTCTGACACTGTCACTTATTGGCTCATCCAGAATTTAAAAAAAACAGATTAACCAACACCAACATTTTCCATAAACAAAATGCAACCCGGGCTGTCTCACGCGATCTTCCCAGCTAACGCCACATTAGATGAGCTTGTGTCCATCAGTCCTCTGCCTTGCGGAAGCGATAGGCCTGCTGGCATATGAAGTGGTCACTTTTACAATTTATTCCCACGATATACTGCGAGCTTTCCCTGTCCCGAGGAGCTCACAGTCTAAGGACAGACAGACAGACAAGTAGACCGAGATTAAGGGAGGGGGAACAACAACAGGAAAGTTATGTACAAGCCAACTCCATTTGCTGTCTGCAGCGTGGCAGAACTGGGTCAGCAGGAGGGGTGTACCTGGCGAAGGCGGGGACGCAGGTGAGCTTGGGGCGTTGATGCCATGCAGAAGGAGCCCTGTGGACGACAGCAATGAGGTGGGTGTGTGAAGCACGGACAACGGAGGAGGTAAGGCCAGTACTGTTGGTGGGGCTTGGGGGCCCCACAGGACAAGGGAGCATAAATAGGGGCAGAGCTGCACAGACCTTTCCAAGTGGTGACCAGATGCTTCACTCCAGCTTAGGCTTGGACTGTTTGGCAAACCTTTCCTTTGGATTGCCAGGGCACTGTCCATGCTGCCAGGAAGACATGACCAGAACCAAGCACCAGAGGAGCGGCACAGGTTTAAAGTGCAACACATGGCTGCTGGCTGTGCTGGTGCAGTAATTCTATTAGCTATGCTGTAAATGATTGCTCGTTTAGAGAACTTCTACTGCAGGAACTCTGGTGCTCCGTAATGAGCACTAATTAGGAGTTTGATCTTTAGGTTTGTAGTTTGGGGGGATTTTTCTAGCTTCTTATGCAGCTGCTAATGAGGAAGCTACTTGCTAACCTCTCAGCGGCTCCAGGCAGGTTTCGCAGCACAAATGTTCACACAGTCGGAATGCTCACGCATTCATGGTGATTTCACTCCACAGGTGACGGCGAAGCATCCTCGCATGGCACCCTCGGCTCATTAAACACAAGCAGTGGAGAATACTGAGCGCCCCAAAGAGCATAGTGACTGACCAGGAAAGGCCTCGTTTTTACCTGCAGCATGGGGTTACTGAAATGTATTTATCTGGCTTATTTCTAGACTCTCCGCACCACAATATCTGCATTTTGACAAATACCAGGTAAGGTGAGAGTCAGAAGCACCTTGCGTGTCAGAAGGAAACGGAATCTGGGCTCACTGCTTTTTCTCTTTTTTCTGCTTTTTTCTCTGTTGCCTAGCCTCCAGGGTGGTTACATGCCCATCATCCTGGGACTCTCCTTAGCCATCCCGTTGTGAGAGGAGCGGGAGCTGTAATAACCCCCCAGCGTAATTCTGGCCAGGATTCCCAGCTCTAGGGCTAGTACATTTTGTCTCAGTCTCCTTAAGAAGGCAGGTCTCCAGCTCACCTGCCCTGGCTGCTGACTGACACACCACAGCTTCTCCTGGGCTCACCTGCTCTGGGCACCAGATGAGATATGGCAGCAGGACCTTGGCTTGCCCACCCTGGAGGCTAGGCCAAACGCCGCAAGGGGTTCCTGGCTCACCTGCTCCAGTTGAATCACCATGGAGCGGGGTCTCTCTCTGCCCATCCAGGACTGCAGGTCAAACATTTTGAAAGCCCCCCTGGCAACAACCACATACCAGCCTGCCCATGGCTGGCACTGCCCCGAGGTGTGCGCAGCATTCGGGTGGCTGCAGGGAGCCAGTTCCTAGCAGCAGGGGATGCAGCGAGACAGGCCTGCACCTCCAGGCTCCCCTGGCTGACAGCCACACCCTGCAGGCCTCTCTGCACTGGTCGCCAGGTGACCTCAGGCCTGCGGCAGCTAGGAACTCACCACACCAGGACGAGAGATCCATCAGCTCCCACGGCGCCACAGTGTGCCCTGGAGCTGCAGCTCTGCTCAGGGCCCTGGGGAGACTCGGGGGGACTCAGTTTTCAGGCTGCTGAGCATGCGAGCGCAGGAATGTTTGATCATGGTGGTGCTACGGCTCGTCACCGATTCTGTCGGCACCCAGCGCATGCTGCCTGAGGGTCTTACCGCAATACGAATCGTCAGTAATACTGCAGAGTCGTGTGGAGTGCAGGAGAGTCTGAGAGCAACATCATAACCACCCTCATTACCGGCTCCCTGACAACTTTCTCGTGTAGGTGCCCGGTGGAGATGCGTTGATTAGAGAGAGGTGATGGATTTAAAAATAATTGAACTTACTCGAGTGTTGTTCCTCCCTCCTACCCAATTCTGAACCTTCTTTAATGACTGCATCTACAAGCAAATAGGGCTGTCTGCACGGTGGGCCCCTGCTGTCCAACCCTTCCTTTTGCATTAGTGCCAAGGACTTTCCCAAGGACTGAAATGGTCCAGATCTCCTTCCTTCCCCTCCAGCAGAGTTCTTTTCTCTTCCTTCCTTTCCCTTCACCCTCTTTTCACCTCCCCTTGGAAGATCATCCCCCAGACTGATGCAGTGGGCTGCAGCTGTTAAATAATGCGTTGAGATAGCAGCCAACATGAGGTCCTGTTCTCTGCTAGTGTGAGCTGGGGAAAGCTCTGGTTCTAGACTGACCAGGGTGAGGGTTTGTGATAGGGACAGTGGCAGAAAATGAAAGAAGCTGGCGTTAGGCCCAAGGATTTTCTTCAGCGATTGAATTCTGGATAGACCTTAGGGAGGGAACAGCAGCGGGTGGTGGAGAAGAATCATGAGTGCAGCTGTTGCCCCGCAAATTTGGGCATAGCCAGGAGGCAAAAGAGGGAATAAAATGCAAAGGGTCCTGAGACTTGCAAAACTAAATGAGAAGAAAAACAAAGAGTGAGAGGAAGGATTGTGTCTCTGGTCCTGGGCTGGGGCTCGGGAGAGCTGCGATCCAGGGGCACCATTGTTCAGTGTCTCAGGCAGCACCCTGGGCCTGTTTAGAATTAAGGTTCTTCAGACCGGGGCCTGTCTCTTGCTCTGCATCTGCAGCTCCCAGCACCACGGGGCCCTTCAGGCAGTGCCCTCCTGTAAATCACAATAAAGCCATCGGAGCAGGTCAGGCATTCCCCAGACTTTTCAGAGCCGTGACATGCACAAGCCTTCTGAAATGAATGATGGATCGCAGGGCCAATCGGCTCTGTGGAGTTTGCTCAGTTTAAAACAAAGAAGAGAGCAGAAGTGAGCAATTTATGTGGCTTTGTGCAGGATCAATATTTTCACCTGGAAAAAAAGAAAATCGCTTTACTCAAAGTATCTGATTCATCTTCTTCTCCCCACCCTGTCCCCCTGAGTGCTTGTTCCCACCATGCCCCTGGGCTCCTTCTTCATCTCCTCATCCTCTCGCTGCCTGTCTTAGGTTTTGCCTGAGACGATTTTCCTTGGGCTCACAACATGGCATGCTCTTTGGTGAAGTAGTTGTAAATCCCAATGCAATCTGCTCAAGCATCGAGAGTGCATTTTGTGGCAGGTGCAATGTGCTCCCGTGCATGAGGTGTTCAGCCGAGCAGGAAATCACAGCTCAGGAGTTAAACAGAGCACCAGGAACTCACCATTAACAAGCCAAAGATGCACGTGTCAGCTACAAGGTCCTGAGTGAGCTAGGAGCTCCATGCGGGAGCAATCGCTCCATGTCTGTCTGTCCATCTTCAGTGCTTATGTGGCCCCATCACTACAGGATCTGAGCACCTCACAACCATTACTGTCCCTATTTACCCACCCTGTGGGCTAGGGCAGCGCTATTAGCCTCATTGTAGAGAAGGGGCACTGAGGCACCAGGAGATTAAGAGACTTGCTGAAGGCCACATGAGGAGTCTGTGGCAGAGATGGGAATAGAACCCAGCTCTCTCAAAGCTTAGGCTGGTGCCCTTACCAGTGCACTTCTCTTCCTCTCTGTGGGTGTCTGAGTCTGTTAGAGATCAGGATTACACCTGATGTGGTTACAGCTGCTGAGGGGTTCTCACACCTTCCTACGAAGCATTGCCAGCAGATGGAGGGAAGTGATTATTCCCCTCTATTTGGCACTGGTGAGGCCATACCTGGAGTATTGCATCCAGTTTTGGGCCCCCCACTACAGAAGGGATGTGGACAAATTGGAGAAAGTCCAGTGGAGGGCAACCAAAATGGATAGGGGCTGGGGCACATGACTTATGAGGAGAGGCTGAGGGAACTAGGCCTATTTAGTCTGCAGAAGAGAAGAGTGAGGGGGGATTTGATAGCAGCCTTCAATTACCTGAAAGGGGGTTCCAAAGAGGGTGGAACTGGGCTGTTCTCAGTGGTGGCAGATGACAGAACAAGGAGTAGTGGGGGAGGTTTGGGTCAGATATTCGGATACACTATTTCACTAGGAGGGTGGTGAAGCACTGGAATGGGTTCCCTAGGGAGGTGGTGGAATCTCCATCCTTAGAAGTTTTTAAGGTCAGGCTTGACAAAGCCCTGGCTGGGATGATTTAGTTGGGGATTGGTCCTGCTTTGAGCAGGGGGTTGGACTAGATGACCTCCTGAGGTCCCTTCCACCCCTGATAGTCTATGATTCTATACTGGCCACTGTCCCAGACAGGATACTGGTCTAGATGGGCTTGGGTCTGACTCAGTCTGGCTACACACACCCCGACTATTCCTAGTTTCGTGCTGCCCAGACAGAGTTGCAGCCAGCACAGGGCCAGGTGAGAATTCCAGCCTGGGCTTGGTAGTACAAGCCAGATTGGAGATTTCATCCGCAATTAAAGCCACCAGGTTGCACTGAATAACAGGAGCTGTATGTTAGGGCCAGTGCAAATTGTTAGGTGCTGCTCATGGCATGAGACCCTATGCAAGACCAATAGGACAGATAATAAATAGCTGGACAGTGCCTAAGATTTAGACAGGTAAAAGATGTAGGCAGAGATTTGCAAAGCTGCCTGAGAGAGTTGGTTTCCTCATTAATGGGAATTGAGTGTCCAGACACCTTAGGGGGTTGGAAATCCCACTTCTAATTTCTTTCGTAGAGCGGGTCGAACACTGTCAACAAAAAGAAAAGGAGGACTGGTGGCACCTTCGAGACTAACCAATTTATTTGAGCATGAGCTTTCGTGAGCTACAGCTCACTTCATCGGAATACTGTCAACAAATACTTTTTGCAATTTTTTTTCAAGATTCCTTCAAAAAATGTGCAAAAAATTCCTCTGCTCTTTTTTGACTCGCTTGTGGGATGGTCAAAATTCTTCAAAATAACAAAATGAAAAATGTCTTGCATTGTACAAAAAGCTCTGTCCTCAAGATTTCCCTGCAGGCAACTATACCTCCCTCTCCCCTGAAGTTTGGTTCCAAATAGGTCCTATGCCGTTTGGCCTCCTTACTGCTGGCTTTACAACTTGGTAAAATGAGTAAGAAGTATTCGACTTCTGACACAATCAGGAAAGACTTTCTGCACATTTCAGCGTTTTCTGATACGTTGAGCCAGCTTCTCATTTAAGTTTCTGAACCTCCACTTAGAAAACTGCCATTGTAGGTCAGCATAAAGTTTCTATCACTATAACCCCCTTGCCTTACACTGCGGGCTGGAACACACACGGCAGAGAGCAGCCTAGTTTAAAGGGTTCTCTTTATGCCCTGAAAACATCCAAAAGGCTATAATTATGGGCTCTCACTCTTCACCTAAGGCATCATCATTCATGCTACTTTCTTCATTTGTAATGTACTATAGCTGTTCTCTGGGCTTAGTTTGATAACACTTCATGTGACTATTAATAGCCACCCAACACAATAAATTCCGTTTGCCTGTCGTTATTGGAAGGCTGGGTAATTTTTTTTTCCTGTGGGGAAAAAAAATACGCTCAGAAATGCACAGTATGGATTTCAAAAGGTTTAAGATGGCATGAGGATTTTGTTGAAGGATTTAGCTTTATCTGGAAACTGAGCTGCTATTAAACCCTGCTGAAATGTGCCATCAGAAATGCAAGGCAGGATATTATTAGAACCATTAAACTTGGTGCTTGTCAAGTGAGCTGCAGCACAAAGGAAAGAGAGTTTTGACATCTCACCCTGGCTTGAAGAGACACTAATGCGTGACTATGATAATGAAGGGGAGAGGCTATTAGGTTTCTCAACAGTGGGTTGAGTTCCGCTGTGAATGTTATCGTCTAAAAGGGAAAGAATCCTGTTTCTGTCCTGGAGCAACAAACCCTATACAAAGAACAGGAGGACTTGTGGCACCTTAGAGACTAACCAATTTGTTTGAGCATGAGCTTTCGTGAGCTACAGCTCACTTCATCGGATGCATGCAGTGGAGATATTTTATATACACAGAGAGCATGAAACAATGGGTGTTACCATCACTCTTGTTAAAGTGTGAATGGTAACACCCATTGTTTCAGGTTCTCTGTGTATATAAAATCTCCCCACTGTATTTTCCACTGCATGCATCCGATGAAGTGAGCTGTAGCTCACGAAAGCTCATGCTCAAATAAATTGGTTAGTCTCTAAGGTGCCACAAGTCCTCCTGTTCTTTTTGCGGAGACAGACTAACGCGGCTGCTACTCTGAAACCCTATGCAGTCAACCAGCAATTTCTTCTAGGCAGAAGGCTTCAAAGAGTTAAATTCCGCCACAATTGAAAAATCAAAACATTGTTAAGTTTCATTTGTTTCTTTGTTACTGACTGGCATTAACTGTGAACTGTCCCTAGAAATGTTGTTTGCCAAGATGCTTCTTTCTGATGGGCCAGACACTCAGCTGGTGTAAATGGAGTAGCTCCAGTGAGGTCAATGAGACTTTGCTGATTCACACCAGCCGTGGATCTTACCTGGGTTTTGTCACTCTGCTGGCAACGCTTGTCGCTTCTTTCATGCAGAAGTGGATGTTGCACGAAAGCTAGCTTAGCAGGGCTGAGTCACGCAACAATGAATCCAACTTTGATTTCTCTCTTCCCAGGAACTGACATATTCTCAAATGACATTCAGAGTTAAATTTGCAAAGGAAGGTGCAACCCATGTGTGACACACACTCATTTTCACATGCAGACTGGGTGACTGCCTTCACAAATGGACAGGTATGCTTGCAGCTACCTGATTTCAACATACAAATACAGGTAGGATTGTAAATACAGGTGTTTGTGGGTGGAACAAGTGCACGAGCATTTTTGCAGGAGCACCCATTGTACTCTCCTTTGAAGTTTTGTTCCACGGTTACAGTACTCAGTTATCACAGTGCTGGGGGATGCTTTGACATCAGTGAGCAAAGCAACACTAGGGATTATAGGTGCATTTTTCTTCCCTTCCTTCTGAGTAACCTCTGCACCCCGGAGACAGATCATTCTCTGCTGCTATCCCCAACTCACAGCACTAAGGGCCTGCAACAAAGCTGCGTTCTGGAGAGCAGCAATGGACTCCCCAGATGTCAGGAGTGGATAAGATCCATCCGATCACTGCCATGCATTCCCTGCTTGGAGGAGTCCATCCTGCTCAGCACGTGGCCTTTGCAGCATTCCTAGCCCTCAGAACAAGAGACCAGGATCAGGAGATGAACTTAAATCTGAATGAAAAACTCATTTGATCTCTCCTACCTCAGACCACATCCTTATACAACAAGAGTAGCTGCTCCACACACCCAGGGGCCCTCTCCTTAGCCAGGGTATAAGCTTTTGCAATATTGATCTGTGGGTTTTGGTCTTTTTTCATATGTGATTTTGCAGGCTTATTGCATGATGTATTTTTATAATGTTGACTGTTTGTTCTGGGCCTCTGTGATGGGTTGGACCAGACCCTGAGGCCCCCTGCTGGAGGCTTCATGGCCCTGCTACACTCCTCCCCAGAAACGGGCAGTGGAGAGGGTCCTCCAAACTGCCTAGAGTGGCTGTGTGGGAAGCAGCCAATCAGGGCTCAGCAGGCTCATATAAGATGAGCTGCACGGCCAGACTGAGATCAGTGCCTTGCTAGAGCCGGAGGAGCAGGGACGGTGTGCCCGGCTGACCCTGGATGATCCGTGCTGGCGGGGCTGAGGAGCGGGGACGGTGCGCCTGGCAGACCCTGGACGATCCGTGCTGGCGGGGCTGAGGAGCGGGGACGGTGCGCCTGGCAGACCCTGGACGATCCATGCTGGCGGGGCTGGAGGAGCGGGGACGGTGCGCCTGGCGGGGCTGGAGGAGCGGGGACGGTGCGCCTGGCTGACCCTGGAGGATCCGTGCTGGCGGGGCTGAGGAGCGGGGACGGTGCGCCTGGCAGACCCTGGAGGATCCGTGCTGGCGGGGCTGAGGAGCGGGGACGGTGCGCCTGGCAGACCCTGGAGGATCCGTGCTGGCGGGGCTGAGGAGCGGGGACGGTGCGCCTGGCAGACCCTGGAGGATCCGTGCTGGCGGGGCTGAGGAGCGGGGACGGTGCGCCTGGCTGACCCTGGAGGATCCGGGCTGGCGGGGCTGAGGAGCGGGGACGGTGCGCCCGGCTGACCCTGGACGATCCGTGCTGGCGGGGCTGAGGAGCGGGGACGGTGCACCTGGCTGACCCTGGACGATCCGTGCTGGCGGGGCTGAGGAGCGGGGACGGTGCGCCCGGCTGACCCTGGACGATCCGTGCTGGCAGGTCTGGAGGAGCGGGGACCATGCGCCCGGCAGTCCCTGGACGATACGTGCTGGCGGGGCTGGAGGAGCGGGGACGGTGCGCCTGGCGGGGCTGGAGGAGCGGGGACCATGCGCCCGGCAGTCCCTGGACGATACGTGCTGGCGGGGCTGGAGGAGCGGGGACGGTGCGCCTGGCGGGGCTGAGGAGCGGGGACGGTGCGCATGGCTGACCCTGGAGGATCCGTGCTGGCGGGGCTGAGGAGCGGGGACGGTGCGCATGGCAGACCCTGGAGAATCCGGGCTGGCGGGGCTGAGGAGCGGGGACGGTGCGCCCGGCAGTCCCTGGAGGATCCGTGCTGGAGGAGCGGGGACGGTGCGCCCGGCAGACCCTGGAGAATCCGGGCTGGCGGAGCTGAGGAGCGGGGACGGTGCGCCCGGCAGTCCCTGGAGGATCCGTGCTGGAGGAGCGGGGACGGTGCGCATGGCAGACCCTGGAGGATCCGGGCTGGCGGGGCTGAGGAGCGGGGACGGTGCGCCTGGCAGACCCTGGAGGATCCGTGCTGGAGGAGCGGGGACGGTGCGCATGGCAGACCCTGGAGGATCCGTGCTGGCGGGGCTGAGGAGCGGGGACGGTGCGCATGGCAGTCCCTGGAGGATCCGTGCTGGAGGAGCGGGGACGGTGCGCATGGCAGTCCCTGGAGGATCCGGGCTGGCGGGGCTGAGGAGCGGGGACGGTGCGCCTGGCAGACCCTGGAGGATCCATGCTGGAGGAGCGGGGACGGTGCGCATGGCAGACCCTGGAGGATCCGTGCTGGAGGAGCGGGGACGGTGCGCATGGCAGTCCCTGGAGGATCCGGGCTGGCGGGGCTGAGGAGCGGGGACGGTGCGCCCGGCAGACCCTGGAGGATCCGTGCTGGAGGAGCGGGGACGGTGCGCATGGCAGTCCCTGGAGGATCCGTGCTGGCAGGGCTGGAGGAGCGGGGACGGTGCGCATGGCAGTCCCTGGAGGATCCGTGCTGGCAGGGCTGGAGGAGCGGGGACGGTGCGCATGGCAGACCCTGGAGGATCCGTGCTGGAGGAGCGGGGACGGTGCGCATGGCAGACCCTGGAGGATCCGTGCTGGAGGAGCGGGGACGGTGCGCATGGCAGTCCCTGGAGGATCCGTGGTGGCGGGGCTGAGGAGCGGGGACGGTGCGCATGGCAGACCCTGGAGGATCCGTGCTGGAGGAGCGGGGACGGTGCGCATGGCAGACCCTGGAGGATCCGTGCTGGAGGAGCGGGGACGGTGCGCCTGGCAGACCCTGGAGGATCCGTGCTGGCGGGGCTGAGGAGCGGGGACAGTGCGCATGGCAGACCCTGGAGGATCCGTGCTGGAGGAGCGGGGACGGTGCGCATGGCAGTCCCTGGAGGATCCGGGCTGGCGGGGCTGAGGAGCGGGGACGGTGCACCTGGCTGACCCTGGAGGATCCGGGCTGGCGGGGCTGAGGAGCGGGGACGGTGCGCATGGCAGACCCTGGAGGATCCGGGCTGGAGGAGCGGGGACGGTGCGCCCGGCAGACCCTGGAGGATCCGTGCTGGCGGGGCTGAGGAGCGGGGACGGTGCGCATGGCAGACCCTGGAGGATCCGTGCTGGCGGGGCTGAGGAGCGGGGACGGTGCGCATGGCAGACCCTGGACGATCCGTGCTGGCGGGGCTGAGGAGCGGGGACGGTGCGCATGGCAGACCCTGGAGGATCCGGCCTGGCGGGGCTGAGGAGCGGGGACGGTGCGCCTGGCGGGGCTGAGGAGCGGGGACGGTGCGCCCGGCAGACCCTGGAGGATCCGTGCTGGCGGGGCTGAGGAGCGGGGACGGTGCGCCCGGCAGACCCTGGAGGATCCGTGCTGGCGGGGCTGAGGAGCGGGGACGGTGCGCCCGGCAGACCCTGGAGGATCCGTGCTGGCGGGGCTGAGGAGCGGGGACGGTGCGCCCGGCAGACCCTGGAGGATCCGGGCTGGCGGGGCTGAGGAGCGGGGACGGTGCGCCTGGCAGACCCTGGAGGATCCGTGCTGGAGGAGCGGGGACGGTGCGCATGGCAGTCCCTGGAGGATCCGTGCTGGAGGAGCGGGGACGGTGCGCATGGCAGACCCTGGAGGATCCGTGCTGGAGGAGCGGGGACGGTGCGCATGGCAGACCCTGGAGGATCCGTGCTGGAGGAGCGGGGACGGTGCGCATGGCAGACCCTGGAGGATCCGTGCTGGAGGAGCGGGGACGGTGCGCCCGGCAGGCCCTGGAGGATCCGTGCTGGCGGGGCTGAGGAGCGGGGACGGTGCGCATGGCAGTCCCTGGAGGATCCGTGCTGGAGGAGCGGGGACGGTGCGCATGGCAGTCCCTGGAGGATCCGGGCTGGCGGGGCTGAGGAGCGGGGACGGTGCGCCTGGCGGGGCTGGAGGAGCGGGGACGGTGCGCCTGGCAGACCCTGGAGGATCCGTGCTGGCGGGGCTGAGGAGCGGGGACGGTGCGCCTGGCAGACCCTGGAGGATCCGGGCTGGCGGGGCTGAGGAGCGGGGACGGTGCGCCTGGCTGACCCTGGAGGATCCGGGCTGGCGGGGCTGAGGAGCGGGGACGGTGCACCTGGCTGACCCTGGAGGATCCGGGCTGGCGGGGCTGAGGAGCGGGGACGGTGCACCTGGCTGACCCTGGACGATCCGTGCTGGCGGGGCTGAGGAGCGGGGACGGTGCGCCCGGCTGACCCTGGACGATCCGTGCTGGCGGGGCTGAGGAGCGGGGACGGTGCGCCCGGCTGACCCTGGACGATCCGTGCTGGCGGGGCTGAGGAGCGGGGACGGTGCGCCCGGCTGACCCTGGACGATCCGTGCTGGCAGGTCTGGAGGAGCGGGGACCATGCGCCCGGCAGTCCCTGGACGATACGTGCTGGCGGGGCTGGAGGAGCGGGGACCATGCGCCCGGCAGTCCCTGGACGATACGTGCTGGCGGGGCTGGAGGAGCGGGGACGGTGCGCCTGGCGGGGCTGAGGAGCGGGGACGGTGCGCATGGCTGACCCTGGAGGATCCGTGCTGGCGGGGCTGAGGAGCGGGGACGGTGCGCATGGCAGACCCTGGAGAATCCGGGCTGGCGGGGCTGAGGAGCGGGGACGGTGCGCCCGGCAGTCCCTGGAGGATCCGGGCTGGCGGGGCTGAGGAGCGGGGACGGTGCGCCCGGCAGACCCTGGAGGATCCGTGCTGGAGGAGCGGGGACGGTGCGCATGGCAGACCCTGGAGGATCCGGGCTGGCGGGGCTGAGGAGCGGGGACAGTGCGCCTGGCAGTCCCTGGAGGATCCGTGCTGGAGGAGCGGGGACGGTGCGCATGGCAGACCCTGGAGGATCCGTGCTGGAGGAGCGGGGACGGTGCGCCCGGCAGACCCTGGAGGATCCGTGCTGGCGGGGCTGAGGAGCGGGGACGGTGCGCATGGCAGTCCCTGGAGGATCCGTGCTGGAGGAGCGGGGACGGTGCGCATGGCAGTCCCTGGAGGATCCGGGCTGGCGGGGCTGAGGAGCGGGGATGGTGCGCCTGGCAGACCCTGGAGGATCCGTGCTGGAGGAGCGGGGACGGTGCGCATGGCAGACCCTGGAGGATCCGTGCTGGAGGAGCGGGGACGGTGCGCATGGCAGTCCCTGGAGGATCCGGGCTGGCGGGGCTGAGGAGCGGGGACGGTGCACCTGGCTGACCCTGGAGGATCCGGGCTGGCGGGGCTGAGGAGCGGGGACGGTGCGCATGGCAGACCCTGGAGGATCCGGGCTGGAGGAGCGGGGACGGTGCGCCCGGCAGACCCTGGAGGATCCGTGCTGGCGGGGCTGAGGAGCGGGGACGGTGCGCATGGCAGACCCTGGAGGATCCGTGCTGGCGGGGCTGAGGAGCGGGGACGGTGCGCATGGCAGACCCTGGACGATCCGTGCTGGAGGAGCAGGGACGGTGCGCATGGCAGACCCTGGAGGATCCGGGCTGGCGGGGCTGAGGAGCGGGGACGGTGCACCTGGCTGACCCTGGAGGATCCGTGCTGGCGGGGCTGAGGAGCGGGGACGGTGCGCATGGCAGACCCTGGAGGATCCGGGCTGGCGGGGCTGAGGAGCGGGGACGGTGCGCCTGGCGGGGCTGAGGAGCGGGGACGGTGCGCCCGGCAGACCCTGGAGGATCCGTGCTGGCGGGGCTGAGGAGCGGGGACGGTGCGCCTGGCGGGGCTGAGGAGCGGGGACGGTGCGCATGGCAGACCCTGGAGGATCCGTGCTGGCGGGGCTGAGGAGCGGGGACGGTGCGCATGGCAGACCCTGGAGGATCCGGGCTGGCGGGGCTGAGGAGCGGGGACGGTGCGCCTGGCGGGGCTGAGGAGCGGGGACGGTGCGCATGGCAGACCCTGGAGGATCCGGCCTGGCGGGGCTGAGGAGCGGGGACGGTGCGCCTGGCGGGGCTGAGGAGCGGGGACGGTGCGCCCGGCAGACCCTGGAGGATCCGTGCTGGCAGGGCTGAGGAGCGGGGACGGTGCGCATGGCAGACCCTGGAGGATCCGTGCTGGCGGGGCTGAGGAGCGGGGACGGTGCGCATGGCTGACCCTGGACGATCCGTGCTGGCGGGGCTGAGGAGCGGGGACGGTGCGCATGGCAGACCCTGGAGGATCCGGGCTGGCGGGGCTGAGGAGCGGGGACGGTGCGCCTGGCGGGGCTGAGGAGCGGGGACGGTGCGCCCGGCAGACCCTGGAGGATCCGTGCTGGCGGGGCTGAGGAGCGGGGACGGTGCGCATGGCAGACCCTGGACGATCCGTGCTGGCGGGGCTGAGGAGCGGGGACGGTGCACCTGGCTGACCCTGGACGATCCGTGCTGGCGGGGCTGGTTGTGAAGGCGAAGAAGCTCTGGTCTGGCTGCTGGGCTCAACCCGAGGGGAGGGTGCAGAATGAGCTGGAGCTGAGGGAAGTGGCCTGTGAACTGTAGCAGTGACATCATGTATTTACAGGTATGTGGCAGCCGACGGCTATCTCTAGCGTCCCTGGGCTGGGACCTGGTGCAGGGGATGGGCCAGGGCCCCCCTACTCACCAACCACTGGGAAAGTGGCCTGGACTCTGATACACCCCAGAAAGGGAACTGAAGTCTTCTAGCGGCCCAGCTGAAGAGCTGCGGCCGGAAAGACCCAGAGAAGTGAAGAGTTGTGCCCCACACCGGGGCCAGGACTGCTTGAAGAGCAGGGACAGTTCAAGGGAGCCCAGACGGGGCTGAGACCCTGTTCGGCTCAGGTACTGCGATAGGCCCTGCTGGACCAATTGAGGGGTGAACCCAGGGATAGGGCTGCAGATACAGGGACCTTGCAGAGGGCACTGAGATGTATGTCCCAGAAGGATTTGATTTCTCTCCCATACAGACTGTGTGAGACGCGGCGGGAGAGCTGGGTGGCTGAAGACTCCCCACAAAGCAGCGAGAGAGAGCCCGCAGACACACTCGGCCAAGGGGCGCTCATGAAAGGTGAGGGCACCATTGTAGCCTCCCCCTCATTTGCCCTGCCCTCCTAGTGAGGGAGCAATGAAGGTTTGGTGTCCTGGCTGTGGACAGGAGGCGGGCGATGAGGATAGGGGATAACGTGCCTGGTTTTCTGCTGGCTTCTTTCTTTACATGCTGACTCTGGATGTTTGAGGCTGGGATTTTCACATGAGCCTGTAGGAGTTAGATGCTCAGCACAATGTGATTTGGGCGCCCAGCGTCCTTAGCCTCCTTTGAAAATCCCAACTTGAATGCTTCTCTCGGTGTGTACGTGACGGGAACCAGGAGCCAGCCTGTGGAGCTGTGACCCTTTGGTGTGCAGCCTTCGGAGCAGACCTGGCCCCTGGCTGGTTATTCTAGGCCAGGAGTCCAAAGCCATTGCAGGCCCAGGGTTTCTTAATTGCACAAAACTTTGGTTTCAAAATGCCTCAATCTCCTGAAATGTAGAAAAATTGCAGCCTCTGTTTCAAATGTCCCCAAGGGAGGGCTCAGTGGAGTTCCTGTGATTGCCCATTCCCTCACCACGGCGCCCTACAACCTCCCCACGCTTTCCTTCATGGCTCCGGTCCAGCTCCCTTTGGGCAGCAGCGAGAGAAGTGCCATACGCTACACAGGACAATGCTGCAGCTGAGTCACTTAAACAGAGATAGCACCTCCTCCAACCCCACTCCTGCCCTCTTCCGCCCTCCTCTCCCAGCGCCGGCGTACCAGTGAATGGAGCTGATCATTTGGGTAAAGTTTAGATCCTAGAGAAAGAAAAGACTCAGTCAGTCGCAGCCGGTGTCCTTTCTCACCCATGCCATCTGCTATGATTCAGGTAACTAATGGAAGGTGAGCCACACACACGTCAGCTGGCCAGAGGAAAATCATCCCTGACCACACTCTGGGCCAGTGCTTCTCAAGCTCTCTGATGTGGGGGACCGGCAATTTTTTTCCCAATGTGTGCGCAGACCAGCAGTCGATGGCTCGCGGACTGCCACCGGTCCACGGACCACCACGTTGAGTAGCACTGCTCTAGATTATGGAAACATTTAGCAAGGTGACAGCTAAAATGGTCTCTTTTTTTGCAATTTCATGAAGCCAACAAATAATTTTGTTTTCCGAGGCATGTCTGAGGTGCTCCTCACTCTACTATCTGCTGGCATAAGACAGAGTCACTAGTTTTGCTCAGTTCAACAGTTTTCCAGTAGCCCCACCTGGTATGTGATCAACTCATTGCTCTGACCAAAGGCTCCATTCTCACCCTGCAGTCATTTCTCATTTCCATTACTTAATACTCCCTTTTTGCTCACAATACATCACCTCAACCCAGCTTCTGCATGAAAGAGAAATGATCTTTCTCACAGATTTCTGAAGCGCTAAAGAGCAGCTGCAAATGTGCGTTCCCACCAGACCGGTCCCTCCTGGTCTGTAAAGTCTTGTTCCATTCCATAGTGATAAAACCCTTGTGTGTGAGAACTAGAAACTTGCCACATCAGACATCCCGTTGCTCCACTCTCTGGCTACACCTGTTTAACGCGGATATAGCTGATTGCAGTAGAAAAGGCTTTTCATGGCTTGGGAATGAGAGTTTGGATTTGATGAGTTTCACCAATCACAGCACAGCAGTGGAACGTAAGGGTATTATTCTGCTGTGACTCGAGGGTGGAGAGGAGCCCCACTTGGCAGCAGCTTATCATTTCTGTTGTTAATATTCCTGGATTCTTAAGCCAGAAGAGACCATTCTCAGCATTTAGTCTGACCTCCTGTACAACACAGACCCCAGAACAGCCCCAAAATAAGTTGAGAGAGGTTACTTGCTACATCGGCTAGTGTCGTTTCAGTTAGCTCTGGCCTTTAACAGAACAGCAAAGGAAAAGTGTGTCCATTTTGCTCTGCATCGCAATGTAAAAGTTCACAGCATAAGCAGCTCTTGTCACTAGGGACAAACCATGAAATACATTTCTCCCAACCCCGAAGTTAAACACAAGTAGCATTTTGGAGTTTATTGCTGGAAACAGCCATCTTGTGGACAAGTGATATCTAGAGCTGCACGTGTTTCTTTCAGCTAATAGATCCGTCATCAAGAAATGAATTTTTCAGTGGTTCAGGTCAAATTCAACTAATCATTTTGGTCAAGAGAAAAAGTGGAAATGTTTTGATGATTTTAAAATTTTTGTTTCAACTTTTCATTGTGAAACAGCATTTCGAATCCAAATGTGGCCAATTAAAAAACAAACACAAAAAAAGGTGAAAAAATACCCCAAAAGGCTGAATTCACCAGCGATTGGTGAACCTGCTATGGGTTTGGGGAATCTGGGGGTCTGTTAGCTCCGGCAGTAGAGGCTTATTTAGTAAGACCCTAAGATCCCAGGTTTGAATCCAGCTGGTGACAATCCACCTAGTGCATCAGGACCCCATGAATTTTTTGTAATTGGTTTCAGTTCAAATAAAACCAGCTTTTTTTTGCTTTTTTTTCCCCGAACCAAAAACCCATTATTCTCCTAGCACAAGTGATGTCTCCAGCCCTACTAGAACCTGATGGAGAAGTTTGTACACCAGTTCCTAGCCTGCTCTGATACAGGGTCGATGGGCAGAATAAAACCGTAATTAACATCCAAGCAGAAACCCATAACTATTTACGCATTGCATTTTACAATGTCAGGACTTCACATTTAAAATAGTTGTTTTAAATCCTGGTGACATGCCACTAACATGATTAAAATGAAACAGGGAGAATTTTAATGAAATTGGGCCATTTTGACTGTTTGCTGCCATATCTTATTAATTGCCTGCAGCCTCATTACTGCTGCTCTAATTTCACAGCTCCCATCTGTACCATATTTGGTCAACCACTGCCATTTTTAATACACAGATGTTAACTGGTAATTTATTACAGCCACACTTATCTGACTGGGACCAATTTTAGCTCATTGCTGATACCTTTAGCTTACTGCCAAGTTTCTTTTGTTTTGATCCACTGTTCTCAATACATTTGCTATGAGTTTCCATTTGTCATACAGATTTAGGGTGGGCTTTTCAGAGCTGCCTCTGGGATTTAGAATTTAAATTAAAATCAATGGAAATTAGGTGTCTAAATCTCTAGTCCGCGTTGAAAATCTCAGCCTCGATTATTGTCATTTATTCACTTTAATTCACCACACATCACTTTCCCATGGTCAATATTAAATAATCACCACCAGTCATTACCTCATCTCCAGGCCTGAGGATTGCAGTTACTTCCTGCTGTAAGGACGGAAACCTTTGTGTGACAGAATATTGCCTTTCTAAAAGAGCCCGCTGTACTCCCTGTGCTAAGATACTGCAGTGAGAAGTGCCTGGATACATTGCACAATCAGTCAGGGCATGACCCAAAGTCCATTGAAGTCGAAGAGGGGTTGTCTGCTGAATTCAACAGGCTTTGGATTAGGCCCTTAGAAACGCAATTCCTGGTGCTATCGTTTCATCCCTCCACCAGCACCCGCTGAGTCCGCTCCGATCCCCACAGCTTTCTGCACAGCCCCAGCCACTTTTCCCCAAAATAACGTTTTAGCAGAAAACTGCTCCCAAGCATTGTCGTCTTTGTAGTGCAGTTATGGTCTGGCCAGGGTACGAGACTGGGAGGAGGAGAGACGGCGTCATAGGCTGGCTGGCCCTTTAAGGGGAGTCAGGTCAGCCTTGCCTGAGAAGTAGCAGTTATCCCCCAGCTGATGGGTGGCTTAATTACCATTCCGGAGCCCAGCTGTGGAAGGGTCAGGCAGCACTAGAGAGAGGAGAACTTAGCTGGGAAAGACCCAGGAGAGGACCAAGGGGAGTCCCCTCTCTCTGGGAGGGGCCAGGCGAAGGCAGGCTGAAGGCGAGCAGGGCAGGGCCTGTAAGAAGCAGCAAGGTCCATGGGAGAAGCTGCTTGTGATAAATGAATGGGGGGGGAGCTCCCTTTTATGGACACCCAGCCAGACAGTTAGCTATAAAATCCCTGTTAGTAGCTGTTCTCCACTTGCTTTACCTGTAAAGGGTTAAAAAAGCCAATAGGTAAAAGGAAGGGAGGGGGCACCTGACCTTAAGAGCCAATGGGAGGGTTAGAACTTTTTAAAATTGGGGAAAAACTTTGTCTGTGGTAGTTCTCCCGGAGAGCAAGGACAGGGCTGGACAATGCTGTAAGAAGCTTTAAGCCAGTATGAAAAACCATCAAATCATACCTAGAAACTACTTATTTGAAACCCCAGATATGTAAGTAGATCAGGAAAAGTCTAGGAAGACGCGATGAGGTTTCTCTCTTTTATTTCTTTATGGCTTGTGGACTCCTCTGTGCTAACCCCCGAATGCTTTTGTTTTGCTTGTAACCATTAAGCTGGACCTCAAGAAAACCATTCTTGATGCTTAATTATTATAGTTGCTGGTTTTAAATCTAGCAATAGCCTAAGTGCCAGATGTATTTTCTTTCTTTCTGTTTTTAATAAAATTTACTCTTTTTTAAGAACGGGATTGGGGTTTTATGTCCTAAGAGGTTGGTGTATATGTTGTTTAATTAGCTGGTGGAAACAGCTGATTTCCTTTGTTTTCTTTCTCAGCTCTTCCCCGGGGCCGGGGGGTGAAAGGGCTTGAGGGTACCCTACAGGGAGGAATTCCCAAGTGCGCCTTCCTGGGTTCAAAGGGTTTTTTTGCACTTGGGTGGTGGCAGCATCTACCCATCCAAGGTCAGAGAGAAGCTGTAACCTTGGGAGTTTAATACAAGCCTGGAGTGGCCAGTATTAATTTTTTAAAAAAGAAAAGGAGTACTTGTGACTCCTTTTCTTTTTGCGAATACAGACTAACACGGCTGTTACTCTGAAACCTATTAATTTTTAGAATCCTTGCGGGCCCCCACCTTCTGCACTCGAAGTGCCACAGTGGGGAATCAGGCTTGACGCTGCCAGAGTCCCAGCGAGGGGAGGCAGGGGGACCTGCTCAAAAGAGCCTAGAGGGGAAAGCCCTGGGAGGCCGTACGCAGCCTGAGGAGAGACGAAAGAACTCCGTGGGCCTCGGGACTGTGGAGCAGGGAACTGCTGCGTAACCTGAGGGGCAGAAGGACCCATCTCTGGATGTTTTTTTGGAGTCTGTAGCTGGACTTTAGTTACCCTGGGAACTTAAACGTGCCCTGACTGGAGGGCTGAATGTGAGACAGGCCACTGTGGGGACAAAGACGTGGTCCCCATGAGGCGCTAGAGACGGGGACCCTGCAACGGCACGCTCTGATGGCAGGGAGCGGGACTGCTTACCCAGGGCTATACGTGTCTGTATATAACTCACGCTGTTTCTATTTACATCATGTTAGCTGGCAGCTTGAAAAGGCTGTTTTCCTGGGGCAGGGGAATGGGTGACTGGCACCATGCGCGGGATTTGGGGGGTGATCGGGGGAGCCCGGCCAGGTTCTCTTTCCCTCCCCCACCTCCAAACAAGTGTGTTGTGTAACTGAGCTTACAAATATACCCTAATTGTGAGCCCAGCTGTGAGAAGAGAGGGACAGTTCATCAGACTTCACAAAAATCGACTGCAACAAAGGGTGATGGGGGGGCAGGGGAAGGTGCAAAAAGGAAACAGGCTGAATTAGTCCAAGCAAAAAAGGCCTCCTGATATAACTCCAGGACTGTTACAGTCATGCCTGGTAAATAGAAGAAGTGTGGGGCCGGAAACTAATGGACCAAAATTGGTGTGTTGAAAACTAGGCCAAACTGGTGGATGAAATAATGATAGGACTGGCTGTTCCACCAGGCATCACCGTTTGGGGTCCTTCAAAGAACAGACTTTGGGGGGAAAACTGCCGGGGAGCTGTCTAACAACAAGGGCTGTCTGGGTGATGGGTGGATCAGAAAGGAGTGAGCATCACTGTCACGTCTCCTGGGACGTGGGATCCACGATTACACCACTGGACCTTCGTCATCCTGATCCCGGGAGAGATCCCGGCCGGGCCAGAGAGAACGAGCCAATGACATTGCCAACTCCACCAGCACTGGCTAAATCCCAAACATGTCCTGGGATGTGAGACTTTGGCTCTTGCTCTTACGCTCCCACAAGTCCTTTTCCTTCCCCCACCTTATTTCTTCTCTTTGCTGTTCTTCTTTGACCACCAATCTAAAGGCATAGCCAGCCAAAACTGCATGGTTTGCAGCGCTGCTCCAAGCCCATGACCAGAGAGGCAGCTAAAAGCAATGCCCCGAGGCTGGGACAAGTTTGCCAGGTCTCAGAGTGGCTGTTAAGACCCCATGCTGTGCCTCTTTCTCCAGCAGTGAGGTTGCAAGTCTGAGTCAACAGTCGACTCAGAAGCTGCATCTTTGCTGTTCTTGTCTCTTCTCTTTTGTGTGCGTTCGTCTCGTGTGGTCTTCCAGAACGCAGGATCGGACTTTTAACACCAACAGCTCCAGCCCATCTCCACTGTTCTCCAAAAAGGACAGTTGTTACCTTAATACCATACAAGAGAGTGTCAAACAAGGGAGGTTTCTTTCTTATGTAAACTTTCTACAACTAAAGTGAAAGGGAGCAAGGAATATGGTTACAATAAAAGCCTTATTTAATGCTTCACACTTCAAAGGATTTAACTGCTTTTCCTTCTTTCTGTGGCTTTATTAAAAGGTTGGAATAATTTTTAATGGTGTGTTTGCCATGGTATTAAGCTGGCTGAGATCTCTGTTTAAAATTGTTTAGACTGTATAGTGACAGGGTCATTTTAACACCTTTGACGCTCTGGGCCCATGTATTCCACTGAAATTAAAGCAGCAGGTGTCCCGTCCCGTCCCCCCAAACCCCAGGAGGGAGTGGGCTGCTGGGACCAGGGAGTGGTCAAGAGGTGCTCAGCGTGTTCTTCCCCTTTCTCCACCTTCGGCGATGGGGGAGCTCCTGCCACATGGTGCCCCCTCAGGACGGTGATGGGCCACTGGGGCCGTGCCCTGTATCTGCAAGCAGTGGAAAGAACACCTTCCCCCAGCCAGGGGCCAGAGTCCTATGTCAAGAGCAGTCGGCAGATAGTCCAGCATCACAAGAAAGATCATGGCAGCATGGGAAAGGAAAGTCACGTACTCTCCCCAGGCAACCAGAGTCTCTTAGTCAGTGAGCAGCATTTGAAAAACCTAGAACTTGTCCAGAACCAACTCACCACGAAAAAATACTTGAGAAAATCCGCTGTCTAGAGTCAGAATAATCTTCTCTGCACAGAACTGAGTACGTGCCCAGACACTGTGGCAATCCACCTATTCTCAACACAGGGACAAAGTGGGTGAGGGAATCTCTTTGGTTGGACCAACTTCCTCCCCAGTGGACTCACCATCTGTAGCTCCCTGCCCGTTACGGAGAACAACAGACATTACCCAGCCCCTCGGTGTCTCTAATACCCTGGGAGCTGCAAGGCCACTACAACCACCCTGCAAGAGAAATCTTAATAGCGACGGCGACGACGACGACTGATGATATTGACTAGAAGAGTCACCGCTGCTATTCCATTTCAAAGAGGACTGTACCAATTATTATTAATTTTGTTTTCCCTTTGGATGGCTGTCGTGATGCTTTGAGGTCCCAAAGAAATCCCAGTTGAACGTCCTGAAATAACACAGAGAGTCATTAAACTCACAGAAATGAATGCCAGTATTTCAAAGTGCTCATTTTAACGTGTGGATGGTCTCACTGTTTAGCCCTGTTTCTATGGTAGCGGCACTACGTGAGAGTTCCACATCAGACCTCATCTTACAATAGACAGAACGAGCTTTCCAGCGAGGTCCGACGTGCAGGTTTGTAGCCAGGGTACATTAAGTTGACCAAATGGGCAATGTCTGCCACTTGCCTAGGTAGCGTGGCAGCATCTCCCGCTGGTGCAAATGGCTCCACGGGAGTGGAGAGGAACCATGTGCTGGGCCTGTGGGCTTGCCCACAGCGTGTCATGGAGCAGACAGGCTTCCCCAGCCCCGTTCAGGGCTGCTCGGATTGGGTATTTGCAGTCTGTGGCAAATGTGGGACTCTCAGCAACTGTGAGACTGCATGTTGGAAGCCACTGGTAAATTAGAGTTTATTTGCATTTCTAAGGGCTCTGGAGGCCAGTTAATCTCTCACCTAATCTGCCAGCATGTTCTGCTGTCCTTTTTTGCACAGCCTTCGGTGCTACAACTGCCAAGGTTTATTTTTGTACTGAATCAAGACCTACGCAATTGAATCAGTTTGCTACAGTGCAATATTTACTAGGCCATCAGGAAATGAGACACGGGACCTCTACTTCCTCCCTAGCTTGTCAGCCCGGAGCCAACATTAACATGAGATGGAGCAGCACTAAAACCAGAGCTACTTGCAAATACAAGGATGTGATTCAGATAAATTTCAGTTTCAGTCCATTTCCATTCCTAGGGAGCCACAGTTTAGTAGCTGGAGAATTAAAATTAGCCCGTTCATCCTAGAGCAAGGTTAAACAGCATGATAGACGGCAAGCGGTGAGAACACACAAAAAGGCAGAAGCCAATTGGAGGGGAAATGAGCAAGGGAAAAGATGTTATGCAGTGTCTGGGCTGCCTGGATGTATGTGTCGGTCACAGAGCTGGCTAATTCTTCCACACTGCATAAATGTGGGTTGCTAACAAAGGGCTTGATTCCTTGCTCCTGCTACAAATGGCTGCTGTGGTCCAGGAAGGGCTGTTTTAACCAACTAGAGCCAGGAGGAGTGGCCAGGGGGCAATCAGGTGCATTATCCGCTGGAGAGCTGGTCAAAAGTTTCAGTCTCCAATGCTTTATTGACCCAAAAAATGGTTATTTCGTCAAAACAGCAGTTTTGGTGGGAAATGTCCATTTTTAATGAAGTTTTTCAGGCGTTTTTGGGCTCAAACAACAACAAAAATATGGAAAATATTTGGTTGGGGGGGTTGTCAACTGCAAATTGAAAAATTTCAGTCACTTGGGCAAAAACGTTGGTAAAAATTTCAAATGTGGGTTTTTTTGATTGAAAACAGAAATACAGAGAAATGCTCTGGATGGAACTGTCCCAGGAGTTTCCCAGGGGTGAACAGAGTCCGAACTTGGAGCTGGGAACTCTACAAGAGATGCAGTAGTTAAAAGAGAGAGTCTTGTTTAGTCACAAATCACTGGGCTCGACAGTGTGCCCGTTACACAATAATCATACCTAGCTCATTCCTTCCACTGCAGGAATCCCTGGGTGTAAATCTCTGGCCTCTGTCATACAGGAGGGCAGACCAATGCTCATAAAAGCCCCTTCAGGCCTTAAAATCTCTGGGTTTTAAAATGGCTCTGCATTGACAGTGGCTGAAAGGTGCTAACTGCTAAGGTTGCCAACTTTCTATTCTGAACACCCTTGCCCTGCTCCCTGCCCTGCCCCTTTTCCAAGGCCACGCCCCCTACTCACTCCATTCCCTTCCCTCCATTGCTCGCTCTCGCTCACTTGCTCATTTTCACCAGGCTGGGGCAGGAGGTTGGGGTGTGGGGTGTGGGGGGATTGGCGATGAGGGCTCCGACTGCAGGTACAGGCTCTGAGGTGGGGCCGGAGATGAGGGGTTTGGGGTACAGGAGAGGGCTCCAGGCTGGCGCAGGTGTATGGGAGGGGGTGAGGGCTCCAGCTGGAGGTGAGTGGTGCAGGAGAAGGCTTGGTGATGGAGCAGCGAGTTGGGGTGCGGGGAGGCTGAGGGCTCTGGCTGTGGGTGCGGGCTCTGGGGGTAGGGCTGGGGTTTGGGGTGCAGGAGGGAGATCCGGGATGAAGCAGTGGGTTGAGGGGTGGGGGTGGGGGGGTCTGAGGGCTCTGGCTGGGGGTGCGGGCTCTGGGGCTGGGGTGCAGGAGGGGTGCAGCCTTCAGGTGGTGCTTACCTCCAGCGACTCCCGGGAAGCTGCCGGCATCTTCCGCTGGTTCCTAAGCGGAGGCACGACCAGGTGGCTCCCCGCATTGTCTGTGCCTGCAGGCACTGCCCACTCAGCTCCTATTAGTCATGGTTCCTGGCCCATGGGAGCAGCTGAGCTGGCGCTGGGGGTGGGAGTTGCGCGCAGAGCCTCCGTGGCCACCCCTCGACTTAGGAGCCAGAGGGAGATGCCGGCAGCTTCCCGGGAGTTACACAGAGCCAGATAGGGAGCCTGCCTGCGCTGCCGACTGGACTTTTAATGGCCCAGTCGGCAATGCTGACCAGAGCTGCTGGGGGCCCTCTTTGACCAGGCGTTCCAGTCGAAAACTGGACACCTGGCAACCCTACAATTGCCGTCAGGAGAACTGTGGCTCCAGAGACAACCAGAAGCCAGGTTGAAGCCAGTGACTCTGCCAAGCAGCCTCCTCTTGGCTCAACAGAAGGAGCAAACAGTCCCCTCCTTGTAGTGAAAATTGCTGGTGGGGAGGGTTGTGTAGGTTGGAACTGCCTACGGCTCCGGGCGGCCTGGCTGGGCAGAGCTAAACCATGCAGACTGTGGGGCTTCCCTGATTACAAATGCCTGGGCTAGGCTAGTGGGTACATGCTGTGGGAGTGGGAAGCAGAGATTGTGAGCATGACCCTGGCAGAAAGTAGAGCAGCAAGGTTTCCTGGGCACAAAGCATGGCAGAGCAGGGGCTTTGTGAGCAAAGAGCCTGCCTGCTGTTTGTGTCTTCTGCATCCAGGGCAACAGGACTTGGTGTAACCGGTTTCTTTACAAAAAAGGTACCAAAAATATTCCTGGCTTGTATCACTGACTGCTCCTTCTAATGGAAACAAGCCCCCAAGGGCCCTCAGTGAGCTAACCCACAGGCCAACAGGTAACAATATTGCACTCAAATGAGCCGAGTTTGGCACTTTTTTAAAAAAAAACTTTATTTTTATTGCTTTTATGTAAAATATAAGCATATCATGAAAGAAAACATCTCTCCCTACATACACAAGGTGGAAATAGCATAGCAATAATAAAGTTCAATGTGCTTTTTTTGCAAAACCTGAAGAGAAACCTGTCATTCTCCCCACCGCACCCAAACCCAGAACAGTCATGCAGGGCATTAATCATTAAAGCGACTAACTAGATAAATAAGTGAGAACATGGTCTACAAGTATCAAGGATTAAGATACACTAAACTGCAAAGCTATGCAGTAGTTTCATGTGTGACCAGATGCCCTCTTATTTTTTCCAAGCGTTTCTAGTAGACAGGTTTACATTTTTTCCATTAATGCAGTAGCAGAGAGCTCGCTAAGCCAGTCTGTGTATGAGGGAGGAATTGCAGAGTTCCATCTTTCATCCACTAGGATAGTGACAATCCATTTCTGAATGCTAGCAGGTAACACCCACTCAGCCAGCACCCCAAAAACAGGCACGCTTGGAGAAGAGAAAAGAGTGAGACTGAACATTTTGGAGAGGTCTGGTATGAGTTAGGGTTTGGCAGAGTGGTAACGCACAGCAGCACCGGCGATGCAAAGAGCCAAATGCCAGTCTCCATAGCGGTATGCTTGAGAGACCCCTGAATAGAGGAGTCCGGAACCCGTGCTTTTTTTTAACAGGTATTTCAACCCTCTGGAGTTCAGTAGTACAGCACTTGCTTAACGTCTTGTTCTGCAAGAATCGCAAGACTAAAGAACATGCCGCAGCTTTCAAATGAAGACAGATCTCCTCCCGGGTTTCTGTTGAGATCATAGGGCTGAGTTCTTTTCCCCATTTTTTCTTTGAAACTGTGACTGAGAGCATATTGGAAAGCATTAAGCCATCTACAAGTAATTCCTACAAAGTGACTTTTGCTTCCATATTTCTTAATGTGTTCTTCTAGAGAAGATTTAAAACAAACCAGCCGTCCCCTATCTGTGCATGAAGCCTTGAGCATAGTCGCAGAAAGAAAGAACTGTAAGACAGCAACAGGTGGTATTTGTTACACATGTAAGTGAAGAGCCAGTCTATATTGTTGTTAATCCTTTTTCTATCCAAATTGTCTTAGGCGTGGAGTTCGCCTTGATCCTGAGGCATGGGTTAGCCCGCACTAGTACAAAAGGAGAATTAGTAAGATCAGATGCTGAAACCATCTTGAGGTGTTGTAGGATGTCTCACAAAGACTAACCAATTTATTTGAGCATAAGCTTTCGTGAACTACAGCTCACTTCATCGGATGCATTCTGTGGAAAATACAGAAGACGTTTTTATACACACAAACCATGAAAAAATGGGTGTTTATCACTACAAAAGGTTTTCTCTCCCCCCATCCCACTCTCCTGCTGGTAATAGCTTATCTAAAGTGATCACTCTCCTTACAATGTGTATGATAACCAAGGTGGGCCATTTCCAGCACAAATCCAGGGTTTAACAAGAACGTCTGAGGAACATGGGGGGCGGTGGGGAAGGAATAAACAAGGGGAAATAGGTTACTTTTTATAATGAATCAACCATTCCCAGTCTCTATTCAAGCCTAAGTTAATTGTATCCAATTGGCAAATTAATTCCAATTCAGCAGTCTCTCGTTGGAGTCTGTTTTCAAAGTTTTTTTGTTGAAGGATAGTCACTCTGAGATCAGAAATCGAGTGACCAGAGAGATTGAAGTGTTCTCCGACTGGTTTATGAATATTATAATTCTTGACATCTGATTTGTGTCCATTTATTCTTTTACGTAGAGACTGTCCAGTTTTCCCAATGTACATGGCAGAGGGGCATTGCTGGCACATGATGGCATATATCACATTGGTAGATGTGCAGGTGAACGAGCCTCTGGTAGTGTGGCTGATGTTATTAAGCTATCACCAGCAGGTGAGTGGGGTGGGGGGAGAGAAAACCTTTTGCAGTGATAAACACCCATTTTTTCATGGTCTGTGTGTATAAAAACATCTTCTGTATTTTCCACAGTATGCATCCGATGAAGTGAGCTGTAGCTCACGAAAGGTTATGCTCAAATAAATTGGTTAGTCTCTAAGGTGCCACAAGTCCTCCTTTTCTTTTTGCGAATACAGACTAACACGGCTGTTACTCTGAAGCCTGTCACAAAGACTGGATTTTTCCTTAAGGCTGTGGGTAGCCTCTTGAGGTACAGGAAGGAAGAGCGGGCATAACTAAATTTTTGATCTCAAACCAAGCCAGTATGCATACAGAGCCACTAGAGGGGAACTGCCTTACAATAGGATGTATTTTGAATGCTACATAATAGATCAGTGGTTCTCAAACTGTGGGGCGGGACCCCAAAGTGGGTCGTGACCCCATTTTAATGGGGTCACCAGGGCTGGCTTAGACTTGTTGGGACCCAGGGCTGAAGCCCAACCCCCACTGCCCAGGGCCAGAGCCAAAGCCCGAGGGCTTCAGTCCTGTGTGGCAGGACTCAGGTTACAGGCCCCCTGCATGGGGCTGAAACCCTTGAGCTTCAGCTTTGGCCCCCCTGCCCGGAGCGGTGGAGCTCAGACTTTGCCCCCCCCCACCTCCGCAGGGCAGTGGGGTTTGGGCAGGCTCAGGCTTCGGTCCCCCTCCTGGGGTCGTGAAGTAATTTTGGTTGTCAAAAGGGGGTCCCGGTGCCATGAAGTTTGAGAACCCCTGATATAGATACAAATCAGGCAATCCCATTCCTCCAGCTACCCAGGGTTTTTAAGGGTCTTGTGTGACTAACAAGGTTGGTTTTTATCCCATGTAAATTGCAGGATAAGCCTATATATTGGAGCAAAGAAGAAGGGAGAGACTTTGAAAGGCAACAGACTACTGACACACGTCAATCTTGGGCAGATGCTCCTGGGAGCGCCTTCTGTTCTCCTCGTTAAGGTCAGCGGGAGGAGACCCCATTGCTCCACATTCTTGGAAATTTGTTTTACTATTTAGTCCATATTTGTAGAAACTATTTTGTTTTGTTCATCTTCCACGGTGACTATAGACTTAACAAAAACAGTAAAATAAGAATATAAGAATGGCCAGATTGGGTCAGAGCAGTGGTCCATCTAGTCTTATCGCCTGTCTTCTGACAGTGGCCAATGCCAGGTGCTTCAGAGGGAATGAACAGAATGGAAAAATTATCGAATAATCCATCCCCTGTCCTCCACTCCCAGCTTCTGCCAATCAAAGCTTTAGGGACACCCAGCGCATGGGGTTGCATCCCTGCCCATCCCAGCTAATAGACATCTATGGACTTATCTTTTATCAGCTTGTCTAGTTCTTTTTTGAACCCTGTTATAGTCTTGGCCTTCACAACTTCCTCTGGCAAAGAGTTCCACAGGTTGACTGTGGGGTGTTTTGTTTTGTTTTTTGTGTGGGGGGGTTGTTTGTTTCAGTCCTGTTTTTGGGTGTTTGTTTGTTTTTAAAGTTGGAGTATACATTTAGTTTGAGCTTCTGTTATGGTGTTTTTAAATAGTTTCCATGCAGCTTGCAGGCATTTCACCCTTGTGACTGTTCCTTTTAATTTCTGTTTAACTAGCTTCCTCATTTTTGTGCAGTTCCCCTTTTTGGAATTAAATGCTACTGTGGTGGGTTTCTCTGGTATTTTCCTACCTACCCGTACGTTAAATTTAATTACTTTGTGGTCACTATTGCAAAGCAGCTTATGGTTGCTATTACCGAGCAGTAATGCCATGCTTGGTTTCAGCCGGTTATGTTTCTCAGCTGACATCTCTTCCAAGACAGAAACCGGGCCATAAACTTGACCAGTGACTCAGAAAATTAATATCTTCACTTCCATCTATCTGAGGGTTACATCTTAATCCTTTCGTTGCTGGTGGTTTTCCATTTGAACAGCTGCATGAATATAGTATTGGAATGCCCCTGCCAGAGAAGGGGGAGCTTTGGAAAAACCCTCTTGGCTAGAAAACGCTTTAAAAAATAAATAATCAAACCTTCCTAGCCTAAGGAGAGGTCAGCTACAGTGAACGGGGAAATGTTTTTAAGTGAAGAAAGAAAAGAGGGAAATCTTGAAACATGCCAAGGAGAAGCCGGAAAGCTCTGGCTCGTTCTGGTAAGAGATGGGAATGTCAGTACAGAAATACCCACGAGCTCTGATAGGTTACGAGACGCCATCCAAGCCACATCCATTCCAATGGCAGAACCTGACAACATCCGACAGAAAGACCTCACTCATGCTTGGTCAATCAAGGCATGCTCCAAAGCACACTGAAGTCAATGGGAAAACTCCTCCTCCCGACTGTAATGCCCTTTGAGCCAGGGGTGGGGAGTTATATGGACCCATGGTGCCCGGGCTCCAGCAATATTCAGGGCCCGGACGGCCAGGCTCCACCAATGTTCAGGGCCGGGTACCTCCCCCCGCCCTGCCTGCCGACCCCACGTGCCTCCCGCGAGCGTCCCTGCCTGCCCCGGGCAGCGGGCAGCTGCCCCTGCCGCTCCGCGCTGTGTTCTCGCGATGGCGCTGCCGGCTACGAGGGAGCAGCGCCGGGGGCAGGCTGAGGTGGTTGCTGCACCTGCAGAGCGAGGAGGCACATGGCAGCCCCCGCCTCCCCCAGCGGGTGACTCCGAGTCGACTCCGGGGATGGGGCTTATCCTGGCTGGACTTCCTGAGCAGCAGCCTGGGGGGGCTTAGGTGAGTGTCATGCCTCCCTCCCTCTGCCCTCCCTCGGAGCTCGCTGCTGCCGGCGGGGCGAGGGCTGGGGGGAGTCCTCCTCTCTGGTCCCCTGCCCCAGCCCCAGGGCAGCCTGCCTGCTGCACCCCAATCTCCTCATCCCGAGCCCTGCACCCCAACCCTTTCTCCCAGCCCAGAGCCTGCACCCAGCACCCAAACCTACTCCCAAAGCTTGCACCCAGCACCCCAAACCCCCTCCCACAGCCCCTCCTGCACCCAACCCCATGTCCCAGCCCAGAGCCCACACCCCTCCCGCACCCAAACTCTCTCCCAGAGCCTGCACCCCATACCCCCTTCTGCACCCCAAGCCCCTGCACCACCCCAGAGCCTGCACCGAGCACCCAAACTCCGTCCCAGAGCTTTAGGGAGGTATGGGCAGGGCGGGACTTGGACCCAATCTGGGCACCACCAAAAATTATACAAACCTGCCACCCCTGCTTTACGTCTGGCCCCTGCTGAATGAAGGGATTGTAAAAATATCCCCATATCAGGTGCTAGCTAGTCATGCATCAGGAATATTACACATGCTGAGTTCTAAGGCTTTTTATGGTGGTTGACATTGTGGGTGGGATTACAAAGAACCTGAGGGGCCTATGAATACATGTCCCGTCGAAAGGCAAGCCAATGTGAGCTCCTAAATCTCTTAGACATGTTGGGAAATCTTCCCCCACTGCTGTTTCTGGACTTACAAGGTTTTTCATGCACCAAAATTGCGTGGATAAAAATCTATTCCAGGACAATGTATCAAACCGTGCTGTAAGAGCTGTCCAGTGATACAGTCAGGTGTCATTATTAAATATTATACCCTGCAGGGATCATTTGAACCCTCAGTATCTGGCAAAAACACAATTGCTGTAAGACTTTTATCTGAACTTGGAGGCTTCTGCTGGCCCTTAGATTTGCCTCTTATGCTCTCCCTCAAAATTAACTTCTTTTGCTTGCTTTGGCTAGTGTTGATGTGAAATTCATGTTGACAGAGGAAAACCGGCCCATCTTTCTGATGTAGATTTGTGATTTGCTCTGTGACCTACACAGGAACGAATCGTTGCAGCCATGAGTAGAAAAACTAACCTGTGGGTGGTGGAGGCTGGGCTTCACTTTGACTTGGTGACATCTCTGTCTTCTGCGCTTTGACATTCTTCTCTTTACCGCTAGCATGTTCCTCTAGATGGTGTTCGAGGCAAGTGTTGATATGCCGAGCTTGACAAGCTGAGGGGCTGCCTCAGGTCACTTTGCTGTTGAAACTACAAAAAGGAATCCCCAGGAGGAATTATTCAGTGCCCTTTGCCTTTTGACATTAGGTCCAAGCATCCCCTGAGGGAGAGAAGAGGCCTGGCAGTTTTGTCTCCGTCCCATTCAGAGGCATGCCTATGTTCTCCTTTAGGAGGCAAAGCTTTTGGGGTTTATTGTTTGTTTGTTTCTGTGGCACAAGATCAATTTATTTTTCTTTCCGTATGACTCTTTCCTGTCTTTTCAAGTGTAGCGTGAATTGGCTGAAACGCTGAGCCCCCAACATAATAACCTGACCCTTTGTGATGCTCGGTGATTGGCTTGGCGTTGGCTCTAAAGTTTGGGTCACTTATTTCCTCTGAACAAAGTGATTAAACTGCAGTCAGCTTCTCAGATGATGGCTGCCTTTTCCTTGGGTTAAATAAGAAAATGCTTTATAGCTACCTTGGGGCTCCAAAAACTGTAAAAACCATAAATTCTGCTTTCTTCAACCCTACAGCATGAGTCATTGGCTTGCAGAGAGAACTCGGTGTCTTTCTTACGGTTCGGGGCAAGCGTATGCACATGCCTCCTCCTCCCCCCATCCACTATTCTGCACCCCCACGAATCATGTTCAGGAGAAAGGTGGCATCCAGAGATTCTCTTCCAAGTGAGCAGCAGCAGTCTGGTGGCTGCCATGTGTGACAGGGTGCTGGCCACTGAAGGCAATCTCTCCAGCACTGCCTGGCTCCTTGTTGTTGCTCCCAGGCCTTAAGGGATCTGTGGCTGTTTATATAATCATAGAATCATAGAATCATAGAATATCAGGGTTGGAAGGGACCCCAGAAGGTCATCTAGTCCAACCCCCTGCTCAAAGCAGGACCAATTCCCAGTTAAATCATCCCAGCCAGGGCTTTGTCAAGCCTGACCTTAAAAACCTCTAAGGAAGGAGATTCTACCACCTCCCTAGGTAACGCATTCCAGTGTTTCACCACCCTCTTAGTGAAAAAGTTTTTCCTAATATCCAATCTAAACCTCCCCCACTGCAACTTGAGACCATTACTCCTCGTTCTGTCATCTGCTACCATTGAGAACAGTCTAGAGCCATCCTCTTTGGAACCCCCTTTCAGGTAGTTGAAAGCAGCTATCAAATCCCCCCTCATTCTTCTCTTCTGCAGGCTAAACAATCCCAGCTCCCTCTGCCTCTCCTCATAACTCATGTGTTCCAGTCCCCTAATCATTTTTGTTGCCCTTCGCTGGACTCTCTCCAATTTATCCACATCCTTCTTGAAGTGTGGGGCCCAAAACTGGACACAGTACTCCAGATGAGGCCTCACCAATGTCGAATAGAGGGGAACGATCACGTCCCTCGATCTGCTCGCTATGCCCCTACTTATACATCCCAAAATGCCATTGGCCTTCTTGGCAACAAGGGCACACTGCTGACTCATATCCAGCTTCTCGTCCACTGTCACCCCTAGGTCCTTTTCCGCAGAACTGCTGCCTAGCCATTCGGTCCCTAGTCTGTAGCTGTGCATTGGGTTCTTCCGTCCTAAGTGCAGGACCCTGCACTTATCCTTATTGAACCTCATCAGATTCCTTTTGGCCCAATCTTCCAATTGGTCTAGGTCCTTCTGTATCCTATCCCTCCCCTCCAGCGTATCTACCACTCCTCCCAGTTTAGTATCATCCGCAAATTTGCTGAGAGTGCAATCCACACCATCCTCCAGATCATTTATGAAGATATTGAATAAAACCGGCCCCAGGACCGACCCTTGGGGCACTCCACTTGATACCGGCTGCCAACTAGACATGGAGCCATTGATCACTACCCGTTGAGCCTGACAATCTAGCCAGCTTTCTACCCACCTTATAGTGCATTCATCCAGCCCATACTTCCTTAACTTGCTGACAAGAATACTATGGGAGACCGTGTCAAAAGCTTTGCTAAAGTCAAGAAACAATACATCCACTGCTTTCCCTTCATCCACAGAACCAGTAATCTCATCATAAAAGGCGATTAGATTAGTCAGGCATGACCTTCCCTTGGTGAATCCATGCTGGCTGTTCCTGATCACTTTCCTCTCATGCAAGTGCTTCAGGATTGATTCTTTGAGGACCTGCTCCATGATTTTTCCAGGGACTGAGGTGAGGCTGACTGGCCTGTAGTTCCCAGGATCTTCCTTCTTCCCTTTTTTAAAGATTGGCACTACATTAGCCTTTTTCCAGTCATCCGGGACTTCCCCGGTTCGCCACGAGTTTTCAAAGATAATGGCCAGTGGCTCTGCAATCACAGCCGCCAATTCCTTCAGCACTCTCGGATGCAACTCGTCCGGCCCCATGGACTTGTGCACGTCCAGCTTTTCTAAATAGTCCCTAACCGCCTCTATCTCCACAGAGGGCTGGCCATCTCTTCCGCATTTTGTGATGCCCAGCGCAGCAGTCTGGGAGCTGACCTTGTTAGTGAAAACAGAGGCAAAAAAAGCATTGAGTACATTAGCTTTTTCCACATCCTCTGTCACTAGGTTGCCTCCCTCATTCAGTAAGGGGCCCACACATTCCTTGGCTTTCTTCTTGTTGCCAACATACCTGAAGAAACCCTTCTTGTTACTCTTGACATCTCTGGCTAGCTGCAGCTCCAGGTGCGATTTGGCCCTCCTGATAACATTCCTACATGCCCGAGCAATATTTTTATACTCTTCCCTGGTCATATGTCCAACCTTCCACTTCTTGTAAGCTTCTTTTTTATGTTTAAGATCCGCTAGGATTTCACCATTAAGCCAAGCTGGTCGCCTGCCATATTTACTATTCTTTCGACTCATCGGGATGGTTTGTCCCTGTAACCTCAACAGGGATTCCTTGAAATACAGCCAGCTCTCCTGGACTCCTTTCCCCTTCAAGTTAGTCCCCCAGGGGATCCTGGCCATCCGTTCCCTGAGGGAGTCGAAGTCTGCTTTCTTGAAGTCCAGGGTCCGTATCCTGCTGCTTACCTTTCTTCCCTGCGTCAGGATCCTGAACTCAACCAACTCATGGTCACTGCCTCCCAGATTCCCATCCACTTTTGCTTCCCCCACTAATTCTACCCGGTTTGCGAGCAGCAGGTCAAGAAAAGCGCCCCCCCTAGTTGGCTCCTCTAGCACTTGCGCCAGGAAATTGTCCCCTACGCTTTCCAAAAACTTCCTGGATTGTCTATGCACCGCTGTATTGCTCCCCCAGCAGATATCAGGAAAATTAAAGTCACCCATGAGAACCAGGGCGTGCAATCTAGTAGCTTCCGTGAGCTGCCGGAAGAAAGCCTCATCCACCTCATCCCCCTGGTCCGGTGGTCTATAGCAGACTCCCACCACTACATCACTCTTGTTGCACACACTTCTAAACTTAATCCAGAGACACTCAGGTTTTTCTGCAGTTTCGTACCGGAGCTCTGAGCAGTCATACTGCTCCCTTACATACAGTGCTACTCCCCCACCTTTTCTGCCCTGCCTGTCCTTCCTGAACAGTTTATAACCATCCATGACAGTACTCCAGTCGTGTGAGTTATCCCACCAAGTCTCTGTTATTCCGATCACGTCATAGTTCCTTGACATCACCAGGACCTCCAGTTCTCCCTGCTTGTTTCCAAGGCTTTGTGCATTTGTATATAAGCACTTGAGATAACCTGTTGATCGCCCCTCATTCCCAGTATGAGGCAGGAGCCCTCCCCTCACAGACATTCCTGCCTGTGCTTCCTCCCGGTATCCCGCTTTCCCACTTACCTCAGGGCTTTGGTCTCCTTCCCCCGGTGAACCTAGTTTAAAGCCCTCCTCACTAGGTTAGCCAGCCTAATCAGTGGGCCTTGTTGAGCAGGAGAGACTTGGGGGGGGGGGGGGTTGGCAACTGGAGATGAGGCACTAGGTCTCTCCAGTCCGAGCGCCCGGAAAAGAGCCTACAGAGACGGCCAATGGGCTCGCTGAGTCCCTTAAGGGGGCTGCATGGGATGCGGTTGGTATTGCTTTGGGATGGGATCAGATTTGTCTAGAGAGCCAAGCAAGGCCCAGGCCCGAGAGGGAAGCCAGGGCCTTGGCTTCACAGCAAAGGGTTTTCGGTGTCACCTAAGGTGGGGAGTAGCCTTGGGGAAAGTGCAATGGGCAGAGGTTGGGGTTGGACCATTTGCACCCTTGCCTAGGACCCGAGGTGGGAGCTCCCCCATTGGCTGGGAGGCGTCAGCAGGGGGGTGTTGCTGTTGAGCCCGGGAGAGGGGAGAGGAGTTCCCAGGTTCACACAGACCCTTGAAGGGGAGCTGGTGATCCAGAGCGAGAGCCAGGCTGGAGGTGGGGTGTCTTTCTTTTCCTCTGGTTGCTGTCACTAGGTGTGGGAAAGGGAACTCCCAGCAGTGCAGCAAACTGCTGGGGTGTCAGAGCTGCTGGGGCTGCAGATCCTGTGCACACCAGCTCAGAGGGAGATGCCCACCCAGGCAGGGAGTCACATTATGACTGAAGATGCAGGAGGCCTCCAGGGCCACCACCAGGGGAGCCTGGCCTCCTCCCCCAGCTGTGGACAGGCGACCAGACAGCTACTCCAGCTGTGAGCTCCTAACTGTCTGCAAAACAGCCTCTTCGGACACAGAGTGCACGAAATAACTCCACCGGAGCTGCCATGCTTCCTGCTCTGCTCCCCACACCCCCGGTCCCGCTGGCCACGGTGCAGACAGGGGCTACAGGACGTGTACAAGGCCCGTGGCTTGTTGCATGACCTAGAGAACAGGCACACACTTTGCTGAGCTGACGTGCTTGATACGCACGAGCCTCGTGGGGAGATGCAGGGAGTAGCTCTGAACATCCAGCCATAGGATCGGGCCCTGAAGGGGGCAAAACGGAGGTGCCGATACGGGACGACTTTAGGCAGTCAATAGTGAGAATTGTTGTTTAACACATTCTTAGCTTCCCGGACTCCCGTCAGAAGGGAAGCTGTCTCACTTGGTTAAAGGCACCATTGTTGTAGCCCTGTTGGTCCCAGGTTATTGCTGGAAAGCAGCAGTTTTGGGTCAAGGCTGCAGCCAGAGGAGCTGCGTGATCTGTGGCTGGCTAGTAAACGTTTGTGCACATCACGGGCTAGCCGCGTGGGCTTGATTTGCAATGAGAGGCCCCCTGGAGGAAAATCAGGCAACGTCGCCAATGGATTGGCGCGTTTGGACAGGCTTAGGAGGCGGACCGGCGTGTGAAGACCAAACATGCTGGCTGAACAGCTTGTGCCCTATTAAATCAAAGCCGTGCGTCGGCAGCGGCGCAGCCTGCCGAAATGTCACATGGATGAACTGCACCGTCAGCACTGTGGGACACTGGAACCGCCTGTCACACTCACAGATACTTTCCCTACATTCTTCATAACAAGAGCCTTGTCTCTCTCCTCCATCACCTGTTCTGAGTATATCCCACAGGAAACAGCGTTAGCTTGGCAGAAGTACAAACTCATTTCTTGAGATTATAATTAACCCTCCTTTGTCCATTTTTTATTTTATTCTTTGCAGGAGAACTTTATATATCTTTAATATCAAATGCCAGAGGGTAATAAAAAATTTCCATCTCCCACAGGAAATTTAATAAATCATAACTGCTTACTTATTTTTTCCTCACTGGGTTAAACTGGAGATCAAACTAATCATAAGCAACAATGTACATTGGCAACTCTAATCAAGAAACGGATACGTGTAGCATAGCAACCAAAGTTTGTCAGAAAGCCCTTTTGAACAAAGGAAGTGCTTGCAGAAACCATGCCGTGTGTGAATGTGTTTCTGTTACTGATGGTGCAACCAAGCTCAAATCGTGATATGTCACTTCACATCTAATGTCTAAATCTTTTTAATGAGGTGGGCAGAGCAGATGTAGCTCTGTCCAAAAACCTGTAGGCCAAAAACTAGTAAAGGTTTCTAACTGACAGCAATATTCATGGATTCATTTTGAGAAGTCAAGTGCTGACTGTGAAAGCAGGGAATGTAAATTAAAAGGACAAATCTGAGAATGGCCCATGAGGAATTATAAACACATTCACCTCAAGAAGAAAGAGCTGCATGGTTCACCTCAGCGTGCTCCAAACTCCAGCACATGGGGAGTTTGTGTTATCTTGGGATATTCTGTTATTTGGCTGTTCTAGAGACACACATTCTGCACTCAGCACAGGAGTAAATGTGAGGCAGAGAAGAACCAGGTGCATTATCTGTTGTTATCTGAGGGGTGTCTAGCATGCTGACTCTAACTGTGTCCTTGTGCTCCCCTGATGGCCTGCATCCATCTGTTGCCCTAGTTTGTATTTAGCTTGTCAGCGCTTTGGGCAGGGCTGTCTTTTTGTTCTGTGTTTGTACAGGGCTGTGAAGGTATAAAGGCTGCCCTTCCTCTGGGCTCAGAGGCCTGTGGCTGGCTGATTAACACTGCCCACTGCACCTGGGGAAATACCTGCAGCTTAACTGGCTGATCCTAATCAACAGAGGAGCAGGAAGTGGAGAGGAGGAGCTGTAATACCTACCAGAGGCTGGAGCCATGGCTGGGAGGAACAGCTCCCAGAGACAAAACTGGACAGAAGGTAGACTGTGGGAAGTCCTATTATCACAAAGCTCTGAGGTAAGAACCAGGAACTTTGGGTTGATGAACTTAATGGGGGGCAAGGGACAGACTTGAGAAAGTTTTGATCTTGTTTGTTGAGGAGACTTGAACTAACAGAAATTAACCAGAACAGCTAACCCTGCTGGAAGCTACTTTGCTTGGGCTCTGAGAAGATGCTAGGCAGCATTACCCCAGGGAAGCTGCTGGCTCAGCAAGAACAAGCCTGGGCCCAGTCTGGAGAGGGTGCTATGGGACAGCCCTGATCTCTGAGGAGACCATACCCCAAAGGGGCCTGGTCCATGACGAGGGTCGTAGACACCATGGTAACACCCACAACAACTATATTGTTGAAAACTGCCCTCTAGCTTAATGTCCCTGTCAAAAATCTATGAGCCTGATTCTGATTTACATTCAGGCCATTTGACTCCGCTCTGGCAGTGCAAAGGGGCCTTAAAGGTGGAGTAAACTCTATTTCTACCCAGCCTGGGTAGATCTTTGCAGGCCTTTCTCCACCTCTGGTTAGTTGGTGGCTGTGATTAAGCCAGCAGGCTGCCCTGCCACCTAGTTGAACTACTGAACTTCTCTGTACCTTGGTTATCCTACCACAACCAAGGGCTAACCACAATAATGCTCTGTCTTGTATACTGCTTTATCCTCGGTGACTCTCTCCGCACTTTACAGAGGTAGGTGTAACCCACACACCTCCTGAGGGTGGGGTTCTGTCCTATCTAGTGGCACCAAGACCACTTAGAGAGGTAAAAATGAGTCTGCTCTGCGGCCACAGCTAACGGCCAGGTGGCTTTTATCTCGTGCTCTAGAGGCTCCTGCACTAAGCTCCAGAGGTCCCAGGTTTGATCCTGCCCACCGACGACCAGGGTCTGTCAGTGTTACATAAGCATTATCAGTGTGATTTTTTTTACAGTTGAACTAACTAAGCAGAAAGCCCTGAAGCCATGTCTGGGGATGAATCTGCCACCTCACCCAGCTTGGTTCTATCCCCTTCGCTGTCACCAACTGCTGCGGGGCCCTTCTGCAGCCTGCCTGTGCTCTCTTCCCCATGTGGGATGGGGGTGGAACTGGGAGTGGTGGTGTGAGTTTTCACTCAGTAAGGGTTCTGAAGGGCAGTGTGAGGGCAGGATAGACCCCTCACTGATGAGGATGGTGCCAGAGAGCCCTGTGTGCGGCTCTGGCCCTGCGGCTCCAGCCCTGTCAATGATCTAAGGTAGGGAGGAGGCCTTTTAAAAGGAGGGAACTCCAGTCAGCAGTAGGGAAGAGATGGCCCAGAGCAAGAAACTGCTGGAGCAAGTCCTGAGGCTAGAGGGGGACTCCCATCCAGGAGATCTCCTCTCTGACCCTGCAGGGAGTGCAGCAAACTCCCAGGGTAAGCCTGACAGAGTAAGCCAAATTCCGCAGCCCAGAAAACCACTGTGCAGACACCCCCTGAAGTAAGAAGGTACAGCTGTCCTTTTTCCCCTTTGAGGGGCTCCAGGAAGAAGTGTGCTGGGTCTGACAAAGTGGAAAATTTTGGTGGTAATTTTGACCCCAAGTGTGCCTCAGTTTCCCCTATATTTTGCGGGGAGGGGGGAGTGTGTTTGTTCCCTGGGCAGGTTGAGAGACATAGGTATGAATGTTGCCCAGGAGGCAGTGAGGTAGCCTTATCTACCCTGGAGGAAGGGTGAGACCCTTGGAGGGCTGGCACATGGAAGAGGTTCCTTCTAGAGACTGTTCCAAAGCTGGGGGCACAGCATTCATCCTGTGGATCTGTGGCACTGAGACATTTAACTTTTTCCTTTTGGTCTCCTAGCAGAAGAGACTTAAGAAGCCCGCAAAGGGCAGCGCCTCCTTGCAAGAAATCAGGAATTGGGAGCTGTGTGTATAACTGGGCATGGCCAGGGTCTCCCACCACCTGCGAGGAAAACCTGAGGGGACTCTGCCTGTCATAACAGCCATGCGTTCAGAGGACAGTCTTGGCCCAGTGCGTAGGGCCCTGATCTAGGACAAGGTTTGGGTCTTGGCTGACCTAGTCCATGGTGTTGGGCAACTCAGTTCACTTCACCTCCCACCTTTTGTTTATGGAGCTGCTAAGTTTTTCAGGGCCCAGACTTGCATGCAGTTTCACCAAAATCAAAACTGTTCATCAGTGCTTCAATTCTGAGAGAGTCTTTGATGGGAGAAGGTCTAAATAGACCTGTTTGGCCTTCTCGTTTTATTTGATGATGTCAAACTTTTCATTTCAACTTTATCATTTTGGGTCATTGCATTCAGACTCTTAAATCCCAGTAAAATATGAATGTTAATGTTTATATAATATACATTGTGCAAGACCCAGTGCACCCAAACGCAATGTCACTCAGTGTGGGGAATCTGGGAGGTCAGACTAGAGGGTCACAATGGTCCCTTTTGGCCTTGGACTCTTTGAATGTGGTCATTCTCTCTCCTGTACCTTTCCCTCATACAAAGCGAGGAGATGGGTTACTGAAGAACTGCACTTACGGCCTTTCACACAAGCACGTTGGCCTCCACCCCTTTAATTAAAAAGGATTTATACCCCAGGTCCTGCAACAGTCAAGGGATGAGGCAAAAAGGTCAACACCACTTTAACATGGAGACAGTTCTTTCAACATCATCAGTTTGACGTAATGCATGGAAATCTGTATCCTGTAACCTTTTCCGCCAACATTTAATTTGAGTTACAAATATAGTTAAAAGAAATTAAATACAATCGGGCCCTAATTCAGAAAAACATTTATGCCTGTGCTTACATTCCATCGCTTTCTATGAGATTTAACACACGCTTCAAATTAAGCGCTGTGCTTTGATGCTATTCCTAAAGAAGTCTTTCCTGAATTGTAAACCGCTGGTATCCTCCTGGAGCCCCGTCTACACCAGGCATTGCTACCGTCCATGTCACTGAACCAGAGGGAGCAGCAGGATCTCTTGGCGAAAGAAGCCTAGACTGCTCTAGTGCTCAGAGGAGCATATTTGCTGAACCCCTCTTTGAACAAGCACAACGCATTTGCTCTCAGCACAGCTTCTTGTGCCCATTGGCACACCCCACAGAGCTGAGCAGAGTCTGGTTCATACAATGAAGGAACTAATGTTGCGTGGACAGAACTTGACTTAGCAATCCTAGGTGGGCCTGTGGGGAAAAATAAACCAGTGGCAAACTTTCAACCCTAGCCATTGGCTTGGCACTTGCAAAAATATCTGGCAGAGGGGAAATGAGACTAATGATTATGTACTTATCTGTTTTCAGGAAGTGCTAGGAGCCTTTGCCATGGAGCAAGACCAGGCTGTGCTCCATGTTGTACAAACACACAACACGTGGTCCCTGCCTCACGAGCTCACCGTCTAAACAAGGCGAGGGGTGGGAGAGGGAGCTAAGATAAGCCTGGTGTTTTCTGGCTGCCCAAATGGTGTAGTGAGGAGAGGAGTCCCTTTACAGGGGGCAAAGACGGGCGTTGGAAATGACCGGGAGCAGTAAAGGTCTGTGCTCTTTCCCCCACAGAAGCAGGGGAGCTCTGCGGTGCAAAGCACGTAGCTCCACAAACAAACAGAAGAAACTGTTTCCTCCCTTATCAAAAATCCTGCTGATTCGTCCGCTCCATAAAGTGTAACTAGCTTCCATAACGCCATGCATCATGTAACTGCCCAAAGCATTCAGCTACGACCGAGCTTACCGGGGCCTTGTCTCTGGTTTTGCTTGTGTTCCTTCTTGCCTCCGGTCCAGATCCTAATTGAAAACGTGGTGCTGGAGCAGGCAGGGGAAAATCCACCCGCAGCACTTCAGAGTTGTGGGTTTTTCCACTTTACGTCTCGTGTCAGATTTTGCCTCTGAACCACCGCATCTGTTCTGCCCTGAATCCTAATGAAGTATAATCCGGAGCATCAGTCACAGCCGCGTTCTGCTACAGAACATCTCTGACTGCAGAAGGCAACGGTTCTTCAGTCTCTGTGAAGTCGTCTTAAAGAGGTGCTGTATGTGTTCTGTTCAGCCAGGCCGTCCAGCGGCTCAGAGGGGAAGAAGCACTTCTGCTCGTGAACAAATAGCTTAGTCTGTCTTCTCCGTTTCCTCTCTTGGCTCAGGCAGGCCCACAGATCCTGAGACTGGTTTTTATAGGCGAAGAGAAACCGGGCTGGTTTGAGATGCAGACTTAGCTCCTCCCACTGAACAGACTAATAATATTACAGCAACACCTCGGAGCCTGGGCCAGGACCTATTGCGCTAGGTGGTGTGCAAACACAAGAAAAAGACAGTCCTTGCTTCTAAAGGGACTGTGCAATAACGTAAGGTAATAACCCCACAGCATACTGAACCCCCTGCAGAATAGAGGTAACTTGAAGGAGTAAAACAACCCTCAGATGCTCTCAAACAACGTACATCAAATTGTGGTGATCCAAGAAAGAAAGCTTTCAAGTGAAAAAACCAAACGCTTTCTTCTTGGCTCAGGCTGATCCATGGATCGTGACAGTAGGAATTTCATAGCAGCGCTCACGCAGGAGGGAGCTGGACTACATCCTGGGGACTCATCTATGCGAGGTTTGTTTTGCTGACATGCTACAGCATGCAGTGCCCTGCAGCAGATGTTCGTATGTCAAACTGGCAGTAGCCACCGAACATATGTATGAAGTGAAGGGGGTCACTTTACAGACTTCTTCCTTTGGACCACGAGCCTTTTGGGGTTAGGATGCTGTCACTGTTCTCATTCAATGGGCTTTAGATGCAAAAATCCTGTTTTTAATAATGCCACTGTTGCAAAACTCAGGTGACTAACCTAGATATCAGTGGGGGTGAGGCTGGGGTAACCTATACCGTGTGCTATTTAGTCAGTAGTGAGCACCTCCCCATCTTTCCCTTCCCCTTAGGGCAATATTCTCCTCTCCGGTCTGTACCAGGGGTTTATCATCTGCAGGCTTCTTCTGGTTAAGTCTGGATTTGCTGTGCTGAAAGGGTGCGCGGAGAATCCTCTTTCTCAATGCCTGGCTGGTGTGTCCTGCTCAGGTGATGAGGGTCATGCCAACCACCAGATGTGAGGTCAGGAGGGAATCTTCCCAGGCCAGATTGGCCAACACCTTGAAGATTTTGCATCTTCCTCTGCAGCAAGGGGCATGGATCATCTTCTAGGATAACCTGCGATTTCTCTCGCCTACTCCATTTCCCGCCATCACGGGGGGATGGGGGACCCCGCAGTCTCTCCTGTTCTCTGCCTGTGGCAGGTGAGTCTCCCAAGGACTTGAAATGCTCTAGTCTAGTCACAGTCTGTGGGTTGAATGTGGAAATAGCTGGGTGACATCTAATGGTCTGTGAGAGGCAGGAGGTCAGACGAGACGGTCTCCTAATGTTTGAACCCTTTCATTGTGATGCAGAGCAAAATGGGTGCACTTTTCCTTTGCTGTTCTATTGAAGGACGAAGCTAACTGAAATGACACTAGCCAATCTAGCAAATGAACTTTAACAGGAATGATAAGCCACTGTGTGATGCCAAATGGGAGTTTCCCTGCACTCCCAAATCACAGCAGAATAATGCCCTTATGTTTCACTGGTGTGTTGTGATTGTGAAACTCCACAAATCAAAACTCGAATTACAAAGCCATGAAAAGCCCCAACCCCGTGGGGCTCCCTTTTCTACTGTAATCGGCTATATCTGCCTTAAACGTTTGTAGCCAGAGAGTGGAGCTACGGGATATCTGATGAGGCAAGTTGCCAGTTCTCTCACACAAAGTGTTTCGTTCCATTCCATGGTGATAAGACTCTACAGACCAGGAGGGACCGGTCTGGTGGGAACGCGCATTTGCAGCTGCTCTTTAGCACATCAGAGATCTATGAGGAAGATCGTTTCTCTTTCATGCAGGAGCTGGGTTGAGGTGATGTATTGTGAGCAAAAAGGGAGTATTAAATAATGGAAATGAGAAATGACTGCAGGGTGAGAAGAGAGCAGTACAATGAGAAGAGCAAAGACCATGTGGGGCTGTCAGAAAACTGTTGAACTGTGCAAAACTAGTGACTTCTCTTCTGTCTTATGCCAGCATATGCTGTAGTGATGAGGACCTTAGAAATCCCTGGAGAATTAAAAAATAATTTTCTGGCTTCATAAAATACCTAAATCTGGCTTTTCTTGCAATCTTCCTCAATGTTTTCATAACTGAAACTCTCCTGATTTTCCCGTAAACGAAACAGTCATAGCTGGTTTCCCCCTGCTGGGATAACATTCACCTTTTATTAGCATTACTTGAGTGTGCAGTATGAGGTAGAAGGGGTGGGTGGTATGAAGTGGGAAGGAGAAGGAAGAGGAAATAGACTCTAGTCTCCTTTCCTATGGCTATTGTCGTTCTTTCGACATTTGCCTTGAGTGCAGGGGACAGGGCTGGATGACCTCTTGAGCCAAGGTCCCTTCAAGTCCAACACTTCAATGATTCTATGACTTTTCCTACAAAGCCACATGCTGGAGGAGATTTAAGTGCTAGGTGCCATCTGCTGTAGATGCCACTCTGTAAAGTACCTATTAGTCCTGGAAGAATTGATGGTCTTTTAAAGGAACTCTGTGTTCTTCAGTAGAACTCACCCTGCAGGGCAGTTGGAATTTCGAGGGCCCAGAATTGCAGTGCACAATGTACTCCAAAAAGTGAAGCCACAGACTGTCTTCTCTGGCCATTGAACTTCTCCAGCAAGTGAAACCAGAGACGGACACAACTGCTGGTGTCAACTAAGCCATACTTCAGATACATTTTGTGCATGAAGACTAATTATAATGCCTTTATTAAACTGTTTGTAGCCATATTGAACATATTGAAACATGACAAGCTGCAGTGTTGAATGTTTTACACAGTCGCAATTACTCAGTACAACATCATGTAATTGTTAGAACGAGACACAGTAGCAGCTTTCGAGACGAGAGGTCACCCTTATTAAGCGATTACCTCTATTAAGAGGCTGTCCCATGCCTCGTTCAGCTCCAACAGAAGATCACCTTCTCCATTAAGCAAATGATTATTTTTTTTGTCAGTCACATGGGCAATCAACGAAGGCAGGTGTGTGCAAAGCCTAGTGGTACGTATTGTCTGCAGGTTTCTTGCCATTGGGATGGTTGATACTTTGCTGTCTGAAGTGATATGAAGTGTTTCTGCTTGAGCAGCAGTTTCGGTTATATGTAATTGCTATGTAGTTTGATATTTTTTTATATTTCTTTATTTTTCAAATCTGTATTCATCCAGGAAACAAACAAAATCCCCAGAGTGAAGGACTCATGAGCGTGCTCAGAACAACTCTACAGAACGCCTTGACCATAAGACACACACTAGAATTCCTCTTCCTTTTTTGTTTTGCGCTTCTGTTTTGTGGGATCCAACTTCAAGGATTTACACCTGGTCCTGGTTCAAAGATTTCTGCTGAGATGGGTGAAAGATCTTTGAAATGCAACTTAGAAGAAGGAAATTTAGTACATTATTTATTTTTATCGTGGTAGCACCTGGAGACCATGGTGTCTTTGTGCTAAGCACTGCATGAATATATGACAAATCTGAGTAAAATTAACAATGCATCCAGTCGCATTATTGTCAATATTAGACCAGGGCTCTGTTGTTCTAGGCACTCTGCAAACACATGGTGAGAGACAGTCTGAAGAGCTGACAATCTAAATAGGCCAGAAGGGGAGAGGCTGTGAGGGGGAAAAACAGCTTATCCCAAATCACACAGCGGGTCAATGGCAAAGCCAGGCTGGAACCCAGATCACCTGAGCCCCACTCACCAACGGTATGGATCTGCTGCACTGCACCATGTCGGCTGTAGGTCTGGAACAGAACTGTATTCGTGTTTCCAAGACAACATCCAATATGCTAAGGCAGACTTAACAATGAGACTTGCCAGGACACAGAGGGTATGGGCCTGGTTCTCCAGCCCTGAAGTAGATTGTTGCTTTGGCAGCAGGAGCAGGCCCTATAAGAAAAGAGAAGACGCGCATTGAGCCACGTCACCCACTGAGACTTGCCACACAATTCCCCGAGTGACCCTGTGACACTAACCGCCTTGAGGGCCCGAGACACTGGGTTCAGCGACGTCCCAGGTACTACTCAGCGCTGCAAGCCTGGGGCCTGTCCAGTGAGACTTCTGTCTCAGAACATAGAGGCATTTGTGTGGGATTTTCACACTGCCAGGTGGCTTAGGAGCATACTGCCTTTCAATGGGACTTGTGCTCCTAAGTCACTTAGATGCTTTTGAAACCCCCACTTTTTATTTCCAGCTGTCATTTATTCTGTGATTCTTCTCTTTATTTTCAGCCATAGGCTGAGTACCCTTTTGATTTAAGACCACTAGAATTGGTTGGGTAGACCGTTAGCTAGAGAACACAGGGTTTACAGCTCTAGCGAGAGAGGGACTGATTGCTGGCCATGAGGAAGGCTGAGTCAGGAGGTAAATGGTGGCCCGGGCCCTCGTTCAGAGGGGACGTGGGATGTAATTCATCCTCCCTAAGCAGTGCAAAGATGGAACTACGCCAGCTAGTGTGGGCTCCTCTTCACCAGAGATCTGGGTTCTGTCAGAGCACAACTTTGAGGAGTGCTGTTAACTGACAGAGTTAAGCATGTCTTGGCAGTCCGGGGCAGGTCATGTTCCACATTATGGCTAAATCTTCACTGCAGAAAGAGGTGTGTGTTTCACAGTGAGTGAGCTCTCTGGATGTATGGCCCCAGGGGAGATGAGGCTCAGTGTAGCTAGTTATGTGGGGGGGAAATTAGTGCTGATCGTACATACCTGGGGCTGACCTCGACTGGCTACTCAGAGGTAAGAGCTACCTGGGCCGGGTCTCCACTAGGAACTTACATTGTGCAACCTTGAGTTAGCGATTGCAGTGTCAAACACCCCCCATGGATCGCAGTGAGGACACTGGGTCAGCTAACCCAATGGCTCCAGCAGGGCTTACTCCTGTAACCCAGAATCTGAATGAGCTCTCCTCTGATGATAAACTGGGGGAACAGACTTTAGGAGCAGACTCTGTTTGCATAGGCATGCCTACTTTGCCTAGGTGATCAGCAGACAGACCCAGTCAGCAATGGAGGATCCACATACATATAGGTATCCATGAGACAGCTGTTTTTCATGATACAACTTCCCAATACCAACCAGAATTCATAAGCTGTCCAGACATGTTCCCAGATTGTCACAGTTGGTCAACACCATTCTCAAGGTCATATTCTGAACATAATCTAACTTTCTAATAAGGACAAGCTAGAAGGGTGCAGTCTGAATAAGAACAGCCATACTGGGTCAGACCAAAGGTCCATCTAGTCCAGTATCCTGTCTTCCGACAGTGGCCAATGCCAGGTGCCCCAGAAAGAATGAACAGAACAGGTAATCATCTAGTGATCCATCCCCTGTCGCCCATTCCCAGCTTCTGGCAATCAGAGGCTAGGGACACCCTCCCTGCCCATGCTGGCTAATAGCCATTGGGGGACCAGTCCTCCATGAACTTACCTAGTACTTTTTTTTGAACCCTGTTATAGTCTTGGCCTTCACAGCATCTTCTGGCAGAGTTCCACGGTTGACTGTGCGTTATGTGAAGAAATACTTCCTTTTGTTTGTTTTAAACCTGCTGCCTATTAATTTCATTTGATGACAGCTCCCTAGTTCTTGTGTTAGGAGAAGGAGTAAATAACACTTCCTTATTTACTTTCTCCACACCAGTCATGATTTTGTAGACCTCTATCATATCCCCCCTTTGTCGTCTCTTTTTCCAAGCTGAAAAGTCCCCGTCTTATTAAGCTCTCTTCATACGGCAGCCATTCCATACCCCTAATAATTTTTGTTGCCCTTTTCTGAACCTTTTCCAATTCCAATATATCTTTTTGAGATGGGGTGACCACATCTGCACGCAGTATTCAAGATGTGGGCGTACCATGGATTTATACAGAGGCAATATGATATTTTCTGTCTTATTACCTATCCCTTTCTTAATGATTTCCAACATTGTTTGCCTTTTTGACTGCCACTGCACGTTGAATGGATGTTGCAGAGAACTATCCACAGTGACTCCAAGATCTCTTTCTTGATCTAATAGATCATTTAGATCTCATATTTTATATGTATAGTTGGGATTATGTTTTCCCATGTGCATTACTTTGCATTTATTAACGTTGTATTTCATCTGCCATTTTGTTGCCCAGTCACACAGATTTGAGAGATCCTTTTGTGGCTCTTCACAGTCTGCTTTGCACTTAACTGTCTTGAGTAGTTTTGTATCATCTGCAGATTTTGCCATCTTACTGTTTACCCCTTTTCCAGATTGTTTATGAATACGTTGAATAGGACTGGTCCCAGTACAGACCCCTGGGGGGCCACCACTATTTACCTCTCTCAGTTCTGAAAACTGACTATTCCTACGCTTTGTTTCCTATGTTTTAACCAGATAAGAGGGGCACCAGGTCCGCTTCTGCCAAGCGACACCCACTTTGGACCAAAGCTGACTGCAGATACAGCTGGAAAGGAAAGGCATTTCTTCAACGTTCTCACCTTTTTCTCCCCACCCCCATTCCCATCCAGAGAATTCAGCTGTCCCTTCTTTATAGGTTGCTATTGAAATGAGACAAGACAATAAATGCTTCCTTCCCCCACATGGAAATCCGACTACAGGAATGCACCGTTACCACAGGCATGTTCTGCTGCCACCTAAAATACTATATCCCTCCTCTGACACAGTAAACATTTCCCTCGGTCTGCCTTAGACAAACACTTCATGGACTGGACCACACACAATGCCTTTTTTTTTTTTTTTTAAATTGCACTGTGTCCAAAGCTAGGACATCAAGTGTAAATAATGGGTTCCTTACGCTATTTGTAGCGTGGGCCATAAATCATCTATCTTAGGTTTGGTTTATTAATTAAAGTCTAAAGAACAGCACAAGCAGAATGGTGATACATACCAATCTGGGGTAACAGGCCTGCCTGCTCACACTGGCTAGAGGTCGGCTCTGATGCTAAGGGTTTATATAGACTCCTTCTCCCTTGTTTGTCCTATATTACGCTTTTTGCGGCTAGTCCATTCACCAGTACACGTCTACCTTGCAGTCCATTGTCTAGACAGTTACATTTTCATTATGCCCTAATACAGTCCAAATTTCCAGTGTACAAAAGGTCACAACTGTTCTGACCTACTTTACCATGGGTTTAAAACAAGTCTTGAACCAATCCTTATTACATGTCGTATTCCATTACGTTTCCCTTTTTGTTGTTTTTATCCACTTATTCCTTTCTTGTGGCTTCCATTATAACTTTAAGCAGGTTGTAAAAGTAGGTCCTGCAAAGGTCATGCTTTTAAAGATATTTCCATTTAATGGGCAGTTTAGCTTTTATTTGATAGCAATTTGATGTTGTCTCCTTTGGTGTTACTTTTTGCACAGCTTTCTAGGAATTCTTTGGCACAGCCATAATAGATGCTATGGTTCTAGGCCTTTATACGCCAGCACAAGGACAGAAACCTCCTCTGTGATTCAAGGAAATCTGTCAAGCAAACATTTTTGCATCTAAGGGAGAATGAAACTAACACAGAAGCTTATCACCCCAGTTCTTTAAACCACAGTTGTCAGCACTTCAAGCTGCTCCCTATATTCGGAGCACAGCTGCCATCTGAGTTCAGGACTTTGTCTCTCTCATGATAAGAGATGACAACTGCATTCACGTGACACTGCATTTTGCCCGCTGCGCTGTTCTGGATGTTTCCAGATACCATACCTGCTCCTTGCCTGGGCAAGTCCAGCAAAAGTAGGGCGACCAGACCGCAAGTGTGAAAAATCAGGACAAGTGGGGGGTAATAGGAGCCTATATAAGAGAGAGACCCAGAAATCGGGACTGTCCCTATAAAATCAGGACATCTGGTCACCCCTAAGCAAGAGCAGTGAGAAGATATACAGCAAGGCCAAACCATAGGGAAAAGGAACGTCCCCACCTTGTCCCAGTACTGCTGCTGTGTGAGCTGGTAAGGGGGACGATGTTGGCAGCAGTGTTCTTTCGCTGACAAGCCAAGATGAGCTCCTTTACTCTGTGCCTGGATGGCGCATGGAGAAGGGTAGTCTGTACTGTCTCAGGAATACATTGCATCTGGTCTCCTTTGAGTCTCAGTTAGAGCAAAGCCATTGTTTTCAATTCTTCTAAATCTATTCTCATTTATAACCTCCCCAGCATCCTTTCCAGCTACAGCACCTGGAAAGGGCAAACATTGCAGAACATTTTCCACATATACTTGTACCAGTCTTAAAGTGATTTTGGGTCCACGTGACCTTCTTGCATTTTTCCTTCCTGCACATTTTGGATGACGATATTTTAATCTTGAATGTTGGTTGAAAAGCAAACTTCTGACATGAAGACTCCCCAGATGCAACATGGAAGTGCTCGCTGTGGCTTTGATCCTGCGAACACTTATGCACGAGTGTGGCAGCAGGATCAGGGCCTAGGGAAATTACACTCATCCAATCAGAGAACACAAGCACCACCATGTGATTTATGTGGCTAATCACAACTAATCAACACAGCTTTATTATCAAATGTGGAATATCTGAAAACTGACACTGAGCTCTGCAATGAGTTCCGACACTAAGGGAAAAAAATCACAAGCTATTTGAATCCCTTTAAGGAAATTGCAATCTGTTCCTGGGCTTTATGTGAGCAGAAAACGTGACTGAATTCACTGAACAAATTAATCATAAGAAATTATTTGCCAAACTCTAATCACTGTAATTGTAGTCCTGTCAGTCCCAGATATTAGCGAGAGAAGGTGGGTGAGGGAATATCTTTTACTGGACCACCTTTAGTTGGTGAGAGATGAGCTTTCAAGCTCTGTAGGGCCAACACTTGAAAATTTCACCCTTAATTACACTATCTTACCTCCGTTTAATAAACCTCATTTCTAATACATGAGCTAGCAAGATAATACTGCAAAAGAATGTGTTCCTTAATGGAACCTCTGATCTGTGTCCATTGCAATGCCCAGAGGTGAAAGCATGGGAAGCAATGGGAAGAAAGGAGTATGTGTAAGCCAGTAGCAAATTTTGCTAACCTTTTGAAAGTCTAAGTTTGTAAGACGCATTCAAAAGCAAATACTGTGTGCTTCTAAAAGAAACATATATTCTGCTGCATTCCAGTGTTTATTTCTGGCATCTATTCAAAAAGGCATTTATAGATCTTCTTGAAGTAAAGTCTAATCTTGGAATAAATCAGTTTAATGAACCAAACCCAAAACAGTTTTTGCATTTGCATCTAGAAAAACAAGGAATAAAATCACTGTGATTATTTCCTGAAATCTCACACAGACGCAGCTTAATAACATCTGCTGCTTCCTTGGCAAGAAAACAAAAAAAAAAAAGGCAGCTCAAAGCAGAATATTTTCTGAGAAGTTATGGGCTTAAAAATAAATATCTCCTCTTCCTCTAGCCCCGTGTTCTGTATCTAGCACAACCGCGACAGTGGTGACCCGTAAAATGACCGCATGAACCCACAATTACCTTACTGAGATGCAAAGTGTAAGCTTCTTGGAACACGGCTTGTCTGTATTTTGTATTCAGTAGTGAAGAGAACACATGCTGTGAGATGGTAACAAATAGCTCATAAACCATCATCATCATCAAATTCTGCTAATGACAATAATCCGATACCAGAGTCATTTCCTGCCTTTCCTTCAGGAGTGTTTCAGCTGAAACACTGAGAAACCGTGGCCACAAAATACTGAAGTTCAACATCTTTATGGGAAGAAAGGTACCGAAAACTACAGGGTGACACGAAGGGTATCTTCTAGACTGAGCACTGAGTCCCATTGGGTAGATAGAAAGATGAACCTAAATAATCTATACGGAAGCCCCTGGAACCCATAACATTGGGTCCCTCATCCATGAATTATTGGAACTCATTTACAAAACTTTTCTTAAACATGACATGACTATATTGTCTCATACTGTAGAATTTGAATGTATAATCCCTAGTCCGTGATGAGATCTCTTTGAGCTATAATGTATCTTTTTCCTCAGAAAGCATTTTATCAAAAAAATCCAATTTAAATAAAAATCATTTTTTTAAATCATTGATTTTTTTTTCTTTTTTTTTTGGTATCCACCCTGCTCCCACCCGAGACCCTAGGTACATATTCAGGGCTGCCATCTGCTCCCACCACCCCTACACATGCCCTGTGGAAGGCTGATGAGACCCAGTGCAGCTGCGTCTTGTCAGACTGGAATTTCCATCTCCCAGCTCGAGCGTAGACACACACTGCCTCTCAGAAACAACCTTTGCGTGGCCTGTGGCCGCAGACCGCTCCTGCGGCTGTCGCCTGCCGCTGCCTATGTGGGTGTACGCCCCTCACGCCGGGGGAGAGCTCTGTGCTGCCATCAAGGGTGCCACGTAAAAGTAGGGAGCCACCAGAACCAGGGGGCCATGCCCCCCACTTTTAACAGGGGCCTGGTTTGGGAGCCAGAGGGCAGCGTTGCCCCCACCCCTAAACTGCAGGTCTCGGGCAGAGTGGCGCCCGCAGGGGCAGCGCCTTGCGGCAGGGGAGCTGATCACGAGATCGCGGCCCCTGCCAGCACCTAGCCGCAAAGGCTCTGCCGGCCGAGGGCCTAGAGTAAGGTGGGGTGAGATGTGCCTCTCTGGGTTTGGGACCCGCCTCCGTTGTATCTCTCTGGTTTGGGTTCTGGATGCTAAGGGCACGTCTGCACTGCCAGACTGACCTCGCCGGCAGTTACAGCGCCGCTCAGAGAGCGCTGAAGGGAAACCGCGGTTGTGTGTTCACACACACAGCTGCTCAAAAATGGATGACCGTCAGCTCTCGCCTTCTCCGAGCAATAGTTCAAACCCAAACCCAAACACTGATGCCCCTTGGGCTGTTTCACTGCAGAGAGGAAGTGGCGTTGAAAAGGGTGGCTCTCCGACAGGCTGGTGCCTTCTGAGGACTTGCTTGGCCAGCTGCGGCTGGTTTACAGTACACCAGCATCTGCTGTCCATGGTGGCGGCCCTGAGATCCACAGGCAGGAATTGCTGCCTGATTCCCAAGGGGCTTGCTGGTAACCATGAAGCCTAACACTCATGGAAGAAATTTTTTTTAAAGCTTAAAATTCATCCTTCACAAGAGGATACAAAACTCGTGCATGAAAGCCATAGCTTCTGTAATGTAGTACAACTTAATCCTGTGAAACAAGTCCTGCCCTTTGGCCTGAGAGCTTGTCTTCGGAGCCGTCTTTGAGAAAGCTCCCATATTTAACACTTCTTATTCCTATAGCTACAATAACATCTAACTAAAGAGAGAGAAGAATGGCATACCCTAGGGATTAGGCTTTCAGATAGACTGCAATTAAATGCACCATGCAGAGATCACAGTAGGAGTTTCTGTTAAAGGCCTGATCCTGATCTCCTGACTCATGCAAAGCTCCCTTGGATGTCAGTGGGAGGTTTGCCGGAGCGCTGAACGAAGAATTGGGCCCTCACTCCCTTTTCTCTTCTGCTTGTCCTCAGAATCAAAGAGCGGGCTCTTGGTTTGTGCAAATGTGCATCTCCCCAGCCCCATTACTTCTTAACTTGCTGCTTCCCCAGTTGACTGGTTCACTAGAATTTCCTTTTTTTAATCCTTTCATCCCAAACTCCCAGAGCACTTTCCTCAGATTAATTCATTACGATGCACACTGAGAACCCTGCCAGACTTGGGGGTAGTGGGTCTCACTTTCTGAAGTTTTTTTTTCTCCTGGACTACTTCCATTCCCCACCATTCTGAGCATCAACCCCAGGTTCCCAGGCAAATCCCAGCCAGAACCACATCATTTTACCTGGTTTCACATCCAAACCCTGTGAAACCACCAATTTGGTAACATTTTGATGGAAATTCATTAACCAGGCCAGGTTTGTGATAGGGGTGAGCATGCGCATACGTGTGTGTGTTTGTGTGTGCACGAACTTCTCCAAGCTTTCCAGTGCCTCTCCGGGTGTCATGAATCAGGGTTGCGTGCTTTTGGTTCTTGCTGTATTGCAACAGGCCAGGTAGCCGAATGGATTCCAGTTTTCAGTCTAACAGCCCCTTTTCCATTGTTTGCAACTTTATCAAATCCCTTTCCAGCTGAAATTTCCCATCCTTGGTCTGAGCCGGGCAGTGAAGTGGTTTGGTTTTTTTAATTATTATTTCATTTTTTAAAGAGTGTGTTTGTGAGATGCACTGGTGAACGCATGCTCCAGTCACAATGCACGCAGGCAGCTCAGTGACTCCCAACGCTGGGGACAGGCCATGTGATGGCAGCCTCTGCACCTCGATTTTTCTGTTCTTCTGAGATGTGTGTGAACTAGCCCCTGCAGAATCTTTAACCCTGTGAACTGCAGTGAGTGCAAAGCTCCGGCACACTGTAAAAATATCCCATGGATTGGAAGTTACGGCCCAGCCTGGGCTTTTTCTTCACCCAGCTCCCCCGGCAGCACATAGCCTTTTCCCCTGCTTGGGACGTACCGCGTGATGGATTGGCAAAGCACTAGCAGACCGGCAATGAGATGAGTCTGCTGCAGGACAATCAGCTGTGGCTTTTTCCCTCCTGCTAAGGAGCATTATAGGTTGCCAGGAAGGGGATGGTCTGTGGAAGCTCTGAGAGTAATTTGTGAAGATTGGTTCAAAGGCATGCAGTCTTTGGCAGCGGAGTAAGAGGACTGTGGGAAGTTTGGGGGGCACTGACACTGGGGTCATGGCCTGGGGTGAGCATGGGGATTGGTTTCAGTTTGAGGGAGGGTCTGAGAGGCCAGGTGTCTTCACTGGGTTCCGCCTGTCGGGGAGGGGAGAGCCAGGGCTCCTGCTACTGTTTGTTCCTTGCTCCCAGGGAGAAGGTGTCTGGGCCACTGCCCCGTCTCCCTGCCCTGGGGCTGGGATGGTGGCTGGACGTCCTCACGGCCATTATTCCCTCTCATCCCACCAGCGTGACTGCATAAGGCAAGTCACCAGCTAGCCCTGTAAGAAGTATTGGAAAAGGAACCTCTTGTTAGTTAATAGGCACTCGTAACCCAGCCGAGTGTTAAAATAATGGGAAATTCCCCAAACCTGATTATTGAATTCATCCAAATTCCCCTAGAAAGGAGAGTCCTTTAAAGAACGCACCAAACCCTCCAATTTTCGCAGTAGGCAAGCCACTAAAAGGTGTGCGTTAGTTTTGCTCTGTCTCTGACTGCTGCTGTCTCCATGGAATGATCTAAAGTAGAATTGGAATGAGTATCAGTGCACTTTCAATGCAGCTATTAATTTGTGTCATTATTTACGGGCCAATTTATATCCAACATGAGGGTGCTTATCAGAAGAGAATCTACTTTCCAAGAACTATAAACTTGCCTGCAGCCTGGAGAAAACAGCTGGAAATGACTGCAGCAATTCTCAGCTTCTGTGTTCCCCTGCTCAGCTCCTGATCTAACGGTACACTGGGTTTTGTACCTAAGAACTTAGAAACGACTGAAGCACTGGACACATCTGCAATAGTTTTAATTGAATCTTTTGCCCATTTTTAGAATAGCGGGTGACTTCGTTGTTTGTTACTTCATTGCTATTTTTTTGATAATACACAGCAGGATCCTAGAGTAGATTGGAATCAGGTTGGGAATGTAAAGAAAGTGCTTTCTGAAGATATTTTAGTGGTAAAAATACTTGGAATGAAGACTCCGTATTTCTAATGGTCTACGGGAGGCATGAATGCTTTCTATTGCTAGAATTTCATGAAATGATCTGCCTACATTTAAAGGCATGGCACATCTGAGGTATGATAACATTACAACACTGTGTACGCTCAATTAAAGCTAGAAATTGTAGGCCAAATTTCCAGTGGTTTTCGTCAACTGCGCTTGCAAATTTTGCGGGTGCTATTAAGAAAATATCCTGATCATTTGGACTTTCACTTACTAAGTGAATAGCTATCTGATGGTTATTTAATTCCTTCTAGGTTCTGCAGCAGTAGAATTAAGGACTCTGGTCCTGATTTATCCATTGCCCTGCACCATGCGTTCTCACGTGCACCCCTGCAAAGGGCATGTACATTATGACCATTCTGAATGACCTACATTCAGAGAGTAGCAGTGGTTTAACAAAACAGATTCAAAACTGATCTGCTGAAACCAGTGCAAACCCCTACCAGAGCCACAATTAAACCAGTTTAACCTTGGTACTGAATTATGCAAAAGCAATATTAAGTGAGCTAGTTTAAGTGCATCTGTGTTAGGGGTTAGCCCGAGTTCACCTAGACTGACGGATTCACTGTAGTTCAACTAGTGAAACTTTATTATGGAAGACCAACCCCGTAGCAGCATTTTACACTCGCTTTGCTCTGCTGTAAACGATGACCCAAGGCACAGTGCGTGCAACAGTGATTCTGGCACCGTGCAAATCTTGGCTCTCTCTAGTAAAAACACACTGAGAAACTACGTGAAAAGAAGGTTATTTAGGTTGCAAAGTCAAGCCCTCAAAAGTGAGGCAATGACAGAAGTAGGGTCGCCTGAGCAACCTTCATTCTTCCCCTTGTGCATGTGCATTCGGATGCAGGTTTTGATTGCGGTAACATAGATCACTTGTTCCCACAGAAAAAAAACCATGTTTCTTATGGAGGGAATTTGTTTGTGTTTTTTCCAGCTAACCGCGTATTACATTTGAATATTGTGCAATGTGAACTCCTGGCGAGGTGTTGAAATGAGAAATGCTGACAACCACAAAGTGGCTGCATAGGACTCTTCATGACACTTCATTAGAGGTTGGTGCTCTTGGTAATTTTCTTAGGGAAGCAAGAAATGTTCCGTAAGGATTTGCAACGTGTAAACATACACCATACCTGCTATTATGATGATGACAGAGAACGGCCTAATTATAAAGTAGGGATTTTGCTGTTAGCATTCTCTAGAAGAAATTCTGCAGAAGGACCAAGACAAGACACTGTATTTGCAACATTTGAACAGAGTATCAAAGGACTAAAATTTAAAAATGTTCAGTGAGTAAGTGGTATATAATTAGCCAATGTTCTTAATTAACAAATATCTAAATACAAGACATATTAAATATCTAGGGCTGTGAATTTGTAGCCAATTGTCAAATTTCCTCTTACATCAGGAGAATAGAAAAGGGAAATAAGCTTCAGGTCAATACACAACACACAAATCAGTGTTTATGCCTGTGATGGGGTATTCATTCCACACAAGGCAGAGCAGGTTAAGTTAGGTTAATTAACCTGACAGGCTGCATCTGGGGAGAGCCAGGGATTGAAAGGCTGATGGAAGATGGAGCCCAGATGAGAAGGAATTGGGGGAAGCTGATATAAAGCCAGGAAGTTGGCAGCAGAAAGGGACTGCAGGGGCAGTAGTCTGTGCTCACTCCCTGGGAGGAGGGAGTTTGGGCTGGTAAACGGAGAGAATGGGGGAGTCAGAAAATGTAGGAAGGAATTCCAGGGAAATAGCAACAGGGTCTGGGAGACAGAGTCCCCAGACTGGAACCCCGGAGTAGTGGGCAGGCCCAGGTTCCCCTACCAGCCACATGGGAAGTGGTCCATAGTGGGCAGCAAATTGGAAGCCTGCCTGGGCCAATCATCTGATAGGACCTTGCTGCCCTGGAAGAGGAGGACTATAGTGACCTGGCTGGTGAGCCAAGCCACAAAGAATCATAGAATCATAGAATATCAGGGTTGGAAGGGACCCCAGAAGGTCATCTAGTCCAACCCCCTGCTCGAAGCAGGACCAATTCCCAGTTAAATCATCCCAGCCAGGGCTTTGTCAAGCCTGACCTTAAAAACCTCTAAGGAAGGAGATTCCTTAGAAAGAGAAGATACTCATAAGAAAGAGCACCTGCAGAGGGAGAGGTGGCAGGACTCTTGAATGAACAGCAGAAGGGGTTGTCGGACCTGGAGGGAGCTAATCCCCAAAGCTGCCAGAAGGACATGCCCTAGCAGTCAGTAGACCCCCTGATAATACCAAAGCCAAATAAATATCTAAAGTAATGTAAAAAGCAGTGGATCAGGGATACTAAAGCAAAGAGAGTTTGTGTTTTCTCCTGGTGGTGTTACTGCCTGACACGTAAGTTACAGTCGTAGTGTCCATACACCTGATCTGGTCGTGAGGGGAGAACCCAATGGCTTGTGTCCTGGTTCGTTAACATGACTTCTCAGATAGTTTGCACTGTTGTAGCTGCGTTGGTCCCAGTTTAAGTGAGGTGTAACTTGGGGGGTACGCAAGACAAATCAGACTCCTGAAAGGGGTACAGTCATCTGGAAGGGCTGAGAGCCCCTGGGTTAGAGCAGTGTGTTGGTAGCGAGCTCGACACCCAGCTCTGGGACAGTGTGTGCTCTGGGGGTAAGAGGCAAGGCCTAGGAGACACAGACTCTCGCAGTCTATTTGCAACTCAGCTACTGATTTCGGTGACCTGGGCTAGACATCTGTTTGCCCAAGTGTTCATAACAGAAGAAAAGTAACATGCCGTGGTATGAGGCATGGCTAGATACATTGTTCACCAAGGCCTGGATGCACAAAAGGAATTAAGCACCTAAGTCCCAGTGTCAGGATCATGACACAAAACTCCCACACTGGCCCCTGTAGGTGCCTAAACTCCCTCAACAACACCTACGTTTTCAGGTAAAAGCTCCTTAGGCATCCAACTTTCACCCTCTGAGCATGTTCACTGCTGCCTCCTTCTTGGCATCTGGACGTGATCTCCCACCTAGGCCGCATCTCCCCCCAGTTTGTGAATGTGGTCTGGGGCATAAGTCAGTCAGCATACTGAGTGATCACCAAGGGGATGGGGCTTATTCAGAATCGGGCCAGAGGAGGAGATGGTGCCCACTTATAACTTGTAGCCCAATGGTCAGAGCATGTGCGAGATCCAGGTTCGGGGTTTTTTTCCCACCTCGTTGCTAGACGGTGAAACGGATTTGAACAGGGGGCTTCCACCTCACAGCAGAGCACTCTAACCACTGAACTAGGGGATAGTCCGACGTGGGGCTCCCTCCATCTCTCCTGTTGAAGCAGATCCACTCTGGATAACTGATGACAGAGTGATTGGAGCAGGGGGGCTGGACTCTGCATCTCCCGCCTCCCAAGTGGGTGCCCTGGGCTACGGAGTCAGTGTCACTCTCTTGCCGGCCCCAGGGACTGTTCACGTATTTACGCACCGTGGAACAGCCATTGGGGCAGGGAGAGAGAAGATGACTGAGTGCTGTAATCATTGGGTGAGTTATAAGGCAGGTGGCTGCAGCCCCCACTCCTCCTCGGCTTCTCTCTAAAAGGGGATAGGTGCCTGACCCCAAAGAGGGCTCCCAGCTGAAAGCCAATTAATTGGTTAGTCTCTAAGGTGCCACAAGTCCTCCTTTTCTTTTTGCGAATACAGACTGACACGGCTGCTGCTCTGAAACCAGTCAAAATCCTGGAAATCCTGGCTGGTTAACACTTCAGTTCTGCCTGCTTTGCCACGGTCCTAAGGCAGTGGATGCTGCCTGGGGGCTGGTCTACGCTACAAAGTTAGGTCGGCCTAACTACGGTGCTCAGGGCTGTGAAAATGTCACGCCCCGGGCAGTGTAGTGAAGCCGACCGAAGCCCCCGTGTGGACACTGCTAGGTCAGCGGAAGAATTCTTCCATCAACCTAGCTACCGCCCAGAGGTGACGTGGCGGGGGAGGCGTGCGTGGCCACATCCCCACCCCAGATTTGCTGCGTGGCTTGTACTGAGCATGCTCAGTAACGCTGCTGAAGCCGACTGCCTCACCCTGCCCCCCTCCCGCCCCGCGATTGGCCGGCACAGGTCGTCTCTGCTACTGGATCGACGACAGGGACGGAGGAGCCCTTCCGAGGCCGTAGTAAGCGTGCCCCCGTGGAGCTGCAGCTGTGCCTCGGTCGTCTCTCTAGTGCAGACGCAGCCGAAGCTCTCCCTCGACTGCTGGCAGAGCTGGAGCCAGCATGGGATGAGCGTCAATGGTGCAGATGGTTGAGGAGAACGGTGCTTTAAATTTCAGCTTTCGATGATCCCTACGTGTACCTCCGAGGCCCCCAAGTTCTGCTTGCTTTCCTACCCAAACGAGGTGAACCCACCACCTTCCCAGTGGCTTCCCCCGGCAATAACAAATCTCCCGGTTAACTCCACCGCAGCCCAGGTTCACCCGGTGACTGTTCTGGGGAAGCTCTGGATTTTGTTTATGCCAGGTTCCCTTACAAACCTTTCCAGCAGCGTGCATGCCGTGGTTTGTTCCCACAAGATATAGAGGGTTATTTCTTTGCATGAGAATTCGCTTTGCTCCTTTATCCAATTGTCTGAGTGGATCTACGTCAGTTCTGCCATACTCAGCACAAAAAGTTACTCCTGGCCGAGCAGCTTATGTTAAACTATCGCATCTGCCTGTGTCGGTGCCCCGCGGGATGGGAGTGCGTGCACAGAAGCCTGGTCTTTTCATGGCCTTGGAGATGCAAGCCCCAGAGCTAGGGGCCTTGGCTCCCTCTATCGGAGAAAAGGGGAGAAGGAAAAGGTTCTTTGATCCAGACTGGTGTCAGCTGCCTAAGTGTTAATGCAGTCACATGAATGGTTTTTTAGCTGTATTTGGATTTGTTCTAGGTGTCATTTGTGGGAGGCATGTTAAACTGGACTGGTAGGGAAATACATGAAAGGGGGGAATACAGAGACACCCTGGGGCAAGCTGGACCCTGATCTAAATACACAGTGAGCTCAGATGCGGTATTCAAGCCCAAAGTGATCGTGGGGGTCAGGAGCTTGCAGTGTCTTGTTCTAGGCACCCAATGCAGAGAGCAGAGGGTCCTGGACAGAGTCTTGCACTACACCGGAGAAAGAGTTTGGAGCACCCAGTCAAGAGCTAACAAGCAGCCCTGAGCGGGAGGGAGCAGAGACAGAAGCCACCTGCCTGAGCATTGTGCAGCCGACAACACCAGATATTTCACAGCAAGCCCAGGGGGTCTGCTAGCTTCCTTGCTGCTGCTGAACCAAGCTAAGGTTCAGGAGAGGTGGCTTGGCTCCATTCTGACTGTTTGTTGGGGTCAGGAAAGGAGGGTTGATCTAGCAGGAGTTCCTGTGCTCCAAGGGCCCCCTCAATCGAACACTGACAGCGAATGCAGATGAGAATGATGTTCTGCATCCACAGTGACTGGCCAGGACTCCTGCATCTTCCACTTCATTTCCTGAGCTAGCCTGCTGCTTTGCTCTTTCTCTGTGCAGGGACACGTGTGTTACCAGCTCCTGGGCGCTGTCTGAGTGCGGCAGGGACACCCCCCCCTCCCGACTCACAAACCTGCCAGTGTGCGACACACAGAATTCATGCTGTGTGACAAAGGACCTGGAAATCCTCTTCACAAACAAGTTGATACATTTTGGACAATACGCTGAAAATCTTTATTGTTAAAAGACAAAATATCAGCGCACTCGCCCATGACTGAGTAAACTGACTCGTCGCCCTGCTCTTGTACTGGCATCAGCAGATGGCAACATACAAACAAAAGCCCTTGCCGTTTTCCAGAGCTGGATACTGATCTGGGTCCTGGCCCTGAACCGTGGGGTGGGAGGGTGGGTCTCCATGGATGTTAATGGCGTTCTGCACAGACCCACCTCCCATTGCAGAATCAGCGGCTTGGGAGCTGGGCTGACACCTGCCTGAGGCAGCCAGTGCAGCATTGCCAGGCAGCTGTTACATGAATTTCCTTGGATTCTGCAAACTGACTAATTGCACTGGAAGCATTTAGACACACCTTCGTGGAGGCGTTGGCTCGTCTCATAGGCACCCAGACAGAGGGGCTGCAGGACACTGTAATGTGTTCCTGATCCATGCCACCCTGCGGTACACGCCCACAAGGACTTTGCTTGGGGGTGCCCACTCACCCCACGAATTCTCTTGAGTCTGTGTCTTCCACTGCTGAACATGGCTCTGCCTGCACAAGGACGGGAGGAGAGCAATTAGGTAGTTAAGTAGTGGAAAAGAAAACCCATTATACTTCATTTGGAGCACAGCGGGTCAGCGTTAACCAGCAGGGCTGCATGCAAAATCAGACCCTGCTATTTTAGAACCAAAGAGTGTAAAAGCCAGACTGAGAATATAAAACCCCAGTGAGTGTGAGTGAGAGGTGCAAAGGTGCGTCGTGTACTAGTCCAACTCTGGCAGGAAAGTGTGGGGAGGAGGAACCTCCCCCAACCCCCACACTACATGAGAGTTTTGTGGGTAGCGAATGGATGGACCCTGTAACAGAAACTGAGATGAACACCCTGAGGGCAAGATGGGGCAGAGGCCAAGGAGAGCTCTGGGGAAGAAACACCTTTCCCTTGAGAAAGGAGGGAACCTGTTGAGCCAGCACTTGGGTCGCTAGGACCTGTTTGGTTCCCCTGGAGAAGGCCTAATTGGAGGCATACCTGATTGCCAGGCTAGGGCCAGTGAGCCCCGTAAGAGGGAAGGTGTACAAAAGGGCACAGGAAGGAGTGTTGCTGGGATGAGAAGGAGAGACACAGAAGGCTAGGAGAGCCTGGCAGAGGGGGTCCTCTGACTAGATACCTTACTCCCCTGACTGCCATTTGGAGAAGGGGCTAGAAAGTTAAGATACAGTGGAAAGGGCTGGTGACGCTGCCGTGCATTGGTGGAGGGGTTCAGACGCTGTCCATGAACTACACAGCGGTGTTTGAGCAGTCTGTCTTTGGGGGGAGGGGGGTTGTCAGAACGCCACCCCGGCACGCACACTTTACACAAACCAAGAGCCTGATCTTTGATTCTGATTACAGACTTAAACAAGCACAAAAGAAAAGGGAGTGAGGACTGAATCCTGCGTTCGGCACTCAGGCAAATCTCCCATTGAGGTCTGAGGGAAGTCCAAGGGAGTCAGGAGAGCAGGATCAGCCCTTTAACAGAAACTCCTAATGTGATCACTGCATGGTGCATTTAACTGTGATCTAGTGGAACGCTTAATCCCTATGGTATGCTGTTCTGCTTGTAGATTAATTCTACTCAAGGGTGGCTCCAAAGCAAAGCTCTGCTGGGCCAGAGGACAGGACTTGTATTCCATGATGAATTCCTACCATGCTATGGAAGCAAAGTTTTTATGTAAGAGTCTTGTATCCTAACGAGAAGGATGAATTTTAAGTTTTGCAAAACTTCTTCCATCAGTGCTGAGTTACAGGAGCACCGTTTCCTCACACTGGTGCTAGGTCAAGTCCCTGTTCTCCCCCTTGACAATCGTTCAGACTACGTGGGCAGCGCGTCACTTCCTTTGCTCCAGACAGCTCTCCTCATCTACGCGTTATTTCACTGCATGACAACTTTCACCAGAATATGCTCAGTACTGAGTGTGCCAGCAGGTTGTGGAAAGTTGATTGTGGAAGAGGTGTTTAGCTTATTCATGACCAGGGCCAGGCAGTGACACAATTACAGGCATGATCTGCTGCCGTATGCAGGAAGAAAAGCACGCAGTGGTGATCATTTACATTTTTATCAGCATTTTGCTGCAGGTCACATTGCACACCATTGCATGATAGTTAGATGATGTAGCTAATCTGCAGCAGAAGTGAACAGGAAAATCTCACAAACTGATTCATATACTGTATTGTTCATGAATTATCTGTTCACACATTAGAGGTGGTTGGGAATTTTCCATCAAAATCTGTGTTTTTTGGGGATGGAAAATGTAGTTTCCTTACATTTGAAATTTTTCTGCAGAAAACTTCATTGTTGCACAAAAATTTCAAAACTGAAATGATATTTTAGTTTGGGATGTGTCAGCATTAATCTCTGTCTGTCCTGGCACAGTGCTTCATGGGAGCTGTAGTCCAGTCTCCCATCTGATTGAACCAGCACAGTGCACTCTTGAAGTCCCATGTTTGTGGTGCATTGTGGGAGATCCAGTCCAGCCAGTCCTGTGGGGAAAATAGCATGTGGTCAGGTAATTAAAGACCATCTCATAATGCACAAGGGGTAGGAGTGGAGGGCGAGTTAAGGTTGCACAATCAACCTTAATTCTGGCATTTCCTAATTTTTGAGCGCCTGGCTTTGCAACCTGAATATTATTTTAATGTACCTCTTCCATAGATGTGATGGGGTGTGTAAACCCCACCCTGAAGCGGCCACATAGGGTTTAATGAACAGTTACTTCCCCAACAATGACTGAGTAGTTGACTAGCAACAGCCAGGATAAAGGCTGCAGCTCCGGCAGAGCAGGGCAGCTGCTAGAGACTAGCCCAAGCAGGTTCCTCGGCGGTAACCTGGCAAGAAGCCATCGAAGGTCTGCCAAGGGCAAAGGGGATAAGACTACTGGTTAATAGACAGAGGGACATTTCTTTCCCTACTACCTTATGAAGGTGGGAGAGGGGGCCAGGCTTCTGGAGGCCCATGTTGTCAGGCCTCGGAGAGGCTATTATAGGGTGAAGGAGTATCTGGCAGAGACCAGGAAACTGGTCCCTGGAGGAATTCTGCCTAGAAAACTTATGCAAACTAAGGTCTCTGCAGCTGTACTTCCCCTGTTCACCAACAGATGGGAGAAGAAAGCTGCTCACCTAGAGCATCCGTCGACAGGGGTTACAGTTAGAAGGAATGAGAGAGGCTCCGGCCACTGGCTGGCCTGCCTCTCTAGGGAAAGAGAGAGGAATGCAGACAGTCTGAACTGGGGTCTGGGTGAAGAAGATGCACAGCAAAGAAAAAAAGGAGAGAATTCTGTTTCAGTGGATTTGTGACCTGTATTTACAATCCCCTGGTTCTGGGATATAAGTGGATGCCTTTGTTATGGAGAAACCCTGCATTCTTCCATCTGACTGCAGCATTTCCCATGTCAAGTCGGTTTCCTGGGCCCTGTATCTCTCAGTACGAAGCACTCGGCTAGGACTTAAGCACTCAGCTACTTAAACTGTTAGTCTCTAAGGTGCCACAAGTATTCCTTTTCTTTTTGCGAATGCAGACTAATGTGGCTGCTACTCTGAAACCTACTTAAACTTTGTCACTCTCAATTGTGTGTGTGTCTGTTTCTACTCAAAAGCAGACACAACTTCCATTATATTTAATCTGCCTTAAACCTGCAAGGCAGACGTACCATCACTCTGCATTAACCTAGTGCCTTGCACAGGCACAAGGGCCTGAATTCTAATGGCAAGTTGAAAGACATGGCTGCAGTAAGGAGGATGTCTGGATTACCAACTGAAAACAGGGGTGGCTTGCTGGTACATTAGACAATCACGCAGGTGATCCCAAAACAGCAGTCACTTCACTCCTGCATGGATGTTTAAAACAAAAATTAAATAGTGGCTCAGCTATCCATGTGCAGTAAAGAAGAACTCGGTCTAGGCATGGTGTGGATGATAAAGCTTACAGCCACCCTACGACCTCTGTTCTGTGGCACAAAATCGCCTAGTCTCCTATAGACTACAATACTCTGTGGTGTTGGGTTGGATGTGCAGATGCTGGGTGGTGTGGGTGGCTTGTGATATACAAGAGGTCAAACGAGATGATCTGATGGTTCCTTCTGACCTTAAACTCTAGGACTCTAGGCTGTAAAAGCACCGTAATAAAAACGGTGTTACTACTAAGGTGTAATCAGAATGGAGCTCCGCTCGAATAAACGCTAATTCATTCATGTCTGTAAAGTTCTCTGGAGATTCCCTCAGGGCAGGTGTAGCTGCTGCTGCTGATTATTGCTATCGTACAGCAGTGATGGGGCATCCCCTCCGTCCGTCCCCCCCCGCCACTCTAGCCCTGGAGGGGTTAATATGGGCAAGAGAGGCTAGTCAGCCATAGGCTGTCCCTGGAGGGGAGCGAGGAGGCTGAATGGGGGATGAAGCTCACCTGGGCAGGCACAGAGGGGGTGTCTGTAAAGCTGGGAGCTGGCAGCAGGGAAGGGGGCCGCAGTGAGGAAGCTGCAGACACACTCCCTGGTACCAGGGGGGAGAGTGGGAGCCTGTCCCAGGAGTGTGGGGAGCAGTCCAGGGAAGGAGCAGTTAAGGGCTGGGAGAGGGTCCCTGGATTGGAGTCCGGTGTAGCGAGCAGGCCCACGTGTTTCCCCTACAAGCCACTGCAAGAGCAGGGCAGCCTGTCGGTGGGGGTGCCAGGGATGGTTTGGAAGGAGACTCTGATAATACCCTGGCAGGGGGGACTCAAGTGTGACTTGGGCAGAGGGCTAAGCCCCGAAGAGGAAAGCGCTGCAGCTCCGGGAGCACAGGAGCGGGCACAGGGTGAGCGAGTTGGACAATGGGCTGAGTAACTGCAGCAAGGGGCGTCAGACTGTGTGGGGAGCTAAGCCCCAGATGGGCCCTGTTACAACACCTTTATCGGGTTTGTATATGTATGGGGGCTCCTCGGGGGAGGTGTCTGTCTGAACGAAAAGAGAGCAGGGTATGGGCTCGGAGAACAGATGATTACGCCCAAGAGATGACTTTCACACTGCAAATATCATTTGGATTCAGTAGAACCTGGTGCAACAGATGATTTATAAAGGACAGACCTTGTGTTACGAGGTTGACTTGGATCCAGTCTCTCTGTCCTGAGCATTCAACTTCAGAAATGTCATTGCCTCTCTCCCATGGTGCCAACGTTGCATTGAGCGCCAGTGCGTATAACAAGCAAAGATCCAGCGAGACCCTCTCTCTGCAGCAATTTCCAGAGCAGGGCCAATGAGGGACTGGAGCAGCTGACCACACCGTCCTATGTCAGCCAACTCTCACAGTGACTGAAACAGGAAACCCCCCCCCCCGCCCTCCCAGAACAAGCACCGCAGCTCAGCGTATACGCCATTGGCCATGGCCATATGACGGTCTAAATAAAAACGTGATATGCTGAGCAGCAAAAGATAAGAGTTGATCTGTGAGTTCCTCAGGGTATGGGCCATTCCTTCCTGTGAGTCTGGAAGTGCCCAGCACGCTGGCTGGGGGCCTGCCATCAATACACAAATAACAATCATTGGAACATGGCCACCGGTGACCCGTCCAACGGGCCGCGTGCAGTGATTTCAAGGGCAGTATCCTGATTTATGCTAGTGAAGGATCTTGTCCAGGGTGTCATCCTAAAGCTAAGCAATCACTGGACAATCAGCAGGCTCCATTTCCAAGATTTAAAAAACAGCTTGTAACGTCAAAGGCTGATGCTTTGCCCAATCGGGTGATAAAGGCAGGACGACCGCCCCATTTGAACCAGGATGTGAAGCAGCTAGTGATGGTCACCATCAGCACAGCAATAACTCATTCCACCATATAGCCCCGAGATAAGGTGGGTTCCTGCAGGATGCAAGGACAGGTGAGCTGTATGCCAGAGGAGCTTCCATCCCGATCCTGGATTTTCCCAAGAGCTTGCGGTGGCCCCAAAGCCTGGACTGGTCCTCTAGTCCAGTCCCTTGCACTCAGGGCAGGACTAAGTAATAACTACACTGTTCCCCACAGGTGTTTGTCCAACCTGCTCTTAACAAGATCCGGTGACGGAGATTCCACCTCTCCCTGGGCAATTGAAACACTAGAACATCCACCCTGACAGCAAGGGATGTTTTCCTAATGTCCAAACTAAACTGAAATTTTGCTGCAATGTAAGCCCATTGCTTCTTGTCCTAGCCTCAGAGGTTAAGGAGGAAAATTTTTCACCCTCCTCCTTGTAACAACCTTTTATGTACTTAAAAACGGTTATGTCCATACAAGGTTGTTACTTCCACTTCACCTTGCCAGGGAGGTGTAAAGGGACCTTGGTGTAAATGAGAACCAGCCCCTAGTTTCCAAGAGAGTCCGTAAATATTTGGAGGACTGTGTCCTGTGGGATATAACCACTAACTCAAGGAAGGGCTGGTTCTCAGTGGAAATTGGCAATGCCCCCTGACTCATGCCTTGGAACAGAGTGTGCATTCCCAGGTTCTCTTCCGTGGTGGATGGAAGAAGTCCAGATGGAGACAGGTCACCTGAATGTAAACACTGATAAAACAGCATAAAGGGAAAATATTTGACAACCGTAGAAGGGCGTCCATCCGTAGATGCACACTCTGTGCCTTCCTCAAGCAGCTCAGAGTGTGTGTTCTGAGTCACAGGCTAGGGCACAGCTGGGTATATTTCATTAACTGCAGCACTGACTGAGAGATTTACTTAACTGCTGTTGTGGCAAAGAGAGATGGATGTATCCTAGAGAACAGTTAAGGGTTGATTTAAAGATTTCCTTTTCCAAGCAATCACTCTCATGGTGTGGCACACAGCACACCGCGATGGATAACACTGGGTGCTGAAATCTTTCACAGACAAAAGAGAAGAGCTTCAGGTGAGCTTGCTGGGATCAGACGTGCTCTTTGGTAGCCCAAGACGACCTTAAAAATCGCAGACAAGCCAATGGTTCAATGCAAACACAGGGTGATGTGTTAGCTAGAGTGAACAGTGAGCTTGAAAGATGAGCTAGGACAACAAGGAGTGAATGGAACTATGCTGATTTACACCAGCTGAGGATCTGTCCTTAAAGCTAATTATAAAGCCATGTTCCTGGTCATTATAAAGTACTTGACAGGCAGACTGGATTGTAAAGAGCACCACACGCTGTGTGCCTTTTGTGTAACAGAACAATCAGCTTTGCAGAAATGGCCATAGAAACATAGCAGAACACAAGGCTGCAAGGGACCTCTGGGGCCAGGGAGTCCACTCCCTACTTGTCAGGCTGCCTGACCGTGAGTGCCAATCTCAGGGCAGACTGTCAGAAAGAGGGCTGACACCCCAAACTGGTGGTGTGTCCTATAATTAGATTTCACCAAGCCAGTAACAAAGTGAACTCCTGGATCACAATAGCAGTGTTACCATGGAGTCAGACAGTCTCCTTAGACTCTCCAGTCTGTCTTGCCACCCAGGCAAACTGGACTTAGTGATAAATGGTCACACCAAAAATCACACCACATTCAGATTGTTTTCAGTCCCAAGAGACCAGTCAGTCACTTACCCCAGATCAGTTGGTACTCTAGATCTTACATCAAAGACGAGCCTATAGCCAATCCTGTAATAAACTAGCCAAGGTTTATTAACTAGGAAGAAGGAAGAAGAGTTAGGCCTTGTCTACACTGGCACTTTACAGCGCTGCAACTTTCTCACTCAGGGGTGTGAAACCCCCCCCTCCCCCCCAGCCAGCGTAGGCCCCAGCCCTGAGAGCTATTCCCCTCATGGGGGTGGGGGTTGTTTTTTTACAGGCCTGGGAGACGACACAGCCATTCTTCTTTACAGGTGAAAGCCAGCAAACGTACACGCCCCAATGCGTTCCCATCTCAATCCTGAGTGCCAGACCTGTGGTGATCTGTCCACGCAAAGTGTCTTTCAGGGCAGCCCCAGGAGGCAGCCCCTGGGGATCTCTGGCTTCACTTTAGAGTCTCTGGCCCTTCAGAGTTCAAACAGCCAACAAGACAAAAAAATCTTCACATCAATTATTTTTATTCTCCTCTTCCAGCATTCAGAGTGATGGCACGAGGCCTTCTGCACGCTCCCGGGGGTGCCAGAGGGCCGTTAACCAACCCGTTACGTTGCAATGATCCTTGATGGCCCATCTGCTGTCGATGATCCTTCTGGACAGGCAGGGGGAGCATCCCTATGCCTGGGCTCACAAGTTCAGCGCAAACGTTTCCGAGTTATAAAGCCAAATGTGCATTTTCCCTACCGCCGGGAACAGCAACATTACACGTGAGATTAGTGCCGGCAGGAACTTACCAGCATTTCAGAGTCTGAACACTAAAATCAGTCTTCTACAGGTAGCATCCAGGGGACGCGCTCTGGGCTCCACCTGCGAGGGTGTCAGTTCTCAGCTGATGCCTGCAGCCTGGGCTAGAGCTGGCTTCTGGCATCTAGAGCTAGACATGGCTGCCTCCCCCACCATCGTCTGCAATCCGCTGGAACACCTTCCTTGTCCTGATACCGGGAGACCTTGCTACCAGCCTGGGCTAGAGCTGGCTTCTGGCATCTAGAGCTAGACATCGCTGCCTCCCCCACCATCGTCTGCAATCCGCTGGAACACCTTCCTTGTCCTGATACCGGGAGACCTTGCTACCAGCCTGGGCTAGAGCTGGCTTCTGGCATCTAGAGCTAGACATGGCTGCCTCCCCCACCATCGTCTGCAATCCGCTGGAACACCTTCCTTGTCCTGATACCGGGAGACCTTGCTACCAGCCTGGGCTAGAGCTGGCTTCTGGCATCTAGAGCTAGACATGGCTGCCTCCCCCACCATCGTCTGCAATCCGCTGGAACACCTTCCTTGTCCTGATACCGGGAGACCTTGCTACCAGCCTGGGCTAGAGCTGGCTTCTGGCATCTAGAGCTAGACATGGCTGCCTCCCCCACCATCGTCTGCAATCCGCTGGAACACCTTCCTTGACCTGATACCGGGAGACCTTGCTACCAGCCTGGGCTAGAACTGGCTTCTGGCCTGCGAGTGTCACGCTACTATCACAAGCCGCCCCGGCCTACGGTCCCATTCATAAACTTAGCAAGCTCCATCTTAAAGCTAGTTATGCTGTTCCCCCCTCCTGTTGGGGACTGCTCCAGACCCTCACTCCTCTGATGGCTGGAACCCTCCTTTTAATTTCCAGCCTTAGTTTACCCAGGCCAGTTGGTACGCATTTGTTCTTGTGCCAACACTGTCTTTCCACTTCAATAGCCCTTCACCCTCCCTGGCGCTTCTCCCTCCCTCCCCCCATCTATTTACAGAGAGCGTCCGATCCCCTCTCTGCCTTCCAGTGCCTGCGCAATGGCATTAACGCTTCCCTCTCTCTGCTGGAAATGCCTCGCCTGACGCATCCCAGGCTTGCGTTAGCCTTTCTCACAGCCGCAGCCCGCTGGTGGCTCATAGCCCTCCTGTGACTGACTCATACACCCAGCCCCCTTGGCTGCGTCTTCGCTGCGTGCGGCCCTTGTTCTGGGCTGCGGCTGCGGGGATGGCTAGCGAGCCAGCCGCATGGCTCCCTACCCGCAGCCGTGTACCCAGGGCGCAAGGTCCCTGCCTGCGCTGCTCAGCCTCTGCCTCCTTGCAGTGAGTTAGGGGTCTGCTCCCGCTTGAATCTCCTCCAGGGTCCTGCTCTGTAAAGATGGGCTGCCCTCATTTTAACTCAGGCCACAAAGAGACGTCGAATCAGGGACAGGCTCCGCTTGTTCCGGGGGCAGATAAAACAGCCCAGCCGGCATTCTGGGGGCAGGGAGCTAGGAGCCTTGTGCTGATCTCAGGAATGACCTGCCCCGCTGTGCCGGCACCATGAGGCTGTTCTCAGGCGGGAGCCCAGCTGGTGCCAATCCAGACTCTGCTGGTGGCAGATGCAGCGAGAGCGGGCGCTCTGGCGGGGCGGTTTCTGTTCTGAGTGCGAGACGTAGCGCCTCGCCCCGGCTCAGCACACGCAGGGCCAGGGCTGGGCCGGGAGGAGGGCCGCCCTGGATGATCAGCCTCCTGTTAGTAGGTGAAACCACACGCAGATCTGCCCTTGGGTCTTGGCAGGGCAGTAAAGTGGGAAATGGCTTTGGATGTATTGATTCTGTACATTTCAGTGACATGAATATCAGATCTTAACGACTTGGTTTCCTAAACAGTATCTTAAATGTGGATAAAGGATTTTAATAGTAAAGCCCGGATAGTTTACCTTGCCACGAATAGAGTCTGTCCTGTTGTTAATGGTGCAACTTAGCATTGCCTGGCTAGCGTGGAGTGGGCATTTCCAATAGCCGTAATGCCCTTCCATTACCGCCAGCTGGTTCTAGGGAGCAGGTCGCCCACGTCTTGTCAGCAGTGATGTCCTGCGGCCCGCTGCCACTTAGACTGATTGATTGCAATGAGAGATTATCTCAAGCACTGAGATCTTACCCTGAACATTTAACAAAACGTGTTTCTTGTCCTTTCCCTCTCTGGCTATGCGGGCAGATCAGCTAACTGTTTACAGGAAGAATAATTACCCCAGCATGGTCCTGAGCTAATGTTATTCTAGCCTTGCCAAGTTTTCCACTTCCCTAGATCATGCCTTTTCCCTTGAAAAATGATCAGATATCACTAAAACCACCAGTAAAGAAAAAACCCATAAATAGCGCAGGTGCGTTCGGCATGAATGAATTACAGCCCTAACACCATCATGGCTGCCGTCCTCATCATTTCCCTGGTGCTCATCGGCTCTGCGCTGTTGACTTGCTGGCAGTGAGCTGTGCTGCAGTTCAGGGACCAGCCAGCTTTAACCTCAGCTTTATTTTGCTGTTTTTTATCTCTGGTCCTTCTGAAGCAGTTTCCCCTGGCCTTTAGCAGGATCCTGAGTCCTCCTGCCATTGTTATCAGTGGCATGTTCAAAACACCCTGGGTACAATGCAATGCAACGCAAAGATACATCTCTGAAACAAGTCCATTGAGCAAATATTCCCAAGCGCTGACTCGGGTTTCCGCCGTCCCTTTCTAACCCTAATTATGAACAGGGACCGGGGGGAGAATTTCAAAGGCACGTGGGGGAGCTGGGAGCCCAGTGCCTGTGGGAGCTGGCCTCCTGACTGCCCTTTCTGTCTTTGACACTCTTCCCCATTAGAGCCCTTCAGAGACCATTCAGTGAAACAAAGCAAACCTGCCAGGCCGTATCTACGCTACCGGCTTGGGGTGTGATTCCCCTGCTTGTGCACATGCCGGTGGAGAGCTAGCGTGAGTCACAGGGTGGCTGCAGGGCAGGGCTAGCCGCAGCGGGGGCAGAGCTGAGCCGGGCCCAGGATTTACTCACCAGAAACCGGTGAGTGAGTGCATGGCACGACTCGGCCGTGTCTCCGCAGCCACCACTCGTGCTGCTGCAGCCAGACGGTGCCTCATCCTCAGGGTATCTCGCTGAGAGCCAGCACCAGCGTGTGTGCGTGAGCAGGGGAACCGCACCCTTTGCTGGCCTTGCCGACGTCGCTGAAGGGACAGTGCCCCCAGGCTCAGGGTCCACTGCTGATCTCACGCTGTTCTCTCCATCTGCCTTCTCTCGCTCCCTCCAACGCTCCACTGGGGCGAGAGCCTTCTGCACTTGGGAAGAGGCCGTTTAGAGTCAAGTTACAGTAGGTAGATTTACTGGTGACCTTCATTCTTCTGGTTCTCTGACAGGAGCTATAAGGCAGATGGCCAAATGTCTGCACTGAGCCAAAGGATATGATTATATATATATAGCATGTCAGCTCTTTGGAGCAGGGAGCATGTGTTTGTACAGCGCCTAGCGCAGTGGAGTCCTGGGCCATGACGGGGACTCCTAGTCACTACCACAATAAACATAAAACACATTAAATACCCAACACAGTACATGCCAGGTGTTATTGCTTTCCTAACTCAAAATAATTATAACCATTTCATAGGGAAAACACAGTTTTAAATTATCGAAACATATCTATTTTTAAGTTCTTATATTTTTTCCACTTTTTAAGGAATAAGGAAAGTCCCACAGATTCTGAGGATCATTCCATGAGTCTTGTCCTTCGAGAGTCTGGGCCTGCAGCCCTAGCACATATAAGTACTCCTTATTCATGCAAATAATCCCGTTGGGGTGAGTAAACGCTGCTACTCACTTAAGTAAGGGGTTGCCATGTCAGGCGTATCCTCAGCTACTGACTGTCAGCTCCTGTTTCAAACAATGAACCAGGGAGAACAAATTACATGAAAGTTTTAAACCATCAGCACTTTAACGTTTGTTATAGTTTTACTGACTCTGCATCCGTTTGCCCTGGAAAGCAGAACTCGAGACAGTCATCAGCTGAGAGTCAGAAGCTGGTTATTAATTTAAGATGCTGCGTGCTTGTAGACATGAAAGTATCATTCTCCAAAAGGTCCCTAAGGTCTGGACTATAGAGAAAAAGAAGAAAATGTAGCCTGGAAAGCCTTGTTAAATCCTTTTGGTTGTTCCCTTTTCAAAGAGCTTAAAGGACAGAATCTTTTATTAAAGGTTCTTAAAGATGCCCCTTATGACTAAACCCGCTACCTCTCTTGGAGCCTTTCCTGTTGGGTGAATGAATTTAAAAGTGATTTTCAGGCATGCATTATTTATTTAAAAAATTAACATTTCATGTCACTGCATTAGATAGGATGGGCCGGCGTAACCAGGATACAGATGGGCATGGCTGAAAACTGTACACAAGTTTCAAGAATTCATATATTATTCATTTAAAGGGTTAGAAAATTAGCAGTAACCAGCATTGGGACTTTACTCTTAGTTTTATACACAACTACTCACGAAGAGCTAGAGCTAGTCAAAATGTTTCCAATGGAAAGGCTGATGTCAAAATCGAAATGTTCCATGGGAATGTGGCAATTCTGATAAAATTTTGTTTAAAAAAACCCCCAGAACGAAGCCCTTTGATACGGTTGATTAAAACCTTACCAGAGCAGAACGTTTCAATTTTTCATTTCAATCATATATTTTTACTTTTGTATTTTATATTAGTATTTTGTAAAGGATCCAAAATACAATTTTAAAATATCTAATACGGTAAATTTACAAATAAAACAATGTCAAAATCAAAACAAAACCAAAAGACTGATCCTGATTGCCTAACGGTCAGATGAGCTGCAATTTTCCTTTCTATTTGTCTGTACTGTAACCCTACAGCCTCAAGGGAGGAGAGGACTGACCCAAGAGAACTCAAATCCCTTTAACCATATGGAACACGGTCTGATGGATAGTTCACTTGTCTCAAGGGTTATGTATCACTCTGTGCAAACAGAGACTGGGAGAAGTTCAAGCCATTATTTTTCAGGCCCTTCCTATTTACAGAGGGATCATGATGGCCACGGCTAAGGCAAGGTAGAAGCAGAGTGTATTGTTTTTGCAGGAAGTATGAGATTTGTTGACAGTGGACCTGCCTCATCAGCTTGAGAGGTTTCATACCAGATTAAAATCAAATGATTGTTTATTTGGTTTGAAGATGAATGTTAAAGTCATTTACTGTAATATGCACTGAAGCCCCAGGGTATAATGGCTGGCATGCTCCTCGATACATGACAATATGCTTTTCAGTGAGATGAATAACTAGGCTACAGTATTTATTACCCTCAGTGGCAGGGTCACCAAAGTACATTAATTAAATGAGCTTCCAGCTAAAACGTCTCTGCTTCAAAACCTGCCTCATTATCCACTAGGAGATTTTTCAAATTCCTCCTATCGGAAATGAATCTGCCAAAAATTCCACTGTGCAGGGATCAATATATTTGTAATGGAAATGACCTTGATATCCCTGCAGGATAACAGCAATCGCGTGCACACATTCACACACTTCCTTGCAGCGAAAAATCGCTTTTCAGTTGTCTCTGCAGCACACAACTAAAGGATTTAATTCAAACTGCCTGCAGGGCATGGCTGGAGGTGCTCTTACATAATTCAAAGCATACCAAATTAGGTCCCAATCCTGCCGACAGCTATGTGCCTGCCTATCTTCATGTGTGAATAGTCCCAGTGAAGTCAGTGCAAGCACGATTCAAGGTCAGGGAAACATGCCTTACAATGAGAGACTAGAACAGCTCTGTGTATTTAGATTCGTGAAGAGAAGGTTAAAACAAGAGGCAGCTTGATCACAGTCTGTAATTACCTACACCGGAAGAAAATTGCTGACAGTGCAGGGCTATTTATCTGGCACACAAAGACATAACAGGATCCAGTACGTTCGTCATCCCTTGGCATGTTCATCGGCCTTCCCCACTGCAGCGGCATGGACCAAAGACATGTACGCTCGGACCACTTTCTGCATGCAGTGATATACCTCCACCTCCCACCCCCATCCTCACCCTCCCCTCCGCCTCTCTCAGGCCACCGCTCCCAGCCCCCACCGATCCCCTGCTGTGTTGCTCTGGGGTACCCGGCCCACCTGCTCAATGCCTTCCCTGCCGCCAGACCCACGTTTGACAGGTAGATTAGCAAAGGGACTCACCCGCAAGTGGCCAGTGAGCAGGGCGCATCCAGGTGAGGGGGAGCCAGGAGCTGAGCAGCTATGTGAGACAAAAGCCTCTGGAGCTAGGGCGATTGAGTAGGCCGCAGAGCCCCCCTGGTCTTGGGCCCAAAATGTCCTGCACCAGCAGCCGAACACGAGCACTGGGTAACAGCTGCCTTGTGGCCGGGCTGTATGAGGCGGGTGAATGGGGCTGTTTAAAACGTTGAGCTTGAGTCATTTCCAGCAAACAAGGGGGTTGTTCCATGACAGGTGCGTACGCTGAGGGTTTTCACGTTAGGTTGCCCCGTCTGTCCCATTCGCACGGCATTGTCTGGCCAAAGGGATTTCTTCAAAGCAGACAAGACACAAATCACTGTGGCAGATCAATCAGGCAGCAGCATCTGTAGTGTCTGGGAACAGCAGGGCAGACAGAAAATGACACAGTATGTTTTCTTCACCGAAGAATGAGCAACAGGGATAGATAAACATGCAAGATCTATATGCACAGCTGTCTCTGTCCCTGTGGTTAGAGACCCATGGATGTCTCATGGAAAATGTTGAAAGACTCTTCACTTGTATTGCCTATTGACTGCAATTTGCTAACCCCTCCTTTTGTTACGATGATATTTGAACGAACACAGCTTCTTTATTTTGGAGAGTACATCGGATCCTTTTGCTTATAGGCCTCTGTGATGCCGACATCTCACATGGCAGAGGGCGACTTGCAGCTCAGGGTACACGGCAGGAGCAGGGGAACTCAAACAAGCATTGAGACTTCATGTTTCCCGCCTGCGCTGGTTGCAGAGTGGAATTTGGAGGGGACAGACGTCTCTGGGGGAGCTCAGGCCAGTAGCATTCCCTGAGGTACTGGGTGTGCTGGGGGGGCCTTGTCCTACAACCTCCCCTTGGAGCCATGCCCCTCTGGGATGGCGAAGGCAGCAGGGAAGTGCTGGGATCGCTGCTGATGGAGATTGTCCCTGCTTCCCGTAGATAGAGCGGGCATCAGCATCGCCCAAGGGAGCAGTTGTGTGGTTGTTGGGGACACTGGGGCATGGCCACTAGGTAACTCGAGGGGATGGAAGACCACGAGTGTCGATGAAGCCCCCTCGCACTAGGCCCAGGTGTCCTTGGCCCCCACTCCCGCCTGGAGGCACTCGCAGCAGCTCTGCATACTAGGCCCAAGTGTCCTTTGCCCCCCCGCCCGGAGGCACACACAGCAGTTATGCTGAGAATCTGCAACAGTATGTTGCAGAGTCAGACTGCCTGAAACTAAGCAAGGCCAAACAGGGGAGATATGGAAGAACAATGCTGAATAAAGCAGCTTTATGTATAGTTTAACAAATAATACAGAGAATCAGGGAACTAGCTGGGAACTGGATTGGCTGGCTATATGGATACTTGGGGCAGCTTGCTATTGGATAAGTATGCTGGGAAAAAGGATGTATAAAAGCCTGTGTAACTTCCTGCTCTGTGTGCAGGATTTGAGATTTTATTCTCCCTGTACCTTTTTGCAGCTGCAAATAAACTTTTCTGCTTCTCCACCCCGTTGTGATTATTGGGTGTCGCACACCGGGTAATGAACCACTCAAGCTGTTGTTCAGCCTCTCGGCACTGGGTGCCGGCAACATGGTGGTTGCTCAAGGTGGCAGCACGTGCGGCTGGTGGCCTGGCTAACTGTCACCCAGAATCCGCCCTCAGTTCCTGGCTCAGCCTGTACAGAGAGTGCTCACGGCAGAGTACCCAGAGGCCCAAGCTGGCCTGGGCCCGCCAGGCTGGCTCCAGTGCTGGGCATGGCACAGGGGTGCTGGGGGAGGATCTCCGGGTGACGGATGGAGGCCAGATCTCCCTGCTGATGCTGTCAGGCCTCTCGGCGGTTGTGGTGAGTTGCCCACAGCTGGCGTGGACGGGCTGCTCGTTGCTGGTGCTCCTTTGCCCCCGAGAGGGGAGGCAGTGGGCAGGTCGCTCCTCCTCCCTCGGGTGCTGGCATGCGGGGTTCTGCAGGACCCGGCCTCTCTCCCCTTCTGGACACCGGGTACCTAGGCAGCTCGGAGGCATGGGCTGCCAGGGAGCTGATGTCGCTCCGATTTGCACCCCGTCGCCCGTGCCCCAGCCAGCGGCGATGCAGGAACGCCTGGCCACAGCTGCAGTGTGCCTGGGGCGTGGATTCGGGCGCGCGGGCTGATGCTCAGTCCGGGCGTGGCGGAGGTGATGCTGGCCAGAAGAGATGGGCATGCCGAGGTTTCTCTTTCCAGCCATTTGTCACTCACGTTGGTACGCGGGGGTTGTGCTGCATCTCCACGCTGCTGTTCAGCAATCACAGAGCAGCAGCATCACCCATCTGCACCAGACGAGGCAACTGGGACCATTTCCTTCGGTTCATGGCCATGCAAGATTTCTAGCAGCGAGACAGAGCTGGCCCTTGGCGCTGGCCCGGGGCCACTCAGAAGGACACTCTAACGCCCTGAGGCCCTTCAATGCTTCTGCTCAGCCATGGGGGTGCTGTTGATGGTGGTAGAATAACACCCACCTATTTGTTCTGGGGGCAGGGGAATATCATCTCTCTGGCCCACGGGACAAGCAGGAAGCCACTGGCCTGTGCATGCTCCGTGGTAACCAGAACATTGCAAAAATACAGAATAAAGTACAGTGCAATGCGAGAAATGAGATCCTGGCAATGTACGCGGACACCTGACTCTGAAACACCAGGGCTTCTTTCTGGCCTGAGGGCAGGGGACGGGACCCACTGAACACCAAACCACATCCATATGTCGGCTGAGAGCATTCAGGGTCCCAGGGATTCTCGCCATGTGCCCTGCAGAGAGCCATGCCAACAGCAGCTGTGCGAAAGCAGCAGTCCAGCTGCGGGAAGGGGCTTCGGGAGAGCCTGGAGGCCTTTGGCCATGGCAGCTTTGTCCCCAGCTTCCAGGATTCAGCTGGGCGAGGGCTCCACCACTGGTAACCAGCAAAACAGCCCTGGCTGTCCTGGCAGCATAAGAGTGACATGGCTGGTCCTGCTTCAGTCATCTCCCTAGAGCATGCAGAGAAGATTGTCGCCACTGCAATTCTGCCGTGGCAGGGCAGTGGGTTGGGCTATACTTTTAAAGGTGCCTCAATCAGTGTTTCCATGTTTTCCCCTCTGTTTTGGGTGATCCATCCTCTACTTTCCCATCTGGAGGTTGTTTGCCAAAATCTGTCCCAGCTGCTCTCTTGCAACCTCTTGCATAGCTCTAGTCATGATGATGTTGAATACTAATAAAGGCCTCCAGGTAGCTTAAAACCCTGGGGGCTGCCAGGGCACCATGATCAATTATTATTATAGTTATCCTTGGACTCCGAAGAAACCCAGTTATTTGGCAGCTGAGCCCCAGGAGAGGTTTTTAATCATTTTATAAAAAGATCAGCATATTTTCTGACTGTGGAGATTCAACAACGGCCGTGTGTTACCAATATAATCAGAAGCATATTCCACCTCGCTTACTGAGCATCTAATCTGTCTGACTGATACTCAGTCTGTCTGGTATCTTGTGACTCATTCAGAATAGCATGCAAATGCTCTGCATATAAAGTCTGAATGTATCGTTCTATTTTCTGCTCAATAAATGCACTTGATTTTTTCAAAGTTCCTTGTTGGAGCTCTGTGTAAATGTCGTTTTCTTTTTCATTTCTCAAGTGAACTTTACCAACACCAACAAACATAAAATCGTAGGAATGCAGGGCTGGAAGGGACCTCAAGAGGTCACCTACACTACACCATCCCCCTGTGCTGAGTGCGTTCTGTGTGCACACTGATCTCTGTGGCACACCACCTTCCTCTGTTGTACGTGGGGAAAACAGTTCCTCCGGCAGAATTATTTTTGAAAAGAACTAACATGCCCCATGTCTTCAGACACAGCTTTCTTACCCTCATCATGAAGAGAGCTTGAGTTGAATTGTTCAGCAGCGATGGACAAGCCTCCAAGACCTAGTGCATTTGTAAATTCATCAAACATTTTTGTAGCAAGGAAATTCTGCTTTATGGTCCTCTGGCCAAGCTGCTATAGCTCACAGGTGGCTAAAAGCAATGAATGCTGATGTTGCAACCCAACATCTGACTTTACTATCGGAATAATTCCTCTTCCCCCAGTAGTCCTGGCATCAGAATTATCACCTGCTCAAACCCTCCTCCCCCCCCCCACCCCATTAGCTCCAGATAGTGATGAGAAAACTGGTTTAGCAATTCCCATCCAGGACAGGGGTGTTAGTGGCACTCCTTGCTCGTCCCCTCCTCACCACCCCCCATACCTTTCCTATCACCCTCTCGCTGCATTCAGATTCCATGACTGGCCTCAAAGCAGAGCACAAATCTCTTTTCAGAATCCGACCACTGCCAAAATATCCCGGCTCTCCTTGTGTCACTTCTCTCACCCCAGGTTTCAGAGTAACAGCCGTGTTAGTCCGTATTCGCAAAAAGAAAAGGAGTACTTGGGCACCTTAGAGACTAACCAATTTATTAGAGCATGAGCTTTCGTGAGCTACAGCTCACTTCATCGGATGCATCGGATGATCCATCCAATGAAGTGAGCTGTAGCTCACGAAAGCTTATGCTCAAATAAATTGGTTAGTCTCTAAGGTGCCACAAGTCCTCCTTTTCTTTCTCTCACCCCAGAGGGACAAGGCGGGGGAGGGGAGGTGATATCCCTTGTTGGACCAACTTCTGCTGGTGAGAGAGACGAGCTTTGAGCTTATGCAGAGCTCTTCCGGGGAAGGAGCTCGCAGCGTCACAGCTAAATGCCAGGTGGAAGGGATTGTGTAGCATGAGTAGTTAGCACATGTTCTACGGGACCATTCAAGGAGGAGTGGCCCATTAACACCACTGCAGTTATGGGACAAAGGGGGGGGTTAGTGGGTTACAGGTCATTGTAATACTCCATAAATCCGGGGTCTCTGTTCAGTCCATGATTTTTAGCATCTAGCAGAGTAATAAATTTAAGCTCCCAGGTTTGTCTTTTGAAAGTGCTGCGCGGATGAGCCTGTCATATCCGGCGAGGTCCTGCAGGGGTCAGTCCTGGGTCGGGTACTAGTCAATATTTTCACTAATTACGTGGATGATTGAATGGAGAGTAAGCTTATAACATTTTGGGATGACACCAAGCTGGGAGAGGTTGCAAGCACTGTGGAGGACAGGATTAGAGGGTTGGTGGATTAGTCTGATGTCAACAAGATGGAATTCAACAGAGACAAGTACAAAGCACTGCTCGCAGGAGGGACACATCAAATGCACAAATGCAAAATGGGGACGAAGTGGCTTGGCAGTCGTACTCCTTAAAGGGTCTGGGTTCCTGGAGCACGCCAACGGGCTCCTGGGTCTTCCACCTCCCAAATGAGTGCCCCGGGCACCAGCCTGCAGAGTCCTTCGCACCCGGTCTCTGCCCAGTGACTCCTGAAGTGGTTCTGCTGTGAATCAATAGCTGGCAGGCCAGAGGGCATCCCACATCAGAGTAGCCCCTAGGCCTCAGGCAGAGGCAGGTATTGAGGGTGGGTTTCCTACATCCCAGGCAAGTGCCCGAACCACTGGGCTAGAAATTATAAGGTGGCCCATCCCTCTCCCACCTCCTCCTCTGGCTGTTTTCACCGAAGCCACCTGGCCCCAGGAGAGAGCTCCCCAAAGCCGCCTGGCCCCAGGAGAGAGCTCCCCGCCTCTTGGATCATGGGCAGAGATGGGCACCTCCTGGCAGCCTGGATTTGGAGCCCTTCTCCGTCAGAGGAGCAGGATTGAGGACACTGCCCTCTCGTCGGCATCTCCTATTGACTAGCATGAGCAGCTTCCCTCGAGCACGCTGACTTTTGTGGATCACACCTGTAGTCACCTATTTCCCCCAGTCACTGTATGGGAGCCCAGGCCCTGAGCCCAGGTTCTGTGGATCACAGCAGTGTTCCTGTGACTTTTTAGGCAGCTAACAGGCATTGAACCCCTATGTCCCTTTGTGGAGCTGGGCCACAGCCTCCAGTGAGATCAGTGGGAGCTGTGGGGCTATATCCCCTCGCAGGGTTGAGCACCTCTGCCTCCAAGGATTTTTAAGTCGACATGTAGGGCCGTGGACCCAGCATCTCAAAGGCATTTAGGCGCCTTACTCTGAGGAGCTGGGCCGTGCTGGAGTATTTAGGTCCCAGTGCACAGGCGTGGCAGGGAGCATGGCCCAGCAAACACTACCTAGGTCTGGGAGTCGGGACACCTGGGTTCTATCCCCCCCTCTGTCCTGGTTTGCTGTGAGGTTGGGCTAAGCTGGGTCTCGGTTTCCTCACTTGTAGGTGGGTCTCTGTGTGCAGTGGGAGCTAGTTTGGCTTCTCTCGGTCGGGCGCAAGCAGAGCAGCTGGTGTACAGGGGTGCGATGCCATGGGCCGGTGGCAGCATCCTGCTGGGGCTCCGAGGAGAGCAGGAGAAACGGGAGCTTTGTCAGAGCATATGTTTGTGCTCTCCGGAAGACTGCCTGACTTGTTCGTAGGATGCCCACACCAGCCTCTGCGGTTCTGAATCCCTCCTGAGGTCTCTCTGCGCCTCCCAGGGGGACAGATCCTGCGCTAGGCCTGGCCCTCCAGGAGCCCCTCCACACCCTCCCCTGGGCCTGTGTGCTGGGGAGGCAGGCTGAGGTATTGCCCCTCGTTTCCACAGGGGGCGGGGGAGGACAAGGGATTTATTCTCCATCGGGCTCCCTGCGTGGAGCTCCAGGCACCCTTGGGATCTGAGACTGCAGATGGGAATATAGACATTGCCCATGCATCTTCCTAGGAGCAGCTTTCTCTGCAGCTAGCAAAGCTGGGTTCGCAGTGCGCCCTGGAGGCTGCACACCAGTGACGAGAATAAATAGTTGAACAATTCACATTAATGAAACTGACTCTGGGAGCCTTAAAGAGAATGGCCACCGCGGTGTCCGTCAGAACGTTTTAGGAGCCAAAAGACCCATTTCCCCAGCAGCAATTGCCCTGAACTAGACCAGTGATATTATTAAAGTTTGCCCAGAGAATATTTTAGCAGCTCATTAAACATAGCTGTATATTGTATGCAGCATTAAAGCAATCCACTTAGTAATTAACCAAATGTGTGATAAGCCTTTTCGACTAACGTTGCTTATAGTGTGTCATTAATCATGCATCTCAATCTCACATTGTTACACACTCAGCGTAGAGATGGAGGGATTTCCCCAGCACCTGTTAGCCCACGGGGTAAATCTACTAGCCGTGATGAAAGTAGTTGTGCTGTCACTCCCCACAGAGTCGGGGCCCTGACGTATGGAGGAGCTGCCCTCCTTAACTCCAGCACCCGCAAGCAGCTGCCGCGCATGCAGCTGGCCAGACGCTGCACTTGATCCCCTCCCTTCTTCTCCCCTCTTCTCCTCTCCCTCAAACACAAATCATGGGGCTTTCCGGCTTGTGCCTTCTCTCCCCCGCTGCCCACTTAGAACCTCCCCACTTCCTTCCCAGCGCTGTGTTCCGTTCCCTGCCTTCTCCCTCCCTCTCCTCCCACTTCCCCCTAAAGATCTGGCTCTCTCTGCCCCTCGCTCATTTTTAGTGCATCCTCCCCCTTGTGTACCCACCAATGCTGGGCACCTGCCACTCGCAGGCACCCGCCAGTTGCCCCGTGCACCCCTTGCTCTCACACCCAGACTCAGGTTCAGCCTGGCACGGCGCTCTCTGGGATTCTCCTGCACCCTCCACAGGGTCCCTGCTCCTCCTCCCCTCCCATGGTGGTACCCTGGCTGCTCTGCTGCCAGATTCCCCCTTCCTGCCTCTGAAAGGGCCCCTGGCCCTTGGGCTGCTCTGCTCCCAGGTTGTTCCCTCCCCTTGCTACTGAACCTGTCTCAGACCCACGGGGTGGGACAGGCGTCCCCGGCTCTTCCACAGCTGCCCCATCACAGCCAGGGGCGTTGCTGGCACCCGGAGACGAGCAGACATGGCGTAAGCGCGACCCCAGCGACTGCTGCATGTGCCTGTCGAAGCCCAGAGACGGAGGGACTTGGCCCAGCTCCAGCCTCATCTGCAGGATAACAGCTCTTCTCCCGCTATCCCTGTCCCTCTTTTACTGTCCTGTTTTGTGTTTCTACCTCCTTGACACATGTTCTTTCAGTGCTTTTCCCCGTTGCCTCCCTCATTCCCCTTCTTTCTTTCCCTGCCTGTCTCAGCTGCTGTGGGAAGGTAGGAGAGGGAGACGAGGTTACACACCAGGAATCTTTGAGCAGTGACCAGGCAGACCCCTTGCGCAGGGAGATTTTTCAGGAGCACAGACAGCAGGTCAGGAGCAGAGCGGTTCAATGGCCCCTTTTCTAATTTCTCAGATAATCCTACTCATCTCCAACTGCTGGCATGGGCTTTAGTTTCTAAGCTATCTGTCCTAGCTAACATGGATTTATTGAACATTCATTAATGCACAGAGCTTTCCCTCCAAGCTCCAGGTCACCTCAGTAACTCTGACATCTGAGGTTTGTGGTTCATCCTCTTCAGGCTCTGTTTTCTTGGCTATATCAGTGATGAAGTTTTTGCATTGAATCACACCTACCCCATTCTCAGACTGCAGCATCTCCGAGTGCTGAAGAGGAAAACTAGAGTCAGTACCACAAGAGATTATCAATATCCAGGCCCAGAATGTGGCTGGAAGATGCTCTCTTTAGACATCTTGCCGTTTAATAGCCCAATGATGGAGACATTTCTAGGGTTTGTGGTCCCACATAGATGACTTCTAAAGGCATTCCTCAGTTTCTTCCCCGCATGGTGTCACTCACAGGTCAGAATTAAGGTGCCTTAACAGCGGCAATTGCCCGTACACTGTAGCCTGTAGATTCATAACCATTAGAAAAAAATTCACACTTAGCTGAACTAAGTTGAGTTCTTCAAATGTAGCCTAGGCATAAGATTTCAATCAATTTTAACTATATTGAAACTGTCTTAATTCATTACTGAGACCTGACACAGATGCTAATTTCTTAAAGGACCCATTTTTAAATTAATTTTCACTCAGAGGCTAATCAATGGATTTACTGGTAAACTCTTAGACAGTTCATTCCGTCCTCAGAGAGTCAGTGCTATACATTTGGGAGGGACCTGCTTTTATTGTTTGTACATTACAGAGAGATGAATCCTTGCACCTAGCTATGGAGTCTCCATAATAAAGAGAAGTTCTTGCTCTTTAATGTCATTTTTATTGTTCATAAATTATCCTCTATTGGTTTAATTCATTCTAAACAGCTGTGTGATCCAGGGGTTACCATTTCAAAAATGGAATATTATATTGTACCACAATATCCACCTTTCCTGCAGTATTGCTGGTATTCCCTGTACTTACATTGGAAAACCCGCAAGGCACTGTGTTGAACGTACCCATGTGGGTAGTAATACCCACCTGTGCTGGCTCCCATTGTGTGCTGTTCAACGTTCATAGGGGAGCGTAGTTGATACACAAGATTCTACGCTCTGGTTATTAGGGCTGAGCAGAGAAGTTTTTTTTTCCACCCCTCAGGAAAATGTTCAAGATTTTGAAGAATGTTCCCAACCAGAATCAGGATAAAAAGTTGAAATCTCGAATATTTTCATGACCCAACAAACTGAAGGGAAAAACAATCAGTTTGGGCCACATTTCATTTTTGTAATTTCAAACCGTCGTGTTACAACGTTGACCTTTCTTTGTCTCTTTCTCTTTTTTTTTAAACTTAATTTATATTTTAAAAAAGTTAAAATTCAAAACAAAAAGTCACTTTTCAGTTAGGCAGTGTCAAAACACCCTGGTCTGACAGTCTGAAACCTATTTTCCAACATTTTTCCAGCTGGGAAATCTGTCGAAGTCAACCCCCCGGGTTTGGAAAACATGGACATTCTTCAGCAAAAAGACATTTTGACAGACAATTCCTAGCCAGCTCTGAGGGCTGCACTACTGTGAATCCAGGGTAGCCCCACTGGATTTAATGTAGTTTTAGGGCCCTCTTTCACTCTTTCCCAGCACCTTGTACAATCATTTACACCACGGTAAAGTGTGTGGAAACAGTCCCAGAGCAGAATGGTAGCATTGTACACTCACTTTACGATGATGCAAATGCCTACACAAGGTGTAGGGCAAGGCTGACTCAAAGACCCGCAGATTGATGTCACTGTATCAGAGGTCAGAATCTGAACTGGTACTTCACAGTTTTGTTGCGCCTAAGTTCCCATAATAAACTTGGTAGTTTAGCAATTATTGTTTTAGGCCGCTGGCATGTGTTTTTCCTGTAATGAAGACATTCTACAAAGTTCAGAATTTAGTAAATACAGTAACAGAGCAAGACTCAGAGCTCTTTATGACAAAAGTCTTAAGTGTTTAATACCATTTGGTTGCTAGCCTTTAGCTTTCTTCTGTTTGATTCATGGAAAGGCATTTTGCATGGTAATGATAAGTGGTACTATCCACTAAGAAGCACTTAGATGCGGATAAGTCATTACTTATATGGGTTAATGTTCTGTTGGGTATTAAGCTATGAAAATGGCGCCCTATTAACTTTCCAGGCACTGACAGCACCATATTACCAGTGAACTGTTGTCGAGCCATTTTTTAAAGACTCTGAGTCAAGATCCAACATGCAAACATGAAGATTCTAGGAAGTGTCATTCTAAGAATCATCATTAGCAGCCCTCATTTACTAACCAGTTGATGAAATGTCACTATATTTGATTGTGAGTGGGCAAACTGGATTGTATGAATATTAATAACGATCATTTATTTCAGCTCATCCCAAGGTTTGATTTTTCTCTCTTGTTAAATGTACGAAATGTAATGTGTAACTATGGAAACCTTCAAACCACTGATTGCAAGTTCCTGGGGGAGAGAAAAGGATGGAATTATACCGGCCTGCAGATTCCTCACAGCTCACAAATGCTGGGACAACTTTCCAGGGAAGACCGTTTTACTGGTGACTTCTGTTTATTTTTAAATTGACATGAAGTGTCTGCCCATGCCTGAACCCTGCTTCCGTTCAAAGCGTAGGCTGGTGACTACAAATGAATCATGACAGGTCAAACCCTGCCTCCTCTCCTGCGTAAGAACCTCCATTGGAGCACGCCACGTGCTCTTTTATGGAGACACTTCGTTTTACTCTGTGCACTTCACCAGCAACTTGTATATAGTCAGTTTCACTATCTTCTTCTTAGGAATTATTTGTATTACAGCAATGCCTAGAGGTCCTAACGGAGATCAAGGGCGCTTTGTGCTAGGTGCTGTACATACACGTAGTAACAGGCAACCCCTGCCCTATAGAGCTTAGGCCCGGATCCATAACGGGATGTCGGATGCTGAGCATTGTGCTGCCTGACTTTTAGGCACCTAGAAAATCCCAGGAACAACACTGGGATCCACAAAGCCTGAGCTGGGCACCTGGGCTCCCTATACGATGAATGGGGAGAGAGAGGTGCCTGAGGCTGTAATTCACAAAGATGGGGAGCCACTGTGAGCTACTGATGAGAGGGGTGAGATGGAGATAGGGGGTTCCCTGCAGCCTGCCCTCAGGTGCCTATCTCTGGTAGCAATTCACAACACGGGGGAAGATAGGAGCTCCTCCAGCCAGGGCATGGGCAGGGCCCAATCTGCTAGGTGAACTCAGAGGCTGCCTAGCTCCATATAAAACAGCCAGGAGAGGGGGGAAGGAAGGGCTCTCCCTTATAGCCCAATGGCAAGGTAGTCACCTGGGAGATCCCCATACCACTCCCCGCTCTGCCTGAGGGGAAGAAGGGATTTGAACAGGGATCTGCCACCTCTCAGGTGTGTGCCCCGGCCACTGGGCTGCACAGTGACTCTCCTGCTGTCTGGCCCAATTCATGTGCCATTCGTCAATTAAAATGAAACAAGTTCAGCAGGAGAGACTGAGGCAGCCCCAAACCAACCTGTTCCCATAGCCCTTGTGAAATCCCTTCTCCTCCTCAGGGAGCAGGGGATTTGAACTAGGGTCTTCCCTAGCCCAGGTGGTACCATAACCCCTGGGCTATAAGGGAGTGCGCCCACCCCTCATTTTGGCTGTTTTGTGTAGCGCTAGATGGCCTCAGCCAAGCCAACTGCATCAGGGCCTCCCAGCCCCTGTCATCCCCTGGTTCTTGGATCACTCTTGGCCTTAGGCAGGAGATAGGACTCCAGGCTCCTAGAGGGAGGCAGCAGTGTGCACGCTCAGAGGGAGAAACGCAGACAGGGAGGAGACTTGTCCTGAAAACCCTTAGTTGCCGAGTGAGGTTAGGTGCCCACAGGGTGAGGTGGCAGCCGAACAGAAGTTTTGTGGATTACAGTGGTGCCTAAAAATGGGACATAGGCACCTAAAGCTAAGTAACGTTCTGGAGCCAGTCCCTACAGGCTAATGAGACAGCCAGAAAAAGGTGAATTAGGGAATGAATAGAAGTGATCTCGCAGAGTGGCTGGCCCTTTAAAGGAAGCAGGCCCAGTGACCTGGGCCAGGACAGGTGCTCACAGTTTGGCCAATTAAGAGGGCAGGGCTGGCAGCACCTGGTGCTATACAGGATCAGGGAGCCTGAGCAAGGAGGAGGCCCCTGGGGAAGGCAGAAGGTAAGTGAGGGGTTTGTGGGGTGACCTCCCTAAGCTGGAGGGCTAGGGTTGGGCTGAGTTGAAAGCAGCAGAGAGAGTTGCCTGCTGGCTTCCAAGCCAGAGAGGGCTAAATGCAGGAGTGACTTATTGCTGGCCTCTCCACACTGGAGAGCTGGAGTGGGCTGAGGGGTAGGGTCCGCTGGACTGAGCTGAGAGGCACAGCAGGAGTGAGGGGTGCTCCTCGTCTGAGGAAGAACTGCCAGCAGAGCAGCTGGGGGGTTCCTGCTGGGAAGGGCAGGGATGTGCTCCAGGTGGAGGGGCTGGGCTGGGTGTCCTGATAAAAGGCTAGGAGAGGATTGGAGAAGAGCCGGGGGGTTGAAGATGCTGGAGTGTGATATATGCCATGGCAGAGGCTCTCAAACTGTGGTCTGCGAGCTCCATTCAGGTGGTCCGTGGATAGTTCTCTCTAAGCTGCACATCTGGGTGGCCACACATGAGAGAATAAAGGGCCACCCACCTAATTAGTGGAGCCACGCAGGCATGGCTCTGTTAATTAGGTGCCTGGACCCTGGAGAAGATGGACATGTGAGGTGGGGTGGTGGCCTTGGGGAGAATCTGAGGTAGGTGGGAGGGGGTAGTGGAGTGAGAATAGGGGTTGGGGGGGAATTTGGGACGTGCAGGGCTGTGGCGGCCAGAGGAAAAAGGTGACTTTCCCCAACTCCAGGGCTGTGGCTGCTGGGGAGAGACACCCCCCACCCCCTTTCCCAGCCCTAGCTCAGGGGCTGTTGCAGCAGGGGAGAGAGGGCACATCCATCACATTAGAAAGGCAGGACTACTGATATTAAAATATGAGTTGTGTGCTTTTATTTGTAGAATAAAAAAAGTTAATTAGTATTAAGGTTTTTTTTATATAGCGCTTTTATCCAAGGAGCTTTACAATATTTAGCTAATGGTACAAACAACATTTGAAAAGATCACTAAGTGGTCCACTGAGACCCTCAGCAATTTTCAAGTGGTCCGTGGAAGAAAAGTTTGAGCACCATGGTGCTCTGGTGACAGACTGCACGCTGAAGGTTATATGCGCTGGGTGTGCTAGATGGACAGGATGTTTTGAGGCTCTTGCCGTGGACTCTTTGCACTAGGTTTTGATACAAATTATCCCCAAGCAAGGGTTTTATTGTGTCAACGGAACTTGTCATGGCGTCCTTAGGGGCCTGAGTGGGAAGTGGGGTGGTAACCCTGGTGTTAGGGTGCCCAGCTGCAAGGGGTGCTTGGGAGGAATTGTTGACAAGCACAGAGATGGGTGATGTGCCAAGCAAGTCAGTTGCAGAAGCCAGAAGCTGAACCCAGGTCTCCTGACTCCCAGCTCAGTGTGCTATCTATGGGATCATGCTGTGTCTCTGCTGACAGTATATCAGACAGGAAATGCAATTGGCTGCCATGGTCACCTTGCTCTCACACATGTCCTCGGTGGGGTGCTCTCATGCATGCTCTTTCCACCTGCAAGAGACTGCAGCATAAAGCTGAAGCTGAGCAAGCCATCACAAGGCTGTGGGACACTTTCCTGATGGAAAATGCAGCAGGTACTACGATGCTCAGTGTGGTGGGATTACCTGGGTTGAAAATAGGACCTAGTGACTTTGTTCTTTTATAGTTTGGCTCCCTTTCTTTGAATCGGAAAAGGCACCTGTTACATAATCTTCTAAAGGAGCAGAGGAGTACCAGAGTTTTATTAACTGTTAAATACACTTCTCAATTGCTACACAAAGGAGGGTGGGCTTATGCTGCTTCCTCCTTAGTCTTCTTCCAGTGGCACTGTACTGTCTCCTTAAGGATGTCTGCCTGATATTTGCTTTTTGGTGGTGTCTGGGTTTCCATGGAGATCATATTTTGCTTTCTCATGAGAAGCTCTTGCTGGGTGACAATGGGAAGCCTGGCTAGGGTATCTGCAAAATCGCTCTGCATCTATTTTCCTTCTTTAATGGGGTTAAGTCTGGCTTGGATCCCTGCAGGGAGGGAGGTAATGCAGCTCTGCTAATGCACACCTGAAAGGGAAAGAGCCAGTGTGGTTCAAAGCTGCTTCTGGAGCTGAGAGAAATTTTCTTTCCTGTCTATGCTGCTTCCCCAGTGGCTGGGGAACTGCTTGGAATTGTTTATTTCCTTCACTCTGAAAAGTTTGTGTTTTCACTGTACCCTGAGTAACAGGAGATCCCATCTGTGCTACGCCAAAGAGCTGGAGTTAGTCTGACTTTCTGAGGGAGGGATCTCTGTAGCTTAGTTGCTTACACCCAAATCCTCTTCTTTGAAGGCAGGCTCGTACCCAGGCTGTTCTCAGGACTTCCTCCTCCCTGAGCTGCAGGCCATACCTCCCGACTCCCCATCTGGAAGTTGGTGGGAAGCCCCCCCACTATGGCTGACTAGTGAGAATGTTAAAGAACAGATGGCACAGAAAGCGACTCTGCAATAAACTGCTCCAGGCTTAGAACCCTGCTATAGTGTGGGGGAATGTGAACCCCCGGAAAGCTGCAGCTCCCTTGTTCTGCAAGCTGCTCAAAGTAGCCTCAAAGCCCATCCCATGTGGTGCTGAGGCCAACTCTGGCAGCCCTGGACCAGGAACTCAAGTAGTTCCTCAAGATCTGAAAAAGAACCTCCCCTGGGTTCCTTCCCCAGGAAGGGATGCTGTTGGGGGAAAGTGCAGGGGCCCTGGCACCAAGAGTCCTGCACTGTCAAATGGCGTTCCTTCGCGTGGTAAGTCCTAGGGATCTTCATTACTGGAGGGCTGGAGCCACCCTTGGAAACCAGAAAGCTGGAACAGAGACATCCCTGGTGGTGATTCCTCCTCCTCTGCCACAGCACTGAGCGCCTCGGCATGGAGAGAGACTCTGAGCGCCCTGTCCTCTTACCGCTGTGCTCCAGGGAAGGGCCGTGAGGAATCAAGGATTCTGCAAAGGCTGGGCCTGGCTGAGACCCAGCAAGTGCACTGATATTAACGCACAGGGTATTACACCTTCTCCACCCCCCCCCCCACCAACCACCTGCGGAGAAACAGAATATACAGACAGGGCTTCTTCCTTTTCTGGGGGAAACACAGGAAAGCAAATACAAACCCTTCCAGGGTGTTGGATACAAATCTCTGAGTTTCCCCCGTGTTTATGGCATGCAGTGCTGATTGCACGGCCGTCAGAATGACACAACGCTGACTTCTCCATCTACCCAAATGCTTCCCCATCTGTAAAAACCAAAATCCTGAAACCAACCCAAAAACAAAACAACCCCACCCAACAAGAGGTTCTACACTGAACGCACAGAAGTGCCAGAGCCTCCATGAAGTCCACTAGGGACTTCCCTATTGCTTTTGAGTTTATATGGAAGGCACTCAGACGCTCTCGGGGCAGGCAGCAGCATAAATCTTAAGACAGAATGATGTCATGTGCATGACGGATGTCAATGTCTTTAAAAATTGTGACCTGAAAGACCTGTTTACTAATCACTTCTTAGCATTCCCTGAAGTGTATGTATCCGCCACAGATAGAAAACCTGTCTGAGCTGAAATCATTTTGTTGTCAGGGTGGGTACAGGGGGACCTTTCGGTTGGGCTGGATCCAGGGCCACAAAGTAGGATGTTAATCAGCTCTGACCACCTTCTTATACTTCTTTCATTGTAGGTGCCAGAATAACATTGAGTGACACTTACACAGCCCTTCCGCCGACCCCCCCACCATCCCCCAAGCTCTCTGGCACTGTTGGCTCAGGCAGAATCCCAGGGGAAGTAAGAGATAACAGTATAAAATTCAGATTTGGCACAGGCATGTGTCTGGCTTGGTGGACGCTTTTGTAGGACCGGGGCTTTACCGATTTACAGGGCTTGCCATCTAAACGTACAGGGATCCATTCACCCACCAGTGAAGTGCATCCACCTCTGAGTGGGAAGGTGGCATCTATTTAGGGGGAGACAGCAACCCTACACAGCCGTTCCAAACGGAATGTGAAAAATACCATATTTAACAGAATATGGGGGGAATGCTGTGTAGGTCAGTAGAACATAATCAGCCCTCTGGAATTTTTGCCAGAAAAAAACCCTGGGGTTTTTTTTTTGTTTGTTTGCCTAAAAACCTTGAAATTCTAAATAGCTGCAAAGAATTACACAAGTTTCATGTCTCAGCATCACCAGCAATACAGTGCTCGTTAGTACCGTGGCTGTAACCAAGGTCCTGGTAACCCGTGGCCACTAAAATGCTGTTAGTTCTTGCAGGAAATCCACCGTTGGCTGCAGTATCTTGATACCAGTCCAGTTCAGTGGCCATACTGTGCCACTGCTTATTCCCCCCAACAGAACTCCCCACTGAGATCTATGTGGGATTTCTGCTTAAAAATTGATGGTGCCACATGGGTTGCCAGAGCTCCAGGACTGCCCTGGTCTCCAGAAATTAAAAATTAATCTTTAATTAAAGATTGTCATGTGATGAAACCTCCAGGAATACGTCCAACCAAAACTGGCAACCCTAGTGCCACATGGTCCCAGGTAACTACATTATATCTACTAAAAATGTCCCTGTCACTTTGATCAGATTTTTTAGGAAAGTATTGAAGAACAATTTATCAGCAGTGCTGCTGGAGCAGAGGTAGCTGAGTTTCAGTCATTGGAGGGTCACCAGCTCACGCTGACAGATGGAACCTTCTTCCAAACCCACAACAATGCTCTAAACGGAATGCTCAGCATAGGTGAGCATGGAATCTGCCTCCTTCCCTTGCCTTTGCCTTGATGTTGAGAGCAATGCTTAGGTGTTACAAGACCCCTAAATTTCTTTCCTAGATTGTGGAAAAGCAGCATCACTTGCCCCATAACCTCAGCCATGAGGAACGCAATGCCATCCACAGCTTCAGAAACAACTCTGACATCATAATCAAAAAGGCTGACAAAGGAGGTGCTGTTGTCATCATGAATAGGTCGGAATATGAACAAGAGGCTGCTCGGCAGCTCTCCAACACGAGTTTCTACAAGCCATTACCCTCTGATCCCACTGAGAGTTACCAAAAGCAACTACAGCATTTGCTCAAGAAACTTCCTGAAAAAGCACAAGATCAAATCCGCGCAGACACACCCCTGGAACCCCGACCTGGGATATTCTATCTACTACCCAAGATCCATAAACCTGGAAATCCTGGGCGCCCCATCATCTCAGGCATTGGCACCCTGACAGCAGGATTGTCTGGCTATGTAGACTCCCTCCTCAGACCCTACGCTACCAGCACTCCCAGCTACCTTCGAGACACCACTGACTTCTTGAGGAAACTTCAATCCATCGGTGATCTTCCTGATAACACCATCCTGGCCACTATGGATGTAGAAGCCCTCTACACCAACATTCCACACAAAGATGGACTACAAGCCGTCAAGAACACTATCCTCGATAATGTCACGGCTAACCTGGTGGCTGAACTTTGTGACTTTGTCCTTACCCATAACTACTTCACATTTGGGGACAATGTATACCTTCAGATCAGCGGCACTGCTATGGGTACCCGCATGGCCCCACAGTATGCCAACATTTTTATGGCTGATTTAGAACAACGCTTCCTCAGCTCTCGTCCCCTAACGCCCCTACTCTACTTGCGCTATATTGATGACATCTTCATCATCTGGACCCATGGAAAAGAAGCCCTTGAGGAATTCCACCATGATTTCAACAATTTCCATCCCACCACCAACCTCAGCCTGGTCCAGTCCACACAAGAGATCCACTTCCTGGACACTACAGTGCTAATAAACAATGGTCACATAAACACCACCCTATACCGGAAACCTACTGACCGCTATTCCTACCTGCATGCCTCCAGCTTTCACCCTGACCACACCACACGATCCATCGACTACAGCCAAGCTCTGCGATACAACCGCATTTGCTCCAACCCCTCAGACAGAGACAAACACCTACAAGATCTCTATCAAGCTTTCTTACAACTACAATACCCACCTGCGGAAGTGAAGAAACAGATTGACAGAGCCAGAAGAGTTCCCAGAAGTCACCTACTACAGGACAGGCCTAACAAAGAAAATAACAGAACGCCACTAGCCGTCACCTTCAGCCCCCAACTAAAACCCCTCCAACGCATTATTAAGGATCTACAACCTATCCTAAAGGATGACCCAACACTCTCACAAATCTTGGGAGACAGGCCAGTCCTTGCCTACAGACAGCCCCGCAACCTGAAGCAAATACTCACCAACAACCACATACCACACAACAGAACCACTAACCCAGGAACTTATCCTTGCAACAAAGCCCGTTGCCAACTGTGCCCACATCTATTCAGGGGACACCATCATAGGGCCTAATAACATCAGCCACACTATCAGAGGCTCGTTCACCTGCACATCCACCAATGTGATATATGCCATCATGTGCCAGCAATGCCCCTCTGCCATGTACATTGGTCAAACTGGACAGTCTCTACGTAAAAGAATAAATGGACACAAATCAGATGTCAAGAATTATAACATTCATAAACCAGTCGGAGAACACTTCAATCTCTCTGGTCACGCAATCACAGACATGAAGGTCGCTATCTTAAAACAAAAAAACTTCAAATCCAGACTCCAGCGAGAAACTGCTGAATTGGAATTCATTTGCAAATTGGATACTATTAATTTAGGCTTAAATAGAGACTGGGAGTGGCTAAGTCATTATGCAAGGTAGCCTATTTCCCCTTGTTTTTTCCTACCCCCCCACCCCCCCAGATGTTCTGGTTTAACTTGGATTTAAACTTGGAGAGTGGTCACTTTGGATGAGCTATTACCAGCAGGATAGTGAGTTTGTGTGTGTGGTTTTTGTGAGGGGGTGAGAGAACCTGGATTTGTGCAGGAAATGGCCCAACTTGATTATCATGCACATAGTGTAGAGAGTTGTCACTTTGGATGGGCTATCACCAGCAGGAGAGTGAATTTGTGGGGGGGGGGGGGTGGAGGGTGAGAAAACCTGGATTTGTGCTGGAAATGGCCCAACTTGATGATCACTTTAGATAAGCTATTACCAGCAGGACAGTGGGGTGGGAGGAGGTATTGTTTCATATTCTCTGTGTGTATATAAAGTCTGCTGCAGTTTCCACGGTATGCATCCGATGAAGTGAGCTGTAGCTCACGAAAGCTCATGCTCAAATAAATTGGTTAGTCTCTAAGGTGCCACAAGTACTCCTTTTCTTTCCTAGATGGTAACCCTAAGGTTTATCTATTGAGCCATTCTATAAGCCTTTATGGCAATGAAAGAGAGTCAAGAAAAACTGATGTGGAAACACAAAAACCAACAAACTTTCAAAGCATTCCTGCTTGATCCGGCAACTTTCCCTAGGAAGAAAGAAATAGAACTTTTCCCTCATCCCCATCTAAAGTCCTAAGGGCCTGATCCAAAGCCTGTTGACTTCAATGGGAGTAGATGTTAGCCCAAGCCCTAGTTTAGAGATACCACATTCCTTCTTGCACATCTTAAATTGCTATTAAGGAAAAACAAAGGCAGCATAATGCATCTAGTTTGCAATACAATTATTATAACAGAAAAGTGTTCTTCAGGAAATAGCTTTAAAACAACATACAGATTTACAGACAATATACAATACAAATGAGCATTAATGTTAGCAGCTGTCAAAAAAAATTACCATATTGCCAGAACAAAGAGCAGAGAGAGAAACATTTGAGTTAAGAAATACAAAAACCTAATCCAAATTACACTGAATATTGTGTGTGCTGGCATTACAAATTCCACTCTTCATCCTTCAATGGAAAAGACAGGCTGTCTTTGAATGTTTTTCTAACTCCATTATCATACTCTGTTGTGAGGAATACAATTCACACATCAATCATTAATACTATTTTAAATTGGCATAGCACTTCGATTTTCATGCTAAAAAAAATTAGATCAAACTAAACTGCAAAAGTTATATGCCCAGACAACAACCCTACTGTAACTGATTTAGTTTTTCATACTGTCGGGTCATCAACTGTAATTGAATTTCCATCTATCAGGCTACTGAAAATAAATAGCTGATAACATAATTGTGCTAACACTGTTCCAATATTCACCAGACAAAAGAATGGAGATAGGGTTGGTGCCAAACATCCCCAGCTTCTCTCTTTGTGCCTTACAGGTGTCTCTGCATATCAGAGAGCTCTGACTGCAAATCTGCCCTCTCCTTCCACAGCCCCACCTTTTGATGTTTGGAGGTGGCTCTCTCATCCAGTCAAACAGAAAGTTAATCAGCCCCATTAGACCAGTAAAAAGCTGACATTCCTGAAGCCAAGAGACAGGTATTTGGGGGGGGGGGGGGACAATAATTGGGTGGTCATGGATGAGAGAGTGCAGGCATATTGAGCTTTTCTGACTTCCCCATAATAATCACAAGTTCCCCATGTTGGAGATTCTGTTCTTATAATGACAGGTTTCAGAGTAAAAGCCGTGTTAGTCTGTATTCGCAAAAAGAAAAGGAGTACTTGTGGCACCTTAGAGACTAACCAATTTATTTGAGCATGAGCTTTCGTGAGCTACAGAAAGCTCATGCTCAAATAAATTGGTTAGTCTCTAAGGTGCCACAAGTACTCCTTTTCTTTTTGTTCTTATAATGGGGATTGAATGCTTCTCAGGGCCCCCCCACCGCCCTGCCCTGACAGCATCAGAGTGTTCAGCAGACCTCCCCAGGGATAGGAGCTATACTTCTACGCTTTGCCATTTATATGGACATGAAATGGAACCAATTGTACTGCTCCCCATCCCCCAGGTGTAGTTCTGCAGGGTTAGCCAGATGAACCTAACCTTTCCCCTAGGCCAGTGGTTCCCAAACTTTAACAACCTGTGAACCCCTTTCACTGAAATGTCAAATCTCGCAAACCCCCTCCTAAAAATAAATATTTCCAGGGATTTTCTCCTTTACCTGAGTATAAATTATAAAAGCAGTGATCTTGGAAATTTTGTTTTTATGACATGCTTATTACACACTATTATTATTACAGTATTTTTATTTATGAAAATGGCAACACGCTTCCAAGATCTCACTTTCGTAGCTTGTATCACTTTGAATAAGCCTGTTATAAGACAAAGCTCCTAGGTTTCATCAAAGAGTATCAGATGTGAAACAGCATGAAGGTGTTTAAGAAGCCAACTCAAAGAGTTCCTCCTACACAAGCATTCAGGTTTTGAGCAGTCCAGGCAAACAACACATGTTACAAGGAAGCTTAAACTTGTTCTTAATAACTTTACAAACAATACTAGCTGCCTAGTTAATTTTAAAAACAGCAAAAAATATCCACCTCCATTTCTTATAAGGAGTCTTGAAGTTTAAATCTCCTCAGTGTGAGAGAGAGAGATGCTTGCTTTTGGAAGTCCAGGGGCTCCGTGCTGCTGGCCCCATGCTGCCTGGGGTCCCTAGGTTCAGCTCTGTCTGCCATTAGGCAATTTTTTCCCAGGAACCCCCTGTAACATTTTGCAAACCCCCAGGGGTTCATGAACCCCAGTTTGGGAACAACTGACCTAGGCTAAAGCATGGCTTCATTCACATTAGCCTGATGTCCTGAGGGGGCTTTTCAAGCATGCTAAGCTAACTCGATTAATAGAATATCAGGGTTGGAAGGGACCTCAGGAGGCCATCTAGTCCAACCCCCTGCTCAAAGCAGGACCAATCCCCAACTAAATCATCCCAGCCAGGGCTTTGTCAAGCCTGATCTTAAAAATATCTAAGGAAGGAAATTCCACCACCTCCCTAGGTAACGCATTCCAGTGTTTCACCACCCTCCTAGTGAAAAAGTTTTTCCTAATATCCAACCTAAACCTCCCTCACTGCAACTTGAGACCATTACTCCTCGTTCTGTCATCAGCTACCACTGAGAACAGTCTAGATCCATCCTCTTTGGAACCCCCTTTCAGGTAGTTGAAAGCAGCTATCAAATCCCCCCTCATTCTTCTCTTCCACAGACTAAACAATCCCAGTTCCCTCAGCCTCTCCTCATAAGTCATGTGTTCCAGTCCCCTAATCACTTTTGTTGCCCTCCGCTGGCTGGACTCTTTCTAACTTTTCCACATCCTTTAGCTACTGCAATTGAAAACCATTCTGCCTTTCCATGCAGGGCTCTCGAGTCATGTTAAACCAGTCCAGCAGCGGGTGGGTGTACCTGCCTGCTGTGAGTTTTGTGAGAGCTTAAGAATCCACAAATGTGCTGCTACACTTTGCCTTGTCTCAGGCAAGGACCCAAACCTGTGGATCGCAATGGAGCTCACAAAAGCTTATGCTCAAATAAATTTGTTAGTCTCAAAGGAGCCACACGTCCTCCTTTTCTTAATGAGAATTGTGCCACTGACTTCAGTAGGAACAGGACGGACATAGTGAGCATTAGTGATCACACAAAATGTTAAGTCCCCAGAATAATCTCCTTTATACAATTTTGATAAGACCCAAGAAAAACTGCTGCAACTGACTATTGCTGAGCTCATACCGCATTTCTCATGCTGGGTTTCCTTTCTGGATTTCTTGGTGTCTTTTGGTTTTCTTTGGTTTCTCTCCCAGATGTCTAGATTTCCTTGTATGATTTCTAGATTACTAAATTTCTGTATTTTTATATTTGTGGGTATTTCTATATTTCTTAGCAACTGAGTTTTCTCTTCTGCATTTCACAACAACAAAAACGATCTTCTCTGAAGGTGCAAACCTCAAAGTACTCAGTTCAGCCCCTAGTGTAAGACGCTCCTAGATTCCTTTGCTCACCCTAAAGTTTGCGACGAACACTTTCTGCTACCTCCCCTTGGCTCGGAGACTCTGTACAGTTCTGCCCAGGCCTTTGTCACCTCCTGTCTGAACTACGGCAATGCCCTACAGCGGGGCATGAAGCCAGCAGGGAGGAATGGAGCCTCTCAGGACTTCAGCTAGAGGGGCCACTGCACCCACTTCCCAGCGGTCCCCGCGCGCTGGGCCCCCCGCCCATGGGCTCTGGAGTCCAGGTCCAGGTGCGAGACCCCGATCCTGAGAGTTACTGGGCCTCCGCCCTGCGGCTGCCGCATAGGGCCGCAGAGCCGGGCCCCGAGTCCCGGGCCGCTGGGGGCCTGGGCCTGGCAGCCGCAGGGGAGTGGGTGAAGCTCGGGGAGGGGGGCAGCCTGGCGCCTCTGGCCCCGGGGCTGCTGCAGCACAAGGGGGGCAGGAACCAGGGGGAGGGGGCGGGGGCAGGAACCAGGGGGAGGGGGCGGGGGCAGGAACCAGGGGGAGGGGGCAGGGGCAGGATCCCAGGGCCCCAGAGAGCCCCTCCCCCTCCCCCTCCCCCTCCCCCTCCCTGGGAGCCAGGGGCCCAGAGCGCAGCCCCGCCCTACAATCCCCGCCCCCAAGGAGAGCCCGGGGGCGGGGACTGAGCCTGCCCCGCCCCCTCGCCCAATGAGAGCCCGGGGGCGGGGCAGAGCGTGCCTCCGCCCGCGCCGTCTTCCTTCGGCAACCTGCGGGGGTCACGTGATTGAGCCGGCGGCTGCGAGGGTCACGTGGAAGCAGGTTAACCGTCCTCTGTGCGCGGCTGGTGGGGTCCTGATGCAAGGCCCCCACGGAGGGCTGTCCGGCCCCCTGCCTGTAGCCCTCGTGCGGGCACTGTCAGGGGAGGAGGCGGGCCGGTGTTTAACCCGTTTGTCTTTCCCCGGTCGCCGGCACAGTTCGCTGCGACGCCCATCCGCTTCCCCCCCGCCGAGGTGCCTCTCCCGTCAGGCCCTGGGTGGGCCACTGCGTACGGCGGCCGAGCCGGGCGCGAGCCGGGCGGGAGATGGCGGCGAGCTGGCTGTGTGGCTCCGGGGGCCTGAGAGCTGTGTGGAGAGGTGAGGCCCCTCGGGCCGCGCCTGGCGGGGGGCAGCGGCTCCCGGCCCGGCGTCGCCCGCACAGGCCGCCCGAGCGCGGAGCCGGTGTCGGTGCGGGGCTCGGGGACGCTGCCCTGCGGGGTGTGGGTGGCCCGGGCTGAGCGCGGCCGGCGGCGGCCTGTCCCCAGCGGCTGCGGGGCGGACCCTGCCCGGATCCTGCTCCCGCGCGGGGCCGCTTGGCGGGGGGTGCAGCGGGCCCGCCGTGTGCGGGACGGCGGCTGGGTGCGCTGCGCTTCGCCCGCCCCGCCCTAGTGCCCCAGCCCTGCCCGCCCACCTGCCATGCCCGCCCTCTGCCCACCATAGTGCCCCCGCCCTGTGCCCCAGCCCTGCCGGCCCACCTGCCATGCCCGCCCTCTGCCCACCATAGTGCCCCCGCCCTGTGCCCTAGTGCCCCAGCCCTGCCCGCCCACCTGCCATGCCCTCCCTCTGCCCCACCATAGTGCCCCCGCCCTGTGCCCTAGTGCCCCAGCCCTGCCCGCCCACCTGCCATGCCCTCCCTCTACCCACCTTCGTTCCCCCGCCCTGTGCCCTAGTGCCCCAGCCCTGCTCGCCCACCTGCCATGCCCTCCCTCTGCCCACCTTCGTTCCCCCGCCCTGTGCCCCAGCCCTGCCCGCCCACCTGCCATGCCCTCCCTCTGCCCACCTTCGTTCCCCCGCCCTGTGCCCTAGTGCCCCAGCCCTGCCGGCCCACCTGCCATGCCCGCCCTCTGCCCACCATAGTGCCCCCGCCCTGTGCCCTAGTGCCCCAGCCCTGCCCGCCCACCTGCCATGCCCTCCCTCTGCCCACCTTAGTGCCCCCGCCCTGTGCCCTAGTGCCCCAGCCCTGCTCGCCCACCTGCCATGCCCTCCCTCTGCCCACCTTCGTTCCCCCGCCCTGTGCCCCAGCCCTGCCGGCCCACCTGCCATGCCCTCCCTCTGCCCCAGCTCTACCCACCTTAGTGCCCCCGCCCTGTGCCCCAGCCCTGCCCGCCCACCTGCCATGCCCTCCCTCTGCCCCAGCTCTACCCACCTTCGTTCCCCCGCCCTGTGCCCTAGTGCCCCAGCCCTGCCCGCCCACCTGCCATGCCCTCCCTCTGCCCCAGCTCTACCCACCTTCGTTCCCCCGCCCTGTGCCCCAGCCCTGCCCGCCCACCTGCCATGCCCTCCCTCTGCCCACCTTCGTTCCCCCGCCCTGTGCCCCAGCCCTGCCCGCCCACCTGCCATGCCCTCCCTCTGCCCACCTTCGTTCCCCCGCCCTGTGCCCCCGCCCTGCCGGCCCACCTGCCATGCCCTCCCTCTGCCCACCTTCGTTCCCCCGCCCTGTGCCCTAGTGCCCCAGCCCTGCCCGCCCACCTGCCATGCCCTCCCTCTGCCCCAGCTCTACCCACCTTCGTTCCCCCGCCCTGTGCCCCAGCCCTGCCCGCCCACCTGCCATGCCCTCCCTCTGCCCCAGCTCTACCCACCTTCGTTCCCCCGCCCTGTGCCCCAGCCCTGCCCGCCCACCTGCCATGCCCTCCCTCTGCCCCAGCTCTACCCACCTTAGTGCCCCCGCCCTGTGCCCCAGCCCTGCCCGCCCACCTGCCATGCCCTCCCTCTGCCCACCTTCGTTCCCCCGCCCTGTGCCCCAGCCCTGCCCGCCCACCTGCCATGCCCTCCCTCTGCCCCAGCTCTACCCACCTTAGTGCCCCCGCCCTGTGCCCTAGTGCCCCAGCCCTGCCCGCCCACCTGCCATGCCCTCCCTCTGCCCACCTTCGTTCCCCCGCCCTGTGCCCCAGCCCTGCCCGCCCACCTGCCATGCCCTCCCTCTGCCCCAGCTCTACCCACCTTAGTGCCCCCGCCCTGTGCCCCCGCCCTGCCCACCTGCCATGCCCTCCCTCTGCCCACCTTAGTGCCCCCGCCCTGTGCCCCAGCCCTGCCCGCCCACCTGCCATGCCCTCCCTCTGCCCCAGCTCTACCCACCTTAGTGCCCCCGCCCTGTGCCCCAGCCCTGCCCGCCCACCTGCCATGCCCTCCCTCTGCCCACCTTAGTGCCCCCGCCCTGTGCCCTAGTGCCCCTGCCCTAGTGCCCCAGCCCTGCCCGCCCACCTGCCATGCCCTCCCTCTGCCCCAGCTCTACCCACCTTAGTGCCCCCGCCCTGTGCCCTAGTGCCCCAGCCCTGCCCGCCCACCTGCCATGCCCTCCCTCTGCCCACCTTCGTTCCCCCGCCCTGTGCCCCAGCCCTGCCCGCCCACCTGCCATGCCCTCCCTCTGCCCCAGCTGTACCCACCTTAGTGCCCCCGCCCTGTGCCCCCGCCCTGCCCGCCCACCTGCCATGCCCTCCCTCTGCCCACCTTCGTTCCCCCGCCCTGTGCCCCAGCCCTGCCCGCCCACCTGCCATGCCCTCCCTCTGCCCAGCTCTACCCACCTTCGTTCCCCCGCCCTGTGCCCCAGCCCTGCCCGCCCACCTGCCATGCCCTCCCTCTGCCCACCTTCGTTCCCCCGCCCTGTGCCCCAGCCCTGCCCGCCCACCTGCCATGCCTTCCCTCTGCCCACCTTCGTTCCCCCGCCCTGTGCCCCAGCCCTGCCCGCCCACCTGCCATGCCCTCCCTCTGCCCCAGCTCTACCCACCTTAGTGCCCCCGCCCTGTGCCCTAGTTCCCCCGCCCTGTGCCCCAGCCCTGCCCGCCCACCTGCCATGCCCGCCCTCTGCCCACCTTAGTGCCCCCGCCCTGTGCCCCAGCCCTGCCCGCCCACCTGCCATGCCCTCCCTCTGCCCACCTTCGTTCCCCCGCCCTGTGCCCCAGCCCTGCCCGCCCACCTGCCATGCCCTCCCTCTGCCCACCTTCGTTCCCCCGCCCTGTGCCCCAGCCCTGCCCGCCCACCTGCCATGCCCTCCCTCTGCCCACCTTAGTGCCCCCGCCCTGTGCCCTAGTGCCCCTGCCCTAGTGCCCCAGCCCTGCCCGCCCACCTGCCATGCCCTCCCTCTGCCCCAGCTCTACCCACCTTAGTGCCCCCGCCCTGTGCCCCAGCCCTGCCCGCCCACCTGCCATGCCCTCCCTCTGCCCACCTTCGTTCCCCCGCCCTGTGCCCCAGCCCTGCCCGCCCACCTGCCATGCCCTCCCTCTGCCCACCTTCGTTCCCCCGCCCTGTGCCCCAGCCCTGCCCGCCCACCTGCCATGCCCTCCCTCTGCCCACCTTAGTGCCCCCGCCCTGTGCCCTAGTTCCCCCGCCCTGTGCCCCAGCCCTGCCCGCCCACCTGCCATGCCCTCCCTCTGCCCCAGCTCTACCCACCTTAGTGCCCCCGCCCTGTGCCCTAGTTCCCCCGCCCTGTGCCCCAGCCCTGCCCGCCCACCTGCCATGCCCGCCCTCTGCCCACCTTCGTGCCCCCGCCCTGTGCCCCAGCCCTGCCCGCCCACCTGCCATGCCCTCCCTCTGCCCACCTTCGTTCCCCCGCCCTGTGCCCCAGCCCTGCCCGCCCACCTGCCATGCCCTCCCTCTGCCCACCTTCGTTCCCCCGCCCTGTGCCCCAGCCCTGCCCGCCCACCTGCCATGCCCTCCCTCTGCCCACCTTAGTGCCCCCGCCCTGTGCCCTAGTGCCCCTGCCCTAGTGCCCCAGCCCTGCCCGCCCACCTGCCATGCCCTCCCTCTGCCCCAGCTCTACCCACCTTAGTGCCCCCGCCCTGTGCCCCAGCCCTGCCCGCCCACCTGCCATGCCCTCCCTCTGCCCCAGCTCTACCCACCTTAGTGCCCCCGCCCTGTGCCCTAGTTCCCCCGCCCTGTGCCCCTGCCGGCCCACCTGCCATGCCCTCCCTCTGCCCCAGCTCTACCCACCTTAGTGCCCCCGCCCTGTGCCCTAGTTCCCCCGCCCTGTGCCCCTGCCCGCCCACCTGCCATGCCCTCCCTCTGCCCACCTTAGTGCCCCCGCCCTGTGCCCCAGCCCTGCCCGCCCACCTGCCATGCCCTCCCTCTGCCCACCTTAGTGCCCCCGCCCTGTGCCCCAGCCCTGCCCGCCCACCTGCCATGCCCTCCCTCTGCCCACCTTAGTTCCCCCGCCCTGTGCCCCAGCCCTGCCCGCCCGCCTGCCCCCGCCCCGCCTGCCCTAGTGCCCCCGCCCTGTGCCCCCGCCCTGCCCGCCCACCTGCCATGCCCTCCCTCTGCCCACCTTAGTGCCCCCGCCCTGTGCCCTAGTGCCCCTGCCCTGTCCGCTCTAATGCCCCAGCCCTGCTCGCCCATTCCACGGCCCTGTGCCCCAGCCCTGCCCGCCCACCTGCCATGCCCTCCCTCTGCCCACCCTAGTGCCCCCGCCCTGTGCCCTAGTGCCCCTGCCCTGTCCGCTCTAATGCCCCAGCCCTGCTCGCCCATTCCACGGCCCTGTGCCCCAGCCGTGCCCGCCTGCCCTGCCTGCCCGTCCCCTAGCTCTGCCCTCCCTAGTGCCCACCTGCCCTGTGCCCCAGCCCTGCCTTGCCTGCCCGCCCTAGTGCCCTGCCCTCCTGCCCACCCTAGTGCCAGCCTGTTCCCCTGCCTGCCTGTTCCCCCGCCGTAGTGCCCCAGCCCTGCCTGCCCCCTGCGCCCCAGCCCTGCCTGCCTGTTCCCCAGCTCTGCGCCGCAGCTCTGTTCTCCTGCCCGCCTGCCTCCCTAGTCCTGCCCGCCTGTGCCCCAGCCCTGTTCTTCTGTCTGTCTGCTCCCCAACCCTGCACCCCGCCAGCCTGTGCCCCAGCCCTGCCCCCCAGCACAGTGCCCCCCTGTGCCACAGCAGTGCCCGCCTTCACCCCAGCACTGCGCCCGCAGTGTGCCTGCACTGCCCACCTGCGGCCCGGTACTGTGCCCGTCTGTACTCCAGCTTAGGGTGGTGTGCACTCCAGAGTTTTCCAGACTTGCACTGTTTGAGTGACCAACATAGAGAAGTGCCCGCCACTGTTTTAATTCGGTCCTGTGTTTTTACCTGCTTTCTCAGCCTTTCATAACTGGGGCTGAAATACTTGAGTCCTGATGCTGGAAGTAATCCATACAGGTGGAGCGCCTTTGACTGCTATGGCACGCTGTACATGTGCACCCTGCCTTGAAGGATCAGCTCCTTAGGCTTCATCCGTGTTTCATTACGAGTGGCTGAGGAGACATCGTCTGTACTTGGGGAAAAAAAAATTTTTTTTCTGTGAATTTAATTCATGCATCTTAACCTTTGAAACTTCAAATTTAGTCATAAAGGAATCCTTTCAAAGAACAGTGATCCAGAACCTGCAGTGAATTCCATGTGGGCAAAAGGGTCCGCCTGCACTGATCTCAATAGAGGATCAAGGCCTTGGCTAATCCTGAAAGGAAATTGGTGTGATATGCTAGTTACTATAGTCTAAGGCCTGGTGTACACTACAGCATTAGGTCAACGTAAGGCAGCTGCTTTAATGTGGAGACAAAGACAAAAATGTCTTCACCCAGCACCCAGAGAAGACTGTGAGGAAGAGAAAGCAGAAACATAGGCATAGTTTGACTGCTATATTTGGGGGGGCAACGCGTGGGCACACATGCGCGCGCGCACACACACACCCACATGTGCACACTGAAGCCTGTTCCCTTGGCTCCCTCACTGCAACTTGAGACCATTAGTCCTTGTTCTGTCACTTGCTACCACTGAGAACAGCCTAGATCCATCCTCTTTGGAACCCCCTTTCAGGTAGCTGAAAGTAGCTATCAAATCCCCCCTCATTCTTCTCTTCTGCAGACTAAACAATCCCAGTTCCCTCGGCCTCTCCTCATAACTCATGTGTTCCAGTCCCCTAATCATTTTTGTTGCCCTCCACCAGACTCTTTCCAATTTTTCCACATCCTTCTTGTAGTGTGGGGCCCAAAACTGGACACCGTAAGATGGGGCTTCACCAATGCCGAATAGAGGAGAATGATCACATCCCACGATCTGCTGGCAATGCTCCTACTTATACAATCCAAAATGACATTGGCCTTCTTGGGAACAAGGGCACACTGTTGACTCATATCCAGCTTCTCGTCCACTGTAACCCTTAGGTCCTTTTCTGCAGAACTGCTGCCGAGCCATTTGGTCCCTAGTCTGTAGCAGTGCATGGGATTCTTCCGTCCTGAGTGCAGAACTCTGCACTTGTCCTTGTTGAACCTCATCAGATTTCTTTTGTGCCAATCCTCTAATTTGTATCTACTTAGTATCTTAAAGGAATGCCTGTTAACATTCTTTATTTCGATTTTTATCTAGAGTTCTACTACATGAAAGTTAATACATGTACATTTTGTGGGGAAAAGGTTGCACCCTTTTGCATAGTGATAAGTACTGCCAGACACTGAGACTAAGGCTATGTCTATGCTACCACTGATGTCGGGATAATTTACATCGCTCAGGGGTGTGAATAAGCCACCTCCCTGAGCAACATAAGTTACACCTACCTAAGCACCGGTGTGGACAGCGCTTTGTCAGCAGGAGAGCTTCTCCCACTGACAGCTGCTGCCGCTCATTGGGGGTGGATTAATTAAATTGACGGGAGAGCTCTCTCCCATCAGCTTAAAGTGGCTACACTAGAGATCTTACAGCAGCACAGCTGCATTGGTGCAGCTGCGCTGCTGAAAGCTCTCTAGAGTAGCCCTAGCCCCAGCTGAATCCTAAAAGCCAAATAAAGAGGGGAAACACCCAAGAAAGCATTATTAAAGCTATTTTTAAACAGTGTTTCGATTTGTTGTTCTTTGAAAGGGAGAGCCTTGAGGGGAGGCTCCAGCACACCTTTCTCTCTGGCGTCCCGCTTTGGACTCGGAAAGCTGTGCAACCAGTGGGTACTTTCCTGCCTTTCTGAGAGTGCTTCCTCCCCCTCTTCAAAGGCAAAGTAAAGTTTTCAACTAGTTTGGCTACAGCCATAGTTCTTTGGAAGCTTCCAACAAAATGAAACAAGGCTGTTAGTGAATTGCTGCTCTTTCTTCCTCAGAACTGTGTACAATAAAGTAATGCCAATCCTGTAGCGAAGCTGGAAATGATCTCAAATCCACTAGGGGACTTGCAATCAGGCCAATTGTGTTTCCTTCGTTGGGGCAAACCTTCCCCCTCATCTGGTCACACTGGGTTGCTCATCCATTTGTAGGAACAGACCTCTTCCTTAGAGGTGGTCTGGGAAGGCTGAATGGCTTCAGCTGCCTCCTAGATCTGCTGATTAACGCTTGCCTCCTCATTGTGGAGCTTAAGGGTTTTCTGACCTGACCATCCTACTGTCCCCTTGAGGCCCCACACAGGTGGAGTACCCTGTCACATGCTTGTGTTTTAAACTTGCATTTCCTAAGGAGAAGGCAAATTGCTCAAGTTTCCTCATAAAAGTTCACGTTCTTAATTAAAAGGAAGAGTTTGTACCAGTGGGCTTCAAAGCTTCACGTTCATTGAGCACTTGTGACTTTCTGGAGGGTATGAGATGATGTAAAAAACTGCAAGTTATTGTGAAATAACTGCACAGTTGTGGATAACTGCACTGGGCGTTACTTTGGGACTTCAGTGCTTAGTGTATTCTTTGTGTTCAAAACACAGCAGTGTGCGTCTTGGTTTCTGTGCAGATGAAATATGGTAGATATTTTCAAAATAACTATGTTGGAATTTGATCAGTACATTAACTTCTTGAACACTGGAGTTATTTCAGACTGGAGTTTTCCATTCAGAACCCTGGAATAACACCTAGCCAATTTTAACTAAGCAATAAAAATCTTGATAGCTCTTTGAAAAATAAATCTTACCAATGGAGATCGTGCTGCTTAAACCAGCTTCATGCAGTCTTTCTTCTTACAAGGACAGACTTTGTTAAGAATGGTTTTCTGTATTTAATTTGTGTAGAAAATAATTACAGCAGCAGAGGGGATTATTAAACTGCTGCTGACTCTAAAAATTAATTAGTGCTCAGATTCTGCAGAACACCACATTCCATAGTGAAATAAATTTCCTGAATGTTGAGTACATTTGCTCTCAAGAATATATTGAGATTCTAGTTAGAATGGAAAGCGATTTACAGCCTGCAGACATTACATAATCCTTATGACCAAATTCCTGGATCCTAAGTATTAAACAGATATACTGTTAAAGTAAAGGCCGATATTACATAGCTCAGGGGTTCTCAAACTTTTTCTTTCTCAGGATCCCGCAACATGCTATAAAAATTCCACAGCCCGCCTGTCCCACAGCAACTGTTCTTCTGCGTATCCAGTAGATTAAAAGCCAGGGCTAGCATTAAGAGGTAGCAAGCAGGGCAGTTGCCCACGGTCCCATACCATGGGCTGGGGCCTGCAAAACCACGTTGCTTAGACTTTGGCTTTAGCCCCGGGTGGCAGGGCTTGGGCTTTGGCTTTCTGCCCTGGACCCAAGCAAGCATAACTCTGGCCCTGCTCTCTGGTGTATTTGGCGGACCCCCTGAAATCTGCTTATGGCCCCCTCTGGGGACCCTGGACCCCCTGGTTGAGAGCTGCTGCCGTAGCTTATAAGGAAGTGGGTGTGGAGGTACAACAGCCTTTCATCAGAAAGACAGCTTGTGTTACAAAGCGGATTCTTGTGGCTGTCACTTTGCATAAATAATAGTTATTTTCTGTATGTTTTCCCTTATCCAGATCAGAATATTTTTATTCATCTTTAATTTTACTCATGTTTGTACATATCTTGGGACTAGATTTTCAGCCACTGCTGTTACTTTTGGGGGAGAAAAATTGAGTAGCAGTGCTTTTATTAAGGTCATTTTTAGCCTGGAATGCTTTTTCTACTGAGGAATCATGGTGCATAAGGGTTTGTCTTCACTGCATTGTTAGCCTGACCCATACAAGATTTTCCCATAACCTGATTCCCGTCCACACATAAAAGTCTGTAGCTCAAGTTAAGTGATGCTTTAAGCTCGAGTTAGCCAGCCCATAAGGGGGTATGGGTTGAAGCGGAAGTGCTGCTGACACTGAAGTTTACAGTGCACTGCGGATGCAGCAACTTGAGTTACAATTCATCAGCTGCTAATACAAACGCTGTGGGTATGTCTACACAGCATAAGAATATAAGAATGGCCATACTGGGTCAGACTAGTGGTCCATCTAGCCCAATTATCTTGTCTTCCAACAGTGCCAGATGCTCTATAGGGAACGAACAGGACAGAGCAACTATCTAGTGATCCATCCTCTGTCATCCAGTCCCAGCATCTGGCAGTCAGAGGCTTAGGGATACCCAGAGCATGGGGTTACCTCCCTGACTATCTTGGCTAATAGCCGCTGATGCACCTGTCCTCCAGGAATGTATCTAATTCTTTTTTTGAATTCAGTTATAGTTTTGGCCCTCACAACATCTCCTGACGAGTTACAGTGGTTGACTCTGTGTTGTGTGAAGAAGTACTTCCTTTCATTTGTTTTAAACCTGCTGCCTATTAATTTCATTGGGTGACTCCTTGTTCTTGTGTTATGTGAAGGGACAAATAACATGTCCTTATTCATTTTCTCCATCCTTTTCATGATTGTACAGACCTCTGTCATATTTCCCCTTAGTCATCTCTTTTCCAGGCTGAACAGTCCCAGTCCTTTTAATCTCTCCTCATGCTGAAACTGTTCCATGCTCTTAATCAATCATTTTTGTTGCCCTTCTCTGTACCTTTTCCAATTCTACTATATCTTTTTTGAGTTGGGGTGACCAGAACTGCACACTATTTAAGATATGGGAGTAGTATGGGTTTATATAGTGGCATTTTGATATCTACTGTTTTATCTGTCCCTTTTTTACTGATTGCCAACGTTCTGTTGGCTTTTTTGACTGCCACTGCACATTGAGTGGATGTTTTCAGAGAATTATCCACAATGACTCCAAGATCTTTCTTGAGTGGTAACAGCTAATGTAGACCCCATCATTTTGTGTGCATAGTTGGGATTATGTTTTCCAATGTGCATCACTTTGCATTTATAAACACTGAATTTCATCGGCCATTTTGTTGCCCAGTCACCCAGTTTTGTGAGATCCCTTTGTAACTCTTCACGGTCAGCTTTGGATTTAACTGTCTTGAGTAAATTTGTATCAGCTGCAAACATTGCCACCTCACTATTTACTCCCTTTTCCAGAACATTTATGAATATGTTGAACAGTACTGGTCCCAGTACACATCCTTGGGGGACCTCACTATTTACCTCGCTCCATTGTGAAAACTGACCATTTATTCCTACCCTTTGTTTCCTAACTTTTAACGAGTTACTGATCCAGGAGAGGACCTTTCCTCTTATCCCATAACAGATTACTTTGCTTAAGAGCCTTTGGTGTGAGGGACCTTGTCAAAGGCTTTCTGAAGGTCCAAGTACACTGATCCACTGGATCATCCTTGGCCACATGTTTGTTGACACTCACTCCCTCCCCCCCCCGCCCAAAAAAAAGAATTTTAATAGATTGATGAGGCATGATTTCCCTTTACAAAAGTCACGTTGACTCTTCCCCAGCATATTGTGTTCATCTGTGTCTGATAATTCTGTTATTTACTGTAGTTTCAAACTGTTGGCATGATACTGAAATTAGGTATACTGGCCTGTAATTGCCAGGATCCCCTCTGGAGCCTGTTTTAAAAATTGGCATCACATTAGCTGTCCTCCAGTCATCTGGTACAGAGGCTGATTTAAGTGATAGGTTATGTACTGCACTTTGTAGTTCTGCAATTTCATATTTGAGTTCCTTCATAGCTCTTGGGCGAATACCATGTGGTTCTGGTGACTTATTACTGTTTAATGTATCAATTTGTTCCAAAACCTCCACTGTTGACAACTCATTCTGGGACAGAGCCTCAGATTTGTCACCTAAAAAGAATGGCTCAGGTGTGGGAGTTTCCTTCACATCCTCTATATCAGTGAAGACCAATACCAAGAATTCATTTAGCTTCTCTGCAATGGCCTTGTCTTCCTTGAGTGCTCCTTTAGCATCTCTGTTTTCCAGAGGCTTCATTGATTGGTTGGCAGGCTTCCTGCTTCGGATGTACGTAAAAAAACTTTTTTTGTGAGTTTTTGTGTCTTTTGCTAGTTGCCCTTCAAATTCTCCTTTGGGCTGCCTATTTATGCTGTTACACTTGACTTGTCAGAGTTTATGCTCCTTTCTGTTTACCTCACTAGGATGTTACTTACAATTTGTAAAGGATATCTTTTTGACTCTGCCTCTTTTTATTCTGTTGTTCAGCCTTGGTGGCGTTTTTTGTTGGTTTTTTTGGGGTTTTTTTGGTCCTCTCTCTACTTTTTTTTATTTTGGGTATACATTTAATTTGAGTCTCTGTTACAGTGTTTTTAAAGTTTCCATGCGGCTAGCAGGCATTTCACTTTTGTAACTGTTCCTTTCTGTTTCACTAGCTTCCTCATATTTGTGTAGTTCCCCTTTTTTGAAGTTGAATGTGTTACGAATTACACCTGGTAGGACACGCACACAAATGCTGCGAATTACACCTGGTAGGACACGCACAGTTCGAATCTAGGCTGAGGCACATAAACAAAGTCCACAACTGCAGAGTTCCCAAAAGACATTAACTTTATTATGCTCAAGTGTGGTGCCCCCCCCCCCCCCCCGCTAGCCAGGAGGGGACCCTGAATACAGATTATACAAAGGTTATATACTTTTTAGCAAAGCATGTTGCCCTCATGCATCGGAAACCTTAGCCAATAAACAAACCCTTGTCTTATCTACCACCTATCCCTGCTTGGTGCATTCCTTGTGCTATACCAGTATGTTAATTACACAGCATGGTCCTAAAGCCATGCATCAGTAACCTTTATTATTAGCATGGGAGGCCTCACATCAAGGCCAAGAGACAGGGAGTTAGAGACTGACAAAAACCAGATACTGGGAGTCAAGGCAGGCTGGAGACAAGGAGGAGGATTTTCACAGGGATTCAGTATCTAAGGATCACTCCTCCTGGTGGATGATGTGCTGGCATTTCAACAATGGTGGGCCCCAAACCAAAATGGAGTCACATGTGCTAACGTTTCCTTAACAAATGCTACTGTGGTGGACTTCTTTGGTATCCCACCCCCAGGAATGTTAAATTTGATTACGTTATGGTTTCTATTACTGAGCAGTTCAGCTATATTCACCTGTTGCACCAGATCCTGTGCTAAATCAAAAGTTACCTCTCCCCTTGTGGGTTCCAGGACTCACTGCTCCAAAAAGCCGTTATTAATGGTATCTAGAAATTTTATCTCTGCCTCCTGTCCTGAGGTGACATGTTCCCAGTCAACATGGGGATATTTTGATCCTGTATTATTGTTGTTTTTTATTTTTGTAGCCTCTCTAATCTCTGTGAGCATTTGACAGTCACCATCCTGGTCAGGTGATCGGTAGTACATTCTTAGTGCTCTGCCCTTACTATTTAAGAATGGAATTGCTATCCATAGAGATTCTATGGTACCGTTTGATTCATTTAAGATATTTAGTATATTTGACTTTATGCTTTCTTTCCCGTAGTGCCACTCCCTCACCAGCACAACTGCTCTGTCATTGCTATATATTTTGTACCCTGACATTACTATGTCCCGTTGATTATCATTGTTCCACCAAGGTTCTGTGAAACTTTTTAGACCAATATCTTCATTTGATAGGAGGCACTCAAATTCTCCCATCTTAGTATTTAGACTTCGAGCATTTGTATACAAGCACTTATAAAATGTGTCAATATTTAGTAAGTGCTTGTATACTAATACTAGAAATCTAAATACTACCATGGGTGAATTTAAGTGCCTGGCAGGATGCTTCCCAGTGCCAGTAAACTTACATGCACTATTCTGCTTGAGGAAGTGGCCTAAAAACAGCAGAGTGGTCGTGGAACCTTGGGCTAACCGCACGAGAACATGGCAAGGTGGGATCATGCACAGGTGGCTAGCCTGAGCCACTGCAGCCATATTTGCTGCGTTTAGCACCCTAGCACAAGCAGAGCTAGCACGTGTCTGCCTGCCCACACTGGGAACACGAAGCCTAGAATTGTTTCGTTGTGTGGTCACTTTCGCTCACTAGGCTAGTTCCAGTGGACTAACAAGCGCAGGGCTTTATTTTTTTGTCAAGTTCCACATTTCCTAGTCAAGGTCCAGACTCCAGAGACACATTATTCACACTGCAGTAACAGTAGTGATGATGATAAGTAAATAAAAAGATTTCACGGTCTGTTCAAAAGCATCTGGCAGTCTGGCTTTAGCCCTTGATCTAGCGAATACTAACTTGCACTAACTGTTGCTGTGAAGACAGGCCTTAAGATTAGTGCACAACCTTAGCTGCTGTATATTATGTTTACAATCTAGAAGTATGCAGTGACAGCATGTTTTTTGGCTTTTTTTATTATAGAGCAGAAAACCCATCAAGTATGCATTCCTTTCTGCTCTGACTTGTTCTCTGCTGGTTAAAAGCAAAGTGTTGCTTTCTTGACATGTGTCTCCTTTGTCTCAAGAGAGCCAGGGTCCCAATTAAATGCTGAATAGCTTATGACTAGGTGTAGGAAATGCTTTAGTCTGAAAGAATTTTTAAAAAAAATAAATCCGGACATAGGTGCTGCCCTTTTGAAAAGTTACAGGGAGTAGTGTGTACGACATGGCAACTAATGTATATATCTGCATTTCAAAATGTTTTTATATAGAGATGTGACTTTCCAAACTGTTTCCCCTCCACAAATATTTTTCCTGTTTTGTCTCTGCTTTTTAAAATGTCTGTTCTCTCGGTGGGAGTATGTGCACAGCAGTGTGTGGGTATATTAAATACCAGCATTCAGAGATTCAGAATGTGGGAATGATGCTTTTCTGCTGTATCCTCCTCTGTTCCACTGCAGTTCAGAGACCAAAATATTCTGAATATTGTCATCAAAGCCACTTTGGGTCCCTGGATACCTAATTTTGATTTTCAACTCAAGGCCAGAATTCTCTAGATGTAAGGGCTTGTCTACGTTTACAGTGCTGCATCCGCTCAGCTGTGCCGCTGTAGCACTTGATGCAGATACTACCTATGTTGACAGGAGAAGGCCAGCCGTCCACATAGTACTGTCTGCACCAGGGGTTAAGTCGGTATAACTACGTTGCTCAGGGGGGTGGATTTTCTGGAGCGACTTAGTTATACTGACATAAGTTCCTAGTGTGCACCAGGCTTAGTTATCATAAATTGCACCCTGGTAGCTAGCTGCCTCTGTACGAAGCATTCGGGGGTGAAATCATGTCCACATTCAAGACAATAAGAGTTTTGACATTGATTTCAGGGGAGCCAGAATTTCACCCAAGATGCTTAGAAAGTGCTGCTGGGGGTAGGGAGGGCCAGAAATAGTACCTTCTCTCCCCTGGCAGCTGGCTCCCGATCACCAGGCCTCCTGAGACCAATCGGACTTCTCCCATGTCCAGCTTCCTTTTATTGCTATGATGCCAGTGTTCATCTGGTTTCTTTTCTTCTCTCTTTTGAGGCTTGACTGACTTTCTACTCATCTGCATCCTCCTGCTCTCATCCTAGCTGAATTCAGTTTCCATATTGATCACCCATCTGGTTCCACTGCCTGCTCCTTTCCCTTGCTAATCTAGTTTTTGAGATTCGTTTTTGGGCTACTTCCCCTGTTCACTTTTAATCCTTCTTGAACTGTTTTTTGTTTGTTTGTTTTTAACCAAACACTGTTATTCCCTGATCTCATTGTCTTTACATTCACTTTCTTTGACTACCATGAGCCCTTTAGCGTTAGCATGAAGCAGACTGTTATTTCGCGTGTGGAATTTTCTTTTTAATAGATTTAAAATCTACAAAAGCAAAGAAACATAGCAGGGACATATTTGCTAATGAATGTGCTTCCTTTGCTCTTCTGTGATTTGTTTTCAAATGAATGCTTTTCATTTTTCTTGCTGTGCTCTACAGTGCAGTGTCATATTGTATAATCATGATCATTTTGATCCATGAAGGACACTTACAACCAAACTAATTAAGATGCAAATGACCAGTACCACACAACAGCTTATTCACTCTGATACACAATCTAAGAAGAAAATCTAGCCCCAAATGTCTGTGCTGCCCTGGGTCCCAAAGGCTGTTTTTTAATCTATTGATTGGACATCCCTCTGAGTGCGACTAAACATAAAATACTCTTGATTGTGTTCCCACAAACTGTCCAAATAAGGCAGCTTTTTTGCAGAAGTGAAAAATGGGAGTTTACTTAAATGCTGATCATCATTTCTACTGAGGAATTTTTTTTATCAGTAGAGAATGTGCTCAGGTATATGGAAAGCTCATTATTACTGAATTGGAAGAACTGTAAAGTTTGGAGAAGAATTAATTGTTCTATTGGTGAAGTAGTACTTGAGATGTGACAAGATTCATAAACGAAGTAAGAGGGCAGGATGGTACTGCAAACCATTTTGAAATGATTTTATTGATAGCAGTTTACAGCTGTGGAAGATTTAGGAGTGTAACAAGGGAAATTAGAAATATTACAACATAATATGAAATGAAATTAGTTTGTAGATTAAATGACTAACTTTTTAAAAGTAATCTCTCTCATTTGCATGAGACTCAAAGATAAAATAAATCATTTATATAATTGCCATGAGCAGTTGTCCTAAGATGAATTGTTCATCTAATGTAGATTTACTGCTTGCCATTTTCAAAAAAAAAAAGGGGGGGGGGAAGAAGCAGCAGCTTAAAATACAAAACTTTAGACCAGACGTAGGGGCTTTTGTTTAGTTCAGGTTCTAGTAAACAGATTATTTAATTGAATATTATCTTTACATACCCAGCACATCTATTAACTGAGTAGGACTTTGGAATGTGTAAGGAATGCAGGATTTGAATGTTAGCCAATATATCTTGTGTGCGTTTCATATTATGCTTAATGGGTTATTTTAATACGTTTGACTTACACTGGATTCCCTAATGACTTAAACAGGATTTTAAGAATAAACAGGTCACTTTTCTATTGCTATTATTTTTTTAGCATCTATTTGTGGGCAACTTTTTATTTTGCAGAAATTTACAGGAGCTCAGAATATTTTCATAAAGGACTTTTTAGCAATCAAACAAATTTTCCTCAGAAATAACTTATTTTCGTTTAAAGAAGACTTAAAGTAACATATTAATTTATATAAAATATTAAGGAATTTTTTTAAAAATCTGCTGCTGATACAGGGCCCAGTTAAATTAATAAATTGTCAGTTGTCTAGGTGAATTAATTACCCTAACTTTGAGAAATGGACCACTAGATCAGTAGTATTGGAAGATAATAGTATATGGCAATGATCAATGCTTATTTTGTACTTTTAAAATCTAGTAGGAAAGATTGAATTTAAGAATCCAATTTCTTTATGAGAAAGTAGTTTGTTTTGGATTTAGTTCTTTAATGAATAGCTACATTTGAATGGTCTCTTTCAAGGTCAGTACACTGTGTCCCCATTTTTATTTTAGTTTCTTCAGAATGCATACTGTTTTGGTGTATGTGGTTTATTTTAGAAAGAAAGAATAGCAAATTCAAATGACCCAGGTCAGCTCAAATTTAAAGAAACGTAACCCCATGCTAGTGTGTAAATAAAAATATGCTCAACTTCCATTACTTTGGGCAAAAACCTGAGAAAACAAAACTTATCCTGTATCTTGAAGGGTCAGCAGACTTAGGAAGTGAATTCAAGTCACATAGCTTCCTTTGAAAAAGCTCTGCCCCCTAGACCAGACATTCACATCTAGGGGCTCTGGGTGAAGGCAAGTCTGTTTGGCGGATGCTATATAGGCATAGCCCTGAAGTGTCGATGCAGCACACAGCGACAGAAAGGGTTTTTCCTGTCCATGTAGGAGCACCATCTCCCCAGACAACGTTAGTTACGGCAACGGAAGCACTTTTCCATTGACATGGCTGCATCTCTACTGGGGGTTATGTCAGTCAGAAATGTGGGGGTTTCACTCCCCTGACGGATGTAGCTATCGATGTAAAAAGAAAAGGAGGACTTGTGGCACCTTAGAGACTAACCAAGTTAAGGTTAGGTGCCACAAGTCCTCCTTTTCTTTTTGCGAATACAGACTAACACGGCTGTTACTCTGAAAGCTATCGATGTATCTGTGGACTAAGCCAGAGAGGTAGAGTAGATCAGATGCTGTCAGTTGCTGTATGGCACAGTCTCTTGTACCTAGGACCCAAACAATGTTGGGCTTTAAACATCAGTACCAGCACCTTGACTTGCAGCTAAAACCGAAAAAGGAGGCCAGAGCACTCCCTGGATACTGATTTAATATTCTCCCTGTAGCTAGCACAATTAATAAAACAGCTGCTGTATTCTGCATCAGCTGCACCTCCTGAGCAATATTCAAGATATGACCCCTTGTGCAGTGCATTGCATTAATCCAGTCTGCAGGTGACAAGGATGTGAATAATTGGCTAGGTCTGCATGAGAAAGAAATGGTCACCTTTGTACCAAATGTAGGGGGGAGGCATTTTTGGCCACTTGAGCTACGGGTGGATCTGGAAGCACAACCAAAACTGACAAAAGGTGGGAAGGGCCTTTCAGTTATGGGGAGACATTCTCCTGCCAGATTTTCTAAATGTTCCCTCTCAACCTGTGTTGTGATATGTAACCTATAGGATTCCTTACTAAACTGTGATATGATCCTCATTAACGCTTTAGGAGGGCATTAGAATAGCATTTTTCAATGGGCTGACTTTGTCTTCAGATTTTCTTTAGAGGGTGCCTATATCTTGGAATGTGTTTATTATTTACCATTGTCATATACCTGATGGATTGAGAATATCACTCCTTTTCTAGAGGCTGTTTGTAATCTCTGCCAGTGATATGGAAGAAGTCCTCTGCTGATTATTTTTAAACATATCGATGTGTGTTGTGTGGTACCTATCTTTACTCTCCCTTCTCCCCAAGTACCTCACCTCATGCAGTCCAGGGACAGAAGGTGGAAGCCTGCTGAGATAGTTGTGGGTTTCTTAAAGAAATCAACCTTTTAAAGTCTTTATGGCTGATACTTTCCACCTGAAAATTAAAATATCTTCACAATTTTGCATCTTCCTCCACAGGCTGTCTCTTGTTACCAGTGAATAGGAGTGGCTGTCGCTATACAAACCTGGCATGGGCTCTACAGACACGTTGTTACATTTCTGCTCCATGTAGCGTGACAATTCAACAATGCAGGCAAAGCAGCTTTTTCAACAAATGTAAGTCTTGAAAAAAGACCACATTTTTATAACACGAGCAGTTTGTCTAATGTTCTTCTGTTTTTTATACTGACTCTGTCAACATGAAAATCCCATTTTGTATTAACATTTTGCATCTACAATAGTTACAAACATCAACTAAGATTACTACAGCTGAAAAGCTAATGGGAGACAGGGGAAAACAAATTTTTTTTCTTCTTCTCCATTTACTTTGTATATTGGACAGTGCCTTATTCATAGGGTCAGTTTAATAGCTTTCCCAGTGTAGTCAGAGTCCAGTCCAACTCCCAGTGAAGTCTTTGGATTTTTTTAATCAATTAGAAAAAAAAAAGGGTGACAATATCCATCTAACCATCTGCCCAGCTACAATATTAGACCCCAACCCTGCAAAGACATGCACATGTGCTTAACTGAATAGTTCCACTGGAGCCAACAGAGCTGCTTGCAGGGCATTAAGTTTATCTTGCACATGTGTTTGCAGGATCAGGTTTTAAGTAACTGATTGGCTTATCTCCATTCTTCTAATTTATACACACTTCTGCTCGTAAAATGATGATGTATTTATTTTAAACTGTTTAAAGTGAATTAATATGATAAAGATGTAGCATAACAAGCTATTACAGTGTGATTATTTTGTGAATTAGATATGTTCTTAGTTTCCTACATATTGATTCCATACAAATCCAAGATTAGATGTTTTCTAGGATAGAATGTTTTTCACTAGCAGCTATTTCAGTCTTTAGGTGACTGGATTAAAAAAAAAAAACACTGCTTTTATGACAGCTTATTGTTTGACTCTGTACGTTCTGAGACAAAATGAACTTTGACTGTTTTTAAAAAACAATTTAATTAATATCTAGTAAGAGAGAATCTCCTCCAGAATTTAAGCATATAACTCCCTCAGGCATCAGATGAAACAGAAGCTGTTGGGTGCATCTGATAGCCAGCAGCCAAAGTTGCAGTCATTCCTACAGCCCCGCTGGCTGCATAAAATATGGGGGGTAGCTACATGTGTTGGTGTTGCATGAGGTGCCGGAAGTCTGGTGGTTCAGTAAAAAATGGTGACTTGAGTTTTTAAGTTGGCCCTGTCAGTCTATAAGACCCTTAATGGTGTAGGCCCTGGGTATATTGCAGACTGTCTCCTTTTGCCTCTTCCAGAGGCTTGCCTGCATATTAGGGATGCTTTTGCTGCTACTTATTATCATCGGGCTTTCAGTAGCATGCCTTGCTGTGATGAACTTTAGGGTTTGAAACTTCCTCTCCTTTCATATTCATCCTAACCTATCTCTCCTCTCTTTTAAAATGTCCCTAAAATCTTTTTTCTGAAAAAGAAAGTAGATGGCTGCTGATCCTGTAGTTCTCTCCCTCAAAATCTTTTTGCCGCTTCCTCTTTAGACGACTTCCTTGATTAGCTTAATCAAAAGATCTTCAACATTCAAATTGATTGATTGTGCTTTGTACATTTAACATTGTACAGTGCCCAAGTCCTTTGGCAGTTCAGGTGTATTAGAAATAATATTTAAAATGTAAATATGAACACTTTTTATATAATTAAACACAATTTTCAAGTGAAATGTCAACCAAAATGACTGTCAGTGCTGTTCTGTCTCATCATTAAAGGGTTACTTCTCTCACTACATATTTTTAAAAACATGAACATCCTAGTAGGAAGATCATCTGTACCTCCAGACTGACCTTTAAAAATTGTAATTCCATTTAAGAAAGAGGAATTGCAATTATCTTAGCTTGAAGTCCAAACCCAGACAGCTGGCTACCCCTTTCTGATCGTATAGCATTTAGGGTTTTTCTTCCTGTCCACTGGCACATCTCAGTGAGTTTATGATAAGGTAATTTTAAAAGCTGTGTTGTGTTGTCCCAAGTTTTGCCTTTCCCCCTTGGAAAGCAGTTAGGTCTAATTTTCAAATGTGCCTAGTGATTGTGCTTGACCAGCTTGAGACATTCTGGAAGTGTCTGATTTTCAGAAAGTGCTGAACCTCTGCCCTCTGGAAAGCAGGGCCCTTTACAGTATCTTACGTTTGGCACCCAAAATTTGAGCCACTCTAGATCAGTTTTCAGAGTAGCAGCCGTGTTAGTCTGCATTCGCAAAAAGAAAAGGAGTACTTGTGGCACCTTAGAGACTAACAAATTTATTTGAGCATAAGCTTTGGTGAGCTACAGCATGAAGTGAGCTGTAGCTCACGAAAGCTTATGCTCAAATAAATTTGTTAGTCTCTAAGGTGCCACAAGTACTCCTTTTCTTTTTACTCTAGATCAGCAGTCCCTATATATAGTACATCATGGCTACTGGGATGTAGGTCAGTGCAAGGCACTCAACAGTCTCTGGTTTCCTCCTGTACTGTGGGTTGGCTATGTGGATTCTGAGCTTAGGTTACCACCATCCTGTCCGTCAATGAATAGAATCTCTTTAGGGGGATGTTTGTAATCCTTTGCAACAATTTATTTTCATACCCTTAGACATCAGTATGAATCAGAGTCAGAAGTTGCCTGTAGCTATCACGCTCATTACTAAAATATAGACTTGTAGGTACAAAACTGAGTCTCTTTATTCAAAATAGAAAGAGAATTGTCTCAACAAAGTTTTAATAAATATTCCTTATGGGCCAAAATCTGTGGGCTTTATATGTCAGAGTTCAAAGATAGTAACCCTTTCAAAGCCTTTGTTGTTGGTGCCATCTGGATACCCAATGGAAATTATTAATTGAACACAATTTGCTTTTATAATAATTATAAGGCATAGTCTAGCCATTCTTGGAGCACAGTTCTGGCAACAATGAGGAGAAAGCCTGGCCCAGTGATTAGAAACCAAGACAAGGTATCAGGAGTACAAACTGCTGTCTGACCTTAAACAAGCCACTTACCTTCTCTCTGCCTCAGTTTTCTCATCTGTAAAAGGAAGGGAAATAATTTTCGCCTACTACACGGGGGTATTTTGTGATGCTCAGTTAATTGTAAAGTGCTTTCAGATCTTTAGGTGAAAAGAGCTACAGAAATTCAAAACATGATAGTAATTTAAGTATGAAAGCTGAAGTTGATTATATGCGAGGAAGAAATTTAAAATTTTGTCAGGCTGCACAGAAAGCAGATCTTTCAGAAATAAGGTTGCTTGGTAGGGTCCCAATTCTGTACGTTATTACAATGCGCGGGCAGACCCTCTTGCACCCACATGGAGCTCTGCTGATCTCAACCGAGCTTCTGCTACAGAGAACATGATCCAGTTGGTCACCACACATACACATTCTGGAACAGCCCAGAGACCCCAAACACTCTGAATGCATACACAAGCTTACAGAAAAATCTTTGACATACATCAATAAAAGTTCAGCCTGGTAAATTCCGGGGGACACTTCCCCCTGTCAGCTCTTCATAACAGAAAAGAGTGATATTTAACAGCTGCAAGCAAATGCATTCCTATATTATAGTCCATGAAGAAAATTCTACAACTGAATTGTGATCTCATACCTTGTATGTTCTTTAACAAGTCACAATTCTAATATGACTGAGAATTGGTTCAAAGACCATAGGGCTTGAGCTGATGCAGCTATAGGCAGCAAAGACAAGTAACTGCAGCCTGAACACTAAAACTACTTGGCAATACGCCCAGAGAGAATATCTCTCTGTTATCCAGAATTATACCTGTGCAGAGTGACTTCAACCCCAATCTGCCATACCCCTTCAGTTGCTTCAGCAAACACATCTTCCACAACATCTCCTTGTGTATCAAAGTATAATGCTGCAGTGAGCACTCATGTATAACTGGGCTACATAAAGAATAGACTTTTCTGTTTGTATATAAAATTATTGCTCTGTCATCCTTAGGGGGGGATATGGGAAAGGGGAAAAAGTAAAACTTTTCATTACTAAAGTATACCACTCTCCTAGGCTATATAATACGTGAGAAAGATGGCCACCTCCCTGGTTTCTAAATCAAGTGGGAATAAATCAGCCCAATCGCTGGTTCAGGAGGCTGTGCTAACTAAAAGGAATTTTATTTGGCATTTAGGTTCTTTCTAGAAACATCAGTTCACGTATCTACATTTTTATTAGATTATACTCTAAATATCTCCTTTTCATCCAGATGAGCTTTCTTTGGGCTAATTATTTCATTTGTGTCTGACCCAACTTAATAAGGAACAGAATCTGGGAAAATAGTAATCATTCCTTTCCATATTAAAAGTGGAAAGTTGTTTTGAGAACAGAGCATGTATACTCCCGATGGACTTAAATTGTTCCAGTGAGGAGAGAGACAGTTCCTGACTACTTTTATCAGTAGTAATAATAATAATAATATAAACAACTACATTTGTTCAACACTGAAGATCTCTTAAAATCAGGAAAAGCCAGAGTTAAATTTCAGCAGTGATGTTGCACAATCTGCTGGCTTTATGTATATTGATTTAAATTCTATATGTTTAGTCAGAAAAACAGGAATGCGGGGAAAGCCCATATTTATAACTGAGTTAATTATGCTGTTGGAACCTTGAACTTCCTGACTGATTTTTGCCTATGCAAGCTAACTTTGTGTTAATAGTTCAGTGCATTTCACATTCTTCTAAAAAGGAAAAGGACCCTATTTGCAGACCTAACTAATGCTACAGTCCCCAAATCCCCTTGTTGGTGTCAGGGAGGTCACTTCCTTATCACCCTTTATTTATTTATTTATTTATTTATTTAAATAAATAAATAAATAAATCTTAACACTGGAAAGTTTTAACAATCTTTTTTGTAATGGGGTCAACCAGAGTGACCTTCAGAGTATTGTACCATGAGTACAGCATCCATTAGTGAAGTTCAGGATCCCATTTTCTATTTTAAGCTGCTATTCAGAAGTAATAATATTTTTCAACTGTTTGACAAAGTAAAGTATTCATAGCAGTTTTCATTTGTTATTAAAGTGACAAGAGCTAGGATATAGCTAGATAGGCTCGTAGTTGGATTTGATCAGGGTTTGGATTATGGTTTCAGTCTTTACATTTTTAGATTAAGAATTCAATCTCTAAATAGCATTCCCTTTGGGCAAATCACTGAACCTTTAATGTTTATAATGAGCTTTGATATCCTCAGATGGAACTGCTATTGAAGTGCAAAGTATTGTTCAGGGGCAAGATTATTCACTGTGCTGCATGCAGGAGCAGGAAAGCATCTTTTAGGATAGCTTTTTCCAACTCTAAAATCTTCTCCGTGATAAGTAGGAAGTAGCTCCTGGGCATCAGGAAATTGCCCACAACTCGGTGAGAATTGTTTCCCGTAGGTAATGTAGGAACAATAATCAGCTAGATTCATACAGAATGCATCTGTTTTAGACACATTTAGCAATCATACCTAAACTATAGTTATTCAGTAAATCAATAATGAAATCCAGTTATTTTTTTTAAAAGTGACATCACTAAAGTTTTATAATCAGGCAGGTTTATAAACTGTCTCCATGACACCTCATCAGGATGCAGAGAAGGCAACTCTGGTTTGTCTGTATGTGAGAAGCCAGTGTTAATCAGGGTAGACATTATTACCAACGTATCTTCTGTGTCTGCAAGGTGGAGAGTACAGGCATTCTCACCCCACAGAACCTCCTGCCAGGGAATTAGTATAGCAGTGAATGAAAACAGACAGACAAAAAAGCAGGTGCTCAGCATGTGACACTGAGGAATAGCAGCTAGTGTCCTGATCCTGCAAAGAATTGTGTGCATGCAGACCTTGCACCTGAGCAGTGCCCCATTGACTTCAGTGTGGGGGAGAGGGTCCTCCTGGGCATTTGGACTGAATGGAAGTTAAAGTATGCTGTTTAAATAGAGCTCAAGCACTTTCATAGTTCTTCTGGTGTCTGGGATTTGATGTGGGTCTTCACCCCCCCACCCTGCCCGCAAACAAAACAGCAACAAAAACTGTTTGACACAAGGAGTTATTTTCTGTTCAGTTTTAGAATTGTCATGGAAATCCAAATAGTATTGGATGAACACCTCATGTTTAGGGAAAGAAGTCTGCCATTAACTTTTAGGCTGCAATGGGCAAACCTCAACACATGGAGGTTTCATTCAATATCTGGGATTAATGCTTCTTATGTTTCAACCCCATCAATCTCTAGAAGGCTCTTGTTCTTTCCTTCTTACAACCCTGCAGTAATCCTCCGCTTCCTCAAACTTTCTGAATGTCGAGAAGCTCTGCCAGCCCCTGGGGTATGCCCGAGGTGTCCCTCTGTGCAATTTTTTAGTGATTTGGCAGCATGCTATCTAGAATGTAATGTACATTCCAAAGTCTCTTGGATAGACAATAGGGGAGATGGCCAAAGATGAGCTCTTCAGAGATCTCCAAAGCTATGCAATGAAATCTTCAGAGGTTGAGAGTGGAGTCACCAGAAAAAAAATGGAACAAGGCCATTTTGTGTGTTTTGTGTCTATTTTTTTTTTTAACTTTGCATTTTATAGCAATTTCCATCTGAGGAACTCTCTAAGTCAGTGGTTCCCAAACTTTTTGAGGCCCCAATCAACTGCATTTTGTCTCTCTTCGTGACTCACAATTACACATATTTGCCCGGTGCCCTGACACCAGACCCCTAATCCTGGCCTGATATGGAGGGAAGCCTCCCGGGGTAGAGGGTGTTTGGAGGGGAACATAAGAACAACCATACTGGGTCAGACCAAAGGTCCATCTAGCCCAGTATCCTGTCTTCTGTCAGTGGCCAATGCCAGGTGCCCCAGAGTGAATGAACAGAACTGGGCAATTACTGAGTGATTCATCCCTTGTCATCCAGTTCCAGCTTCTGGCAAACAGAGCCTAGGGACACCGTCCCTGACCATCTTGGCTAATAGCCATTGATGGACCTATCCTATGCATTTTCCACTGAATGCATCCGATGAAGTGAGCTGTAGCTCACGAAAGCTTATGCTCAAATAAATTGGTTAGTTTCTAAGGTGCCACTAGTAATCCTTTTCTATCCTCCAGTAATTTATCTAGGTTTTTTTTTTTTAACCCTGTTATAGTCTTGGCCTTCACAACATCCTCTGGCAGGGAGTTCCACGTGTTGACTGTGCATTGTGTGGAAAAAATACTTCCTTTTCTTTGTTTTAAACCTGCTGCCTATTAATTTGGTGACACACCCCCCCGGCCCCCCCAGTTCTTGTGTTACGAGAAGGAGTAAGAACACTTCCTTATTTACTTTCCTTACGCCAGTCATGATTTTATAGACCTCTGTCATATCCTCTCTTAGTCGTCTTTTTTCCAAGCTGAAAAGTCCCAGTTTTATTGATCTCTCTTCATACGGCAGCTGTTCCATATCCCTAATCATTTTTGTTGCCCTTTTCTGAATCTTTTCCAATTCCAGTATATCTTTTTTGAGATGGGGCGACTACATCTGCACGCAGTATTCATGATGTGGGCATACCATGGATTTATATAGAGGCAATATGAGATTTTCTGTCTTACTATCTCTCCCTTTCTTAATGATTCCCGGGATTCTGTTCACTTTTTTGACTGCTACTGCACATTGAGTGGATGTTTTCAGAGAACTATCCACAATGACTCCAAGATCTTTTTCTTGAGTGGGAACAGCTGTTAGCCCCCATCATTTTATATGTATAGTTGGGATTATGTTTTCCCATGTGCATTACTTTACATTTATCAACACTGAATTTCACCTGCCATTTTGTTGCCCAGTCACCCAGTTTTGAGAGAGCCTCTTGTAGCTCTTCGCAGTCTGCCTGCGGCTTAACTATCTCGAGCAGTTTTGTAACTAGGAACTAGTGCTGCAGGTGAGAGCACTGTGTGCTTGCTCTCCAACTCACATGCCTCCAGGGTCTCTTCTCAACCCACTAACGTATTTTAAAGATTCCCACAAGCATCTTTAAATAGTCTTTGAGAGAGCTTCACAATTAGACTGCTACTTTTTAAGAATCTAGTTTTAAAGATTTCTACTTAATGCTTCTTTTGGGACTAGAACAATCAAGAAGAGTTAATGTTAAATGGCTAAGTTTTTTAAAATCCTCTAAAGGGTAAATCTGTGCTTATCCTTCCTCAAACCTCCACGGGGAATTCTGCAAACAATTTTGGGTTATTACCCCAGGATTATGGAGGGAAATAGAATCAATCCACATCTTTGTCTGTTTTCAGTGGTAGGCTTCTGTTCTTGGATCAGACATTTAGTGTAATGATAAAGCTAAGTATTGTGCTTGCAAATAAGCATTTCGTGTGCAATTTAAAAATGACACTTAAATCATTTGCTTCAGAATTATTCTTGTCTATTCAGTTCAGAGATGTAGGATTTGGTTCTCTGCCAGATGATCTGTATTATGCTTTGAGTTTACTTAGCACCTTTTATCCAAAGATGTTAAAATGCTTTACAGATGTGAATCAAGGGCTTCTCATGAGTGGGAATGGGGAACCTGAAGCACAGAAGCAAAGGCCCAGATTATAAAGGCATTATACATTTGCTCAACATTCCAAACCTTAAGTGATTTAGGTGGTCAACTTCCATTTTCAGAAGTGACTTCAGTGATTTAGGCTTAAGTTCTTGAGAGCCTGTGTCAGTCTTGAAAATGGTACTTAGCCATCTAACTCGCTTAGGCTTTGCATTGCTGAGTGGAACAGTGATTCAGATTTTAGAAATTTGGGTTTGAGTGATTGGCTGACAGTCACACATGAAGCTAATGTCAGATTAAAGAATAGAAAACAGAACTCTTGATTCCCAGTCCCCTTTTCTAATCATGCAGATCTGTCATATGCTATACTAGTAGTGAGAATCAAACAAACACTACTCTCTCCTGTACTGACTCTTCCCCGCTGTAGGACTTAAATAGAACCAAAAGTCAATTAGTTTTTTTTTTCTGGCCAGCTTTGTTACTAGTGTGTGGTGAATGTACCCCAGAATTCAGGTGATCTAAACAACTTCAGTGGCTTTGAGGTCACCTTACTTGGACTGCCAGCAGTTTCAGGCCCCATCAGCACTAATTTCCACCATCTTAGAAAACTATAATTAAAAATAGCTGCAGTTAACATAGATGGGTTGGTTACACCACATTATGCCAGTCCACGTAAACTGGGCTCCCAAGTGTCATGCATTTGGCAGCCCTGTCACACCAGAGCTTCAGTTATGTCTTCTGGTTGCTAGAAGCCACAGTAGCACCTACCAAGTGGGCTGGTAGGCTCTCTCTCATGCTTCTCTCCCTGCTGGATCCAAGTTCTGGGAGAAGTGAAGGGTTGTCAGCAGCAGCACACGGTGACTGGTCTGTCCAGTATTGGCACCCAACTCCCTTGCCTTGCCTGTTGCCTCCTGAGCCAGCTGCATCTGGCTTTCCCCAAGAAACACCCCCCGATCCCAGTCCCTAGGAGGAGTCCCAGTACCACCCCGGCAGCTACCCATACCCTAACAGCCGGACACTCCACTCTACCATACCATCCCACCCACACAGCTGCCTCACCTTCCCCCGGCCACGCTACTTGCCGCTGCCAAGTTTGGACCGCTCCATGCTGAAGTCACTGCTTGGAGCAGGGTGTGTTGACCATAACCTCAGTCCTCTTATAGGCAAACTTCTAAATATGCAAATCAGCTCACTAAGTAATTTGTATAAAATGTTACACAGGGAGCTGTGCAAAACTTGGCAGCTATGTAGTGATCATCTAGAATGAAAATCAGTCTAGAGATGTCGTCTCTTGTGTGGTGTATACTGCTGGTAAATCTGTGTTGGCTGAAACGGTATTTAAAAGCTGTTCCAATGAGGAGAGGGAAAGTGTCAATCGGACTTTGAGATGATCGTGTCTTTCATGATGATTTCCTTTCAGTCTTTTTTTTTTTTTAAGTATGCACGTTAATGGAACGTTTCCACAATTTACGTGTGTTTAATGCTGTTAAATTCAAACTAAACATTCTAAAGTCAAATGTTTTTCATCTGTGCCTTTCCTGGAGTCATTCAATGAGGTTTATAGTATGGTGTTCTCTACATTAATCTGATAAACAGCTTTATTGCTGCTTGTTGGAATACAGCCTCTAACTACAGCCTTAGCTTTTGCTAAGAATGGAAAACACTGCATTTCTTGCTCTGATTTTCCTGTGGTGGGGCAGGCTCTGGTTTACTGAAAAATCAAACTAGAAATCTGACATGTTACTGGGGTGGCCCTAGTTAGCTCTGTTTTGATTTCCATTTCAAGCTTTGCTTTTGCTTTTTATTGCCTTTTCTTGCAAATACAATAATCATTTCAGTACTGTTGTTGGTTTGTTTGGTTTTTTTGGTAGTGTGATTTTACTGTATTTGCTGCCACCTGTGGGCTGGCCTGACAGAGAGCTTTTAATGTCTGATTTAAATATTAGAAATTTTGCTCTGATTGCCATATCTGTTGTAACCTCTATTCTATATATTTATCTTTCTAGATCTAGGTTTAGAATTTTATTGGCACACTGTCAGCAGCATTCTGTGAGGAAAGGGAAGAGGCATTTCTCTAACTTTGCTTTCCTAACCAGGAGTGGTCAGGAGATCTTTTGTTCTTTACAGCTCTCTTCAGGGATTTCAGTAGGCAGGACTCCAGAGTTCCTCTCTTGTGAGGGGAGGATAAACTTTGGACATTCTGGACTAAACTAATTGTAGGTATAAATCAACAGGCTTTCCCAGCTTCACATCTGAGATTGATTTGGATCACTAGCATCTTAGTATGTCTATTATGAGACATTTCAGAATTTGTTTTCTGACTTGTTTGCAGTGTTGAGGACTGCCAGATTGTCTCCTGGTATTGAATGGTATGTGAAGGATAATACAGAGGCAGAAATAAGGTTGTTTTTTTTTTACTTTAACTGTTCATTTCCATACTTGCCAGTATTATACTTTATCTCTGGGCATCAAGACTATATAAACTATAAATGTTGACACTTTTTAGATTATAGTGATTTTTTTTTTCATTTTGCTTGGGTAGATTCCATTTTTTTTCCCTCTAATAGGATTATATTGTACACTCAATCAATGCCTTATCTTCGCTTCTGCTTTTTGGTTTATGCTTCTCTTTCGATGTTGCTTTGTTTCCTAACTGCAACATCTTATATACCAAATCTTTTGGGGTTCTTAGCTATTTATATTGCAAATCTGATACTTGGGTCCATTTTATGTTGGTTGTATAACAATAAGAAACTAATTACAAATGGAAAAATAAATCACAGCACATATACACTTAGGTATCCGTGGAAAAATTCAGGACCTTCTGCTGTTTTTGTAGCTAGCTAGGAGATCTAATTCTCAGATATTAGGTAAGAGAATCAATATTCTTAAAAGCACTCTGTACTGTCACAGTAGGAAGTGCTTTGTCAGACTTGGAGCAGCAGTTCCTATTGTGACAGTGTACTGTTAGAGGGAACTGATTCTCTGATAGGCTTGTTACTGTAGAATAAAGAGGAAATCAACTGTTTTTAGTGATTCATGTATGAGATGGCAGGTGGTGTGACAAGTGGATCTGTGGATACAGCATGCAGGGGTGTTAAGAGGAAGTAGCTGTGTTGATAAGGGAAGGAAATAAGTTCACAGCTGCTGAAAGGCAAAATGAGGCAGTAGTTCTGGGGAGTTGAGAACGTGTGTGAGAAGCTGGAGAAGCCAACCGAGAGCTGCTGGGGGCAGTAGAAAGGGAGAAGAGCAGAGATTTGAGAGATGCACATAAAAAGAACTATTGTTCACAGCATTAAGGAGCATTAGGAGGGGGCTATATGGAATACTTGTGCACAAAAGATGTTTACTCCTTTAGAAAAGACTAGGGCAATTTAAACAATAAGTACCTCTCTTCCATATTATTGCCCCAAGGTTTATTCTCTCTGTCAAGCGTGTTTTTATTGCAGTGCATGGGACTTCAATTATGTGCTCTGTATTTTTGAGTGTTCTTAAATGGTGCCTTTTAGAAGCATTTCTTATGTACAGTGCTGCTTGGACCATTGAAATACTGTGCTGTACAATAAAACCCTACTGCACTGCTGCAGAAAGCTTACCAGAGATATGTAAATTCAAAATGGTCACAGCTTCAGACTCTTGAAAATAGAGCCTTGCAGAACAGCATAGATGTGTTGTGCTTACAATAGTCTTAAATAGAATGGTGATGGATACAGAAAAATCACTTGTTAGAGTGGAGGGTATTGCAATATATTCTGTAGTTCATCCTGCCGGCCGATTTTGTCCTTGAAGTAGAATATACACCCGGCTACTTTAGAATCATTGATTTTTGAACAACTCTTGATTATGGAGAGGCCATTTTGAATTTTTGAGCATTTACTGTGGAACTTATTTATTTGGGTGATATACCAAGAGTGTTATGACATAATATTTTAGGCATCAAATTTGGTGCATACATAAACCTTATGGGACCTTTTGTAGATAGGACACCATTTTTAAATTGTACCTGTAAACTTTAGTGCTAGTTTACATCCATGTATATTAGAACCATTAACACTGAGACACAGTAATTAATTTTGTCAGACCATAAACATTACGCCATTTCTGTGAAATATAGCACTTTACATTTTCCAACACTGTAATACCCCACTCTGTCTCTGAATATTAGCTTGCTAACATAAAGTGTCAGAGCTAGGATGGATTATGTGCTTACAGAAAAAGGGCCCATCATTGATCACCTCTTAGCAGAAGCTGGAAACGTGTGGTAAGATTTATGTGCAATCTTGCAGTTACTGTTGTTTCTACTGTATCTGTTTTGCAACTCTTGGGGTATGTCTTCACTAGAGCTGGAAGGTGTAAAGTCCAGCTCAAGAAGGCATACCCAGAAGTGACTGTTTATCCTAAAAGTCCATTCTTTATCTCTTGGTCTCTGGAGAATTCAGTTTGAAGCAGTATATGCAACCTTTTCAGGAGGTGGTACCTCTTGGGAAGTGTTACAACCTGAGTGAATTCGCTTAATCACCTTCCGCTGACCTAAGGGTATGTCTACACTATGGAATAAGGTCGAATTTATAGAAGTCGTTTTTTTAGAAATCGGTTTTATATATTCAAGTGTGTGTGTCCCCACAGAAAATGCTCTAAGTGCATTAAGTGCATTCACTCGGCGGAGTGCTTCCACAGTACCGAGGCAAGCGTCAACTTCCGGAGCATTGCACTGTGGGTGGCTGTCCCGCAGTTCCCGCAGTCTCCGCTGCCCATTGGAATTCTGGGTTAAGATCCCAATGCCTGATAGGGCTAAAACATTGTCGCGGGTGGTTCTGGGTACATATCAGGCCCCCGTTCCCTCCCTCCCTCCGTGAAAGCAAGGGCAGACAATCATTTCGCGCCTTTTTTCCTGAGTTACCTGTGCAGACGCCATACCACGGCAAGCATGGAGCCCGCTCAGGTAACCATCACCCTATGTCTCCTGGGTGCTGGCAGAAGCAGTACTGCATTGCTACACAGTAGCAGCAACCCATTGCCTTCTGGCAGCAGACGGTGCAATATGACTGGTAGCCGTCATCGTCATGTCCGAGGTGCTCCTGGCCACGTCGGCCAGGAGCGCCTGGGCAGACATGGGTGCAGGGACTAAATTTGGAGTGACTTGACCAGGTCATTCTCTTTAGTCCTGCAGTCAGTCCTATTGAACCATCTTATGGTGAGCAGGCAGGCGATACGGATTGCTAGCAGTCCTATTGCATCATCTTCTGCCGGGCAGCCATGAGATGTGGATGGCATGCAGTCCTTCTGCACCGTCTGCTGCCAGCCAAAGATGTAAAAGATAGATGGAGCGGATCAAAACAAGAAATAGACCAGATTTGTTTTGTACTCATTTGCTTCTCCCCTCATCCCCCGTCTAGGGGACTCGTTCCTCTAGGTCACACTGCAGTCACTCACAGAGAAGGTGCAGCAAGGTAAATCTAGCCATGTATCAATCAGAGGCAAGACTAACCTCCTTGTTCAAATAAGAACAATAACTTAGGTGCACCATTTCTTATTGGAACCCTCCGTGAAGTCCTGCCTGAAATACTCCTTGATGTAAAGCCACCCCCTTTGTTGATTTTAGCTTCCTGAAGCCATCCCTGTAAGCCATGTCGTCAGTCGCCTCTCCCTCCGTCAGAACAACGGCAGACAATCGTTCCGCGCCTTTTTTCTGTGCGGACGCCATACCAAGGCACGCATGGAGGCCGCTCAGCTCACTTTGGCAATTAGGAGCACATTAAACACCACACACATTATCCAGAAGTATATGCAGCACCAGACCTGGCAGAGCGATACCGGGCGAGGAGGCGACGTCAGCGCGGTCACGTGAGTGATCAGGACATGGACACAGATTTCTCTGAAAGCATGGGCCCTGTCAATGCATGCATCATGGGGCAGGTTCATGCTGTGGAACGCCGATTCTGGGCTCGGTAAACAAGCACAGACTGGTGGGACCGCATAGTGTTGCAGGTCTGGGACGATTCCCAGTGGCTGCGAAACTTTCGCATGCGTAAAGGCACTTTCATGGAACTTTGACTTGCTTTCCCCTGCCCTGAAGTGCATGAATACCAAGATGAGAGCAGCCCTCACAGTTGAGAAGTGAGTGGCGATAGCCCTGTGGAAGCTTGCAACACCAGACAGCTACCGGTCAGTTGGGAATCAATTTGGAGTGGGCAAATCTACTGTTGGGGCTGCTGTGATGCAAGTAGCCAACACAATCAAAGATCTGCTGATATCAAGGGTAGTGACCCTGGGAAATGTGCAGGTCATAGTGGATGGCTTTGCTGCAATGGGATTCCCTAACTGTGGTGGGGCTATAGACGGAACCCAGATCCCTATCTTGGCACCGGAGCACCAAGCCGCCGAGTACATAAACCGCAAGGGGTACTTTTCAATAGTGCTGCAAGCCCTGGCGGATCACAAGGGACATTTCACCAACATCAACGTGGGATGGCCAGGAAAGGTACATGACGCTCGCATCTTCAGGAACTCTGGTCTGTTTCAAAAGCTGCAAGAAGGGACTTTATTCCCAGACCAGAAAATAACTGTTGGGGATGTTGAAATGCCTATATGTATCCTTGGGGACCCAGCCTACCCCTTAACGCCATGGCTCATGAAGCCGTACGCAGGCAGCCTGGACAGTAGTCAGGAGCTGTTCAACTACAGGCTGAGCAAGTGCAGAATGGTGGTAGAATGTGCATTTGGATGTTTAAAGGCGCGCTGGCGCAGTTTACTGACTCGCTTAGACCTCAGCGAAACCAATATTCCCACTGTTATTACTGCTTGCTGTGTGCTCCACAATATCTTTGAGCGTAAAGGGGAGACGTTTATGGCGGGCTGGGAGGTTGAGGCAAATCGCCTGGCTGCTGGTTACGCGCAGCCAGACACCAGGGCGGTTAGAAGAGCGCAGGAGGTCACGGTACACATCAGAGAAGCTTTGAAAACCAGTTTCATGACTGGCCAGGCTACGGTGTGAAAGTTCTCTTTGTTTCTCCTTGATGAAACCCCCTGCCCCTTGGTTCACTCTACTTCTCTGCAAGCTAACCACCCTCTCCTCCTCCCTTTAATCATTGCTTGCAGAGGCAATAAAGTCATTGTTGCTTCACGTTCATGCATTCTTTATTCATTCATCACACAAATAGGGGGATGACTACCAAGGTAGCCCAGGAGGGGTGGTGGAGGAGGGAAGGAAAATGCCACACAGCACTTCAAAAGTTTACAACTTTAAAATTTATTGAATGCCAGCCTTTTTTTTGGGGCAGTCCTCTTTGGTGGAGTGGCTGGTTGGCGGGTAGCCCTCCCCACCGCGTTCTTGGGCGTCTGGGTGTGGAGGCTATGGAACTTGGGGAGGAGGGCGGTTGGTTACACAGGGGCTGTAGTGGCAGTCTGTGCTCCAGCTGCCTTTGCTGCAGCTCAAGCATACACTGGAGCATACTGGTTTGGTCCTCCAGCAGCCTCAGCATTGAATCCTGCCTCCTCTCATCACGCTGCCGCCACATTTGAGCTTCAGCCCTGTCTTCAGCCCGCCACTTACTCTCTTCAGCCCGCCACTTACTCTCTTCAGCCCGCCACTTACTCTCTTCAGCCCGCCACCTCTCCTCCCGGTCATTTTGTGCTTTCCTGCACTCTGATATTGTCTGCCTCCATGCATTCGTCTGTGCTCTGTCAGTGTGGGAGGACAGCATGAGCTCAGAGAACATTTCATCACGAGTGCATTTTTTTCTTTCTAATCTTCACTAGCCTCTGGGAAGGAGAAGATCCTGTGATCATTGAAACACATGCAGCTGGTGGAGAAAAAAAAGGGACAGCGGTATTTAAAAAGACACATTTTATAAAACAGTGGCTACGCTCTTTCAGGGTAAACGTTGCTGTTAACATTACATACATAACATTACATACCTTGCTGTTAACATTACATACATAGCACATGTGCTTTCATTACAAGGTCGCATTTTGCCTCCCCCCACCGCGTGGCTACCCCCTCAACCTGCCCCCCTTCCTGGGGCTAAGAGCGGGGAACATTTCTGTTCAGCCGCAGGCAAACAGCTCAGCAGGAACGGGCTCCTCTGAATGTCCCCTGAAGAAAAGCACCCTATTTCAACCAGGAGACCATGAATATCATCTCACTCTCCTGAGGATAACACAGAGAGATAAAGAACGGATGTTGTTTGAACGCCAGCAAACATACACTGCAATGCTTTGTTGTACAATGATTCCCAAGTACGTGTTACTGGCCTGGAGTGGTAAAGTGTCCTACCATGAAGGACGCAATAAGGCTGCCCTCCCCAGAAACCTTTTGCAAAGGCTTTGGGAGTACATCCAGGAGAGCCGCGAATGCCAGGGCAAATTAATCCTTTCACATGCTTGCTTTTAAACCATGTATAGTATTTTAAAAGGTACACTCACTGGAGGTCCCTTCTCCGCCTGCCGGGTCCAGGAGGTAGCCTTGGGTGGGTTCGGAGGGTACTGGCTCCAGGTCCAGGGTGAGAAACAGTTCCTGGCTGTCGGGAAAACCGGTTTCTCCGCTTGCTTGCTGTGAGCTATCTACAACCTCATCATCTTCTTCTTCTTCGTCCCCAAAACCTGCTTCCATGTTGGCTCCATCTCCATTGAGGGAGTCAAATAACACGGCTGGGGTAGTGATGGCTGAACCCCCTAAAATGGCATGCAGCTCATCATAGAAGCGGCATGCTTGGGGCTCTGACCCAGAGCGGCCGTTCGCCCCTCTGGTTTTCTGGTAGGCTTGCCTCAGCTCCTTAAGTTTCACGCGGCACTGCTTCGGATCCCTGTTATGGCCTCTGTCCTTCATGCCCTGGGAGATTTTGGCAAAGGTTTTGGCATTTCAAAAACTGGAACGGAGTTCTGATAGCACGGATTCCTTTCCCCATACAGCGATCAGATCCTGTACCTCCCATTCAGCCCATGCTTGAGCTCTTTTGCGATTCTGGGACTCCATCATGGTCACCTCTGCTGATGAGCTCTGCATGGTCACCTGCAGCTTGCCACGCTGGCCAAACAAGAAATGAGATTCAAAAGTTCGTGGGCTTTTTCCTGTCTACCTGGCCAGTGCATCTGAGTTGAGTGCTGTCCAGAGCGGTCACAATGGAGCACTCTGGGATAGCTCCCGGAGGCCAATACCATCGAATTGTGTCCACAGTACCCCAAATTCGACCCAGCAAGGCCGATTTAAGCACTAATCCACTTGTCAGGGGTGGAGTACGGAAATCAATTTTAAGATCCCTTTAAGTCGAACTAAAGGGCTTCATCGTGTGGACGGATGCAGGTTTACATCGATTTAACACTGCTAAATTCGACCTAAAGTCCTAGTGTAGACCAGGGCTTAGTTCCTGGAGGAGCTGTGGTCCTCCTCCCCCAGGGAATTACATATAGTCCCTGGCCCACAATGGTACATACACTTAATACAGTAACATCTCCCAAAGATATTGCAGGAAATTGCCATTCATGTCACAGTTATGGAAAATACTATAAATGCAAATTGAAGAAGTGATCATGCAAACTGGGTGTGTTTTACATTAAGAACAAATGAATAGGGGTTTTCAAGGCTCCTGGTGAAAGGAATTGCTAATATTTAGAACCACCACAAATTGTTTTGACTGTTTAGCTTTGATGGGACAAAGTTACCATCTTTTGAAGGTAGTTTTTTCTGACATTGAGATTGTAACAGTTCTCTCTGATTGGAATAGTCTCACGCTATCTGTGCACCAGTGATAGGACTATTCAACACCTTCCTTGAATGCAGATTATTGATTTGAGGGCAATTAAATTGTGTCAGAGAGAATGCGTATATTAAAAATTAAATGCAGTATAATGGTCTCGTTAATTGCACATATGCTTAGTAAGTAGCAGGTATGTAATGTAATTGGTAGAAAGGTTAAGTATACTAGCTAACATTTAAATCTCAGCAGATTGTTTTAGAAAGATTTGTGAATTTTTAAGTGTTCCTGTTAGGTGCCATGACCACTTTGGAAGCTGAAATCCTCTTGTCATTACAGCATAAATACAGTCCTTTCCCCACTCTTTCCAATTTGTAACCTCAGCTCTGATCTAGAGGGCCACCTCTGTAGATGAGTAACTTACTCATCTCATACTCTGGCAGTACATGATCTTTTCTGAATCTGTCAGCAAGGCTGCCAGCTGTGGTGATGGTCTGTGAAAACCAATTCTACTAGGAAGCAGAATGAGTCCATCACCTTGTTTCACTGTGATCCCTGAACAATGTCTGGTAATTCTGTTCTGTATATGCTCTTATACCATGCTCAGCACTGTAGTATCCAAGCCCTTTTCACTAGTGCATTAAATAACGTGACTAACATCTATCGTGTTCTCTCCTCCTCTCCCTAGGTCGAAGAAGTCGCACAGTGGGGGGTGGGGAGGGTTACACAATATTATGTGGTGTTTAAAGAATGCAAGGTCAAACAAATGCACCTTGCACTTAGAGGGAAAGATAGAGCACTTAGAGGGGAAGGTCTTTCATTCCTGTGGGAGTTCATTCCACAGTCTTGGGCCAGCCCTTGAAAAAGCTCTGTTTTGTCTTTGTTATTATATATCTGGACCCAGAGTAAACCAGTATCAGTTACCTAAAGATTCTACATCCCATTGCAAAACATCCAAGCAACCTATTGCCTCTAAAGACACAATGTCATATTTCAGCTAATGACTTGTACATTTTAATTTTTTTGAATCCCCTTTTATTTGCTTGGGGGGATGGGGGTGGAGTATTTGAAATGAAAAAATGTAAGGGAGTTTTGTGTGTGTGATGACGTACAAATATTTTAGCTGTTTGTAAACTTAGAGTAAATTTGTCCATAAAAATGTATTCTTAGCTAAAATTGATACGGTTGGCCTAGAAATAAACCATTTGTTATAGAACTCCTATAAAGGTGAGTTTATAAAGATAATATAGATTTCTAACTATAATGGCACTAGCAAGCATTACTACTGTAGAATAAAGCACATTTATCATGGCATGTTCACTAACCTTTTTAAAAATGTATCAACAATATTAGTTTCTTTAAATCCTGGCTGTTAAAATCTGCTACGTGACTGATTTGGCATCAGACAGTATTCAGCAAAAGTTGTTTTCAGGTGGAAAAAATTCAACCTATTAAACAATGTTTAATCGTTCTATGAAATTAACTACTTTGCTCCCAAATATTAATATTGATACATATGTGGTTCCCTCCACATCCTCAACTAATCTTTCTTTTTTGTTTATGCTCTGGGGGAGCTGAGATTCTTCCTTTTCAAATGAGCTGAGAAATATGCCTTTAATCTTGGTAGACTGAGAGATTGGACTGTAAAATTGTGATGATGTTTGCAGAAAAACTATCCTAGATAATGTTTGGGTGTTACCAATTTGTGTTCTACTTTTCCTCTCCCTCCAAAGTAAGTACAGCTGGGCTTGTGGTCCAGGGACAGTCTGGTGTCAAAAGATGGGATATTAAAAAATTTGACCTGGGTAAAACCGCAAATGAATAATGCACCCTTTAGCAGCCCATGGCAATAAACCCTTTATCGCATACCGTATCTATGTATTGCATCCTGTTAACATCTTTGTGAAAACGTGTGGCTTTGCAACTGGAGCTGTTTTAGCAGTAGGAGAGTGAAGCCGGCACATACGAGTCTTATGTTACTGAATTTAAATAAATGCAAAATAAAGATAAGGCCACAAATCGTTAGGAAGATGCATTTGTATCCTCAGGAATTACAAATACATAGTATGAGTAAAGGCAATGGCAGGTTATGGATGCTCCGTGCCGGCTGCACCCTTGCTTTCTGCATTGCATAACTTCACTGGTGCCATTGTCTGGGGATCCGTGGGCCCAGATTGAGACTAGGGCAGGGTATCTCTTTCAGTAATTTGGGATCTTCCGCAGTTATTTTGTGTTGCTTTTTAGATACGTCGCTTCAGTCCAACTGAGCTATTTTTCCCCTCTGATTGCTGGTATTCAGACTGCTGCTTTAGAGAGAGAGACCCAGAATGTGGTCAAGCCGGAGACAGGAGATGTCATTTACAGCAGCGATGTCTCTTGTGAGTTGAGGCATTTGAGAGATGTTTCAGGTCACTGTTGTTGATCAGGCTCATTCATTCTCAGGAGCTGAAGCAATTGTCTGACTGTATTCCTGATTATCTTCTTTACTGGATTCTGGCCTAGTTGGGAGGAAAAACTGGCTTTATACCATGTTGTGAATATCTTCATCACATCATTTGAGTTTTAATTTAAAAAACAAACAAACAAAAAAACCAACGCTGCCATTTTGAAAAGCTCTGTGTTTCAGCTTTATGTCGTGGTAGTGTAGTAATGTCAGTTAGTAAATATGCATGCAAGCCGTGTATCAGGTCTTGGTCTGAACGTGAAGATGGTTACTTCCCATGCCTTATGGCACAGCAGATGTGCCCAGACAAGATATACAGCTGGCTGTGAAATTAATTTGGTTTTCTGAATGTATCTTGTTCAGTTCTGTGATGCTCTGTAAAGCATCACACCTCAATGAGGGGTGGAAGGAAGGATGTAAAGGGTGGGAGAACACAGTATTTCATCAGTGTATGAAAGCATTAACTGATGTAATGAAAGGAGCATAAACTCGGGAAGGCAAGCATAAAAGTGTAATTAGGCGGGCCAAAAAAATTGAAGAATAACTGGTAAAGACAAACAATCTAACAGCAAAAAAATGTTAAGTACATTGGAAGCAGGAAGCCTGCTAAACAGTCATTGCGGCCACTGGATAATCACGGTGCTAAAGAAATACTCAAGGAAGACAAGGCCATTGTGGAGAAGCTAAATGAATTCTTTGCATCAGTCTTCACTGCAGAGCACGTGAGGGAGATTCCCACACCTGAGCCATTCTTTTTAGTTGACAAATTTTAGGAATGCCCCAGATTTTAGGGGTCAATAGAGGAGATTTAGGAACAAATTGATAAACTAAACAGTGTTAAGTCACCTTCACCAGGTGGTGGTCACCCAAGAGTTGTGAAGGAACTCAAATATAAAATTGCAGAACTACTAACTGTGGTGTGTAGCCTATCACTTAAATCACCGTCAGTACTAGATGACTGGAGGATAATTAATGTGACACCAACGTGTAAAAAAGGCTGCAGAGATGATCCAGGTAATGACTGTAAGCCTCACTTCAGTAACAGGCAAATTGGTTGAAACTATAGTAAAGAATAGAATGATCAGACACCTAGATGAACATATGTTGGGGAAGAGTCAACATGGTTTTTGTAAAGGGAAATCATGCCTCACCGTGCACAGCTCCTTAAATATCATCTGTATGTATATCTCACAATGATTGATAGGATCAGTATGCCAGAAGCTTTTTTGAGAGCTGCCACATGACATCGCTTATGAATAAATACCATGGAAGTGGTGTGCTAGGTGTAGTGATTTGGTAAGGCCTGTTAAGAGTTGCTTTTACAAAACAGCGAACTCTTTGCCAGCTGGCACCAATGGGTCTCGGTGTCACAGAGAGCAGTTGCTGCTATTGCCCATGTCAGTTACGAGTGAATGATCTTGTTTTGCTCCTGTCTTGTGCTACCAAGGCCATTAAAACATTACACTGGCTAAGAATGGTGTTGATTTAAAAACAAAATTCAGAATAGATTTTAAACCCTGTGCTCGCCTGGGTACCTTCCTTACCGCGGTACTTATGTAGTTTCACCTCCTTTGCAGTGGCAATGCAAACCATGTTGGAAACCATTGTTGTTTTGAACAGTGTTTAAACAGAGTTCCATTAATTTGCTTTGAGATCCAATGCACACAGGGCCCAAAAGAGATGGGGGCAGAGGAAGTAGTGGAGAGAGAGAAGGATCCAGGCAGAAGAATACATGTTTGCTTAAATGGGCATTAATGGGGGGGGTGTTACGAATTCCCAGAACAGATCAACTAAGGGTTAGCGTCTTGAATATTTTGTTCAGTAGTGTTACCAATATTAATTATTCTGGTACCATACTTACGAAAGCAATTTCATTACAGTGACAGCTAATGAGCTGTGGAAAGGGGTTTTGGCAGAGACTGGTGCTGGAGCAAGGAAGGGAAGAGGAAAGCGAACCAAGAAAAAGTTCAAGAGGGATCTCAATAGAGGCCAGATCATTGGTGAAGGTAAATGCATCAATAACCATAGGACTGGTAAATGCGTTGCTCTTACCATTCATAGTGTGTTTGGTTTGTAATTAGGATTGCCAACTTTCTAATTGCACAAAACCGAATCCCCTTTCCCCGCCCATTCTCCCAGGCCACACCCCTGCTCATTCCATCCCCCCTCCATCCATTGCTCGTTCTCCCCCACCCTCACTCACTTTCACCAGGCTGAGGCAGGGGTTTGGGATGCGGGAGGGGGTGAGGACTCTGAGATGGGTCTGGGGTGAGAGGTTTGGGGTACAGGAGGGGGCGTGGGCTCCGGGAGGGAGTCTGAGTGCAGGAGGGGGCTCAGGGCTGGGGCAGGGTGTTGGGGTGCAGGAGGGGGTTCAGTGTGCGAGCTCCAGCCCACCGGCACTTACCTCAGGCAACTCCTGGAAGTGGCCGGCATGTCTGGCTCCTAAGCGGAGGGGGGGCAGGGGGTTCTGCGCACTGCCTGCCCCCACAGGCACCACGCCCGCAGCACCCATTGTCCATGGTTCCCAGCCAATGGGAGCTGCGGAGCCAGCTCTTGCGGTAGGGGCAGCGTGCAGAGCCCCTGTGGCTGCCCCTGTGCCTAGGAGCCAGACATGCTGGCCACTTCCAGGAGCTGTGCGGAGCCAGGGCAGAGCATTCCAGTCAAAAACCAGATGCCTGACAACCCTATTTGTAATACTTGTTGTAAACAGTGCAGTTAGCACATTGGCATTAATTTCTGTGGAGTCATGACAACACTGAATGAATGCTCTCTCTCTCTCTCTTCTTTTTTCATAGGTGATTTTGATAATGATACTCCATTTCACATAGTTCCAGCTTTTAATACAAATTCTGTCATGTGGAAAGCAGTTGAAATATAAATGAACATTAAAACTTCCGTTTTATTAGATTCATCTTGTGCACTGTTGAGTTTTAATCTTTAATTTTTCATTAAATGTGAGGGAAATCTTTTCACGTTTTGCTTTTCTTAAGGACGTTCTGGTTTCCTTTGGCCTGGTCTCAATACTCCTGTGCTGAAAAGTGGGGCACTCCAGACAATTGGTCAGCGAGACAAAGAGGAGCAGGAGAAGGTGCAGTCTGAAATTATCCGGCAGAGGGATGAGTGGGAGAAGAGAAGAAAAACAAAGGTGAAGCGAGAGAGAGGCTGGACTGGAAGTTCCTGGGGAGGCATCAGTCTGGGACCCCCTGAGCCAGGTCCTAATGGAGGTAAGAAGAGGGAATGTAATTACCTTCTTAGAGAGAGGCATGGGAAGAAGAATCCATACTTTCCCAGCATTTTACATTTCTTTATAATTATTCTCCTCTATACTAGGAACTATAAGAATTTCTATACACAAACCCAGGCAGTTAAACTAAAGATTCATAATCTTAACTGGACTGACAGTTGTTACATTAATGCTCAGAGCTAATTGACTGCTTCTCAGTTAAGCTTTTGTGAGTCTTAAAATGTGAAAACACTTTTTGTGTGTCTTACATCAGCAGCCCTGAGTACAAGATGTAGCCATATGTTCCCATTAGCTTAGTAACAGAAATAAATATTTCATGTTAGCATAAACAAGGAAAGAATGGCTAATAAAATGTCATATTAGAAATACAAATTATAGGAGATAAGTATAAGGCTATCACCTCGCATATTTAAACCTCTTACGCAAACTCAAGGCCCCATACAGTTAGTGGCAAGGTGAGGCTAAATTCTGTTTCATGTCCTAGATCAGTGGTGGGCAACCTGCAGGCCGCATGTGGCCCATCAGAGTAAGCTGATTGTGGGCCGCGAAACATTTTGCAGACATTAACCATCTGCAGGTATGGCCCCCCGCAGCAGCCAGAGGCCACGGTTTGCTGTTCCCAGCCAATGGGAGCTGCGGGATTCAGCGGGCCACAGGAGCGTGCTGGCCACTGCTTCCCGCAGCTCCGATTGGCCGGGAACAGCGAACCGCGGCCACTGGGAGCTGCGGGGGTCCATGCCTGCAAATGGTCAACGTCCGCAAAATGTCTCGCAGCTCACCAGTGGATTACTCTGATGGGTCGCATGCGGGCCGCAGCTTGCCCACCACTGTCCTAGCTTCTCTGCAACAGTCTTTTGTGGTAACTAGAAATTCTACGACAGCTTCTTTTAGAACAAAAAAGTTTTTAACAAATTAAATATGAAAACAAGTAACTCAGCCGAGTAATGTCTGTGAAACAGTTAACGTTGACGTTTATATTGTCATGTTTAGGTTTTTCTGGTAATATTCCATTGAGATTTACCAGACAGTTCACATTTCTCTGCAGGATTGTTTCAAGCTGTCTGCAGGCTCAGATGTAATTGCACCAATTAAACTTGATTGATGTTTTCAAAGTTTTCTTCATACCCATAAGAGCCAGTAGCATAATTTCTTTTCCTAAACTAAAGTCTAGCTTCTGGAGCATATTTCTGCAGCAAGGGATAGATTCTGTGGCAAATGTAATGGCTGCAGAATACATGGAGCCCTTCCCAAATTATGCATATTGAGGTTTTCTAATCTTCTCTCAGGTCACTTCTTTCAGCCCCCCCAATCAGTTTGTGGGTTTTTATTTTGTATAAACTCCCTCCAGTTTGCCAGTATTTTTCAGTAGTATGCTTCATGGAATGCCATATAATGTTCCAAGGGTGTATTTGCATGAAAGCCATGGAAACGAACCATTACTTCCCTGTTCTGTGAGGTTATGTCTCAGTCTGTTCAGACTTTATCTACAGGTTGCCCACCACTGCCTTAGAGGTCATGGTGGAGCTTCCGTTACTCAGAGACTTTAAGTCAAGATTAGACGTCTTTCTAAAATACACATTCTAGCTCAATCAGAAGGCTTGATGGAGGGCTCCTTGGGTGACCTTCTCTGATCTGGGATGTTCGGATCATCCTAGATTATCAGAATGGTCGCTTCTAGCCTAATCCCAACTTCACAGCTAATCGCTGGGGCAGCATCTGTTTTGGCCATGTATACGTTCTCATACTGCCATGTAAGGTGGTGAAATGACTCAACTGGAAAAATAATTCAGTCAGCAAGGCCTTTTCTTGAGGGAAGGTTAGGAGGGTGGGTTATTTATACCTTTTATGTAGAAGACAGGGACGGAGGGCCATGTGTTCGCCGTCACTGCCAAGTGCTGATCAGACAGGTTCTGCAGCCAGGTATGTGCAGTGTGGCACTGTGCAGGCAATGCATTAAGGACAAGAATTGCTGCTGGTAAGCAGCAACGTTCTTCTTCCCTGTGTGTCTTGCTCCCTGCTGTCTGATGCAGCCGTCTGTCGAAGCTTTGCTCCGCAAATGCTTGTTTAAGAGCGGTATGTTTTTCAGGTTGTTGGTATATGAAAGTTCTCTCACCTGCCATATGAGAGGCCTGGTTTTGATTCCTGAGTCAATGCAGGAATTAGTCTACTGATTCCTTTTCCTTTAGAATGTAAGCTCTTCATGGCAGGAACTGTGCCTCTTTCATGGCTAGGAAGCATACAGCTTGTTGTGGGCATGACCAGAAACAAATTATTATTAATGTTTACGGTAGTCAGATAAGGGAGTTAATTAGGGTTCAGTAAATTCTGAAACAGAAACCTTGGCAAAGGTGTGTCAGTCCTGTTGGTCCATCACCAAGAGAATTTTAGATTTTATAAAGTGAATCTTGGCATTTGCCAAAGGCTGTGCCAGAAAGGCTTGCTCATTGTTCCTTTCTGCAAAGTGGGTGTTAGAGCACAGGCCAGTCAAAAGGATCTGTCTGCATTTCTGCTTTGTTTGTATCCTTTCTGCCCTAACTTTCATGTGCCAAATGAGCACTATCAGGGGATAGTGGTACAGAATACTCAAAATTCTGCCATGCTCGTGTATTTGCTTTTTCTCCCTTCTGAGACATTTCTGAAATGGAATTCCGTTCAAAAATAACGTGCAGAGGGGAAGCTTACATTTATTACTATAATGTATATGGAGAAAAGGAGGGGTATGCACTTTGGTGCCCCAAGTGTAGCATACACCTGACCAGTGTTTTCTTATCGCCATTCTGAAAAGACTAAATCATGAATGTTATGTGAAATGTTTAGTTTTGTAAAGATTGCTTCCTGACTCCTACAGGGCAAAAAAATGATACTGTAGCTGCATTTGACTGATTACAAAGAAATTTTTCAGGCCACTCTTTAAATTGAATGCCCTTTAAAGTATTGCACTAACATATTATGGTTGATTTGAAGTGGCAAGATTTTTTTCCTTTTAGTTGTATAGAAATCTTTATCAAATACGTCTCATGGTTGTTTGCTTGAATCATCATAGATTGTCTAATATTATATCATTCAAAATATTCTAAAATAATACTAGATAATAGTGTAGACATGGTGGAAGTGAGCCATTTATAGAATTGTTACATCCTCTAGCAATATGACAGTCTCCAATCAATGCATATATGTTCAGTTCACTTAGGGTAGTCATCTGAGTAATGGTTATGCAAGTAGGCAGCTCATGCATGCAAATGATGAAATACACGAATGGATCATCACTGGAACATACTGTGCACAACTGTTCATTCCCCCCAGCACTTCTTCAGCAGTGAAGAGCTAGGAAGAATAGAGTACGTAACTTTGGTCCTGGAATAAATAGAGTTATGACCTCTCAAGAATTGAGTAATGGTGCCCCAAGAGTTTCAGATTTAATTGAGAGAGGAAGGCTGGCCTTGTCATCAAGGCACTGTACTGAGTTTCAGGATACCTGGGTTCTGGCTCCAGCTCTGTCCCAGACTGAGTGCCTTTGGGCAAGTCACTTAACCGCTCTGTGCCTCACTTCTTTTTCCAGGGATTGCAAATGTTGGTGCCATGGCAGGTGTGTATGCACCCCGGGCACAGACATCAGAGATTTATTTTCCTCAGCAGTATCTGTTGAGGTGGCTCAAGCACCCTCCGTTGCCATACACCGCTGCAGTCTTCTATCAGAGCGGAGCCGCCCACCTCAGTTCCTCCTTAATGCCAGTGAGGGTTGTCAGAGTGAATTCAGGCTTGAGTGATTCACGTACTTCCCTCACTCTGCTTTCTACATAGCTGTACGTTAGTAGCTTGTTGGGTATAGTTAGTTTTAGTCAATTTTGATAGTTTAGGGCTAGGTGTTTTGGTTTTGGTCTCTCTTGACCCTTTTTTCTTGGTACTGGGACCAGTACCAGAATGATGCCTTGCTCTTCGGGGTTTAAGTTATGCAGGATCTGCACAAAGCCTGTACCAGTCAGTGACCAGCATCCATCCTGCCTTAAATGTTTGGGAGAATCCCACATTAGTGACAAACGTCACATCTGGAAAAGCTTCAAGCCCTCCCAAAAAGCGAGAGAGCAGTGAGGCTTAAGGGCTTGTTCATGGAGCCAGCACTTCGACCCCCGTCAGAGTCGTCACAGAGGGAAAGCGCCCCACCTACATCAGCTTTGGTACAGAACACCCCACCAGACATGTCTGCAGTTCCTCGGTCCCATTCTTCGGTACCGAAGGAAAGACTCGGACCTTCCTCTTGCTCTTCTGTGTCAGTACCAAAGCAAGACAGAGGCAGACATACCACAAAGCATTTGGGAGAAAGGCTATCCCTGGAACGCTCATCACCTCCCCGGGGGGATCTCCACCTTCGGGGCCTGTGTCAGGTCTGTTGAGGTCTCCCCTAAAGGACGTTAACAGAGCCAGCAGACAGTGCCGCACCCAGCCACCCCAGACACATATGCAGCTGCAAGAAACGTGTTTAGTCACTCAGTACTGGTATCATTGGCGGCAGAAGGTCTGCAACCCATGCAGATGCCTGCAGCTCATAGCTCGCTCACTGAGATCCTGCAGCATGGTTACCCAAGCCTCCCCTGAAGCCTGTCTTGTCAAGAGGAAAGCTTCCTCTGTTTCCCCGCTACTGCCATCCCCGGGCTCAGGCTGTCTCTCTCTAGTCCCTTCTGCATCAGCCCCTCCTCTGTCAGAGGCATCTGACTCCTCAGGCTCAGAGGTGAGGTCCTTTCTGTCCCATCCAGGACATAGCATGTTCCCCCCCATCAGAGTCATTGGCACCACGGTGCCATGTGGCAAAACCAACGTTGGGCCCCAGCTAAAGGTAAATGCCCTGGATAAGGAGGGATCCCAAGCCCATACCCATGGCCATTCTGGTCACTGTGGGGCATTCCCCCTCCAGCCAGCCAGGTCCTGCCCTTAATCCTCTTGGCACACTGGAGACAAGGGCACCAAAAGCACTCTTTCCCCCCCCCCCCCCCCCCACCGAATCCGGTGCAGAGACTGGTTCTGGGCACCAAGAGCACTATTCTTCGATACCTGCTACTGAGACTGGTACCAAGCAGCTGGTATTCATGCGGGCAGCCCCCCCCTGCAAGCTCCGGACCAGCAACCATGTCAGAGGCCTGCTGCCTCCTCCTTCATCATCCACTGAGGCTACTGAACCCTCAGGTTACTCACCACATCAGAGGACCACAGAGCCCCTCAAGAGCCTTTAAAAAGTGGCTTCTGTACTTGGCGTTCAGGCAGAAGAAGTGTCCGAAAGGTCTCAACAGTTGATGGACATCCTGATATCAATGACCCCGGCTAGGGTGGCTCTACCAGGTAATGAAACCATCCTGGAGTCAGTCATGGCTCTTTGGCAGGCACCCTCCTCCCTGTCCCCCACAGCAAAATGAGCCCAGAGGAGGTGCTTTGTCCCCTCTAAGGGCTATGAACATTTCTACTCTCACCACCCACTCCCCAGGCTCTCATGTGGTGGCAGCCACCATGAGCGGGAAAGGCAGGGACATCAAGCTTTCACGCCAAAAAGCAAAGGCTCAAAGAGGCTGGATCTGTTTGGTTGCAAGCTTTATTCTTCAGGAAGCCTGCAACTCAGGATTGCAAACCAGCAGGCACCCCGAGTCGCTATGACTTCATCTTCTGGGAAAATGTTAAAAAGTTGAAAGACAAGTTACCAGAGGAGCGTAGACAAGAGTTTTTGCAGTGATGAGTGAGGAGGGTAAACTGGTTGCCAGAGCTGCCCTCCAAAACATTGCTGGATAATAGTTTGGATATGAGAGAGGTGTTCATGGTTGCAGTCAACTGGGTTTCCCCTAGAGGTCCAACACACGATCCAAGACCTCCCTTTTGAAGCCCCCCGTCTGTTTTCAGAGAAAATGAACGACAGGATTCATAGCCTCAGAGATTCCAGGGTGACCGACACTGAAATCCCTTGGGATCTATACTCCAGTGAAGGGGGGAGGGGGGAAGCAATTTCTTCCACAGCAGCCATTCTGACACCAGAGTTTTGCTTCCCAATCCCAAAATCCACCAAAAAAAATTAGAAAGGGATTATAGGAGGTGTCCCCCATTGCCCTCTTAGCATCAGTGGGCTCATACCATCCACCCGCCACCTTCCAAACAGGCATTTTGAAGGGATACTCAAGGACAGTGTACCAGCCACCTTAGTTCCATCTGTTCCCCATCTTTTATTTACCAATCGCTTATCTCGTTTCCTAAGTGGTGGGGCCACATTACATCAGATTGGTAGGTCTCAAACATGGTGGAATGGGGGCATGCCATCCAGTTCATTTCTATCCCTCCCCATCCTTTTTCAGGGATCACCGTCACAAGATTGCCTTTCAACGGGGGTCCAGTCTCTTCTTCAGGCAGGGACCATAGAGGAAGTTCCATTTTCCCGCAGGGGAAAAGGCTTCTATTTCCACTGCTTCCTGATCCCCAAAGCAAAAGGGGGCCTCAGGCCTAGTTTAGATCTGAGATCTGAACAAATTCCTGAAGAAAATAAAATTCTTTGAGTGCTGGTCCCTTTGTGGATTCCATACATGGGATATGCGTGCACCTAAATCCAGAGATTTTAACAAGCCGTGTCCACTGGCCCAACACCTGTGCATGGGGTGCACGCACACCTACAGTGAAATGGACATATATCCAAAATGTCTACAAGAACAACAGTTATGGGAAGGTAGGTAACCAGTTTTCCCCATCTCTACAATGGAGATAATTCTACTTCCTTCTTCCACTCTGTCTTGGCTATTTTGATTTATAAGATCTTTGTGACAGGGACCGTCTCTTAGTTACACAGTGGATCCTGGTTTTGGTCGGAGTCTCAAGGCATTAGTGTAAAACAAATTATTGTTTCGGAGAGATCTGTTATTAATTATAGAAGTTAAAGTTACAATAACTTAGAAGTTTGCCATTTGATCTGGCATTTTCCACGCTTAGTCTCAGCCCAGATGTTTCTGGGGAATGGGGGGGAAGGAAAAGGTAAGAAGTTTGAACCAAATCTGTTTAACTGTTGAGTTGTTACAAGTATGGAGGGGTGGGGAAAATGTTTGTTCCATTTAAGTAAATGTCATGATTTTTTTTTTAAACTTTCACAACTCTGTAATTTTAAATTTTCAAGATAATTTAGGACTAAAACTTTCCATGTTTTTACAGAAAACTTAATGCTGACATTTGAAATGGAAATACATCACAGTATTGTAGTTAGTTATAACCATAGTTCCAATTCATCACCGACTTCAGTGCAGAAACTAATTCGGTACTGATGTCTTTGTGCAACTATAGAGCTCCCATGCTCTGCAGACGGATGCTGCTCTCCTCAGTGTAGAAATGTATGCTGAGTGCCCCAAATAATTGGAATGAGATAAACAGTACATTTATAACACCTCTGTTCCATTTATACTGTAACTCAATGACTCGCCATGCATCCCCACCTTCTGCTCCATAAGATACCCCAGTATGTGTGCTTTGCTTCTGACATCATACTACAGAACCTTGCTGACAAGGCAAGTTCCATGTTGTTCTTAACCATAGTGAATGGCTCCAAAACTTTATATTTTATCATACCCAATGGGATATAAAATAAGATTATTAAGAAATTTACGGAATTATGCTGTATTATAAGCAAACGGGGCAAAACCTCCCAGGATTGATCTTGTCTTGATAGGCTTGTTTCAGTGAGGTTGCACGGCAAATTGGGTTATCAGCATGATGCGTGCTGGGGTTTCCCAAAGGGCAGAGACCAGTAATCCACAACCAACCTGAACTTTGTGTATCCTGAAATGGAAAACTAAAGGTGCACGTTACTCTATAAATGTGCTGAATACCTATCTTACTTTGAATTTAGGGAGCATGCATTTCTAAATGAATTTGATCATTTAAAAATATCTTCACACAGCACTGTAAAGAAGACAAGCAATGGACTTTAGTGTACATAAATTGCAAGCAATGCTCAGAGTCTACCTTAGGGTGACCAGATGTCCCGATTTTATAGGGACAGTCCTGATTTTAGGGTCTTTTTCTTATATAGGCTCCTATTACCTCCCCAGCCCTGTCCCGATTTTTCACATTTCCTGTCTGGTCACCCTAGTCTACATGCTGCAGGGATTTTAAATTAGATTTGTATAAGAAGCTTTGTCCCTTTGTAATATTATATCAACTGTCATCACAGATCACCCTAGTGCTGTATTGATAATTAGGAGCAAATAAATGAAGTACCTATTTGTTTCTTTTCTCCCAACAGAAACTTACGAAGACTTTGACTCCAGGGTAATTGAGGTAAGTGTTGCAAAAATCTTCAAGGACTTATATTTTTAAATATAAAATAATGATGATTAAATCCTACACTTTAATTATTGGCCTCTAATAAATCAGCTTTATTGTGATGGGAGCTAGACGGACTGAGGGAAGTATGAAACAATGTTCTATTTCAGATGCACAATAAAATCTGCCATTCTTTTAACCGATGTTTGATCTTCTGTGCTATACAGATAGTACCGAATTCAGAGGCAGCTTTGTATGACATTGAAAAGACAAATGTTTGAAAATAACACTTGTGCATAGTTCTTCCTTAAGCTAAAGCAAGTTGGCTGAAGAGAGTATTTCTTCATGTCCCCTATTATCTCCTACTACAAAACAAAGTTCTATATAGCAAATACCAGCAGTTCTCAAACTGTGGCTCAGGACCCCAAAGTGGGTCACGACCCCATTTTAATTGGGTCACCAAGGCCTGCATTAGACTTGCTGGGACTCAGGACTGAAGCTGAAGCCCGATCTCCATCCCCACCTTGGGCATCAGAGCTCGGGCTCCCTCCTCTCTCCCTCACCCCCCACCCCCGGTCATGTAGTAACTGTTGTCAGAAGGGGGTTACGATGTAGTGAAGTTTGAGAACCCCTGGCAAATACAATAGCTCAATTTGTGAAGAAACAGAAGCAAATAGGCAAGTCAATTACAAGAGGTGTGCATGGTCGGTCCCCTCCCTCATTTTAAAACCAGAAAAGCCCAGGAAGTTTTGTTGTTTGTTTTTTAATTTCCCAAATGCTTTACCTGATGTGCCTCAGACCTCCTAGGGAAAACGCTAACCTGGCATAAACTCAAGCATGTGAAATTTCAGGTTGATTAAGGTGGTGTTGGTAACCACAATCCTAAGGCTGATAATGGAAGGTTAGCCTTAGAATCATAGAATATCAGGGTTGGAAGGGACCTCAGGAGGTCATCTAGTCCAACCCCCTGCTCAAAGCAGGACCAATCCCCAACTAACTCATCCCAGCCAGGGCTTTCTCAAGCCTGACCTTAAAAACCTCAAAGGAAGGAGATTCAACCACCTCCCTAGGTAACCCATTCCACTGCTTCACCACCCTCCTGTTGAAAAAGATTTTCCTAATATCCAACCTAAACCTCTCCCACTGCAACTTGAGACCATTACTCCTTGTTCTGTCATCTGCTACCATTGAGAACAGTCTAGATCCATCCTCTTTGGAACCCCCTTTCAGGTAGTTGAAAGCAGCTATCAAATCCCCCCTCATTCTTCTCTTCTGCAGACTAAACAATTCCAGTTCCCTCAGCCTTTCCTAATAAGTCATGTGTTCCAGTCCCCTAATCATTTTTGTTGCCCTCTGCTTTCCAATTTTTCCACATCTGTCTTATAGTGTGGGGCCCAAAACTGGACGTAGTACTCCAGATGAGGCCTCACCAATGTCGAATAGAGGGGAACGATCACATCCCTCGATCTGCTGGCAATGCCCCTACTTATACAGCCCAAAATGCCGTTAGCCTTCTTGGCAACAAGGGCACACTGTTGACTCATATCCAGCTTCTCGTCCACCGTAACCCCTAGGTCCTTTTCTGCAGAACTGCTGCAGAGCCATTCGGTCCCTAGTCTGTAGCAGTGCATGGGATTCTTCCTTCCTAAGTGTAGGACTCTGCGCTTGTCCTTGTTGAACCTCATCAGATTTCTTTTGGCCCAATCCTCTAATTTGTCTAGGGCCCTCTGTATCCTATCCCTACCCTCCAGTGTATCTACCACTCCTCCCACTTTAGTGTCCTCTGCAAACTTGCTGAGGGTGCAGTCCACGCCATCCTCCAGATCATTAACGAAGACATTGAACAAAACCAGCCCCAGGACCAACCCGTGGGGCACTTTGCTTGATACTGGCTGCCAACTAGACATGGAGCAATACCCTTTGAGCCTGACGATCTAGCCAGCTTTCTATCCACCTTATAGTCCATTCATCCAGCCCATACTACTTTAACTTGCTGGCAAGAATACCGTGGGAGACCGTGTCAAAAGCTTTGCTAAAGTCAAGGAATAACGCGTCCATTGCTTTCCCCTCATCCACAGAGCCAGTTATCTCGTCAGAGAAGGCAATTAGATTAGTCAGGCATGACTTGCCCTTGGTGAATCCATGCTGACTGTTCCTGATCACTTTTCTCTCCTCTAAGTGCTTCAGAATTAATTCCTTGAGAACCGGCTCCAGGATTTTTCCAGGGACTGAGGTGAGGCTGACTGCCTTGTAGTTTCCCGGATCCTCCTCTTTCCATTTTTTAAAGATGGGCTCTACATTAGCCTTTTTCCAGTCATCCGGGACTTCCCCCGATTGCCATGAGTTTTCAAAGATAATGGCTAATGGCTCTGCAATCACATCCGCCAACTCCTTTAGCACCCTCGGATGCAGCGCATCCGGCCCCATGGACTTGTGCACGTCCAGCTTTTCTAAATAGTCCCGAACCACTTCTTTCTCCACAGAGGGCTGGCCACCTCCTCTCCATTCTGTGCTGTCCAGTGCAGTAGTCTGGGAGCTGACCTTGTTCGTGAAGACAGGCAAAAAAAACATTGAGTACATCCTCTGTCACTAGGTTGCCTCCCTCATTCAGTAAGAGGTCCACGCTTTCCTTGGCTTTCTTCTTGTTGCTAACATACCTGAAGAAGCCCTTCTTGTTACTCTTAATATCTCTTGCTAGCTGCAACTCCAGGTGTGATTTGGTCTTCCTGATTTCACTCCTGCATGCTTGAGCAGTATTTTTATACTCATCCCTGGTCATTTGTCCAATCTTCCACTTCTTGCAAGCTTCTTTTTTGTGTTTAGCCTTCAACCTTAATAATAAAGGTGCTCTTGTGTCAGCATATATTCTCTAATTGGATAAGATTTTAGTACCTTTTAAACTGTTGAGGAAAAAATGTTAATGCCTAGCTATATTTACTTCCACTGGTCTTTTTATCTCCTCTTGATAAGCAAGCTACAGCACGGGCTGTAGTTCCCACTATCTAGTTCAGCCTTGACACTGTAGATTCCCTCAGACCTACCTCTCAGTCTTTAGTCATGGTGAAATATTTTGGAATTGTTCTGAATCTTCAACTTCATGATTGGTTGCTTTTTTTCAACATCTTTGGAATTTTTTTTAACAGCAGTTGCATTAAAATGCATCCTGTATGTCGTAAGTACTTTCTGAAGTCCGTGAACCACCTTAACAAATGTTAGAAACGTTTCCCGAGTTGCCTTGGCAGGTTTTGGTAATGGTGAATGTTAGTGTGGCAGCTGAGTTCAGATCACTTTATAAAAATAAAGTGATCCAAAAGCATGTGTGAGCAAAAACTCATGTATAATCCTTATTGAGTTCACATGGCAGCATTTTAACACTTCTGAGGAAGATAGAAACAAGAAAAGTGATACTGTGTAATGTTGGGGATCAGGGAACTACAGAAAGTGTAAAACTCTTATTGAGCCTTCTGCACTACATCATATTCTATAGAGCAATGATTCTCGCCTCTGAAATGTGGTGTGGGGATGGAGAATGTTGTAGCCAAGGAAAATTACATGTGCTATCTGCAATTACGACCTATTTCCTAGAATACAAGTTGAAGGGCCTTACAAGCTATTTTCAGTATGGTTCTCAAAAATAAGTTGCGTGAAATATGTACATTTGTTAGATTGTTTATTTTCTGCATTTTTTTGTGTGTATTTCTGTGGAAAATATTGTTGGTTGTTGTAAGGCTTAATGAGTTAATATTTGCAAAATTCTGTGTGATCCTTGTGTGCAAAGTGAGGAGGTAGTGAGAAGTGATATTGGTTACTAAACCCATATTGCTATCAAAATGTTCCGTAACTGATGGCAGAACTTTAGGCTAAGGGTTATCCATCCAAGTTCCTCACCAGCCATGGTTTTAGGGAACTGGTAGGAGAAAATGATTTTAAAAGATTTAAAACTTAATTTCAATTTGAAAACAAAATATTACAAAAATGGAGACTTTGTGGTGGGGAGGTATAAAGTTTTTATTGCACAGGTCTGGAATGACCTCATTATTTATCAATGGTGAAGTTATTAATGAATTATGCAATTCATCCAAAAACAGTGTACGTTAACGCTTAGCACCACACAACACCATGCCATCACATATCATGTTTATGCCCCCCCATTTGTCTTATATTAGTCTCTCTCTGTTCCATTTGAAATGCTTTAGTTGCTATGGAAACAATGACATTGCATAGGCAATATTTAGTGATATCCTTAGATACAGAACAAAGTCGATGTCTGTGACTCATTTGCCACCAGTTCACATGCAGGTATTGTGTCCTTCAGAATGGATATCAACTGTTCGAATGCCAAAAATGTTTTGCCTTCTGTTAGCATGCTCCCCCTTTCTCCCCTGACTGCAGTGAGGCTGGGGCAGTGACAGCAGCCTCGCCACTCGGACCTCCATCAGAACTCAGTAGTTCTTGGACAGCTATGCCCTTAGTGTCTCAGACCCCTTGAGTGGGCCTGAGCCACCTGCCTCTGAAATTCGTCCTCTTTAAGGTGTCTCAAGTTGGGCACCCAAAAACTCAGCTCACAAAATCACTAGTCGCTTGTGAAAATCACGGCCTATTTTTATTCCTTTAAAGTAGTTCTGCTTCTCCTTCATGGGTAAGTAAGGAGGGAAGGTCAATTATGTGCTAATTGTGGCAGCTTACTGTAGGCCAGTGAACCAGACATTGGGGCCACGTGAAATGGCAGGTTCTAGCAGCTTTTCAAAGCGGTGAACTGTGCCAGTGATCCTTTTATGGGGCTGCACATTGGGACCTGACAGCTCTGAGGAGAATTTTTCAGAGGGAGTTTCCAGCAGGAAATTGGGAGAGGAAAAGGTACTGCAAAGGCATAAACCATCACAATGGCTTCTGAAATCTTGTATTTTAAAATGCTGCATAATTACAAAAGCATAATCTTTTTACTGCCACTTTAAAACAAACTTTCATATGTTATTTTAAAAACAGGTAAGAGTGGTTATTAACAAAGTTGTTTCAATTCCAAGCTAACTTTATGTTTATACATCAATTATTAACACCTCAGCAGAGAGATAAATAATGGAAATAGACTCTGAAGTACAGTGGAGCTGACTGACCTGTAGTAGGATCTGTGCACATGCATAAATCTTTGATTTTTAATTGCAAATAAGTTCTCTTCACCTCCATTGGAATTCTATATGTGATTACAAATTTCACAGCATGTGTTTTTTCAGAAGAATTTAAGCTAATGACCTGATCCAAAATATATTGTGACAAAGTTCCTCCTCTGCCTTGGTCGGTCCTGCGCTTATTGGCAGATTTGCTGTCCTCAGAGATTCACGGCAGCCCTTAGTTTGGCCACTTTTGCTAGTGGCTCAAACCTGCCGTTCACTCAGCTAACCTCATCACTGGCTAGAATGGGGAAAAGGAAGGAGAACAATCCCCGCAGTCTATGCTGATCCACCTAGTGGGTCAGGGGACAGGCCAGGGACCTTCCCCTCTGGTGGGACCCGCAGTCCAGGTCAACTCCTCTTATATCCAGTAGGGGGATGGGGGAACCTGGGCCCGCCCTTGACACCGGCTTCCAGCCCAGGGCCCTGTGGATCACAGCTGTTTACAGTATTTCTTGTAACACCTGTGGGACAGCTACAACTCCATGGGCTACTTCGCCATGGCCTCCTCCCAACACCTTCTGTATCCTTACCACAAGACCTTCCTCCTGTTGCCAGATAGCGTTTATACTCCTCAGTCCTCCAGCAGCACACCCTCTCACTCTCAGCTCCTTGCACGCCCCTCACTGACTGAAGTCCTTTTTAAATCAGGTGCCCTGATTAGCCTGCCTGTATTAATTGATTCTAGCAGCTTCTTAATTGGCTCCAGGTGTCCTAATTAGTCTGCCTGCCTTAATTGGTTCAAGCAAGTTCCTGATTGTTCTGGAACCTCCCCTGTTACCTTACCCAGGGAAAAGGGACCTGCGTAATCTGGGGCTAATATATCTGCCTTCTATCACTCTTCTATTTTACTTGGTTTCCAGGTCCTGTGGATCCCCCTCTTAGGCTGAGGGGGGGATCCTTTAGCAGTGGGCGAGCTTCCGCCCATCCACTTCCTGGATCCCAATAGGATCACTCTTCTGTGGCCATCTGGCCCGACCCTGTCACAGTATATATATGAAGCTTTTAAAGACACACCACCATTGGGCAGCTGCAGACTCTGGCACCATGGAACGCCCTATAGAAAGCCTTCTTTCTGTCCTGCAGCTGGGAGTGGGACACATACTTAGAGGAAAAAGAACCCATAGAACAAATTCCTTGCCTGCCAGAAGGCCTGTACTCCAGTTCCCCAATGCGCCCAGCTCCTGGAGCACCTGCAGTAAGTATAGTTGAGATCCCCTATGGGAAGACAAATCAGATCAATGTAATTGACAAATTTACCTGGGAAGGAAGAGCAGAGTCTTTGGTACCATCCCCTCTCCATAAAATAGTAATCTGCAGCTGCTGACAGGTTCCCTATAACTGAGTGCTTCCTTCCCCACGTGAATAGCTTTCCCCCGTTTGGACCAGGGCTGGAGGGACACTCTCATTCCCATGACTGAGTGTGATTTCCATATATGGTGAAGGGGTCTCAGCAGAGTCTCTGCTGCTGCTGTTCAAAAGCAGGTGGCCTCAGGCAGCTGCAGAAAGCTGTGCAGAGCTAGCAGCCAGGGAGGTCCTGTGGTGCTGGATGGGCCCTGCGGAATGTGACTAGCATAGCTTTGGCATGTAAATAATATAATAAGTACCAAGAATGGATCTAGTATTTTATGATAGCATGTCATTCTCGAAAGCTAGCTACAGGCTGCAGCTAAGGGTTCTCTTGATGCATCTTCCTGCAATAGTCCTGAACAACTGCGGCGGGATGGTGCTTGTCAGTGACTTCTGGCCAGTTAACTACATATGAATTTCTGCAGCTGAGATATTTTCTAACTAGAGTTGTGCATCGGCCTCTTAGACATAGGCCCAATGAAAAGCCTGTGTCTCTCCCAGATCTATCATAGTTTTCGATACGAGAACATTCCTACTCGATTAGTATCCAACAGTTTCGTTATTAAATTTAGTAGATTTCTAACTCCATTTCTAATCATGATCTGAGGTCTGGGGAATAAGCTTAGGACATTATACATGCCTTAATCCACAGCAGGTCTCTTTGTGCAAATCTTCCAAAGTCTTCAAAGATCAAGTGTAGAATATGGCTCTTACACATGGGTTCTAGTCCAGGCTGTGCCATTGGCTTGCTTTGGCAAGTCACATACCTGCTCTGTGCCTCAGTTTTCCCATCTGTAAAGTGGAGATGATGATTCTGACCTTCTTTGTATAGCATTTTGAGATCTATAAGACCTGTGAAGTAGTAGTATTCTGATAATACAGTAACTAAACTTGCATCCGATGAAGCGAGCTCTAGCTCACGAAAGCTTATGCTCAGATAAATTTGTTAGTCTCTGAGGTGCCACAAGTACTCCTTTTTCTTTTTGTGAATACAGACTAACACGGCTGCTACTCTGAAACCTGGAGTTTACACCAATGCAGTGTTGTCATCAGACTCAGCAAACAGCCTGGAGCAACAAACTGTGTGAGGCACTCCGTTACCCCATTCATCTCCCTGGGATATTAATTGTAAAGCCTAATGAAGACTCCCTGGGATATTAATTGTAAAGCCTACTGTGGACATTTCATAACTATTTCACTGCTGATCATATTAGCATATAGAATGAGGGAAGAGTGCAGGAGGGAAGCTTATAGGAAGGAAGTGGGAGTTGCTGCTTGGGGGAAAGTGTTGAGAGGAGAAGAAGACACACCGGGAGGAGGAAAGGAAGAGAAACAAAGGGCAGAAACACAATGATGGTCCTAAAAGCAAGCCTTGTTTACCGCTGAATGTGACAAGACACTTATTTAAGTGACGGGTTTCAGAGTAGCAGCCGTGTTAGTCTGTATTCGCAAAAAGAAAATGGGAAAGTGACTGGCTATCTGTATTATTGCCATCAACTACCCCGGCTATTAGACTGTTTTGTCTGTTCTCATGTGAGGTCTTCTGGGGGACCTGGGACCTGCATTTTCAGACATGCTTAGAATCCACAGCTCTCTTTGACTTCAGTTGGAGTTATAAATGTTCTGCACATCTGAAAAGCCAGCCCAAGTTGTCTCAAGTTGGACATCCAAAATCAGAGCCCACTTTTGAAAATGTGGGTGACTGTTCTGTAGTCACACAGGAAGTATGTGGCAGAGATGGGAATAGAACCTAAGAATCCCGACTTGATATTATCTCCTTGTTTACTTGTATTCCCTACTCTGTTCATCTCTCTCTTCTAGTTAGATTGTAAGCTCTTTTGGGGGCAGGGACTGTCCTTTTGTTCTGTTTGTGCAGCACCTAGCATGGTGTGGTCCTGGGCCGTGACCAGAGCTCGTAGGCACTATAGTAATAAGCCACTAGACCATGCTTCTTCCTTCTCTGTTTCAAGGGAGAAAATTTAAAAATCGGTAACTCCAGAGTTGGAAACATTTTTAGAATTGATTTGTACCTGAAGTGAGCTTCAGTAGCTGTGTTCCCAACTCTAAACTGGGAGCTCTATCATAGATGCGTTGACAAACTCTTTACTACTGGGTGGTGAAATAACACACTAGAATCATTCCATTCTTTTTCTTCACTAAGAAAATAAGCCTATGTATGTATAAAAGTTTGCAAATGTTTAGTCTGCACAGATTGCCAGATAGCCTATATGACTTATATGAAATATCTTGATTGATTAAAGTGTTGTGATGTTTTGTCAGGTTACACAAAATAGTTTTTTGCTTTATTTAGATAGATGATGTGTGTCCAAAAAGAGTTGCTTCACTGAGTTTTAATTCACGTAGCCCTTGTGAAGTTTTGCTGAACTGCTGTTTTCTGAAGATATTTCATCTTTGCTGTTGTGAGTAAACTAACTGAGGATTCATCATAGACTGTGGTATAATCAATAAATCATATGCCAGATGTCATCATTCTGCGCGTTAAGTCATATTTTATACCACTCGGTGCAGATTGTAGACTTGTTTTTCTGGGTTATAATTGCTAGACAGTTAAGTTCCATCTGTTTTCCCCCAAAGGAAGGGGGATGAGCAGAAGTTCCCTTTGACTTAACACTTTTGTGTCTTCTATTCCGTTCTGAAGGCAATTCTTGCTCCTACATGGTTCCCTGAAATAAACAGTCTTTGTTCCTGAGAATAAATGTGCATGACACATTGGTCATAGCAGTTGATCAGTTTAGGATTTCCCCCGAGAGCATTAATGCTTTGAGAGAAAATAATATGAATGTGTGGCCTAAAAGGCTTTAGCTAATAAATGAAGATCAGTCCCAATGCTAGCAGTACCTCACTTTCTGTGACTCTGTTCACCTGTGTGTGATTGCACAACCCTCGTGTAAGAGGAGCTCAGGCTCTAGGGGTCCCCACAATGGTGACATGCTGTCTCGCTCCTCCGCTTTGCTTGCACGTAGCCCCACTCTTTTATACTTTAGCAGAAAGTAATGAAACAGTGAACAACATGTCCTCACTCTGCTGAGCCCTAATTTCACTGCACGTAAACCGGGATCGCTTAGACAGGTCAAAACCCCACTAGAGGAGCCACCCTGACAGGCTGAATTGAGGTTTTAAAAAAAACCAAAACAATACCTAGTAGGAAATGTCCTTTCTGTCCTCAGAGTTGGGCAGTTACCCAAGCAGCCAAAATGAAGAGGGCACAAGGAAACATCCTCCCCTTTGTGCTCGCACAGCTGAACCCTTTACTGACTTCTCTGTGCTCTCTGCACAGTTCTGTATGGAGTGGAAGCACCTGCTACGAAGTCAGGAACACTTTTCCCAGCATTGCCAGGGGAGGGAGAGAGGCATCATCTCACTTTCCTCGCTGGTCTGCCACCACCCAGGTGGAGCTCCTCTGTAGCAACGAAATAGACCACACCTTCTCATATGGCTCTTCAGGTCATGACTATCCTGGGGATCAGCAAAGCACAAAATTCTTAAAAACCATGAGATACATTTTTCTTACAAGTGTGGGTGGCCGTTTGTGGATTTCAAAGTTTATTTTCTAACAAGTGTGTCAAAATAGAATTTATTTTAATTTAGTCACACCTCTGTTGCAGTAGTTAAACTAAAATATTCTAACAGTACCTGAGAGTTCTTTGCTTTTGTTTAGCTTCATGGCGTACTGTTGCAAGTGGCTTTTGCTCTTACAGTTCCATGCCCCAGATGATTGCCAGTTTGGACGCGACAGAGAAGGTGTTAGGTAATGTTGGGGCCTTCCGTGTGTGTTAGGTTTTTTTTACACTCAAGGTATAACTATTAGATTAAATTATAAAACTAGCCTTGGCACAACACAGTACCGTTGCAGTTAGTCTGTTTATGTCTGCTTCATTTGAACAGGAAAAAATGTTTTTAAGAGCAGCAGGAGGCTGTGTGGTTTTAATAGAGTATTATGAATTTTAGCTGATAATGGTAAGAATGGTGGGTCATTTAAAAGAACTGTCCACAGCAGCAAAGATTGTTGGTATCCAAGGCCAGCTATAAACTGAAGTAGATAATTGAGTCCCATCTTTTATATGGTAAGGAGCCTGGGTTTTGAAGTAAACAAGTCTTGTTAGTATTCATACTTTAAATAGATGGCATATCTAGTGCTTCATTTGTATGCATTTCCCATTTTTGTCATTCAGTATTATTCTGTGCTGCTGCTGTCAGGGTGAAAGGACAGGGTGAAAGCTAACCCGGAAGGCTGTTTAATGTTATCCTGCTTTTGTCAGCAGTTCTCTGGAAGTTAAATATACTGCTTTGAGAGAACCTTTTTATGACCAAAGATGCAGCCTTACCAATATTTTGTGAACAACAAAATGTTACCCTACTGTGAACACTGGCTCTTTAGCTATTGAAAGAGAGTAGTACTATTTGGAGGTAGTGCCATTTAGAAAAAGAAAAAGCTGGCTTAACTTTTCCCTAAATGTGAATTAAGATACAAACATGCTGAGGTTTCCAGTAAGCCAGCTCCGAGATCATCACAAAGAAATACTGGCGTACTCTGAGTATTAATACATAGGACTGGGTGTTGTTACAAGATGTGATTTCTAGTCCTGGCCCTCCTGTGTGATTTTGAGCTAATGACTTAAACTCCCTCCCTGTACCTCACTTTCCCCATCTGCCATTAATACTTCCAGTTTCACAGAGATGTTGTCAGGCTCACTTCGTTGTTTACTGAATGCTTTGAGATCCTAGACTGGAAGGTTCAAAAAAAGCCCAAAATGGCAGTGGTGCTTATTACTTAAATTTTGAGCTAATGAGGATTAATAGCTACAGTTATGCTTGACAGAGAGTACATGTGCTATTATTAACGCCTGTAAATGCAAGAATTCTTTTCTTTTGTCATCTATAATAAAATTAACTTCTTTTCTTTCCTCAGAACATGGGGCCTTCAGTGAACCATGTGGCCACTTAGTAAATGCAGTGCCTAACAGTGTTCTGCAGTCCTGCAGTGTCTTGTAGTTTAGCTTAGTCAGAATTAGAAAACGAGACCTAGTATGCATGAAATAAATCAGGGTGGCATGAAAGCTTGTAAGGTGAGGTCAGAGTTCTTTTGACTCTTGCACACAGGCAAGGGGAAGCTTTAGAAGGAACCAAAGTGTAATAATAAACAAATGCCCTCTATCAAGGGCAGACCGGTGGTTTTCCTTGGCACTGAAGCTGCCTCTGCCATTTATAGAAACACTCTGCCTTTTGGTCATTTGCTCTTGTTTTCAGATTTTTCGATGCTTCTCTTCGATCATTATCAGTTCATTTGAGGAATTTTGTATAGGTCTGGCCATCTTTTAGCTGGGCTCTAGGTCAATAATGCAACCCCTCCGAAATGTTGAATTCTTTCTACACATGTAATAATCCTTTTCAGTGAGATACAAATCTGAAGGTTTCAGCAAAGCATAGTGGTGTTTCCTTTCTAACCACTGGCTTATGTTTCAGAGGGTTACTTACAGGGAGGTATGCATTTGAATAGGCAGTTTGGTACACAGAATATACCTAATATTATACAGGAAAATAAAGTACACAGGAAGCAACGCAAGGATATTAACAATAACACACTCAAAGCAAGAAGCCAACCCTGTATATGGTAGAAAGCAAACATGCAAATGTTGCAGTCTGTATATGGAGTTTGGTATGACATAAGTTAGGGCTTGTCTACATTAGTTTGCACTAGAATGGGTGTAATTTCTAGTACATGCTAGCGTGTTGCACACAAACTGGCCAGTGTGGACCTTGTTGGCACACACTAAAAGTGCCTAATTTCCCACCCTTTCACTTTCAACAGTTCAGTTCCACTGGTGGAAGCAACAGTGGCCAAACACCCAGTATTTTAACCAGCATGTCCCCTGCTCAGAGCAGGTTCAAGACGACTCCATCGCTAAAATGCCAGCAGCCACTGGCAGCATTTCAGCCCCAGTGGAGCTGCACTGGTGGTAGTACGGCAGTGGGAAATTTGAAGAAAACTGCCACATAAGACTCTTATGCATAATTCCTGTAGTTTTTTGGGCTACCTTGAAATACAAAGCTGAGTAGTCTGTGGGTGCAACATGAAAATACAGTGTCAGCATGCCTTAGTTCAGTATTTCTCAACCTTTTTGATACTAGGGACTGGCTTGCTGCCTTCCTAAACTGTGTCAGGGAGGCCTCCGGGACTGGTTGCTCATTGAGCAACGCTGCTCTAATCTGCATAACATTGTTAACAAAACCTGGATCCTGCATTGTTCTAATCATTCATGTCTGCATCTTCTAATTAGAAATACATTTTTGATATGCTATAAAAGATTGTTACTGTAATGTAAGTTAGTGTTTAAAGGTAATTGTTTCAATTAACCTTGAGCCACCTAGCAATAATTAGCATGTGTTTATTTAAAAACCTAAAACATGCATTTTAATCTATCTGGTAGATTAGGTGGGGTTTTTAACCAATTTTATTACTGCTTCTCCCACAACAGGATTTTTTTTCTGGCAAAAATGAAACTTCTTATTAACTATTTCATTATTAATGCATAGAATCACAGATTTTAACTTTTTTGTAAGTCACTGAAAGTTAAGGTTTTCCAGACAATGCTTTTACAAATGGCATGATGAAAGAAAAATATTGCAGAAGTGAAATGTGGCATGAAATTGCAGTGTCTGCGATGTTTGACATTTTTGACTGAAAAATTATAAGGTACACATGAAATTTCTTGAGTAATAATTCACTCCAAATGAGATGTTGGCTCAAACGTGCTTTTCAAATATGATAGCTTTGGGATTTGGCTTTAGAATAAATGGAAATTTGTCTTTTCTCTGGATAATGTTGACCATGTCCGTCAGAGACCGTGAAAAGCATTTCCTATCAGTTTTTTTTAAGCCACCTTTAAGAAAAGCACCCAAAATGTTATCAATAAGAGAACAAGAGGTCTCAGCCATAAACTAAGCTTTTTCAGATAGTTTGGGGGTTAGAATTTGGTCTCTCTGTAAAGTAGGGTTTTTCTGATGCCAATTGCAATTTGTATTTTTATAAACAAATCTTCCTACTTTCATCATTCCGCCTCCCAGCCTATAAATCATTGGCTTGGGATGTTTGATATATTGTGAGTGGAATATTAAACTATGAAGTAATTTGCAGTTTGGTAGCCTGGAATGTGGTTCTGACTCATAGATCCTCCTATGAAAATAAACCATAACAATTTCTGATATTCCTTCTATGGGTATTCCATCAGTGCCGCATTAACCCGATAGTCAACACTTGGGTTATCCCAGCTCAGGTGTGAGCCGGCCACACTCGAGTTACTGGGTCCACCCTGGTGCTGCACTTACTCATGTGTGTCTCTAGAACTTATGTGGGCACATTACATAGTTAGTGCTGCAGTGAGCTGAGACACTCTTGGTTCTTTCCCAGCAAATTGTGGGAGAATTTGTCTGTCCTGGGCACGCAGGGGGAATTGTAGGAAGGCATTGGAGAACTGTCAGCATTTGAGTACCTTAGCCTGCATCCTCACTGCAAAGTGCATGAGTTACCAGCCCTGAGCGAAAGCAGCACTTGGGCTTTAGCCTATATTACCAGTCAGGCCAGCTAGCCTGAGTTGAAAACACCACCACACTTGAGTCAGAAGTTTATTCTGTTGATGGGACTAGAGGCAAGACCCAAATAAGAGCATGAGTTACTTCTGCAGCTTCTCTTTAGGCTATGGCATCCCGATTTGTACTGCCGTTATTCCTCCTTTGAAACTGTTGCTATTCCTTCCTTTTTATAAATAAATATTTTATGTGGTTTGGTTTGGTTTTTCAAAGAGGTGCTCTGTTTTTTTCATTTCTCCAGAGAAAGCTGAATTTAAATTTGTTAGCACTGAATAATGAATGCAGTGAGGCGAATCAATTCAAGATACATACACTGTGACTAAGGTTGAACATATATCAGAGTACAGATTTTAAAGGTTAGCATTAAAACTGGGTTGAATCAAGGTCTAATAATTGGGTAACTGACTTGATTTCAGTTGCTTTTTTTGAGCTGTGTTGTTTATAAAAGTGACAAGCTGTTAATTCTGTATTAATTAATTCCGTTGTCTTATAATGATGTGCTTTCAGCTGCATAGTCTAACTCTAAGTAGGAAGGGGAATACTGCAGACTGTGTTGCAGAAAAGGGATGAGTTTTTTGATTTAATAAGGTAAAGGGAGAAAGATAGAATCTAAGGACACTGATGTTCTAACAGTCATGGCTGTCTGTTCAAATTATCAAGCTTGAAAGGCCTTTACAGAGTTTGAAGAGAGATGGGTGAACTCTGATGCTGACGGGTGACTGAACACATTTTCCTTCAGAGCTGCTCAGAAACAGCTGACAAGTACAGTTTTCGAAATTCTTCTTCTTCTTAAGGAGCCCATTCCATGTGTTGTGATTGCCACCTCCTGGATAAGGGAGAAAAACAAGGTCTTCATAGATCCTTGTAATCCCAGAATTCCATCTTTTTGAGACTATGCATATCCACCTTTGTGCACGCATGTGTTAAGAATGTGGTGTAAGCATACACACAATTGAATGCAGAGCAAACATGTATATTTTAGATACAGCTTGAAGAGCAGCTTTCATAGTCAGAATCATAGCGTTTCAGGCCAGAAGGGACCACCAGATCATCTGGTATGACCTCCTGTAGATCACGAGTCACCAACACTATCCAGCACCCACTCACTAAACCCAACAACCAAAATTAGACAGAAGTATATTATTGCCCACAGGAGAGTAGGCTATTATGTGACACAGAGAGAGAGTAGGAGGGGCTGAGGTGCACCTTTCATTCTACTTCAGCTCGTTTTCTGTCGTTCCATACTGATACAGGGTTTCTTTCCTATGTCAAACTCTGTGCATGGTGTCTGTCTTTCTGTGCCCAGGACAGACAAATTCTGTCAAGGGTCTTTGCTGATCAGGCCATTCCTGCTAAATATAAGTCAAAGGGAAAACGACTAACTTGTAACAAGCTGTTAGTAAAGCTTAGGGTATGTAAAGATGATGCATCTCTAGAATGTGTGCATTTTGAATTTAACCTAAGTACTGTAATGAAAAGCAAGGGGTTTTCAGAAGTTCTCACTCTGGGACTATTCCCACTGAAACTAGTGGGAGTTTTCCTTTGTATGTCGGGGGGACAGAATGAGGCCAACACGGAGTGCTTTTTGAAAATCCTCACCCAAATGTTGCTGCCACGAGGCTGACTCCTTGAGACACTGGTACAATTACTAAAAGGGTTGGTGCTTTGTGGACTATGCTTATATTAACTGTAATTCAGCTGTCAGTGCGATACTGTAAAGGAATCACATTGGTGTTTCCAGAAGGTGTACCCTCATACAGGGTATCTCTTTTCCCCCTCCCCTTTTTCAACAGGACAAGGAAAGCCTATCCTGGGAAATGAACTGCAAAAAAAAAACTCTCCGTGCTATATGGTAATAGTGAGATACTAAATCAGGAAATACCAGTAGGTGATTTTAAAAAAAAAAATAAAACCTCAAGTAGCAAAGGATGAGAGAAGGGAAATATTACTCCGTTTTACAGGTGGGAACTTGGGCACAGACATTAAGTAATTTCAAGAGGGAGTCTGGCAGAGCCAGGAAGTGAATGCAGCTCTCCTGGGTTCCACTGCAGTACTTAACCACAAGGCTGTCTTTCCCCTGCAGATTTTTTGTGTCCAACTATTCCAAAATAAGTGGTATTTTCACTGTATATGGAAGTATGTGTGGAGTTTGTATTAATCTTTACCCCTGGAAATCAGATTAGCTGCCACTGCCTCCCTCAGTAAGTAATTTGGGATTCTAGTCTTCAAATGGTATAAAGTAATAACCTGCCTTGAGCAGTTTATATGAGAGAGCTTCTAACATGTGTCAGTTTGAGGTGGGAAGCAAGATGTTAATGTCTCTTTACATTTTCATTAATTTTTTTTTCTTTGCTGTGATATTTCTTAAGCAGAGTGCTTGAAATTAAGTGTGAAGCTGATCGTAATACAGGATGTTCATTTATTATGTAACTAAACAGTACAGAGGAGATCACAGAAAATGTTCCTTTTGCTTTAGTGAAGCCACACTGTAATGCTTATTTTATGTTGTTGTGCACTAGTTAATACAGTAATAGAATTTTTAGCAGATTTAAATCTTCAAAGTCAATTCCCATTACATATAATATTCATTCACGAAAATGTAGTATGTGTCTGAGGTCTTCTCTTACAAATCTAGCTTTTTAGTAAAAGTGACTTTTTTTTTTTAAGAAGACAAAGTGCCTCATAGCAAACTGCTTTGGTTTTTTCCATCAGGTGAAAAATGTATTTAATATGACAGCAAAGGAAGGAAGAAGAAGATCAGTTAGTGCCCTAGTGGTTGCTGGAAATGGAAATGGGGCTGCAGGTAAGTGTAATTATAATGTACTTGAAAGGTGCCAAGTGAATGATGCTTGGGGTAGGGCTGTGGGAAGCATGTTGTTCAAAGGAATGTTGTTAATCTGATTGTTTTTAAATAACAAATTAATTTGGGGGATGGGGGAATATTAACATACATATCAATATACCAAGAGAAAGAACAGTAGAATCAAGGTTTACAATGGGAATGTACAATCGGTAATGATTATGAAAAAAATGCCAATCAAGGACACTTCTCTTCCATTTTCTTTTACACAAAACAAAGTAATATACTAATAAGATTAGAGTACAATCATCAGTTATAACAACCACTCTTATTTAATTCCTGAGTGACAAAGGCGATATCACTGGCAGATCAAAATGGAGTATGTGATTTCCTTTTCATGCTGTTCCTTTTTGCTTGGGACATCACATTATTTATGATTAAAAGAACCTCCAAAGCTTTATGATGCTGAGTGGTTTGGTGTGGTCATTAGAACAATTAAAGCCATTAAGAAAGGGGGACCAAACTGATCTCAATTTCCATGTTTTGAAAATAGGTTTTACCTTGTCTAGTACATGCCACACTTGCTGTAACCATTGTATGACAGGGTGGTAGTACTGATTTCTATACCCTTACGTGTTTTTTCCCAGTTAGGTGACTGGATAGAAGGTTATTTCTTTTTGTTTTTCTCACTCTGTACCTCAATATAATCTGTCCGAAGTATTATTTTTTCCAGCTGAAATTTAATGCCTGATTTACTTTATTATAGGATAAGTCTGTAACGTGTGAGCAAGAAGGTAGCTTAGAACAGTAACATTTGTTACTTTATAGAAATTTACTCTTTAAAAAAAAAAATCCAGTTTCTGATGGAGTTCCCTTTAAATAGTACATCCAGGAATGTTATTGAAAAATAAAATACTTTGATGAAACCATGGCCCTATTGTAATCAATGGCAAGACTTCCGTTGACATCAGCAGCTCAGGGTTTTACCATTTTTGTTTTTCTTCTCCCCTGCAGATACTTATATCGGTTTCTTCAACATGGAAGAAAATTACTATGTATTAGGGCATCAATGAAACTAACTGTAGATAAAGTGCTGTCAGTTGCACAAAGCAAACTGAAAAAAATAGAAACCTCAGATTGTGAGGGGTCTAATAACTATTGGCTGTGGGCAGGTACATTTGAAGACAAGTTTTTACAAGCTTCTCAATACAAGAAGGGAAGACTAGAGACTGGCTAGGGGGGCGTGGTTGGCTTAATTTTCCTCAGAGTGGGTCTCAGCTTTCAAACATTTGGGAAATGCTGCATTAAAGTCACAGTGAGGATTCCTTCTTCAAAGGAGGCATTAGCAATCTAGGTCAGACAAGGCCCCAATCACACACACGTTGTCTTTGCAAACAAAAGGGGAAGAGATCTAGCATATTAAGTCTCCCTGTGTGCCCATATGGAGACGAGAGAATTTTAGGGAAAATATCCCACCAGTTCAGCTGAACCAGTGTTAGCACTGATGGGAGCCCTAATGTAGACAAGGCTCCAATGGTTTTTGATGCCTTCAACACTGCATTGAACTTACTGAGGAGAAGGGCTAATTAATAAAGGTAAAAAACGCTGAAATCCACCAGAGACTTGTCTACCCTTGAGCTCCTGCTACTTCACTGGACTGGAGAGCAAACCTCTTCCTAAAATTATATAGGGTAGGCAAAGGCAATGTGCCCAGCACTTCATGTAGTGTGAGTGGGTGTCTCGGGAATCCGGCACCATGCATCAAGAAAAACTCTCTTAACCTTTTTTCAATCATTAAAAATAGCTAAAGAAATATTCCCATTTCAACCCCCTTTGTGCTGCTGATGTTACTGCCTAGTGAATGGAAGTGACCTCTGATGCCTGGTCAACACAGATTTTGTACTGCTATCACGGTCATGCAGGAGGGTGATTTTTTACTGATATGGTCAACCCAATCCAACCCGTCGCGTGGATTCAGTTACACCGGTATAGACGTGCCTTATGCGGGCTTATTCCCCTTCCCGTAGGGGAAAAGCTATACTGATATAAAAGGTGCACAGAGGCGCTTTATGTGCGCAGGAAAGTACTATACTACTTTAACTGTGCCACTATTCAAGCCTTCCTCGCCTGTTTGCTTTGCCCCATCGAAAGAATTATTTAGAAGAGAACAATAATCAGAGTACTGTTTACAGCACACTTTTTATGTAAAACAAAGGGGAAACATTCTATACGGCTGTTAGGTCTATAAACACTTGTATTTTTCACTTTGTATTTTCAAACTTAGATGTCAGCAGACAGTAAACGTGCACTGGAAATATAAGGTTGAGCCAGAAAACTACACATCCTCTCTAAGTAAATGCAAGTTTCATCTGTAAAGGTTCTGTTTCATCTGGTCAGTTACAAAAATGTTACCCATCCTTTGTTTAGCAGTGCCTGCTCACTTCAGTAGCCAGGGTTTGTGTGAGACATTTGGTGAAGCATTTGACTAAACTGTGAGGACAAAGTAATACTAGACAGACTTAGCGTTTTGTCATAATGAGATCTCCAAACGGAAAACCGCTGCCCTTTGTTACACTGAGATTATTTATTCTTTGCCAGTTCTGCTTCATGGGAATTAGCTGTTCAGGTTGACTCTTCAAATGATACAATAAAAGAGTTAGCCTTTTGCGTGCAGGACAAGCTTTATTTAACGGCGTTATATTTTCAAGAATGCTTATCAATTGTTTTCTTCTTTAAAAAAAAAAAAATTCTTTTGTTTCCTCCCCATCTTGTGGGTGGTTACCCATGTACATTGGGCTGTAACTGGAATGCCAAAGGGACTTGGAGAGAATAGAAATGGGCGGAATTAAACTGAGATGCAGCCTGGAAAATGCAAGCTCATGGTTTTGGTAAATAACCCAAAATACCCATACCTAGCAGGACGTAGGAACCTGAGGTGCACTGTAAGGGTGGCAGCGGACAGGGCATTACATGTGAGTGCATTGTTACCTGGCTGCAATAAAAGCAGTTCGGTTTTGGAGACGTACGCAAAGAGTTCACGTCACAGAAGTAAGTAGTCTCATTTTATTGTGGGCAGAGCAGGTAGCACTGCCTATTATTAAGGTTGCCTGGTATCTTCAATTGCTTATAACTTGGCTAGACTCTAGCCATTTAGGATAAGATATTCCTTGCTGGGTGTCTATCGCTGGCTGAATATTTTTTTGAAAATTACAGCCAAAGTGCTTCAGCCGTTTCCCAGATCAAGGCTAAAGGAAAATACTTAGTTTTGCCCATATTGAAATATGCTGCTGGCCCTTCCGTGCTGCTGGCCCTTCCATAATCAACCTAGTACGTGATCATTCAATTAAAGATGGTTCCATGATGCATACGCACCACAGCGCCATTGGTTCTGGCATTCCCTAACTTTTGAATCCTTGACTTTGCAAAGTTTATGTGTGTATGTCTAATATACATACACAAAACTACATTACACAAACATTAAGGTAGCACAGTCCAGCACTCAGAAGTTAGGAAATGCCAGAATTAAGGTGCATCCATGGCATCTGCACAGAATTAAGGCCATCTGGAATCAGATTGTGATAGTACGATTTTCTGTGTCAGAGGCCAACTTTGACCATCTGATTATTCACTTCTCCCATACGTATCTCCACACTTTCTTCCGTGCTACCCCCTCCCAACTGAGTTCACAATGCTACAGCCTGCTTCAGATCCTCTCTCAAGACCCACCTTTGCTGTGATACATGCAAGAAGTCAGTCAACTAATGATGAGTGGTGGGCCTGATCACACTGACTTCAGTGGACTTTGAGCCAGGTCCTAGAGCAGGGTTACAACCCCCCATCGCCTGCCAAAACAACAACAGCAAAACCCAAAATGTCCCAAATCCATAACTTTGGAACCACCCCTTGTGCACATTATCAGCCTGTGTAATTGTAATACAGCCTATAACCCTCATCCTCTCTTCCGTCGTCTGTCATGCTCAGTTGTCTTCTCTTAAGCTGACTCTATGCTCTTTGGGACAAGTATTGTCTATTGAGTGCTACCACAATACTAATAAAAGTATGACTAGATCCCAGAATTCAGTGAAGTTCTTGTACTAACTTTTTTCTGTGTTAGCTATAGTAACAGCATGTACTAGAATGTAAGATGAAGGTTCGGTGTTCCTTATCTTAACTTGTTTATGTGCTTTGCTGCTGCTTCTCTCTGTCGGTAAAACTTGATTTTCATATTCCCCATGTTTGGCTCTGTACAATCACCCTGCTATTTAGCCACACTTACCTCTTGTTTTTGGTTCCACTCTTTTTTTACTATTGCAGCTATTATGCCTGTTTTGTTTTCTGTTCCCCCTGCCTCCAAAAAGTTGGCAGGTGTCTTGAAGCTCTTTAAACAGAGGGGTCCCCCTTGGACACAACAGTAAGGTTTGAGGGATTGGTTGGAACAAATGGATGCGGGAAATTTCCTTCCTTGCCTAACTTGACTTGACTTTTGACTGATACAACAGTACTGCATCCAGTTGTTAGATACTGGTAAATGTTACATTTTTTGGGGTCTTTTTCTGGTCCATTCCTCTCATAGGTCTAATTCAGTGGAGTGGAAATAACAGGTGCTGAGGGTAAGGTGGTGGAAATGACATGTTTAATCACATAGCTCTCACTGAATCCCTGTAAGAGGAGTAAGTATGTACTGTTTACGTGTTATGTTTGTTTTTAATAACACATCTACCTGTCTCTCTCAGGTTTTGCTGTGGGGAAAGCAAGTGACAGGATGACAGCTTTAAGAAAAGTATGTAATTTTAAAAGTAAATGTAAATATTTCATACCTATTATAGTAATCAAATATAGAGATGTTTTTAAGTATCCGTGTTTAGTACACACTACTAATAGTTTTGCCTGTATGCAAAATAAATAGTTTTGTTCATTTTAGTAATACAACAGCTGACAGTATGTTGCATTGTACACCCTAACTCACTGATACGTGGCTGTCCCAAATTGGATACTATTGAAACACACTTCGTCTCTTGCAATTGACATGTTGTATTTCGAAAAACTACGTGAGCAAGAATGGCTCTGGTAACTTTATGTACATTGTTCCCAGTTACTTTCATTTCAGAGTTGCAGTATCTTTGTATTAAAAAATCTAATTTTAAATTTAACTTTCTTCCTACTGCTTTTTTGTATGTGTTTTTATTTTGGTTAGGTGGTTTTTGTTGTTTGTTCAGTTTTTTAGGTCAAATGCTCTTGTCTGTGGAGTCCCAGGTTACAGTATAAGACTTCTAATGCTCAGGCACCCCAGTCGGCCGAGGTTTTTGTTTTTCTCTGGAGCATAGTGGCTTTCTCAAGTCTTCCCGAGGTTTTAGAATGACACGTGGTTTCCAGGAATCCTGCTCATGTGTTCTAACGCCCAGCGGTCATCAAACTAGTAATGATAAAGTAACCAAACTTGGATACCCCTGTTACTGAGTGAAGATGCACCTGCGTGGGACTGCATCCAGTTAGTTGAAAACATTTTATTTGATTAGAATTGTTGAAATTCAAAATGGCATCGAGGTGGACGAAAAGAGGCTATCATTTTCCTGAGGCTAGTTTTGTTTGGCTGAACAGCTGCAGATTGGAGTTACTCCAGTCAATGTAACTTTAACAATTATTGTAAGAAGAAATATTTTGCTTGTTTGTTTTCTAGGCAAAGAACAGAGCAATTCACTATTTACACTATGTAGAGCGATATCAAAACCACACAAGTAAGTATTAAGGTTTTTTTTAGACTTCTTTAAAAGTTTCAAACTGGTGTTAAAAAAGCCAACCTGCAGCCAGCTGTTGCAAAAGGAAACCTATTAACTAAACTTTTTCTTGCCTGAATGTATTACATTGTAATTCTGCTTGTGTTATTTCGTTCCTTCAGTATGCTCTCTTAAATCTTAGCCCCAGACTATTCTGGCTAGACGTATTGATAGTGTCAGATAGTTCCATGCAACTGCTGTGCAGAAATAATCACCATTATCTGGAATGAATATCTAGTTTACCCTTTATTCTCATTCAGTCTCAAATCAACAACTATAGGAAGATCAACAAAGAGAAGTTGTGGCTTGGACTCATAATATGGGCTGCTCTTCCCCATGTACTAAACTGGGAGATATTTTTTCCCCAAATTTAAAATTTGAATCTCGAATGCCTAAAAGACACCTAGACTTCCAGACTCTTTAAAACTCTTATAGCGTTTGCAGCTCGTGTAGATCTCTGCAAGCACAGTTTGACCTCTGCTGGGCCGGTACCTTGTAGAATCATAGAATATCAGGGTTGGAAGGGACCTCAGGAGGTCATCTAGTCCAACCCTCTGCTCAAAGCAGGACCAATCCCCAATTAAATCATCCCAGCCAGGGCTCTGTCAAGCCTGACCTTAAAAACTTCTAAGGAAGGAGATTCTACCACTTCCCTAGGTAACGCATTCCAGTGTTTCACCACCCTCCTAGTGAAAAAGTTTTTCCTAATATCCAATCTAAACCCCACTGCAACTTGAGACCATTACTCCTTGTCCTGTCCTCTTCTACCACTGAGAATAGTCTAGAACCATCCTCTCTGGAACCCCCTTTCAGGTAGTTGAAAGCAGCTATCAAATCCCCCCCCCCATTCTTCTCTTCTGCAGACTAAACAATCCCCGTTCCCTCAGCCTCTCCTCATAAGTCATGTGTGCCAGACCCCTAATCACTTTTGTTGCCCTTCGCTGGACTCTCTCCAATTTATCCACATCCTTCTTGTACTGTGGGGCCCAAAACTGGACACAGTACTCCAGATGAGGCCTCACCAATGTCGAATAGAGGGGAACAATCATGTCCCTCGATCTGCTGGCAATGCCCCTACTTATACAGCCCAAAATGCCATTGGTCTTCTTGGCAACAGGGGCACACTGCTAACTCATATCCAGCTTCTCGTCCACTGTCACCCCTAGGTCCTTTTCTGCAGAACTGCTGCCTAGCCATTCGGTCCCTACTCTGTAGCTGTGCATTGGATTCTTCCGTCCTAAGTGCAGGACCCTGTACTTATCCTTATTGAACCTCATCAGATTTCTTTTGGCCCAATCCTCCAATTTGTCTAGGTCCCTCTGTATCCTATCCCTGCCCTTCAGCATATCTACCACTCCTCCCAGTTTAGTATCATCTGCAAATTTGCTAAGAGTGCAATCCACACCATCCTCCAGATCATTTATGAAGATATTGAACAAAATCGGCCCCAGGACTGACCCCTGGGGCACTCCACTTGACACCAGCTGCCAACTAGACATGGAGCCATTGATCACTACCCATTGAGCCAGACAATCTAGCCAACTTTCTACCCACCTTATAGTGCATTCATCCAACCCATACTTCTTTAACTTGCTGACAAGAATACTGTGGGAGACCGTGTCAAAAGCTTTGCTAAAGTCAAGAAACAATACATCCACTGCTTTCCCTTCATCCACAGAACCAGTAATCTCATCATAGAAGGCGATTAGATTAGTCAGGCATGACCTTCCCTTGGTGAATCCATGCTGACTGTTCCTGATCACTTTCCTCTCCTCTAAGTGCTTCAGGATTGATTCCTTGAGGACCTGCTCCATGATTTTTCCAGGGACTGAGGTGAGGCTGACTGGCCTGTAGTTCCCAGGATCCTCCTTCTTCCCTTTTTTAAAGATTGGCACTACATTAGCCTTTTTCCAGTCATCCGAGACTTCCCCCGTTCACCACGAGTTTTCAAAGATAATGGCCAATGGCTCTGCAATCACAGCCGCCAATTCCTTTAGCACTCTTGGATGCAGCTCATCCGGCCCCATGGACTTGTGCACGTCCAGCTTTTCTAAATAGTCCCTAACCACCTCTTCCTCCATAGAGGGCTGGCCATCTACTCCCCATGCTGTGATGCCCAGCGCAGCAGTCTGGGAGCTGTCCTTGTTAGTGAAGACAGAGAGGCAAAAAAAGCATTGAGCACATTAGCTTTTTCCACATCCTTTGTCACTAGGTTGCCTCCCTCATTCAGTAAGGTGTCCACACTTTCCTTGGCTTTCTTCTTGTTGCCAACATACCTGAAGAAACCCTTCTTGTTACTCTTGACATCTCTTGCTAGCTGCAGCTCCAGGTGCGATTTGGCCCTCCTGACTTCATTCCTACATGCCCGAGCAATATTTTTATACTTTTCCCTGGTCATATGTCCAACCTTCCACTTCTTGTAAGCTTCTTTTTTATGTTTAAGATCTGCTAGGATTTCACCGTTAAGCCAAGCTGGTCACCTGCCATATTTACTATTCTTTCGACTCATTGGGATGGTTTGTCCCTGTAACCTTAACAGGGATTCCTTGAAATACAGCCAGCTCTCCTGGACTCCTTTCCCCTTCATGTTAGTCCCCCAGGGGATCCTACCCATCCGTTCCCTGAGGGAACTACTGGCAGTTCTAGACCCTGCAGAGCAGCACAGGGCTCTTCTGTTGAGCCATCTTAGCTCAAGTGCTAGAACCCTCCCTAGAGATGCTGAGTGGCTCTGGGTACGTCAACACTGCATTTTAAAACCATGGCAGTGAGTCTGGAGCCCATGTCAACCAACTCAGGCATGCAGTACAGCACTAAAAACAGCAGTGTAGACGTTGCAGCTCAAGCTCTGAAACCCACCCTTCCTTGCCAGACTTCATGACCCTAGCGCCAGCCCTCCAGCCCAAGCCAGCTGTCTTCACAGCTGTGTTTAGTGCCATAGCATGAGCCTAGCGAGCCCAAGTCTGTAGACCCAGGCTCTGAGACTCAGTGCTACAGATTTTAAAAGGCAGTGTAGACCTATCCTCTGAGGTTAGGTCCTATGTGTCCAGCTAGCTCCAGGCAAGCACAAGGGGATTTGGATTGTGTCTCAGGAATAAAGCCACCTAAGGACTTGGGACAGTGGATAACCTGCAGGGAAACCCTAGGAACAGCCAAGCTTGGGGAGAAATCTTAGGCTGAGTGTTTTTCAAGGGTTTTTTTTGTTTTGTTTTATGGTTTGTTGCGGGGTTTTTTTGGTGTGGGGTAGGAGGTTTGTTTGTTTGTTTGTTTGTTTCCACTAAACCTAAATCCCAGAAAGGAGGTAAGTTTGTGCCATATATAAACACTGTGCAAGGCAGGGTGGGATCATAACCTGCTTATTAACTCTCTTTATTTTGCCAGTGACGGTCGATTCTGTCTATGTAATATTGCAGTAATATTGGCTGTTGTAAAGAGTTAATTTTATCTAGATGTGGTGTTCTGCTAAAATTCCTAAAAGAGAGTAAGCTGTGATCTCCTCATCAGAGTTCTGGACTCTGTATCTGTTGATACCCTGTAATTTAGTTGAACTGAATAATTCTTAGAGAATTATACTGTAACCATATTATTTTTATTTTCAGTTTACCATGATATTACAACAACTTTTAAAAAAACAACCATACGGATGAAGAAGCAAAACAAAGGTAACTAAAAACGGGCTTGGAGCTTCTAAGCATTATTTACCAGCTCATTCATGTTCCTGTGACAAAGGAAAAACGTACATACTGAAGTTAATTATTCTTTGATGTAATGCCGTCCTAGAGATACAGCCATCCTATTTTAGCTGCTGTTTGTTGCCAGTGCCGTACAGTAGGATTACCAGCCATTGCCATGTCACTATGGTATATTTAAATCATTGATCTCCTCTCTTCCTGGTCCTGTTTCCCTCCCACCATTCCTGCCTCTTCCTCCTCTCAGCACCCAATTTGTCTCCCCCAGCTACCTCAGTTTGTTCTCCCTCCACCTTCCTCAGGGTCTGCTCTAGGCTACCTGGGTGTGGGAGCTGCTCTGGTGCTGGCTGGAGGTTAGAACTATTTTCTGCCAGGAAACTATTAGCGACAAAGACCATTAGAGCCAGTGTAGGGGCCACCCAATGAAATTAATAGACAGCAGGTTTAAAACAAATAAAAGGAAGTTCTTATTCATTCAGCGCACAGTCAACCTGTGGAACTCCTTGCCTGAGGAGGTTGTGAAGGCTAGGACTATAACAGGGTTTAAAAGAGAACTGGATAAATTCATGGAGGTTAAGTCCATGAATGGCTGTTAGTCAGGATGGGTAAGGAATGGTCTCCCTAACCTCTGTTTGTCAGAGGGTGGAGATGGATGGCTGGAGAGAGATCACTAGATCGTTACCTGTTAGGTTCACTTTCTCTGGGGCACCTGGCATTGGCCACTGTCAATAGACAGGATACTGGGCTGGATGGACCTTTGGTCTGACCCAGTATGGCCATTCTTATGTTCTTATATACTCTCACCACCTTACCCACTTGGTTTGTGCTCTGGTAGCATGTCATCCCAGCTGTTTGCTCCCCTGTCCCCTCCCTTAGTGGGTGCTCTCCTAAGCCACCTCCTGAACTGTATTAAGCTGGCATATTGGTGCTCTTCTTTGAGATTTGGATGTGCCTCATGCATGAGAGATTGTAGTCTTTTGAATAGGACTGTCCATCAGGGCCACGCATGCTCCTCGCTCCTCATGTTTCCATGCAAGGACATAAAGGGTAGGGTGGCTCCAATCCTTCCTCGGGTCCCTCTTACTGCCTGTGGCTGTGAGAGAGAACCTGGTGAGTGTGCAACCTGCTACTCTCTTCTGAGCTTCAGAACTTGTTCTTTTTGTAACTAATTTGGTCAAGAAACTTTGTCTTCACCCCTCTTCTTCCGCATATTGGATGTTTCCAAAACAAAGAAGCAGAAACTCTGCAGTACCCCCGTACAATGGGTTTGGGGCCTCATGCTGGCTGCCACATCTCATGGCTGTCTAAGCCATCAGGGTTCCTCCCCATCTTCAGATGAACTCCTCCCCGTCGATGATAGGCACAGCCAGTGCTGCTCCTGCCAGGGAAGGACCATATATCTTTTTTGTCCTCAGGGACCCACACGTCCAGGGGCACTCAGATCAAGTTACACCTGCTAGAACAATCCATGTGAGTCACTTTGGACCCAGAGGAAACAGCAACCACAAAAGCAGAGCTTAGAATGAGCATCCACTTGCATTCCCAGGAACACACACCGTATCCTGGGATCAGGGAGGAAAAAACAGTTGTTTGTCATCATCAAAGCCCCAGCAGTAGGTGCAGCACCTATGCCCATGATGCAAAGGCAGATGCCGAGAGGCCAAGCCAGACAACGTAAAGACCATGCAGAATCATCTAGTAAGAAGGGTACAAAACACTACTTCTCCAAAGACAAAACATCTGAGACCCTCCATCAGCACTGGAATGGTTCTGGAAAAAGAGAGCCAAAGCCAACCCAGTGCCAAGGAGCTGTCAGTGGAGGAAATGGTCTCTGGAGGGGACATCCTCTGCACCAAAGTGAGGACGAGCACTGAGCCTGTCACTCTCTGGCACCAGCATTTGCAGAGACATGCTCCTCTTCACCCTGCCGACCTACTCCTCCTCACTGGCATCAAGTGGGAGTCCCTCTCCCCTACCCTTAGAGGGTGACCCCAAGGAAAGTGATGAAGAGCCCTCATTTAAAGCCTGGAGCAGATTGCCTTTTGCACATCCTGGTCGAGGAGGAGATCTTATTCTCCAGGGGCATCGTTAACCTGGCCACCCATGCAGGAGCCAGCCATTGCTCCACACTCGCAGGAGATGGTGGAGAGACAGCTGCAACCCCCATCTCCACCTGAGGACGCAGCCTCATTGCCTGACAAGGTAGTGACACCAGCCCCTACACGGAGAGCTGATGAGCTCAAAGCATTCCAAAATCTCTTGTCCCGTATTTCAGAGATCCTAAACTCTAAATGAGTGGAAGAGAGATACCAGGTGTCGTGAAGGGCTTTGAACATTTCTAGGCCCACTCAAACCCAGGATCCCCAGTAGTATCATCCGTGCAGGAGAAGTCAAAGTCTGCTAAGGGTAAAGACCTCTTTGGGCATAAAGCATTCCCCTCTGCCTCACTGCCGCGCCGGGCTGCAAACTACCAGACCTTGTTTGCAAAACAACTTCCTCACTTGCATGTGGGTCACTCCCTTCCTGTCTCAGATCCCACAGGAGAACAGAGAGAAGCTAAAAGAACTCATGAATGGCCCAAATGGTCAGTAAATCGTGGCCACCATCCGACACAGCTGCGAGGTCAGTGCCCATATCTGTGATGATGAGGCAAGATCATGGATTCTAACGTCCAGTATATCAACAGCAGTTCAAGCCCCCAGAGGGATGGGGAGGTCTTTAGCAGCAGAACAGACAAAGTGCTGAAAGACTCAAGGGCTGTGCCAGTCTTAGGTGTTTAGGAATACCAGCTTCCTCGTCAGAAACCACATAAACCAAGCAGAGCCAGAGGATATCACCTTACTGTTGGGGCTGACAGCCCAAATTCCGACCCAGGAGAAGACCCCGGCATGCCAAAGGCCACCTGTTACTCTCCTCCACTGTACACCCTGTGCCCTCACAGGGGCAGTGGGGTTGATGGCAGGGCTGGCTAAGGCCTTTTAACTGATTCAGATGGAACTCTGAGACCCTTTGGAGAGCCACGCTCACACATGCTGGAAGAAACGTTGCTTACCCTACGAGTTCTGCGAGATGTGGTCATCAGTGTAGGTTCCACAACCTGCCCTCCATTCCTGCTTTGAGTCCTCAGCTAACCTGGGCTTCAGTCTGTGAGGGCGCTTAAGGAGAGTCCTGTCCTCCACCAGGAGGCACGGGCCACGTGCAGCCATGACACACGCCGCTATTCAAAAGACTCTGATGTTGCATTCATGAGGCTCGTGCACACCTGCCGCGGGATCCACGCTGCCTGCAGCACTTTGAAGAACCACAGTTTTATTGTAGGGTGGGCAACCGTTCTTTCTCATGACTTACCTAATTCGTGGGCCTAGTGTTCTGTCGTCTCGCTAACGTAGCCTGTAACACAGATATCTTTAGGAGGGGCTTGTTTAAACTCTTAGCATTTTAACATACAGCCATTCAGCTTGTTGTTTATTTTCAACATATTTAGTTTTATATTCTAAGTACCTTCTGTTTTAAAAACAAACAAACATACGTTATGTCATAAGTTGGCATTAAAGGCCAAATTTATAGTTTCCGGCATAGACATGACTTCATCTGGAAGGACTTCATTTATGAGTTGTTTATGACTGCTTTCAGAGGTGAATAAATACAGTCAGCAAATGAAATCACGTTCACACAGGACAGGTTTAGACTGCTGCTGAGTGACTAATCGGTGCTCTAACTTTAATGTGCAGTAGGGATATCAATACAGCTATATGGTCCCTTTTTTTGTTTATAACCCCAATTTCACGGTAGCAATAAGACTCCAACTACCAATGTGTTCTCAAGGGTTGTTATGTTTCCGGAGTAGTAGAAATCACTCGGGGATTGGTTCATAGTGAGCCAGAGGCCTGCAGTAGTCCAGAAATACTACCCATTGTGTTCAATTGCTTAATTATTTCAATATTCGCAGATTAACAATATTTTTAGTAGGCTGGTACACTGAAGCTTTGCAAGTACCATTTGATTTTGTTGCTTACATGCTGTTCTATTACAACAGTTGCTAATATACAAAGTTTATTAGCATAACATGCACTCTGTTAGCATCTAAAAATTAGTGTGAACCCTATACTACTTTTCTAGGGCGAAAAACTTTTATGTTTTCAGTAAGACTTCTGTTAGTGTGACTGTAAAATCTTAATGTGGGTTAGAATATTATGTATAAAGCAGCAGATACAGAGTCAAATTGTCCCCGCATTTAGATTCCTACATCTCCATTGAATTTAATGAGGTTATAAGTTTATAAATAAGTAAAAATTTCCCTGTAGTGTTCCAGGCTAGTCAGTACAAAGAAATCTCAATATAACTTGCAATATTTTAAAGCAAAAATATCCAAAGACCAGCAGTAATGCTACTGAACTAAACACTTGAGCAAACTGTTATGAACAGATGCTGTTGTTAATGTAAAATATCAATGTAAAGCTCTCATTTGGAACAATTAGATTCTCCCACTGAGAAACAAAACAAGGCATTCCTTCCTTATCTCTGTCATGCTGTCTGGAGTGGCTCACAACCATGAGTGCCTATCTCAGGGCAGACTGTCAGAAACAGGACTAACGCCCCAAACTGGTGGCGTGTTCTACCATTTGATTTCACCAAGAGAGTAACACATGTGAACTCCTGGATCACTCTAACAGTCTTACCCTGGAGTCAGACAGTCTCCTTAGACTCTCCAGTCTGTCTTGCCACCCAGACAAGCTGGACTTAATGATAAATGGTCACTTACATAAAAAATCACACCACATTCAGAGTGCTCCCAATCCCAAGAGACCAATCACTTACCCCGGATCAGTTGGTACTCTAGATCTTACACCAAATACAGCGCTTATAGACAGTTCTATAACAAACTAGCTAAAGGTTTATTAACTAGGAAAAAGTGTGTATTTACAAAGAGCAAACACATACACACAAATGAGTTGTGATTCAAATCCTAAGAGTGACAGATTTGTAATGATCTGTCAATTTGAAATGTCTTCCAGGGAAAACCTAGGGATAAATCTCGGTGACCTCTTGGTTCAGTTTAGTGTCTCTGGCCCTGTAAGAGTTCAAACAGCAGAGCTGTAAATTTCTTGTGACGCTGTTTTATCTTTTACAGTCAGGCTTGGTGTACATGACCGAGTTAGGTCAACATAAGGCAGCTTACATTGTGAGTGTCTACATACAATGCTGCTTCCGCCAAAGTAGGTGGCCTTCTACAGCAACATCATTACTCCACTTCCATGAGAGGCGTAGCACTTATGTCACTGTAGCTTGGGTGATGCAGTGTCTGTGTAGACACAGCTTTGTTTGCACTGGCTGTTGGCTGTCAGCCCCAAGCGGGACTCTCAGCTGCCTCCCCACCCACCCCAGCACTGACAGCCGAAGCTAACAGCCAGGCTCAGGCTCACAGCTGGAGCCCCCTCACCCATTTGCTGACAGCCTGAGTCTTCCAGTCTGAGAGGAGCTCCCTTGCATGTAGCATTTCCAAAGTGCGATAGGGCCATTCACCAAACCATTGTGTCACAATGTTCCTTAGTGGCCTGTTTAGTCGACAGACCTCCTGAATGCGGGCTGGGGGGGGAAATTCCTATGCTTGGGTTCATAAGTTCAGAGCAAACATTTTCAAAGTTATAAAGCAAAACGTACATATTTCCTTATAGCCTGGAATAGCGACATTACACGTGAGATTAGTGCAGGCAGGAACTTACAGCATTTCATAGAGAGTCTAGATGCTAAATATATTCTTAGAAAACGAAAACCTATTTTAAACAAAACTGACATCTAGATGGGCTGGATTGGTTTCCAGCTATTAGCATGTTGGTTCTTAGTGAACGCCTATGGCCCTGACCAGAACTGGTGCCACAATCGCCATTCCAGGATGGTCTGCAGTACCACATTTATGTAACATATCCAGAAGCAAGAACAGTGGGGGGCCCCAGGTAAACTGGCATTTATTCTCAGATGTCCTCCTGCATTATTATTAGTAGATTGCAAAACAAAGCCTAGCCTTTTCACCATCTAATGTTTCTTCCAGAAATGGTCCTCCAGTAGTTTAACCTCTGATTGACACCCTGCCCTGTAGTCTATCCCCATTCCTCATATATGTGATAACCCCTGACTGATCATGCTTATAGCAGGAAATGTAGATGTTTGGGTTTTGTTCTGTGTACATAGGTGTGTAAGGGGGAGATGGGTGCCATACTCCCATTTGTGTCCTTAAAAACCTCCCCCTAAATGTATACATTTGCCTGTGTCCCACATTAAACAGTATGGCCTGTTCTTTCCCAATAGGAAGAGATCATGAGTCCATAATAATGCTTTGTACCTTTGGATCATTTGGCCTTCCTCCTGACCCCAGAATGGTACCTACCAGTCCTTCCATAACACTTCTCTAGAAGAATTCTAGATCTGGTTATAAAAAGCAAAGCCCTATTCTGTTTATAGTAAGCAAAAATATCATTTACAGTGGAGTCGCATCACCCGCACATTTAACTTATGCAAATTCAACTGTACGTGCTCGGCAAAAAAAAGAAAAATAACAATAACTCGCGGCGGTGGAGTACTGTACAGGAGTCGATGGGAGAGCGCTCGGGGGGGTCGATTTATCGCGTTTAGACTAGACACGATAAATCGACCCCCGCTGGATTGATCGCTGCCCGCCGATCCGGTGAACATCTCGCCGCACTACATGTGATTTCTAGTGTTTAAAGATACGTATTTTTCGTACAACATGGCCCCTAGACTACTTCATCTGGTGCTCAACCAAAGAAACAGCGATCTATTTCAACCCTGGAGGAGAAACTGGCTGTGTTGGACTTACTGAGAGACGGTATGACAGTCTCCAACGTGGCGTGTAAATATGGCCACAACGAGTCTAGCATCCCTGCCATCGAGATTCGAGAGAGAGAAATTCATCAAGCCGTGGCATCAAGTGCTCCAATAACTGCTAAGGTGACGACCCAGGTGCGTGATAAGACTTTAGTGAAGACTGAAAAGGCATTAAACTTATGGCTGGAAGACATGAACCGTAAACGTATACCTATCGATGGCAACACGTTGCGAGAAAAGGCTCTTAGCCTCTATGCGCTGTTCAAACCTCCCGCCGAAGAGGGACAGCCTTCTGATGAGAAGGAATTCAAAGCCAGCCATGGTTGGCTTAACAGTTTTAGGAACCGCTTCAACCTCAAAAACGTGCAGACTAGTGGTGAAGCTGCATCTGCCAATGAAGAGGCAGCAAAAGCCTACCCCGAACAACTAAAGAAAATCGTAGAAGAAAAGGGCTATCCTCCGGAACAAGTTTTTAACGCTGACGAGACTGGGCTCTTCTGGAAAAAATGCGCAACCTCACTTACACTTCGAAATCAGAAGGACAAGCCCCTGGCTTCAAAGCAGCTAAAGACCGCGTGACTGTGTTGTTTTGTGGCAATGCAGCTGGGCATTTAATAAAGCCGAGCTTGCTCTACAGGGCTGCAAATCCCCGTGCCCTAAAAAGCAAGAACAAAAATCTCCTGCGCGTGTTCTGGCAATCAAATAACAAGGCTTGGGTGACGGCAGCATTATTTCTGGGTTGGTTCCACACATGTTTCATTCCGGAGGTCAAGCGGTACCGCGAAGAGAAAGGACTTGACTTTAAAGCGTTGCTGCTCATAGACAGTGCTCCTGGCCACCCTGCGGCACTCCGGTTTGCACATAACGACGCTGAAGTCGTCTTTCTCCCTTTTTTATTCTTTCATTCTTCCATCTCTCTTTTTTTGACTATACACGATTTTCGCTTTACGCGCTGACTTTAGAACCTAACCCCCATGTAAGATGCGATTCCACTGTATTAGCAATTTACAGAGTAGAAAACATACCAGAAATAAAAACTTGATTAAGAAATATGTTTTAGAACCCAGCTTATGAAAACTAGCTCTGATTTTATGTCTCTAGGGCAGTAGACGAAAGACAAAGGTTACAGAATGTTTCTCTTATATTTGGCCTGTCCATGTGACATTTCATCCTGGAAGGAATGTGAACGTGCACAGCTAGACAACTTGTATAGTGTTCCCTCAGCTCTCAGACAGTGTCGCTCGTTGCAATACACAAGTGTTTGACTTCAGTATTGCTCTAGCGATACAGTATCCATTCTTTGCTCTGAAGCATTACCCAGAAGGACAGTTACTGCTCTTTGGTTAGTTTTAGAATACACAAGATTTCATTTTCTTTCTCATCCAGTTAAATGATATGCTTAGTGTTATATCTTTTTGTATTGTGTCAGCAGTTCTAATTGCACAAAACATTCATACATATTGAAGTATCCTTTGCTAGAGAAAACAATCTCCTCTTCCTGTTTAACTGATTGGTCTAGGTCACACAGTTCTTGAAACATTTTCAACACTGCATGAAATATTCATACTAGTGACTACTATGTTCTGGACAAACCCTATTTGGGATTAAATTAGAAGTATAATTCTAATTTAACATTTAAAATACTATATCAAATGTATAGATATAGTTAAATTGTCAGAATGTTGTTGTAAATCACGTGTCTATGCTGGTTCCTTGGTCATATTAGCTAATGGGATCTTTGGGGTTCTATAGATGTTTAAAGTCCTACTGTTCATATTTTACCTCAGCCCATGCTTAGCATTACAGAAGCTAAATCCAAAGCTATAGCAGAGTAAGCTTTCTTCTCCCATTAAAACAGTCATAATTGTAACCTACAAGAATAGTCACAGTGAAATAGGTGCATGACTTGTAAGCTAATTTCTAAGATTAACTGAACAGGCAACGTGACAAATAATTTGTAAAATGCAGCAATAAGGTCATGAAGCACCATAGCAATATCCTATGGCTATCTTTAGTATAGAGGAAAAGTTACAACATTTCAAAACCTCCAATGCAGTAACAATGCCATGAGGCAAGGCATATGCAGATTCATCTTCCATTAAGGTATCTTTTCTCCCTACGTGGTAACAGCACTCTAGCTCCTATTTCTTTGTCCTGAAGCCTCGTCTTATGCAGTATTAAAGTTGGTGAGGTACTTTATAAACTCCTTCCCCACTAATTTACAGCATTTCTCTCAATAAATGGTCACAAAAGACATAGATTTTGAGATTTTTAGTACAAAATTTGTAAAACTAAGCTCAGTATTGTTTTGAGTATATTAGTTTTTTCTCTTCTTAACTTCTTACTTTCCTTAGCTAAGCTACTTCCAGAACTGTAATTTGTTATAATATATATGTAATATATAATTCTCATAGTCTAATAGTAAATATTAAACAATCAAAAGTCTGTTGTTAAAGAGAAGTTTTTATTATGGAGACAGTTAAAACCTAAATGCAAACTTTGCTTTAAAAATTTCATTTAAGTTATGTTTGAGGGTGCCACTATTTTCTTATCTGTTGATCTGTATTTGGTTAGTTACCCAGAGAATGTAGCAGTTTATTCCATTAACATGTTGTACTTGAGTTTTATTGCTTAGAGCCCTGAAAGTTTATTTAATTAGCAGGAGTTAACGTCAACTGGCTTCCTTTTGTGCCTAGCTTATATCTTTGTTTGGCATGTGAAAAATGTTCAGTAGTAGGTAGGCTCCTTTAAAAGCTACGCTTTTAAGTGGCTCTGCTGGTTCAACTACAATAGCATCATGTGGAGCTCTCCAGAGCCCATCCCCTCCCTCACATTTACTGCAGCTTTGCGAATGGAATACTTGTGCTCAATTTATGCTGGGAACAAATCTTGACCAGTAGTTGATTGTCTAAATTGCAAGACTGTGATTTTCATCCATTAAAAACCTGCAGAAAGCTGTGTTTTGACTAAGGTGGGAGAAAGACAAGAAGCAGAGCCATGGAAATTGGAAATTGTGGACCATTAACAAATGAAAAGGATTTATAACCTTTCAAAGACCACTCAGATGTAATCGTATCGAAAACTTGATTCTGTCTTTGAGCATAAAATCAACACTTTCTCAAACAGCGGAAGAATAGCTTCAGATGGTTGTCATTTGTTTTCCGATTATAGGTTAGAAGAAGAAGAAAATGTTAATGTAGTAAAGCCTGCAGTACTGGAATAGATTTTTTTCACCCCATTTACTCAGCAACAAGACTGTCCTGCAGAGTGGAGTAATCTATAAAAGCTGTCTTCGCAGGTTTTAAATACAATTATTTAAATCTATGGCACATAGGCTTTTAAAGATTTATAGACCTAGGTCACATGGAACAGATCTTACTGGAGAACTAGCGCAAAATTAAAAAAAAAGAAAAAACCTTTCAGTAAAATACGGCAAGTTTTAGTAAAACATTTGCAATTAGTTCCAATGCACTGTAATTATGCAATAGAATCAATACAAAGTTTACATCCATCCACCCAACTACTCAGCTTGTTTTTCTTTAAATGCCTCGCCAATCTACTAGAATTCTTTGAAGGGGTCAACAAGCATGACCCAGTGGATATTGTGTACTTGGACTTTCAAAAACCCTCTGGCAAGGTCCCCAAAAGCTCTTAAGCAAAGTAAGCAGTCATGGGATATGGGGGAAGGTTCTCTCCTGGATGAGTAACTGATTAAAAGATAGGAAGAAAAGGGTAGGAATAAACGGTCAGCTTTCACAGTGAAGAGAGGTAAATAGCAGTGCCCCCCAGGGACTGTACTGGGACTAGTGCTGTTCTACATATTCATAAATGATCTGGAAAAGAGGTAAACAGTGAGGTGGCAAAATTTGCAGATACAAAACTACTCAAGATAGTTAAAACCCAGGCAGACTGCAAAGAGCTACAAAAGGATCTCACAACACTGGGTGACTGGGCAACAAAATGGCAGATGAAATTCAGTGTTGATAAATGCAAAGTAATGCACATTGCAAAACATAATCCCAACTATACATATAAAATGATAGGGTCTAAATTACCTGTTCCCACTCAAGAAAGAGATCTTGGAGTCATTGTGGATAGTTCTCGGAAGACATCCACTCTACGTGCAGCAGCAGTCAAAAAAGCGAACAGAATGTTGGCAATCATTAAAAAAGGGATAGATAATAAGACAGAAAATATCATATTGCCTCTATAAATCCTTGGTACGCCCACATCTTGCATGCTGCGTGCAGATGTGGTCGCCCCATCTCAAAAAAGATATATTGGAATTGGAAAAGGTTCAGAAAAGGGCAACAAAAATGATTAAGGACATGGCACAGCTTCCAAATGAGGAGTGATTAATAAGATTGGGACTTTTCAGCTTAGAAAAGAGACAACTGGGGGGGATATGATAGAGGTCTATAAAATCATGACTGGTGTGGAGAAAGTAAATAAGTGTTATTTATGCCTTCTCATTACACAAGAACTAGGGGGTCACCAAATGAAATTAATAGGCAGCAGGTTTAAAACAAACAAAAGGAAATATTTCTTCACACAACGCACAGTCAACCTGTGGAACTTCTTGCCAGAGGATGTTGTGAAGGACAAAACTATAACAGGGTTCAAAGAAGAACTAGATAAATTAATGGAGGATAGGTCCATCAATGGCTATTAGCCAGGATAGGGAGGGATGGCGTCACTAGCCTTTGCCAGAAGCTGGGAATTGGCGACAGGGGATGGATCACTTGATGATTTCCCTGCTTTGTTTGTTCCCTGTGGGGCACCTGGCACTGGCCACTGTCGGAAGACAGGATACTGGCCTAGATGGATCTTTGGTCTGACCCAGTATGGCCTTTTTTTTGTTCTTATTTACATCAACGTGACTGTGAAGAATATAGAGGATAATAAATCTGCAATATTTTATCCTCAAAAGAAGATTCTGGATGCTTTCGCTCTTCACAATCTAATTCCATGCCATTTTTAGGCTACCACTGGCTGGTTTGTGGTATCCAAGTTTTTTTATTCAAGTTGTAATGATTTTACTAGCTTTCACATAATGTCATTCACATCTGATTTTTTTCCAGGGCATGGTCTTCATTGCCATCGAGCCATCATTACCATCTGCAAGCTAATTGGGATTACAGACATGTATGCCAAGCTTTCTGGATCCAATAATCTGCTTAACCTCACCAGAGCTCTCTTTAAGGGTTTAGCAAAACAGGTAAATTTTAGTCTGTACTTGCAGTCATATTTGCAATGGTCAGAAGGTGAAATATAATCAATGCTTTGTGGTATAGTACAGAGTAAATTCTAGGTTCAAAAAGTAACAAAGTTCAAATGAATTCTACAATTCCAGGAGAAAACAGAATTTGAATTTCAGTCTCCTCTTTCCACTCCCTCAGCAGTCATTAGTCACTTACAGGTGTCCATCAGTAACTCTTATGCATTCAAGTATAAAGTGCCTCAAGGGGAAATCTGAATTTGTGGGATTAATTTGCTTTTGTCAGTGACATTTAAAAAGCGCAAGGAGATAAAGCCTTAATCCTGCTTTTATTGCTGTTATTTCTTCAGTCACATTTTGGGTTGTCTCTGTTGGTGTACTGAACACAATCATTGCCACTCCTGAGCAACAGTGCCTGAGAACTAGTGGGTAGGAGTCTGTAGTCCTGACTGCTGTGGGCCAGTCCATAGTCAGCTGACATTTTAAATGTAATCTGCAAAAAAAAAAAAAAATCTCACATTTTCTACTTTAATCTGTTGCTAGTCTAGTTAAAGAATTGCAGGTGCTTCTTTCAGCTTTTTTTAAACACTGTTGTAGATTATCCATCTGTTGTAAGAAGCTCAAGTGATTTAGGAGCGTTAGCCCTATTGACTGAACCACTTTTGGAAATATGTTCCTTAGCTAGCAGGAGTGAAAAGTAGCAATATGTTTGTGTGAAAGGAAAGAGAGGCCCGTTTGGTGCATCAGTGCTTTAAGAGATGTGTATTAAATGAGTTCTTCTTCACGTCCATTCCACATTAGGTGTGCGGTGCCGCATTCACAAGCGTCGGAAACTTTTTCCCTTAGCGGCTCCGGGTGGTCCAGTGGGCCCCCCGAGTGGTGCCGCTGTGCCATACATATATAACCCCACCGGCCCGACCTTCTCCACTTCCTTCTTACCGTCCATGAAGGCGTTGGAACAACCTCTCTCGTAGAAGAGCAGTCCCTTAGCCTTTAGAGTGGCTGTTACCAGTTTATTAACATATCTGTTGTGGACACTTAAGTCGTTAGGTGCTTGGAGGCCTCCAGCACCCGCCCCGGGCCACAGGGCATGCCACAGGCCCACGGCTTCAAGGCTTGTGCCACGTGCTGCAAACCTATGCCAGTTAGTGACCCCCATGAGTCGTGTCTACGTTGCCTGGGGGATGGACGTCAAACTGAACAGTGTAGAATTTGCAAGGTGTTTAAGCCAAGGACAAGGAAAGAAAGAGACTTTTGTCTAAAGCAACTGTTAATGGAGGTCACATTGCAGCCGCCAGGCCCGGAGCACCCCACCCCACTCAGGCTTCCTCGGTGCGTAGTGCCCCAGAGCCGTCAAGAGACCCGGCTAAGGACCATAAACTGTCGGCCCCAGCGCGCCAGGCTAGGCCCCGGCACCACTCGTCCTCCCCCGTGCGGCCCCTGGTGCAGCCGAAACGAAGGAGCGGTTGTTCCCCACACAGGAGGCCGGTGCCTCCCCAGGCCCTGAGCGCCGATAAGAGCGGGAAGGCCTCGGTACGGCACTGACAGCAGTGGTCCCGGCAGCACAAGCCCCACCAAGTGCAGACCTAAGTGAGCTCAGTGCGGACGATGGGCTCGAGGACATAACGGATCACCCCTCTACGCCTGGCACCTTTGAGGCTGCAAAGGACCTCATCGAGCTGTTGGCGGCAAGCCCCCTCCCGTGTGGGGAGAACCCTCCGGCACCCATGTTTTGGGTGCCATCGAAGTGTAAGCCGGCAATGGTGTGCCGCTCGAGGACACTGTCCCGGCACCGCTCCTGGAGTTGGTCCCAGTCAAGCTCCGACTCCACGGACTCACTCTTGCCAGCGGCCCGGAAAGAGGTTGCAGCACCGGCAGCGGGTCAACGCGAAGAAGCACCGGAAAGGGCACGCCGCTCTCCGGCACCACCCAGAGACTGGTACCAGGAGGAGTTGAGATGGTCCTTGTCAGAGGACTCCCGCAGACAGTCCCGGTCCAGGGAACGCTGGCCCTGGTCCAGATCCCGGTTCCAGTCCCAGGGATACCGGTACTGCTCCCGCTCAGCCAGGAGCCGCTCTTTCTCCTGCCAGTGCAGATCATTGGCATCGCCATGGCCTTCGCAATTGCCGTCACCGCAGTCCGACGCTGACTCCGGCCGCTATAGGTACCCACACCGGGACCCTGACAACAGGGACCCTCAGGGGAGCTGGCAGCCCCAGTGGAGGCTGCCAGGCCATTGGCCCTTCTGGACCCCCTGGGCCTATCAGGAGCGCAAAGAGGCCCCATCCAGGGCAAATTACTCGGTGCAGACAGTGCTGGAGGCTACAGTATCTAGGCCTCCAGCATCCCCCCAGCATAAACCCGAGAGACCAGCACCGAGCCTGGTGCCATCCCATGGACTCCCATTCCGGCCTGAGCCGGAGGCCCCTCCCACGGGAAAAAGGGAGCAGGAGGACCAACCGGAGGGGGTCAAGCAGCAGCTGACCTCCTCTTCTTCCCCCAAAGAGGTGGTGGCAGGTACAGAGGTGTCCAGCCGTCCACCGATAGACCATAGAGTTGCCCCACGGATCGCTGCGCAGAGTCGCCCAAAACTTGGGGTTGCAGGCCGAGGAGACAGTTGAGCAGGAGGACCCCATGGTGGACATTTTGAGCCCCGAAGGGCCATCCACAATAGCGCTCCCACTCATTAAGACCATTCAGTCTAACTATAAGAGTATATAGAATCATAGAATATCAGGGTTGGAAGGGACCCCTGAAGGTCATCTAGTCCAATCCCCTGCTCGAAGCAGGACCAATTCCCAGTTAAATCATCCCAGCCAGGGCTTTGTCAAGCCTGACCTTAAAAACCTCGAAGGAAGGAGATTCTATCACCTCCCTAGGTAATGCATTCCAGTGTTTCACCACCCTCTTAGTGAAAAAGTTTTTCCTAATATCCAATCTAAACCTCCCCCACTGCAACTTGAGACCATTACTCCTCGTTCTGTCATCTGCTACCATTGAGAACAGTCTAGAGCCATCCTCTTTAGAACCCCCTTTCAGGTAGTTGAAAGCAGCTATCAAATCCCCCCTCATTCTTCTCTTTTGCAGGCTAAACAATCCCAGCTCCCTCAGCCTCTCCTCATAAGTCATATGTTCTAGACCCCTAATCATTTTTGTTGCCCTTCGCTGGACTCTCTCCAATTTATCCACATCCTTCTTGTAGTGTGGGGCCCAAAACTGGACACAGTACTCCAGATGAGGCCTCACCAATGTCGAATAGAGGGGAACGATCACGTCCCTCGATCTGCTCGCTATGCCCCTACTTATACAGCCCAAAATGCCATTGGTATTCCTGGCAACAAGGGCACACTGCTGACTCATATCCAGCTTCTCGTCCACTGTCACCCCTAGGTCCTTTTCCGCAGAACTGCTGCCTAGCCATTCGGTCCCTACTCTGTAGCGGTGCATTGGATTCTTCCATCCTAAGTGCAGGACCCTGCACTTATCCTTATTGAACCTCATCAGATTTCTTTTGGCCCAATCCTCCAATTTGTCTAGGTCCTTCTGTATCCTATCCCTCCCCTCCAGCGTATCTACCTCTCCTACCAGTTTAGTATCACCCGCAAATTTGCTAAGAGTGCAATCCACACCATCCTCCAGATCATTTATGAAGATATTGAACAAAACCGGCCCCAGGACCGACCCTTGGGGCACTCCACTTGATACCGGCTGCCAACTAGACATGGAGCCATTGATCACTACCCGTTGAGCCCGACAATCTAGCCAGCTTTCTACCCACCTTATAGTGCATTCATCCAGCCCATACTTCCTTAGCTTGCTGACAAGAATACTGTGGGAGACCGTGTCAAAAGCTTTGCTAAAGTCAAGAAACAATACATCCACTGCTTTCCCTTCATCCACAGAACCAGTAATCTCATCATAAAAGGCGATTAGATTAGTCAGGCATGACCTTCCCTTGGTGAATCAATGCTGGCTGTTCCTGATCACTTTCCTCTCATGCAAGTGCTTCAGGATTGATTCTTGATATGGCAGACCCCGGCCTCCAGCGCTCCAACGGCTAAAGGAGTGGGGCGTAAATACTTTTCCCCATCTAAGGGCTATGAGTTCCTGTTCTGCCACCCAAGTCCATGCTTCCTAGTGGTCTTGGCGGTGAACAAAAGGGAGCGCCATGGACGGCAGGCCCTGGCCCCTAAGGCCAAGGAGGCAAAACACCTGGACCTTTTTGGCAGAAAGGTGTACTCGTTGGGGGGCCTTCAGCTGAGGATTGCGAACCAGCAGGCCATCCTCAACAGGCACAATTTCAGCTCCTGGGCGGCGGTGGGGAAGTTTAAGGACAACCTCCCACAAGGTTCCCAACAGGAGTTCATGGCCCTGGTGACGAGGGCAAGGCAGTAGCCAAGACCTCTCTCCAGGCCTCCCTGGATTTGGCAGATGCAGTGACTAGAACAGTTGCGTCAGAGGTGGTCATGAGGCGCTTGGCGTGGCTCCAGGAGTCAGGCCTGCCCCCCCGAGGTCCAGAATACGCTCCAGGACCTCCATTTCAAAGGGTCTGGGCTCTTCTGGGACCAGACAGACACGAGGTTGCATAGCCTCAAGGACTCATGGGCTACGCTTAAGTTGCTGGGTACGCACACCCCGGCGACCCAGAGGAAGTCCTTTAAGCTGCAGCCTCCCCCTCAACGCCATGCCGTAGGCATGAGCCTTACCTTAGGCGAGGCAGGGATAACAGGCGACGGCGCAACAACAATAACCATAATGCACCAAGGCCAGCACAAACCCCCGCCAGGCACTAAGCCAGGCTTTTGAAGATGCCTCGTGGTCTAGTACACGGACCTCTCACTGGATTCGTCCCTTTGTTTCCTGAACCACCTGCCCTGTTTCTCCTGTGCGTGGTCCACCATTACGTCAGACCGTTGGGTCTTATGCATGGTGCGGAACAGGAACTCACTGCAGTTCACCTCCCTCCCACCCCTCTTTTCCGTCCCTCTTCAGGGACCCCTCTCACAAGCATCTCCTAGAGCAGGAAGTCTGCTCGCTGCTAGAGGCGAGATCTGCAGAGCAGCTTCCTGGTCCTCGGTGCACACCTTCACAACCCACTACGTGGTCAACCAGCAGGCCAGAGAGGACGCGGCGGTTGGCAGAGCAGTCCTCCGAGCAGTTGTCCCATGACTCCTCCCCTCCTCCAGAGGTAAGCTTGTGATTCACCTAATGTGGAATGGACGTGAATAGGCACTCGAAGAAGAAAAAACAGTTACTTACTTTCTCGTAACTCTTGTTCTTCAAGATGTGGTGTTCACGTCCATTCCACCACCCACCCTCCTACTGCTCTGCCGGAGTCGCCGGCAAGAAGGAACTGGAGGGGTCGGGCCAGCGGGGGTATGTATGCGGGGCGCAGCAGCACCACTCGGGGGCCCCGCCGGGAGCCGCTAAGGGAAAAAGTTTCCGATGCTCGTGCACGCGGCACACACACACCTAATGTGGAATGGACGTGAACAACACGTCTCGAAGAACAATAGTTATGAGAAAGTAAGTAACTGTTTTTTCTTCTTGGTACGCTGAATGGGCAGCAGAGGTGTTTGCTGCTATAAGTGAATACCTATTCTGAAGAATGAGGCTTTAATGAATCATTTTTCTTGGTGGTGGGGGAAAGATTGAAAATCAAGTGAACAGAATTTCCTTGAATAACAGAAATTATTACCTTGAAAATTGTGTGCTGTGGACATCACAGGTACTTTGTTGTTATTGAAGCAACAAGATTCTATTAAACTGCCTTGTGTCTTCAGGCTAATGGCAAGTGTACTTTGGCCATGGGAAGCTTACCATACGACATCTAACATCCAGTTACCTGCCCATCCATGAGATCTACTTCCTGGGGATATTCATGTAATTTAACTAATCTTCAGTCAGTTCTTGGCAGGGTAGGATTATTCAGCCCTATCACATGTATAATAAACAGAGCTTTTGGTATGTTGCCACATTTTGTTACTCTTTGTTGTTACTATCCCACTGCATGCCTTCATCATAGGCCAGTAGCCTTTCCAGAAAGCGGTACTGCTGGGAATGACCTTACAGTGCTAGCAAACCAGCAGTCCTGGGACTTCAGCATTGCAGCCAGAAGCACACAGCAGAATTCCCAGTGTTCGCACCATTCACTGGATGTTCTACATACGCTTACGTGTTCTTTAGTTTACATACAACAGCTGAAAAACAGACACTTTTTGTTGCTACTTACGCCATTTAAGCAGGCAAACGATGTTCAGTATTGGTATGGAGGTAAATACAGAATGGAAATTATTTAGATAGATCAATAGGCTGAATTTGTCCTGGTTCAATTCTTTCTTGTGACATTAATAGAATTTTTTTTAACCTCTCAAACAGGAAACCCATCAAGAACTAGCAGATAAGAAAAGCCTCTATGTGGTAGAATTCCGTGAGGAGTGTGGCCCCCTGCCGATCGTAGTTGCTTCACCTAATGGAGGTGTCAGGAAGGAACCAGAACCTATGGATGAGGTTCCCAATACCAAGCTGGAATGGAGTGAAGTGAGAGTAGCTCAAGGAATGAAACGTTCTTCCTGGGCAAATGTCAAAAGGACAGTGTGGTGAAGAGCTGGGATCTGTCCATGCCAATATTCAAAGAGGTACAGCAGCACAAACCCAGAGAAAGTCCAGCTCAAACCAGTGATTTGGCTAGATGTGCACTTCAGCACCATGTTGGGTTGCTGCTGCTTTGCCTTGGGTGCTCAGCAGCCTAGCTGGCTTTTCTGCAAACGTCTCTTGCCATGAACAATCTGCATATGAATGGCTGACGTGCGTCCACGCCAATCTCATACGCACCAGTGCTCTGCTGCTGTCCTTGGACCTGCTCTGTAATCAGGAAACCCTGTTTTTTTCTTTACAGATATTTGGGAAACTATTAAAAACGTTACTAAAATAAAACCAAATCATTCTCATAATTTAATGTGCTGCATTTTCCCCCAAAGCTGCTTACATTTCTGTATGTGCTTTCAGAGCTCAACATTTTGTGCGAGGATAGATGTTAGTACATTGACTCTCCACACCTCTGTACCATGTAATCTAGTCCAGAGTGAGAGGGGAGGGATCGCTGTGAAATTAGAAGGGCAGAAGTGTTGACAGGGAGGAGTGTAGGATGAAGGGAAGCCAAGAGCTGGGGCAGAGTTGCTGGAGGTAAGACGGAAGATTTACTTGGGGGAGGGGAATGGGGAAGGACAACAGGAGGAAGCAGAAATGGTTTGAGCCGTGCAAAAGAAAGGCGGGGGGATGGGGAGATGGTGATGGGGGAGGGCTGCAGAGTGAGGTGCGATGAATCAGTGGTAGGAGCTATCCGTGTCTAGGCCAGTGTTTATTGAGCTTGTCGACCCCTCAGTCGAAGTAAATCATCATCATTCACAACCCCCTGATGTTTACCGTAAAAGAGCGATAGAGAGTTATCAGTGCTAACCCAGTATCATTAATTTATGTGCTTGGTTTGGGAGGTTGACAAAGAATACCTGGACCTTTGAAGGGGAAGGTTGCATGGGAAGTGGGGAATTCAGATTTTCTTTATTTAGATTGTAATAAAATTTTTAATGATTCCTGACACGTGCCTTTCGTGAGCCACCAGTGAGAAACACTGCTCTAGACCAGAGCAATGAGGCAGGCTAGCTGGGGCACTAAGATGAGCTGCAGGAGAAGTCATTTGGCAGTCAGCAAAGCAACCAGGGAGCAAGTCAGTCAGTCCTGGAACCATCTGGGGTAACTGTGTTAACACAGATGAGGATGTTTCACCACATGGTGAATAGTACAAATGTCTGAGGGTGATCCTTCCTCCCAAAACACCCTGCACTCCCCTCTGCTGCTTGAGAGAGCATCCTGCTTGGCTGGCTTTAGCAATGCAGCTTGAATTGGTACAGCCCACCCCACTGTCCACTCCCAACCTAGCCCAAGCCTTCCTGGTTGCAGTGAGAATGGCCGCAGAGGAGCTCTGAGGTCGTCAGCAGGGGCTAAGTTTGTAGGTCTTCAGGTGCTGGTCCCGATCTGTATTCCACATATAGCTATGCACATGCGCCCAAATACGGAAATTCCTGTAAGCAGTGTCTGTTGGGCCCCCCCATTCACAGCCGGTCTCCTGTTCTCAACAGAGAGTATAAGAGGCAGTGCAGGCCGACGCATCTCCAGTTCCTCGTTACCATCATGTGGCCTGAATCAGAATCCTGTGTCCTCCCTTCCTTCAGCTCCTTTGTAGACTCTGTAAATACAATTACCAGTAGTTTTATCCTTCTGAGCCTGTTAGCTAGTAGTTTATAGTATAATTAGCATAGAATATTTTTCCCCATTCCTGGAGATTCCCTGCCTGGGTCTGAGACTATGCTCAGAGTCCCAAGCTTCAAGAATTGTCTCTCTTGCCCTCACTCCTTCCCTATCAGCAGCGAACATCAGTGCTGCCTCTGCTGTCTGGATGAGACGCATATCTCTGCAAAGTGCAGTATTTGTCGCTTGTTCCTACCCAGAACTCAAGAATCTCCTGAGCTTCACCTGAGGAACTACCTGATGGAGAAGGCTGTGAGACCCTTCTTCAGTCCGAGCCGGGGAGAGACACTCCCCCGCCCGCCCCCCCAGTGCATCAGCCTGAACTTACAATCAGCACCCCTCTAAGTATGTGCTTAGGAGTGGAGCCTCCAGAACTTAAGTCCAAAGACTCTTCTTCTAGGGCTTCCCATGAGAATAGAGGGCACTCTAAGCCCAGATCCCCGTTGAGGACTGTCCAGAAGAGACATGTTCCTTCCCATTGAGGTCAGGTGAGCCTTTGTGCACAGACCTAAAGAACTGGCTCTGCTGAAAACACCTGGACTGGACGGTGAAGTGCATAGAAAGAAAGATCCTCCTATTCTATTAGTCATGCCAGCATCAGAGCGGAAGGACCAACATCTACTGGTTCTGTCTACAAGTGCAGATCCAGACTCATCATTGGTGCCATCTGGTTTGTTCAAGGACCACTCTGCCTCGAAGGGTGCAGCAGTTCCATCAGACTTGACTGCCAGAACCTCCCGGACATGAGGACGTACAGAGACTTACACAACACCAGAAGATATGTTCCTCCCTTATCAGCAGTCTCCCCTCCTCTCCAGCTCAGCCCTAATGAGGGATGTTACTACACAGGATACTACTTCAGTGTCCCAAGAGCCATCTTACCCCCAGCTCTCTGGCAGGAGTGCTCCAGGACTGATGGCCCCTCCCCTACCGGAGGAGCAGTTTGCAGACTCGGTTGAGTCTGGTCGCTCTTGTATCTCCACGGAGGAAGTTGAGCCCTGATGGACATTTTGAGGAGTGACACTCTATCCCTCCAGATCAGGCTTCCTCAGGGACCACTGATACTGAATCTTTTGGGGTTCTCCTCAACCAGCTGCCCCTCTTTGTGGCTGTATTGCTCTAGAGGGCCCATGGGCTGCAGCTCCTGGAGCAGTTCTTTCCTGTTGTCCTTGGCAAATGACGCCTTTCCTCCTATTCCACTGCTGCCACATGTCGTAAGAAAGGTACTTTACGACGGGGCCAGCGTCATTCTCCTAGCGCCAAACTGAGCCAGGCAGTTTTGGTTCATGGAGCTCCTGACAATGTCTGCCTGTCTTCCCACCCCCACCCCAAATCAGACCCACACCTTCCTGAGCCTCCCAACTCAGGATAGGGGCAGAATCAAGCACCCCAATCCAGACTCACTCCACCTCATGGCCTGGTGTTGTGATGGGTGTCCGAAATAGAATGTTCCTGCTTGTCTCCTGTTCAGGCTATCCTTCCCCGAAGTAGGAAAGATTCAACTAGGATCTTCTGCTGGACAAATGGAGGTGTTTCTCTGCCTGGGCGCAGATCAGTCCATACTCTCCAGCCACTGTAAGCATTCTGATTGTTTTAGATTATCTCCCGCCCCAAGAGACCTCAGGTCTCTCCATTAGTTTGATGCAAGTCTCCCCCTCAGCAATTAGTGCCTTCCTCCCTCTGATAGATGGACACTGCTTTCACTCACCCAATTACAGTACGTTTTATGAAGGGCCTAACCAGGACCTTCCCACCACTGATCAAACCTACACCTCGGTGGGACCTGAATCTCTCCTGACAACACTCACCAGACCTCCGTTTGAACCCTTAGTGACATGCTCTATGTCCCACTCGTCCAGGAAGGTTGCGTTTCTGGTGACTATTGCTTTGGCCAGAAGGGTCAGCGAGCCAGGAGCCATCCTCGCAGACCCTCCTTCTACCGTTTTTCAGAAGGACAAATCTTGCATACTAAATTTCTCCCCCAGGTTGTTTTTGAATTCCACATTTGCCAAAGTCTCCACTTACCTGTCTTCTTTCCAAAGTTCCATACTTCTACCAAGGAGAAAAGACTTCACTCCCTCAGCGTCCGGCATGTCCTGGCGCTCTACCTGCAAAGGACCAAACCAGTCAGAAAGTCACCAAAACTTCTTATCACCATAGCAGAAAGATTGCGTGGGCAAGCTATATCCTCTCAAAGAATTTCGAAGTGGGTTTCGTGATGCATTCGAGCGTGCTGCAGGTTAGCCCACACCTTTCTCCTGAAGGTGTCCGCTCACTCCACGAGAGCACAGGCTGCCTTTACAGCATCCCCGCAGCAGGTTGTGGTACAAGGCTCCAGCCACACGTTCACGACACACTGTGCCTTAGGTCACACCTCAGCTGCAGACGCAGCCGTGGGATCTGCAGTGCTGCAAACATCTTTGCCATTGGCTTCCTCGTACCCACCTCCAGTCTGAGCACTGCTTGTCAGTCACCTGCAAGTGGAACACACATAGGGACCAGCCCTTCAAGAAGAAACAGAGGTTATTTACTGTAACTGGACGTTTTTAGGTGTGTGTGGTCCTTATCTGCATTCCACTAGCCGCCCACCATCCCCTCTGCTTCAGATCCTCTTGGATTTGCAGTAAGATGAGGAGCTGGAGAGGTGGTGGCCCACACTGGCTCGAATACCCTCAGTCAGGAGCATGAGGTGACCTATTGTCCTGTCTTAAGGCAGCATCCTGGACTCCTTTCTACTTCTAGGTGCTTCAGCCATTGCTGATGAGACAGGATCCCCCATGGACACTATGCACAATGGAACTAAATGTGCTGCATCATGACAGGGCCTATGTGGCTCAGATTCATCACCGTATCTTCAGCGGAGCATTTGCAGGACCTCCTTTGGGGCCCTAGGTGACCAGTTTGGGGCAATCAGAAAAAGTGAGGGGCATATTTTCCAAAAGACTAGGGACCCCATCTTGGGAAGTGTTCTCCTATCTGGCCATCCAAACTGTTTGGTCCTCGGGCTCACCCCTGAAATATTCAGAGCTACATGGCTCCATAGTGCTCTCCCAGACAGCCCGTGCTGAGCCTCCGTGTTTCCAGTCCTCATGCTCTTTCAGGGAGGTACCTTCTTTCTGTTCTGTGTTTTGTACAGCACCTCACACAGCAGAGGCCTGGTTCATGGCTAAGGCTCCTAGGTGCTATGTCAGTAAAAATAACGGGGTGCCTGAGGCCTATTGGAGAAAGTACAATACTCACACCAGTCTTTGAATGAAGCATATTGGCACCCGTAACACCACAGTTTGCAACCAGAGGTGCATTGGGGGCGGTTGTGTGTTGTCCATGGTGAGCGGGCTGCTCATCTGGTGCTGTCTCCTGGTTTTCCAACTGCCCAATCACACTGGAAGCTAAAAATACAGGAAACACATTTGTAATGTGGCCTTTCCATGTAAGCAGTTGCTGCTGCTGCCGTGAGGCCCTTACGGGGTCGCGAATGGAAGGGGAGGCGTCCATGACCTGCTGTAAGCCATTCTGTGAAAAAAGGTGAGAACTGACTTACTCGCTATCTGTTACGTTCAGAACAATCACCATGGCTGAAACACAGCAGCCATTGTATACGCTCCATGTGTGCGTAATGGGGGCCTCACTGCACCCCCAGAGCGTTTTTAGTGCACCTTGTCTTTACGGCCACAACCCCAGTGTTGTTTGACACACCTTTCAAGAGTATCCTGCAAATTTGTATTTGTGGTTCTGATACTGAAGGCATTGAAGTGAGTATGATACAACTGCTGCGGGCTCCCAAAGACTGCAGTGAGATGTGTACGTTTGGACTTGGTTTACTTAGTCTAGGCTTCTCCAGCTCTGGTTAGCTGAACAGTGAACACTCATCAGAATTCTAATCTATGGGATGAGCACCGTGCCGGATAGACTCTGAGCTTTGCTAGCTAAAAGAAGATATTGCAATCAGAATCTTTCCCGCGCCATCAAACGTTGCTTAGCTGTATAGGTGAAAATTGCACCAATTGTATTTACTACAGATTTTCCCTGTGGTTTTAAGTACAACTGCTGGGGAAAGGCAATAAGAAGCAAGGGCAATGGTTATTAGTTTCACCACCGAGAACATTTGTCAGTTTTTCACCTTAGATTAGACCAAGCAGTGTAGCTAAAATTGCTTGGATGCACTTTAATTTGCCTCCGTCTTCCGCAATAACTGCTCACTCAGTCACTGCACAAATAACTTTATTTGAACCTGCTGATTTCAGCTACTTCCACTGCACCAGAACAACTGCATCATCCTCCCACTGTCCGATCCCCTTCAGGTAATGGAGACCGTGTAAAACACTCATGTAACAAGTGGCATGGATTCTTGTGACTTCATTTCCTCTTCAGCAGCAATTAAGAAGTAAAGAGCAGACTCAGGATCCAGACGTCTTCACTGAGTGAGTGCCCATGTCCATTCCACGTCAGGGGTGTGAGCGCACCGTGCCCTGCGGGAGATTTTCCCCTCGGCAGTACTTGTTGAGGCAGCACATGCACCCATTCTTGCTCTTGCTGTTGTGCCAGATTATACAGGGCGGAGCCACCTCGACCCACCTCTGTTCCTTCTCGCAGCCCAGGATGGTTGGTGGACCCTGTTCTCTTGCTTTTGTAAGTTTTTCCTCCCGTTTGTCCATCTTTGCACGTTGTTGGTGCCCGTTTAATCTTAGTTTGAGTGTCTGATGGTTTCAGTGTTAAGTTTCCTGGTAGAGAGTTCATACGCTTCAGTTCCTTCTGTGGGTTCTGGTTCCGGGACATGCTTCAGTCACGGGGCTTCAAACCTGTCTTGTCTGTAAAAAGCCGTTGCCAATGCATGACCCGCCCACCAGGTGCCTGAAGTGTCGAGGGGAATCGTGTCACAGGTTTGTAGAGACTTTAAGTTGCGGACCAAGAGAGACAGGGAGACCAGGCTGACGCTTCTGCTGATGGAGGCAGTGGTGCACCTTCCTGTCCCGAATGTGCACCAAGCACTTCGACTTCAGTGAGACACGCCCCTTGGCTGAGTTCCAGCGCCGTTGCCTGCCCCAGGACCAAGGAAGACACGTTGGGCCTCCAAGAAAACGTCCAGGAGACCGGGGGGACGGACGGACTGGGGGTTTTGTTTTCAGTTTTGGGGGCATTTCAAATGGGAAGCTTTTCAATAAAAGTGCTTGTGGGTACAAAATGTGCATACCTGTGTGAAGTAGTGAGTATAACATTACAATAAAAAGCTATTTTCTAATTTTCTGGGAATGATCATCATGAACTTAATGGTTTCTGTAGCTGCAGCCTGTCAGCTGGCGTGTTAAGGCGGCGAGATCGGATATCAAAACAATTTGTTGCTTTTAAGTGTAATGGCGCCACTTTTTGCATTACAGAAAACAATTTAATTCAGCCAAGTAAAAGAGAAAAGCAAAGTGGAAAAGTAAGTCACTTTCATAGATGTTAAACTGTACCATCCTACACATGAAAGACCATAGTACCGACCTTCGGCTGAAGTTATTCAATACATCAATGCTCAATTTATTCTGTTTCTACTAAAATTCAAATAGTTGTACCAATTCAATTTTTCATATTTGATAAAAAATAATGCCAAGCCAATTTAAGTCCAGGCAATATTAAGTTTTAAGTTTGTTTTGTTTATAATTGTGATTTTTATGAACAAATGTCCGACCTTAGGTGTAATTGGCTCATAAAAGAGAGGGATTATGTTGTGACTATTGGCCCTACAAAATGTACCCCTATTGTAAACTTAAATGTAAACAGTGAGCAAAAGTTAATAAAATGTTACAATAACCTGTAATTTTTGCCCACTTGGGAATTAACCACCAAAAATAGGTCAAGTTGTTTATGACGTTGAATGTTATAAAAAGATACAAGAAAACCAGACAAAGAAACTGGATTTGTCTAAACCAAAAAGGCAACGTTAATATAATCCAAGGACTGCTGAAATTACACTTGTTAAAAACAGATGATGTATAGTCTGAAGTTAATGAAACAAAATTGGGGTGACAGATATTAGACCTAATTGGTGGACAAAATAATGAAGATTATTAGACTATGCTGCCCACTTTTCCCCTTTCTGGGTTTCTTAAAAAGAGACTTTGAAAAAACATCCGCGCTCTCTCTCTCTCTCATCTCCCATCCCACCTTGCATCCCAGCTCATCTCAGTTCATCTCGTCTTCCCTGACCCCCACCAGAAGGATCAGATCAGACGGAAAGACTTTCTTCCTTTAAGGAATTTGTTTTCACCAGTGAGTGCTGAAAGTCATCACCTCGTCCAGGCATCCAGCCCCCAGCCCACCCGTGGGGATCTCTAATTACCGGCACTGCAAAGGCATGTGAGTTCCTGTCTCATTCTCTCCCCTTGTTGTGGTGTTTTCTGCCCCACCGCTTAATCTTCCCGGCCTATTTCAATCTCGGCTTTTCATCAAATCCTGAAATCAATTACATGGCATTCATCCAAACCTGCCTTGTCTAAGGAGAAAGGATCCACCCAGATGACCGCCCTGACCAGACCGTAACTAGCCAGGGTCCAAGCAGCATGTGTCATGGTCAACTTGCCAACCAAAGCATCCACTCGTAGCTAACCAGTGATCCCATGCCCCAAAAACATCAACAAAAGCCACATTTCCCCCCTCTTCTCTATCCTGTCTCTCCTCCACCTGGGGTCTTTAAGAACGGGATATGTGAATGCCCTTCAGCGAAAGACGGGGAGTAAAATTAACTTTTTCCTTTTCGTCAAAGAAAAGGTGCTGTGAAGGTAAGAGAGACTGATCTATGGACTCCAGAAGGAACGGGGCTGTGATCGGGTGTGACTGTGTTTTGCAAGATCACTCAGCCCCTGTTTCGCTATAAATGCTTGTTTTAATCTCTTGTGTTCAATCAAACTTCCAATTTGCATGACTGCTTTTGGGTTTGCCAAGTAGCCGAGTAAAATCAGAGGCTGTTTAAAAATAACCCCGAACGGACTTATTCCTATGTAACGCCAGGCAGTGAACAAGTGTATGAACGCTTGTAACTCTAGGGGCCTTTAACATCACTAGTCCTACACCAGCACTCCTGGCTACTCGCCGTGGGCCATCTCTGGCCACGTCAGGAATGCGTTGCCAAGCTGCACCCTGTGACTCTCTGCAGCCCCACAGAGAAGGGAGAGTTGCTGCTTTAGATTGGCCTCTGGGCCTGTCAGTTGGACTTCAGAGACTGGGCTGTTCTTTCCCAAGCCACGTGAACCCTAGTGGTATGGCTCCCGGGGCTCCAGATACTGTCATCCCTTTGACAGTAAGACACAGCCTCACTTCCTCATGACTGCTCTGCAGACGGGGTACTTTTCTCCTAGTAAAATAAACGCTTATCCAGTATTTCAAAAGAAAGGCACAGGGGCACAAATGCTGCCTGCCTCTGCGTGGCTTCTAGACAGGCCACAATCTGCCTGACAGCTGATCAGAAATCCCTGAGCCTGGCTCACGCATGCAAGGGCCTGGCTGCACTGCAGGGGCTGGGGAGCAATCAGAGCAGCTGTATCAGAAGCAGCGCAGGGAGCGGGCTGTCCCCACGTTCCCTCCTGGCCTCAGGCCGTTGGAAAAGCATGTTTGTTTCTTTCCCGAGGGCTTTTTACTTTACGTCAGGGTGGTTTTAATTCTGGGACATGGAGTTAGGAATTCAGGAACTGCCAGACTCGATCAGAACAAGGTCCCTTTGGCCCAGGCTCCTGTCTCCAACAGTGGTCAACGCCCGCTGCTCCAGAGGAAGGTGCAAGACATCCCAGAGCAGGAAGGGGTGAGAGATCTGTTTGGCACCGGAGCCAGGGCCCTGGCAGCTCTGCTCCTGTAGGGTGAGGAGCGCAAGAGCTGCTGGAAGTGGTCCCAGGAGGCTTGCGGAGGCAACGAAGAAAAGGGGGACCGGCTGCATGGGAACCGAGGCCAGGCTGGCTGCAGTCCATGCTGCAAGGGCTGGAAGAGCAGTTACGGTCAGGGCGAGCAGAGGCTGCTCCTGCCAGAGGCCTGGGTGGCTCAGCCAGTTAGCAAGCAAGGGAAAAGACAGAGGTTAAAGGACTGGCCCAAGGCTGCACAATGAGTCTGTGTCAGAGGAGGGAGCAGAATTCCCACCAGCTGGTTCTCATGGCTGATCTGAGCTCACCAGACCGCTCTGCCACTGTGGGCCAGCTGAGAGGGACATTCTCCTCTCGACACTGGAGGATTTACACAGGCGATGGCATTGGGAGTAGTCTCTACAAAATTGTCTGTGTCGCTAGTTGACTCTAGGGAGTGTTTCATGTCCTGCATGTTGGGAATAATACGAGAGGGGCCTGTCGTTCTAAAGCTAAACTGGCTCTCCAGCCGCATGCACGCACACGGACTTCCAATGCCGCCTCCAGCCTCTCCATCCTGCCAGCTCTGCCCCTCCCTCCAAGTTCCATGCAGGTTTCTACACATACCATGAGGACGCTGCCCCTGCAAGTAGGACAACAGGCCCCGTGGTAATATGTTCATAAAGTACCTTTTATCAGGCACCCTGTTGTTTGTTTTCACTCAGTCCCCTGCCGGTGTTGGCCTGTTGGTATGGGTTTATGGTCCATTTCCTCCTAGCATGGGGTGGGCTGTCTCCGGCCAGGGAAGGGGTGAGGGAAATATGGTGCAGTACAAAGTTATGTGGCTACCGCAGATATGCAAAACCCAGCAACAGCGTGTGTCAGAGATAAGGAGCTGTAGCTCAGGGAAGCTTACGCTCAAATCAATGGGTTAGTCTCCAAGGTGCCACCCGTCCTCCTGTTCTCTTTGCGGATAGAGACTAACCCGGCGGCTGCTCTGAGACCAGAGATAAGGGGGGTTGCCCAAAATTGTCTCTGTCCTTCTGGGCAGCGCCATCGCTTTCTAATCACTGCAGCAGCCTCTTCGGGGCCGTGCTGCCTTCACCTTGAGGACGAGGAGCAGGAACCACAAAAAGGAAGCTCCAGCCAGTCTCCCAGCAGCGGGTGCTCCGAGCAGACACGCAGGGCGTTGTAGTAGCCATGGTTTCTACCCTTTACATTTCTATGCTATGGGGATCATGAAACTCCTCTTGCTGAACATGAGGGCAGCCTCCTTTGTGTCATACCGCACCAAGCCTGGCTCTTAGCCACTGTGACCTGCCATGGCCTGGCCCAGAATGACTGGGACTTGAATACTTCTTGGCTCTTCCACAGCGTCAATCCATTGGGGCTGCATTCGGCCAGGAGCACGGTCTGTCGGCTTGTCTCTTCGGTCAGTTTGCTCTGAGGAGAGAGAGGCTGCAGTGCTCTGCATCCAGGGACGGTGCTTAGAGGGGCAAAGGTGCAGTACGCAGAGAACACGCACAACAGAAAACCTCTTAGCTACCCACAGCCCAGCATGGGCTTCGCTCTGCTGTGAAATGAGCAGGTTGGCACAGGCCCCGGCCTGCGCCGTTGCAGCCTGTGGGTGGCAGTGGGCAGAGCTGCATGGAAATCGGCGGCCTGCATTGTGGTCCCAGGAGCCCGGCATGCCACCAGCTGAGCAGCAGGGCCCTGCGTATTTGTCTGGCGTGTTCCTGTGCTGCCGTCTCCCGGGACGGCACTATCCTTCGCGCCAGACGCTGGTTTGTTTTTCCACGCGTCAGCAGCCAACGTTGTAAGGGCAATATAGCCGTTATTCCGCTGAGAAACTGTATGGTGGCGACAGCGTTTTGATGGCACAGCTGCTGCTTCGCTCAGGCGTGAATTGTCAGCAGCCTGCGGAGGGACAGAGCTGACCTGCGGCCTCTTCCCAGCTCTGCCGCTGGCAAGTCACTTCCCCACACAATGCCTCAGTTTCCCCATCTGGAAAAATGTAAAATGCTTTGAGATCTCCCAATAAAACGTGCTATATGAGAGCCAGGTATTGTTAGTGGCCTGGCGCAGTACAGGAATAGGTCGGGCTCTCATTTTACTTCAGTGTAAATGGCATTTCCCTACATTGAAGGTCACTGGCAGCAGATTTCACAGTCCTATAATCAGATCGATGATTATTATTTATATTGCAATAGCACCTAGAGGCCCCAAGCAAGGTCAGGGCCCCTTTATCTGTACAAATACATAACGAGAGACAATCCCTGCCTTGAACAGTTTAAACGGAAAAGAGTGGGAGGGAAAGTGACAGAGCAGATATAGTTGGGACTAGACTTCTGCTCTTCATGGTCTCAAGCCAGCGTATGGCTACTGATTCCCGTGATCTCATTGTGCAGCTGACACTCCTCAGGGCTGAGGCAGATACGGGCTGGTGAAGGTTTTTGGTTTGTTTTTTCCCCAAGAGGTCGGGGCGGAGAGGACATGTATAGGAATAAAATTTTAGAATTTGGTGGTCTAAATATTCAGGAACTGACCTCAGTTGACAAGTCTGGTTAATAATGAACCGGGAGCCCTCTGAGGTGGAACAGAGGGGCAAAGTGGTCATTATAAATGTGTTAGTGTGAGGGAGCAGGACAGGGTCGTAGGAATTCTGCAGACAGGCCAGAAGAGGGCAGGCACACTATACAGGAGGTTAGACTATCTGCAAATGAAGTGGAGTTGGGAGTGCAACTTCTCTCCATCCAAGGGACAAGGCACCGCAGCACTCAAAGGAAATGTGAGCTCCTTAGAGCACTCACTGGTAGCAATTCCTGAACTGTAACTCTCCACGGCAGTCACCTCTGAGGGTGACCCCTGGGGCCTGATCCAAACCCAATGAATCCACTAGGAGTTGCTCCATCAACCTCAGTGGGCTTTGAATGCAGCTTTTGGTCTCTGTCCAAAGGTGACTTTTTCTGGCACATTTGAGCACAATTGCCTGAGAAGAAGGTGACAAAACACATTTTTCACATGAGAAAAAAAAATTAAACTCAAGGTACTTTTCAGGGTATCTAAAAAACAACAGATCTTTTACACTTAAAATGTTCCATGTCCGTAATGTGCACAGAATACAGGCCACTAGAAGGAAACTTGTTGTGGGAAAGGGAAGTTCTGAGCATGGGGACCATGACCTGGTGCATTTGGAGTAGAAACTGTTAACTTTTATGATAAGGAAAATCTCAAATCTGGATGCAGAAAGGGTTCCTTTTCATCCACTTTACTGAACTGGGAAATAGGAGTGTTCAATTTGGAGTTATATTTTTAACTTATTGGACTTAAGAACATGACAAAAGATAAGCAGAGTTTTCTAGTTTTAACCTCAGTTTTATGGTATTTAACATCCACCACTCTGCATGTCACCTCTGTTCTTAGCCTTCAAGCTGCTAACGGAGCAGTATTTTCAATCCCGTCGGAATAACGCTATGCAAATAAGTTAGCTTCACACAAATGGTTTGCAAAAGAAAGCAAGCAAGGACACAGCTGTCTTGCAAAGTCATGATGTCCCTATCATTGGTGATTTTCTCTGAAACTACCCCAAATCTGAGACTGTGTTCAGATTTTTGTAATATTTTTTTTACCTGTGGTGACTGGTCTTCAGATGAAGTGACCAAAAAGAGTATTTATTTTAAAAGTCCTTTTTCCCCCAAAAATGGAATGGTAACACTTCAACTCCTTTGAAGGGTATCATTAAATAATTAACATTTAGACCTAATCCTTGAGGTTTCACTCACTCCTTTTGCTAAATCCATATTTCACATGATTCTGCTATGACCTAGGCATGATCTCCATCCCTTCCATGTATTTCTATGGGGAGTCCACAACAGGGGGCTTCTGAGACGGTTCTAAACCTAACCAGACAATGAATTAAAAAGCCACGTTGGGTTCTGCAGCAACCCAAAGGGTCCTGCTGGCATCAGGGAAGTGGGACGACTCTGCTGAGACCACAGCTGGATGGCCGAGGGCAGGCTCCTGCGCATTTTGAGAAACCAAAAGGTTACCTCTTTCTGGTCCAACTAGGCCAGCTTAAAAATATTACCCACATGTCACCTGATCAAAGCTCTGAAACGCTTCTGACCAGGTGTTCCCCGAACAGCGCTGCAGAACTCCCCCTCCACTGCAGGACTCTGACACTCCTCCCCAGGCAGGCTGCTGAGGGCCATGGCAGAAGAAACACCTACCAGGGCCCTGACACACAACGAATGCCCTCTTGGACCCTCGAATCCCCGTGCCTTCCATTGGGCAACAGCACGGGTTTAACCCAGTGCATGAAAAATATCATAGGCCCCAATATGTCCCTGTGCAGGTTAATGAATGTCTCTGGGCATTCCGAGTAATACTTCCCCCTGCAATGCAATGTGTCAAAGCTATAAAAGGGGGTGAAACAGAACAAAGGGGTCCCAGTCATGTGGAATCCCCTGCTTTTCACCTAGGATGCCTGCTGGAACTAACAAGGTCTGTACCAGGGGACAGGATTGTACCAGTCTGTACCAGACTAGGAAGAAGTCTAGTCTGTGAAAGAAGCTTATTGGAACATCTCTGAGGGTGAGATTTACCTGTATTCAGTTTCTTAATGTATTAGGCTTAGGCTTGCGTGTTTTGTTTTATTTTGCTTGGTAACTTACTTTGTTCTGTCCATTATTACTTGGAACCACTTAAATCCTACTTTTTATACTTTTGTTTATTAATTAACCCAGAGTAAGTGATTAATACCTGGGGGAGCAAACAGCTGTGCATATCTCTCTATCAGTGTTACAGAGGGCAGACAATTTATGAGTTTACCCTGCATAAGCTTTATACAGAGCAAAATGGATTTATTTGGGGTTTGGATCCCATTGGGGTCTGGGTCCTGGAGACAGGCGCACTTGTTAAGCCATTTTCAGTTAAGTCTGCGGCTTTGGGGGGCATGGTTCAGACCCTGGATCTGTGGTGCAGCAGGCAAGCATGTCTGGCTCAACAAGGCAGGGTTCTGGAGTCCCAAACTGGCAGAGAAAATGGGCTCAAAGGGAATTTCAGCACATCAGGTGACAGTCCCAAGGGGATCTCTGTGACCGAACCTGTCACACCTCTGCAATGCAACATGTGCCCCATTGTACCAAGCAGCCCTACAAACTCCAATGAATACTTCCTGCTGCATAGCAATGTGTGCCCCATTAGGCAGCCCCATGCATCCTAATGTGAACAATGTCATGCTTTTAACTCCGTGGGGGCTGAGTTAGCAGCAGGTTTATCATGACAAGTTAGCATTAGCACTAGGGTTGCTGCTAGGGTCAGGGTTAGGGCTGGGATAGAGAGACAGGATTAACACGCCACCGCTCAAGGCCATCACTTCCACCACCACCCAGCAATGCATGTCCCAGCCTGGTCAGACTCTGACTCAACACATTCACAGCAAGGTAAAAGCTGAATAGTTTCCCAGAGGGCTGAGCTCTCGGACTGCCGGGTGTGTCGCTCTGTGGGTGCAAGGGGGTAGGAGGTCAGAGTTGGAGTTGCATGAAGTCGGGGTGCTTTTTGGTGTCTGAAGGTGAAAGCCTAATGGAGTGTTGGTATGTCATCTACAGCATGGGACGCGATGTGATGGTGGTGGAGGACGCTGAAGACATTTAACTGGTTATTTCCTGTGTTTTAGGTCTGGGTTTGGGGGTGTGGCCTGATGGAGCCTGGGCTGGTTTGGGGTTAGAGTCAGCATTAGCTGCAGTGTTTGTGGCTGGAGTTAGAGGTAGGGTTTGGTTGCTGGCAGTGCTGGTTAGGGTAAGGATGAGTGTTAGGGGTTCAGAACTATCGGCCAGCTACGAACCACCTCCATGGCTGTGCTGAGTGACCCGGGGAAGATGCAGTGCGCCCAGCACAACTCTCAGCAGGGTTAAAAATCTCGCTCCGGAACAACTACTAGGGCCAGATCCAGGCCAGCAGAGGACAGAGCTTCCTCAGCAGGCAGCCCAGGGCTCCCTCCCACTAGAGTTGGGAATGACCATGAATGCCACCACCTCTTGGAGAAGCTAAGCTCTTCGTATAGCGCGCTCACACTGGTGTCATTCATTGTTACTGATGTACGTACGCACGCAGCCTTCCTGCCCCCAGGGACAGGGGAGAGAACAGCGTTTGAGTGGAGCCAGGTAGCGCTGGAAGGTGCTGAGACACCACAGGGACGAGAGCGGTAGAAATGACCGCATAGAGAGACAGACTGGAATGACAGGAACCTTCCTGGTGAGGAGTAAGGTGCACTGGAGAATAGTGTGGAAAAGCCGCCATGTCGTGCAGGCTGCAGTAGGTTTGATCTGGAGCACAGGGTGCTGGGCATGGGACATTATTTCATCAACCAAGTTATGCATTAAAGGCCAGTCCAGCCAGGGGCTCCCGTTGCCTGAGCAGCGTTAGCATCTTGCAGGATTTCCCCACAGCATCTTCTCTAAGAGCTCAGAAATGTTGAAGCTTGTAACCTTCCGACCCCCGGGCAGTTAAAGTGCAGATACCTCGCGGGAAGATGGAATAACCTTTTCTCTGCCATCTGATTGCTCTGTGTTGAACATACACGGTCTATTTCATGGCTGGTTTGTGTGATTCGCTGTGTTATTCTAGTTGTGGTCTGAAACGCTGACCTGCTCCTTTTGGCTTAAGAAACAGCTACATTGTGAAAGAAAATAAACCAGCACCTTGCTGAGATGCTGACATGAACACAGCACAATGTTTGGTCCCTGACATAACATGGACACATCAAACACAGCTGAAAAGAGAATGTCAGGGGAAAAAAATCCCCTCCAGTAAAGTCCCTTTGTGCTTGCCAAAGACTCCCCACTGCCGGGTACTTGCAGTCGCTGTACAAACAAAGTGACAAGCTGAACTAATGGGAGCAAATTGACACTCAACATTCCATCTGTGTTTTGGCTTTTACTTGTGACAACACAGTGTGTGTGTCCATGCATGTGTTTAGTACTGCACAAAAAACTTGGCTAACTTAAAAATCGTAGGGCTAATTAATAATAGTCCCTAGCTCATCTGTCTTGTGCAGCTCTTCAGCCGTAGAGCTCAGTGCTTCACAGAGGTCCGTATCGGTCCGTTCCTTAGCAACGCAGGCAGCCATGTGCCAACGTGACTAGTGATTTAGGTGCCTGATTTAAGCCACCTGAAAAAGGCCTGTCGGGAAGATCAGGGCCCTTTTTAAGGCATCACATGTTGTGCACCTAGGTCGGTACTGAGCCTCCTGGGCTCAAACAGCAGAATTCAAAGGAATCGCTAGTTAAGGCCACATCAGGATCAGTTCCCAGCCGATCAGTACACACCTGCCACTGCTCACAACCGCAGATCCCGCCCTCCAGCCTCAGCAGGAGGAAGGGGCTGTATCCACAGAGACGCTACGCTGGCATACCTTTGCCTTTGAAAATGCTGACGGCAGCGAGCTAGTCCGCAGGCAGGGGCTGGGTTCTAGGAGGTGCTCAGCCCCAGGGGGGAGATGATTTCATTGGGAATTCAGCTCCTCTCAGGATCAGGCCCGGAGGGAGTGACCCTTACACACACACACTCACACACACTCCAGCATGGTACTTGGAGCTGTGTGGGTGAGGAAGGGCTGCAGCAGCCGTTTGGGAAAGGCTCTCCGTGCATGGCACTGTACAGAGTTCCAGCACAGGGTTTGCACCACTCTCTGCTCAGGGAGAAGGGGCTTTTAATGGCACCACGTCTCTCGGCCAAAGCTCTATCGAGAAACAGCAGGCTGCTCATTCTGTCCTAGTCCGTCGCACTGCCCCCCGAGAAACCCCTGAGAGGCCGTGCGTCCAAAGGCCTCACTGCAGATTCACTGCAGTTGACTTCAAGCCAAGGCCTGATAAACAGTGTTAATTTATCAACAGCCCCTGGCCGGCACGTCTCAGGCGTGATGCTTGTCCAACGGTCTGCCCGACAGTTCCCGAAGGCGGGCGGGAGAAGGGCTAGCGGCAGGGGAGCACAGGGCTTAGCCTCAGCAAAGAGCAGGGCCTGCGGTTATGTTAATGCTCAGCCGCGCTGTGCAGATGTCATTGCTCGCTCCCTCCCTTTGGCACATCCCAGTCCCATTGAACCTTTGCAGAGTCCCATCAGCCCAGTGCTCGGCTGCGCCCGGCCAGAGTGGGGAAAAGCCCCCCTCCCCTCCTGATACTGGGGCCCAGATGGCCCCCGGCATAACCCAGAGCAACGCTTCTGGTTAAAACTCCTGTGCTACCCCTGGGGACAGCTCCTCCGCGTCCTGCAGCCCTGGTCCCCCCAGCACCGTCCCCGCTCTCGGGACGTGTGCAGTCACCAGCCAAGCGATTCTGAGTCCAAACAGAACGCAGGTGGGTACCCACCTGATTCCCTCGCCCAGCATCACTCGCGTGCTTTCTGAGCGCCTTGGGTTGCAGCTGCACACAGGCAGCAGGATCCCACTAGGTAGAAGGAAAAGGTGAACTGAGGCTTAAGGGGAAGGCTGCTGTGTGCTAATGCATGGGATTTCACGCTCACCCAGAGCTCGTCTTAGGCTCACGAGCTTGTGTCTCCCCACAGAAGCTGGGCCTGTAAAAGCTTCATCTCCCCGGCCTTGTCTCGCTAATATCCTGGGCCCAGCACAGCTACAGCCATGCTGCCGAAAGCACAGACTGGCTGGGAGCTGGAACTATATTCTGCTGGGAAATGCAGCTCCCAAAACTAGAAAGGCTTCCTGACACGGGGTTGATTTCCCTGGAATTTTGTTTTAGAAGAAAACCAGGGGGAAAATTCTGACAGAGTGAAAACATCACATTAACGTTTCAGTTTGAAATGGTATTTTCATTGTGAGTGTGTGTTTGTGATATGTCACATGATACAAAGTTAAAATAAACTCCAAATCAAGACAAAATGTTTCAATCCACCTGAAATGAAACTTGTTCAGAATTTTCCTTTGTGGAGAATTTTCAAAATGTTTGTTTTCGTTCCAATTCGGAATTAAGCCAAATCTCAAAATCCTTTCTGAACTACAATTTCCATCCTCTGTGTTGCTCTAGAGATTCCAGAAGATCACAGTTCGGTTCGTAGTGCCACCACCCAACTTCCTGTGTGTCTCCAGCCTCGGTTCCCCAGCTGTAAAATGGGGATAATACTACTTCACACTTGGCATCCAAAGTGGCAAAGAAGTCTTACCAGCAGTAAAAATTATTTATCTCCATGACAATTAATATTTGCAAAGTGTTTTCAGAGCCTTGGATGGAAAGTACTATAGAACAACATATCTGGTTATTTACTGACCTATTGACTTACCTCGCCCACTATCCTTAGATTTCCTTATATACTAATAGGAGAAAAATATCAAGCTACAAGAAGTCTCAGTTTCCTGAGGCCACTTCACTGTTTGAGAGCAGCAAGGTGCGGGTGGGAATATCTTTTATTGAACCAACTTCTCCTGGGGAGAGAGGCAAGCTTTCAAGCCCCACACAGCTCTTCTTCAGAGCTGGGAAGGTCACCGCTATTTTAGTATGTCAGGACAAGGTTGGCACAGTCACCATGTGGAACTTCCTGCCAGAGAATGTTGTGAAGGTCAAGGCTATAACAGGGTTCAAAAAAGAACTAGTTAAGTTCATGGAGGATAGGTCCATCAATGGCTATTAACCAGCATGGGCAGGGAGGGTGTCCCTAGCCTCTGTTTGCCAGAAGTTGGGAGTGGGAGGGAGGGGATGGATCACTCAGTAATTGCCCTGTTCTGTTCATTCCCTCTGGGGCACCTGGCATTGGCCACTGTCGGCAGACAGGATACTGGGCTAGATGGACCTTTGGCCTGACCCAGTACGGCCATTCTTGTGTTCCTCTGCCCTTCTCAGGATTTCTAGCGGCTTTTTGTCAGACATACCTGGCTTTTGTCAAGTAGACAGACGTGAGCTTCAGCTCCAATTGCCAAACGCGGCTGCCTAACGGCGGGCACCAAATCTCCACTGAGGTCCTTCAGTGAAAGAGGGATAACGATGAGTGCTACTGAGCAGCCTGCGGTTCCCACTGGAGTTGAGGTGAGTCTCTGGGCTCAGAACCCCCCCGGATACTTCTAGGCAAGAGCCTAAATATGGGTGTTGTAAATTTCAACACAATTTTGAAAATTCAAAATCTGGGGCGGGACTGGAGGCAAAAATCAGGAACAATTTCACTGATTTTTTTTTTAACCAATAATAGAGCTGGTAACATTATTTGGTTTCAAATAATGGTTTTGATTATTATAATGTTATTTGGTAACATTATCCATGGTTTCCACACTGACCCTTTTTTGTCTGAGGGGGTGGGGAGGAACCAGGTGTGGGGCAAGGTTCCCAAGAAAGAAGAGAAGACTTGTCCCAAAGACTTTATGATACAAAAGTCAAGGTGAGTGAGCAGGGCCACCCAGAGGATTCAGAGGGCCTGGGGTCTTCGGCAGCGGGGGTCCTTCCACTCCAGGTCTTCGGGGCACTTCACCGAAGACATGGAGCAGAAGGACCCCCGCTGCCAAATTGCCGCCGAAGACCTGGAGCAGAAGAAGCTGTGGCAGGTCTTCGGCAGCAGGTCCTTCACTCCGGGTGTGTTCAATGTGAAGGACCCGCTGCTGAAGTGCTGCTCAAAACTATTGTGGGAGCCCCTGTGGGGCCTGGGGCAAATTGCCCCACTTGCCGCCCCCCCGGGTGGCCCTGTGAGTAAGAGGTTCCCGGTAGCACTCGAATCAAAGCACTGTGCTTTTGAACATAAATGAGTGGTGGTGTAACTGTGTCTGTCCCAGGATATTAGACAGACAGGGTGGGAGAGGTGCTATCTTTTACTGGGCCAGCTTCTGGTGGTGAGTGAGAAACCAGCTTTCGAGCTTACACAGCGCTCTTCTTCAGGTCACCTTGTCTCTCTCTAGGCCCTAGTCTACACTATGGGGTTAAGTCAAATTTAGCTGTGTTAGGTCGATTTTAAAATGAATGGGTCTACACAACCAACCCCATTTCCATCAACCTAAAGGGCTCTTAAAATCGACTTCTGTACTCCTTCCCGGCGAGGGGAGTAGCGCTAAAATCAACCTCGCTGGGTCGAATTTGGGGTAGTGCAGACACAATTCGATGGTATTGGCCTGCAGGAGCTATCCCAGAGTGCTCCATTGTGACCGCTCTGGACAGCACTTTCAACTCCGATGCACTACCCAGGTACACAGGAAAAGCCCTGGGAACATTTGAATTTCATTTCCTGTTTGGTCAGCATGGCGAGCTCACCAGCACGGGGGACCATGCAGTCCCCCCAGAATCACAAATGAGCTCCAGCATGGATCTGATTGCTGTGTGGGCAGAAGAATCTGTGCAGGCAGATCTCTGATCCAAAAGAAGAAATGCTGATATATTTGCCAAAATCGCACAGGGCATGGTGGAGAGAGGCTACACCAGGGACACACAACAGTGCCGTGTGAAAGTCAAGGAGCTCAGGCAAGTCTACCAAAAGACAAAGGAGGCAAATGGTCGCTCCGGGTCAGAGCCCCATACATGCCGCTTCTATGATCAGCTGCATGGTATTCTGGGGGGGGATCCTACCACTACCCCACCACTGTCCGTGGACACCTGCAAGGGGGGAGTCTCATGGAACAGGGAGGAGGATTTTGTAGATGAGAAGGAGGAGAAGAATGTGCAGCTGGCAAGCGGCGAATCCATTCTCCCTGGAGCCAATACCCTCCTAAGGCGGGATCCCCGACCCTGAAGCTGGAGAAGGCAGCTCTGGTGAGTGCACACTTGTAACTACAGTACAGGGTTTAAAAGCAATAGTGTTTAATGTTTGATTTGCCCTGAAGAATTGGGATGCATTCGCGGCCAGTACAGCTACTGAAAAAGTCTGTTAACATGTCTGGGGATGGAGTAGGAATCCTCCAGGGACATCTCCATGAAGCTCTACTGGAGGTGCTCTGAAAGCCTTTGCAGAAGGTTTCTGGGGAGGGCTGCCTTATTTCGTCCTCCACAGTAAGACACTTTACCATGCCAAGCCAGTAGCAAGCAGTCTGGAATCACTGCAGCACAAAGCATGGCAGAGAATGGTCCTGGGTTTTGGTCGCATTCAAGCCACATTCGGTCTATATTTTTCTGTGTTAGCCTCAGAAGAGTGATATCATTCATGGTCACCTGGTTGAAATAGGGGAATTTTTGTAAGGGAACAGTAAAAGGACCCCATTCATGCTGGGCTGTTTGTGCTTGGCTAAAAGGGATCATGCCAGAGAATAGCCATGCGGCGGAGGGAGGAGTGAAGGGATCATCCCAGAGAATAGCCACGCGGTGGGGTGGAGGGAGGTGTGTGCTGCACATCCACCCGAAAACCACAGCCCCTCCTTTTAAATGTGAAACCCAACCGGCATTGCTTGCTCTGGGAAAGGATGGTGCTGCAGTTTGAAACCATTCCCATGTGTTATGAAGGCATAAGAAGCTAACCCCACATACCAAAAGGCTTACCATGGCTGCCTGGAAACCAAATTCTGTTGCCCAGCTGTGTGTGATGTGTCACCATACCAGCAGGCGCTCAATATAAAAGGCAAAATGTGACCTTCTACCTAAAGCACATGTGCTGTCTGCTGTGAATTGCTTGATTCACTGTGAAAGAGTCTCCCTTTTGTTCTCAGAAATGTATCATCTTAAATTTTACACTCCCTTTTTATCTCCTCCCAGGTGCAAATGTTTCTATGCTCTCCCGATCACCTCTGTCCCTGAGATTATCGCAGATTAGAAGGTGAAAAAAATGCACTCGGGATGACACATTTTCCCAGCTCATGCAGTCCTCCTGCACTGATAGAGCACAGCTTAATGCATGGAGGCATTCAGTGGCAGAAGCCAGGAAAGCATTCAGTGATCACGAAGAGCGGAGGCAGGAAGTAATGCTGAGGCTAATGGGGGAGCAAACGGACATGATGAAGCGTCTGGTGGAGCTGCAGGAAAGCCAATAAAAGCACAGACCCCCGCTGCATTCACTGTATAACCACCTGCCCTCCTCCCCAAGTTCCATCTCCTCCTCACTCAGACACCCAAGAAAGCGGGCGGGGGAAGGCTCCAGGCACCCTGCCACTCCACTCCAAAGGATGGCCCAAGCAACAGAAGGCTGTAATTCAAACAGTTTTGATTTGTAGTGTGGCTACAATAGGCAATGTGGCCTTGTCCTTCCCTCCTCCCACACCCCACCCCACCCAGGCTACCTTGTCAGTTATCTCACTTTTTTTTTTTTTAATTAATAAAGAAAGAATGCATGGTTTCAAAACAATAGTTACTTTATTTCCTTTGCCAGCTGTGATTGAAGGGGGAAGGGTGGTTGGCTTACCGGGAATTAAAATCAACAAAGGGGGCGGGTTTGCAGCAAGGAGAAACACACACAACTGTCACACTGTAGCCTGGCCAGTCATGAAACTGGTTTTCAAAGCCTCTCTGATGCGCAGCGCACCCAGCTGTGCTCTCCTAATCACCCTGGTGTCTGGCTGCTCAAAATCGGCCGCCAGGCAATTTGCCTCAACCTCCCACCCCGCCATAAACGTCTCCCGCTTACTCTTACAGATATTATGGAGCACACAGCAAGCAGCAATAACAATGGGAATGTTGGTTGCGCTGAGGTCTAATCTAGTCAGAAAACAGCACCAGCGAGCTTTTAAACATCCAAAGGCACATTCTACCACCATTCTGCACTTGCTCAGCCTGTAGTTGAACTGCTCCTTACTACTGTCCAGGCTGCCTGTGTACGGCTTCATGAGCCAGGGCATTAAGGGGTAGGCTGGGTCCCCAAGGATAACTATAGGCATTTCAACATCCCCAACAGTAATTTTCTGGTCTGGGAAGTAAGTCCCTTCTTGCAACTGCTCGAACAGCCCAGAGTTCCTAAAGATGCGAGCATCATGCACTTTTCCCGGCCATCCCACACTGATGTCGGTGAAACATCCGTTGTGATCCACCAGTGCTTGCAGCACCATTGAGAAGTACCCCTTGTGGTTTACATACTGGTTGGCAAGGTGGTCCAGTGCCAAGATAGGGTTATGTGTTTCATCTATCACCGCACCAGAGTTAGGGAACCCCATTGCAGCAAACCAATCCAGTGTGACCTGCACATTTCCCAGAGTCACTACCCTTGATAGCAGAACATCTGTGATTGCGTTGGCTACTTGGATCACAGCAGTCCCCACAGTAGACTTGCCCACTCCAAAATGATTCCTGACTGACCGGTAGCAGTCAGGTGTTGCAAGCTTCCACGGGGCTATTGCCACTCGCTTCTCAACTGTCAGGGCAGCTCTCATCTTGGTAGTTCTGCACTTCAGGGTAGGGGAAAGCAACTCAAGGAAAACGGCCTTACGCATGCGAAAGTTTCGCAGCCACTGTGAATCATCCCATACTTGCAACACTATGTGGTCCCACCGGTTTGTGCTTGTTTGCCGGGCCCAGAATCAGCGTTCCACTGTATCAGCCAGCCCCCTCTGCCACCATGATGTCCCAATTGCCACAGCCCGTGCTTTCAAGAATGTCTGTGTCCATGTCCTCATCACAATCGTCCTCGTGCTGGCATCTCTTAGCCCGGTTCTGCACATACTGCAGAATAATGCACGAGGTGTTTACAATGCTCACAACAGCAGTAGTGAGCTGAGTGGGCTCCATGCTTGCCATGGTATGGCACCTGCACGGGTAACCCAGGAAAAAAGGCATGAAACAATTTTCTGCCTTTGCTTTCATGGAGGGAGGGGCGACTGAAGACATGTACCCAAAACCACCCTCGACAATGTTTTTGCCCCATCAGGCATTGGGACCTTAACCCAGAATTCCAATGGGCAGCGGAGACTATAGGAGCTGTGGGATAGGTACCCATAGTGCACTGCTCTGTAAGTCGATGCTAGCCACGGTATTGAGGACACATTCCGCCGACTTAATGCGCTTACTGTGTACATACACAATCGACTATAAAATCGATTTCTAAAGATCGACTTCTATAAAATCAACCAAATTTCATAGTGTAGACATATCCTAAGAAACAGAGTTGTTAATGTGTAAGTGCCGAATCACAGGGTACTAACCTAGCAGGGAAAGGCCAAAAAAGAACCAGTGTCTGGAAGCTGAAGACAGCCAAATTCCAATTAGAAATCAGATGCAATTTTTTAAACTATTGATTTAGAAAGTTTTAACAAGATTACAAATCTTTGCCATTTAATAGCAGAACCAAAACAATCATTACAACAGTGAGTTTTGTTTCTAGAGAGATTATACAGGGGTATAGTCAGCAAGTCTTTCTGTTTAACAGGGTGTTTCCATGTTACCATGCGACCATCATTACAACACCTGTGTCGTTTCTAGTGATTGTATTCGTTGAAATCTCAATGTACACATCTACCTGACCAGGCATGTTTAGCAAATATTAATATTCAAAAAACTTGGATAATTGTGCTGGAGATTTTGCAGGTGACTGTATTGTGTCTGAGTATTGAACAAAAGGTAACCAAATATCTAAGTAGCCATCGGGCCTCCGTCTACTTTTCTGGGTCTGTAGTTGGTGTGGTAATTTTTCCATAGCCACAGGCTCCCATATTTTTTTGAACCATTCCTCTATAGTTAGTGGTAGATACGCTGGAGGGCAGGGATAGGATACAGAGGGACCTAGACAAATTGGAGGATTGGGCCAAAAGAAATCTGATGAGGTTCAATAAGGATAAGTGCAGAGTCCTGCACTTAGGACGGAAGAACCCAATGCACCGCTACAGAGTAGGGACCGAATGGCTCGGCAGCAGTTCTGCGGAAAAGGACCTAGGGGTGACAGTGGACGAGAAGCTGGATATGAGTCAGCAGTGTGCCCTTGTTGCCAGGAAGACCAATGGCATTTTGGGCTGTATAAGTAGGGGCATTGCCAGCAGATCGAGGGACGTGATCGTCCCCCTCTATTCGACATTGGTGAGGCCTCATCTGGAGTACTGTGTCCAGTTTTGGGCCCCACACTACAAGAAGGATGTGGATAAATTGGAGAGAGTCCAGTGAAGGGCAACAAAAATGGTTAGGGGTCTGGAACACATGACTTATGAGGAGAGGCTGAGGGAACGGGGATTGTTTAGTCTGCAGAAGAGAAGAATGAGGGAGGATTTGATAGCTGCTTTCAACTACCTGAGAGGTGGTTCCAGAGAGGATGGTTCTAGACTATTCTCAGTGGTAGAAGAGGACAGGACAAGGAGTAATGGTCTCAAGTTGCAGTGGGGGAGGTTTAGGTTGGATGTTAGAAAAAACCTTTTCACTCGAAGGATGGTGAAACACTGGAATGCGTTACCTAGGGAGGGGGTAGAATCTCCTTCCTTAGAGGTTTTTAAGGTCAGGCTTGACAAAGCCCTGGCTGGGATGATTTAATTGGGGATTGGTCCTGCTTTGAGCAGAGGGTTGGACTAGATGACCTCCTGAGGTCCCTTCCAACCCTGATATTCTATGATTCTATGATAGTTAGGCTATTTTTCTTTTTCCAGTGAGCGGCTCAGGCCCCATTGTTTAACACGGAGGCTGATGAACCATTGCAACAAAGTACCAAAGGAAGTGGTGGCGTCTCCGTCTCTTGATGTTTTCAGATCAAGTCCGCGTCTCGCCGGAAGACACTTTACCCCAGGGGTGGGCAAACTTTTTGGCCCCAAAGGCCACATCTGGGTATGGAAATTGTATGGCAAGCCATGAATGCCCATGAAATTGGGGGTTGGGGTGTGGGAGGGGGTGAGGGCTCCGGCTGGGGGTGAAGACTCTGGGGTGGGGCTGGAGATGAGGGGCTAGGGGTGCAGGAAGGTGCTCCAGGCTTGGACTGAGGGTTTCGGAGGGCAGGAGGGGGATCAGGACTAGGGCAGCGGGTTGGAGCGCGGGAGGAGTCAGGGGTGCAGGCTCCAGGCGGCGCTTATCTCAAGCAGCTCCCAGAAGCAGCAGCATGTCCCCGCTCTGGCTCCTACGCGGAGGCATGGCCAGGCGGTCTGCAGGTGCCTTCCTGCAGCTCCCATTGGCCGCGGTTCCTGGGTGTGGGGCCCCCAGCTGTCCTTACGCGTAGAAGCCGGAGGCGGGACATGCCACTGCTTCTGGGAGCCGTGCGAAGTGGGGCAAGCCCCAGACCCTGCTCCCCGGCGGGAGCTCAAGGGCCAGATTAAAACATCTCGAGGGCCGGATGTGGCCCCCGGGCCATAGCTTGCCCACCCCAGCTTTAGCCAAACACAAGTAACTGGGCTCAAGACAGGGATGAGTGGATGAAATTCTCTGGCCTATGCAATACAGGAGGTCAGGCCAGCTGAGCTAATGATCCCGTCTGGCCTTAATGTCTAGGGAGCTAAGGGTTTGTTCAGAATTACAGTATATTTAACAGGTTTCAGAGTAACAGCCGTGTTAGTCTGTATTCGCAAAAAGAAAAGGAGTACTTGTGGCACCTTAGAGACTAACCAATTTATTAGAGCATGAGCTTTCGTGAGCTACAGCTCACTTCATCAGATGCATATCGTGGAAACTGCAGCAGACTTTATATATACACAGAGAATATGAAACAATACCTCCTCCCACCCCACTGTCCTGCTGGTAATAGCTTATCTAAAGTGATCATCAGGTGGGCCATTTCCAGCACAAATCCAGGTTTTCTCACCCTCCACCCCCCCACACAAATTCACTCTCCTGCTGGTGATAGCCCATCCAAAGTGACAAGTCTTTACACAATGTGCATGACAATCAAGTTGGGCTATTTCCTGCACAAATCCAGGTTTTCTCACATCCCCCCCACCCCCATACACACACAAACTCACTCTCCTGCTGGTAATAGCTCATCCAAACTGACCACTCTTCAAGTTTAAATCCAAGTTAAACCAGAACATCTGGGGGGGGGGGGGTAGGAAAAAACAAGAGGAAACAGGCTACCTTGCATAATGACTTAGCCACTCCAAGTCTCTATTTAAGCCTAAATTAATAGTATCCAATTTGCAAATGAATTCCAATTCAGCAGTTTCTCGCTGGAGTCTGGATTTGAAGTTTTTTTGTTTTAAGATAGCGACCTTCATGTCTGTGATTGCGTGACCAGAGAGATTGAAGTGTTCTCCGACTGGTTTATGAATGTTATAATTCTTGACATCTGATTTGTGTCCATTTATTCTTTTACGTAGCGACTGTCCAGTTTGACCAATGTACATGGCGGAGGGGCATTGCTGGCACATGATGGCATATATCACATTGGTGGATGTGCAGGTGAACGAGCCTCTGATAGCGTGGCTGATGTTATTAGGCCCTGTGATGGTGTCCCCTGAATAGATATGTGGGCCAGAAGAGTTCCCAGAAGTTACCTACAACAGGACAGGCCTAACAAAGAAAATAACAGAACGCCACTAGCCGTCACCTTCAGCCCCCAACTAAAACCCCTCCAACGCATTATTAAGGATCTACAACCTATCCTAAAGGATGACCCAACACTCTCACAAATCTTGGGAGACAGGCCAGTCCTTGCCTACAGACAGCCCCGCAACCTGAAGCAAATACTCACCAACAACCACAAACCACACAACAGAACCACTAACCCAGGAACTTATCCTTGCAACAAAGCCCGTTGCCAATTGAGCCCACATATCTATTCAGGGGACATCATCACAGGGCCTAATAACATCAGCCACACTATCAGAGGCTCGTTCACCTGCACATCCACCAATGTGATATATGCCATCATGTGCCAGCAATGCCCCTCTGCCATGTACATTGGTCAAACTGGACAGTCTCTACGTAAAAGAATAAATGGACACAAATCAGATGTCAAGAATTATAACATTCATAAACCAGTCAGAGAACACTTCAATCTCTCTGGTCACGCAATCACAGACATGAAGGTCGCTATCTTAAAACAAAAAAACTTCAAATCCAGACTCCAGCGAGAAACTGCTGAATTGGAATTCATTTGCAAATTGGATACTATTAATTTAGGCTTAAATAGAGACTTGGAGTGGCTAAGTCATTATGCAGGGTAGCCTGTTTCCTCTTGTTTTTTCCTACCCCCCCCCCCCCCCCGATGTTCTGGTTTAACTTGGATTTAAACTTGAAGAGTGGTCAGTTTGGATGAGCTATTACCAGCAGGAGAGTGAGTTTGTGTGTGTATGGGGGTGGGGGGGATGTGAGAAAACCTGGATTTGTGCAGGAAATAGCCCAACTTGATTGTCATGCACATTGTGTAAAGAGTTGTCACTTTGGATGGGCTATCACCAGCAGGAGAGTGAATTTGTGTGGGGGGGGGTTGGAGGGTGAGAAAACCTGGATTTGTGCTGGAAATGGCCCACCTGATGATCACTTTAGATAAGCTATTACCAGCAGGACAGTGGGGTGGGAGGAGGTATTGTTTCATATTCTCTGTGTATATATAAAGTCTGCTGCAGTTTCCACGATATGCATCTGATGAAGTGAGCTGTAGCTCACGAAAGCTTATGCTCTAATAAATTGGTTAGTCTCTAAGGTGCCACAAGTACTCCTTTTCTTTTTGAGTATATTTAACAAACAAGACTCAGCTGCTATGGTCAAAATACGCACTCTGAGAACAAGCTGACTTGCAATGGCCTCATTTGTGGGTCTCGCACACATTTGAAACAAACTACGGCCACACACGTTTAGTGGGAGGGGGCAGTGTATATTTGTGCTGAATCCCGTGCAAAGGTTCGGCACAAGCCTAAGGAGAAGATCCTCTCCGACCTTTCCCCACGCTGTGCTCTAGCTAGACCATGGGCCGCGTGCTCTAGCTAGACCATGGGCCGCGCCAGGGCGCTGTGCTCTAGCTAGACCATGGGCCATGTCTCTTGGGCTTCTGAAAATCAGTGGCTGCCATCAAGTGTTTCTTGATCCAGTTACAATCACAGACCTAGTTAAAGTCAATGGGTGAACTAAGGCCCCTTTCTGACATAATAGGAGGAGCAATTAAGCCTCTTTGAGTTAGTGAGCTACAAACAAAGGAGGAACTGCCCAAGGCACGTGGCAGGTCACAGCTCAGCTGTGTGGGCTGAGTTACATAAGAACGGCCATACTGGGTCAGACCAAAGGTCCATCTACCCCAGGATCCTGTCTTCCGACAGTAGCCAATGCCAGGTGCCCGAGAGGGAATGAACAGAACAGGGAATCATCCAGTGATTCATCCCCTGTCACCCGTTCCCAGCTTCTGGGAAACAGAGGCTAGGGACACAATCCCTGCCCATCCTGGCTAATAGCTAATATCCTCCATGAATTTATCTAGTTCTTTTTTGAACCCTTTTATAGTCTTTGCCTTCACAACATCCTCTCGCAAAGAGTTCCACAGGTGGACTGTGTGTTGTGTGAAGAAATACTTGCTCTTGTTTGTTTTAAACCTGCTCCCTATTAATTTCATTTGGTGGCCCCTAGTTCTTGTGTTGTGAGAAGGAGTAAAAAACACTTCCTTATTTACTGTCTCTACACGGGTCATGATTGTATAGACATCTATCATATTCCCCCCCGGAGTCATCTCTTTTCCAAGCTGAAAAGTCCCAGTCTTATAAACCTCTCCTCATATGGAAGCCGTTCCATACCCAATGCCAGTGCAGGAGCTAGGAGATTGGTTTTGCAGCTGTGTGTGTTGGTGCAGAAAACCTGGAGAAGCAGTGGTGAGTGTGACCCCCAAGGGGAAGCAGAGTGACAGGACTTCTTAGCAGACTTGGGGATGTTAGGTGAGAAAAATTAAATATGAAGCAATTATGCCAACCGAGCCAAAGTCAGGCCAATAAAGGTTGCTGGGAAAGTCCCTGAATGAAAGAATACTTGTTTAAGTTGCAGCTCCAAGAAAGAAAAAAGGGGAGGCCTGCATTCCTGCATTTTTGTACCAGACCTTCTGGGAACAGTTTGTTGAGATAGGAGGCACTGTTTTCCACTCCCTGTTTTTGTGTTATGTCTGTTCTTAACTCCTCGTCTCCTGGTTGACACCCATACCGATAAGAAAGTTAGTGAAGCATTGCGATTTGCTAAAAGTTATCTACAATAAGGGGGTAGAAGTGCATGCATAATAGAGAAAGAGGATTTTAACTAACATAGGGGAGGGGTGGGCTGCTTTATGACTAAATCTGTGACACGACGGGACTGTCTATAAAAACCTATGAGTTTTACTTAGAGACTGGCTGGTTCTCTTTGGAGACGGGCTGCTCTCTATTGTTCTGTGCACTCTTCAGTAAAGAGCTCTGAGTTCGGACCTTGCTGGTGTTGCCTGTCTCTCTCCGGTCAGACAACGAGCCGTGCCGCCTGGGGTTCGAGTCCTTGACAGGGATTTCTGAGCAGGGAAACTACCTACTGCTGCTTGTTTCTACCATGTTGAGGGGAACAGGACTTGGGGCACATTGTCTGTAAATTGCACCAAGAATGTACCTGACTCGTAGCATTGATGTCTCCGCCCAATGGAAGCAACCCTGCAAGGTCCCAAACACTGGCTAACGGTCTGGGCCAAAGGAACAACAGTATTTAAGGGCAGTAGCCTCCTGCTTAACTCAGCAGCCGTGTGCTCTGCCATCTTCTTCACGGTGCTGTCAGGGAGGTGAAGCGAGCAGCCTCTGCTCAGGGTGACTAGAAGAGGATGTTTGTTGCTTGGGAGAGTGAAATTCTTCTTTTCCCTTCCCTGCTCGGCGCAGCCCTGCTGCTCCAGAAAGGACGGTGGCAGGAGCGGCCCGCGGAGGGAGAGGTTGCCCGCCCCGCGGAACAGGCAGGATGGTCCGTTGGCTGCTCTCCCTGGGTGATGCAGGGCTTGTGGTCCCCACAGCCCATGCACCTGGGTGAGAAAGGTCCAGTCCGTGAACCTGCCTGGCACGGAAGCGGCTTGGGTCGAGAGCTGACGCGTACGGCTCTAACCAGCCCCACTGGGTTTGGCCCCCTGCTCACAGACTGCAAGCCAGCTCCCACGGCCGCCTGAGCTAAGGCCTGAAGTGTCCAGACCAGCAGCAGTAGCGGACTCCTTCACCTTCTCTGGGGCTCGGCCAGCAGGAGGCGCCAGAGCGCCCATCCCCCAGCTTGGGTGATGTGGTCAAGTGGGAGCTTAGTTTCCGAATGATAAAGCAGCCCTGCAAAGGGGCCTGGCCCGGAGGCAGATGGATCAGAGAGATGCTGAGCGCTGCCGTAGCTCGTTAGCTCCATTTCCAAAGCAAACATGGTCTCCCGCTCTGTCCCTCCCGCCCCCGGTTTTTTTAGTGCAGGGATGAAGCTATTGCAGCAACTTTGTTCTTTACAGCTTTGTTTTTCCTCTGTTCGTTCTTCCCTGCAGCAATAATGTCCCTGTGACTCAGCACTCCTGCCCCAAGAGCGATTGAGGGCACACCAGTATATTAATCAAATACGAAACCTGCGGGCGAGGCTCCGGCACGCCTCTCAGGGTAACCATTCTTGGGATTGCAGTGCACGGTCCCGAGCAGGGGAACATACGTCCCGGGCCTCAGGGCATGGCACCGAACAAAGCAATGCTTTGTACTGCAGGTGGTTCTGCTAAATACTTGTCATTACTGGTCACAGGTGGGGCTACGTAGCACTGGCTATAAAAGCCCTGGGATCCATTTTTAGCCACGGTGAGCTGAAGAATGCAGTCCCTGCTGGTCCAGCGACCTCCTCCTACCTGCTGGGCTCAGGGCCAAGCCCAGGGCCCGGGGCCGTGGAAGGGAGAGCAAGACATGGCAGCAGCCCATTCTTTTGGTCAGTCCCAGCTCAGTGACCCCTGACTCAGTAACCACTCCTCGGCCTCATATCGGCTCTTTGGCTGGAAGGGGGATTTGGTGCTTTATCGGCTGACATGCAGCAGCCCTGGTCTCAGGGACTGCACCCAGATGGGCCACAGCTGGCCAGGCCTGCTGCTCGTGCAAACATCCAGGCTCGAGCTAAAAGGCCCACACCGCTCGTGCTTCCTGCTCCCGGGGAGCTGCTCAGACGAGCGGGGGCTGAACCCCTGGCCCCACACAGGCCCCGCAGGGGCTGGGGGAGCCTTCGGTCTGCAATAAAACAGCCAAACGGGAATGCGCAGGCAGGGTCCCTCAGCGCCATGGCTCGTGGTGCCTGAGCGGTCTGTCTATGGGGGGTGGCTCCGTGAGACACGAGTCAGGCCCATTCCTGTTTATGTACAAAAATGGCCACCAAGGCCTGTTCCCCCGAACATGGAAGAGCAAAGCAGGAGCCAGCAGGTTCCTTGGGCAGCAGTCACAGGTCTGCCAGTCTGGCCAGCTTGGTTTGCACGCAGAGTCACACCCACCATGCGTGCTCCTGGCTTCCTGCCTGCAACCTACAGAGCGAGCCTAGCCGCTGCCTGCAACCAGAGACACCCCTGTTAATCTACCAGGGTTAGCCCTGGCCCGATACGGCTTGTTGCCTCGGAGGGTGGCCACCTGCCTTTATAACAGGGCTCGGTCGAGTCTGCAGTGGAGCAAGCGGGCGGGGGGAGGCTTGGCGCAGCTGCTGGTTTCCACGAGGGCTGTGAGCCAGTCACGGCGTTCAGCACGACATGCCCGAAGCACTGAGGGAGCCTTGCACAGACGCAGCTGACGACTCTCTCTGCCCCTACCCGCTGTGCCGCAGGGGGGCTCTCTGTCGCTGAGCAACACCCCATTGCCAGCAGCAGGAAGCCAGCTGGCTCCGGGTGTCTGCCCGCGTCCCACCGCCTGCAGGATGGAGCTTACGCCCAGACTCGGCCCTGTACGTAAAGCCAAGAAGCAAGGCCCCCGTGGGGGCAAGGGACAATGCTGTGGCCAGTCAGACCCCGCTGGGGGCTGAGTGAGCGATGGGCACAGCGCAAAGGTGCCGTTACCCCGGGGGGGGAGGAGCGGCTGCTGGTTTTAACACGAAGGGGCAGAAGCGCTTTTCACGAGGGACGGGAGAGGGGCTGCAAGGGTGGGGCACGGCGACGCCATCGGTGGAGGACGAGGAGCAGGGTGCTGAAGCTGGTGACTGGTGCGGGGAGGAAGGGAGGATGCAGAGGGGTCTGGCTCTAGGTCCAGGGCCTGGCGTCATGGGTGCCGGGGCTTGGAAGGAAGGCAGAGGGGCCTGTGATCATAGTGCTGGGGGATAAAGCCGGAGGGGAGGGGGGCACCCAGAAGCCTGTCTGGGGGGGGCGAGGGGACGGTGGCAGGGACTTGCCCGTCCACTGAACGCATTTCAGGAGCAGGTGTGTCACCACGCTCACGGCCAGTTTGGGGGGCCGCGTCCCTGCCCAGCTGTAGGCACAGAACTGCCCTGGGGCCAGCCCAGCACCGGCCGGCATGGGCCCTGCATCACCCGGCCGCCGCGCGCAGCGTCCGCACCGCAGGAGCCGCCAGCCCGCGGCCATGCCCCCGCAAGGCCACCTCTGCCCGGGGCGCAGCACTGGGCCCCTGCCGCCGAGACGGGCGCGTTTAGTGTCAGGGCAAGGCGCGCAGCGGCTGCGTTTAAACACGCGCTGGCTCTCCGGGGCTCTGGTGATGGCACGTGGCAGCCGGCGGCACCATTGCCCAGCCTTCCAGCGGCCGTGTCTGGGGGTGCCAGCAAGTTTTGCCTCTCGGGCCGACCTGGCTCGTGGGTGTTAACGCTGGGAGCCGGGCGCTGCGGAGCGGCAGTGAGGGGTCGCTGGCGGGGGCGTTGTGCGGGTTCGCACGCTGCCTCGGGCTCGGCGTAGAGTCGATTCTGGGGGCAGGGACAGGTCCTCCCCTGGGGGCTGCCCCGCATGCCCTGCAGCGAGGGTGACGCTGACCTCAGACTGGCACCGCTCAGCCCCCTGGGAAGCCCCGTCTGGCCCCTCTGCCGTAGGGCAAACAGGCCCTGTTATCAGGGCATGGGGGGGCCTCCAGCTGTGCCCAGCGCCTGCCCACAGGCTGCGAGGGACGCACAGGGCCCCCGCCCTGCAACACACACGGCTGCGTCCCCAGGCGCGCCAGCCAAACTCTGCCCCGGGGGGCGCGAACCCGCTGGCTGCCTTCCCCACGGCCTTGGCGGAGGGTAGCAGCCAATGTGAGCTGCTCCAGGAGACAGGCAAAGCACACACCTCCAGCCCCATGCCCGGCGCCAACACCCTTCACGGGCATTTTATGGCTCAGAAAGAGCCCAGAGGCCCCTGTCCGCAAGGAGGATGGAATGGAAACGCTGTGCCCCACCGAGGGGGACCGTATTGCCCGATGCCGAACACGGGACACCTGGGAAAACGGCTTGTACGCAAACGAGTGCAATGGCAACCAATCAGAACCATGCAGTACAACCGTTCAAAATAACTCTAGGGTGACCGAGCCCCCGTTAAAAGGGCAGACGCCATTATCATTCTAACATTAAGCACAGGTAACAATTATAAGCACTGTACAGACTTACAATTAAGTGGTTACTGCTCTGACTTTTATTTTGGGTGGGGGGTAGGGGCTTGCAGGGCTCAAGCCAACTCCACATGGCAGGACCCGGGTAGGTCGGGGGCAGGGAGATGGTAGCTGGGGGCTGTGTATGGACAAGGAATAGCTCAGGGTACGGGCAGGGGGTAAGTCCGGGTGTAGGCAGGGAGTAGCTAGGGGCTATGTGCGGCAGGGGGTAGCTCGGGGGGCAGAGAGGGGATAGCTGGGGCTCTGTGTGGCCAGGAGGTAGCTTAGGGGGCAGACAGGGGTAGCTAGGGCCTGTGTGAGAGCAGGGGGTAGCGAGGGGGACAGAGAGGGGTAGCGAGGGGCTGTGTGCGGGCAGGGGGTAAGTCCGGGTGCAGGCAGGGAGTAGCTAGGGCCTGTGTGCGGGCAGGGGGTAGCTCAGGGGGAGAGGGGGGGGTAGCTAGGGGCTGTGTGTGGCCAGGGGGCAGCTCAGGGGGCAGAGAGGGGTAGCTAGTTGCTCTGTGCGGGCAGGTGGGTAGCTCAGGGGGTAGGCAGGGGGTAGCTGGGGCTGAGTGTGGCCAGGGGGTAGCTCAGGGGGCAGGCGAGGGGTAGCTAGGGGCTGTGTGCCGGCAGGGGGTAGCTTAGGGGGCAGAGAGGGGATAGCTGGGGCTGTGTGTGGCCAGGAGGTAGCTTAGGGGGCAGACAGGGGTAGCTAGGGCCTGTGTGCGGGCAGGGGGTAGCTCAGGGGGAGAGGGGGGGGTAGCTAGGGGCTGTGTGTGGCCAGGGGGTAGCTCAGGGGGCAGAGACGGGTAGCTAGGGGCTGTGTGCGGGCAGGGGTTAGCTCAGGGGGATGGGGGGGTAGCTAGGGGCTGTGTGCGGCCAGGGCGTAGCTCAGGGGGCAGGCGAGGGGTAGCTAGGGGCTGTGTGCGGGCAGGGGGTAGCTCAGCGGGAAGGGGGGGTAGCTGGGGGCTGTGTGCGGGCAGGGGGTAGCTCAGGGGGCAGAGAGGGGTAGCTAGGGGCTGTGTGCGGGCAGGGGTTAGCTCAGGGGGATGGGGGGGTAGCTGGGGCTGTGTGTGGCCAGGGGGTAGCTCAGCGGGAAGGGGGCGGTAGCTAGGGGCTGTGTGCCGGCAGGGGGCAGCTCAGGGAGCAGCTCAGGGGGCAGCTAGGGGCTGTGTGCCGGCAGGGGGTAGCTTAGGGAGCAGAGAGGGGTAGCTAGGGGATGTGTGTGGCCAGGGGGTAGCTCAGCGGGAAGGGGGAGTAGCGAGGGGCTGTGTGCGGGCAGGGGGTAGCTCAGGGGGCAGAGAGGGGTAGCGAGGGGCTGTGTGCGGGCAGGGGGCAGCTAGGGGCTGTGTGCCGGCAGGGGGTAGCTTAGGGGGCAGAGAGGGGTAGCTAGGGGATGTGTGTGGCCAGGGGGTACCTCAGGGGGCAGAGAGGGGTAGCTAGGGGCTGTGTGCCGGCAGGGGGTAGCTTAGGGAGCAGAGAGGGGTAGCTAGGGGATGTGTGTGGCCAGGGGGTAGCTCAGCGGGAAGGGGGAGTAGCGAGGGGCTGTGTGCGGGCAGGGGGTAGCTCAGGGGGCAGAGAGGGGTAGCGAGGGGCTGTGTGCGGGCAGGGGGCAGCTAGGGGCTGTGTGCCGGCAGGGGGTAGCTTAGGGGGCAGAGAGGGGTAGCTAGGGGATGTGTGTGGCCAGGGGGTACCTCAGGGGGCAGAGAGGGGTAGCTAGGGGCTGTGTGCAGGCAGGGGGTAGCTCAGGGGGCAGAGAGGGGTAGCTAGGGGCTGTGTGTGGCCAGGAGGTAGTTCAGGGGGCAGAGAGGGGTAGCGAGGGGCTGTGTGCCGGCAGGGGGCAGCTAGGGGCTGTGTGTGGCCAGGAGGTAGCTCAGGGGGGCAGAGAGGGGTAGCTAGGGGCTGTGTGCCGGCAAGGGGTAGCTTAGGGGGCACAGAGGGGTAGCGAGGGGCTGTGTGCGGGCAGGGGGTAGCTCAGGGGGCAGAGAGGGGTAGCTAGGGGCTTTGTGCGGGCAGGGGGTAGCTTAGAGGGCAGAGAGGGGTAGCGAGGGGCTGTGTGCCGGCAGGGGACAGCTCAGGGAGCAGCTAGGGGCTGTGTGTGGCCAGGGGGTAGCTTAGGGGGCAGGCGAGGGGTAGCTAGGGGCTGTGTGCAGGCAGAGGGTAGCTCAGGGGGCAGCTCAGGGGGCAGCAAGGGGCTGTGTGCGGCACAGGGTAACTCAGGGGGCAGGGAGAGGTAGCGAGGGGCTGTGTGCGGCCAGGGGGTAGCTCAGGGGGCAGAGAGGGGTAGCTAGGGGCTGTGTGCGGCCAGGGGGTAGCTCAGGGGGCAGGCGAGGGGTAACTAGGGGCTGTGTGCCGGCAGAGGGCAGCTCAGGGGGCAGAGAGGGGTAGCTAGTTGCTGTGTGCGGGCAGGGGGGTAGCTCAGGGGGCAGGCTGGGGGTAGCTGGGGCTGAGTGTGGCCAGGGGGTAGCTCAGGGGGCAGAGAGGGGTAGCTAGGGGCTGTGTGCGGCAGGGGGTAGCTAAGGGGGCAGAGAGGGGTAACGAGGGGCTGTGTGCCGGCAGGGGGCAGCTCAGGGGGCAGAGAGGGGGTAGCGAGGGGCTGTGTGCCGGCAGGGGACAGCTCAGGGGGCACCTAGGGGCTGTGTGTGGCCAGGGGTAGCTCAGGGGGCAGAGAGGGGTAGCTAGGGGCTGTGTGTGGCCAGGGGGTAGCTCAGGGGGCAGGCGAGGGGTAGCTAGGGGCTGTGTGCCGGCAGGGGGTAGCTTAGGGGGCAGAGAGGGGTAACTCAGGGCTGTGTGCGGCAGGGGGTAGCTCAGGGGGCAGAGAGGGGTAGCTAGGGGCTGTGTGCGGCAGGGGGTAGCTTAGGGGGCAGAGAGGGGTAACTCAGGGCTGTGTGTAGGCAGGGGGTAGCTCAGGGGGCAGCTCAGGGGGCAGCAAGGGGCTGTGTGCCGGCAGGGGGTAGCTCAGGGGGCAGAGAGGGGTAGCTAGGGGCTGTGTGCGGGCAGGGGTTAGCTCAGCGGGAAGTGGGGGGTAGCTCAGGGCTGTGTGCCGGCAGGGGGCAGCTCAGGGAGCAGCTCAGGGGGCAGCTAGGGGCTGTGTGCCGGCAGGGGGCAGCTCAGGGAGCAGCTCAGGGGGCAGCTAGGGGATGTGTGTGGCCAGGGGGTAGCTCAGCGGGAAGGGGGAGTAGCGAGGGGCTGTGTGCGGGCAGGGGGTAGCTCAGGGGGCAGAGAGGGGTAGCGAGGGGCTGTGTGCGGGCAGGGGGCAGCTAGGGGCTGTGTGCCGGCAGGGGGTAGCTTAGGGGGCAGAGAGGGGTAGCTAGGGGCTGTGTGCAGGCAGGGGGTAGCTCAGGGGGCAGAGAGGGGTAGCTAGGGGCTGTGTGCGGGCAGGGGGCAGCTAGGGGCTGTGTGCCGGCAGGGGGTAGCTTAGGGGGCAGAGAGGGGTAGCTAGGGGATGTGTGTGGCCAGGGGGTAGCTCAGGGGGCAGAGAGGGGTAGCTAGGGGCTGTGTGCAGGCAGGGGGTAGCTCAGGGGGCAGAGAGGGGTAGCTAGGGGCTGTGTGCCGGCAGGGGGTAGCTTAGGGGGCAGAGAGGGGTAGCTAGGGGCTGTGTGTGGCCAGGAGGTGGTTGAGGGGGCAGAGAGGGGTAGCGAGGGGCTGTGTGCCGGCAGGGGGCAGCTAGGGGCTGTGTGTGGCCAGGGGGTAGCTCAGGAGGCAGAGAGGGGTAGCTAGGGGCTGTGTGTGGCCAGGGGTAGCTCAGGGGGCAGAGAGGGGTAGCGAGGGGCTGTGTGTGGCCAGGGGGTAGCTCAGGGGGCAGGCGAGGGGTAGCTAGGGGCTGTGTGCCGGCAGGGGGTAGCTTAGGGGGCAGAGAGGGGTAACTCAGGGCTGTGTGCGGCAGGGGGTAGCTCAGGGGGCAGAGAGGGGTAGCTAGGGGCTGTGTGCGGCAGGGGGTAGCTTAGGGGGCAGAGAGGGGTAACTCAGGGCTGTGTGTAGGCAGGGGGTAGCTCAGGGGGCAGCTCAGGGGGCAGCAAGGGGCTGTGTGCCGGCAGGGGGTAGCTCAGGGGGCAGAGAGGGGTAGCTAGGGGCTGTGTGCGGGCAGGGGTTAGCTCAGCGGGAAGTGGGGGGTAGCTCAGGGCTGTGTGCCGGCAGGGGGCAGCTCAGGGAGCAGCTCAGGGGGCAGCTAGGGGCTGTGTGCCGGCAGGGGGCAGCTCAGGGAGCAGCTCAGGGGGCAGCTAGGGGATGTGTGTGGCCAGGGGGTAGCTCAGCGGGAAGGGGGAGTAGCGAGGGGCTGTGTGCGGGCAGGGGGTAGCTCAGGGGGCAGAGAGGGGTAGCGAGGGGCTGTGTGCGGGCAGGGGGCAGCTAGGGGCTGTGTGCCGGCAGGGGGTAGCTTAGGGGGCAGAGAGGGGTAGCTAGGGGCTGTGTGCAGGCAGGGGGTAGCTCAGGGGGCAGAGAGGGGTAGCTAGGGGCTGTGTGCGGGCAGGGGGCAGCTAGGGGCTGTGTGCCGGCAGGGGGTAGCTTAGGGGGCAGAGAGGGGTAGCTAGGGGATGTGTGTGGCCAGGGGGTAGCTCAGGGGGCAGAGAGGGGTAGCTAGGGGCTGTGTGCAGGCAGGGGGTAGCTCAGGGGGCAGAGAGGGGTAGCTAGGGGCTGTGTGCCGGCAGGGGGTAGCTTAGGGGGCAGAGAGGGGTAGCTAGGGGCTGTGTGTGGCCAGGAGGTGGTTGAGGGGGCAGAGAGGGGTAGCGAGGGGCTGTGTGCCGGCAGGGGGCAGCTAGGGGCTGTGTGTGGCCAGGGGGTAGCTCAGGAGGCAGAGAGGGGTAGCTAGGGGCTGTGTGCGGCATGGGGTAGCTCAGGAGGAAGGGGGGGTAGCGAGGGGCTGTGTGCCGGCAGGGGACAGCTCAGGGAGCAGCTAGGGGCTGTGTGTGGCCAGGGTGTAGCTCAGGGAGCAGAGAGGGGTAGCTAGGGGCTGTGTGTGGCCAGGGGGTAGCTTAGGGGGCAGGCGAGGGGTAGCTAGGGGCTGTGTGCCGGCAGGGGGTAGCTCAGGGGGCAGCAAGGGGCTGTGTGCGGCACAGCGTAACTCAGGGGGCAGGGAGGGGTAGCGAGGGGCTGTGTGCGGCCAGGCGGTAGCTCAGGGGGCAGAGAGGGGTAGCGAGGGGCTGTGTGTGGCCAGGGGGTAGCTCAGGGGGCAGGCGAGGTGTAGCTAGGGGCTGTGTGCCGGCAGAGGGCAGCTCAGGGGGCAGAGAGGGGTAGCTAGTTGCTGTGTGCGGGCAGGGGGGTAGCTCAGGGGGCAGGCTGGGGGTAGCTGGGGCTGAGTGTGGCCAGGGGGTAGCTCAGGGGGCAGAGAGGTGTAGCTAGGGGCTGTGTGCGGCAGGGGGTAGCTAAGGGGGCAGAGAGGGGTAGCTAGGGGCTGTGTGCGGCAGGGGGTAGCTAAGGGGGCAGAGAGGGGTAACGAGGGGCTGTGTGCGGCATGGGGTAGCTCAGGGGGAAGGGGGGGTAGCGAGGGGCTGTGTGCCGGCAGGGGACAGCTCAGGGGGCACCTAGGGGCTGTGTGTGGCCAGGGGTAGCTCAGGGGGTAGAGAGGGGTAGCTAGGGGCTGTGTGTGGCCAGGGGGTAGCTCAGGGGGCAGGCGAGGGGTAGCTAGGGGCTGTGTGCCGGCAGGGGGTAGCTTAGGGGGCAGAGAGGGGTAACTCAGGGCTGTGTGTAGGCAGGGGGTAGCTCAGGGGGCAGCTCAGGGGGCAGCAAGGGGCTGTGTGCGGCAGGGGGTAGCTCAGGGGGCAGGGAGGGGTAGCGAGGGGCTGTGTGTGGCCAGGGTGTAGTTCAGGGGGCAGAGAGAGGTAGCTAGGGGCTGTGTGTGGCCAGGGGGTACCTCAGGGGGCAGAGAGGTGTAGCTAGGGGCTGTGTGTGGCCAGGAGGTAGCTCAGGGGGCAGGTGAGGGGTAGCTAGGGGCTGTGTGCCGGCAGGGGGCAGCTCAGGGGGCAGAGAGGGGTAGCTAGTTGCTGTGTGCGGACAGGGGGGTAGCTCAGGGGGCAGGCAGGGGGTAGCTGGGGCTGAGTGTGGTCAGGGGGTAGCTCAGGGGGCAGGCGAGGGGTAGCTAGGGCCTGTGTGCGGGCAGGGGGTAGCTCAGGGGGAGAGGGGGGGTAGCTAGGGGCTGTGTGTGGCCAGGGGGTAGCTCAGGAGGCAGAGAGGGGTAGCTAGGGGCTGTGTGCGGGCAGGGGGTAGCTCAGGGGGAAGGGGGGGTAGCTAGGGGCTGTGTGCCGGCAGGGGGCAGCTCAGGGAGCAGCTCAGGGGGCAGCTAGGGGCTGTGTGCCGGCAGGGGGTAGCTTAGGGAGCAGAGAGGGGTAGCTAGGGGATGTGTGTGGCCAGGGGGTAGCTCAGCGGGAAGGGGGAGTAGCGAGGGGCTGTGTGCGGGCAGGAGGTAGCTCAGGGGGCAGAGAGGGGTAGCGAGGGGCTGTGTGCGGGCAGGGGGCAGCTAGGGGCTGTGTGCCGGCAGGGGGTAGCTTAGGGGGCAGAGAGGGGTAGCTAGGGGATGTGTGTGGCCAGGGGGTAGCTCAGGGGGCAGAGAGGGGTAGCTAGGGGCTGTGTGCAGGCAGGGGGTAGCTCAGGGGGCAGAGAGGGGTAGCTAGGGGCTGTGTGCGGCATGGGGTAGCTTAGGGGGCAGGGAGGGGTAGCGAGGGGCTGTGTGTGGCCAGGGTGTAGTTCAGGGGGCAGAGAGAGGTAGCTAGGGGCTGTGTGTGGCCAGGGGGTACCTCAGGGGGCAGAGAGGGGTAGCTAGGGGCTGTGTGTGGCCAGGGGGTAGCTCAGGGGGCAGGTGAGGGGTAGCTAGGGGCTGTGTGCCGGCAGGGGGCAGCTCAGGGGGCAGAGAGGGGTAGCTAGTTGCTGTGTGCGGACAGCGGGGTAGCTCAGGGGGCAGGCAGGGGGTAGCTGGGGCTGAGTGTCGTCAGGGGGTAGCTCAGGGGGCAGGCGAGGGGTAGCTAGGGCCTGTGTGCGGGCAGGGGGTAGCTCAGGGGGAGAGGGGGGGTAGCTAGGGGCTGTGTGTGGCCAGGGGGTAGCTCAGGAGGCAGAGAGGGGTAGCTAGGGGCTGTGTGTGGGCAGGGGGTAGCTCAGGGGGCAGAGAGGGGTAGCTAGGGGCTGTGTGCGGCAGGGGGGTAGCTCAGGGGGCAGAGAGGGGTAACTAGGGGCTGTGTGCGGGCAGGGGGTAGCTCAGCGGGAAGGGGGGGTAGCTGGGGGCTGTGTGCGGGCAGGGGGTAGCTCAGGGGGCAGAGAGGGGTAGCTAGGGGCTGTGTGCGGCAGGGGGGTAGCTCAGGGGGCAGAGAGGGGTAGCTAGGGGCTGTGTGCGGCAGGGGGGTAGCTCAGGGGGCAGAGAGGGGTAGCTGGGGCTGTGTGTGGCCAGGGGGTAGCTCAGCGGGAAGGGGGAGTAGCGAGGGGCTGTGTGCGGGCAGGGGGTAGCTCAGGGGGCAGAGAGGGGTAGCGAGGGGCTGTGTGCGGGCAGGGGGCAGCTAGGGGCTGTGTGCCGGCAGGGGGTAGCTTAGGGGGCAGAGAGGGGTAGCTAGGGGCTGTGTGTGGCCAGGGGGTAGCTCACGGGGCAGAGAGGGGTAGCTAGGGGCTGTGTGCAGGCAGGGGGTAGCTCAGGGGGCAGAGAGGGGTAGCGAGGGGCTGTGTGCGGGCAGGAGGTAGTTCAGGGGGCAGAGAGGGGTAGCGAGGGGCTGTGTGCCGGCAGGGGGCAGCTAGGGGCTGTGTGTGGCCAGGGGGTAGCTCAGGGGGGCAGAGAGGGGTAGCTAGGGGCTGTGTGCCGGCAGGGGGTAGTTTAGGGGGCACAGAGGGGTAGCGAGGGGCTGTGTGCGGGCAGGGGGTAGCTCAGGGGGCAGAGAGGGGTAGCTAGGGGCTGTGTGCGGCAGGAGGTAGCTCAGGGGGCAGAGAGGGGTAGCGAGGGGCTGTGTGCCGGCAGGGGACAGCTCAGGGGGCAGAGAGGGGTAGCGAGGGGCTGTGTGCGGCATGGGGTAGCTCAGGGGGAAGGGGGGGTAGCGAGGGGCTGTGTGCCGGCAGGGGACAGCTCAGGGGGCAGCTAGGGGCTGTGTGTGGCCAGGGGGTAGCTTAGGGGGCAGAGAGGGGTAGCTAGGGGCTGTGTGTGGCCAGGGGGTAGCTCAGGGGGCAGGCGAGAGGTAGCTCGGGGCTGTGTGCAGGCAGGGGGTAGCTCAGGGGGCAGGGAGGGGTAGCTGGGGCTGAGTGTGGCCAGGGGGTAGCTCAGGGGGCAGGCGAGAGGTAGCTCGGGGCTGTGTGCCGGCAGGGGGTAGCTTAGGGGGCAGAGAGGGGTAGCTCAGGGCTGTGTGCAGGCAGGGGGTAGCTCAGGGGGCAGCTCAGGGGGCAGCAAGGGGCTGTGTGCGGCAGGGGGTAGCTCAGGGGGCAGGGAGGGGTAGCGAGGGGCTGTGTGTGGCCAGGGTGTAGCTCAGGGGGCAGAGAGGGGTAGCTAGGGGCTGTGTGTGGCCAGGGGGTACCTCAGGGGGCAGAGAGGGGTAGCTAGGGGCTGTGTGTGGCCAGGGGGTAGCTCAGGGGGCAGGCGAGGGGTAGCTAGGGGCTGTGTGCCGGCAGGGGTTAGCTTAGGGGGCAGAGAGGGGTAGCTCGGGGCTGTGTGCAGGCAGGGGGTAGCTCAGGGGGCAGGGAGGGGTAGCTGGGGCTGAGTGTGGCCAGGGGGTAGCTCAGGGGGCAGGCGAGAGGTAGCTCGGGGCTGTGTGCCGGCAGGGGGTAGCTTAGGGGGCAGAGAGGGGTAGCTCAGGGCTGTGTGCAGGCAGGGGGTAGCTCAGGGGGCAGCTCAGGGGGCAGCAAGGGGCTGTGTGCGGCAGGGGGTAGCTCAGGGGGCAGGGAGGGGTAGCGAGGGGCTGTGTGTGGCCAGGGTGTAGCTCAGGGGGCAGAGAGGGGTAGCTAGGGGCTGTGTGTGGCCAGGGGGTACCTCAGGGGGCAGAGAGGGGTAGCTAGGGGCTGTGTGTGGCCAGGGGGTAGCTCAGGGGGCAGGCGAGGGGTAGCTAGGGGCTGTGTGCCGGCAGGGGTTAGCTTAGGGGGCAGAGAGGGGTAGCTCGGGGCTGTGTGCAGGCAGGGGGTAGCTCAGGGGGCAGGGAGGGGTAGCTAGGGGCTGTGTGCGGGCAGGGGGGTAGCTCAGGGGGCAGGCTGGGGGTAGCTGGGGCTGAGTGTGGCCAGGGGGTAGCTCAGGGGGCAGGCGAGGGGTAGCTAGGGGCTGTGAGCAGGCAGGGGGTAGCTCAGGGGGCAGCTCAGGGGGAAGCAAGGGGCTGTGGGACGGGAGGGCTCGGAGCCCTCCCGTCCCTTTTCCCTCAGGGCTCTGCCAGCCACAGAGCCGGGTCCCCCCAGGCCGCTCTCACTGGCTGCGTGAGCAAAGGGGCCTGGGAGCTGGGCCGCACTTGAAGCCCCTGCCCCAACAGGCGAGGGGAGACCTCCCCGGCTGCGAGCGCCGCGGCACCCGGCACCAGCCGGAGGAGCAGCTGCCTTCCAGGCACAGGCCGGATCCAGCCTCCGACTTGGTGCGGAGGAGAGAAGGAGCCACGTGGGGAGCTGCCCCTGGACTGCCCTGCGCTTGCACTGCAGTTTGGGGGGACAACACCCCCGGTAGCCGCCCAACGCTGCCATGGGCTCAGGAGGCTTCTCCCACCGGGGGGTGGGGGGCACCGGGGATCCAGGATTCAGCCCTGGCTCTCGGCTTCAGTCCCACCACTCTTGGCTTGGGGCGGGCATCAGGGTTTGGGGATTCAGCCCCGTGGCTCCTGCCTTCAGCACCGGGATCCAGGTTTCAGTGAGGGGGAGCCGGGCCTTCAGCGGGGGGTGGGGCAGCCCTGGGGATGGGGATTCAGCCCGGGGGGGGAGAAAGGGGCACCAGGGATGGGGATTCAGCCCCGTCGCTCCTGCCTTCAGCCCCGTGGCAGGCAGCAGGGATGGAGGCTTCAGCCTGGGGAGGGGGGTGCTGGGGTTTGCGTGCGGGGGGGGGGGGCGGCACCTGGGAAAGGGTTTCAGCCGGGGTGGGGAGGACAGGCCTTTCGCGGAGGGGCGGGACACACCTTCATGCCCGCACTCGCCCACCAGCCCGCTGCAAACAGGAGGGGCTGGGGCTGCTGACTTACCAGCAGGGGGAGCAGAAAATACGGGGCAATTTGCCCGGGTTTTAGAAAAAGGCGGGTCGCTTGCAAGCGGGCTTAAAGACGGGACAGTCCCATTAAAAACGGGCTGGATGGTCACCCTAGCCCCACTCTCAGCCCCCGCCCACTCTCCCCCCTCCCACCCCGATGGGGTGGGGGGGCAGAAGTGCCGGGCAGGGGACAGGAAGCTGGAGGGGGCGATTGCCTGCAGCCGGGGGTCAGTATCAGCTCACCCAAGAACTGTGGGAGAGTTGGCAGCACTAATTGGCTCCACACACCCTGTCCAAAAATGGTCTGGGTTGCGGGGTTTCGTTTGTTTTTTTTAAAACTAATGTGTCCTATTGGAGGGACCGGGGGGGGGCTCCTTGCAGCGTGGGGGTTGGCCCGACGGCACCACGCACATCGCTGTGTCACACCCGGCCGGCACCCTGCGTGTGCTGAGTGGGGGGGGCCCTGCGTTGTGTGGGCCCGCTGGGCTGCAGGGCATCGCCCAACCCAGCACACGGCAGCTGTAGCCAAGTGAGGGCCTTGGCTGGGTCCGGAGCAGGGCCCAGCCCTTTAACAGCAGGGGCGGAGGTCTCCCCCTCGCTCACATGGTGGAGCTGGGTGGGGGTCAGCTGACCAAGAGTCATGTGCTGAAGCCCATAGAAAGGCACATTGTGGGTTCAGTCTGGGCTGGGGGCTGCGTGTAAGACCCTGTGGTGATTGTCCTGCCTGGGGCCCTAGGCGCTCCCTCGGGACTGCCCAGGAAGGGGTGCCTTGGGGATGGCGGGGTTGCTGCCTGCCCAGCTTGCAGAGGGTGGGCCACTGTTACGCAGGGGTTTGTGTTATTTTTCAGCTGATTGTGAGCTGTTTATTGATAAGACAGGTCCTGAGGAAAGGGTGGCATGGTGCTGCGTGGTGCTGGGTCCACACGGCGGCTGTGTTGCTTTGGGACTTGCCTTGGTGGTGGTGATAGCGAGGAAAGGGGTGGGGACGTGGACTGGCGAGTTTGGGCATTATTTTTGGCTGCCCTGGCTGGCGATTCCGCTCCCTGGCCAACCCGGACAGCTGCAATTTGTTTTTGGGGGGGGGCGTGGTAATGCTTTCAGTGCTATGGCTGATAGCGTGTCTGAGCCTGGGCAAGCTGGCTGAGGGTTACCCCAGCTAACGAAGGGGTTGGGACGCGCTCGAATGCACTGGTGGTGCCCCCGGACTCAGAGACTGCGCCCACTGCCCATGAGGCCGGTTCCTAACTTAGGGGTTCTGCGGGCTCCGTGACGGCTCGCGGCTGCAAGCAAGCCTGGAAAGGAGCCATCTTTCCCCCATACACCTTGTGCTTATCCCTCCCCTTGTCATGGCCGGGTTAGATTAGCGCCGTGTGCCACGGCACAATGCAAGTATGTCATAGGAAGTGGAACAGCTCCACCAGGAGAGATTGGGGGACCCACCCCAGAATAGCCTATAGACACGTGGGTCTCAGATCCAGGCTCTGCTCCAAATCAGGCGGAGTGGAGATTTGAACCAGGGGTTCCCACCTCCTAGGCAGGCATCCAGCCAGCAAGTGCTATCAGAGGGGAGGGGCAGCTCTCGCTTACAAGAGGGGTTGGCCTGGCTTAGACACCCAACTCGAGGGGAGGGCTTATGATCAAGAATCCCAAATGTGTGACGGGGGAGGTGTCTCCCCCCACCTGGAGTTAGGGCCTAACTTTCTTTGACACCCCACCCCTCTCCTCTGCATTTCCTAGTGGCTAGCTTGGCAGGCTTCTGTGAATCCCTTTTCAGGCACCTGACTCTCTGTCATGCATTGTACAGTGAGCCCTGGTGCCTAACTCAGGCTTGTGAACTCCCCTGGGCAGCAGAGTATCTAAAAGGCACCTAAATCCCCCTTGTGAATCTCATCCTTAGGAGCCTAAATCCCATTGACTTTGTTAGACTTACTCAGAGCTCTGGTGGACAGACTTGGGCTCATGCCGCTTGCACTACCTGGCTAAAAACAGCTGCGTCGCCATTCAGGGCGGCGCTCCGGCTCAACAGCTGAGGGAGGGAGGGAGGCAAGTTCAGCGCCCGAGCTCCAGCCAGGCCACGGTGCCCAAACAGCTATTTTTAGCATGTTAGGGTTAGTGCAAGCCCACCTGTGACGAGCTGTGCTCTAAAACAAGAACAGGAGGACTTGTGGCACCTTAGAGACTCACACTTTTACCTGAGCATAAGCTTTCCCGGGCTACAGCCCACTTCATCGGATGCTAAATTGGTTAGTCTCTAAGGTGCCACAAGTACTCCTTTTCTTTTTGCGAATACAGACTAACATGGCTGCTACTCTGACCTGGGCTCTGAGACTCACTGCCACGGGCTGTGCAGACACACCCTGGCTAGCCAAGTGGCTTTCGAGAGTCTGAGTCACCTCTGGAAACTTTCCCTAGGGGCTGCACATTTACTGAAAATGTATCTTTGAGCAATGTTAAGAGTTAATCTTATCCACCCTGCTGTAATCGCATTAAAATCTCTGCAGGGGCTATGAAAAGAAGACAGGGACAAACCATTTTGGAAAATCCATGGCAAAGATTTTTTTTTATTCGCTATGCAGTATTTGTATATTTCAAAAGATTTTCTTTTTGGATTCTTCCTAATGAACAAACCAAACAATTTGTTTGAGAATAGTTTATTATCCCTATTGCGCTGATCAATATTTTAAAGTTAGTTTACAGACTACACAGCACACCATCTAAATAATCTTCCCTCATCTGACTAAGACAACAGTAATTCTTGAGATGTATAATTTGCTCTCTTAATTCAAGAATATCCTTAAAGTTTGCAAAAATTCACATATCCCCCCAGGAAAGCAGACTAGTTGTTCCGGTTTCTCATCGCAAGGTGAAGAGAACGTTGACAGTCACTGCCTGAAATACTGTTCTGTCACGCTAGATGTTAAGGAAAAGCCTAACGATGAATAAAGCCCAGAGCTGTGTTTCTATGTGCTAGGAGATTTTGTACTGGGCCTGCTGCTGTCTGGATCCAGAAGAGAAAATATTTTGGTTAAAATATTCAAAGTCAGGTGCCTAAAATTAAGCGCCCAAATACAGCTTCAGGTGTCTAACATTAGGCAGCTAAGTGTGAAAATGTGGCATGTACCTTTCACGGTGTCAGGGTTCTGAGTAGTTAGACCCTGCTCCTGCTTCCATTGAAGTCAGTGGCAATTGGCCTGTTGGCATCAGTGTGTCAGAGCAGCCCGTACCCATATTTGTGACCTTAAAAATGCTGACGCAGTTTAAATTATTCTGTTCAACATGGTGAATTTTACCAGTTCATGTATCTGCTTCTTCTCCACTCTCGCTCGCAGTGTTGAGAAAATGACAGAACATGTCACTTGTTTTTCTGGCTGTCTTGCCTAAAGAGCCAACAGACACTATCTACTTTCTTTGACAGCTGCTACAGAATATGGCCCTGACCCGACAAGCAGATCCCTGCAGCTTTGCAGAGCCCCCATGAAGTCAGCAGAGCTCTGCATGGAGCTAAATGCAGGATCGGGGCCCATTTGAGCTACTCTCCATGTAGTTTATGTAAAATTAAACAATCCCCAAGGAAGTCACCTGAAAGAGAGAGGAAGGCAAAGAGATGGGCCAATGGAGAATGATGGTTTCATTTGTAGACCCCAGGAATGAATCAAGTTACTCAGCTGGGAGGCTTTCCTTTGAAAGTTTCATAGAATTTGAGGCCACCAGAGATTAGATCATCTAGTCTGACCTCCCTGAATTTTCCAGGCCAATTAATTTTCACCCAGATACCCCGATATTAAGCCCAAAGACTTTAGTTAGACTAAAGCATACCAGTCCTCAGGAGGCAAAACCGTTGAGACCAAAGTTCCACCAAAGCCTGAGGCTCCCTTCACTGACAGGGGATTGGGAGATGCCCTGGATTCATTCCAACAGCTGGCCCAGTCCCGGGAGATAGGACAAAACAGAGAGAAGTAAAGCAGGTTCCCAGTTCCCTACAACAAAACTGTGTCTGACTTAGAAGACACCAAAAAGAAACCATTTTGCTGAAAAATAGATATCTCCAGGCTGATGTTTTTTCTTCGTTGTCATGGTACCAAGTACAAAGCAGTGTATAGTAGTCTGTACATCAAAGTATACCGGTGTAAAATGAGCAACCATTTAATGACGTATGTTTGTATCATAACTGAGAAGAATGCTCAAGATGGATTCCTTAGGGGAAGTTCTGGAGGTTTTATGATGATTTCCATCTCAGCAGAGAGAACCCTTTATGAATCACGTACATTAAGGTGGCTAAAAATGCAAATACCTACAATGGAAAGAAAGCTGGAGTCAGGTACAGTTAATTGCTAAAGGGTATTGCTTGCTGACCAGATATTTATATTTGCCCATTCAGCAGTACTCATATTAACCAGTACAGTACTTGGAGCCCAAAAGCAATAACTCTGTTCCAGACTTGCTAATGGTAAGATTTTCAAAGTCACCTACATGATTTAGAATCCTAAATGCATCCGATGAAGTGAGCTGTAGCTCACGAAAGCTTATGCTCAAATAAATTTGTTAGTCTCTAAGGTGCCACAAGTCCTCCTTTTCTTTTTGAGAATCCTAAGTGTCACTGAAAGTCACTTAGGCTGTGAAGTGCAGAAGTCACTTTTGAAAACGGGGCTTAAGTCCTTGAGTCACTTAGGTGCTTTTTAGTCGGTTTCCCTGATCCTCACAATATTATTTGTGCATGTCTCACAATAGGCGGGGTCTCAATCTCTGGTGGCATCTCACACACTTTTACCCTTTCTCAAACGGCTGCCATCTGCCATTTCTTTCAATGGGGCTGAAGCCACAGTTGGCCCTCAGTTAAGATGACCACCATATTCCCCAGAGTCTTGCAGGTAAAAGAGAAGCTGCCACGAGTAAAGATCTTCACTGGCGTCTCCTGTGATCAGCAGGGACGAAGCCCCGGCTGGGCTTAGGGATGGTAGTCACTTGGCCACAGAGCATAGCACTCAGTAATACTATACTAGAAAGATGTTAAAACCAGCGGGCATGTTAGGAAAGGGTGGGCTACTGTACTGGACATGAATGGCCTGGATCCCAGTGTCTTTTGGAGTCTGATAGATGGGGATGATTAACCAACAAACACTGCTCATTCTCATAGTGAGGGAGAGAAGGGTTATCCCCCTCCCCCTCATGGAAGTGCTGGGTCTTAGGTGGTCTCCATTCAGGCCATTCAGCTTTCACTCCTGGTACATTTTGTTCGCCCCTCCACCGTGAAAGCTATTTGACACTTACCACTGCTGCAATGTCTTCCTGGTAAGTTTTCAATACGCCAGCGTCATGGGCTAGGATGGTGGCAAAGGCTTGTAAAACAGCAGCACTCAGGTAAAACAGAGCAGCCATTGAATGATAGAAAGCATCCTAGAAAACAATAATAATTAACCATCGCTTCCAAGACTACTATTCAAGTCAGAGACAGAAGGTAATCTAAAAAACACACACACACACTTTCCCGGCAGAGCGACAAAAGCACTGTGGGCCAAACACAACTAGTTCATTTAACTTAAGACTCAGGCCAAAGTGGTTTGTGCAAATGGGATTGTGTCCAAGTCTGGCATTTTGGTGAATACATTTTGGCAGGGAGGAGCAGCATTGTGGCCCAGATCCTCAAAGATACTTAGGTGCCTAATTTCCAATGGGCCACTCCCAAAGGGAATTAGGTGCCTGGATACTTCTGAGGATCTGGTCTTTGCATCTGGGCCTGGCCTGTGACTGGGACACCTAGGTGCAACAGTAACACAAACAATAAATAAGAGAGCCGACTCAAGGCAAAATCCCCAATTTTCCACAGGGCTGTGGTATATGGAGGCTGTTCTCCCTCACGTTGCGCCTGTGTGGAAGACCACTCGGAGCAGGCCTCATTGCAAGGGAGCTGAACTCCCAGTTGCCGCACACCGTGCCCTTGCGCTGAGACAACAAGCAACAAAACCAGCAATCCCAGCAGTACCTAGTCCCTGCCCTGGTAGCCATGCTGCCTGCCCTGGGCGCATGTGCTCCTGGAGTGGCACGTCTAGCCTGGAAACCAGCCGTAACTCAGCGTCCGATTCCTCCCGCGCGTGAGTGCTAGTGGGCAGAGTGTAAGTTACTTCACCCATACCCTGTACGCACCCAGGGCTCTCCAAACTCCCCGCCCTTCTCTACCCACCCCTGCCTTGCAGGGAAGCTTATCGGGCCAGCCATCCTTGCTGCCCAGTCCCACAGCTGGAGTCCTAAGCTGAGGAGGGCATCCTGGGTGGGGGAAGAAACAGAGACAATCTAGCCCTGTGGAGGGGAGACTTGACTGGAAGGGAAAGTGTAGCCTTGGGTTAGGGAGCGAGTTCCTGTACGTAATGAGCAAGGCTGAGCTGCAGGGCCTGGCCTTGTTAGAAAGGAGGAGAGGATGGGGGTGAAGGCCTAGTGACCCCAAGCAGGAGCAGAGCAGTTACATCCCCACCCGGCATGGTCTTGACTGGTACAAGGGCCTGGCTAATATGCCTCTCCCTGTGCCAGGGCCCCCGGAGGGCATGGCCCGTCAATACGGGGCGACAGCAGGAGGGGCAGGGCCTGCTGCTCTGCTCTCGAGGTGCCGTAAGAAGCCCTCTGGTGCACGATACTCCCCAGAGCCCAGGAGCCATCTTGTCCTCTTCCACCAAGGACTCCTGAGGAGACTGGCTCCATCCTGCTCAGCTAGCCATCATTGGGGACCTCTTCATCCCGCCTCCCAAGCCACTGGAGGAATGTTCCAGTGGGGAGGGAGGGAAACTTGGAATTATTCGATTTTCTAGGGCACTCCTCAACCGTTGTGTCTGAGCCCCTCACAGCACCCGAGAGAGAGGGAAGTAGTTTCCCTGTTTAAACAGACGGGGAGACTGAGGCAAAGAGATTTGCTTGAGGTCATTCAGGGAGTCTGTCACAGACGCAGGAATAGAACTCAGGTCAGAGCAGAGCAATAATCGGAATTGCCATCCCATGGGAAGTTCTGATTTTTAACTCCCCCTCTCCCCTGACCCCCGCTGAACTGGGACAAAGATGAAATATTGAAAATTTTCCCCAGAATAACTTTTCAAAACATTTCATTTTGGAAACAGCAAAAATTTGCATTTCAGTTTGTTGAACTAACCTGTAAACATTTCACTTCAAGTCAGTTCAACATTAAACTGCATTGCCTCATGGGAGCTGTAGTTTGGGCATCTCAGGCCTCCATTCTCCCCTATGGGGTGAGCTCCCCGGCCATGCTTCATCTTCCGTGATGCACCTGAAATCATGTATCTCACATGGTGTGCCATGTGGCTCAGTCAGAGGAGAACCCTGTGTTGCACCAGGGGAGGTGTAGTCCGGCCAGGGAGACCAGCCCTTAAACAAATGGGGACATGAGCAGTTTGAATTACAGTTCCCACAGGGCAAGGGTGTCCCCATTGGGAAATGCAATTTAGCGGTGAATCGACCCAAAGCAAAATATTTTGTTTTGATTTTCCTGGCAGAAAATTGAAAAATTTCAGCAAATTCAAAATTATCTTGTGGAAAATTTTAATTTTGCAGAAACTATTTCCTGTGACAGAAAACTCCCAACCAGCTGTAGTTCTGATCTTCCAAGTCCCGTGCCAACATCCAGTCCACAAGAACATCCTTTCCCTGCATTTGGCGCTGTAGCTTATCAATGGCTGACAACTCAGAGGGGGCAGAAGGCTCCCCAGAAAGAAAGGGCTTTGGAGGAGAAGAGGGAAGGGAGGTACATCAGGAGGGGTGTGGACGACAGTCCCTTCCTGGGGATAGGGTGAGATGCAAAACACAGCATTGCTCATTGCTCATCGGAACAGGGTGCAACATGGACAACTGCTGGGCTTCCTGAGCCAGCAGCAACGGAGGCTGCTTATTCTGGATTCAGGGCTGATAGCAGCCTTTGATAATCCTGCAAGGGCACAGTGAGAGGCATATAAACCCAGAGTCTGCCAGCACACATGCTTAACTTCACTTGACACCGGTGAATAGTCCCATTGATTCAAGTACATGCCCAAGTGTTGGCTGGATCAGGGCCAGAGTGCTCAGACTGTGTGTGACAGGGAGCTATACAAAGGCAGGATCAGCTTACCACTGCAATCCAGGAAGATTTTCCACCATGAGCGCCGCAGAAATAGAGGCACATGAGAAGAGTTGACAATGTGAAGCAGAACACGGAAACAAACATAACCCAGCCTTGCAGTAAGTGATAAGCTACCCTGGTTGAGGCCACCAGAATCCAGACAAGGCCTCCAAAGACCTACAAGAATAAGCAAAAGGGAGAGAGAACAGAATAATTCAGGTTTCATCATCATGTGTCATGTTATGAGCTCAAAAGACACGATAAGTCCATTGGTCTCAACCTGAAAGCTGTACATCAAGATAGTTTCTTGGGGAAAGAAGGCAAATAAGGATATTAATTTAACAAACCCTGTCTTAATAAAATAAAGCAGTTCTACACCTAGATTTCACTTCTTCTCAGGCAATTCACAAGGCAGCAATCATCTAGTTCTGCAATTTATTGTCATGCGGGGGGGTGGGGGGGAGTTGCCATCTTATACATGAATACAGGCAGTCCTCAGACTTATGACACAATTGGTTCCTTACAATTGTGTCGTAAGTCGGAACGTTGTAACTCGGAACCACAACTACTCCATTATGAGACGAGCGTGGGAAACTCAAAACCTATAAGAAAAGGAGTACTTGTGGCACCTTAGAGACTAACCAATTTATTAGAACATAAGCTTTCGTGAGCTGCACAAAAGCTTATGCTCTAATAAATTGGTTAGTCTCTAAGGTGCCACAAGTCCTCCTTTTCTTTTTGCGAATACAGACTAACACGGCTGTTACTCTGAAACCTGTCAAAACCTATAGTCTCAAGTCGATTCAGGGTGTCAATCTAGACGCGTCATAAGTGCTGTTCAACTTAAGTCGAACGTCATAAGTCTGAGGCCTGCCTATATTTAATAGCCCCAAAACGAAACACTTATGAAGGGAAGTGTTTCTCCATGGAGTCCAACGCTCAGACATAATAGAGAAATTTTCCACAACCCAACTGCTACCTCTGGCCAAAGTTTTCTTAATTTTCCATTTTTAATGACATTTGTTGTTGAAAATTAGATTTTCCATTAACAGAATAAATTCCAATGAAAAATTGTGTCTGCATCGGGGGGGGAGGGGGGGTGTTGTTGACCAGCAACTGAGCTCAGCATTGCATTTGTTGAAATGTAAATAAGTAAACAAACAAAAAGTTTTTGACTCTTCCTGTGATATTGGTACTGGTTTTCTGGCTAGCTGTGCACAGCCATAGACACATAGCTTTCCACTGGCTTCTGGCTCTCCTGCTTTAACAATGTGGCTCCTATAGAATCATAGGGCTGGACCTCGAGAGGTCATCTAGTCCAGTCCCCAGCACTCATGGCAGGGCTAAGTATTATCTAGACCATTCCTGACAGGTGTCTTATCCAACCTGCTCTTAAAAATCTCCAATGATGGAGATTCCACAACCTCCCTGGGCAATTTATTCCAGTGCTAAACCACCCGGACAGGAAGTTTTTCCGAATGTCCAACCTAAACCACCCTCGCTGCAATTTAAGCCCATTGCGTCTTGTCCTGTCCTCAGAGATTAAAGAGAACAACTTTTCTCCCTCCTCCTTTTATGTACTTGAAAACTGTTATCATGTTCCCTCTTGGTCTTCTTCAGACTAAACAAACTCAATTGTTTCAGTGTTCCCTCATAGGTCATGTTTTCTAGATCTTTAATCATTTTTGTTGCTCTTCTCTGGACTGTCTCCAGTTTGTCCACATATTTCCTGAAATGTGGCGCCCAGAACCGGACACAGTACTCCAGTTGAGGCCTAATCAGTGCGGAGTAGAGCGGAAGAATTTCTTCTTGGGTCTTGCTTACAGCACTCCTGCTAATACAGCTCAGAAGGGTTTGTCTACACAAGGATTTACTGTGTACTAACTTTAATTTGTGTGCACTAAAGGGTGTGCCTACACCGCAATTAGACACTCGTGGCTGGCCCATGCCAGCTGACTCAGGCACGCAGGGCTTGGGCCAAGGGGCTGTTTAATTGTGGTGTAGATATTCAGGCTGAAGCCTGAGTTCTGGGACCCCATGATGGGGGAGGGTCCCAGGCTCCAAGCTGAGCCTGGCTGTCTATACTGTAATTGGAGAAACAAGGTGGGGGAGATCAGACCTTTTATTGGACCAACTTCTGTTGGTGAGAGAGCTTGTCTGGGACCGATATGGCTACAACAACACTGCATGCTACACTGCAGCTGAACAGGCCCATAGCCTGAGCCCGTCAGCGGGCATGGGCCAGCTGCAGGTGTCTAACTGCAGCATAGACATATCCAACATGGCCTTCACACACACACCGTACAATTCTTAACACATACTAACTAGCTAGTTAATACGTATTCTTCAATCCACTTTGAAAGTGGAGTAAGTGTGACACACCGCACCTCAGAATGACATCCTGTCGCCCCCAAATATTGTCATGATATTTCATACAAAGCATGCCACGTAAGGCATCATATGAAAGGTCATGATCTGCTGAAACCCGCTAGTCTGTCCACATATGTATATTATTAGAGAGTCTATAAAGTTATGAAATTGTGCTGTATGGTTGTTAGTGAAATATGCTGTAAGTTTGCTAGTGACACACAAAGGATCCCTGCTCAGGGGGGTGTTGACCGCCCATTAATCAACTGTGTGACTCAACCATGCGAGCATCACACAATGGTAACTGCTCAGTCACTGCGACATGGGGACTGACCGTTCACTATGACTCAGCAAAGCCCGCCAGGACATGCCTGCCTAGTGTCTGCCAGGCACATGGGCTGAGGGTGTAAAACAAGGGACAGTAGCATCAGGTCTTCACCTTTCTCCTCCCCCACCTACACTGGGCACAGTGCCCCCGCCCCCCACTCCACTCCCACCCCTGCCCATGGGGTGCAGCAGGGGGCTCACGGCAGGGAGTTGGGGGTGCAGGAGGAAGTGCGGGGTCCAGCAGGGGGCTCAGGGCAGGGAGTGCGGGGTGTAGCAGGGGGTTGGGGTGCGTCAGGGGGCTCAGGGCACGAGGTTGGGGGTGCAGGAGGGAGTGCGGGGTGTGGCAGGGGACTCAGGGCAGGGGGTTGGGGTGCAGGAGGGAGTGTGGGGTGTGCAGAGGGTTGGGGTGCAGGCAGGGGGCTCAGGGCAGGGAGTTGGGGTGCAGGAGGGAGTGTGGGGTGTGGCAGGGGACTCAGGGCAGGGAGTGCGGGGTGTAGCAGGGGGTTGGGGGTGCAGGAGGGAGTGCGGGGTGTGGCAGGGGACTCAGGGCAGGAGGGAGTGTGGGATGTGCAGAGGGTTGGGGTGCAGGCAGGGGGCTCACGGCAGGGAGTTGGGGTGCAGGAGGAAGTGAGGGGTCCAGCAGGGGGCTCAGGGCAGGGAGTGCAGGGTGTAGCAGGGGGTTGGGGTGCATCAGGGGGCTCAGGGCAGGAGGTTGGGGGTGCAGGCAGGGGGCTCAGGGCAGGGAGTTGGGGTACAGGAGGAAGTGCGGGGTCCAGCAGGGGGCTCAGGGCAGGGAGTGCAGGGTGTAGCAGGGGGTTGGGGTGCGTCAGGGGGCTCAGGGCAGGAGGTTGGGGTGCAGGCAGGGGGCTCAGGGCAGGGAGTTGGGGTACAGGAGGAAGTGCGGGGTCCAGCAGGGGGCTCAGGGCAGGGAGTGCAGGGTGTAGCAGGGGGTTGGGGTGCGTCAGGGGGCTCAGGGCAGGAGGTTGGGGTGCAGGCAGGGGGCTCAGGGCAGGAGGTTGGGGGTGCAGGAGGGAGTGCGGGGTGTGGCAGGGGACTCAGGGCAGGAGGGAGTGTGGGGTATGCAGAGGGTTGGGGTGCAGGCAGGGGACTCAGGGCAGGGAGTTGGGGTGCAGGAGGAAGTGCGGGATCCAGCAGGGGGCTCAGGGCAGGGAGTGCGGGGTGTAGCAGGGGGTTGGGGTGCGTCAGGGGGCTCAGGGCAGGAGGTTGGGGGTGCAGGAGGGAGTGCGGGGTGTGGCAGGGGACTCAGGGCAGGAGGGAGTGTGGGGTGTGCAGAGGGTTGGGGTGCAGGCAGGGGACTCAGGGCAGGAGGGAGTGTGGGGTGTGCAGAGGGTTGGGGTGCAGGCAGGGGGCTCAGGGCAGGGAGTTGGGGTGCGGGGTGCAGGAGGGGTTTGGGTTCCAGCCCGGCACTGCTTACCTTGAGCAGCTCCGGGGTGGCAGGAGCACGCACCGGGACCAGGGTAGGCACCCTAAGTGGTGGGCACCCTGTCCCTGCAGCCTCGGGGGGAGGGGGAGCAGGGAACTCCGTGAGTTGTTCTTGCCTGTGGGTACCTCCCCCGAAGCTCCCGTTGGCCGCGGTTCCCCGTTCCCAGCCAATGGGAGCTGCGGGGGAGGTACCCGCAGGCAAGAACAGCTCACGGAGTTCTCTGCTCCCCCTCCCGCCGGGGCCACGGGGGCAGCGTGGGGCCATCAGCACCATGGGGTTGGTAAATCCGCGGGCCGGATCCAGCCCGGGGCCCTAGTTTGCCTACCCCTGGCCTGGAGTTAGGCTGGGGACGCGGAGCGCTGGGGAGGGGTCGGGGGGGCCGTGGGGAGCTTGGCGGTTAGCAGGGAAGAACCCTGCGGGTTGCATGTTTGAGACCCCGATCTAAATACTGCCTCGTGTAATAAGGTTTAAGATTTAGACTGCGTGCTTATTTCTATGTTCTTTGGTAGCCATCGCTGTCCTTTTATGCCAACCACTTATAATCATTTAAAACCTGTCTGTCTGTCGTTAATAAACCTGTTTTATATTTTCCCTAAATCAGTGTGTTTTGGTTGAAGTGCTTGGGAATGCTGAGCTCAGATTACAAAGGCTAAATACCCTCTCCACACGGAGGGAGGGGTGGCCTGGGTAATAAATTTACAGTGGTCGGGCTTCTGAGCAGGGCAGAACTGTACAGCTCTGGGGTCCTAGGCTGGGGAGCTGGGGGGAATTGGCCGGAGCCTCTCCATTGTTGGTTCATGAGTGGCTGGGAGAAGCATTTATGGAAGTCAGCTGGGTGTGTCCCTGCTGGTGGATGTTTGTGTAAGTGCAGAAGCTGGAGAGGTTTGCCGCTTGTCACAGCATCAGACTGGGAGAGGGAGCCCCAGTCGGAGGAACAGAGGGCTCAGTGGCACCCCAGTTCCAGGCTGCACCCCGGGGCTCCCGTCACAGTAAGGTCGTTGCATATTGAGTCAGTGTAGGCTGATGTTCATGCACACACACTGATTATCCACGTAAGCTTGGCAGGCCTCTGATGGCTATCCCCCAATGCACCGCATGCTGCCAGGAACAACTTGTCGGTTTACCTGCATGTCCTCCAGGGCTCTGGGGTTACGCTGCACTGACGTCCCCTCCCTGTTTAAATGCATGCACAAAGAACCCTGTGTCTGGAGCCACTCCCGTCCTTCGGGTGGGTCTTTCCTCCTCACTTCTAATCCTCACCCGCTTCTCTGACCCAGCCAGACACAGAGCCAAATGCAGGCTGGCTTGTGCCCTCTTCACCCGCAACTGAAATCAACAGGGTGCAGAGATCACCCTCTGCCTTGATGGAAGGAGCGAAGACTTGCCTACGCAGACTGCTTTGACAATCTTCCTAGGGCTACTGACCTGTACCCATGGCCCCTTCAACGAGAAACCCCCCGTCCATTCACTGACCCACCGGAACGCCCGTTCCCAGTGCTGCACGCGCAGCGCCCAGTCCGATGAGGCCTTAAACCTTGACGGGTTAGGACTTGAATCTTAATGCAGAAAAGCCCTCTGCGAACACACATCATTATTCGTTAGGCTGCACTGGCAGCTGAGCACAGACTGGAGTGCTAAAACGCATTTCGCTCCCCACGCAACGCTGCCAGCCAACTACCTCTTGATTTTATACAGCCGCTCTCCCTTCCTGGAGCCTGGATTTCAGCCAGCCCCTGCGTTCTCGGCCATTAGGTCCTTGCCAATCACGACCAGAGTCTCCCTCCCGGTGCCATTTTTCACAACCTGATGGTGCCTTCCCCTCAGTAAGGCTGCCTCCCAAGGAAGTCCCATTACGGCACCGAATCCCAGCACTCTCCCTGAGCCCCACGGGATTGTAAACCACCGCGAAGGGCAGACCAGATAGACAGACGTCTTATCTCTAGCAGGGTGGGAATAAGTAAATGAACCATGTGCCCGGGAACGGCCCCTGGAGGCAGAAGAAACCCCTGCTGCCGAGGGAGGATTGGACTCAGAAATGCTGGTTTTCTTCGGCTCCAGCTGAGAGACACGCTACGCCGCTGGGTGGGAATATCGCCTAGGCCGACAAATTTATAATAGCTGCTTCCCCCCGGTGCCGGTTTGTGCCCTCTGCCTCCGGTCCCACCCCAACTCCACCCCTTCCCCGCCCCTATTGGTCCCCTTCTCCAAATCCCCGCCCCGGTCCCTGAGCGCGCCGCGTCCCCCCCTTCCGGAAGCTGTTTCCCGCCCAAGCCCTGGCAGGGAGTGGGGAGAAGCGGGGGGGTGGGGCAGCAATTATTTCTGGGTCTAGAGGCGGCAAAATCATTAATCCGCCACCGTTCCCACCCTGACCTTCCTCTCAGGGTTACTGCCTGAGACAGGGGCCTTCCCAGCTGGGAGGAGCCCAGCCCCTTTAGGGTGCCTGTGGATGTGCCCCCCACCCCCCGAGCCAGCCAGCAGAGTCACTGGGGTGGCATGCTGCTCCCCCATTTGAACGAGACCCTTCTTCGTGCCTGACAAACAGCAGCCAGCCGAACGCACCGTCCAAACCCTTACTCGTTGGCCAGCCCAGCGACTTGGGTCCTCAGCTGCTCCCCTGCCAAAGGCTTGATCGTTTGTCATGAGCAGGCTGCTCTGGGGTGAGAACTGGGGCTCATCCATTTCCGGGCAGCACAGCGAGTGCCGGTTGGGCAGGATGGCCCTCCAGCCCGGCTGATCCCTCTGGCATCTCCAACCTGGTCCTGGGCAGTACGAGACCAGTCCAGAGATGCCGGTTGGCCAGATAATTAGCAGGCCCTTGTGGTCTGCGGTAAGACACCATCTCTGTCTTGCTCCGATGCCATCAGTGTCTCTGGACGCTCTCCATCGACCCGGTCAGCAACCGCACGGCGACACAGCAGCACGCAAGGGCCTCTCCTTCATTCTCTCCAGAACGCCGCATGTGCCCGCCGCATTCCATGCGCCTTCATCACCCGCCGCCGGGGAGTGTGCGGGCACTGGTCTTGGACCCGATTTGACAGGTTGGCGGTTTCTTGGTTTCTCATTTACTTTCCATTCCTCTCCCGCACAGGGAGAAAACGCCCCGAATTGAGAGCCAGAGGGTCTGCGGCGAAGGTAGGGCTCATCTCCACTGGAGCGGGGTGCGATCCCCAGCTGAAGGAGACAATCTCCGATCGAGCTAGCATGCTAAATACAGAGCGTAGCCGCGGCAGCCCATGAGGTGGAAAGGGCTATCCAGGCTGCTACGGGTAGCAGGCTGGCGTGGTCAGAGCTAACCCAGGTCCATCTCCTGAAGCTGGGAATCACCTCCCAGCTCCACTGTAAATGCACCCTTAGCTAGCTGGACCGTCAAAGCTCCCGTTTTTTGTGCTTCCCCAACAGCATACCTTGTGCCTTGCCAGCGTCCCCCCAGAGCGCTTCATAATGCTCTCCAGGCTGTCCGTGTTTGCTACACCTGTTACCTGGCCAGGTGTGACCCTTCCCACCCATGAGAGGATTATTACACCCTCTCCCACCGCTCCCCTACACACCCCAGGGCATCGTTCCAGCAAGCTGTCGTGTTTGCCAGTCACAGAGCATGTTTTATCCCTCATATTAAGGGTCGCTCCAACCTCATCTGACAGACAATCAGTCCCAGCTAATGCCCTGGCTCAGCGTCCTGGGGCCCCAGCAGAATCCCACACCAACTCCAGGTTCTGCTGCTTTAGTGGTTTGCTGATGACCCACTGCGTCCAGCCACCCTTGGCCACGCAGAGCCAGGCATTGCAGGGAGGGGTCTCCTTGGAGGCTCTTTCCACAGCCCTTCCAGGTGACACAGACATGGGTGCCCCACAGGCAGGCAGCTATCACGTCCCACAGCGGCGCTCCGAGACCACGGTGGCCCGGAATTTCATGATAGCTTGTGGTACTATGCCTGGTACCAGTCGGTCCAAGAGCAGTTTTAATCGGTGGTAATCAGTTTGAAATCATAGAACCCTAGGCCTGGACCTTGAGAGGTCGTCGAGTCCAGTCCCCTGCACTCATGGCAGGACTAAGCATTATCTAAATGCCCAGACTGTCCCTATTTCCAATAGCCCAAAGCCCGGCAACACTCACTAGTTCACCCCGATGCCCCATCGGGCACTGAGCAGGGATGGGCCGCGCACACAGACCTAGCCGGCATGGTCACTCCCTTGCGGTGCCACGTACCTAGGAGCTGTTGCGTAGTACCTGGCAGTGTTTGCAGGGGCGGGCATGGAACGGAAATGATGAAACACAACCGGGGAGGCAAAGGGAAGGGTGACAACACTGCTGTATGAATTTAGATGGAATATAGGAGCCCAAAAGAGTTAAAATGAGGACACCACGGGGGAGGGGCACAGGACCACAGCTGGACACCACGGGCACAGGGGGGGAGAGGAAAGAGGGTGGGAGGAACAGGAAGGAGAAAACACAGCAAGGGGAAGGGGGTCAATAGGCTGTAGGCCACGATTCAGCAAGCCAATTAAGCACATGCTTAACTAAGTCAAAGGGGACTTAAGCACATGCTTAACTTGGAGGACGTGCTTAAGTGCTTCATTGACCCGGGACCTTGGCAGAATCCTAGAGAGCCTATGGCTGAGCCTGGCCCGGAAAGGTGGGAGTTAGTTCACCGACTCCTCCCCAGGCCCTCCGCATGCTGAATGGGATCGGGCGCATTGTGAGCCCTGGGGGCTGGACAATGGCCCATGGAGCCTGACGTGTTTCAGATCGCTCAGCCCAGCTCCCCGTGCTGCCGGGGCCTGTGTGATGGGCAGCCCAGGCTGGCTGGACGCCACACAACCCGGAACAGTTGGGCATTGCTGCTGCTACCGAGGAAGATGCAAGCACTGACTGGACATGGAGGCCCAAGAGACTTCTCTCACCTGCCACCTGCTGGGAGCAGTCTCCTCGTTACACACCCATTATTCCTCACAGGAGTGAGCAGCGCACGCTGTAGGAAGCGCTGGCCGGATCAGGGCTTTAGCCTCTGTATTACCAGTCTCCTCATCTTGACAGGGAGCCCGACGGCTGCTGCCCTGTGTCACAGGGGAGAGGAGGCGGAGGCTCAATGGGCTCCTGGGTGCTGTAACGGCAGAGCAAGGAAGGAGTGTCCCGCAGAAGGGAAAATGGAGGCTCTTTTGAGCAGCTAGAGCTCCACACGATAAACCAGGCTCAGCAAGCCTAGAATCATTCTGAGGCCTGGTCTGCACCTAAAACCTAGCTACAGCACCCGGGCTACGCAAAGTTGTGTGTCCTGTGCGATGCAGTTAGGTCGACCTAACCCCCACTGCAGACATGGCTAGGATCGATGGAAGAATTCTTCTGTTTAACTTAGCGACGGCCGTTCAGAAAGGTGGATTACCTACACTGACAGAAAAACCCTTCCATCAACGTCGGAAGTGTCTACACTCCAGCGACACAGCCGTGCCAAAGCTGCACCACTAGAGCTGTTGCAGTGTAGACATAACCCAAGTTACCATTTTGTCCTGAGGTCTGGCCGATTCCAATTTCAGACACCAACTTACCCTAGCAAATCACAGCACTTATATTTGACACCGCTTGAGAGCGTTTTGAAAGAAGAGAAGATATTTCTCCCGCACCAGCACAATATTCAGAAATCCTCTGAATGCTGTAGGAAGACCCGAAGTTCCGAGATGCCTTTATTTCATCCCAACTTTATCCTGGGAAGGGAATACATTTCTTTGGCTAGTCTCAAAAAGCCCAATAGTTTGACACATTCAGAGAACACACTGGATGGGAGCATTGTACAAGTCCAGAAACACACATGCTGGATTGATCACTTGAATGAGGTCTTCTGCAAACCCCAGAGGAAACATTTTTCTGGTCCTCACCCAACTTAGTGAACCTCTTCAAAACCTATTGATGCAAGAGACACACTAAGCACTATATAGAAGTATTTTTACTCTTCCATATCACGCATGGAGATTACCAGCTGGATGCCTCTTTCATGAGCTTAGACCTACTAATAAATGTGTATATTCTAACGACAAGCCAGACAGCAATCACAACACAGTTGCATAAATAGGGTCTGAATTTGCTTGGTCAGTTGCTGGAATCTGCAGACGATCCGTGACTCACTGGCAGCGAGGGGCTGTGAAGATCCCCAAGAGCCAGTAGGTGCTCAGTTGAAACCCAGCACAGTGTGGAATGTGAGGTTAAAAAAAACAAACAAAACCTGTTCCAGTATCGTTTTCTGACATTCTTCTTCATGGTAAGTAGGTAACATGAGCCCACACACACCAGGAGAGAAGGACCTAGTTTACTCTGTTAAAACAAAGAGCAGGACAGCCTGATGAATAGCCCCTCCAATTATCTGTCAAGTATGGGAAAGGATAATGAGCCCAGAGCCCTGCTATTTCCCCCAAAGCTTCAGGTACTGTTGTCATACACTTCAGAGAAGCTGTTCCAACATCTCTTAGCACCATTCACAGCCATTAGCAATGGAAAAGTGGCTGCTGGCTGGGTAATTTCCCCTTCTCTTCTCTCGGGCAGGCATAATTCTGCCTCACAAATCAAGCCTCACCCACTACCCCTGTTGTAAAGAGTCTGATTTGAGAGGTCATGAAAGCCACCTGGCTGGAGCTAGCTGCAGGGATCACAAAAAGAAAGGCTGTTAGGAGAGTAAACAGATGGGGGGCAGAGGAATGTGCCCCCCCCCGCCCGGAGGCAGCCCCATTATGCTGATGTGGTATCACATTCCCTTCCCAGAGGCTCCCTTCACCTTCCACCGTCTGAGTCAATGCAACAGCAAACAGCTGGAGCTGCCTTTGCCTGGGTTTTTCCCCATAGCTCGAAGCTGCAGGGGCTCCTCCACGCTGATGGACCCTGGCTGAGGGTGCGGCCTTTCGGGTCAGCCGAGCCTTCAGAGCCGGCTGTATGACCTGGACCCGCTGGAGCCTGCGGCCTTAGGCTGGACGTCCCGGGAGGAAAGGCCTGAGAGGGCGGCACGTCTGCTCTCAGCTAGAAGTGCCACCAGAGCAGCCTTCCTTGGGGCATCACAGCCCCCTGCCTCCGCCTGGGCACGGTAGGACCCGGAAGAGAATCTCCCCCGGGCCCCAGGGCTGGACGGAAAGGCCGTGACGTTGGGCCAACATGCGCCCGCTGCGGAGCCGGCTCCCCAGAGCTGACCCAGGAAAGCCATTTGGTTCAGCTCCAGCGGTGCGTGATGATGAGGTGTGTCCCCTGCCAGCCTTGCCCTCCCAGCTCCTGGTTCAGCGCCGTAACCACCTCAGGCAGCCACCCGCTCCGGAGCGCTGCACCGGGTTCAGCAGCAGCCTTTTAACTCCCCAGCCCTAAGGTAGCACAACAGTGAATCTCAAATGATTTCTGAGACCTCCAGAGAACAACAGTCTCCATTGCCTAAACCAGCAACAAAGCCACGAGCATGCCGGGGAGCTCCAGCAACTAGTCTCAGCGCTAGGGATGCTTGGACACCAGTCTGGAGCCACGGCTAGATGTGGTGACTGCACAGACGCCCTCCAGCCAAACACACACGCACGCACACAATCGGGGCTCGTGTGGGAACATCTCCCCTCCCCTCATTATGGGAGGGTCATAACTTTCTCTGCTGGGAAGACAGAACAGCCCCCCAGCCCTGCTCGACACACAAGTTGTACCACTTGACCTATCCCAGTGTGTTAGAGCATTTCAGGCCCCTGGTGTGGGCACACTTGTGCCCGTGTAAAGGTTCTTATCCCCGGATAGCTGTACGGAAAGGGGAGTAAGTCTAGTAACAGAGCTGCAGCCATACTACGGTTTAGAACTAGCTCGGTAAAAAGCCCCCACCTGAACGGTGTGTAGAGTAGTGTACGTGGGAACAGGCCATACGTGATTATTGCTGGGGGGGGGTTCCCCAAGCCCCTTAGGGAATTAGGAGCACAAATCCCACAGACTCGTTTCCCATCAGCACTTTTACAGCCATTGTCCAGGGCAGTGTTTTCAAATGCCTCAGAGAGAATCCAGCTTTTGCCCATTGCAGCGCCTGTTTCCAGACAGCTGTGTGCCCTTCAGCTGCTTCTTCTGAGGACTGGTCAGCAAATTCTAGCCCCATCCTCTGGAATCTGATTTCCCTTCTCTGCTTTCTCGGGGAAGAGAGTTCTACTGTGGTCCTGCTGAGGCATCAGACTTTGCCAGTGTCCCACTAGCGGTCTGACCAGCAAAATGCAGCAAGGAACAGAAGAGGGAACTGTTGCTTAGATTGCAGGCTAAATCCTGGAAACACATGTTTTCTTTTTCAGCCAGTCAGTTCGTATTGCTGAATCCAAAACTAGCTCTTCAGTGGGGAAAGTCCCTTCTATGTTGTGGGTTAACAATTCTGTTGCAAACTTCTTTTGTTGCTCTTTTGTTACTAGTAGGGTCCTTTGGGGTTTTGTAGCCATTCTTTGACAACTGTTTTTACAGTTCTGCAACTACACTTGTAAAACCAAGACTTCTTTTGCAAATAGAGACAAGGAGTTGGGAGTGCTGCGCTTTGTTCTCCAGAACCAGTTCACCTCCCCCTAGGGACACACTGAGCCTGTGTGAGGGCAGGTTTCCCAGCCGCAGTCCCAGCCTGCCTTGTTTGCATCTTTTCCCTCCTCTCTCCTGCCTCTAACTGCTGAGAGTTACAAAGTGGTGGGTGTTCGCGAGGTACAAAGCCAGCCAGGAGCCTAGGCCGTGGCTGAGAACAATGTCTGGGCTACAGAGAGATAGACTCAGAGAGGCCAGCAGGGTCCACCAGACCATAGAGCCAGACCTCCTGGGTCACACAGCCAGGGAGCCGCCCCGGCCCAGACCTTGCGGATGTCTTTCAGAAAGAGATGCAGAGTTGAGTGGTTCAGACTGGGTCAAAGCCTGGCTGAGAAATCGCCTCCACTTCCCATTGGGCCCAGAGCATTGACTTCATTAGTGGAAACAGGATTTGCTCTTACCAAAGGGACCGCTGTTACTCTGCGCACACAGCCCCTCGGAGGCTCCTCTCTCCTGCCGCTTCCCATTAATGCCTCACCGGCACTGGATAAGCCACACTGAGCCATGAACCAACAGTGGGAGATGCCCAGGTTAAATGGTTTCATTTCAAGTTGCCTCCTATACAGTCAAGTTCCCCTGACATCCCTGCATCCAGTTCCCAATTCTCCCTGTCCATTGGGCATTGCCCTGAGCCCCGACCCTCCGACCCTCCCTCCATAGTCAGTGCCCCAGCACATGTCCCTTTGTCCTGTCCCTCCATCCAGGGTGCAGAGGCCAAGGGCAGAGCACAGTGAAGGGGGATGTGAAAACTGACCCTGCCTTGGTGCTAGGCTTGGCACAGGGACCAAGGGGAGCCAGCCTCACCCCCTTATTAAATGGATCCCAGCGTGGCCTCTGGCCTGGGCTCCGGCTGCCCAGCCATGTGCTGCCAGCTACACTTACCCGGTGCGATTTCGTGGGAGTGGCTGATGGCTGGGTCACACTGGCCACATCTTCTCTCACTTCCAGTCTTCCCCGAATACCTCCTGTTCTCACTCCTCCCCACTGCTCTCCCAGCTCCTCTCCTCCCACAAACCTTCCCCCGCTCACGGCCTAACTAAATCCACTCAAACAATTGGGGGTGGGGTGGGAGGGGGTTGAGTTGGGTTGAACTGAAAACAACATTTTGGTGATTTGAAAAGTAAAAAATAAATAAGTTGCTCAACCCAAAATTGTTTTGGTTCCATTTCAAGCATTTTAATGTTTTTGGTTAAAAGCATTTTTGAAACAAAGACGTTTTGAACCAAAAAACCAAAACATTTTGTTTTAAAAAATGTTGAAACGTGGTGATTTGGGGGGAATTTTATTCAATTTCTCGGGGGGGAGACCCCAAAACCAAATTTGGCAAATTGAGTACAAATCTGTGAAACATCTCAAGGCCACTGAAGCCACCTGTTTTGCTGAAAAAAGTTTCATATGGAGAGTTTCACCCAGCACTGATGGCTATACTTACGCTCAACAGCTTCGCATCCCCCCCCCTCCCGGTCACTGCCCCCATCAGGAACTCTTCCTCCCCCCCCACCCCCCTGACAGCTAGAGAGCGGAGTTCAAAACACGCACTGTGGCTCCCCATGGTCACTGCTCTCCCAGCCATAGGGGCAGGCGGGGCCCAGCTTTGGACTCCTGCGTTTGTTTTCAGCACGGCTCAGCCATGCCTCCACGGCTGCTGCCCAGGCTACACTGCCTTGTACACGTGCGCTAGCTGGAGCGGGTGGGCAGGGGCATCACCCCCCCCCACCCCCCAGCTCCTAGGGTAGCCCTAGTCTCAGTGACTCGCTTCAGGTCACACAGCAAGTCAGCAGCAGAACAGGGAATTGAACCCAGGTCTGAGCCCCAGGCTAGCACCCTAACCTTGGTCCATCCTTCCTCGTCTGCCTGAAACCCAAGCTCCTGGGGCAAGCCAGGCCTCGCAGGGCCTGTGTTATGCAGGAGCTCAGGCTAGACTTTTACTGTTTCGTCTCAGCCACTGTAGCCTCCAGCCCTTCTTTTCAGTGGCATTTGCTCCTCCTGCCCCACCCAACTCTCCTCTGGGAGCTGGCAGCAAAGTGAAACTCACTTAATCCACATCTGTGGTACCATCACGGGAATGGAGGTTGCAGATTCCAAAGGAGCCTAAGGGAGTTAGGTGCCTAACTCCCTTAGGAAATCCCAACCTTCTCACATTTCACTTGGCTACCTCAGCAGCGAGGAGGTGGAAGGAGAATGCGAGAACAGCTCAGGAGGTTTTTGCTGATCCTCTCTGCCTTTGGAGTCTGCTACTTTGCGGTACTTCTCCACTCCAGCTGCACCTTCTTTTCCTGCATAGCTGACGGGCTGCACAGATCGGAGCTGGGGAGGTGGCACCTAGGCGGGGAAACCTCCAAGCTCTCTCTGTGGAATGGCTCCCCTCTGGGTATCACAGGAACTCAGCCTGCAGGCTAGTTAAACAGAACGCCCAAAGCCAGGTTCAGGGGCACGGGCTTGTGCAGATGAAAGTGACAGTATTTACACAAACCCGGAGGAAGCTGGCCCTTGGAGTGTCACAGGGCCTGATGGATACTCTTTCAGATCAAGCAGTCATACACCTAAATTTCCCCACACCTGTCTTTGGAAATGTTCCCTCTAAGAGAGCTCTCATCATTCGAGGTGTCCTGACAGCTTCGTTGTGTTTCTGTAGCTACAAAAAAGGGGGAAGTGTTCCCTTAGTAATCCAAAATGATGATAATAAAACCCAGCAATTCCCGCGATCACACAGGATGTAACAACTCAGGGCAGCCGACTTCATGCCAGCACCAGAATAAAATTAAACTGTCCTCAGCCAGATCCAGAAAGCTCATTGGAAGGACCAGTTTGGCAGAGGACAACAGCCTGTGGCAATGAGAGCCCAGGGGTCTGCCAAAATGGATCCACTTGCAGGATGGGGGCCACTATCTGAGCAAAAAGAAAAGGAGGACTTGTGGCACCCTAGAGACTAACCAATTTATTTGAGCATAAGCTTTCGTGAGCTACAGCTCACTTCATCGGATGCATACCGTGGAAAGTACAGAAGACATTTTTATATACCCAAACCATGAAAAAATGGTTGATTTATCACTACAAAAGGTTTTCTCTCCCCCCACCCCACTCTCCTGCTGGTAATAGCTACAGGAGAGTGGGGTGGGGGGAGAGAAAACCTTTTGTAGTGATAAATCAACCATTTTTTCATGGTTTGGGTGTATAAAAATGTCTTCTGTACTTTCCACGGTATGCATCCGATGAAGTGAGCTGTAGCTCACGAAAGCTTATGCTCAAATAAATTGGTTAGTCTCTAAGGTGCCACAAGTCCTCCTTTTCTTTTTGCAAATAGAGACTAACACGGCTGTTACTCTGACGTCTGAGCAAAGCCTCCTTTGGCAGGTTGCATCAGAGGGATTTTAAAAAGCAGAGAAAACACCCAACCCACAGCACATTCCAGTCTGGTTTCTCTCAGGGCATGTCTGCTTCAAGCTGGAGGGGACTAGAGGTGCCCCTGCTAACTTTGATCAAGCTGGTGCACGGCAAGCAGAGGGCGGACACCACGGCACAAGCAGCAGGAAACCAAAATGGCAGGTTTATGCTCAGGGCGGCTAGCTCCTGCTGCTGCTCTCACCACTGTGGCTTGCATTCTGTCAGACCTAGCACAGGTACGTCTCCTCGAGCTGGAAATTACCTCTCCAGCTTGAAGCACAGACATACTACGTGGCCTTGCTACTAAAGTTTGTGCAACTGTCTGGAAAGCTCTCAACATCGAATATCTGACTATAATTAGGCTTGGAAGGGTTGGATTTTTATTGTTAAATGCCAGTAAACAACAATTTCCTCTTACACACACACTGGCAAAAAATATCTCCATCGATAATCATCAAAATCGACAAACAGGCAAAGTAAGCAAAATGCTGCTTGAGAACAGAGTCTGATTTAGGGATATTTACTTTGTATACTTGGACATGGGATGTTGCCAATTTGTGTTTTAATGGTTATAAAGCTTTAACTTTTATAAGGTCAACATCTATAGGCATTAAATAATGGTCTGACCCCCAGAGCTTCCTGCAACCATGAAAATTTTAATGGATAAAATGCAGGGGGGGGGGGGGCAAATGCTTCAAAAATAGAGATCTGTGGAAATGATAAAAAATAAAACTGGAATTCTGCCAAGCCTACCCATAATTAAACTAGTTGTCAACACAATACATACCAGATTTCCCAAATGGTAAAATCAGATGTCCTGATCATGTTTTCTTATCTCAGGACCTTTTGCCATAATAGTTGCATAAATGCTTCAAACGTCAATGTTTTCCCCTGATAAGAGCGGTTGCTATATCAACCCAAGAAAGGCAATTTTCAGTTTTAACATTGTGTTGGGTAACTCTTAATCTTTAATCAAATTTTGTTACCAATGCATGACTCCCCCTAAGTACACAGCTGGGAGCGATATGTCCATAGGAGTTTTCAGCACAATTGATATCTACAGTTATCTGATTGTTGGCATGAGAACACCTTCCAGCTAATAGGGCCTATGAACAGTAATCACTTACAACTTGCAAGTCAGCGTTACTGAAGCTTTGGGGGCCTGAGTCTCCATTGCCTTTCCACTTGCACGGTCGTTACCCATGCAAAAGGAGATGGAGTCAGGCCCCTGCAAATCAGGAGACTGGCTTAATCATTTTCCTTCCTGCAGCTCCAAAACCTGGCGTGTTCTGTTCACAAGGGGTTCAGCAACTTTCTGCAGCTGTTTGTGTTCACCAGCGTTTGTACTTTGTGCTGACTGAGTTCTAGCAAACAGGGAAACAAACTCAAGGCTACACATAACTGAAAGTATCGAGTTTGGGCTGGTTACGGGGCAGGATTAGGCTGCACAATCTGCAGTGGCGACAATAAGGGAAGGGAAGTGGTAATACCATGGAGGGGGCAGGTGGGTGAAACTGTGAATCCACTTGACCAGCGTGCTGCGGATGAGCAGGGTGGAGTGGATCAAAAGCAGCTCTGTCCAGGATCAGCCTAACAGGGAAGGGACTGCGTGTCTGGTGACAGGAGGATGCGGAAAGTCAGGGGTGGGATTTGGGTTCCCAGCTGCAGCTGTGACGGAATCAGTTACGAATTCCATCACAGGCAAGGGACTGACAACAGTTAAATCTCCGGGGCTGAGGAGCAAAGGGCTGGAGCTGCCCCTGGCAACCATTTCAATCTACTGTAAGAAGCACCTAGCTGGAGCCCTGGCCTCTAGCTCTGGGAGGCCTAGCTCCGAGACACCTCTCCCTTGGGGCAGAGGGGTGTAGGGACAGGATAGCCCTGGGGAGGCAGAGGACTGTCCCCACCCTCCCAGGGAGGGCAATCCTTCCCTCTGGCTCTGGGGCTAAAGGCAGATGGGGCCGGGTATATGAAGGAGAAGGAGACCCAGTGTCCAGCTGTATTATGGGGCCTGGATTCTGACACTGGCTTTCCCCAAGGATAGCAGCAGCAGGCAGGCCTGGGAGGCGAGAGGACAGGGCCTGACAAGTGCTAGGCACCACATGGGGCTGCAATCCCTCCCCCGGCCCCCGCCTGGAGTCAGGGGCAATGGGCGACATCCTGGCTTTACAGAGACCAATGAGAAATCTGTCACAGGTGGCAGAGCAGGCAGGATGGGGAGGGACACTGACCCACCCCTCAAACAGCAGTGGGGGGGCACCATGGAGACCACACGGGACAGGAGCGCCTACTCCCGGAGACTGGAGCAGCCAGCTCCCACCTCCAGAGCCCCTCTGGCCTCAGGGCTTGTGACTTGATTGCATTTCTCCCCGCTGACAGAAGGGAACTTGTGCCGGGGAGGGGAGGTGCGGGGAGGCTGGGGAAGGGGAGCAAGGAGCAGGAGGTATGGTCCGAGGAGCTGGGGAGAGGATTACAGATGGGGAAAGATATCAGCGTAACCTGTGGTTTGCTGACCTACTGCAAGCAATGAGGAGGAGCCAGCGAATAGAGTCTGGGCCAGGGGGCCGAGCTGGGGTACAGATGTACGCGGTGCTGGTCACTTTGCCTGTCTGCCTCTTGCACGCCCGCTTCTGCTGCAGCTTACACCAGTGTAATCCCCTTGATCTCAGGGGAGCAGCACCTACTCTGCTCCCATGTTAGCAGGGCACAGACAGCCCCATGCTCGCTACAACAGTTACATGGATGAACCAGCCACAGGGCCTGGGACAGTATTTAGCCTGCCTCTGAAGAAGTCCGTACTATTTTTGTTCAAGGTTTTTTGTTTATTTGGTTTTTTTTAATAGTTCCATTGTAAGCGGTTTCATTCTTCACGTTCATCTCATGTTTCACATCAACATACCTTTGCATCACCACCTTATGACCAGGTGTCATTGGCTTCTTTCCATTCTCTATCTAAACATTAGACTTAGGGTTGCTCAAAATAACGAGGACGTATTTCGTGAACACTTTCTGAAATGTTTCCCCATTTATTTTTAGAATTTCAAAATTTGAAACATTTTGACCAGTTCTAGTTCCAACAGCGAGCGCTCCCCAAACAGATTGCTTTTGAGCTAAAGCTTTGAGCAAATAGTATGTACAAAGCAGCAAGGTGCATTTCAACAACACAGAATATTTACCCTGTTTCTTGCCCAGCGAGAGGTTTGGAATACAAACCTCGTGTTTTCAAAAGCAGATTTTCAGGGCGCTGCACACACTGCATTTCCTCTGCCAGTTTTCTTGTCCTTTATCCCACGCTCTGCGTCACACATGGACCAGAGATCCCCAGTGGGTGTAAATCACTGCCAGTCCAATTAAATCTTTAGAAGTACACCGATTTACACCAGCTAAGGATTTCAGCCCCTACTCATCCGGTCCAGCTCTACAACCACTTGTCCCCTCGTCCCCAGCCCTTGTTCACTATCACACTCCCCAGCCTTCTGTCAACAGGGTGGAAATTGTTTCCGCTTCCCACAAGCTGCAGGAGCTGTCCTGTTATCTCAGGGGCACTGGGCCCCACCTGCAGTTCCTTTAGTTTCATTATCTCCAGGGCTGTTCTCAGGTGGCTTATCAGTTTGTTCAATGGTGGAGAGAAATGGGCATAATAAACCCGCTGGGCTGTTCAGTGATCTGATTATTTGGCCTCCCACAAGCAGCGGACCAGGGTACCTGGGTGGCCAGGCCTAGTCAGGGGTCAGATTTCAAGCCCTGGGGGAGCGGTTTTTCCCTGCAGCTTATTCTTTCTGGGAGCGGGAATGGGAAGGGAAGGTGTGCTCCGTTCCCAGACCACCCCTAGGATGGGCCCTACAGCCAACAAGCTGGCAAATTCTGAGTCCTGGCCCGTAGCTAAGCTTTCTTGTTAGTTACACAGTGACACCATGTACAGGCTCAGAATTTGGGAGGAGAAAAGGAAACTCCAGAGGCCCCAGCCTTCCTCCTGGTCTGCACGCATGCCCCAAGGGGTCAGAGTCCCCAAATCCATGGGGATGAAGCAGCTGCATGCGAGGGGACGGTGATGTCCCAGAGGCACAGACCAGGCTCAGGGAAGTGGGTGGAAGCACAGGATGGACATGGCAGAGGAGGGGGACTGGGTCAGAGCAGCATTGCTGTGACAGATCTTTGTTGCTGCTGCTATGGCTCCTGCAGGGTGGCTCAGAGCCACAGGCCGAGACGTGGGTCTTTAAAATGGGAAAGACTGAGCGTGACTGTTCCACGACAGTTACCGATCTCGGTGATAGTAGGGCCCCGATGCTGCAGATGGCTCCAAGCTGCAGCATCCGTGCCTAGACATTTGCCCTGTAGAGCCAAGCTGGAAAAACACTGAGCCCTCCCACTCCTCAGGGCCTCACCGGGAGCAGAGGGGGCTGCGTAACTCACAGGGGGCAATAAGAGCTCAAAGGTATTGAGACCCAGAACGCCCATTAGTCTCAGTGGGAATTAGGAACCTAAATTGATCTGAGCCTAAGCATTGGGCAGGATCAGGCCTGACGTGACCCAACGATCCTGAGCGATCATTGTTTAGACAGCACAATGTAAATGCTAGTTTTACTTGTTCAGTTACATTTTTCAAACAAATGCTTTACCAGCAATATAACATTATCTCCTGGTTTCCTGTTTTAAAACTGCACAGAGCGCAAGGGCAGTGGGGTGGGGAGGCAGGGCAGGTGAGATTTGGGAGAGGAAGGAGTCTCTGCCCTGTGAGACCTTGAACAAATCCCTTAAACCATTCAGGTGAAGCCTTCGACCCACTGAAACCAATGGGTCCAGCAGTCTTTTGCCCTGGGAACCCCTGTTTGCCCACCTGTCACACTGAGAACTGGTCAGAATCCTCCCCCGCCCCTTGTGGAAAATTTTAGCTTTTCCACTGGAAAATTGAAAAGTTTTGCCCCAAAAACTGCCACAAACAAAAACAAACAAGTAATTTTACAATTTTTATCTGAATTATTGGTTATTGGCTGAAAAATCTCAGATAAGCTTTTTTTTTACAAAACAAAAAAATTTTTAGAGGAAAACAAATATTCTCTGCAAAAATTCTCATTTAGTCAAAGCTCCACGTTTCTGTCGAAAAACAGGTTAGATGGAAACTTTTCAGGCGGCCTTAGTTACATCTTTAATGTTTGTTAAATACCTGGAGAGTCCATCATTTTCTCCCACTGTAATATTCAGGTTACATAAATCTGTCTAATTCTTTGTCCTTGTGCCTATTCATCGGATACCATCTTTAATCTCATATTACTACTCCATCATCATAAAATGCAAGACAGTTGTTTCTGCTGCCTTTGAGCACTCTTGCAGTGCTGTGTCTGCCAGGGTTCATGCCAGCCCTTTATTGGAAAGTCTAATCTTCGCCAGACTTTTACAACATTCCACATATTAGGTATACAGTCAAAATTCACTCGTTTAAATAAGCCTCCAAATTTGCACTGAGTTAGATTTTGGCTGCCCCTCGGAAAGCTTGTACTGTGCAGGTATCAACAGCTGAATTGCCTTCACGGACAACAGGCTTCATTTAGCCTATTTTACATTTTATCTTCTGCCGTGCTGCCAACACTTATCCAAGGACATTGATCAAGAAACAGGGCACAGGCAGAGGCTGAGATATTGAAATTTGCCTAGGAGATTTGGCTGTCCAATTGCCATTAATGCTGTGGGAACCTCAGCCGTGAAGTCCCCACTCTTTTCTCCACTGTCCCAGTTATGATGGTCTCGCTTAGAAAGGTTGAAAAACTCTGAATTCATGCCCCCATCTGTATCCTGTAAGGAGCACAGTGAGCACGGCGGGGGGGATATACACTGCCACCGTGCAAAGCCGTGAGCCAGAGGTGCACGGCACCATACCAGCACAGGGCTTAACGCTGTACTTTACTCAGAAATCTGCAACACAAAGCCTCTGGGCACCTTCACAACTGTTGCTCTGGTTCTAAAAACTCAATTAAAAAAAAAAAAAAAAAAGGCCCAAACTTACAAATTCGGGGATAAAGAGGAGATCAGGAAACGTCGTCAGGACCGAGAAGCCGGTAGGCAAGGAGACTGCAGCAGCCGCCGACGACATCGTTGTCCTTTCACCTGCACCACCTCAGACTCCCCGGTTCTTGCCACTGGAAGGGGCTTTCCAGTGCAGCCTGCTAACCTCCCTCCCTGAGACAGGTGAGCTCTTGGCTGATCAGAGGGATGAATGCTACCTGCCTAGAGGGAAGGAGCTAACCTAGGTGTGGCCGGCTAATTTGACAGACTTGCCTGTTGTGTTTATAAGCCCTGGGAGGAGACTGCAGAGTGTTATATTTTAACTTTCCTGCAGCGGCGTGGGATACATGTCGTTCGCTCTCCTGGGCCAGGCAGAGTTAACGGTAGAGACCTGCTGGCCCAGCGTTGGCTGGAACCAGGCGCTGCTGCCAGAGCTAGAACTCAAAGGATGGGGCCCAGCTCCTCAGCTGGGGTAAAGCAGCGTCATTCCATTGACATCAGTGCATCTATGCTGATTTACACCCGCAGTGGATCTGGACCTGGCTTTTGGCCAGTGCTCCAGAACTGCAACCTCAGCCGCTCCTGTGAGATTTCTGAGATTTCCAGGGTCCCACCCGATGCAGAGTCCAGTCCCCCACTTAGTACCACCCACTGCAACTGCAAACTCCTCAAGTGTTTCCCTAGCAAACGGCCATGGCTTGGCAGAGCTGGGAACAATCCTGCACTGGGAAAGGAGAGGATCCAGGACAGCCCTCATCCCCAGCGGAAATGTCTGAGAGTTTGAAATAGCCACCACGAGCCCAGGAAGCACTCCTGGTTTTAACAGCGAGAGCAGCTGACCGGCACAACAGGTCACCAAGGGAGGTGATGGGTTCTCCACTGATGGGCGTATTTAAATCAGGACCGTCGGTCTCTCTAATAGACACATCCTAGCCTACCCATAGGGCAGGGACCTGGTGCAGGACTCACTGGGGGGACTTCTCAGGCCTGTGCAATACAGGGGGTCAGGCCAGGTGATCTAATGGTCCCTGCCGGTCTTAAGATCTGGGAATCTAGAGACTGGTGCTGCACCAGTCCCGGCTCCACTGGGCAGCTGTAGACCCCCTTTGACTCCAGCACTGGGGGCTGCCTGGTGCGGCTAGTGGCTGAGGTGCAGCTTGGGAGCAGTTCTAGCATGCGCAGTGAGAGCTGCCCAGGAAGGGCTGCTTTGCAGCATGCCAGCAGCCCCTAACATTGCGGAGGGCAGATACACTCAGTCCTGTCTTTAGAGACCAAGTGCCTTTGTGGGGACAGCTGGGGTAAGCCACATTCCCTGGAGCATGAGAGGAGTGGCCCAGCCTGTAGCTTTCCTCGCTGGGCTGATCTTGGGCCATGTCTTTGGGCAAGCGGCCAGCTAATGGGCCAGGCCCCTGGCCACGGCAGCCCTATGATTGCATTAGGATAGTGACTCAACAAAACTCTGGGTGGAGGCCCAGGGCAGGGCTCATTCCTTGTTGGGGAGTGCAGCTAAGCTGCCTCTGCGAGGCAGAATCCCTGGAGGGCTAGTACAAGTGCCCTAAAGATGGGCACGTTAAGGGGAAGGGGCAGTTGAATGAAGTCCTCACCTAGTTTATGGGCGCAAGGAAGGGGTTAACAGCTGCCGCAGCGATGGGACACAGATCCCCCTCCTCTCCAGCCACAGAGCAGTGTATTCTCACCAGCCCAGAGTGGCCAGTTCCTGGCCCCGAGGAGAGCCAGGGCTGGGGGTGAAGTGAAAGGCAACTGGACCTGGAAACCAGAGGCCCAGGTACCAGGTGAAGACAGGGCGTAAAGGGACCAGATTGGCATGAATTAATGGGGTCTGCAGCCTAACCCTCGTATCGGCAGCCCCCAGTGTCCAGAAAGGAATCAGGTCCCCAGACAGAGACCGGCTTAAACGTTTCCAAACTGGCAAATGTTGGGTTGTTTATTGGCCTTTCCGTTTTGAAGCCTTGGGGAGGAGGGCGGGGGGGGAAGGGAGCAGTCACATTTTCAAGCCCTTCTCCACAGCCACAAAAGCTAGACCCATTTGTGTTCAAATAGAAGCGGAGATTCTCATGTAGTCACAGGACTGCACAAGCTGGGACTCCAAGAAACATACCAACTATCATGAGACAGGAGGGGGCAAGGCTGGTGCAGACCCAGCTTCTTGACCTCAGTACTTTTTGGGCCCATTAGTGAAGTTCTGTGTGGAGGGGTCTGTCTGGGGAGGGCCTCCACAGGGGCTATGCGATGAGCATCCTTTTAGTTCTTGGCAGGCAGCTGCATAAGAGTCCTTTGCAAAGCCTCGGCGCACAGAGTCAGAAAGCAGAGGTAGGGTCAATGCACCTTCCCAGGCCCTTATTTTCCCTGGTTTACACTGCTCAGAGGACCTGCAGCATTCATGCTAGCACCTGTTGCAGTCTGGCACCTCCAGCTGTCTTTATAGTCAATCATTGTGGCCATACACATCACAGAACCAAAGAGATCCCCCGTCATTGCTGGCCAAGTGCATAATGGTTTCTCTATGTCTACCAGTCTGACTGTACTGTCTTTTAGGGCTGTCTCTACCCTTTCCCTTTGTGCATTGCACAGCACCGCATACATTGCAATTCCTAATGGCATGCAGGGTCCTGGATTTGTGCTGGAAATGGCCCACCTTGATTATCATGCACATTGTAGGGAGAGTGGTCACTTTGGATGAGCTATTACCAGCAGGAGAGTGAGTTTGTGTGTGTGTTTTTTGGAGGGGGGTGAGAACCTGGATTTGTGCAGGAAATGGCCCACCTTGATTATCATGCACATTGTGTAGAGAGTTGTCACTTTGGATGGGCTATTACCAGCAGGAGAGTGAGTTTGTGTGTGGGGGGTGGAGGGTGAGAAAACCTGGATTTGTGCTGGAAATGGCCCAACTTGATGATCACTTTAGATAAGCTATTACCAGCAGGACAGTGGGGTGGGAGGAGGTATTGTTTTATGATCTCTGTGTGTATATAAAGTCTGTTGCAGTTTCCACGGTAAACATCCGATGAAGTGAGCTGTAGCTCACGAAAGCTCATGCTCAAATAAATTGGTTAGTCTCTAAGGTGCCACAAGTCCTCCTTTTCTTTTTAAACTGATGTAGCTTTTGTATGTTACTGACTACCATGAGGATGGGAGTGCAGTTTCTTTCTGTGATAGGAAGCCAGGCGGGGGATGCTAGGGAAATGCGGAGGAAGTAGTTCTTCTAGGGCAGTGGTTTTCAAACTTTTCTGGGGACCCAGCTGAAGAAAATTGTTGAAGCCTGCAACCCAATGGAGCTGGGAATGAGGGGTTTGGGAGGGGCTCTGGGCTGGGGATGAGGGGTTCAGGAGGGGGCTCTGGGTTTGGGGGGCTCAGGGTTGGGGGTGCAAACTCTGGGGTCGGGCCAGGGATGAGGGGCTTGGGGTGCAGGAATGAGTTCCAGATTTGGGGGGGCCCTCAGGGCTGGGGATTAGGGAACCGCTGGAGGTAACCCTGTCAGCAGGGGTTGCGAAGGCAGGCTTCTCGCTTGTCCTGGCACCACGAACCGCGCTGCGCCCCGGAAGTGGCCAGCAGCAGGTCCGGCTCCTAGGCAGAGGCGCACAAGCGACTTTGCGCGACTCTTGCCTGCAGGCACCACCCCCCGTTCCCATCGGCCGGGAAAATTGTGGAGCCGATGCTTGGGGTGGGGGCAGTGTGCGGACGAGACTTAACAGCACCACTGACGAGACTTTTAACATCCCTGTTGGCAGTGCTGACCAGAGCAACCCCGTGCCCAATATGCCACGACCCAGTACTGGGTCGCAACCCAAACTCTGAAAAACATCATTCTAGGGTTAATCTTGATTTACTCCTTCTAGTTACATTCCTGAGCAGAACAAAGAAAAGGACACGGATTCTTTGCCACGTGACAAATACCACAGGATGTGAAAAACTGACACTTAGTAAATGTATTTTTAAGAGTCAGTTCTGAATGTAACTTTGAAGTACTGCAATGGGGTGTCCATGTCCAGACCTAGCAAGACACTTATTGTTCATTAGCTACCTGTCAGGAAACCTGGCAACTGATTAGTAAAAGGATCTGTATGAAGATTTAATCAGTCGGTGATGAAATGGGCTTTTGTTTAGAGCTGTCAAACTGCAGCCAAGATGCATTAGTTAACAAATTCAGGTCTATTTAACCTAGCATAGTTAAATATACATGAAACCTATAATGATGCTAGTGTGGGGCATTACGGATTTGCTAGACTATCTGGCCCAGATGCCCGCCTGGTTGCGCGGGTTTAGTGCCAACAGGAGCGTGTGCTGTAGCAGGAGTCTCGACTCATTGCAGAGAAGGTCTGCAGCACTCCAGCACTGAGCCCAGGGTGGGTGCTGACAAGACGAGAAATCTCACTCAGGGTTCCTCCGCACAGGTCTGATTATTCGTTACACAGAGCCAAACCCTGACCCTGCTCCAAGCCTGGCTCCTTGGGAGCTAGCAGCTATTGTCTAGATGGTGCTGAGAGGACAGAATCCAGCCAATCCACCCTTTCCAGACCGCATAGCGCCCGGAGCACTGCTCTCTGACTACAGCCTCAGCGAGGCTGCTGGCAGACTCTCCTTACATGCAGAGAGACCTCAGACGTGGAGCAGGGAGGCATGACATCGCCCCCACCCACCCTGCCCTCACCACACACAAAGCTGTGAAGATTTATCTCCACAGTTAGCATCCCCCTGCAGACTGGCACCTGCCTGAGACTTTCCATCTCTCCGCCACAGGATCAGGCCCCTAGCCGTAATTCCACTGACCAGCAGAATTCTCTTTAATTATTGCCCCTTAAAAATCACCACACCACTGCAAGAAATCAGAGAGACCTAATGGCCATTATCCAGCACCCTAATGCTACACCATCTGCATCGCCTCATTCACCTAGAGGCGGGGGGGTGAGTGAAAGACCCACAATATTTTGATGGAATAGATCACAATTGTTGAAGCGACTCCAGGGACGGGGAAAAAGCCAGAGGGAGGAACTGGCCATGTTCTGCTCACCTCGGAGTGGAGCAACACAGCCCCCTGGCGGCCTGTTCAGTTACTCACAGGCAGGTCCCAGGAGAACAATTCTACATTACCTTGTCACAGTCACTGCAGCATGGGGCCGGGACAGGGTCCCAGGTTTCTGTCTACGTGAACCCCATCTTCCCCCCCGGCAACCCTCCCGCCTGCCTGGTTCCCCACCCGCCTGCTGCAGCATTCTCCCCTCATGCTTCCACACCAGGGAGATAGAGACAGAATTATCCCAAACGAGGCGGCCTACAAGGTCCGTCACGTAACTACACACACCCTGGGAACTCTAACGGACAAAGACAAGATCCCTGCAACAAGGAGTCTCACTGTCAATAGGAAAAAGTGTTTCTCTCACTCAGGCTGCGTTGTCCTTTTGAGACCAGACCACCTGTCACAGGGGCAGCGCCCCCTCCCTACCAGCCAGCTACAGCAGAAAAGGTGCACCTGCCTCAGTTTCCCTCCCTCAGAGTCCCCAGTAATTCCACGACAGCTCTCATGCCAGGACCCTAACAAAGGCAGTCAGGGCCAACAGTCAGAGCAGGGTCAAACCTGAGATGGGAGTAGCTGGGAGCTCACAGTCAGGTTCCAGGGCAGGGTCGATACCCAGGGTCAGAGGCTGAGTCACGTTTTAGGGTCTGGGTCAGGAGGCAAAGTCCAAATCAAGCCAAGGTCAAAGCCAGGAGTTCAGGAGCAGAGATGGCCATGGCAGTTACAGGAGACCCACACTATTACCTGGAGAGCTCCCAGAACACCCCTTGGATTTATATAGGGCAGGGAGCCAATCAGGGCCATGTGGCTGCTGCCCATCAGCCCCTTGAGGCGGGACTTCCCATGATCGGTGTCCACAGAGGATCATCAGCAGTGGGGTGACACTAGTTACAGCGGCTGTGGGCAGCAGCATGGTGCTGCTAGCTACCTAACACCCCTGCAGGCCTGGGTTCTAGACCTGCTGGGCCTTGGGTTTTGTAGCTAACAATAGCCCTCCTTGGGGCCGGTTTATCACCCCTGGTGTAAAGCCTCCATCCCAAAGCATCTGCCATTTGTCCCCGCCAGGACTGCAGTCCTTACAATTTGATGCCAGCTAGCCTGTCAACATAGCACAGGCCACACTCCGGCCTCTTCCACCCGGGCTGGGCTCTTTGTCGGCCCCCTCGGCCCTTCCAATATTTAAACATGCAGTGGAGGTGGGAGGAAAAGTGTAGGAACTTAGTGCAGTGGAATATCCTATAAATAGAGCAGGGGATGGACCGCTGCAGAGAAATGCTGCTTTTTTGTGACCACCTCGGAATGGCTGCCAGATCTGTTACTGTGACCATCTCTGCAGGGGCCTCTCAGTGGACACTGAAGGAAGAGGAGAAAGACTGCACCGCAGCTGAATGACTAGTCCCAGGCAGGAGGCCACATGGGGCTGGCATCAAGTGAGTCTCAATCTTGGTTTCAGGAGCCCTTTTTTGAATAGTTATTGATTGGGGGGCGGGAGTGTTGGGGGCTTTCCTGCACTGTCCCCTTGGAGTTCTGAGGATCTCCTCACTTCTCCCCCCAAACCACATCCCCCAACCTGAAGGGGGACAGAGGAACAGGAGTCCAAATCTGAGCTCACAAATCTCCCCTCTGAGCAGGCTCAGGCTGGGTGTTCTGCCTCCCCAACATGCCTGGACATCCCAGCAGGGCCATAGCAAACCACCACTGGATTCACACCTGGTTCAAGAGCCGTTTCTCTCTGATAACCCGAACATCTCATCAGCAATTCAAATCTGAAGAGACAAGAAAACTTCCCCCGAGTTCTTTTTCCTTTCTGCCTCTCTCACAGGCTTCCACCTGCTCATCCAACCGCTCCGGGATCAGAGAAAGCAAGTGCCGATTGGGCTGAGAGGCGTTCCCAGTGGAGAATCTGACCCACTGTTACAATGGGGCTTCTCCAGCACACCCTGGTTCTGTTAAAGGTATATGTCCCAGAGCTCTCGTCAGAGCATCTAGAGACAATGTCCACATGGCTATGGCTGGGGGCCCCCTGCCATGGGGAACTAGAGCACAGAGTGACATGGAGCTGACATAACCTTCTGCGTTCTCTCCTCTGGGACCAGTCATTCCTGGAGTGCTGGCAGGACAGTGCCAGGGCTGGGGAGAAGCGGAGGGTGGCATCAGTTTGCAGATTCCACATAAACAGGCCAAAGAGCCCAGTTCCTTAACACTGTAACTGGCGTTTCTCCTGCCTGGTTTTTCACCTGACTGAGTTAAGCCCTGCAGCCCAACACCCATGGGACGAGAGGGAGTTTGATGTGTTTTTCTAGTCGAGTGCCAGGTTCTGTCCCTAGCTGGACGCAGCAGTCCCAGCTGAGCATGAATTTCCGTAACCCTTTCCAGCACCCTCCCTCCCATTGTTCAGTTACATGAGAGATGGGAAACCAGGCACCAACACCACCAAGGGAACTCAGCCTGTGCACGCTCCCCGGTACCCCCCTGGGGAACACGTGACGTGCTCACAGCAATAGAGTGCAAAGATAAGGACATCAGCATGCTCTGAGCCCAGCGTGGTCTTTCCATGAGAGCACACTGCTTTGCCCAGCTTCAAGAGAGAGGGAGAATCTAACGCTCACTTCCCTCTTCGTCCTGGTCAAGGGAAAGTGCTTCATAATACACACGTGGTGTGTAGAACATGGGCATCGAACAGCCCAGAAGGCCTAGAAGGGCAGGGTGCAGGACCACAGGGAAGGGCAAAGCTGGATAAGAAGGCAGCCTCTCTCTCGGTCACTGACACTTATACCATAATCTGAACGTGTGTGCGCAAGCGGGACCGTCGAGGAGATCCAGAGGAGAGGGGGAGTCATGGTAGAAGGACCATCGCTGCAGCGGCTCAGTGGCAGGATCCGGACAGGAGGTGGGTTTGGTTCCTGGCTCGGATTAATGGCCCAGTTTTCTCTCCTGCGGGTAGTGCTACATGTTTCCACTGGAACTCTGAGGAGCTTTGCCCCCTTCCCCTGCCTAATCCCCACTGGGGGTGGGAGGGAGCCAGGACTTCACGTTGCACCCATAAAAGTCACTCCTTCATTGTATGGAGATGGCATGCCAGTGTAATGTGCAATAGACCTCACCGCAGGCTAACCAGGCAGTTTCCATGGCGTTCCCACCCCTTCCGTCTCAAGAATCGCAACCCACAATTGAAATTGGTTAGTCTCTAAGGTGCCACAAGTCCTCCTTTTCTTTTTGCGAATACAGACTAACACGGCTGTTACTCTGAAACCCACAATTGGACAGCGCTTGTGGGGCTGGGAGTTTACAAGTTCAGCCGCTGGCTCAGAGAACAGGTTCTTTGTGGATTTCCCCAGAGAGGCTTTTCCTGCAGGTTTGAGTTTAGAAATAAAGATGAGGAACCTTCCCTTGGTTCTCTCCATCTTCTCGTTCCTTTCTGCCAGGCCTTTGGCTGTTTGTCTCACAGCTCCTGGACCAGGCAGAGCACAAGGTGCAAAGAGGAATGAGGTGAGCAGGATTTTCTGCAGAGAATGGGAAGCAGGCAAAAAGGTCACAGAGATCAGAGATGCAGAGGATGTGAAGATCATCCAGTCCCTCCATGATTATGCAGGAGTGCTACCTTTGGTGTATTTCAAGTCTAATTGTAAAGTCCCAAGAGATGGGTGGGGCTAGGCCATCCTTCACTGGGAGGCTATTCCATAGCTTGAGAGCTCAAGCTCCAAGTCCATTGCCTCATCACATCCCATTATTCCTTGTTGTTATCGACGCCCTGGGAAATTTCTCTCCAGCCATCGGGAGAAAATCTTCCTCCACAAAAGCGCCTAGCAAGTGCACCATGCCAACAACTCCAGTACAGCACACACAGGCCCACCTTCCCCCGAGACAATGGGGCAGTCACATTCATCCCACTGAGCCTCACAAAGGCAAGGGGTGCAATTCTCTGCAAACAGGGAAGCGAGATCCTCAGAACTAAGTTCCTCATGAAAGCTCGTGTTGTTTCACAAACTCCTCAGCCACCACAGCTGCTCCTTTCCCATGCAGACCACATCAGGAGTCAGAGGATCTGAGGGACCCTCCCTGGGGGGAGATGCTGCAGCAGCGGGAAAAGGAGCCAGCAAAAGCCATTACGAACAGGTAATTTCTACTTTCTTCCCCACTGATGACAATGGGCCTAATTCTGGAAGAGCTCTATGCCTACCGGTGAGAGGAAAGCATGGGGCATATACAGAGGATGTGCTGTATTTGAAGTAGCGTACATATCATATGTAATAAATAACAGGGAATTTCAGGTACACAAGGAATAAAGGGCAAGGCCCTAAATCAGAAAGCCAAATTCAAAGTGAAGCACTTTGGGCCAGTAAAGCAGCCTGTTACTGGGGAGAGAAGCCCTCCCCACGCCCCCATCAAACCCAGCAGGTCAGTACTCGAGACCCTAAAGCCGCAGGGAGAGGAGAGGAGAGCCTGAGGGTCCTGGAGCAGCCTGGTGAGGTCTGGTGTGGTTAGACAGCACTGGGAGCCCCCTCCACCCCACAGTTAGGACAGGGACCAGAGAAGGGTTTAATACCGTGTATGTCCCAATGCAGCAGGTAGGGTTCCCACAATCAGCGGGGACTAGTTCTTTGTATCCTTAGGGCTCCGTGTGCACTGAAGTTAGTGGTGTCTATTTCTTGTTTATTCTGGTCACCTTATGAATCACAAAGTCATTAATACATCCCGATGGCCGTGTGATCTCGCTCATTATGCTGGCTGCGGGAATCCCCACTAACTAGGAGCCTTGTTCTCCTCAGGACTGCAGCACTCTTGCTGCCTTGTTTCTAACATGTAGCTGGAACGACTCACCCTCCTCTCTGGGCTTGGGGGCTGGCTGGCTGGGGGAGGGGGTTACAGGCTGAGGAGCCAACAGGCAATAGTGTTTCATGGTCTCCTTCAGGACCCTGAACCTCCCAGCTGGTGAGGCGCCGAGTCCAGCACCAGCTCCCTCAGGACAAAGAAGCTGCCCTACCAGGAGGTCGCTGCTGATAGGGACCATCGTCTGTCTGCGTAAGTGGTGAGCACGTGCGCCGGACTGGCCGGGGAGTGAATGCTCAGGAACGACCCAGTGGCCCTTGGCATGGGATTGCTGCTCACATACGAGGCTCTCCTACCTGTTAATTCACTGGGAGTTTGGCGCATGGAATGACTGGCTTGCAGGGGGCTTGCTGACAGCTCTTCAGGGCTGGGCCTGTCTCTGAGCTTGGGTTTGTGTAGCACACTGGGGCTCAAGCCCCCACTGTGCTGGAGTAACAAGCAATAAACACGCCCTGTCAGGCTTGTTCTTGGGCTAGTGGTTCTGGTTGAGTTGGGAGCAGGGCTCTGGGCCAGGGGTTCTCAAGCTGGGGGTAGAGAGCCCCTAGGGGTCATGAGGTTATTACATGGAGGCTTGTGAGCAGTCAGCCACCACCCCCAACATTTATAATACTGTTAAAGATAATTTATAAAGGGGCGGGGGTCACACTCAGAGGCTGGCTCTGTGAAAGAGGTCACCAATACATCCGATGAAGTGAGCTGTAGCTCACGAAAGCTCATGCTCAAATAAATGGGTTAGTCTCTAAGGTGCCACAAGTCCTCCTTTTCTTTTTGCGGATACAGACTAACAGGGCTGCTACTCTGAAACCTGTCAATACAAGTTTGAGAACCACTGCTCTAGGGGATGGTGGGTGCCGAGTCCTTCGGGCTACGCTAGCCTGAGTGGGACAGGTAGAGTGGCTAGGTGCCAGGTTTTCAACCAGAAAGTCCGGTCGAAAAGGGGACCTGACAGTGTCCGGTCAAATCTACTGACCAGACACCCAAAGTTCAGTTACCGCGGGCAGGGGAGGCAGGTAGGTGCTGGGTCATCACCCCTGCCAGCCCCTATTCAGCTGGGGCCGCCCCCTACCTGCCTCAGGCAGCCGTAGCTCCCAGCTCAGGCTCTACAGAAGAGTCCCTGCTGACCTGGTCAGGGGGGTAGAAGGCGAAAAACAGCGACCAACTAGGGGGAGGGGAGAAGAGGGGTGGATGGGGGCAGGGCCTTGGGGGGAAGGAGGCAGGGCAGGGGAGATTCCAGCACTCCAGTGTCCAGCTTTTAATTACCACCAAAGTGGCAAACAGGGCTGGGCAGGGAGGAGCTGAAGCCCAATGGGGTCAGCACTGGCTGTAGGGACAGGAGTTGTTAGGTCTCCAGGCTGGGCTCAGACTCATGCTTCAAGGTATGGAACCACTGGGCGAGCTCAGGGAAAGCCCTAGTGCCATGTAGGCTGGTGCAGCTGCTTTGGAGCTCTGCCCCTTGCCCCGATGCCACGGAGGTGCCATCTAAGCCTTCCCAGCACCAGGAAAGAAGCGCCACACTTGGGTGCAGCCCAACCAAGAGCCTGAGGGAAGCCAGGAGACTCCTTCTGGCTGAGCCTAGCTTCCTGAGGCCTCCCACTGCACCAAGCAGAAAGTAGCAAGGAGGCAATGAGCCCCCAATCTGCTCCTCAGCCCCGGCCAGCCCCTAACAGCAGCCTTCTTGGGTGGCTCCCCCCATTCCCCACTAACACCCTCCCTCCCCTTCAGTGGCCTCCTTTCCTGACCACCCCTCACCCAACCCCAAAGCTGGCTCATTACTCATCCCTGCATCCCCTCCTGCACACTAACTTCTCTACTGGAGCCTGGCTCCATCTGCCAGGCTGGGATATGGCCCTGCCAGGGGGGAGCTTCCTTCATAACTGAAAGTGTATTGGCCTTCACTGCTGCTCGAGGAGCATTTTGCACCACATAAAAGCACCACAATTTGGTAATGACAGTTGCTTCCCAGGAGAGATGCAACTCACAGCTGCAGTGTAGGTCAAGTCAACCAGGGAAGCTTGCAAACACCCAAGTGGTCTCCGGGAAACTGTGCAAACTTCTTCTATTTAAAGAGGTGAGTCAATCAGCCCTAGAGGCAGGAGGGTGACAAGAGTCTGCTTCCTGAAGCAGACATCGCACCCCAAAGGGATCTGTCAGAACAAAAAGCAAAAGCATGCTGTGCAAAAAGGAGGAAGCACTGAGGCAAAGGGTGAGAGCCTAAAAAAGTCAGAGTGGCCACAAGGGGGCTATCCTCTTTCCTTTTGGTGGTACAAGTTTTCTGATGGCCATCCCCATTACTTATTTCCTTGTGACCCAGTTTTCCTCTTCTGCAATGAACAAAGAACCTGTTCCAGGGGTCCTGATGACAGCTCCTTCATTTCCCTGTGCATCCCACTCAGTACCGACATTCCTCTTAGCACAGTCTTGTAATGGGTGAATCACCAATCAACAGCTGTGTTCAAGTATCACTAAAGGGCTACATTTGTTGTCTGGTTCTTTTCCACCCTAAGTACCTTCCTGTCCCAATCTCTTCCTCCATTTCTGTACATGCTCTGCATTTACTTTTTTCCCCAGGTCATCCTCTTCCCAGCTCCAGGCCTCGGAGTCTTTACAGGCATCTAGTTTCCTCTTGGGGCTTGGTCTACATGGGAAAACTGCACAAGCTTAACCTAAAGCGGTGGTTCTCAACCAGGTGTATCTGTGGGGGTATGCAGAAGTCTTGCAGGGGGTACATCAACTCATCTAGCTATTTGCCTAGATTACAACAGGATACATAAAAAGCACTAGTGAAGTCAGTACAAACTAAAATTTCATTACTTGTTTATACTGCTCTATACACTATACACTCAAATGTAAGTACAATATTTATATTCCAGTTGTTTCCAATTTTTCAGTATAGTGTGCTGTGACACTTTTGTATTTTTATGTCTGATTTTGTAAGCAAGTAGTTTAAGTGAGGTGTAACTGGGGGGGTATGCAAGACAAATCAGACTCCTGAAAGGGGTACAGCAGTCTGCAAAGGTTAAGAGCCACTGACCTAAAGCATGAATTTACACTAATGCAGTAAAGCTCTGCACTGACATTGTTTCAGTTTAAGGGCTTGTTATTGCAGTTTAGTTCACACCTGTTCCCAACTGATTTACACTAAACCAAAATCAAGAGCATCCCCACAGTAAATTCACACCTCGTGTTAAGCCAGTGCAACTCATGTACACAAGCCATTACACTGCTATGCTTCAACTACTCTAGACTGACCTCACTTTCAGCTTTTATTTGATGCCCAGACTCCTCTGTACAATGAATAAGGATACCTGTAAGCAATGACTTCTAGGTATATTTGCTAAATCATTTCCTCATAATTATATAAGGTTATCTCCCACCCCCATTTTCAGTTTTTGGGGTCTTGTTTTTAAGAATTAACATAATTACAGAATCACAGACTACTTAGCAATGGAAGCTGATGCACCTGTTGCTAAACCACAATGCACTGTACGTATTGAAAACTAGACGCAGCAAAAATCAAGTCAAGGCATGAACTTAGGAAACTAGCTAATAGATTTAAGAAATAAGCCTGGCAGGTGCAGGTGACCATGAAAACTGTCAAAGTAAGAGAACTTTACCAAAGTAGGCCATTCCAATGGCTAGTACTCAAGAACCTTCGTGTGTGAACAAGTCTAGGGACCGACCTGTTCAGAGTGTTGGGATTACTTAATAGTTCCAAAAGTCTTACAGGCATGAGTGAAGCCTAACATTAGATAAGTCTATCGGAAACTTGTGGATTACGCAGAATGTGTCTTTTGGGCCAAGTAATTTTCTATTTACTACATTAAGAAGGTTTATACTTTTACAAGCATAATCTACCATTAGACATTTCATTAGAAGTACAAACAAGTTTGTTCTTTCAAAATCAGTGCCTGTGAAGGTGCTCTAAAGCGTTCTCCTTGAATGTTGAAATGGTATTCGACTACTGCATAAGAACGGCCATACTGGGTCAGACCAAAGGTCCCTCTAGCCCAGTATCCTGTCTTCCCACAGTGGCCAATGCTAGATGTCCCAGAGGGAATGAACAGAACAGGTAATCATCAAGTGATCCATCCCATCACCCATTCCCAGCTTCTGGCAAACAAAGGCTAGGAACACCATCCCTGCCCTTCCTGGCTAATAGCCATTGATGGACCTTGCCTCCATGAATTTATCTAGTTCTTTTTTGAAACAGGCCAGAATATTGAGGAGCTGCAGGGTTTTTGTTTATTTATCAAAAAAGGTTCCTGGCAATCTAACAACATCCTTACCGGGTCATGCTCAGCTTCCACATGAAGTGCCAAAGCCCCTTGCAACTTATTAGAGATCACAAAATAGGCTTCAGTTTGAAATACTTCCTCATATACAATTTATTTTATGCTCTTCAATCATGTATTTGCTGCGTACTACAGGAATTATCTTACCAGTACCATAAAAGGTTTTGCCCATCAGCATACAGGCTGCTTTATGACTGCAACGTATGTTGCAGAACAGACTGTGACTGCATAAAACCACTCAGTTTAGTTCATTCCCCCCCCAGTTTGTCTAATCGGACACAGCAGGTTGCGGAAGAGAAAGTCATGACAGAGCTGTATTTTTTCTCCCTCAACATACACTGTTTAAAGGTAACCTGCAACAACTTGCGCTTCTGCCCTTTTCTGCTTCTTTATATGTAAAAAGTAGTGGCAATTGAGCTGTTACCTTTTAACCAGAGTGTTTAAAATTTTGTAAACAGCCATTTAATTTCATTTTGAGTAAAAACGCCTTCGTTTAAGAATTCAAAACATCATCTGATACTTCACTGGTTCTCCAATACAGCTACAGAAGACTAGACTTTACATTCCTGATCATTTTAAGTTAAAAACCAGTAGAACAAAAGTTACACTTCCTTTTAGATCACTTTCAGAATCAAAAAACCTATCAAAAAAGGCACAAGCACCTTTTGTAAAAACACTCTGCAGATCACCTTTAACTTGTGTCTCCGCATCCATATCTCAGAACAAACGCAGAAATTAAAGATACACCTCAGTCCAGAATTCAAAATAAACTGAGAAGATATGACTGGTTTGATAGCTATCAATTTTTTAAGTTTGACAACCTGTATAACGTCAACTTCAATGACATACATGACTTGCTTTGAAGTTACTGAAGCATTAACAGAAGCAGTACGGCTACGACAAAGAGGTTTTTAGTTAGAAATACACATTTTATTTCTATGTGTCAATAAAAAAAGTCCCACATTTTCAGATCACAGGATGCAAATGCATACAACAAAAAAAGTTGCGCACTAATCTACTAATGTGATGTCACAATTTAGACGATCCCGATCCAGGCCAATTGTCATTTGATTGAAATACCCTTCTAGGACTAAGCCCTTACCATTTACATCAGAGACAAAATCCCTTATAACAACGTAAACAAAATAACTTTCTTCCTAAAAGGTTAACTTTGAAATTTCAGTCCATTCTGACAGGACTTGCACTCCTCCTTCGAGGGCTTCCTGATGGTGAACGACTGAAAGTGAAAGAAAAACAGAAGTTAGTTGGAGTAACTCTAGTGTTGACTTGGAACTGCCGATATAGCAATATCACCAGGAAAAAAAACAAACAAACAAACACCACCTCATGTATTTTCTGTAATAACCCAATAATTGGCACCAATGAAGGTAGAGAATTAGTTTTACTTTTAAAACAGATCTTACACATACATCCTCAAAGGGTATATGAAATTGTAACTTTGCTACAGAATCATTAGTAACCTTTAAATGAAAGGTTTCAGAGTGGTAGCCATCTTAGTCTGTATCAGCAAAAACAACGAGGAGTCCTTATGGCACTTTAGAGACTAACAAATTTATCTGGGCATGAAAATGACATCTTGAAGTATGGAATCCTTTCTGGAAGTGCATGAAAGCGTTAACAGGAAAGGATAAAAAGGAAGCTACAAACAAGGATCTCAAGGTCAGGCACACACTGTGGCAAGGCACAAGCTACTTTAGTTCCCATGCACTCCTTCCCTCAAGAGACTTCAGTCAAGCTTGGAAAAAAAAAAGTGTTGAGAAGATCGTACTTATCCTGAATTAATGGAAAATGGCTCAAACTAAAATGGAAAAACTAAGGCTAATGATTAATTACATAAAATATACAATGTTCTAACACATACTCATCTGGGTTATGAAAGGGAAATGTAGAAAGTTCTATCTTGCTATTACCATGTAGCAACAACAGACTGTACAGCTGTCAGTCAAAACAGAAAGAAAAGGAGTACTAACCAATTTATTTGAGCATAAGCTTTCGTGAGCTACAGCTCACTTCATCGGATGCATCGGATGCTCCATCCGATGAAGTGAGCTGTACCTCACGAAAGCTTATGCTCAAATAAATTGGTTAGTCTCTAAGGTGCCACAAGTCCTCCTTTTCTTTTTGCGAATACGGACTAACACGGCTGTTGCTCTGAAACCAGTCAAGACAGAGCCACCAGCAAGGTGGACCACAGTTTGACTACATTCAATCAGATGGGTGTTTGCTATAAGAAGTCTTTAGTTTATATTTTGCTTCAACACATTTAATCCATTTCCAGTTTTACTCAGAGCCATTTATGTTTTCCATTATCTTTACTTCTCTCATTCAGATTTTTGACTCTGGTTATACCCCCCCCACCCCCTTGAGAAAGTAGGTTCAGTCCTTCTGAAAAGGATTTAATTGTAAGCCAGAAGTAGCCCACTGCACCTTCTAGAACACAAATTAATCTCATTATGATCACTGGAGTTTTTAAATAGACTGCTTAAAATTGATTCCCCCTGTGCTTAAAATTTATTTCATGCTTTAGGTCATCCACTTGTACAATCTCAGGTTAATGAAGCCATTGTAGAGGATGGAACTAATACAGCAATTGCCAAAGGCAAGATCCTCATAATACAACATGCACCCACTTTCTTGGAAACAGCTTTACCATTTTGGACCTGAGTAATCAGTGTCCCATGCATTAATTAAGGCAGCCCTGTCCATCCAAAATACACCTTACAGTTAAATCAGAGACAAAGTATAGGGAAAAGTTCTGGTAATCTCAGTCAAACAAGTTTTCAGTAGTCTTTAGTCACAAGATTCAACTTACCTTCTCTTTGGAGATGGTGATCTGGACTTTGATCGGCTGCAAAATATGGACACAAGTGAAAAAAAAAGTTACATGAAAACAATTCCTTCCATACTGAAAAATCTCCAAAAATGCCTTAGACAGCATTTTAAATACGCATCACTGAATGTATGCAAAAATCCTTTAAAAAGGATTTGTATGGGCATCAAGTTAATCCCCACAATCCCTACTACTAAGGCAGATACACTGCATGGTTTCTTATCTCCATAGGCATTTGGAGAGAGTTCTTTCACCATCACTGTTCAATATCAGCACTGATTGGTTGATGGATAAACATGAGGAAGCAGCTGTCAGTGTTGCGCTGAATACCATTCTATTTCAAAATTTTTAAAGATACTGTATGACACTTGCTACAATTAGCAATAACTGAGCATCATCCGTTTCTGAAAATACTGCACTGAAGTTTTATCTGTCCTCATCTCTTGAGATGCATTCACCATCCATCGCTACTCATGTAATGAAAACATGCTGGTACATTTCAAGTCAGGTGCTCACATTTGTGTTTGATCCCACCTATTTCTACTTCTCGGCAACTCTTCTGTGCAGTTTTGTTTCTTCAGAAAATCCTTCAACAAAAACCATTAGCACAAGAGAGCAGTGCCTCCTTAATATGACCACCATCAGAAACAAAGTTCTCCTGCTGTGATTGTGACATTTTAAAACTACCAACAAGATGTGAACATTTAACTGATCCTTTTGGAGCTCTGCAGCCAAGAGTTCCCTTTGTTCTTCTGTAAATAAGCCATTAGAACCTTCTGCTTGCTTGAAGGTGAAGTTCAATGGAGAGTATCTTTAAAACTATGCAATGAACAATGCCAATGCTTTGACACTTTTCAGTAACTCCCATCTTGAAAAACCTCTTCCACTACTACCGGAGCACTAAACTGCATACATATGGTATGTCACAAAGAAGCTTTATGTTAGAATTTGAATTCTAGGAGTACCTCATTCACAAGAGCCAACAGCTGACTCATAGAAAAACAGTCCCAGTCCTACAATTCAGTAACATGCCCTAATATTTGAGTCTCCCTATAGCTGACACGTAAATTGATCATGGCTAGTTGTTCGCTGCACACCACTAGCATATGCAAACGAACCAGGGCATACTGGAGAATGGCCAAATGGACATTTGAATTTACGGGGGAACTAAAGTTAAGTTTCAATAGGACGTTCATGAGATAACAGGCAGAAACAGCACATTTTAGCATCAAGAGGTCATTTCTCCCCCAAACACATCCCACACCCCCGGAGTCTCTTGAGTTCTCTATTACTGTGCATTTATATTTTGCTAGATGTTGTTTAAGCATTTTTTCCCCAGCAAGTCTGGGGTTTGAAACTATGTAAGTCTCCCTTGTAATATACTTTCCTGGCACCAACTTCATTTTTACAGGATACATTAGGGTTTTAGTGCATGATGGTGAACCACAGACAAACTTCTGGTACATGAACAAGTTTTGCCTGATATGCATCTATCTACGGTCAAAAGAACACACACATTTGACTAAGTAAACCTGTAGATACTATTAAGTGGCTTTAATTAATTATGGCAAACATCTTACCTGCTTCGTGGCCATAAAGCAGATCTGGATCTGGATCTTGATCTAGACCTAAAGTTTGAAGAAGGAAACTAATGAAAGCCAACTCAAATCCACATAAGAATTAATTTCTGTATTAATACAGAAATGCAGTTAAGAAAAATAAAAATGTACAGCATTTACTGTCTAGGTAAAAAAAACTCCATCAAGCAGTCAATACTGTAGCAGCAATTTTGTTATCTTAGTAAGATCCTGTTTGCTAGCGTTAGATAGAGGCACTATTTTCCAAAAAATCAAACACTCAAATTTGGGAAGTTCATGTCATTGATAAGCTTATATTATGTTATGTAAAACCATTTTTATTTACATAATTGCTCCAGGGCTTTTTTTATTGTTTGGGGTGTGTTTTTATTGACACTCCTTAAGGACATAACTAGGCTGGCATAATGTTTAAGCATACACCAGACCCTAAGACAGCTAAACGTGCAATACCAAAAATTCAAGAGAATTGTTTCCAGAACATTCACTTTAGTTGAGGGGAAATTTCCCCAAGTTAGTATGTTTGGTCTTGAAGGCTCAAACCATTCTCACAGAATCTACTCACCAAATAAAACAAAGAATGAGTTTCACACTACTTCCCACCATACCCTTCAAATATTCTGAATCCACCTTAACAGAAATGTTGGCTGATAATCATAATACAAAACCGATTACCTTGATCTTTTTAAAGAACGTGATCGGGATCTACGGGGTGAGGCCGATCTAGATCTACGAGGTGACACAGACCTCGATCTGCGAAGGGAAGCTGACCTGGATCTAGAGTGAAAAGATTGAAAATATTATACAATGCTTTTACTTGTCTTTAAAAAAGGTGAATAGGATGTTTGACTTCTCTTTAAAAAGGAAAGCACAAGGAAGTCTGAAACGCACCTCCTACCACGGCTTCGGCTGCGTGACCGAGAATACCTTCTTCCTCTGGACCTTGAATGAGATCTAGACCGTGACCTAACGTTAGGTTAGAAAAAATAAGTATTAGAAAAGAACTTTAGAAATTAGTGCACGTGAGCCTTTGCTGAAGTTAAAATTTCAGACAACTAAAAATTAGTGTCTGTCAGTTGGAAAAAACTCAGGGCCTATTTGTTTTGAGCATTTTTACTACCTAGAAAAGATGTTAAGCTGAATTACATTTAGAATTACATTATAATATAAAACACTGTAATGTGTATTTAAAATAAACCTTGCAAGTTTGCAGGTCGACCCTCTTTGGCCCAAGGTCTAGCAGATCTAGACGATCTAGAAGTATCTATAGCCGATCGCTGCATCTAGGTGTTCTCTTCAATCTAACGACGATCAAACTGACAGCCAAATGAGCCAGGGTGAGGCTTGATTGACGCAAGAAGATTTTTCTAGGTGGGAATGTGGTCAATCTGGTGTTCCTCTTTCTAAACCGGAGGGGGGGGGCCCCAATTGAAAGCCAAATTTACTGTTACGGCGATCACCGTCTCAAATTTTCTGCCCTTTAAAGAATATGGTGAAGCTAGGTGTAGATGGCTCGAGGGGATCTGGCCTCTTATGCTGATCACCTCAAGGTCTAGGAGGATCTTAATTGTCGGATTTTGCAAGGCGCCTCAGCATGAAACCTTAAGGCTTGTGACATTCTGAATCAAGGCGACTGACTCAAACGAAGAAACCTGAAAGGTTTTGACCAGGTTGATTGTTAATATATTAACATTTAATATGAAATATCAACAAAACGTAACACACCCCTGCATGACTACAGCATTACAGTTAGGCGAATCCGGCCCAGCATGCGCTCCTTGGCTAACAAGACCGCCTCTGTCCCTAGCGAAGAGACCCGGCCGCGCCGCCCCCCCCCGTACCTGCTCCTCCTCCGACGACTGTAGCGGTGGCAGTCGTAGGCGTAGTGGCCCTTGTCTCCGCACTCGTAGCACCGGTCGTTGGGGTCGAAGGGGCGCCGCGCGGGGGGCCGGTCGTAGCGGGAGCGGCGGGGCATGCCCGTCGACAGCTCCACTCTCACCCGCGAGCCGCACAGCACCCTGCGGGCCGAGACAGGCGCCGGTCACTGCCCGCCGCCGCCGCCGCCCCCCGCGCCCGCCGCCCCCCGCCCCCCGCGCCGCCGCCCCCCGCGCCCGCCACCTACTTTCCGTCCAGCCCGAGCACCGCGTCCTCCGCGTCCCGCGGGTCCTCGAACTCCACGAAGGCGAAGCCCGGCGGGTTCCGCGCGATCCACACCGTGCGCAGCGGCCCGTAGTAGCTGAAGGCTCGCTCCAGCTCGCCCTTGCCGGCGCCGGTGCCCAGGTTGCCCACGTACACCTTGGTCTCTGCAAGAGCAACGCACGCGGTCGCCGAGGCCCCGCAGCCCGCGCCCCGCCGCCGGGCGGGCAGAGCCAGGCGCGGCCCCGCCGCACACGGCCCGCCGAGCCGCCGCCGCCGCCGCCGCCGCCATCTTGGCCGCCCCACCCGCGGCCGCCCCTGGCCCAGGCGCGCGGCGGGCGCCCAACGTGCGCAAAATGGCGGCGGCCGCCTCCCCCGCGGCGAGCCCCGCGCGCGCCGCGCCCCGCCCCCCCGGGATCGGCGAGGAGACCCCCCGCCGCCGCCAACCCCCCGCCGCCGGCCCCCGCGCGGCACGGCCTAGCGCCTACCGCCTCCATAGCGGCCGTAGCGAGACATGGCTCCCGCTCCAACCGCCCGCCCGCCAGCCGGCTGCCTGCCTCTCCGCGCGCAGGCGCCGCGAGCCCCTGATATAGAGTGCGCGGCGCACGCGCACAGCACCCCCGCCCGCCGCCGCGCGCGCTGTGAGAAGGCGGGAAGGAGAGCCCACCCCTTCCCCCCGTTGCCATAGCAACGTGCTCGGGTCGCGCAACTTGTCCCCGCGGGCGGGGGGGGACGTGAGCGACCGGTGGCGGCGGGGCCCCTGTCCGCTCTGGGGGGAGCACGGCGCTCCCCTGGGGTATGGGGGCGGGCTGGACCCCACTAGAGCCATGGGGAGCGCTAGGGGGCGGGGCCCCATTAGCGCTCCCCTGGGGTATGGGGGGGGCTACACTAGAGCCATGGGGGGGCTGGGCCCCGGGCCCCGTTAGCGCTCCCCTGGGGCATGGGGGGGCTGGGCCCCCTAGAGCCATGGGGGGGGCTGGGCCCCATTAGCGCTCCCCTGGGGTATGGGGGGGCTACACTAGAGCCATGGGGGGGCTGGGCCCCGGGCCCCGTTAGCGCTCCCCTGGGGCATGGGGGGGCTGGGCCCCATTAGCGCTCCCCTGGGGCATGGGGGGGCTACACTAGAGCCATGGGGGGGCTAGGGGGCTGGGCCCCGGGCCCCGTTAGCGCTCCCCTGGGGCATGTGGGGGCTGGGCCCCCTAGAGCCATGGGGGGGCTGGGCCCCATTAGCGCTCCCCTGGGGTATGGGGGGGCTACACTAGAGCCATGGGGGGGCTAGGGGGCTGGGCCCGGGCCCCATTAGCGCTCCCCTGGGGCATGTGGGGGCTGGGCCCCCTAGAGCCATGGGGGGGCTGGGCCCCATTAGCGCTCCCCTGGGGTATGGGGGGGCTACACTAGAGCCATGGGGGGGCTAGGGGGCTGGGCCCCGGGCCCCGTTAGCGCTCCCCTGGGGCATGTGGGGGCTGGGCCCCCTAGAGCCATGGGGGGGCTGGGCCCCATTAGCGCTCCCCTGGGGTATGGGGGGGCTAGGGGGCTGGGCCCCATTAGAATAGAATATCAGGGCTGGAAGGGACTTCAGGAGGTCATCTAGTCCAACCCCCTGCTCAAAGCAGGACCAATCCCCAATTTTTGCCCCCGATCCCTAAATGGCCCCCTCAGGGATTGAACTCACAACCCTGGGTTTAGCGGGCCAATGCTCAAACCACTGAGCTATCCCTCCCCCCATGAGTGCTCCCCTGGAGCATGTGGGGGGCCTAGGCCCCACTAGAGCCATGGGAGGGGCTAGGGCCCTATTAGTGCTTCCCTGGGGTATGGGGGGACTGAACCCCCATAGAGCTATGGGGGAGCTAGGGGCCTGGGCCCCATTATAGCTCCCCTGGGGCATGTGGGGAGCTAGGGCCTGGGCCCCATTAGAGCTCCTCTGGGGCATGTGGGGGGCCTGAGCCCCAGTAGGGCTATGTGGGGCTGGGCCCCAATAGAGCCATGCAGGGGGCTAGGGCCCTATTAGAGCTCCCCTAGGGTACGGGGGGACTGAACCCCAGTAAAGCTATGGAGGGTGAGGCAGAGGCTGGGCTGTAGTAGAGCTCAGGAGGCTAGGCCCCCTCTCCTGGGATAGGGGGCTGGCCCCCCGTAGAGCTCCATTGGGGCATGGGGGAGCAAGGGATAGACTCCAGTAGAGCTGGGGGGGGGGCCGTCAGCAGGACCCATTTAAAGTTATGCAAGTGCCTAAATATTTCCCGGGTAGGGAGCGGAGACATTTTTTCAGCCATGTTCTGTACTCGGTTCACACCTACTGGGTTAACAGCTTCTTTCTGCTAGTTCACGTTTGCCCGGCCCGAGACTCTGCTCCTGTAGTTGGGTCGGGGTGAGCAAGTCCGGTGGGTAATGCAGATCCAACAGCAGAACAGGGGCTTTAGTCCTAAATGAGAACTTCTGTCTTTGACTTGTTTGAAGAAATGATGGGCATCCTGTTGCATGGCTTGAGACAGGACACTTCAGAGTCCTGTAGAATTTACTGCAGTCACCTGTGCTGAGTGAAGCGTGTAAATGTCTACTGCGTCAGGGTTTTCCATGGTGAAAAGCACCCCTGTTATTTCATGTGCCATAGCTCTAAACAAGCCAAGGGCGTTTCATCTAACTTAAAAAAAATAATTTTAGGACTGAAAATAAGTAAAAGATATTTCTGCTCCTGGACATAACACCCATAAAAAAAAAAAGGCTTGTCACAGATGAACCTTCTCAGCTGTGATTGTACTGAAGAAGAGTAATTAGGAACTGATCTAGAATTATGTAGATTACATATTTTAAAAGGTACAAGAAAGAGTAATGAAAGCCTAATTAATACTGTATTCCTTTCTGGTTTTTCATTTAATATAGAATTTAAGTGATTATTTTAAATTAATCTTCAAAATGAATCAGTAAACTGATGTCAGAGTCAGATACACAAACAATTGCAGTGAAAGGAATGTGAAATGCCCTATTTATTTTAATGGGAGTCTGATTCAAAGCCAATTGAAATCAATGGATTCCAATGATTTTAAAGGATTTTGGCTCAAACCCTGGATAAGGGATTGAAATAGCTCTGAAGCCTATGAAAGTTTAAATGTCAGTATCCTTGCTGAGACACACCAGCTGATGAGGTAATCTTTTTTACTGGATCAACTTCTCTTGGTGAGAGAGACAAGCTTTTTATCTGACCCTGTCAAGAACAAATCATGCCGAACCACCCTAATTTTTGACAGGGTTGGTGGCTTAGTGGATGGAGGGCCGTAGTAACACTATCAAAGAAGGAAATTAGGTTAGGAAATTTGTGTAGCTTCAACTTCCAGCCATTTGTTCTTGTTATGCCTTTCTCTGCTAGATTAAATCCCTTTAGTATCTGATATTTTCTTCCTGTAAAGATACTTATACACTGTAATCAAGTTGCCTCTCACACACTACGCAATTGACTCAGAGATTGGCCCCTAGGTCAGCCTACCCCAGGTACAGTCTCACAACTCAGCCCTACCCAAGTTACCATGTCCTCACTGGTTCTGCACTCATGCACCTGCATCAGTAGGACTTCCCATGGCTTTTTATTCTGCAGTAAGCTGTGGCACTGATTTGTTCCGAGTGAATTGTGGGAGAACTTGTCTGTCCTGGGCAAATCGGTGGAATTGTGGTAAAGCACTGGAAGACTGTCAGCACTCAAATGACTTAGCCTGTGTCCTTACTGCAAAGTGGGCAAATTTCCAGCCCAAATGAAAGCTGAGCTCCAGCCTAAACCCCCAACCAGGCCAGCTAGCCCAGATGGAAAGCACCACTTAGCTCAGCTGAGAGGGTTGTGAATGTGTGACTGGGAGGCGGGTCGGATAAGAGCCTGGGCTAACTCCCCAATGAAAGACATAACCTCAACCTTCTTTTGATAAAGAGCTCAATCTGTTTAGTTTAAGTCCGTCTCTCTACAGCATTTTCTCCAGCCCCAAATAACGTTTTGTGGCTCTTTTCTGCATCCTCTCCAATTTTTCAACTGTTTTTTAAAATGTGGACCCCAGAACTGGATGTAGTACTCCAATATCGGTCTCATCCATGCCACATACAGAGGTACAATCATCTCCCTCCTTCTACTCACTTCTCCCCTATTTATACATCCGAGGATCACATTAGCCCTCTTTGCCACACAATTGCCCTTGGAGCTCGGGTTGCTTTTGCACAATGACCCCTAAATCTTTTTCAGAGGCGCTGCTTTCTGTAGGGAGGGCCTGCATTCCATGTCCCTAAATGAATAATTTTGCATGTGGCTGTATTAAAATACTTTTTGTTTGAATGGGACCAGCTTTCCAAGCAATCTAGATTGTGCCCTATTACTGTCCTGTCCTCCTCAGTATTTACCACACCACCAATCTTTATATCATCCACAGGTAGGAGGAGAGGCAATTAAAGGCAGACACAGAGGAGGGACACAGCCAGGAAGACAAGATTCATCAACTCCATCTTTCATATGAGACAGTGTTAGATAAAGAATTAGGATTCCATAGAATAAAATGTCATTCATACCAAATAACTTTTTTTATACAAAATATTAGGTAGTACAAATGCTTCCTGCTTTCAGTTATAAGACTGTTCCACCATCTGTTCCTTCACATACAGAATCAGCCAGAGTGGCTAATGCACAACAGTACTGCTCACCCTCACATCAGTCAGTGAAAATCAAGTCAACCAATAGCATAGAACAATTCTTAATCTAAGGAGAAAAGAGCACCTCCTCCTGTTTGAAATAGAAGAGTTTTAGATGAGAAGCGTTTGTCAACTTGTCCATTACTACTGCGGTGCAAGGTGGCCTTGTATCAAGCTCTGCACTCTAGATAGAATAATTTCATTGGAGCTGCTACAGTCTTCTGGCCCATATGGCGGGTCGATAGTTAATACACCTGCCACACACAGTGTTCTTTGTGACTCGCCTTGTTCTGTTACAGGGATGTGATTGGTCTCCAGCCAAGTCTTCAGGCTGCTCTTCCTCTTCTCCAGTTCTTCGTGGCCATAAGCTCTGCTCTCTTCTGGCATGAATAGGTGAGCAAGCCGCTCCTTCGTTTCATCATCCCCTTCATTCACTATTTCAACTTCCTGTACAGCGTGACCCAAGATGACTGAGACACATACTTTTCCATCCTCCGTGAGCTTCACTAGGACAACACTGCCGGGAAAGAGGACATATATTGAATGGTAAGTCATTAAGCAGAAAAAGACAGTGAGAAATCTAGGCCGTGTTGCTCAAAAATGGGTGCTTAGAATTACGTTAGTAAATACATAGCGAGATTTCCAAAATATGAGAACTCAGGAGTTCTCATTAGAAGTCACTTTAAAAATCATGCCACATAATCAGGCAAATTTCAGACACCTGTTTTTGGAAAATCTTGGCTATATATATGTATATACATACATATACACACACTACATACTGTATAGCAGAATATTCCATGCAAAACAAAACAAAAAAATCCATACAGCAAAGCTAGGGCTGGGAAATCAAGTATTCCAGAGTCAGGCTGCAAGTGCAAACTTGACACAGGGTTCCTGAGTGCCCAGGAATATTATACCCTAGTCTATTTAACATCTTGCGCATTGAAGGGCAGAACATAGAATTCCACACCTTAATTACCATGTAAATACAGGAGATAAATTCATCACCATTAAGGTGCTGGCAGAGGAGAGATTCTGCTTTTTTTGCTTGTTTATTATATAAAAGGTGCCAGAATGTTTTTTTCGTGGGGGGGAAAAAGAATGGGAGAGGAGGGCTGTTTGTTTGTACATTGGAAAAATCAGATTTCATTTCCTCTGGAGGACTCCCAAGGTGACTGGCAGTGCAGGGAGAGGACAATCACTGTGGACAGTAGAGGTAAAGCCTGAAGCTATGTCTACACTGTGCACCTTACAACGGCGTGCTGTTGTAAGGTGCGCAGCGTAGCTACTTTTTGTCGCTGGGGGAGCGCTCTCCTGGCGACAAAATAAAACCACCCTGAATGAAGGGCAGTAGCTTTGTCAGTGGGAGAGCGGCTCCCACCAATAAAACGCTGTCCACACAGGCACATTTCGTCGTTAAAACTTTTGTCGTCCAGGGGGAATGTTTTTTGCACGCACACCCCTGAGCAACAAAAGTTTTAATGACAAAGTGCAGTGTAGATATGGCTTGAGTGATTGCAATGGGAAGGAATTTAGGGTGGGAACCACAAAGTGATTGAGGGCACGGCTACAGTAGAGAGTTTACAGCAGCACGGATGCAGGCGCCCTGCTGTAAGCTCTCTAATGTAGCTGCTCTAAGCCGAGAGGAGAGAGTTCTCCCATTGCCTTAACTACTACAGCCCCTGCAAGAGGCAGTAGCTGTGTTGGCGGGAGAAGCTCTCTCACTGACATAGCGCTGTCCACACTGGTGCGGTAACTTCTGGTGCTCAGAGAGGCGATTTATTCATCCCCTTGAGCGACAGAAGTTACGCTGACATAAACTGTAGTGGAGATGTAGCCCGAGGCGTTGCAATGCTGAGCATCAGATATATCTTTTAGGCGCCTAAGGGGAAAAAAACGTCATGTAAACAACGCTGCAATCCACAAAGCCTGAGTCAGACACCTAGGCTCCCTATACAATCAATGGGGAGAGAGAGGTGACTCAGAATGGGAGCCACAAAAGCCAGCATGCTAGGCAGCTCCCCACCTAAGCTAGCCAAGGGGAGATGCTGACCAGAGAGGTGTGTGCTAGGCCCTGTTCCTCTCTCGGGAAGAGGTGCCGGAGGCCTGGCCTACACCTGTCGACCTCGCTACTGCCTCTCAGAGAGGGGGACTGACGACGCGGACGGAGCCGCGTCTGTGCTATGGCGCAGCAGCACTGCAGTCATGCCACCACAGCACAGACATGACCGAAGTCTCTGCTGAGCAATCCACAGATAGGAATCCACCTCCGCGGCCAGGCAGCTGAGGCGCCCGAGCCACTTCCCGCGGGAGGAGTCCGGTGCCTGCCTCACTCCAAGCAAAACAGCCAGAGGAGGAGGACGTGCAGCTGCTGCCGCCCACCTTTCAACTTTTAGACCCGGGGGCAGGCCACTAACCTGCGATGTGGGAACCCCAGGTTCAGCTCTTCTCCCCCTCCGGCACAGAGAGGGAGAAAGGATTTTAACAGGGGGCTCGCAGGAGTGTGCTCAAAGCACTGGGCAATGGGATAGTCTGACGTGGGCCGGTCTACGCTTAAAACCCTGCATCACGCAGCAGCACTGATGGAGCTGTGCCGCTGCAGCACTTCGATGAAGACGCTCTAGGCTGACGGGAGAGGGCTCTCCTGCCAGCGTAGCCAATCCACCTCCCCGAGAGGTGGCAGCTCTGGTGACAGGAGAAGCTCCCCTGTTATCAGAGCGCTGACTACACCGGGGTCTGGGTCAGTGTAACTCCAGTCACCCAGGGGGGTGGATTTTTCACACCACTGAGCAACAGTTATACCATTATCAGTCTGTAGTATAGACTAGACCCATGTCTCTCCTGTTGAAGCAGTTCCACTCTGGATAACTAATGACAGAGTGATTGGAGCAGAGGGGCTGGACCCTGCATCTCCCACCTCTCAAGTAGGTGCCCTAAGCACTGGGCTACAGAGTCATTCTCTCTCTCCGGCCCAGCGACTTTCCACTGTGGAGAGATACATAAATAGTCACTGGGCGACAGAGAGGGAATGACTCTGTAGTTCAGTGCTTAGGGCACCCAGAGTGGAACGGCTTCAATGGGAGAGACTGAGGGGACCCCATCAGCCTATCCTGCAGTTCAGTGGTTAGAGCATTTAGTGGTGGGAGCCCCCTGTTGAAATCCTCTCTCCCCTCTGGTAGAGGGGCAAATTGAACCTGGGTCTCACACATCCCAGGTGGGTGCTCGAAACACTGGACTAAAAGTTACGGGTCAGGCACTAACTACCACCATATCCTCCTCCAGCCAAATTGCGAGTTAGACCTGACCTGACAGGCAGGCCCGGACCACACCTACCAGAGTGGGCCCCACCCACGACGTAAGTGTTTGGCCACTTATCTTCTCCCAGTTTGTGAACAGCTCTGGGGCTTAGGCATCTGGGCACCTAGAGGGAGGCTACAGTGCACCTGCCCAGCAGCAGAAACATAGATGCCTTGCCAACTTCTACCCTGAAAACTTAGGCACCAAATTTAGGTGCCTATGGAGTTCGGTGGGAGTTTTGCGGAATGCATTGGAGCCAAAACTGGGATTTAGGCACCTAAACCGCAGATATAGGCACCTACGTACCTTTGTGCATCTAGGTCTTGCTCGTTAAAAAACAAGTTTTAAATATCTATTCAACTCAAATCTGGCCAACAGCTGGGGGGGAAATCTTTGTAACTGTAGCCCCGGGCCAGTCAGTTCGTGGCTCAGAGTGCTGCCTTCCCAGCTCTGATCTTCTAAAGAGTCCCAAAACAAATGCAGTGAAGAAAATACTTGATATTTCTAAGACTAAATAAGTTTTGTGGAGAAGGGAGGCAATAATGGAGGTTTTTTTCCTACCTCAGGGGAAAAGGGCAGAAGCTATTTTTCCTCTTTGCCAGCCACCTGTCAGGAGAACTCTGTGTTAGCACTGTTACAATTAAGCTATAATCATTACCATTCACTGTTATTTGACTATGTTAGTTTCCTGGGAGATGCCCCACTAAAGAAGATGCCTGATTTAGCCTGGCCCAGTTAGCCAACTAGCCTGGGCTAGTCTAAGTTTTCACAGCCCCTTTCGTACCAAACTGCTTTACAAATGATACAGATACAAGACCACAGCACTGCAGCCACCTTGAGGGGGAGGACAGTCACCAGTGGCACAGGAAACACAAAGAACTGGTGAGTGGAAGGCAGTGAAGCAGCAGCCCTCTACTCTTCCACAACACATCGCAGGCTCCGATGTCTCATACAGAGTAGACAGCCTCCATCGTTCATTCTTGTCTGAACAAATTCAAAGCTAAATGCATGGAACTCTACTTATCTACACTGAGAAGCAAGGGCTATGCCAGCCCAGCCTCAAGTTCAGCCTGTAGCACCAGGCACACTCAGTGTTTCAAACTGGACGTTCAGACCCCTAACTTACTAGACCGCAAAAGCTAAAGTGCTGCTCACTGTACTTTCTCAAAATGTTCCTGCCAGATATTCCCCCTCCCTGCCCCGATTCCTTCTCAATGCATTCTCAGAGCCTTGCACCTCACACTCTAGTTCAGCATAAAGCAGAGCTAAGATACAGGGAAGAATGTTTGTTCTCATGTGCAAAGCTACTCCAAGATGGAAAGGTCCTAATCACTTGTAGTGCTTTATGTTTTCAGAAGAACAGAACTCCATTTAGCAGCCTTACAAATCTCTGTAAGGGACAATTCTCAGGCACACTGCGGTGACTCCTTTAGATATATGATGGAGCAAGCTCTTCAAACTTCTGAATACTAAGGTACCCAAGAAGATCATAACAGGACTAAATGAAGAGTCTGCTCTGATTAGTCTCCAAGCACAGACTAACTTATCTCCAAGAACACAACCTAGGAGATGTACATTAGCCCTAATAATAGACGCTTTCGATTAATCGCAGTTAACTCATGCAATTAACTAAAAAAAAAATTGCAGTTTTAATCACACTGTTAAACAATAGAATGCCGATTGAAATTAAATATTTTAAATTTTTTCTACATTTTCATATATTGTATTCTGTGTTGTAATTGAAATCAAAGTGTATATTATTTTTGATTACAAATATTTGCACTGTAAAAATGATAAAAGAAATAGTATTTTTCAATTCACCTCATACAAGTATGGTAGTGCAATCTCTTTATCGTGAGAGTGCAACTTACAAATGTAGATTTTTTTGTTGTTACATAACTGTACTCAAAAACAAAACAATGTAAAATTTCAGAGCCTACAAGTCCACTCAGACCTACTTCTTGTAGAGCCAATCGCAAAGACAAACAAGTTTGTTTACACTTACAGGAGATAATGCTGCCTGCTTCTTATTTACAATGTCACCAGAAAGTGTAAACAGGTATTTGCATGGCACTTTTGTAGCCGGCATTGTGAGGTATTTACGTGCCAGATATGCTAAATATTTGTATGCCCCTTCATGCTTCAGCCACCATTCCAGAGGACATGCTTCCATGCTGATGATGCTTGTTAAAAAAAAAAAAAAAAAAAAAAAAAAAGGTGTTAATTAAATTTGTGACTGAACTCCTTGAGGGAGAACTGTATGTCTCCTGCTCTATTTTACCTGCAGTCTGCGATGATGACCCAGCACATGTTATTCATTTTAAGAACACTTTCACTGCAGATTTCACAAAATGCAAACAAGATACCAATGTGAGATTTCTAAAGATAGCTACACCACTCGACCCAAGGTTTAAGAATCTGAAGTGCCTTCCAAAATCTGAGAGGGACGAGGTGTGGAGCATGCTTTCAGAAGTCTTAAAAGAGCAACACTCTGATGCAGAAACTACAGAACCCAAACCACCAAAAGAGAAAATTAACCTTCTACTGGTGGCATCCGACTCAGATAATGAAAATGAACATGTGTCGGTCCACACTGCTTTGGATTGTTACTGAGCAGAACCCGTCATCAGCATGGATGCATGTCCCCTGGAATGGTGGTTAAAGCATGAAGGGCATATGAATCTTTAGCGCATCTGGCACGTAAATATCTTGCAACGCCGGCTACAACAGTGCCATGAAAACGCCTGTTCTCACTTTCAGGTGACATGGTAAACAAGAAGCAGGCAACATTATCTCCTGCAAATGTAAACAAACTTGTTTGTCTGAGCAAGTAGGACTGAGTGGACTTGCAGGCTCTAACATTTTACATGGTTTTGTTTTTTAGTACATAATTCTACATTTGCAAGTTCAACTTTCATAATAAAGAGATTGCACTACAGTACTGGTATTGGGTGAATTGAAAAATACTATTTCTTTTGGGGTTTTTTTACAGTGGAAATACTTGTAATCAAAAATATAAAGTGAGCACTGTACACTTTGTATTCTGTGTTGTAACTGAAATCAATATATTTGAAAATATAGAATGCATCAAAAAATATTTAAATAAATGGTATTCTATTACTGTTTAATTGCACAATTAATCACAATTAATTTAATTGAGATTAATTTTTTTAATCCCTTGACAGCCCTAATTATTATTAAATCACATTTATTACACTTATGCCTAAGGGCCAACAAAAAATGGGGCCCCATTTTGCTAGGAACCATAAAGACACAGAGTAGACGACTTTCAATTCCCAACTAAATAATAATGCAAAGCCCTTATGTTGAATTTATGCATCCTCTCCCCTCTGGTACATTCTCTCTTTAGCTAAAAGACTTTGCTTGGATATAAACATCCCCTTGCAGTGTTTTTAGCCTAAAATCACTTGTGCTAGCCCATGAGAACAGAAAATAAACTGATCTATCTACTTCCATTGTCCAAGATGAATAAATTACAAAAACAAAGCATAGTGTAAAGTTTGATTTTTTTTAATTTGCTTTTAATTATCTTCAGCCCCAATTGTGATCTGCATTGGTGCAAATCAGTTCACCCTATGGATTACAGTATAGAACTGGGGCTTTAGGTGATATTTAACAGGAAAATAGATTGGTATTTTTAAGATGCTAAGCTCCCTTGTATACTTCCTCTTGGCTCTCTCTTGGATGTGACGAAGGCCAAATGCATACTATATTTAAAACACAGCACTACACAGAAGCAGTGATGATGTTTTAAGAGTGCTTAAAATGCACAGCAAATTTGGCATGAATCAAGAGCAACCAAGCTCCTGGGTTCCATCTGTTCCCCAAACCTATTTGTCTCTCAAATTAGATAACCCTTTGAAATCATATGAATGATCCTTATGACTCCTAGCATCCCCTTCCTCTTGGCCCTGCTAATTAGCACAGACATAGAATTATGGACCAAAGCCCCAGTGTGCCATTTCTGCTTCAAGCAAGTTTGCTTCAGATTCAGCAGCTTCAGTCTTTCCATATCAGATCACCGTTCTCTTTGTTATAAGCAAATAACAGCTCTGTACTTACTTTGCAGAAACTGGGTCAATTGTTAAGACCCATCCTTCGTATTCATGTTTCTCAGCAGCTGTGACTTTTACTTCTTTGTTCACATAAGTCTGCCACTCTAAAGGACTTTTCCTCTGCCATTCACTCATATTTCCCACTCACTGAACCTAAAGAGCAATCAGTGTAGTTATTAGCAACAGCAGATGCCTCTACTCCAACCCTTTGCACAGCATTGAGTTTGCCTCCCTTTTCTGTTTAATCAGCTTAGTCACTTCTTACATCAAAATTGACTTCTTCATTAAAATAAAAACACTTCCATTTCTTCCTTCATTTGTTGTTTTTAAAGGCACACACAGCTAAAAACACAAAAACCAACACACATATTTCTAACACACAAAAATGTGTACCTTCTATTGGCACATGTAACCACTGAGATGACTATGTACCTTCTACTATTGGCCCAAGTAACTCTTACCATCACTAAAAAGAACAGGAGTACTTGTGGCACCTTAGAGACTAACACAAGTACTCCTGTTCTTTTTGCATACACACACTAACACGGCTTCTACTCTGAAATCTTACCATCACGGTCACTGAGAAGAGCAGAAAAAGATTTGTCAGTTTACAGTGGACATTTGAGCACCCTTTGTGCATGGTCACTCTCACTACTGTGGGCAGTGCATTTGCCTTCCAGCCTCATGTGCTAGCTGATGACATGGATGGATGACTTGAGGACTACCTGTTCTGTTCAGCAAAAACAACAACAAGGAGTCCTTGTGGCACCTTAGAGGCTAACAAATTTATTTGGGCATAAGCTTTCATGGGCTAGAACCCATTTCATTGGATGCATGGCGTGAAAATACAGGAGTAGGTGTAAATACAAAAGAAAGGATGGGGGGTTGCTTTACCAAGTGTGAGGTCAGTCTAACGAGATAAACTACATCAGCCACACCATCAAGGGCTTGTTCACCTGCATATCTACCAATGTGATCTATGCCATCATGTGATAGCAATGCCCCTCTGCCATGTACATTGGCCAAACCGGACAGTCTCTACGCAAAAGACTAAACGGACACAAATCTGATATCAGGAATCGTAACATTCAAAAACCAGTAGGAGAACACTTCAATTTCTCTGGTCACTCAATAACAGACCTAAAAGTGGCCATTCTTCAACAAAAAAAAACTTCAAAAACAGACTCCAACATGAAGCTGCAGAACTGGAATTCATTTCCAAACTAGATACCATCAGATTAGGCCTGAATAGAGACTGGGAATGGTTGGGTCATTACAAAACCTAAACTTAACTTCCCCAATACTAATTTCTCCCTACTGTTACTCACACCTTCTTGCCAACTGTCTTGTAATTGGCCACTCTCTTACCACTTCAAAAGTTATTTTCCCTCCCTTGGTATCCTGCTGTTAATTGATTTAATCTCGGTAAAGCAACCCCCCATCCTTTCATGTATTTATACCAGCTCCTTTATTTTCACACCATGCATCCGATGAAGTGGGTTCTAGCCCACGAAAGCTTATGCCCAAATAAACGTGTTAGTCTCTAAGGTGCCACAAGGACTCCTCATTGTTTTTGCTGATACAGACTAACACAGCTACCACTCTGAAACCTGTTCTGTTCATTCCCTCTGAAGCACCTGGCATTGGCCACTGTTTGAAGACAGGATACTGGGCTAGATGGACCTTTGGTCTGACCCAGTATGTCTGTTCTTATCACATCATTCCTGTGCCCTGCCATGGGGGGAGCTCAGATACATACTCCTCCCTCAAGCCTTCCCAAAGGCTTATTGATCAGTAACAGCAGCACAGCTTCTTCTGTTTCTCAGTTTGGGGCAGGAAGGCATCTCCTTTTCCCAGGACCCCTCCACGGAACTGAGTGCAGGGTGGAAGAGGGAGAGGAGTGTACAGGGCTGAGTCCAAAAGAGCCAGGAGAAGCCCATTTCTTCATTGCACAGAGGCAGGGAGCACTGGGAGTCTCTTCCACTTCCTGTCCACTGTATTTGGGGAGAGGAAAGCACCAGCAGGCAGGGAGAGTCCTTCACTTCCTAGACCCCTCTGCATGGATCATGGAACCTGCAGTTCACCCTCTGCTTTTCTGAACCATTGTTCTATTAAAACATAAGAACGGACATACTGGGTCTGACCAAAGATCCATCTAGCCCAGGATCCTGTCTTCCGACAGTGGCCAATGCCAGGTGCCCCAGAGGGAATGAACAGAACAGGGCAATTATCGAGTGATCTATCCCCTGCCGCCCATTCCCAGCTTCTGGCAATCAGAGGCTAGGGACACCATCCCTGCCTATGCTGGCTAATAGCCATTGATGGACCTATCCTCCATTAATTTATCTAGCTCTTTTTTGAACCCTGTTATATTTTTGGCCTTCACAACATCCTCTGGAAAAGAGTTCCACAGGTTGACTGTGTGTTGTGTGAAGAAATACTTCCTTTTGTTTGTTTTAAACCTGCTGCCTATTAATTTCTTTTGGTGACCCCTAGTTCTTGTGTTATGAGGAGTACATGACACATCCTTATTTACTTTCTCCACACCAGTCATGATTTTGTAGACCTCCATCATACTCCCCATTAGTCATCTCTTTTCCAAGCTGAAAAGTCTTATTAATCTCTCCTCATATGGAAGCTGTTCCATACCCCTAATAATTCTTGTTGGCCTTTTCTGAACCTTTTCCAATTCCAATACATCTTTTTTGAAACGGGTGACCACCTCTGCATGTAGTATTCAAGATGTGGGCGTACCATGGATTTATATAGAGGCAACATGATATTTTCTGTCTTACTATCTCTCCCTTTCCTAACGATGCCCATTATCCAGCATGTAGAGTGCAGAGCCCCACTCAGGATTTGTACTTGATGCTGTACAAACACAGAGGAAGAAATTGTCCCTGCCCTACAATCTACGTTTACAATCTAAGGCCCTCAGTCTCGCAAAGACATTTGTTTTTAACTTTAGGCAGACGCTATATTCAATAGGACTATTCAAAACTAAGCCAGTGTGGAATTGTTTACAGGATCCCGGCCTCTTAGTGTCTCTACACTGCACATTCTGCTGGTTGCAAAGTGTCCTTGCTATTCTGCTCTGTTCATGCACTCATGCTCACTTAAACCAAGCTTGTTTCCATGAGCCTGCTCGCCACCACAGGCCAACAGAAAAAGCAGACTGTCTGAGACCCCTGCTCAAATCTTTTTTGGCACTGAATTGCGCTTCCTGCAGTAGACAGCCAACATGATCTAGGCCAGTGTACTCTGCAGCACTAAAAACCCCTTGAAACCACCCAGACAACCACGCTTTTGTTGACTTACATGCAACAGTGCCGAAGCGAACAGCTGGCTCACACTCACAAGCTCCCGTTTGATAGACTGTCTGCCAGCAGCCTTCGCCTCCAGCAACACCATCCCCGCGCCCGGAAACGCATGGCCAACCGTGCAGCCCAGCACGCTTTGCTCAGAGACCTCATTTCCTGGCCCCAGAAGACCCTGTTCTGTAGTTTTCCAGTGATCCTCTGAGAGTACTCTCGCTTTCCTCATTGCTGCCGGTGTTGCGTTGTTGGAGTAGCTCACGTGCTTCTGTTAGCTCATATGCAATTGAAAATTTAATAAATTACAGGGATTTGTACTAAAATAGTAACGTGCTCAGCATCTGTCTTCCTAAAAACCTCCACGCATTCCAGGCCCCTGGGGCTTTTTCAACTGTAAATTTCGGTTTCAATAGCTTGGAAGCGTTTGGCGACAGAACCGTATCTCACAAAAACATGCATATATTTGGGATGTTTTACAAAATGGATTGGACGCATATTACCAATAAACGGGGTGGGTGGGTGGGCTGCATGAAATATATTTAAATCATTATGCTTTTTATTTCCAATTTCCGTGAGATTTAAAGGAAACCCAGTATTTTTAGGTGTAGACAGTGTTGCCAACCCAGAATATTAACAAATCACAAGTCAAGGCCAGGAAAAGCATTAGTTTGGCTTAATAATCATGAGTTTTGGGGGTTTTTAAAGTTATCTCAATAAAAATAACCTATTTTATTGAGATCTACTCATGAAAAGGGCTATATAAGAGCTAGATGATATTGTTTGCTTTCTGCATATGGGTCACATTTACAAATGTTTCTCTGTAACTATGAGAGCTAGACGCACACTTTTTTTTTTAATTAAAAAGCTGAGATTCTTCCCTATCACCTGCCTCCAGGAGCTGGGTATTTAAGGAAAACCTCAAATATTATGAGCAGCAATACTGAATATGGTACTTGATTTTTGATGGGAAGTCAGTCATTATTCTCTCTCAATTTCTGTGCGTCTGAATAAGATGCGAGTTCCCAGCAGCGTGCACAGGAATAAAAAATGTCTGTGCTCCCCGTGGCCGGAGCCCAGAGGAGCTAGCTCTCCCTCCCTCCTCTCACAGCTCTGGAGGACCTGCCATTTCCTACCCTTGCTGTGCAGCCCCAGGCCGGAGGAGGATGCTCTCCCCTGCCCCAGAGTTCTGTGCCCCTGACTGGGGGGGGGCTGTACCCCTGCTTACCCCCCCCATGCACACTCCTGTTTTGGTATGGTTAGGACCGCCACTTCCCAGACAAGGTCCTGAAAAGATGCACATGCTTAACTTTACAGCCATGAGTAATCCCACAGTACAACTGTCGCTCAGCGGGGTGAAAACCCCCCGCCCTTAGCGATGCCCTTCAGCCGACCTACCCCTGGAGGTGTGGACAGCAGCAGGCCGAGGGGAGAAGATTATCAAGGCCCAGTAACGTTATATGAGTCACACTAAATCCCACGACCCCGGCCCCCGCTCCCGCCCTAGGGAACCGCCCCTCTAGGGCTTTAGGCGCAGCCCCTCACCCGGGGGCCCTGTCCAGCCCCGCCCCACAACCCGCGGCACTAGGACCCCGCCCCCTGGGGCTACAGGTCCCGCCCCCCGCGGCACTAGGGCCACGCCCCTTGTGGCTACAGGCCCCGCCCCACCACCCCCTTCCCCCCCGCTGCACTAGGGCCCCGCCCCCTGGGGCTATAGGCCCCGCCCCACCACCCCCTTCCCCCCCCGCTGCACTGGGGCCCCGCCCTCTGGGGCTACAGGCCCCGCCCCACCACCCCCTTCCCCCCCCGCTGCACTGGGGCCCCGCCCTCTGGGGCTACAGGCCCCGCCCCACCACCCCCTTCCCCCCCGCTGCACTGGGGCCCTGCCCCCAGAGGGGCTCTTCAGGGGCCTGGCCCCCACCCTTGCGGCGCGGCCCGTGACAGCCCGGGCCGGAAGTTCTGGGCGCTCGCCCGCCGCCGCCTTCGAGAACATGGCGGACGGCACGACGGCGCGTTGCCATAGAAACCAAGCTTCCACTTCCCGCTTTGCCTCAGCCGGCGCGCAGAAACGGGCGGGGGGGAGTGCCGTGCGCATGCGCGAGAGCAGTCGCTCCTTTAGGAGCTCCCGGCGCATGCGCGCGAACGGCCCGGCGCGGAGCTACGGCCGGAGCCGCGGCGATGTCTCGCTACGGGCGCTATGGCGGCGGTAGGTGCCGGGCTGGCTGTGGAGGGGCCGCCCCCGCCTTTCCGCTCCTCGGGGGAGTGGCCGGCGCGGGGGTCGCTGGGGCGGCGCCATTTTGCGCAGGTCGGGCGCGCGCCGGGCCAGGGCCGCGGCTCCCCGCGCGTAGGGGCGGTGCGGGGCCGGGCTGCGGCGGGAGCGCCGGGCTGCGGGAGGGGTGCGGGGGAGCGAAACGGACGCGGCGTCAACAACCATGGCGGCGCCTCAGAGCGGGGCGGGGCCTGTCCGCGAGCGCCGGCGCGCGCAGCGCCTCCCTCTGGGCGCCTCGGGGGGGAGGGGCGCCCCCGGCTGCCAGGGAGCATGCGCGTGCGAGCCGGGGGGGGGGGGCTGGGCGCACGCGGCTGCAGAGGCGAGTCCCGCGGGGGGGGGGGGTTGCAGAGGGGTCTCCCCCCCCCCGCAGGGTTGTACCGCTCAGCAGCCGTTGCCCGGATCCTCCCCCCGGTCAGGGCGGCCCCTGCTGCAGGGAGGTTCGGGCGGCACCTGGGCCTAGTCGCTGCCCCCCCCACCGTGCTAAGGGGGGGTTCCCTTTTAGTGTTGGCGAGAAACCCCCCTCAGCTGGGGGCTCTGCGTAAAGCTGTGCGCACCCCGGGGGTTGAGGCGTGTTCTGGGTGTAAATTCCTGCCTTCCACTTCATTTTAAAGGTGGCTTATTACTCTGAGCACGGCCTTGAGCTGGTGCCTATTTAAGCGCAAATAATCATTGGGGAAACCCCTAACCCCAATATTTCGAATCACCTCTCCCTGTTCCTCCTACAGCACTGCGTTTGTAGGGTGGCATTAGCCCTTCGCTCTTTCAAAGAAGGGGGGGGAGGGAGAAGGGGGAAATTCAGAACTAAGTTTATTCTTTAGGATCCTGTGACATCAAGGCTGACAGATTTCCTGGGTTGGTATCAGAGCTTCTTCAGTTTCCTTTAATCCACCCATGGGGATTGCATTCGTCAGGGGCCGTTTTGCCACTTTCTCCAGGACCCTTATGCTTTTTCAGATCAACAGTTGTGTGGAACCTGGTTCCACAATATTCACTACAGGCCAGATTTGCAAAGGTTGAAAGCCCCTAGATGCTTTTGAGAATCTCACTATTTTCCTAAATGCCTTTAAAAAAAAACCACACACACACTTTGGCCCTCAGGGCACTGTACTATCTTGTATGAAATAATTCTCAAAGGAAAATTTCCGCTTTTTAAAAAAAGAATACAACCCCAAGACAGACAAGTATTCATACACCCACAAAAGTAATGAAATTAAAAATAGGGGTTATTTTAATTTGCCTTTTTGTTTGAGGTAAGGCACATTAGTTTTATACTTTTTCCTGTTGCCTCTCCCAAAAAATTCATATCTAGAACAGTTGTACATTCCTGTAACATTAAATACAGTTTTGGACATCCAGTAATGAGATATCCTCCCCCCTTATTGAAAACACTTCAAAAAATTCCTTATTTCTCCAAGTAATTCCCCATTCTGCAAATGCTGAAATGCACACTTTCCTCGTTATTTCATTTGTTGCATGCATAAATGTTGTTTTCTACTGCATTGTTTATATTTCTGATAGCATTTTTTAATTTCATAGCCTTCTGTAGGCTACATTTCAGAGATGTTCTTCATTCTGACAATTTTAATGTTCTGCCAGAAATGAAGGCTTTTTTAAAAAAAGCCATTACTCTTTTGTATTGGTTGTCTTTTGGTTAAATTAGAATGCTGTGTCTCCAGTAGGTTTTTGGAGAGGATAGCTAATCTGTTTAAAAAACCCTAAAACCCCAAACTTAAAAACCCACATTTGTAACAATGAGGGTACAGACTTTGATTCTGGCTAGGCTGTTAAATTAAACATTCATAGTTTGACAGATACCAATTGTGTGGTTAGTTCTGCTTCTTTGCCATCAGAGGTACTTGCGTCTATAGGTCTTCAGCTCTCCATTTGTGTGGGTGTCATGGGGAAAACCAGATAATTCCTTTAGTTCAAAATGCTTTAATAGTTTGCCTCAATTTGCCTTATTGTCTTTTATTAAGGGAATGTCTAGAGGGTGTGAAATTAGTGTGTGTATATATATCCTGTGTGAATGTTTTCACTCAAAAGTAAAGTGGCCAGTGTTAACTGTCGCAATCAAAGATGCTTGCAGGAGTCCTTCCCCAACAAGCTATTAATAATCAGACTGTTGGCTGGTTTTGAATAGTTAAAATTTGAACCAGTCCAGGTTTAGCCACATTTTGTATCTAAAGAGTAGGCGTGTAGTACTGGAATACTTGTCTTAATTTACAGAAAAGCCTTTGCACTATTTCAGTGGTATCAATTTAAGTCTGATAAGCCACTTAAATTTTAACCTTAACATTTCAGGTGACCTTGCTCTTCCTTTCTGTCCTGTGCTGATCAGGGCATCTTTCATGAGCTGGAGAATGAAGGCCTGATAGCATTGTGCTAGGTGATGCTGTGCATGCAGAGAGTGGTGGCATACGTGTACAGTGATTCCATATCTGAGCAATGCATGTAAAGTGGTGGTACTATTATCCCATTAGAATTAGCCAATTGGTTCACATGTTTAGTGCTTTAACTGTGAAGATTCCTCTTTAATTTCTGCCTCTACCTGCTTGCTATCCAACTATAAACCATATCTTATCCCAGGAAAGTTTTCAACAATACTGCATACACATACAAATGTCTTACATTATGATGGTAATATTAATGAATCTATTACTGTGGTTGCCCTCATCCCTTTGTGGGTCAGTATGATATTTTTGTTGCATCCTTTCAGCTAACATAGATGTTGTGTCTTAGCACCTGTACAGAATGCAGAGTTGATCACCTGGCCAGAATCATCCTTAAATAGAGTGGAAGCGTAAGGGATTGGAGGCTGTTTTATAGCACCCTCTTCCAGTTGGGTGTAGACTTGCTCAGATAGCCCCTTCCCTGGGGGAATTCTGCCTGGAACCATCTCAGAGCCCCGGGAGGTAGTTTCTAGCAGGGTTAGTTGTGGTTTCTTTCTGTTATTTCAAATCTCCTCAACAAAACAAGATCTAAACTTCAAGTCTATCCCTCACACCCATAAGTTCTTCAACCCAAAAGTTCCTGGTTCTTACCTCAGAGCCTTTGTGATAAAAGGATTTACCCACAGTTTGCCGTCTATCCACTTGTTCCTTAGCATAGTTGTTCTAGCCTCTGGCTGGTATTACAGCTCCTCTGTTCTAGGAGCTGCTCTTCCTTTTATGAGGATCAACCAGCCACAGGTGTTTTTCCCAGGTGCAGTGAGTGGGGCTAATCAGCCAGTTGCTGGCCTCCAATTTGTCAAGGTCCTTTTGAATTCTACTCCTGTTCTCCAAAGTGCTGGCAACCCCTCCCAGTTTGCTGTCATCAGCACATTTTATGAGCCTAATCTCCAATTCATTATCCAAGTAATTAAGGAAAATATTGAATAGTACTGGACCCAGGATTGACCTTTGCAAGTCCACACTAGATATACCCTCCCAATTTGACCATTGATAATTATTCTTTGAGTATCATCTTTAACCTGTTATGCCCTTGCCTTATAGTAGTTTCATTTAGAACATATTTCCCTAGTTTTCTTATGAGAATGTCGTGTGGGACTGTGTCAGAAGCCTTACTAAAATCAAGATATGTCACATCTACTGCTTCCCCCCATCCAGTTAGACAGTAATCCTACCAGAGAAGGAAATCAGGTTTATTTGGCATGATTTGTTCTTGACAGGTCCATGTTGGCTATTCCTTATAACCCCCTATATCCTCTAGGTTTTAACCAATGGACTGTTTAATAATTATTTCCAGTATCTTTCTCGGTATCAAAGTTCAGCTGACTGGCCTGTAATTCCTGGGTCCTCTTTTTCCTCTATAAAGAGATTCACAAAGATTTAGATGCCTGTGTCCCAATTTTAAGTTCCACTGAAATTCCCAAAAATCTCACCAAACCCTTTAAGCACTCGGTTTTTATATTCTAAGGGTAAAAGTTCCTTAGGTGCCTAAGTGTCTACTTTTAAGCATGCACACTGCTGCCTTACTCTAGGCATCTGGTTACCTGTATCCCACCCAAGACGCAGAGCAATTCACAAACCAGGGAAGATGGTGGGAGGCAATGCTTATTTTGCATGTGGGCCTGATCCTGTGGTTGTGCTCAGAGGCTGCCTATTAGATGTGGTTACCATTTACCTTATCACTTCTAGCCTAGTGGTTAGTACACTTGCCTGGGATGTGGGGTACCCAAGTTCATTTTCCCTTAGGCAGAAGGGAGGAAAAATTATTTGAACAGTGTTTCCCACATCTCAGCTGAGTGCTCTAACCAAGTAGTTCTCAACCAGGGGGTATACTCATCTAGGTATTTGCCTAGTTTTACAACAGGCCACGGAAAAAGCACTAGTGAAGTCAGTGCAAACTAAAATTTCATACAGACAATGACTTGTTTATACTGCTTTATACACTGAAATGTAAGGACAATATTTATATTCCAGTTGATTTATTTTATAATTATATGGTAAAAATGAGAAAGTCAGCACTATTTCAGTAATAGTGAGCTGTGATACTTTTGTATTTTTATTTGATTTTTGTAGGCAAATAATTTTTAAGTGAGGTGAAACTTGGGGATACACAAGACAAATCAGATGCCTGAAAGGAGTACAGTTGTCTGGAAAGGTTGAAAGCCACTGCTCTAACCCCTGATCATGCTGCCTTCTTTGTGTCTGTAGTAATTTGCCCCACACCCCTGCCACACTAGTACATATGCCAATTTTTAAAACATCAACATGCAACTCTCACTAAATATTAAAAACAGTATGGCATCGATTCAGACAGAGCCATGGAAGTATATAGTAATGTAAATTTTAAGTGAGATACTGCTTACTTGCATCACGCTGTTGTTACTAATGTGATAGGTGCACCTGTTCTTTGGAGCAGAACAATTCCATCCTGGGTTGGACACTTGAGACAACTCTCTGGAGATCCCTTTCTACCTTCAGTTAAATGTGCACACCCCATCGTAGCAAACAGATTAATGTACAGATGGCAACAACTTTGGATAATGCTGTGCAAGCTAAACAGAAATCTGTCAAGCGCACAGCGCCATCTAGAGTCAAGGGCACAGCGCCGTCTGAGGACCTGACATGTCTGGAGGAATCCGCTTTGCTAGTTGTTTTACCCTGTGGGTAAAATGTGTGCAGTTATTTTTTTCCCCATAAAGCGTCTCAACCCCCCATATCCCCGAATACATTCTGCGCCCACCAGTTTGACGGGGACGGGGAAGGTGAGAGGTAGAAAGTTGTGATGGGTCTACCCCATCTGTCATAATTTGCTACCTGGGATGGGAGTATGGGAAAGTCAGAGGCAGCAGATTGTGACAGGGCAGCAAAAAGAACACCTAGATGTCAGTAACTTCTGCCAGTAGCAAATTGTGATGATCAGCAGTTTGTAACTTTACACCAGCCGCCTTGCTTAACTGGGGCGACCCTGCAGGTCTTGGGGGAGGGAGGGAAAGGGCTACTCAGTTACTCAACGATTGTGTGATTTGCTCTTGCAGAGACCAAGGTGTACGTGGGGAACCTGGGCACTGGGGCCGGGAAGGGAGAACTGGAGCGAGCCTTCAGCTACTATGGCCCCCTGCGCACTGTGTGGATCGCGCGGAACCCGCCGGGCTTCGCCTTTGTGGAGTTTGAAGACCCAAGAGATGCTGAAGACGCAGTTCGTGGTTTGGATGGAAAGTACGAATGTATTGTATTTCTGGTGGCCTTAACTTCTTACTAAGGATGTGTCTGACCTATAAGTGCTACAGCAGCATTGCCACCGTCCCGCTGTAGTGTAGACACTTGCTGCTGCAGGGATGGAAACAGTATCTCCATCACTGCAGTAAATCCAGCACTTGAGAGACAAGGACGGTAGAATTCTTCCATAAACCTCATGGTGTCTACTAGGGATGTAAATATCATTTTAAAAAATACCCATTTAAGCAACTAAAAATTTTATCGGTTAACTGTTTAATATTTTACATCCCCAGTTCGCACCCCGTCATATTCCCCCCCTCCCCGTCCCACACACTGTCATGGCGATGAGAGGTGGGGGGAGAGGGAGAGACCATCACATAATCTGGGAGTATTATGGTGGCAGGGAGAACCTGTCAAGTGACTGGGAGGTGTCATGGCAACACCAGTCTCCCCTCTCACGTGGTCTGGTCTCCCTTGGTGCATTGCGGGACTTTGGCTAGTTCCGGTCACGTTCCCCTTGCTTCCCAGCTTCCTGGCCACCCCATGGGCCAGGCCAGGAGGTGGCGAGAACTCCCTAGTAGCGGCACTGCCAGACTTAGTGCCCAGCGCCACCTGCCCCCTCAGCCCGCCGCACCCACATCATGTGGCAGCAGTGAGTGGCGCCCTGAGTAGCCGCCCACACAGGAGGGGTCTGGACGGTGTCCAGGGCCTCCGCATAGTCTCCCGAGATGGTGAGGGGTCTCTCGAGGGGCTGGGCCAACGGGGGGTGGTGGCTGCTCCCCAGGCAGGGGGCCCATGTTTGTGTGGAAGAGCATGTGCGCGGCTGGGTTTGCTGTGCTGGCTCCTGGTGGGGAGTGAGGCACCCAACCCTGGGAACCGGCATTGATAGCCTGAGAGCACAACGCGTTTCATCCGCCCCCGCTCCCTGGTGTTACGGGCTCTCGAGCCATCACCGTGCAAGGGCAGCCTGGCTTGTCCTGCCTGGGCGCTGCCACTGAGTGGGAAGCAGGAGGAGGATAGGGAAGAGGCGGATTTGTTAATGCACATGGTGTGCTCGCACGTGGGGGCAGGGGCAATCTGTTTTAAATGTAAACTGCAATATAGTAACGGTAAGACTAATATCGGTTAACCATTTGATCATTTAATATTTTACATCCCTAGTGTCTACAACAGGGCTTGTGTAGGCTTAACTACATCTCTCAGGTGAGAATTTTTCAGAACCCTGAGCGACATAACTAGGTTGACCGAAGTGTTAGGTGTAGACCAGAGCTTAAAAGATGTACTCTTTTACAGAAATGGGATTCTCAAATTTTAGTGATTCTTTAGAGATTGGCTTTCTTATTTAATAGGCATTAGATAAGGAAAAATACCAGATTATTAATTGATATTTTGCATATATCAAATTACAGGGTGATTTGTGGCTCCAGAGTGAGAGTTGAGCTGTCAACAGGCATGCCCCGTCGCTCCCGCTACGATAGACCTCCTGCGCGGCGACCATTTGATCCTAATGACCGATGTTATGAATGTGGCGAGAAAGGCCATTATGCTTATGACTGTCATCGCTATAGTCGTCGACGGAGGAGCAGGTATGCGTGTGAAAGGAGTGATTGGTTCTTTTCACCAGTTACTGGTGTAGTCATTAGCCAAGGAGAGAATGTTATGCCAGTTTAATTTAACTTTAATGCTGTAATTATACAGGTATATATTACAATTTGTTATTTCATATAAATGTTAATATATTAATAATCAACCTGGTCAAAACCTTTCAGGTTTCTTCGTTTGAGTCAGTCGCCTTGATTCAGAATGTCACGAGCCTTAAGATATCATGCTGAGGCGCCTTGCAAAATCCGACAATTAAGATCCTCCTAGACCTTGAGGTGATCAGCATAAGAGGCCAGATCCCCTCGAGCCATCTACACCTAGCTTCACCATATTCTTTAAAGGGCAGAAAATTTGAGACGGTGATCGCCGTAACAGTAAATTTGGCTTTCAATTGGGGCCCCCCCCCTCCGGTTTAGAAAGAGGAACACCAGATTGACCACATTCCCACCTAGAAAAATCTTCTTGCGTCAATCAAGCCTCACCCTGGCTCATTTGGCTGTCAGTTTGATCGTCGTTAGATTGAAGAGAACACCTAGATGCAGCGATCGGCTATAGATACTTCTAGATCGTCTAGATCTGCTAGACCTTGGGCCAAAGAGGGTCGACCTGCAAACTTGCAAGGTTTATTTTAAATACACATTACAGTGTTTTATATTATAATGTAATTCTAAATGTAATTCAGCTTAACATCTTTTCTAGGTAGTAAAAATGCTCAAAACAAATAGGCCCTGAGTTTTTTCCAACTGACAGACACTAATTTTTAGTTGTCTGAAATTTTGACTTCAGCAGAGGCTCACGTGCACTAATTGCTAAAGTTCTTTTCTAATACTTATTTTTTCTAACCTAACATTAGGTCACGGTCTAGATCTCATTCAAGGTCCAGAGGAAGAAGGTATTCTCGGTCACGCAGCCGAAGCCGTGGTAGGAGGTGCGTTTCACACTGTCTTGTGCTTCCCTTTTTTAAGAGAAATCAAACATTGCATAATTATATTTTTAAATTTTTCCCTGCAGGTCCAGGTCAGCTTCCCTTCGCAGATCCAGATCTGTCTCTCCTCGTAGATCTAGATCAGCCTCACCCCGCAGGTCCCGGTCGGGTTCTTTAAAAAGATCAAGGTAATTGTTATTATGCACAATGACTACCAGATAATGTTTTTATTAAGGTGGTAGATTCAGAACATATTTGTGGGAAGTGTAACTTTACGTGTTTGCAGAGCAGACTCTTTGAAAAGGGCCTGACAACCCTCAAGACCGAACTATAATTCCTTTAAAAGGGCTATTGGGGAATACATTAACTTTAGTTCCTCTTGAACTAAAGTGGATAGTGAAAAAATAGTTTTCTGAGGGCTTGTTTACACAGAGCAGAAATGTGCAGTACTGCGATGTGATCTCTAAAGAGCATTAATATGCTTGTGCGTTAATTGGTCTGGGTAGACCCTGCTGGTGCGCACAAAGGTTCACTGGTGTGCTTTAACATAGTGCTGTTTCAAACAAAAATGGGCTACACAGACATATTAATGTGCAGCACATTACCCCACCATTTAGGCAAGCACTGAGCTTTTGGGACTACATGGTTAAACCTATAGCCTTATTCTGTGTAAGCTAGGTGTCTGTTCTGATTGTCCTATGCACCCTGTAGGTCCTGTGATCTTGACAGTTACCTTAGCACCAATCGGCAACAAGGCTACTTTGATAGGTGACTTTAATACTTAATACTTTCTCCTGGAGCTTGATTGGTTTTTATTAGTTTCTTTTCAAACTTAGATCTAGATCCAGATCACGTTCAAGATCCAGGTCCGTTACATGGCCAAGAAGCAGGTAAGATCTTTGACAGAATTGATTAAAGCAACTAACTAATAGCTGCAGGCTGAATTAACTTGTGGTCAAATGTATTAGTTTTTTTCAATTCTAAGTAAATGCTGGGTGCTGTCTAAACTGCTTTTCCAGCAAGTTTGGGGTATGAAGTATTCTAAAACTGTACATCATAGTCTTATTTATAATATATTTTATTACTTTACCTGCAGTTTTACAGGACACCTTAAGTCTAGAGCTGTGATGGTGAACAATAGGCAAACCTTCGGTACATAAACCACTTTTGACTAATATGCATGTATGCCAGTTAATATGTATGAGAAACACATAAGTCACCTAAAACTGAAGTAAGTCCTAGTACTTAAATGCACCTTGCCCATTTGAGATCATAATTCCTTCCTGCTTCTAACCTGCAGGAAGTCAAAGTGTACTGTTGTGCTACTCCTTAAAGCATTCCTCTCCCAAGGGTTCTCCATGCCAGATTCTCGGTATTCTGTAGCATCCTGGGTATGTGTCTGGGACAAGTGCATGAAAGACTCACTAGTGCCCAAATTCTTGGTTACTGCTGATTCAGACTGTCTGAATGCTGATCTCTGAACGGTACAGGGCAGCAATTGTCAGTTGTGGTAGCTGAATTAGATTAAAAGGTGGCATAATAGCGTGGAGGATTGTTTTGTACAGAACGGATCATAGGAATTAAATGTCTCAAACCAGATTTAAAGAATTGTGTGTAAAATGTTTCATGCCTGAGTTCTCATTCATACTTCTGTAATGAGTAGGTCTAAACTGCAGTCCGTGCATGGGTGTGCGATGGACAGCAAAGCTGGCATTCGTGGACCAGGTCTCCTGCTGTCTGTTATGTAAAGATAGAATTAAAATTTAGGATTACGGATGATGCTGTTCCATTCTCTGCTCTTGACTACATCCGTTGGTTTTGCTCCCTCTCTCGAAGGGCTGCAGAATTAATGACGAGCTCTCTCCTAGCTGCATCTCTTCCATTTCTTCTAGCAGCAACAGTAGTTCCTGCTGTTTGGGGTGGGGTTGTGGGGCATGCCTAGAGAAAGTAAAGGAAGCATTCTTTTCATCGTCATTGAATCTGCCCAGACTTTAATTGGCATATGCCAGTGATGTGCAGAGAACAACTAATCAAGCTCAATTTACGTGTCAGCGAGGGAGACTCTTGAATAACCCTGCATACCATTGTCTACTGAATTTTAGCACTGGGATTGTGTTCTTGGAGTCAGCAGTTTGTTCTCAGATGAAGGGATTACACCTAGAATTCCCATTTTAACATTAAACTTATTCACAGCATACCTGTTTCACTGTAAGTGTGCAGTTAAGTGGCCATTTCAGGACTCGAGTAACTGAAAAGTAGTGAAGCATTGATATTGTTCACTGTGCATGGTTTCAGAATATTCACTATTATACTTTCAAGTAAGCAGACGATTCTCATGGCTTCTTTACAGAAGAACAAAGGGAAGGCTTGGCATTAGAGCTATAAAAGTTCTAGAACCAGTTAAACATTCTCATCCTGCTGCTAGTTTTAAAATGTCACAAAATCACACAGCAGCTTTTTTCTGATGGTGGTTATATTAAGGAGGCACTGCTCTCATGCTAATTCTTGTTGAAAGATTTTCTGAGCAAAGAAAATGGCACAAGTGTTGCCATACTGCAGAAATAGTTGGGGGGAATCAAACACAAATGAATATGAGTGAGCAACTTATATCTGCCTTGAAAACATGCTGGTATATCTCATTACACGAGTATTGATGCATGCTCCTGGGAATGGTCAGCAGTCACTGCAAGATGTGCATCACATGAGATGGAATGCAGAAACTAACTGCTGACACTACTGGGAATTGCTATAAGTAAAGAATATCAGTGCCCTGTTTCAAGGTTTCTGCTTCTGAAAATACCTGGAAGTGGCAACCCTAGTAAAGTTCAGAGTATGGTTTACTGTAGCAGGCTTCATGCATTATCTTCATAAACTAATTGGCCACATGAGTGAAATTTCATTGTCTTGTGTGTCAAGAAAGTCTATGCAAAAGCAATTGAGCAACACTTGGTGTGGTGAAGCTGGTAAGGAAGGAAGATTGTGAATTTCTTGATCATAGTGACTTTAGATGATTGAGAGCTCTAGATTCTTACAAGAATTAATATTAGGACTGAGGTACAGCAGTGTCACTTGGCTAAGGCAGTATTTGTTTCAAAGAAACCAAGTTCTTGGTTCAGAAAGGACATTAAGGGGTGCAGTGGTTGAATGACTTGATGTGTTCTTCTGACTGAACTCAATGTAATAGTTCAAGGTTTACCTAAACATAGTGATCACAATCCTGACAACATCAAAGCTTATGAAATGCTGAAATAGTTGAGGAAAGGCTTGAATACTGGAAAACTAAAATACTATTTGTTGATTAAACTATCTAGAAAATGAAAATTAATCTACTTTTATGGACAACATTGGTAACATTGAGGTGCACTTCAAACTTGTTCCAATGTAGCTGACACCTTTGGAAGTCTTTTCAGAACAGTTAACTTTTCATAGCTAGAAAACATGTCACACTTTCAGCAGACACTTTTAACCAAGGTTGAAGATTTCAAGTGGCGAAGGTGTTAACATTGAAATGATGATGGTTGAGTTGCAGGAGAGTACTGTCTGGAAAACAGCTTGGCTTTTAGGTGGAAGCTCCCAATGGAATCTTGCCAGTTTGGAATACAGCACTCAATTGTTTTTGTGAAAATACTAGTCATAGCTTCGATTGGACAATGTACTCATATGAACTGTCTCAAGTAATGTCTAGAATAGGTTGATGAATGATGACTGCGGCATGTGTGGCACTGAATTAAAAAGCTGTCTTCTGAAACTTAACTGCAAAAGCCCCCCACACGGATGGATTTCTGCCTGTTGGTTACTAGCCCTCCACAGTTTTCTTGGCACGTGGTATGAATTTCATTATCACTGGTTTAGGTAACGTCACTGTACATACATCCCACTTGTGCCTTGCTGAGCCTTATTTCTCTCCCATTGTAGGTCTGGGTCCCATGGTAGATCTAAATCTGGCTCACCTGCTAAAAGGTGAGCATGTAATGCTGAAACCTGCACTAGACCTTTTAGTAGTCAGTATTGCTTCGTCATGATTCACAAAGCCCTTTGCTTGGACCAATATTTCACTTGTATTTGAAGGATGTTATTGCTTAGGTTTAATAGTTGGGATTTTTACTTCAAAGGTCATGAATATTTAGTGAGTTTTCTATTTCAAACATAACTGTGGCTAGAAAATATTTTCTTTGCAGGTGTCTGTGGGGGAAGGCAGGGAAATTTCCCTAGCCCATCTTTTTGTTTTAACCATTTCGTTTCCACCACAGTACTGATTCCTCTTACTTCAACTTGTTCCTCTCCTCCACCCCTATATCACGGAAGTGTTATGACAGTTAAGAAAAATTGTTCTTGAAACACCTAAAAGGGTTTGCTGCAAAGTCATATCTAGCTCCAGCTCTAGTAGGGATGGTGAGGATTAATTTGATGCCCCTACAAATCCTTGTAAAAGATTTTGGACGTGTTGTCAATGATACCTATATATAATGCTGACTAAGGTTCTGGAGATTTTCTCACTATTTTTAAGTACGGGAGAAATTGTTTTGTTATAATGTAATGTAACTTTATTAAGTTGTCACTTAGTATTTCTTTCTGTTTTGCAGCCGATCAAAGTCCAGATCCCCCTCTCCAAAGAGAAGGTAAGTTGAAACTTGCTACTAAAGACTGCTGGGTGTAGCACATATGACAGTGTTAGTCCTGTCATCACTACTGAAAAGTCAGCATTTGCCAACACTGAAGTTACCGGAACTTTTTCCTTTACTTAACTGTAAGCACTAAAAGGAATATTTTGGAGAGACTGGGCTTCCTTAATGCATATGACACTGATTACTAAAATGAGGCGCTCAGAAGAAAGTGGGAACATGGTGCACTATGAAGAGCTTGTCTTGGGCTATTTCTGTTGGACTTCCATCCTCTGTAAAGGTTTCATTGAACTGAGATCCATGCAAGAGGATAAGCAAAAATACATGAAACCTATGGGAAAATAGCCACAGGGAGAATCCATTTTAAACAGTCTGTTTAAAAACTCCAGTGACTGTAATGAGACTAACTTCTTTAGTAGAGGGTGCAGTGGCTACTTTTGGCTTAAGGTTAAACCTTCTTCAGAAGGACTGAACCCAGTTTCTCAAGGGATGTTTGTAGCCAGAGGAAAAATCTGAATAATACTAATAATAGTGGGAAATGGAAATGGCTCAGAGTAAAGCTGGAAACAGATTAAATGTGTGAAACAAAACATAAACTAAAGACTTCTTGTAACAAACACCCATCTGGCTGAATGGACTCAAACTGCTGTCATCCTTGCTGCTGGCTCTACTTTAACAAATAGCTGCGCAGTCCGCTGTTCCTACATGGTAAGAGCAGGATAAAATTCTCTGCATTTCCCTTGTGTAGCCCAGATCGGTTCTTATTTGAACTTCTGTATGTTTTTATGTAATTAATCACTAGCCTTGTTTTTTCAATTTTAGTCTGAGCCATTTATAACCATTCTCCATTAACTCAGGTAAGTATGCTCTTCTGAACACTTGGAGACAGCTCTTCCAAGCTTGGTAAAAATCTCCTGAGGGAAGGAGTACATGGGAATGGGAGTCGCTTGTAACATGCCACACTGAGACCTTGTTTGTAGCCTTCCTTTTCCTCCTTACTCTGTTCTTTTCCTGCTGTTCTTTTGGACACTTTAGAAATGACTGTCAAATCTTGAAGGTGCATTGTTTATTAATTAAAAACTTTAAAATCCTACTAATGACTATAGCAAACTTGAGATTTCTTACATCCTTGAGGGTATCGTCTAACAGTGTATGTATGCAAGGTCTGTTTTAAAAGTACACCTCTACCTCAATATAACGCGACCCGATATAACACAAATTCGGATATAACGCGGTAAAGCAGTGCTCTGGGCGGTGGGGTTGCACGCTCCGGTGGATCAGCACGTCCGCTTGTCTGGCTCCGACACGCCGCTCTGAGCGGCGTGTTAAGGGTGCTGGGCCGAGGCCAAGGGGTTGGATAAGGGGCAGAGAGTCTTGGGGGGCAGTCAGGGGACAGAGAGCAGGGGGAGTTGGATGGTTCGGAGGTTCTGGGGGCGGGGCGGTCAGGGGACGGGGAGCACGGGCATTGGAGTCCTGGGGGCCTGTCAGGGGATGGGGGTGTTGATAGGGGGTGGGACAGTTAGGGGACAGGGAGCGGGGGGAGGGGTTGGATGGGGCGGGGGTTCTGAGGAGTCAGTCAGGGGGCGGGAAGTGACTATTAATGGAAATGCTCGAGGCCAAAGCAAGTTCGATATAACACGGTTTCACCTATAACACGGTAAGGTTTTTTGGCTCCCGAGGACCGCGTTATATCGGGGTAGAGGTGTAAAACTAACTTGCTAAGCTGATCAGTGCTGGGAGGAAAGGGCTTTCTGGGTATGATGGGTGGTGTTGAATCTGCAGTTCCAGATGAATACTGAAGTTACTCCAACTGACTTCTGTTTTCTTTTCACTTTCAGTCGTTCACCGTCAGGAAGCCCTCGAAGAAGGAGTGCAAGTCCTGTAAGAATGGACTGAAATTTCAAAGTTAACCTTCTGGGAAGAACGTTATTTTGTTTACATTATTATAAGGGATTTTGTGGTGTCTTTGATGTAAATGGTAAGGGCTTAGTTCTAGAAGTGTATTTCAATCTGATTATTGGCATGGATTTTGATCTTTTAAATTCTGCAAAGTCACATCAGTAGACTAGTGCACAACTTGTTTTGTTGTATGTATTAACATCCTGTGATCTGAAAATGTGGGGCTCTTTTATTGACAAGTTTTTTTATTGAGGCATTGAAATAAAATGTGTATTTCTAACTAAAACCCTCCTTGTGGTGCCCTACTGCTTAACAAGAAAAAAGGTGGCTACCATTAGCCTACCCCAAACCAATCGTAATCATCCCAGTTTATTTTAAGTAGTCTCTAGTTATGTGAACTTGTTATTGATGTTAAATGGATGATAAAATTTTAAACACTGACTAAAAATGCTTGATCGCTCAGTTGCCATAACTTCCTGTAATACCATTTACATGAGCTCTCTATTCATTGTAATCTTTCAGTGTAGAAAGAGTATGAATTTCTAATGTCTAAAGTTTGTTTACAAAAAGTAAAGCCTTTCTTATCACAAAGCAGAAGGGCACAAGCACAGTATTTGCACTGCAGGTCACCTTTAAATAACGGTTCATGTCCCGAGAGAAAAGGCAGCTGGGTTGCTCTCTCTACAACAACCTATTTATGGTCAGTTAGTCTAACCTGAGAAAACCTGAATGAAACTGAGTGAAGTTGTGCAGTTGAGAACTGTTCTGCTACACTTTACAATCATAAAAGCAGCCTGTATGCTGGTAGACAAAACCTGTTTAGACATTGGTAAGATAAACTCTATAGCGCACACAGCAAAAATGTGGTTGAAGAGCTTAAAATGAATCTTATGTGAAACTTCTGAAAGCCTTGTTGGTCTGTAGGCAGGAGTTCCATGGGGATACGGCATTTCACGTTGAAACTGAGACTGGCTGTCCAGACAGGTCTTTCCTGATTGGCAAAAATAGGGTTAGACTGCCAGCATCCTTCTTAATAGATATTAAAAATCTCCAGGTTATATTTTTATTCTGGACTACTTTATGTAATGTTGCTAGATGTCAGTTTCAACATTTAAGAAGAACTGTTAGGGTTTTCTAAACATCCACTGAATTGGAAAGAGCAGACTTGTTTGGGCTCCTAATGAAATGGCTAATGGCAGATTAAAAGAAGTTATTAATGTAGTACCTTAAATAGCAAAATGACCTTTTGGACCAAAAGACAAATTTTGGGTAACCCATAATTTTCAGATAACAGACTTCTCATTTAATGTTAGACTCCACTTATGTCTGGTAGATGTTAAAACCCCTAAGTACTCCCTACACTCTGAAGATATTCCACTTGGCAGCTTTATTTCTGAAGTGTACTAGCCACTTTCCTAGCTTTGATGCCTAGTCTTGTTTTTTCTGGTGTCTAATTTCCATACATTCAGTGCATTGTTGCTTAGCAACAGAAGCATCCACTCCCAATCCTAATTATGCTGTGATTAATATTCTGCTAATATCCATAAAACCAGACTGCAAAATGAGGAGCAGGAAATGACAACATTCTCCTAGAATAATTTAGCAAATATACCCAGAAGCTGTTGCTTAGGATGACATTCATCAGTATAGACTGTCCGTTGTCTGGCAGTTTTACAGTATAACTAGTAAAAGTGCCACATGGAATGATGCTATTGCATTTAATGAGCGCTTTCTCTTCTGTACTGTTAAGACAAACCTACTCCACAATAAACACGCAGACTCTAAAATTATTGTATTGGTCCATCTCTTCTGTCTCTCCACTCCTCCAGAGCAGCACAGAAAACGGAGCAGCTGGGACTGCATTTCCTTAGGATTTAACAGTTTGGTGCACAGCTAACGGTCTGTCATGGGAGTACGTAAGGAATCAGGGTATATGCGGGCAGGACTGTTTCAAAGGGAAGGGTCCCTCCTTCTGTGGTAGGGGGCATAGTGCCCAAACAGTGGGCAGCGCAGACTGTAAAGGAGCTGTGGCCAGTGATGTGTTGCAATACAGTAAAAAGAACAAGGACTACTTGTGTAACCTTAGAAACTAACAAATTTATTTGGGCATAAGCTTTCGTGGGCTAAAACCCAAGTCATAGATGCATGGATGGAAAATACAGAAGGAAGATGTGTATATATATATATATATATATATATATATAACAGTACACGAAAAGATGGGAGATGCCTTACCAAGTGGAGGGTCGAGACAATTCAATTAAAGTGGGGTATTATCAACAGTGCATCTCTTCCGCAAACAAAAACTGGCAAGTAGTGGAAAACCTTAAGAGCATCTGGTGGTGTGAGCAGCTGGAAATGATGCCAGTCTAGTTATTGCTATTAACAACCACAGCTGTTTAAGGGCTTGTGTACATGAAAAGTTGCATGGGTTTAAGATGTGTGAATTTAAATCTAGTCAGACCTGTGCAAACTCCTATGTGGATGCTCCTTGATTCTGGTTTGGGGTTAATTGGTTGGGAACAGGTCTGAACTAAACTGGAATGACAAACCCTTAAATTGAAACAAGTCAGCACAGAGTTTTGCTGCACAAGTTTAACACTTTTTTTTTTTTTTGGTAGTGTAACTTGTGCATATAGACCAAGTTCAAGAGGAAACTAACTGCCCATGAAAACCTGCAGGCTTAGAGCTGGGAGGAGAATGTTCAGTGGGAGAGAACCAGGCAACAATTATAGTAAGAAGTAGGGGCTGAGTGGGAATCATCATCATTACTGATCATTTTACAGATGACACAAAGACGGGAGCACTGTGGTAATAATGAAGAGGACATTGATAGAGTGCGTTCTGGATTGCTTGGTTAACGGGGCACAAGCAAACTATGCATTTCAGCATAGCCAAATCTAAAGTCATACATCTAGGAACAAAGAACCAAGGCCATGCTCACAAGATGGGGGATTCTCCTAGGAAGCAAAGATTTGGGGTCACAGTGGATAATCAGCTGAACATGAGGTTCCAGCATGATGCTGTTGCCAAAGGGCTAATGTGATCCTTGAGTGTATAAATGGGACTATAGATTTAGAGAGGTTATATTATCACTGTGTTTGGCACTGATGTAACTACTACAGGAAGAGTCTGTCCAGGTCTGTCTCCACAATTCAAGAATATTGAAAAATTGGAGAGCGTGCAGAGAAGAGCGGTGAGAATGATTAAAAAACATGCCTTATAGTCAAAGACTCAAGATGCTCAATCTGTTTAGTTTACGGAAGAGAAGATGGAGTAATTTGATCAGTCTGTAAGTACCAGTATAGGGAACAGATACCCCGCCCAACATAGCTACACTGGCTAAAGCTTGTTGTGGAGACCTGGCCTTAGTCCTGCACATAGGCCCACGGGAGTTAAGTAGCTGAATGCTTTTGAGGATGTAGGCCATAGACCCCCTGGCTTCAGTCCCTACTTGTATGAGTATGAGCTACCCTTACAAAGGCAGTTCTTTCTCTGGGGGCTTCTCTACACTAGTAAGTTGGACTGTTTTATACCTAGATGAGAGGGAAATAAGTACATCTGTGTTATGTCGGTTTACCTGCATCCACACTAGTGCCTTTCCTGGTATAACTCCTGGTAAAACATCACACCCCTAACCCATACACAGGTAACAGTTTCTGGTGTAGACCAGGCCTAAAATACAGATACAGAGAAAGAAGGAATAGTGGGTAGATTTATTTTTGGTTCATGGAAGTGAGGTTTTAGTTAGCACTTGAATGGCAAAAGGGATGGTGCAGAAAGCAGCACTGATGGGGGAGTGGGAAGAGACAAACGTGACAGAATTGACAGGGCAAGTGGGAATGACTCACTCAAAGATAAGCTTGTCCCCTGAGTGAAGAGTGCATGGCCGGGAAGGAAGACAGGACAAAAGGTTTAAACTTGATTCCATGGGGAAGGAAAAAGGGGAGAGGAGTTTAAAAGAGGCCTTGACACGGTCCAATTGATAGATGAGGAAGACAAGTTTTGTATGGACTAAGGGGCAGGTTTCAAAGGTATTTAGGGTCCTAACTCCTATTGAAATCAATGGCAGTTAGGTGTGCACGTCCCTTTGGGGATCAGGGCCTCAGCACTGGCCTAACTCTTCCTCTGTTGACATCAAGGGGAGATTTACCAGTGATTCCAATGGGAGCCGTCAAGCCAGAGTTGAGAGCTTTTACAAACTCCGTCCTCAGGAGACGTCCCCGCACCTGTCACCTCTGCCTGTGCTGGAGAAGTTTGAAAGCTCCTGCTGCTGTTTTCAGTGATTTCCCCTGCTCCCCTCCCCCATACTCAGAGCACTTTGTGATGAATTTCTCCTTGTGGCTGCAGAGGTGACTCCTCAAGCTGCAGTAAACTTGAGCCAAGTTGTGTGGTTGTACTCCTCTCCTGGCCGCAGCAGCGCACTGGGGAAATGGGGCTGTGGAAAGAAAAACACAGTCTCTTCAATCTGACAGTCTCACAGCTTGGTGCTGAGTGCGATCACTGCTCAGCAAGAGCCATTTTTAGCTTTGGTAAAAAGATCTAAAACCCTCGTGCTCCTTTGAACTTTCATAGTAGCCTTCTAAGGCAAGGTGGTTTAACCCGATACAGCTTATTGTTAGCTAGCTAAGGACACGTTAAAATGCTAGGACCAAATAAGCTACTTCAGACTGCTTAGTTTAACGTTTGTTTTAAGCCTCAGCTTCAGCGTTGTTTTGTGCATTTAAAACAGCTGTTCTGTTCCAGGCGCAGCTCTCCCGAGGGAGGGGAACATTGTGAAATGAGTTGTACATTGCTGTTCACAGTTTGGCTGCAGGGTGCCACGTGTGTTTTCACGGGCTCTCACATACCTGCAAGAACGGGAGCAGGGCATGGGCGAAGGGATGCCAGGGCTGAGTACTGTAGGAAGCGTTCATTGCTAAGACACAGTTCAGAACCCTGGCATGAGGGAAGGGATGGCAGGGAGTCCCTGAAATGGAGGGGGATGGGAGGTGGTTCACAGAGAGCTTGTTGGGGGGAATGGAGGGCTACAGGGAGCCCCTGGTGGGTGCAATGAGCTCACCTGGCAAAAGGAACAAAGTGTGCGACCCCCTGGTTGCTAAGATACAATCATTCAGCAAGTGAAAATATCTCCTCCTCCTACAAGGAAAGCATTCAGCTACCTCCTTACACACCCAGCTTCTGGCATTTGATGGGGCTGTTACACAGCGGGCCTGGTGGTGCATTTGGTTAATACATTCCTGGAAACCTGAGTCCAAACTGAGATCCAGGAAGGGGAGGTTATTTGCGGTGCTCTTAGTGGCATTTTGTCACGACCCCGCAATCAATGCATGGCTTGAGATTCCTGCTCAGGTGAGGGCGTGACCGGAAAAGCAGCTGTGAAAGATCCCAGGACACTCTTCATAAGAGTTGGGGGGGTTGACTTCAGTGGGTGCTTGCCTAACTACAGCCTCCAGAATTAAGGCCCGAGAGATGCAGTTTCTTAAAGGCTTGTCTACACACATGAGTTGTACTACCCTAATTCCACTTGTAAAGTCAAAGGGATGCACCATCCCGCCCAGGTACAGACCCAGTTATATTGGCGTAACGGTGCTTTATGGGGGTATTGCTAGTCCCACACAGGCAGGGGACCAAGCCACACTGGTAGAAGGCCCCTTTGTACTGGAGTTACTGCACCTACATTAGGAGACGCACGCCCAACCAACATGGATCTACTGGTACGAAGCCGTGTGGGCCCGACCTAAGGAGCTGTTGCGTCTCCGTGAGCACGTGTGTAACTGCCATTAGCTGAGAGGAGCCCTTCCCCTCAGCGCTGGTACGCATTTCCAGGACAGCAATAGTTACCTTATTAACCGCATCTGGCCAGTTCTGTGTTTCAAGGCAGAAGGCTGAATGCTTGGGATACACAGAGCCCCCTTTGCCCTCCAGCGAGCCGTCCAGGAAATTTCCAGTGTAGAACTGGATCCCAGGCTGAGTGGTATAAACTTCCATCGTCCTGCCACTAGGGGGATGGTGTGCTCTGTACAAAGAGAACAGGAGGACGTGTGGCACCTTAGAGACTAACCAGCTTATTTGAGCAAGCTACAGCTCACGTCATCGGATGCATGCAGTGGAAAATACAGTGGGGAGATTTATATACACAGAGAACATGAAACAATGGGTGTTACCATACACACTGTAACCAGAGTGATCACTTAAGGTGAGCTATTACCAGCGGGGGGTGTGGGGGGTGACCAGAGGCAGTTTTGTACCCAGGGAGCAAGGACAGAAAGCAAGAGGGGAAAGGAACAGGAGCTGGAGAGCAAGGAAAGAAGACAGGCTGAGAAGAACTGACCAGCACTTCAGGACACAGTGCACAGGACACAGCCCTCTTTGTCCCAGCTTCCCCACAGGAACAGTGACATTAACGAGAAGCCTGCTAGAGGAACCAGAAGATCAGCCTGCAGCTCATGCAATTTCGTAGGGCACTCGGCCTCCCTGGCAATTAGTGCAGTCTGAATGCCCAGGCAACGAGAAGGCCAAGAAGACAAAGTGGTGGGCAGGGCGTGGAGCACCACTGACAGGAGGCTGATGGCAGTGGATGGCCTATGGGACAGGAGTGGAGAGGATGGGAGCAGCAAGGCAGGGTGTGGGGGAGGGAAAGGGCCCTGCAATGCATAGACCGGGGAGGCGTAAGCCAGACAGAGTGAGGGGCAGGGAGCCAGGAAAAACAGGAGCCAGCAGGGCAAGGAGAGGGGAGACGGATGGTCCAGTGGTCAGGGTGCCGGCCCAGTGCTCAGGAGAGAGGTTCAATTCCCTGCCCAAGGCTCCCACTGTGACCTTAACAACTCAATCTCTCTGTGCCTTATTTCCCCATCTGCAGCATGGGGACGGCAGCCCGGCCCTGCCTCACGGGCCTCTTGTGAGGGGGAATACATTAAAGACTGTGAGGCTCAAATACCCTGGTAATGGGTGGCCTGTAGATTGAAGGGACAGAAAATTGGGACCTTCCTTCGGAGTCCCCAGTCGATGCCCTCTGTGCTTCAAGCACAACTGGTACAAACCAGAAAGATCTGAAGCCAGGGAACCACCACGGCTTTACACAGCTGAGGCGATTGAGTTCTCACCTTGCACAGTAGCGTCGAGCCTCCGACCGTTCCAAACAGAAGTTATGGTCAAAGCCAGGGAGCTGAAACTTCTGCATGTGTCTTCCAAGCTCCACCGGCTTCCTCAGATCAAAAGCGGTGTCCTGCACCGCAGCCACCTCTCCTGGGGGGGAAATAGCACAGAGAGGCTCTCTGTGAGCACACAGCCTGTTTTGGCAGCTCACAGAGAGGCTCCAGGAACCATAAAGAGAAGGACACTGCAGCTCTGAAATACTGAAGGATGTCAGTGATAACCCTGCGATAGAAATCACAGAAATGTAGGACTAGATGGGACCTCAACAGGTCATCTAGTCCAGTCCCCTGCACTGAGGCAGGACTAAACATTAGAGACCATCCCTGACAGGTGTTTATCTAACCTGCTCTTAACAACCTCCCATGCTGGAGATTCCACAACCTCCCTGGGCAACTTATTCCAGTGCTCAACCACCCTGACAGCTAGGAAGTTTTTCCTAATGTCCAACCTAAACCTCCCTCGCTGCAATTTAAGCCCATTGCTTCTTGTCCTGTCCTCAGAGGTTAAGGAAAACAATGTTTCTCCCTCCTCCTTGTAACAACTTTTTATGTACTTGAAGACTGTTACGCCCCATATTGTATTACCAACCCAGCAAAGCAATTAAGGCCATTCATATCTTTAAGCACAAAAGTAATCCCGGGAACGTAAAGTTAAGCATGTGCTTGAGTGTTTTATTATTATTAACATTGCCGCAGTACGTAGGAGCCCCATCGTGGCCCAGGCCCCCCTGCACCAGGCGCTGTGCAAACATGGAACAAAATGACAGTTCCTGTCCCAAAGAGCTGATGTTCTAAGTAGGTAGATGTTCTGCTGAATAAGGGCCTTACCATCTGGGTGTTCTTAGAACTCCTTACACCACTTTTTAAAGTAAGCATTTCATGCTTCAGAAAAGTGGATAGCCTGAGAGATGGAAGCCCTTTGTTGAGCTACAGAACGAGTTACCGTACAGGCACTGTGTACAGACTTCCCCACAGGACAGAGTCAATACGGCTCAACCTGGCGCTGAAGGGACCACTTGTAGGGATGACAGACTAGTCTCCCATTGACGCCTTGGTGCTTTTCGTAGCAACGCCAACAAGGACACTGTGAAGGAGGGGTCTGTGCTGCCCGCAGTGACTGGGACCGAGCTCACAGGCTCATTTCATGCAGACTAGCAAACGGGCGTCCGAATGGCACAATCTGATGAGCAGGGGGTTGGGCGAGGTGACCTCCTGAGGTCCCTTCCAACCCTGATATTCTAGGATTCTATGATCAGCCCCTAGTGCATTAATACAGTCAATGCTTCACATCCTGCTGTACGCAACACCACCCAGCTATGCAGAACAGTTGGCCAAACGTACAAGGCTTTACACTTAGCACAACTGCACTTCCCGGCATTTTCTGCATGTCTGTGAACACCTCATCCGATCACTTCCAAACCTGCAGGGGATGTCCTAGGCATCACCAGGCAGAACCCTATTGATCTGGGGGGGAACTGGAAAATGAGAAGGGGGAAGGAGACACACAGGGAGCCCTTGCCACTGATTAGCAAAGCCACAGCTTTAAGCACTCTGCAGTTGTCTAGAGCCCTAAGAGCTGGCTGGCGGCCCTGCCGACATAACCATAATACTAATGCAGTGCTGCCCCTCAACCCAGTGGAGTTGGCATGTTGACACCCTGAGTCACTGACCTCCCAGACAGGCTGAAGACAGGGAATAATGGTGAGGGGGATGAGGGTGTGCACCCAGCTCCTGTCCTGGGGGCGGGAAGAACGGGGAGCACACCGAACCCCTGGCAAGGTGGCTGGGAGGCTCTAGTATGTGGGGGGGGAATGGAGGGCTGCACCGAGCTCAGCCTACCGAAGCCATGGAATGTGCGACCCTCTCGTTCCGAGGCCTAATTCACAGGGGTCATTCCCACTCATTGATGTTTGCTCAGGATCTGGGCCAGGTCAGATCCACTCCAGTGTGATCTGCAAAGTGACAAAGCTTGTGAGCGCAGGGGCTCTGTTCAAGAAACACGAGCAGTGCAGAGCCAGAGCGGGAGGGGGAAGCAGCATGCCGCTCGGCATTGCTGTATTGTGACATCACACAATGAACAGGCACTGTCCGCTCCACACCCATGCCCCTCTGCTTGAGACACCATTAATCTGGTGACAGGGTTCAGCTGAGCAGCAGATTCAGGCTTCACCAACTCTTTCAAAATGCACCCTTAACCACGGCTCTGCGGGGGCACTGCTGGCTGAGGTGAGCCAGCTCACGTTGCTGAGCTATGGCCGTCTCAGACATGCAGGGCAGGGAGAAGCATGCCCTGCTTTTAAGCTTTACAGTAAGAAATGGGGCAGGTGAGGAACCAGAGCCAGCTGCAAGGAAGGCAAAAGATAGCTTAGCTTGCAACGCACTGTGTATGCAAATGCGAGAGGGCTGCTACAAATGCATGGGACGAGGCATAGTCTGAACGCTGTGCTCAGTGTTACTGCGTGGTGGGTCACTTCAGCAGCCTCTCAGAATCTAAAAAGTGGGAGAGAGACAGAGAGGAGAGAAAAATGGAAGAGACAAAGAGACTTAGTAAAAGAAGAAGGCAGTTGAGGCCGTGTCCATGCTACAGAGCCCATGGCAGTAGAGTGACGCTGGCAGAGCCACGAGTACAGACAGCTCCGCTGACAAGAGTTTTTCTGATGGCAGAGGGACACCACCCTCCTGACCGACGTTACCAGATGGCTTCTGGCTGCCCGGGTGTCAGCATAGCTGCCTCTCTCCCGCGGGTTTTGCCAACCCAGCTCCGTAGCTAGGAGGTGAGGAGTCTTTCACACTTCTAACCAACCTAGCTGTGCCACTGTACATTCTGGCCTAAGTAGCAGTGTGCATGGCTGAGGCAGGAGGTGTGTAGCTACAGCTCGGCAGGGGAGATCAATGGGCTGTTCTCTAGGGTATCTTGTAGAAACTCCCAGCAAGAAAAGAACTGATCCAGGTTTATTCTTGAGAGGGAAATCTCCTGTGGGCGCACTGACCTCACCCATTTTCGTTCACTTGGGCTTTTTACGTACACGCTCTCAAACCCTGGGATGAACACACCGACCCTTCCCCATCACCCTTCTGGATGGAGACACATACTTACACCCATTCCACACCCCTGGATAAATGGAGGCACGCTCACCCACCCTCACACCCCCATGCTCTAGGCAGACATACACAATGCAACCCCCTGGCCAGAGAGATGCTCACAACCCCTGATCAATACAACACTGGTTACACTCAGTTCAGATTTATCAAGTTTCCCTCACCACCATAAAGGCTAGAAACCTACTCTTCTTTTTATGTGAAAGCAGAGATTCTGCAGAAGCTCAGAACAACCAGGATAACTCCCTACTCCCTTGGGGCTAGGGTACTGAAAATTATACCTATTGAAATTACAAGCGATTAAGTTCCAAGAGGCTTCCCGGTCTTGCGGACAGGTTAGGGGGCTCTGAGGGAAGTGTGCCAGCAGTCAGTCTGCAGTGACCCAGCCTACAGTAGGATGAATTGTGCTTCTCTGCCTTAGGGAGCAGCCTGCTTTGTCTCTGGCTCCATTTGGTTTGTGTGTGTTAGATTTCTGGATTCTAAGAAATAAAGTCGTGTTATGTTGCAGCCTTTCAGACAGTGTGAGAATTGTTTCCCCCCAACTCTCTGTGTATATTCCCTGATCATAATGGACGGGGTTTAAAATGTAAGACATGAGGCCGCAAGTCAGCATGAAGTGCACACAACATGCCCCTGCTCCCCACACTTCCAGAGTAAACCCACCAAGGCACGGCCTGATGTTCTGCAATTCTCCTCGGTTATCGCAGAAGGCCCATAGAGCAACGCCCTTGGAAGAAGTAGAAAGATGCCAACATGCAAGCACACCTGCTTCGACAAGACGACTGTTGTATGTGGTTTCTCTAGCTAGGGCTCTAAGAAATAGCAGTCTTAGAACTGGTTACTGAAAACAGCAGGTGGCTCTCTCGACAAGCAAAGTGCGGCTCATGCTAAGGAAGAGCACACGGGGATTTTTCTAAACTCAGTCAACAGTAAAATAATTAAGCAGATGGAACATCTACTTCCTCCCTCCTCCTCCTGGTACTGCAAACACACATTGACACTCAGAATCAAGTCACTTTGCTTCAAAGCAAGGGGAATTTGATATCAAAACTTCCAAGGCTGACTCAGAGCCATGACTTTTTGGAGCAAGCCACGTTCAATAGCAAAGCTGTTCTCGTGGCCCTGTGGCACTGGTTTCACATGGGGCAGGTTCAGTGTGCATGTGCCGATACCTGACTGACGGGATGATCCAGTGCTCAGTGACGCATCTCCATTGCCATCGGATAGGGTCCTACATTTTTATCAGCAGCACCTCTAAGAGTAAATTGGGCCCCAAGCCTGCTACAACGGATCTGGACAGCAAAGCCAACGCGGGCTACTGGTAACTGTTTGTGTCCAACGTTTTCAAATGAGTACACTAACTTCAGGGTACCTCAGACGCTGGGAACTCAGCTTGTGACACCTAAGGCTGGTTTTTCTGAAGTGCCAAGTACCCACAGGTTTCCATTCCCTTTGGCTGGAGTTGTGGGGGGGACAGCCCCTCTGAAAGTTTGGCCCCAAGGATCTCAGATTGGGTACCCAAAAACTGAGACACGCAAACTCAGTAGCCACTTTTCTAATGCTCTAGCCTTAGGGAGCTAAACTTCTGAAACCGAGGGCCTGATTCTCCACCCACTCCCACGGGTGTAATGTCCTTGACCTCACTGGTGTTATTTCACATTCGGAGCACTGCGAGTCCGGTCTGTCTTTACTCCGGTGTTGTTTTAGGCTCTGCACTGCAATGGGAAATTCTGCTTTGGTGGGGATCCCAGTAGAAAATGCTGCACCCCCTCCAGGCCCAGAGCTGCTTCGATGTCACAGCTCTACAAGAGCCATTGAAAAGCTCTGTGCTGAATCTTGCATTTTGTCCCTTTGCTCAGACTGCTTCTCTCTAAGACAGAGGTGGGCAAACTATGGCCTGCGGGCCACAGCCGGTCCACAGGACCGTCCTACCCGGCCCCTGAGCTCCCGGCTGGGGAGGCCAGCCCCTGACTTCTCCCCTGCTGTCCCACCTCCCCTGCAGCCTCAGCACGCCACGCTGCCAGCGCTCTGGCCCGCCGCTCCTGCCAGGCAGCGCGGAAATGTGGCTGGCTCTGTCCAGGCAGTGGGGCTGCGAGCTCCTGCTGCTCTGAGCAGCATGGTAAGGGGGCGGGGAGCAGGGGGGGTTGGATAAGGGGCAGAGGGTCCCGGGGATGGTTAGGGGCAGGGGTTTGGATAGGGGTCGGGTCAGTCAGGGGACAGGGAACACGGGGAGGTTGGATGGGGCAAAAGTTCTTGGGGGGCGAGTTGTCAGGGGACAGGGGGGTTTGGATAGGCATGGGAGTCCTGTGGGGGCCTGTCTGGGGGCGGGGGTGTGGATAAGGGTCGGGGCACTCAGGGAACAGGGAGAGTTGGATAGGGGGTGGGGGCCAGGGGGCAGTTAGGGGACAAGGAGCCCGGGAGGTCGGATGGGTCGGGGGTTCTGAGGGGGTTGGGAAGTGGGAGGGGGCGGATAGGGGGCGGGGGCCAAGCTGTTTGGGGAGGCACAGCCTTTCCTACCCAGCCCTCCGTACAGGTTTCCAACGCGGATGTGGCCCTCGGGCCAAAAAGTTTGCCTGCCTGTGCTCTAAAGTGTCTGTGATCCCAGTAACCGCAGCGCGCTCTTCTCAGATGAGCAACTCATGACAACTTTGCACCACAAGAACTTCCTCACAGCGCTCGAAGGTGACAAACTGCTCCCTTCCTCGGGGCCTTTCTACTTCACATCACGCTGCTGTGTCAGGGCCTCACCCAAAGCCTGCTGAATTCAATGGGAGTCTTCCCACACACTTCAGTGGGGTCCGGCTCAGGCCCTCAGTCAGGGATCTGCAGTGATTCGGTGACTGGTACATTGTGAGTCTGCATGTTGTCCCCCAAAGTGCAAACGTACATTTAGTCTGGGCCCCTTAGCTCAGATTAAAAGGATAATTAAACAAGGAGGGGTGTGAGGTGCACAGCCTTAACAGCGTGCTAGACCTTGGTGACAGCCAGTTCCCAACACAGAGGGCTATTGGTGTTATCTGTGGTGTCTCTTTCCCTTCTCCCACATGCACAAGAGGCAGGGTGACCTGGGGCAAGCCACTTCCCCTCTGTGTGTCCCCAGCTGTAAATCAGGGATCATCTCCAGGCCAATCCTCATAAGCTTCAAGTGCCACATCCTCCAATCACCCCCTGCTCAATTCCACCACTGTCAGCTGCTGCCTCTTTCCAGCAGGAGTAGCTGCTGCAAGCCGCCCGAGACCGGCACCTCCTGGCTTGTGCCTGTGTGAACCACGCTCAGTTCTCGTGTACCGAAGCTGATACAAGCCCACTCACTGCAAATTTTCTTAGTCATATCCCACAACCACTTCCTCCACATCCCTTCTCTCCTCTGCTTCAGAGAGCTCCTCTAGCGGGATGTCCTGCATCATGGCAGCATAACATGCCTCCACCACGCAGCAAGCCGGACGACCAATGGTTTGGAACAAGAGACAATGACTTAAAGGAGGCTGGAAAGGTAACTGAGACCAACCCATGATTTAACCTCCTACTGAAAGGAAAGAGAAGAGGAAGAACATTCAGATCAGAGCACCTCAGCTTTTTAGCATGGATACAGCAGATCTTCAGGCCCCCGTCCAACTGCTTGGTGCTTCTCAGACAGGACAATTAGCTCGCTTTATGGGTAGATTACCCTACTGTAGGAGAGTCCCTGTGTGGCATATAAAGTAGGTGTAGCCAGTTTTGACTACCTGTTCCAGCATCCCCTTAGGCACTGGGGTGGGCCAGAAGCATCTTGGAGACCCCGGTGATCCTTGGTAGAACAGTCCCTATGGGAACATTATTGCTGGCAAAATTTAGAGCATCCCTGAGGTTGCTGTAAATTTCACCAGAGACAAACTACTGCCTAGCCAGTCAGTCAGTCATGACTGGGGCTTGGGCAGTCATACCTAGTGGTCAGAGCAGTGGCAGTCAGAGACTAGGAACAGCTCTGAAAGTCAGTGCTGGAGTCAGGAGTCCCAGAGCAAGCCAAGAGGCATGTCCACCCTTACAGCCAACAGGGGAGTCCATCTTGTTGTACAGACACTTCCTGGACTCCTCCTCCTGAGGCAGTACGTCCTGTGGTATTTATTCCCACAGGGTCCATACGGTAATGCACGCAGCCCTACCACGGCTGCCGGTTGTGCGTCTGCCCTCTTGCAGACCCAGGCTCCTGTCCCGCCCCTGAAGCACCTCACAGCCCCAGGATTAGGGGAACAGAGATGTTGCCTAGAGCCACCTTTCCCCACTCCCTCTGTGTCCTGCACAGCTTAGCTGGCGCTCAGGATCTGGCCCATGGTTCCCAAAGAGTTGCTAGATATTTGTCACCCCACTGGTGAGCACAAACTGACCTTAGCTGCCATTGATTTCCTCCATCACCTTATTGCTACGCAGAACACACACAGTGATTAGTTGACTGGGGAAATGGATGAGGGCCAAGGCTGGATGAGCGCCACCTCCAACCGCAGCTAGTTATTCTAGAAACATAAAATTATCTAGGCTGACTCAGGATCCAACTTCATATTTCTCTGTGGTTGAGTTTCCCAGCACCCAGCGTTTTCATGAACATGCTGGTATTGTGCAATACTCTCAGTCACATAGAGTCATAGAATATCAGGGTTGGAAGGGACCCCAGAAGGTCATCTAGTCCAACCCCCTGCTCGAAGCAGGACCAATTCCCAGTTAAATCATCCCAGCCAGGGCTTTGTCAAGCCTGACCTTAAAAACCTCTAAGGAAGGAGATTCTACCACCTCCCTAGGCCACGCATTCCAGTGTTTCACCACCCTCTCAGTGAAAAAGTTTTTCCTAATATCCAACCTAAACCTCCCCCACTGCAACTTGAAAACCTCCCCCACTGCAACATCATCACCAGCATTTCCTCAGCTGCTGATGGCAGCTCATGGCTTACCCTCAAGCACCATCGGTGTACAAGTCACAAGCTGGCTATGAATAGTGCCGGATCTGCACACGTGGCTGTGTGGTGTCACCGATTGCTGCAGTGAGGTAACGTCTATTGCAGATCACTTGGCTTTGCTAAAAATCACTGTCAGCTGCTAGACTGGGGCCTCATGTGATCACATAGTGAGTGTGTTCGAGTGCAGGGGCTGCTGAGAAGGGGCTCCCACCAGAGAGGCCGGGAGTGGGCAGAGCCATGACTCCATCTCTAACTACCAATCAGCAGAGATGGCTAGCCATGTGAGGAGCGGCATATGCCCTCATTAAAGAGAGAGAGCAGTTTATGCACCCCGCACGCTGTGGACCATGGAACTCTGGGACACAAGACTGGGCCTTACAGGCATCATCAAACCCTCTGAAATTAACAAGAAACTTCTGAATGGTTTGTTCTGCACATCGAGTTATACCCATATGGCAACGAATACTGCCAAGGGTTACGTAGCCAAGGAAAGGTGTAGGGAGAATAATGGACCAAACTCCACCAGGACTGTGGGTGGAATTCAACATGTCACACATGCTGCATTCAGAGTACAGAGCAGGCTATTCACGGCAGATTGAACCGGGGGGCTCCAGTGTGCACTCGCACCCCCCAGGGCCGGCCGAACTCTTACATTATTTGTATTTAAGTGCCATAACAAGTGACAATCGGCAAATAAAGTGTAGAAGAACATACCCAAATAATCACTCTTTAGAAGCCCTAACACACACGTCAGCACATGGATACGTAATAAGTAAATGCAAATGGAAGAAGTAGAGAGAAGCTAGAGAAGACTGTAATAGTGACCTGATATGCTAATAATAAAGCCCACAGAGAGAACAAGGTCACAGACTGTGATCTCTCCACTTCTGGTGGACCTTAAGAATTGTTTGAGCCCAAAGCATTCAAACCCATTAACAAAAAGTTGTAACTTGAGGGGAGATTTTCAGAGGCACAGATGGGAATTTGGTGCCTAGCTGCCCTTTGAAAATCATCCCCTTCTTCACAGTCACACAGGGCCGTCATTTCCCACTCCCTGCACAGACCTTTACAATAGGAAACAATACCACAGAGCAGGTGTCAAATGCTGCCAAAGATATTAGATGGATATTCTGTGCTTGGTGGGTGAGGTGGAGGTTGCACGTATTTTTAAGACCATTGTGTGTGGCTCTGTGTTGTTGTTTTTTTAAGCACAAGTAGACACCTGAGCAAAACAGTTTCTCTCTTTAAAGTGACTCTTCCTCCACTCGGCACAGTCCTTGACAATAGGAAATTATGCCACACAGCAGGTGCCACACGCTGCCAGCCAGATTTGGAAGCACAGGTGTAAGTGACAGGCAGCGTAAGATCAGGGCCATGGATCACAGCCACCGGTTCTCTGGCGCAGTGCTGCCGTCTGTGACCAAGTTTTGTATGAACTATTTTCCTGGCCATTGCCAGGTTTTTATTTGCTCGGATTTATCGCCAATGCGGGTAACTTTGAATGGAATGACAAACTTCCCATCACACAGTTCACCTTTTTGTTACCCTGAAGTCTCTGTTTGGGGACATTTCTCTTCTCACATCAGCAGTCACAGCCTCACCTCGCTGCCGACTGCCCTGGCTTTTCAGATCTACTCACTTTGAACTCATCAGTTGCTCTGCACCAGTTCTTCTTTGCAAATGCTCAGAATCACTCTTTATCTTACAAGTCATGCATTTTTGTGGCTTTCAATCCAATCTAAATGTAGAATTCTACTGAATACATCGGAGTGGAGGAAGAATCACTTTAAAAAGAGAAACTGTTTTATTCAAGTGTCTGCTACTTGTGCTGAAAAAAAAGAGAGAGAGAGAGAGAGACAGCCCCGCACAAAATGGTTTTTAAAATATACACAACCTCCGCCTAACCCACTCAGCACAGACTATCCCTCTAGTTTTTTGCCTTAACATATTCACTTATCCAAAATGTTAAAAGGCAAATAGATACAGAAAACAGGACTATCAAGCCAAGGCACCATTAAAAACTTAAATAACCAGCCAGGTAATTGCTAACTTTCAAGAACAGATGTTACTTAAAATGCATGAGCATCCATTGAAACATTATACTAAGGTCCCAATTCAGCAAGGTAAGTAAGTGCCTTGTACTTAGCATGGGCTTAACTCTAAGCATGGCATCAGTCCCACTGAAGTCAATGCCATTTTGCATTCTGAAGCCCAGAGGAATACTGATGTGCCTACATTCAGTCTCTTGCTGAATTGGGTCCTGGATCCGGAGGAGATGCATGAGGCTTAATAATGAAGATTCACCTAGATCTACTCACACCTCCTCCCCCAGGAGCAAATCAATGTGACTTGCCCACAGCGGAGCCGGAAGGCATATGGTAATACAGACTTGCAAAAACGTCAAGGAAATAAAACCTACCAGCTCCAGCAAAATTTTGCTTGCCGAGGCTTACCAGAAACACCAACGCACACAACACTCCCACCCCACACACTCATACAGCCATAGACACACACTCCTGGACAGACACACAGACACACCCTTCAGACCCCCGGGTGGACAGAGGGACACACACACCCGTCAGGTCCCTGGGTGGACAGAGGGACAGACAGACACACACGTCAGACCCCTGGATGACAGAGGGACACACTCATGCACACACCCATCAAACCCCTGGATGGACAGAGAGGGACACAGACACAGGTCAAAGCCCTGGCTGACAGAGGGACACACACACACACACCCTTGTCAGATCTCTGTGTGGACAGAGGGACACACAAACATGCGCACACCTGTCAGACCCTGCTATTCCATCACTGCTTCACCCCTCCCCGCATGTCAGACACCCCAACTTTCCCTCATTCATCCTCCATATGCCCATAACGCCATGCCCCCTCCATTTCCTCCCACCCCCAGCTCATCAGTTCTGTGGTCTCTTCCACCTCAGCTGCACAAATTAATCAGTTTTCTGCTTCCCCGCACCCAAACCTGTTAGCTCTTCAGTGCGGGAGCAGCCATCTCTGCCCTAGCTGGGCAGGGGCCTCCCCGCTGCTCCTCAGAGCTCACAAACAGCGCCAGCTCCCCAGTCCCTAGGGAGGCACTGGTGTTCTACGAGGACTGCTGGGATCTTTGGCTCCTGCCCATCCTAGCTCTTGGGAAGGGGCCTCGGCTGCCGGGTGGGTGGCGGGTATAAGGCCAGTTCTGGGAGCAGCTGGTACAGCAGGAGTGCTCTCGGTCTGGCCTCAGCTGGTGTCAAGTGGAGAGGACACAGGCACAGAGAACCCGTTAAATTTAACTCCTTCTCTCCCTCAGCCAAGAGGAGTAAGGAGCCTGGACACTCACTCAGGGCCTTTGCAACTCTTTCTCCCTTCTCCATGCTGCGGACCTTAGCCAGGTGAGCGGCGCACCCGCGATGGGTGCGCCCTCCTGGTGAAACCTGCAGCACAGATTACACTCGTTGGGTGTTTGTGCTTGCAACGAAAACCTTAAGGCCCAGAAACATGGGGCCTGGCTCAATCATAGAATCATAGAATATCAGGGTTGGAAGGGACCCCAGAGGGTCATCTAGTCCAACCCCCTGCTCGAAGCAGGACCAATTCCCAGTTAAATCATCCCAGCCAGGGCTTTGTCAAGCCTGACCTTAAAAACCTCTAAGGAAGGAGATTCTACCACCTCCCTAGGTAACGCATTCCAGTGTTTCACCACCCTCCTAGTGAAAAAGTTTTTCCTAATATCCAATCTAAACCTCCCCCACTGCAACTTGAGACCATTACTCCTCGTTCTGTCATCTGCTACCATTGAGAACAGTCTAGAGCCATCCTCTTTGGAGCCCCCTTTCAGGTAGTTGAAAGCAGCTATCAAATCCCCCCTCATTCTTCTCTTCTGCAGGCTAAACAATCCCAGCTCCCTCAGCCTCTCCTCATAACTCATGTGTTCCAGACCCCTAATCATTTTTGTTGCCCTTCGCTGGACTCTCTCCAATTTATCCACATCCTTCTTGAAGTGTGGGGCTCAAAACTGGACACAGTACTCCAGATGAGGCCTCACCAATGTCGAATAGAGGGGAACGATCACGTCCCTCGATCTGCTCGCTATGCCCCTACTTATACATCCCAAAATGCCATTGGCCTTCTTGGCAAGAAGGGCACACTGCTGACTCATATCCAGCTTCTCGTCCACTGTCACCCCTAGGTCCTTTTCCGCAGAACTGCTGCCTAGCCATTCGGTCCCTAGTCTGTAGCTGTGCATTGGGTTCTTCCGTCCTAAGTGCAGGACCCTGCACTTACCCTTATTGAACCTCATCAGATTTCTTTTGGCCCAATCCTCCAATTTGTCTAGGTCCTTCTGTATCCTATCCCTCCCCTCCAGCGTATCTACCACTCCTCCCAGTTTAGTATCATCTGCAAATTTGCTGAGAGTGCAATCCACACCATCCTCCAGATCATTTATGAAGATATTGAACAAAACCGGCCCCAGGACCGACCCTTGGGGCACTCCACTTGATACTCCGATTCACTTCAGCACAACTCCGTTGAAATCAACAGACTGACGGAGAAACCCTGGAACACGGAGACTTCCACACCGGGAAAGACCTCGCCAAAAACTTTGAAGGATTCGCCTTTCCTCTTGTACATAGTTACCCATACAGTGTGTGAACATCACCCACCAGCGCTCATTGTATTTAAGCATCTCTGAGGTTAGACGGGGAGGGCTCTGGTGGTTTCCACTGAGGTTTAGCTGCCAGTGCTTTGCTGGCAGCAGGCCCACCGACAGCAATTCCAGGCCCCAGGGCAGAACAGTCAATGGGCACGGCCAGGGCTTCCACATGCCAACCTGGCGGCCTTTGCCGGTACCACCCCGTGCATGCCTAGGAGCCCTGCGGCCCGCCTGCATGATTTAAAAGATCCTGGGGCTCCCAGCCGCCACAGCTCATCACCAAGGCAGTCATTCATAGTACAAGCTGCTAGGCCCACTCCTCGGCTGGTGTCAGTCGGTGTCGCCCCAGGGAGACAGCAATCGAGTTATGCTGATTTATGGTAGTTGACGATCTAACCCATCGCATGTGAAACAAAGCAATCAGACTATAACAGGGATTCCCATCATGTAATATGACCAGGCTTTGAGGGACAGATTATCCAGGCACAGCTTATGGGGATAGTAGGACCTCAAGATCATGTGGAAAACTCTGCTAGATGAGCCTGAGTAAGCCAGGCATTGCAGGAGGATGGAAAGGGGAAAAGGAACCAGGTGCTAGCACTAGGAGCTGCTCAGCTCGCAACAGCACCAGCAGCCGGGCTGGAGGAAGGAGGTGGGGATAAGACGGGGAGAAGGGCATGAGAGGCAGCTGGGAGCAAGTCTCACAGGCCAGAGAGACAGACTTGCGCTGGCGTGGCTCGGGCTAGAGCGCTCAAAACAGCTGCGGGACTTTGGCCCTGCGGCTTAGGTGGAGACTTGGACTGGCCACCCAAACTCAAGCCTAGGGGGGCGGCGAGCCTAAGCCTCTGCCAGAGCTGCAACGCCCACACACCTGTTTTTAGCCTTCTAGTGCAAGTCTGTCTACCCAGGCTGGGGGCTCACTCCCAGCTGCAGCATAGACATACCTACAGGTACCCAGAGAGACCAAAAACCGCAGGCAAAAAGGGTTACACTGGCTTCCCCTCCCCACTCATTTACGCAATGGAAGCATGGAGACCATGATGCCCCGAGATGATCTGATGAAGTTACTCATACCTATGTGTAGCAGAGTGAAGTCCCTCACCCTGGATTCCTCTCTGCAAACACTCCTCACACACTCCCATGGCAAGTTCAACCCTGCGTGCTTCATTCACAAGGTGCTATATGAGGGCTTGTTCCCCACAACATGAGGCTTTCCCCTTCTCCCCAGACACACAATGGGGGGAAGAGATCTCACCTCCTGGAGATCCGGGGCTTCTCTCGCCCTTCCTTCCAGCCTCCCCCTTCCTGTCTCTCCAGTAACTGTCCTCTGATGACAAGCTGAATCACTCACCTTGTTTACTGGTTAACTGCCTCATTTATTTGCCCCATGTGGGAACGCTCACCACATGCCGAGAGTGGTGAGTCAGCCGGTGGCTACTCACACTGTGCTTTATCCACTGAGGAAGGCTGCAGGCACTGCCAGTGGTTTGAATGTAAATGTAAATCACATTTGAACGTTAGAATGTAAATTGCGTTTCAAGGGTGCTAGATTTAAAAAAAAAAAAAAAAAAAGAAGGACAGAAATCCTGGAAGTTCTGAATTGAGTTCCCAAAATAGCCAAACCTCTGAAAGGAGAGAAATTCACAGTTAAGGCAGCCAAATCCCCTTAACTCTGCCTCTGTGGTGAAAGTCAACCTCTCAACTTTCTTCCTTGCATGTGGCATATGGGAAATGTCCATGTCAGAACACATGGCTGTGTAATTTGTTTCACACCCGTATCTCTGAAACAAAGCAGAATGATGTGTTAGCTCACCAACTGCTCTTTGCATGGTCTAGGCACATGAGATCTTTAGACACAGAGCTCGTGTGTCGCTGTACAGATGACATGTGACTCACTAGCTGGCATACACATGAGGTCACAGATCCCTCTCCTGTGCGGTACATGGCAAAAAGTGTTAGACTTTTAGAATGCCACTGATCCCCTCAGAACTTTGTCTGATCTCTTCAGATTTGATGGAAGGATCCCAAGTGGGACCCAGATATAACCTCTCAATTTGGAGACACATGCAGCTTTTGGGGGGATTTTAAATGGAGGCCAAACATCAGACTCATCTGTTGAAACCTCAATTAACCATGGAGCAGGTACCAGCACCATAATGGGGGCTGCAAGGCAAAGCAATCAGTCACACTAGGGCTTAGGGAATCGCTCTCCAGCTATGTTTGGGTGAGACAAGGGTCAGTTCTGTGCAAACTGCGGAGCTGCCTCAAGCAAGAAGAGCTATTGTCATGTCGCTTTGGACCCCATTTCATGCCACGTTACTCCTGTTTGCTAACAGAAAAATCAATCCATTACTCTAATGGAATAAGAGACTTCACTTATGTTTAAGAATGACTTTCCTTGCCTTAAAGCCAGTCCTGCTCCAGCTGAGCTATGAAATCCCCTCCCTCAAACAAATGCAATTCTCAAAGTCACCAACCAGTAGGGATCAGGGTGTCATCCACAGGCAAGTAAGAGTCTGCTTCTATGGAGACCTCATGGTTGTAGATATCATGTGATCCCTAGGAGACAATGGAAGAAATGTTTATACTTACACTGTACCCCTTACATGTGTCCAGGTACCTGTGCAGGGTGTTTTCCACTGGCAGTTATCAAACCACATGGACACTGACCACAAACTCCAGCAGAGCCAATGTCACTGGACTGCAGCGTTCAAACATTAGTGACTCTGAGCTTCCCTACAACTGGCACAGTCAGTCTCCACATTACTCAGTAAACAGAGAGAAGCAAAAGCAACCCTCATAATCCCAAGGCTTTAATCCCACTCCACTGCTCGATACACTCGCAGCCTAATCCATTTTCTATACACACTCAAGAACAGAATACTTGTCAGGATGACAGCTTGTATGTACTGCTAGAACAGCGGGTATACTGAAAAGCCTTGTCAACTGGACTGAGCTGGTAATTTCCGCACCCACAGCACTCCCCTCTGTCTGCCTGTCCTGCACTTCCTTATTGCTTTTTCCCCTAGTGGACAAAGGGACATTACTAGGGTAGAAGGTACCATATAAAACCTAAGGTAGACACTTTCTTGAGCCCGGATCCTCAGAGGTATTTAGGCACCTAACTCCCACTGGTTTTTTTTGAGGATCTGGGTCTTTGACTGAAAGCTTTCTGGGACAAGGACTGTCTTTTTGTTCTGTGTTTGTACCCTAAAAAAATTGTAAAATAAAAAAAAGAAAGCAAAGATGCAGGCAACTGTGGCTAAACATGTTAATGCTTTTGCCAAACACACGCATAAGTGTAAAAAAAGTAAAAGTAACTGCTAAAATTGAAAAAAAAAAAAAATCCCCCAAATCCTTTTCCAAATCATGCCAATCCTCATACTGCTGAAACCATTAAATCTTTGCTGCAACAAAAAATCATCCATAAATCTTCTTCAGTATGCAATTCTCTAATCTGGCCAGTACGAACGCCAAATGGGTCATGGCATCTTATTATTAATTATCAAAAATTAAATTAAGTAACTCTAGCTTGTGCAGCTGTTGTATCCAAAATGCCTAACCCAATTAAATCTGTAAATCCCAAAGCAAAATGTTTTTTTTACCATTGATATTGTCAATGGCTATTGGTCAATACCTGTTTGTAAGAAAAGTCAACACTATCTAGCTTTCCCAGTGAAGGGGGTTCAACACACTTTCCAAGTTTTACCCTCATAATTCCGTAAGAGCCCAGCTATCTTTCATAAACAAATAAAGAACCTTCTGTCTAGGGTTTACAAACCATCTGTTTTATTTCAGTATGTAAACAACATTTGTTTAGCAACAAAAACAAAAAATCTAAAGTGCCTAAATAAGCTTTTAAAAATCATCAAAAAAGCAAAACTAACAGCAAAGTGTAACCCAACAAAGGCCACAAGCCATTTTGGCACTAAAGTAGATCAGAAGGTGTTAGGGTCACAAATGCTGCATGTTGTGTTTGGAAGTCTTTGTTCTAGAGGGCAAAAGTCCTTCTGGTCTGGAGAAGGAAGGTTTTCTTCTCTTGTGGCTGGTATTCTGTGTAAGTACGGGTCTGATCCTGCTTCCTCTGAAGCGAATGGCAACCTGCAAACTCCCTCCCCACCATACCCCCGACTGAAATAGGAGCAAGATCAAGCCCTTCAATATTTGTGTCACTTTCTAATCAGCGTAATAACTTCTCACGCAGAGACACACACACTGCAGGTGTTATGTCTGCTCCACAAAATGTGATTATGCTGAAAATTATACTTGTTTACTTGGCCTTATCATTAACCAATTAACTATACACTGATGATTACACTGCAGTTGTTAAAACAATGGCATTGATATAGTTAAATTACACAGACATTCTAAAATATCTCTTTCTATCCAGCATGTTTCAAAGAGCCTTGTTATCTAAGTGTAAGGATGTAACAATGCTATCAGACGCTATCCTCACTGCACAGCAGTACCTGGGGGAATTATTTTCTAAACCTTTGCCTTCATGCCTGATTATAAATGTAATGAGAGTAAATTGTAACTGAGAGGCAGTATGGTCCACGTGGCAGGGCCCGGTGACTCAAGAGACATGTTTCAGAGTAGCAGCCGTGTTCGTCTGTATCCACAAAAAGAACAGAAGTACTTGTGGCACCTTACAGACTAAAAAATTTATTTGAGCATAAGCTTTCGTGGTATATATCTTACTATATGTTCCATTCTATGCATCTGATGAAGTGGGCTGTAGCCCACAAAAGCTTATGCTCTAATAAATTTGTTACTCTCTAAGATGCCACAAGTCCTCCTTTTCTTTTTTCAAGAGACATGGGCTCTACTCCCAGCTCTGCAGTCCACTAATTGGGTGACCTTAGACAATTCCCCTTCCCTTTCTGTGCCTTTGTTTTTCTCTCCTTCCAGCTGTTTTCTGTCTTGTCTAGTTAGACTGTGAGCCAGGACTTTCTCACTACATTTGTCTACAGCTCCTAGTGTGGGGGCCTTATCTCAGCTGGGGCTCTAGTAGAATGAGGTCAGACCAAGGGATGTGTCAGTACAAAGTGAAGTGCCTATGACACTGGGATACACTTATATCATTTTTATTTGAGCATAAGCTTTTGTGAGCTACAGCTCACTTCATCGGATGCATGCAATGGAAAATATAGTGGGGAGATTTTATATACACAGAGAACATGAAACAATGGGTGTTACCATACAGACTGTAACGAGAGTGATCAGGTAAGGTGAGCTATTACTAGCAGGGGAGAAAAAAAACCTTTTGTAGTGATAATCAAGGTGGGCCATTTCCAGCAGTTGACAAGAACCTGTGAGGAACAGGTGGGGGGGGGGGGGGGGGGGAAATAAACATGAGGAAATAGTTTTACTTTGTGTAATGACACATCCAGTCCCACCTGATCAACATCCTATACAGCAAACAGGGAAAGATTAAGAATAAGCTCTCAAAACTGGATATTCTCATAAAAAACCAACCTTCCACACAAACTTCCTCGTGGCTGGACTTTACAAAAACTAGACAAGCCATTTACAACATACACTTTGCTTCTCTACAAAAGAAAAAGGACACTAAACTATCTAAACTACTACATGCCACAAGGGGCCACAACAGTGGTTCCCTTAAGCCACCCAGCAATATTGTTATTCTATCCAGCTATACTCTTAGCCCAGCAGAAGAATCTGTCCTATCTCGGGGCCTCTCCTTCTGCCCTTCCACCCCCACGAACATGATACAGTTTGATGTTGACCTAGAATCCTATTTTCGATGTCTCCGACTCAAGGAATATTTCTTACACACCTCTGAACAGCATACTAACCCACAGAGACCTTCCTACCAACACTATAAAAAGAAGGATTCTGGGTGGACTCCTCCTGAAGGTCGAAACGACAGACTTGACTTCTACATAGAGTCCTTCCGCCGACGTGCACGGGCTGAAATTGTGGAAAAGCAGCATCACTTGCCCCATAACCTCAGCCGTGCAGAACACAATGCCATCCACAGCCTCAGAAACAACTCTGACATCATAATCAAAAAGGCTGACAAAGAAGGTGTTGTTGTCATCATGAATAGGTCGGAATATGAACAAGAGGCTGCTCGGCAGCTCTCCAACACCACTTTCTACAAGCCATTACCCTCTGATTCCACTGAGGGTTACCAAAAGAAACTACATCATTTGCTCAAGAAACTCCCTGAAAAAGCACAAGAACAAATCCGCACAGACACACCCCTGGAACCCCGACCAGGGGTATTCTATCTACTACCCAAGATCCATAAACCTGGAAATCCTGGACGCCCCATCATCTCAGGCATTCGCACCCTGACAGCAGGATTGTCTGGCTATGTAGATTCCCTCCTAAGGCCCTACGCTCCCAGCACTCCCAGCTATCTTTGAGACACCACTGACTTCCTGAGGAAACTACAATCCATCGGTGATCTTCCTGATAACACCATCCTGGCCACTATGGATGTAGAAGCCCTCTACACCAACATTCCACACAAAGATGGACTACAAGCCGTCAAGAACACTATCCCCGATAATGTCACGGCTAACCTGGTGGCTGAACTTTGTGACTTTGTCCTCACCCATAACTATTTTACATTTGGGGACAATGTATACCTTCAGATCAGCAGCACTGCTATGGGTACCCGCATGGCCCCACAGTATGCCAACATTTGTATGGCTGACTTAGAACAACGCTTCCTCAGCTCTCGTCCCCTAAAGCCCCTACTCTACTTGCGCTATACTGATGACATCTTCATCATCTGGACCCATGGAAAAGAAGCCCTTGAGGAATTCCACCATGATTTCAACAATTTCCATCTCACCATCAACCTCAGCCTGGACCAGTCCACACAAGAGATCCACTTCCTGGACACTATGGTGCTAATAAGCGATGGTCACATAAACACCACCCTATACTGGAAACCTACCGACCGCTATTCCTACCTACATGCCTCCAGCTTTCACCCAGACCACACCACACGATCCATCGTCTACAGCCAAGCTCTACGATACAACCGCATTTGCTCCAACCCCTCAGGCAGAGACAAACACCTACAAGATCTCTGTCAACCATTCTTACAACTACAATACCCACCTGCGGAAGTGAAGAAACAAACTGACAGAGCCAGAAGAGTACCCAGAAGTCACGTACTACAGGACAGGCCTAACAAGGAAAATAACAGAACGCCCCTAGCCGTCACCTTCAGCCCCCAACTAAAACCTCTCCAACGCATCATCAAGGACGACCCCTCACTCTCACAGATCTTGGGAGACAGGCCAGTCCTTGCTGACAGACAGCCCGCCAACCTGAAGCAAATACTCACCAGTAAGCACACACCACACAACAAAACCACTGACCCAGGAACCTATCCTAGCAACAAAGCCAGTTGCCAACTGTGCCCACATATCTATTCAGGGGACACCATCACAGGGCCTAATCACATCAGCCACACTATCAGAGGCTCGTTCATCTGCACATCTACCAATGTGATATATGCCATCATGTGCCAGCAATGCCCCTCTGCCATGTACATTGGCCAAACTGGACAGTCTCTACGTAAAAGAATAAATGGACACAAATCAGACGTCAAAAATTATAACATTCATAAACCAGTTGGAGAACACTTCAATCTCTTTGGTCACTCGATTACAGACCTAAAAGTGGCAATTCTTCAACAAAAAAACTTCAAAAACAGACTCCAACGAGAGACTGCTGAATTGGAATTAATTTGCAAACTGGATACAATTAACTTAGGCTTGAATAAAGACTGGGAGTGGATGTGTCATTACACAAAGTAAAACTTTTTCCCCATGTTTACTCCCCCCCGCCCCCACTGTTCCTCACATGTTCTTGTCAACTGCTGGAAATGGCCCACCTTGATTAACCCTACAAAAGGTTTTTTTTCTCTCCTGCTGGTAATAGCTCAGCTTACCTGATCACTCTCCTTACAGTGTGTATGGTAATACCCATTGTTTCATGTTCTCTGTGTATGTAAAATCTCCCCACTGTATTTTCCACTGCATGCATCTGATGAAGTGAGCTGTAGCTCACGAAAGCTTATGCTCAAATAAATTTGTTAGTCTCTAAGGTGCCACAAATCCTCCTTTTCTTTTTGCGGATACAGACTAACACGGCTGTTACTCTGAAACTTGTATCATTGAAGCAGAGGTTATTTAACGCTTTGTTAGCTGGTTGGGTTGTTCTGGGTCTCCTGGCACAGAAACAATGGGGAGTAGAATTAAAGAGCCATTTTCCCAAAAGTCATGAGTGGTAGTGAAGGAAAGTGTGGGCCCCTTACTAAATGTGGGAGGCAACCGAGTGACAGAGGATGTGGAAAAAGCTAATGTATTCAATGCTTTTTTTGCCTCTGTCTTCACGAACAAGGTGAGCTCCCAGACTGCTGCACTGGGCAGCACAGAATGGAGAGGAGGTGGCCGGCCCTCTGTGGAGAAAGAAGTGGTTTGGGACTATTTAGAAAAGCTGGATGAGCACAAGTCCATGGGGCCGGATGTGCTGCATCCAAGAGTGCTAAAGGAGTTGGTGGATGTGATTGCAGAGCCATTGGCCATTATCTTTGAAAACTCATGGCGATCGGGGGAAGTCCCAGACGACTGGAAAAAGGCTGATGTCATGCCCATCTTTAAAAAAGGGAAGAAGGAGGATCCTGGGAACTACAGGCCAGTCAACCTCACCTCAGTCCCTGGAAAAATCATGGAGCAGGTCCTCCAGGAATCAATTCTGAAGCACTTAGAGGAGAGGAAAGTGATCAGGAACAGTCAGCATGGATTCACCAAGGGAAGGTCATGCCTGGCTAATCTAATTGCCTTCTATGATGAGATAACTGGCTCTGTGGATGAAGGGAAAGCAGCGGACGTGTCGTTCCTTGACTTTAGCAAAGCTTTTGACACGGTCTCCCACAATATTCTTGCCAGTAAGTTAAAGAAGTATGGTCTGGATGAATGGACTATAAGGTGGATAGAAAGTTGGCTAGATTGTCAGGCTCAACAAGTAGTGATCAATGGCTCCATGTCTAGTTGGCAGCCGGTATCAAGTGGAGTGCCCCAAGGGTTGTTCCTCGAGCCGGTTTTGTTCAATATCTTCATTAATGATCTGGAGGATGGTGTGGATTGCATCCTCAGCAAGTTTGCAGATGACACTAAACTGGGAGGAGAGGTAGATATGCTGGAGGGTAGAGATAGGATACAGAGGGCCTTAGACAAATTAGAGGATTGGGCCAAAAGAAATCTGATGAGGTTCAACAAGGACAAGTGCAGAGTCCTGTACTTAGGACGGAAGAATCCCATGCACCCGCTACAGACTAGGGACCGAATAGCTCGGCAGCAGTTCTGCAGAAAAGGACCTAGGGGTGACAGTGGACGAGAAGCTGGATATGAGTCAACAGTGTGCCCTTGTTGCCAAGAAGGCCAATGGCATTTTGGGATGTATAAGTAGGGGCATTGCCAGCAGATCGAGGGACATGATTGTTCCCCTCTTTTCGACATTGGTGAGGCCTCATCTGGAGTATTGTGTCCAGTTTTGGGCCCCACACTACAAGAACGATGTGGAAAAATTGGAAAGCGTCCAGCGGAGGGCAACAAAAATGATTAGGGGGCTGGAGCACATGAGTTATGAGGAGAGGCTGAGGGAACTGGGATTGTTTAGTCTGCAGAAGAGAAGAATGAGGGGGGATTTGATAGCTGCTTTCAACTACCTGAAAGGGGGTTCAAAGAGGATGGATCTAGACTGTTCTCAGTGGTAGCAGATGACAGAACAAGGAGTACTGGTCTCAAGTTGCAGTGGGGGAGGTTTAGGTTGGATATTAGGAAAAACTTTTTCACTAGGAGGGTGATGAAACACTGGCATGTGTTACCTAGGGAAGTGGTGGAATCTCCTTCCTTAGAAGTTTTTAAGGTCAGGCTTGACAAAGCCCTGGCTGGGATGATTTAGTTGGGGATTGGTCCTGCTTTGAGCAGGGGGTTGGACTAGATGACCTCCTGAGGTCCCTTCCTACCCTGATATTCTATGATTCTATGACCCCAACAAGCTTCATTTTTTCTCAGAGTCAGGGAGTTTAAGGCCAGAAAAGACCAGGTGATCATCCAGTCTGCTCTGTACATCACAGGCCACTATACTGTATGCAGTCCCTTCTGCACTTGCTTGGGAATCCAAACAGACTGAAAGAGTTACAGTAGCTTCTCCTGGTGCCAAATTAGCTTCCCTGAGCACGCTATGTCCCTGATTGCCCTGAACCCCCTTGGACTGAGCTTTTCTGACCACCTAAGCCACGAACAGCCCCAGAGTTTCCCTCTCTCATCGTGCCCCAACTTGCACATGGCTCTTGGTTCCCCGCCCCTCACGATGTATTAAAGTATTAGCTGTTCCAATGCTGTAGCAAGCAGAGTAAGATCACTGGACAGCATAGCTCATGAGGGAGTTACGAGGCATTATGAGAGTTACGAGCCCACCATCTGAGCTCAGTGAGATGAATCCGGTCACGCTTCCAAAGCGGGAGAAGTACCAAGGATGATTATCTTACCTGGCCTGCTAGATTGAAGTAGGCATGGTTTGTCAGGCTAACAGGGGTAGTGTTGTTGCTTTGAGCTCGGTAGTTTATCACTAGTTCCCCACCATCGAGCGTGTAGGTCACCCAGGCTTTTAGTTCCCCAGGATACCCTTCCTCGCCATCTGGGCTCGTTCTGGAGAAGCGTATGCCATTTAGCAGCACCTCCGGGGTCCAGAGAACCTGCAACAACAATTTTGTTGACACTCATTTCATTTCTCTACCCCGTTGAAACCCACATGCAAGATAATGCCTCCATTCCCGGAGGCAAACAGAATTCTTGTTTACAGCTGCAGTGACATAGAAACCATTGTGAGACAGTAAACTTCTTAGGGCAGGGGCCTTTTTTGTTCCGTGCTTGTACAGTGCTTACCACAATAAGGTCCTGATCCATGACTGAGGCTCCTAAGTGACACCGTAATATAAATCATAATATTTTACTGAGTAACATCCTTCTCTTGTGCTACATGTTGGATTTAAACACAGGAAGAAGAGGCTGCCAATCAGTATTATTTCCCACTTCCTCAAGGTCCTATATATTTCAGATACATAATCTAAAAACAAATGTATATACTGCATTTTATCTTGAGGTCCTACAATCTACATTCAGGGATCACTTAGCCCACTCCTGGGGTGGGAGCTCTTCAGCTGCACACAGCTTAAAACAGGAAGTGAAAACAAACACTGTATCCAACTGAAATGACTAGGAGAAGTTGGAGGAACACCTGAAGCTGGAGTCCAATCAGAGCACTAGGGATAACTCTCAAACCCCTCCCACAGCACCATGCAGAAGCACAGGTACGTGACCAACACAGAGCAAGGAATATCGTCCGTGCTGAAGCATGTCCTTTGGGGTCACAAGCAGGCCCAATCCTGCTTAGCTTGTGAGATGCAAAGTCACACACATGTTGCTTACCCCTTTCTTCCTCTTTTCCTTGCTTTCGTCTTTTATAGCACCATCAAGCTGAGCAAGAGAGGCAGCAATGCAGCAAGCTGCATTGTGAGGAGAACTCTTGCACGCCACTTCACATCTCTGCGTACCTCACATTACCTACCCCTGAAACAGGGCTAATAACTACTTTACCCGCCTTACAGTGCTATCCTGAGTATTAATTAATTCACGCTTGGAAAGTGCTTTGAGCTCCATGGCAGGAACGTGCTCTAAAAGGGGAAATCCTAGGCAAATTATAATCTTATGTATTTGCTTTCTGGGTTTGGGTCAGAACGGCACAGACTCTGGGATTTCCTCAGCTCTCTGGACACACAGACAGCAGGATCAATAACTAGTTGAATCGCAGTATTCTCATACCCCCTAGAGTTTCATCCTCCAAGTTCCCTAGTCAGCTTCCTTCTAATTGGAATGAAGTTACATCAGCCTGCTCTCTATTTGCCATGGCTGAACAGACCTTCACATGCTCTTCTCTTTGCAGATGTGTGTGGTCTTGACCCAGACATAGAAATCAAATAATCAGGTCAATTGTAATGTGCCTTTCTGCAAGTGGGACTGCTGTAAGTGCTGACCCTGGGCTCTAAGCGGCTACACCACAGCGAGCATCCAGAGGAGGAAGGAGGTAGACAAATCTAGCTAGTGGTGAAGTGAGAGTCTGGCCCAGAGTGTAAAAACAGCTGCTCCAGTCAGTGGTTACTAACTCCTTGTCACATGACAAGGGTGTAATTTTATGTAACCCTGACCTATTTCATATAACTTAGACCCGGAAGGCAAGATCAGTTTCTTACCAGCTTTCTGGAGTGCCAAACATTATTTACCATATGGTCTGTGTGGTAGGAGATGTAGTCACAAAAATTATTGTTACTCTCTCCCTTCTCCCAGCTGTCAGTTTAACAACAGCACAGGACATTCTGTCTGATCCTAAGGTCAGAAGGGACCATTATGATCATCTAGTCCGACCTCCTGCACGATGCAGGCCACAGAAGCTCACCCACCCACTCCTGCGAAAAACCTCTCACCTAAAGAAATCTCTTCTTTACTCTTTAAAATAATCTTCAGAGAATGTTTAAAAAGAAATAATCTACATGTTTACAGTTACTACTACTGCAGCCAAGGCTTCAGTGATGACATTTTCTTTGTGCAGTAGGAGAAACCATAGAAAAAAAATGTTACACATTTTTGGCCCACATCCTTCACTGATGTAAATGTGTAGTTCAGTGGAATTATCCTGATTTACCCCAGCTGAGGATCTGGCCTTTGGTTATACCCAGAACGGCTTTGATAACATGACTATTCAGTAACATGACATCTACTGCACTGTGGTAAGAGCACTTCTCGGGTGATTAAAGGCCTTCCCGTTAAAGCCTGTCTAGACACGCTAACTAGCTGAAGGGGAGATCTCATTGACGTGACCATTCAAAGAAACATCATTAAGGTTTTATGGCCCCCAAAATCAGCATTCTATTCCTGCAAAAACTGACAATTTTTTTGAATGTTGTCACCCAGGATTAAAAGAACAGCACAAGCACACAAAACCCCACCAGCCATTAACAGCCATCCAAGCCCAGAACAGCAGCTTCATGGACAAAACCAGCTGTCTCAGAGGATTTGCTATTAAATGAACACACGCTTCTGCTTCGTTTTTTAAATTAAATATTGTGTTTTTTCCACCCATGACGGCTGTAAGGCAGCTGGAGCCCCATAGCTGCGGGAACTAGAGGGCGTGCTGCAGCACCCCCAGGCTTTGCACAGGGTCCCGGCTGCCAGCCCCGCACCCGGGGGGCTCTGCTGCTGGCCCCAGTCCCAGCCACTGGCCCTGCACCTGGGCTCTCGGCCGCTGACCTGGGGTCCCAGCCGCCAGGCCCCGCGCCTGGCCACCTGGCCCCGCACCCGGCCCGGCCCCAGGGTCCAGGCTGTGGGGCTCCGCTCCTGACTCCAGCCCGGGGTTCCACACCAAAGCTGTGACTCCAGCCTCAGCCCTCTTACCGTGTCTGCGTTCTCCCCTCCCGAAGCCACAGCCCTGCTCCTGGCCCCAGCTCAAGGGGGCGGTGAGGGACACAGACACAGGTGAGGGGAGGCACAGCTCAGTACCCCCACTCTAAAGACTGTTCCAGCACCACTGTGAAGCCCTAGGGAAATTGGACTTGATCCTGCGAGGCGCTGAGTACTCTATTCCTGATTTAGCCAGGCACTTAAGCACATACTTAACTTCAAGCATATAAGTTGTCCTGCTGAATTCAATGGGACAGCTCATGTGCTTTAAGTTAAGTTGGTGCTTATGGACTTTGCTGGATCAGGACCAGAGTGCTGGGCACCCTGCAGGATCGAGCCTCTACTAACATCCCAAAAGACAAGAGGCTGGGCCTGAGTGATTGAGGTCATGTGTATATCGGGAAATGATACTATCTGCATTGCCACTGCACCTAGGAACCCTGGTGATAGATCAGGCCTCCACTGTGCCAGGCACTGTACAGACACAGAACAAAAAGACAGTCTCTACCCCAAGGAGCTTACAGTCCAAGTTTTGTATACTTATTTTTAGAAACTGAACAAAATACATATACAGATAACAAAACAAGGTGGTGATCAAACACAAATGGTTCTTTTAAAAGGCAGCCAATACAGGTCACAAAAAAGACACTGATACTTCTATGGGAAGTATGGTAAAATGGCAAAGAGTGTTTTTAAAAAAGGGGATACCTGGCATTAAACTTTATCTTGATCTTTAAACATGGGTCCCCAATGCAAAGCTGCAAATTCCTGCACTTTGGAGGACATGAGCCAGCTCTGAGAGCAGACTTTGTTAATGCTATATACAGGTTTTTCTGTAGCTAACTGAAAAGAACAGAGCCAACAAAATCAAAATTTGTAAGTGTGAAAAAAATGGGTTTCATAGAAAATATTTGGAAGATATTTCAGGAAAATATTTCAGACTTATCATAAAGTCCATTCATCTCTCCAACCAGAAAGGACATAATGCTATACAGTAACCTGCCTGGGAACCTGTGACTAGGATGACTTCATGCTGACCACAACACTGCGGCCAGCTAGATGACAACTGGTTCTGCTCAACACCACTCAGCTAGTCATGGCTAACAGCTATTACACGGCTGACACATCCAGTACTTGTCTACTCAGCACTCTTAACTTGAGCACATCCAATTGAGTTTAAACACTGGGCAGTTTTCAAATGTAGACAAGTACTGAGAAAGAGACTTACACTGTTGAAAACTCCTTGTTTAGTTTTTTTAGAGTCCATTTGACTCCAGCGTATAATGAGTATTTGGGATAAGAGATGTCTTTGCTAAAATTAAAACTGAAGAGGTCCCTGCCACAGCAAGGGGAAACAGAACCACAGGAAGGAGAAATGGCTTTCCACAGTCACCCAGCAGGTAGAGTCCAGCCCCAGACTAGCTGTAGTGGCCAATTCTGCAGCAGACAATATTCCTAATTAGGGGCAGCTTACCAGCTGTAAAAGCTGCTTGGTGCAAATTGCAGGGATTGGGTGTTTTAATTGTACAGAGCTGAAGGATCATTCTAAAACAAGGAGATATTAGCGTGATAAGGAAGCCATTTGGAAAGAGTGTCAACTTTCAAGGTACAGAAAGCTTGTCCTCAAACATCAATAACACAGGGCTAAAGCATACTAAAATCAACCTCTTGCTTTAACAGGATGCCCCTGATTGAAAACAAGGGAGATCAGAATCAGTTTGATGATGATCAGATTTACCTTGTCAAACCCTTTGTTCCCTCCATGCAGGCTGTTGGGTGGGTTGTTGAGGGCCAACTGATACTCTTTTCCTTCCACTGTGAATTTCCCGTTAGCAATTCTGTTAGCAACTCGCCCAATAGTGGCTCCAAAATAGGGGTGTTTGTTGACATAACCTAACAAAATAAATGAGTCACCATTCAAAACAAAGTTCAGTTTTACTGTGATCCCTAGGGCCAGGCAGATGGAGCTCAGAAAGTAGGGTTGGGTGGGGAAAAACAGTCCTGGCAATAAGACAAGGATCCTAATTTAAGATGAGAACATAGAAGGTGTCTGCAAGTCTCCATTTGTTTACTGATTTGAGTTCTAGAAGGCATCCCCAGTTGCGCATTTTGGAGGTGCACAACCATTTCCATCACACCTAACAACTACCCTGAACTCCTCGTGCCCTTCCAGAATGGGAGAGTTTCATTCCTCAGGAGTTTCAAAACTCATGGCTGCAGAACAGGGAACTGTGGAGTTTACGGTCCCTTTACAAGAACAGTTATCTAAACAAGATGTACATGTTAAAAAGCCAGAAAATGGAGAGCTAAGGTGACACTTCCCATCCACTGTAGCCACCTGCAGCAGTAGGCTGATGCATTAGCCACAAGGCAATCCTTCCTGCTAAATGGAGGTGAGGCATTCTCTACGCAGATCTCAGCCAGGCGGTCACCTCCAAACCATGCTGCTGTAAGAGGCTTGCTCAGCATCCCAGAGGCAGGCTGTGGGAGAGCCCAGGACAGACACTAGATCTCCTGAGCCCCAGTACACTGCCACAGCCACAAGACTGTCTTTTTGCTGCTTGCAGGCCCTGCCCTAGTCACCATCAATATATGTACACTCTGTTGCTGCCTAGGGCAAGTCACCTTGGCAGAGTCACTTAAAAGGGCGGCATTTCTGAGGAGAGGAGTCTTGGGCCAGTCTTTAGAGACTGGATCTATTCCTGGCTTTGGCTGAAAGGCCCTTGAGCAGCTGCTTATTTGCTAAATAGAGGAAGGACTGTCATCTCCCATCAGGACAGGGATATAGGCAGCCTGGGTTACTATTAAGAGCGATGAAATGCATAGAAATATTCCCCACAGTCACAGGAAGAAATTTTAATTCACGGTTTCTAGCTCCCAATTCAGTTCCCCTTCCCCTGTGGTATATTACGTGGGATGGTCTCCCTAACAAATCTCTCACTGCTGCAGGAGAAGAACACGGCTCACAGCAGCTGAGCTCACAAAGCAAACTCCAATAGCTTGCAGGAGTTCTGATGCTAGGTCTCAGCAAGGGCAGTGTAGCGATGGGGGCTTCATGGGGATAGAGCCCCCTGTCTGGTCCATATCTGTGCATTATGAGATGGCTGACACTTAAAAAACAGGTCTTTTTCCTTTTGGTGAAGGGCTGGGAGGGTCTGTACTCTAGTCTAGAGAACACGGTCATCCACTGTCACCAAATTTTCACCCCAGACTTTACCCAGATTCTGAACTGACAGGCCAATTTTTGAGCCATTCTAACTAGGCATGTTGATTTTAGAGAGGTTTGAAAATTACAGCCTACACAGAAACAAATTAGTGCTGTACGATAGCAACACACGCACCCTATTAACCAGAGATACCGAACCCATTCATCCAAATCAACTCCATTCCTCGGGCAAAAGGCCAGATTAATACATGGTCTCTGCTCTGCTCTCAGATTCTCCATTGAGAATGGAAAGCAGAATTTGGATGCCTACTTTCATGCAAATTTGTGAGATAGCAAGGAGGGAATGCATGAAATAAAAGCAGTCTGATGTGTGTCTGCCACAGAGCTGCCAGCAAGTCTGTGTTCCCTTCTGGAGCTAAGCGAGCATTCGGAGTGCTTCCTCAGTCTTCGGAAGAGGCAGGAACATGGTCCCAATGTGACAGCTGGGGCATTCTACTCTCAGCTGTCACCCCATGGTGCTCCAAGTGGCTCGTATAATTTGCCTTAAAAACAGGAAGAAAGCACCTATTTGCAGTCAGGCGGTAACTGAGCGGCTGCTTGTTGCAGGACTCAGGGCACTCATCCGTGCTGCGTGCCTCGCTCAGATCTGTCTAGGGATACAATGACCTCAAGGCAGCCATTCCCCATCAAGCCTTATTTCATGGGCTTTCCAAAGGCCCAGCTCAGCGTAACGCAGAGTAACCCCTAGCCTGAGGAATCCCATCCATTTCAGTGGCCAAGATGGGCAGAATCAGGAACTAAATGGTTTTAAGAACTAGACTCAGCAGAGTAACAGACGGGCCTGTTAGCTCCCCTCTAGTAAGGTGCTAGTCAGAAAGGTCCACTCACATCCCTCGCTCCCGGAGCCCTGAACATACAGGCTTGTCCTCTCAGGCCCCTACCATCGACATCGCTGTCCCTCCTCTCCATACAAAGCACAACTGCTTGGATCACTTACTCTGTCTGCCCTCCCCCACCCCCCGAAGCCTCTCCACCTGTTCCCCTCTTTCTCCACATTGGGGTCAAACTACTTCTCTTCACTTCATGGGTCTTCCTGACTCTGCACTCACTGCATGCCCATTCCCGCCTCTTGTCCACCAACCCCGCCTGCTCGGCTGCACCAAGGTTGCCAGCCCTCACACAGACTGCCCTGCACACACCCGCCCTGAACTGATCCATAAGTCCCCAGCCTCTCCATCCCCAGCACCCCGCTCTGCAGCTGGGGATTGACAACACTGACAGGTTTCAGAGTAGCAGCCGTGTTAGTCTGTATTCGCAAAAAGACAAGGAGGACTTGTGGCACCTCAGAGACTAACCAATTTATTTGAGCATGAGCTTTCGTGAGCTGCATCTGAGGAAGTGAGCTGTAGCTCACGAAAGCTTATGCTCAAATAAATTGGTTAGTCTCTAAGGTGCCACAAGTCCTCCTTTTCTTTTTGCAACATTCACAGTGTTATTAATTATCTGTATGACCCTAGTGCCTAGGAGCCCTAGCCATGGACCAGAACCCTTCCGTGCTGCATGCTGTACAAACAGAACAAAAACATGGCCCCTGCTCCATTTTCAAGTTTCGCAAGCCTGACTCTGATCTCGCTTGCATAGGTGTGTAAATCAGGAGCAACTCCCCCAGTGCAACCGACAGAGAGACACTTGGGTGCTTAGAGGTAAAGGTTACACACTGGGCAGGGACTATCCCATTTTGTGGTTGTACACACCTAGCAAAATTTATCTAAGGTCCTCCTATGGCTCCCATCACCATATCTGAGCACTTCACATGCTGTTGCATTTATTCTCACAGCTCTGCAGGGCAGGACGATTATCCCCTTGTACAGTTGGGGAATTGAGGCACAGAGAGGCTAAGTGACTTCCCCAAGGTCACAAAAGGAGTTTGTGGCAGAGCAGGTAACTTAACCCAGGATCTCTTAAGTGCCAGCTTGGTTCCCTAACCATCGGATCATCCTTCTTCTCAAGGCTTCATTCTTGATTGGGGCCTCTAGCTGCTATAGTAACCAAAACTATAATAATGTATATCATTGCCATAAGAATGACTCTACTGGGTCAGGCCAGCGGTCCATGTAGCCCAGTGTCCTGTCCCTGACATTGGCCAGTGTCAGAAGCTTCAGAGGGAATGCACAGAACAGGGCAATTTTGAATCCTCCACCTTTATTGTCCAGTCTCAGCTTCCGGCAGTTGGAGATTTAGGTACACCCAGAGCATGGGGTTACAACCCTGACCATCTGGACCTGTTCTCCAGGAATTTATCTAATTCTTTTTTGAACCCAGTTATACTTCTGGCCTTCACATCATCCCCGGCAACAAGTTCCATGGGATGACTGTGTGTTGTTTAAAGAAATACTTCCTTATGTTTGTTTTAAACCTGCTGCCTGTTAATTTCATTGGCAATCCTTGGTTCTTGTGTTATGTGAAGGGGTAAATAACTCTTCCTTAATGGCTAGGAAGTGGTATGGATGGTAAAGCAAAAAGAGTTAAAGGACATTAAAACTGTACTTTTGCTCTAGAAGGAGTATTTGTATGTTTACAGTCTTGGGACATGTTTTCTGTGGACCTGATTGCCACCATTGCTTCTGCAAGTACACCAGATCAAACAAAACTGACAGCAGCTGGGAGGTGTCCAGGTCTATAAAATCCAGTGTGATTTTATAGGTTTCAGAGTAACAGCCGTGTTAGTCTGTATTCGCAAAAAGAAAAGGAGTACTTGTGGCACCTTAGAGACTAACCAATTCATTTGAGCATCCGCGAATCAGTGGATTTGCGGATGCTCAAATAAATTGGTTAGTCTCTAAGGTGCCACAAGTACTCCTTTTCTTTTTGTGATTTTATAGACCTCTGTCATATCCCCCCCTTAGTCGTCTCTTTCCTAATTGTACAGACCCAGATGCTGTGCTGTGTTGAAAGTCTTTGTTCTAAGAAGCAAAAGTCCTTCTGGGCTGGGGAAGGAAGTTTTTCTTCTCTTGTGGTTGGGATTCTTGTGTAATATGGGTCTGATCTTGCTTCCACGGAAGCAAATGGCAACCTGCAAACCCCCCCCCACACACACACACTCACTCACTGAAATAGAAGCCTCTCCATTGCCTTGAACATAAGGAAGTCACTCACAGCAGTGTGGGTGGATGGAACACAGCACCACTCGGATATGGTAGTGTTTGGACTACAGCAGAGGACTACGCTGGGGGCAGGGCCATGGAGAACCAGGGGCCTAGTGAGAAGTACCTTAGAAAAGGATCAGAAAGAAAATAACCAAGAAGCTAGGTCAATGCATATTTCTTTGAAAAAATGGATTTAAACCCACCTTCCAAGCGATCAAAGCCCAGGACAATGTCGGAGAGGTTTCCATCCCTGCCTTTGGTTTCCAGTGCAGTGATTATACAGCCTAAGGAGATAATCTCCACTTTAACACTGTCTGATTTCAGCAGGAACTTTTCAACAGCCCCTCCTCTTCCTCCCTTCTGGGGCAAGTGTCCAAATACCTCTCTGGTCACCTCTGTCATTGCTCCCCACAGCCAGACGTCTCTGGAACACAAGCAAGAAACCACAACAGCAAGGTAAGCAGAGGGCTGAGGAGGGGAAATCCAGAGAGCAGAGACAGCAGCAAGAAAACACACACTGCAAACAGGGCAGGGCTTGGAGCCAGGAAATCACATGATCCTCCCCCAAGCAGGCCAAGCCAGAGAAGCAGGCAGGGATAACCTGCCCCGCACCCTTTCCTGGCCCCCCTCTGAAGCAAGGAGCCAGCCAGTAATCTGCTAATCAGAAACTGAGCTGCAACCTCAGCTACAGCGGGACTATCAGCTGCTCCATCCCGTTTCAGCGAGCAGGTGAACACTGCAGGGCCCAGCACGCAAGGCTGGATTTTGATATGACATACGAGCAGCCAGCCGTTCAGCTCCAGGTGGAGGATTGCATGCTGGGATATACAGTCCACGCTTCTGGCCCCAAGAGGGGGAGCGCTGTACGCTGTGGCCTGTAGTTTTGAGACCTGAGCTAGAATAAAAGGGAAGAGAGACTTTCAAAATGCAGGATTGCCAACCCCCAGGGTTCAGAAATCTGGACACAGACCCCCAAAATCACCAGACTGGCTTAAAAATCATTAGATTTAAAAAATAATACATTGTGGGCTCATTTTATTTCCCTTCTGGTGTTTGAGTTTTTATGATACACTGAGATCACATTTCAAAGTTTTTTTTCTGCAATCAGGAGGACTAGAAACTTACTGTTGCTTTAAAAGGAAGCTGAGATTCTCCCACGGCTGTTCCTCTGAAACCTCCCATAAGCACCTGACTCTGGCAGCTGGGGGATTTAAGACAATCACCAAATATGGCAAGACCCACAACAGAATTCAGAGTAGCAGCCATGTTAGTCTGTATTTGCAAAAAGAAAAGGAGGACTTGTGGCACCTTAGAGACTAACTAATTTATTTGAACATAAGCTTTCATGAGCTACAGCTCACTTCATCGGATGCATGCAGTAGAAAATACAGTGGGGAGATTTATATACACAGAGAACATGCAACAATGGGTGTTACCATACACACTGTAAGGAGAGTGATCACTTAAGGTGAGCTATTAGCAGCAGCAGCAGCAGCAGCAGCAGCAGAGGGGGGTGGGGGGAGACATTTTGTAGTGATAATCAAGGTGGGCCATTTCCAGCAGTTGACAAGAATGTGTGAGGAACAGTGGGGTGGGGGGGAGAAACTTATCTACAATAAATTGTCTACAGCCAAGCTCTACAATACAACCGCATTTGCTCCAACCCCTCAGGCAGAGACAAACACCTATAAGATCTCTATCAAGCATTCTTACAACTACAATACCCACCTGCAGAAGTGAAGAAACAGATTGATAGAGCCAGAAGAGTTCCCAGAAGTCACCTACTACAGGACAGGCCTAACAAGGAAAATAACAGAACGCCACTAGCCGTCACCTTCAGCCCCCAACTAAAACCTCTCCAACGCATCATCAAGGATCTACAACCTATCCTGAAGGATGACCCAACACTCTCACAAATCTTGGGAGACAGGCCAGTCCTTGCCTACAGACAGCCCCCCAACCTGAAGCAAATACTCACCAGCAACCACAAACCACACAACAGAACCACTGACCCAGGAACCTATCCTAGCAACAAAGCACATTGCCAACTGTGTCCACATATCTATTCAGGGGACACCATCACAGGGCCTAATAACATCAGCCACACTATCAGAGGCTCGTTCACCTGCACATCTACCAATGTGAGATATGCCATCATGTGCCAGCAATGCCCCTCTGCCATGTACATTGGCCAAACTGGACAGTCTCTACGTAAAAGAATAAATGGACACAAATCAGATGTCAAAAATTATAACATTCAAAAACCAGTCGGGGAACACTTCAATCTCTCTGATCACTCGATTACAGACCTAAAAGTGGCAATTCTTCAACAAAAAAACTTCAAAAACAGACTCCAAGGAGAGACTGCTGAATTGGAATTAATGTGCAAACTGGACACCATTAAATTAGGCTTGAATCATGACTGGGAGTGGACGTGCCATTACACAAAGTAAAACTATCTCCCCATGTTTATTCCCCTCCCCCCCCCCGCCACTGTTCCTCACGCGTTCTTGTCAACTGCTGGAAATGGCCCACCTTGATTATCCCTACAAAAGGTTTTTTCTCTCTCCTGCTGGTAACAGCTCACCTTACTTGATCACTCTCGTTACAGTGCATCCGATGAAGTGAGCTGTAGCTCACGAAAGCTTATGCTCAAATAAATTGGTTAGTCTCTAAGGTGCCACAAGTCCTCCTTTTCTTTTCTCGTTACAGTGTGTATGGTAACACCCATTGTTTCATGTTCATCCCCCCACTTGTATGTTCCACTGCATGCATCCAATAAAGTGAGCTGTAGCTCACGAAAGCTTATGCTCAAATAAATTTGTTAGTCTCTAAGGTGCCACAAGTCCTCCTTTTCTTTTCAGAGTAGAATTGTGAGCATTGGCAACAATTATAACTTGTCTGTGCTGGAGAAGAAAGGCAATCTGTATCCGCTGCATGTCACCTACGATGACCTGGAAGTGATATGTACTAGAAATCACATTGGAGACACTTTCCTTCAGTACTGCCAACCCCCTTTCATGCTAAATCACGAGTCAGGGCCTCAGAATCATGAGTTTTATTAAGATAATAAATGTTTAGGGGGGTTTTTTTGTTTGCCTTCTGGGTTTGTGCCTTTAAAGGATCACATTCTCAAGGTATTCTCCACCATTAAAGGCTGGAAACTTAATTTTTAAATGAAAGCTGAATTTCCCATTTAATCACAGGACTCCAGGACCTGGAAATTAAGAAACATACTAAATATCATGAGTCTCACAATAAAACCACGAGAATTGGCAACCGTGCTTTTAACTCCTTTGAAGTTGAGATCTCTGGAGAGACAAGATATACTCTTCTCCCATATCATGGCAGTATTTGCCATGCATTATTTAAGTACCATGCAGGTCAACAGCTTGGTATTTCTAGGAAGTATGACATTAAGGGAGTAAAATAAGTGTTCAAATATCCCTAGGTCCCAATCCTGTAACACCTGCATCACTTTACTCACATGAGTAGCTCCTCTGAGTTCAATGGGGCTATGCATGGGAGTAAAGCAAAAGGGCCATTCACACGGGTTGCAGGATCAGGACCTTAGCTAGTAGATTCCATTGTTTTCAGCATTTGTGTTCTTTAAAATATCACTTGTGCAGTCCCAACTTAAAGTCAAGCAGGTGTGGCTGGATTGTAGCATTGAGTAAATCAAAATAAAATCAGTATGAAAAACAGAGGCTTTTGGCAATTAACGTCTTGTTATTGATTTTATTAAATTTATAAACTTGATTATCTGTGAAGCATGGACACTGACAGTCTTTATAACAAGCAGTAACATCTGCTACACATTTGGAAATGGATGGGAGAGACGATTTTGGTAAGTCACAGTGTTGATATTTTTGCATTTACATTATCATGATGATTTATCCTTTGTAATAGGAGATGCCTTGTGGTTCCAGTCAGATTGGAGGTCCCATTGTGCTAGGTGCTGTATCAGTGCACAGGTAGACAGTTCCTGCCGCAAACACCTAACTTGCCTGTCACATTCACTTGTGTCTTTATCAAGAGGAGGGAAGGACAATGAGGATTGTTAGGATATAGATATTCAGGCCTGTCTGCAAAGGCCTATACTTTAAGAATTTAGGTGTATGTTTATCATTTAGATAGTTACAGAAATATAAAAGAAAGAATCAAAATTACTGCCTGTATAAGGCATTTTCTCACTGTGACAGTCTGAGGCCCTGTTCTTAGGTAAGGCCTCTGGGTAAGCACCAGAAGCAGCCATAAGCTGGGAAGCGACCGGTCACCTCCTCACATTCCAAACTAGTCACATTGAAATCAGGTGCTATTGGGCTGTTAGGCATTATCAGAACAGGACTGTATTCCTATCACCTTCAGAGAAAGGGAAGAGCCTAGAAGATGTAAAAGGAAACCTAGTTTGATAGCATCCTGTCTGGCAAGAACTCACTTATCAATAGCTGGGATGTGAAATCCTCATTTCTGTGTTTGTTCTATCACTGTAGTCCCCATTTCCCTATTGTTTGTCTGTATAATCTTTGTCTGATTCTGTGATTGTTTCTGTCTGCTGTATAATTAATTTTGCTGGGTGTCAACTAATTAAGGTGGTGGGATATAATTGGTTAAATAATCATGTTACAATATGTTAAGATTGGTTAGTTAAATTTCAGTAAAATGACTGGTTAAGGTATAGCTAAGCAGAACTCAAGTTTTACTATATCTGCAGTCAATCAGGAAGTGTGCGGGGGGACTTGAAATTATGTTTTGCTAAGGGCGGGAATGGGAACAGGGAATGGGGGTGGAGAAACTGGAATCATGTTTTGCTAAGGGGGGGAATGGGAACAGGGCCACAGGTAAGACCCTGTGGTGTCAGAGCTGGGAAGGGGGACACTAAGGAAGGAAACTGGAATCATGCCTGCTGGAAGTTCACCCCAATAAACATTGAATTGTTTGCACCTTTGGACTTCAGGTATTGTTGCTCTCTGTTCATGCGAGAAGGACCAGGGAAGTAAGTGGGTGAAGGAATAAGCCCCCTAACAAGGATACAAAACTAAGATCATGTAGTTACATAGGTCACTACTTTGCAGCATGATGGGCCCCATATACCTAGAGGAGCATTAGAAGAATATGAAATAAATACAGCTTTCCCCACTTGCCATATTACTAGAGCTGGACAGAAGATGGGGGAAAGAGTGTTCATAGAGAATTTTGAAAAGAGTTAAAAGAAAATAGTTTTTGCTGAAATTTTCCATGGAAATCTTCAACTTCTCATTGAAACTGAAAAGTGTGGGGATTTGGTTTCTTGATGAAAAGTCAAAATTTTCCATGGGAAAGACACTTTTTGCAGGGGGAAAAAGGTTGTTTCATTTTCTGTCAAAAACCAGTTGTGATGGAAAATATCCTACTAGCCCTACCTATTGCCTGTAAACATAACAGAAGTCTGGGGTTTGAAGAAAGAGGGCAGTAGCCTCACGGGTTAATTCCAGGAGGACATCCCATGCATAGTACACAGCATGGAAGGAAGTATGGAGCTGGTTGCAACACAGACAGACATCTGGGCCTTAAAGGCCGGCCCCATTGCACTGACTCTGTCACTTCACCAATCAAAGACTTGCAGATCCCTGGGGAGGGCTAGAGTCTAAGGTGACGGTGAGGCAGTAATTGGTGCTGAGTTGCACAGACAAGCAATGAGCCAGGGAAACAACCAGAGCAGCAGTATCTTGAATGCACTGGAAGGTGAAGGGGGCTGGGGTGCATGTCTGTGTGTGAAAGAGATAGATTTAGCTCTATGAACAGAAAGAAAAGGACAGGTCCTACTTCCAGGACTCAGAAGTATTATGGATGGGGCTGTGCGTGGCCTTGTTAGGACTGGAGAGGAAGCTGGTCTGCTGGTTGGAACAAGGGCAGCCAGACCTAGTGACCAGAGCCCAGTTCAAGAGTCAAGTTACCAAGTCCAGCGAATGAGTCAGAGCCAAGGGTCAGAACCGAGCATCAGCTGGATCAGGACCAAGGCCATAGCCACAGGTATGAAATGCTACTGAGAAGCCAGGCCTGCTGCAGGGTTTGAGAATGTGCGGGCAGGAGCCTTCAGCCAATCAGGAGGCCAGGTTTATTAGCTGAATCAGCTGAGGGCAATGAGCTGGGTCTGTTCAGCCCTGGGTCCCTGACAGTAGGAGAAAGGGAGGGGGCTGTAGACTTGTTTGGGCAAGAGAGAAGGAGATTTGGAAGGAGAGGGGGGAAAAGGGATGGAGGGAGGAGGAGAAAGTGGTACAGAGAAGAGCTGTGTGCTGAGAGATGAGGACAGATACTGGCAAAACACAGGTAGGGGAGAGGAACCAATGGGTTGGGCTGTGAGCTGATATAGATGAGAACAATCAAGCATGTTGGCTGGAGCAACTAGGTAACCAGGCAAAAGCAAAACTGCAGAAGCAAGGGATCCTCCTGCAGGCAGGAGAAGCCTCTGGGGAGCGGGCATGGTGGCCAGCTGGCCAATGTAACCGTGATGACAGGCAGCCCCATGATCAGGAGTGGCCTGCAGATGTTGCTGCTGCAGTCGCTATGGTAACACAAACAGAGATTCACTGAGTGGTGATGCTGGAGGAAGAGCAATGTGTGCAGGGTATTATTATGGCAGCCAGCAGATCGTCCCCTAACTTCATTAACATCACAACCTGAGGCTGCAGACTTCCTGCCATTTATCTCCAACAAGCCGGTGGGAAGAGAACCCTTTCAAACCCACAGGCCCCTGTCTGGGGCAGCCCATCCCCGCCTGGGTAGCGCTCACGTCAGGCCCCAGCACTCAGCCGGGAAGGGGAAGTGCTGTGTTCCGGTTAGTGAGGTGCCGTGTGCGGGTGAGCAGGAAGGGAGGGGCGTAGCGTCTGCACAGCAGACTGTGGAGGAGATCCTGCTCTCTGTTTATTTATAATGGTGGCAGAACCATGGCCCAAGTGACTAAAAAGACTGGTCACAAGAGGCACCGGATCAAACACAAACATCCCTCTCTGGGTATTAGGAAGCTCTGCTTTACCCCTCAAAACTCAAACTCACCCACAGTCCTTGGCCATGCAGCGTCCCGTCAGTGAACTCCACACCAATAACCAGGGCAGCTCCTGTTTCCCCAGAGCTCCCTGTCCTGGCTGCTGGCAAAGCCCCTGCCTCTCACTCCCTTGTGACTGACAGCCCCTCGCGGCTGACTGTCTCCCTGATCTGATTCTGAACAGACTGCCTGGCTCAGGGTGGGGCCTCTGAGTGGGGCAGCAGAAGGCAGGGCTGTGGGGTCCCCTTGGGAGTGCACTGAAAGGTAGGTATACGCCCTACCACAGAGACCTGCTCGTTTGGGTTGTTTGTGCAGAAGGGGGGGTTGTGAGGCTATTTGTTTGGATACCCTGGAATGAGAAGGCTGTTGGCTTTGATACGGTAGGCATTTGGGGAGTATGTGGGAGGAGGTAGCTCAGCTCTGGGGTGTGGGTTGTTTCCAGAGGATGGTGTTAGCAGTATGGCTGGCATAACTGGGGATTTGTTCTTGTTATCCCATTCTGAGACCCAGCCCTTCCTCATGAAGGACCTGAACCAGAGCCCATTAAATCAATGGGAGTCTTTCCCCGAGTCAGGCACTAAGAAGGGGGATGAAGCTTGAGTGGGCTCCATGGGAGATGAGAGTTACACAGTGGGGGCAGGTTTGAGGCCAGCACTGAATTGGGATTAGTCAAGCGCTGTGGCTGGGTGTCCACAGCCAAGGGATGTGGACTGGCAGCAGGAGACCGACAGAGCTCAGCCAGTGTTTGCTCAGCTCCCCACTCCACCTCCACACACCAAGGTCCCAATTCAACAAAGCATGTAAGTGTGAGGTTAACCATAAACATGTGAGTAACTGAAGTACTTGTGGCACCTTAGAGACTAACCAATTTATTAGAGCATAAGCTTTCGTGAGCTACAGCTCACTTCCTCAGATGCATATCGTGGAAACTGCAGCAGGCTTTATATATACACAGAGAATATGAAACAATACCTCCTCCCACCCCACTGTCCTGCTGGTAAGCTTATCCAGCAGGACAGTGGGTGGGAGGAGGTATTGTTTCATATTCTCTGTGTATATATAAAGTCTGCTGCAGTTTCCACGATATGCATCTGATGAAGTGAGCTGTAGCTCACGAAAGCTCATGCTCTAATAAATTGGTTAGTCTCTAAGGTGCCACAAGTACTCCTTTTCTTTTTGCGAATACAGACTAACACGGCTGTTACTCTGAAACATGTGAGTAACTGTGACCTAAGGAGCTCTTCATGACAACAGGTGTCAAAAATATAAAGGGAAGGGTAACCACCTTTCTGTATACAGTGCTATAAAATCCCTCCTGCCCAGAGGCAACATCCTGTTACCTGTAAAGGGTTAAGAAGCTCAACTAACCTGGGTGGCACCTGACCTAAATGACCAATAAGGGGACAAGGTACTTTCAAATCTTGTGTGGGGGGGAGGCTTTTGTTTGTGCTCTTTGTTGTATGTCTACACTACGGAATTAGGTCGAATTTATAGAAGTCTTTTTTTAGAAATCGTTTTTATATAGTCAATTGTGTGTGTTCCCACACAAAATGCTCTAAGTGCATTCACTCAGCGGAGTGCTTCCACAGTACCGAGGCAAGCATCGACTTCCAGAGCGTTGCACTGTGGGTAGCTATCCCACAGTTCCCACAGTCTCCGCTGCCCACTGGAATTCTGGGTTGAGATCCCAATGCCTGATGGGGCTAAAACATTGTCTCGGGTGGTTCTGGGTACATGTCATCAGGCCCTCCCTCCCTCTGTGAAAGCAATGGCAGACAATCGTTTCACGCCTTTTTTCCTGAGTTACCTGTGCAGATGCCATACCATGGCAAGCATGGAGCCCACTCAGGTAACCGTCACCATATGTCTCCTGGGTGCTGGCAGACGCGGTACGGCATTGCTACACAGCAGCAGCAACCCATTGCCTTGTGCCGGCAGACGGTACAATAGGCCTAAAAACCATCCTCATCATGTCCGAGGTGCTCCTGGCCGCCTCAGTAAGGTCGGTCAGGAGCGCCTGGGCAGACATGGGTACAGGGACTAAAATAGGAGTAAAAAGAAAAGGAGTACTTGTGGCACCTTAGAGACTATTCAATTTATTTGAGCATAAGCTTTCATGAGCTACAGCTCACTTACTCTGAAACCTAAAATAGGAGTGACTCAACCAGGTCATTCTCTTTAGTCCTGCCAGCAGTCCTATTGTACCATCTTCTGCAGGGCAGGCAGGAGATGTGGATGGCTTGCAGTCCTACTGCACCGTCTGCTGCCAGCCAAAGATGTAAAAGATAGATGGAGTGGATCAAAACAAGAAATAGACCAGATTTGTTTTGTATTCATTTGCTTCCCCCCTCCCTCCCTCTATGAAATCAATGGCCGACAATCGTTTTGGTGAGGTCTGTCAGGGGCACCTTGAATGGAGATTCAGTCCTGCCTGAAATACCAGAGGGAGGGATAGATCAGTGGGTTGAGCATTGGCCTGCTAAACCCAGGGTTTTGAGTTCACACACATTTTATAGAACAATGGGTACACTCTTTCACGGTAAACCTTGCTGTTAACATTACATACATAGCACATATGCTTTCATTCCAAGGTCGCATTTTGCCTCCCCCCACCACGTGGCTAGCCCCTCACCCCTCCCCGTGGCTAACAGCGGGGAACATTTCTGTTCAGCCACAGGCAAACAGCCCAGCAGGAATGGGCACCTCTGAATGTCCCCTTAAGAAAAGCACCCTATTTCAACCAGGTGACCATGAATGATATCACTCTCCTGAGGATAAAACAAAGAGATAAACAACGGATGTTGTTTGAACGCCAGCAAACATACACTGCAATGCTTTGTTCTACAATGATTCCCGAGTACATGCTACTGGCCTGCAGTGGTAAAGTGTCCTACCATGGTGGACGGAATAAGGCTGCCCTTCCCAGAAACCTTTTGCAAAGGCTTTGGGAGTACATCCAGAAGAGCGGCGAATGCCAGGGCAAATTAATCATTAAACATGCTTGCTTTTAAATCATGTATAGTATTTTAAAATGTACACTCACCAGAGGTCCCTTCTCCGCCTGGCGGGTCCGGGAGGCAGCCTTGGGTGGGTTCGGGGGGTACTGGCTCCAGGTCCAGGGTGAGAAACAGTTCCTGGCTGTCGGGAAAACCAGTTTCTCCGCTTGCTTGCTGTGAGCTATCTACAACCTCATCATCATCATCTTCCTCATCCCCAAAACCTGCTTCCGTGTTGCCTCCATCTCCATTGAAGGAGTCAAATAACACGGCTGGGGTAGTGGTGGCTGAACCCCCTAAAATGGCATGCAGCTCATCATAGAAGCGGCATGCTTGGGGCTCTGACCCGGAGCGGCCGTTCGCCTCTCTGGTTTTCTGGTAGGCTTGCCTCAGCTCCTTCAGTTTCACGCAGCACTGCTTCGGGTCCCTGTTATGGCCTCTGCCCTTCATGCCCTGGGAGATTTTGACAAAGATTTTGGCATTTCGAAAACTGGAATGGAGTTCTGATAGAACGGATTCCTCTCCCCATACAGCGATCAGATCCCGTACCTCCCGTTCGGTCCATGCTGGAGCTCTTTTGCGATTCTGGGACTCCATCATGGTCACCTCTGCTGATGAGCTCTGCATGGTCACCTGCAGCTTGCCACGCTGGCCAATCAGGAAATTGAAATTCAAAAGTTTGTGGGCTTTTTCCTGTCTACCTGGCCAGTGCATCTGAGTTGAGAGTGCTGCCCAGACCGGTCACAATGGAGCACTCTGGTATAGCTCCCGGAGGCCAATACCATCTAATTGCGTCCACAGTCCATCAAATTCAACCCGGCAAGGCTGATTTCAGCGCTAATCCCCTTGTCGGGGGTGGAGTAAGGAAATAGATTTTAAGAGCCCTTTAAGTAAAAAAAAAGTGCTTCGTCATGTGGATGGATGCAGGGTTAAATCAATTTAACGCAGCTAAATTCAACCTCAACTCCTAGTGTAGACCAGGGCTTAGTGGTTGTTCTCGCTTGGGACTGAGAGCGGCCAGACAGAAATCCATCTTCTCCAACCCATCCTATCCAAGTCTCCAATATTGCAACCAGTATAGGTAAGCTGGGCAAGGCGGATTAGTTTATCTTTTGTTTTATGTGAATTTTCCCTGTGTTAAGAGGGAAGTTTATTCCTGTTTTCTGTAACTTGAAGGTTTTGCCCAGAGGGGGATCCTCTGTGTTTTGAATCTGAATCCCTGTAAAGTATTTTCCATCCTGATTTTACAGAGATGATTTTTACCTTTCTTTTTTTTTTTTAATAAAATCCTTCTTTTAAGAACCTGACTGATTTTTCCATGGTTCCAAGATCCGGGGGTTTGGGTCTGTGATGATTTTGTAACCAATTGGTTAGGATATTATTCTCAAGCCTCCCCAGGAAAGGGGGTGTGTAGGGCTTGGGGGGATATTTTGGGGGAAGATGTCTCCAAGCGGTCTCTTTCCCTGCTCTTTGTTTGAAACACTTGGTGGTGGCTGCATACTGTTCAAGGACAAGGCAAAGTTTGTACCTTGGGGAAGTTTTTAACCTAAGCTGGTAAGAATAAGCTTAGGGGGTCTTTCATGCGGGTCCCCCTGTAGAGTTCAGGGGAAGGAACCCTGACACAGGCAGAGGGCACAAGGGTACATCAGGGCTACAGGGATCCCCTGGGCCTCGTATTTACAGTCTAGTTCACCAAAGAGCGTCATGTCAGGGCTCTGCTGAGGTCTGTGTCACACTGGTCATCATGAGAAACGTGTGTGCGGTTATATGGAAGGAGATGTGCATACATTCAAAATGATATTTTTGGAGCCTTAAAATTAAAGGCAGTTCACCCAGAGGTAGTGTGGCTTGAGACAGATTCCACCATACAGGAGGTGCGAGACACTTAACTCCCTGGCCAATCATTGTGTAGTGTGTCTTGCAACAGAAATCTGTTTCCATACTAAGTCAAATGCTAATGAAGAGACTGTGGGGGACTTTAGGAGGAAAGTTAACAGGAAGAGATGAACAGCTGGGGGTTTGGGAACCCTGTTTACAAGTGAAGAACAAAGGACTGGTCTAATAGATCTAGAGGTGCAGAGAGATGCCTGGGCATCCTTCATCCAGGGAGACATGCTGCCAGAACAAGGTTTGTTCTTATGAAAGGAGGGTCTGAGCCATCCTGCCTGACAAATGCTGTGAGAAGGGCTATGGGGAAGCAGGACCTTATTACAGACAAGAGGGCCTCTTGTTAGTTAAGCTTAGGCTCTAGAATGTATGTTATGATTTTATTTTATATGTAACCCTTTCTTTCTATTAATCTGACTTGCTTCTTCTCCCATCTCCATACTTTGTTAAATAAACTTATTCTTGTTTTCACTAAAAATGATTGTAAGTGCTGTGCGTGAAATGGAGCTAAGGGTCACAATACTGAGGTGACACTGATAAGCTGGGGTGTGCCATTCCTGGGGGAACAGCGGGTCTGGCAATGCTGGGAGTGGCACGGGTGCTGGGCACTGTAGGAGGATGCTTGGAGGGCTCAGGAGTTGGACTGTGCCTATCACTGACCTGCAGGAGGGACAGTAGTGCCCACGTGGGCTGAGAGGGGAGTGCTTGAGTTGCCCACGGCTGATGGAGTCAGGGAACTGACCCCCAGAAGGCACAGACAAGATTTTCTCACACTAAGGGCAGGTGGTAGTGAGGTGCCTCACATCCTGGGCACCCCCTGCCTCCTGGGAACAATCACAGTAATTCCATCCCTATTCAGCAGAGCCCCTGTGCACATCCTTAAATGCCATAGACTCCAGTGGGGTTTAAGCGCTTTATTAAATCAGGGCCCGTATTCGGGACAACCCTTATGGAAAAGTCCTATATCATTGCATAGGGATTAAATCAATAAGGTTCTATAGAAATGTAACACCATTCTATAGAAATTACTCTCAAAACTTTTCCAATTTAATAGAAAATGATAACCTTTCTCTAGATTTTTGGATCCATCCTATAGAATGTCATAGAGAATTCTAACGTTCTGTTCTACACTGCTGACACTAAGAGAACTGTTTGTGATTAGCAAATGTGCTCTGATTTGTAGCTTGGCGAGGAAGTGGTGATGGAGACTGTGGCTTTTGTAACATTAAAGGAGTTGATATTCTGATTTAGTTCTATGATTCGTTTTTAGGAGGGTCTGGGTTCATCTGCTTATCTAACATTATCGTCAGTAATTCATTCATGCTCTTTGTGTTCCCCACCCATACATACAGGGACCCACAGTGATGCTCAAAGGAGTGAGTGGGTGGCAACACCATTGTACTTTATTTGATCAAATACCATAAATTAGCAATTTACAATTTTCAAGCGTCTTCTGGTTACAAGTTAATCAGAATGGGAAATAACCTGCCAGCTCACTCCTACCACTCAGTCACATGGAGACTGAGGGAGAGACTGCTCCCTTTGTTCCTGGTTCCTTCAGAGTTCAGAGAGACAGGACTTCGTATGTTCTTTGTAAATAAGTCAGGTATTTCACTGATGCAGTTTTATCCCCAATTTCTATTTCCCACTGGACCATCCCCAGGGCCCTGAACTTTGACGAGCTGCTTGGGAGCATGGTAGGGGGACCAGGTATCCAGTTTTGGACCAGAACACCCGGTCAAAAAGGGATCCTGGCGGCTCTGGTCAGCACCACTGACTGGGCCCTTGACTGTCCGGCTTGCAGCGCTGCGCAGCGGGGCTGGCAGGCTCCCTGCTTGCCACCGCGCCACGTGGCTCCCAGGCCGGGAAGCAGCCGGCATGTCCGGCTCCTAGCCTTAGGGGTGGCCAGGGGGGTCCGCCAGCTGCCCCATCCCCCGCCCACAATTGCATCTCCTATTGGCTGGGTCAGAGAAGGGGAGGAACTGGTGTGAGCGCAACTTGCGAGGGCTCAGCAGGCAGCTGTTGAGGGGTCACATGGCACGCACCTCTCCCGCTGCTGCCCGGCTTTCTCCTCCTCGCGTAGCTAGGCTCGAGCTGTGGAGCGTGCCCTGCAGCGAAACACGGTCTGTCTGTTGCCCCATCGCCATCAATCTATGTGTATCCCCGTCTCCGAGTGCTGGGAATGGGGCTGCACCTCCATCCCCCTCACTGCATCCTTCCCCGTCCCAACCCCCCTGCACCTCCACCCCCCCATCATTGCATCCCTCCCCTGTCCCATCCCATCCTTCTCCCGACACCTACCCATCCCAGCCCGGTACCCTCTCCCACTCATCCTCTCCCCCTCCCAGAGCCGCCACCCCAGTGTCCCTCACTCCCTGCATCCCATTCACCTCCATACACTCCTGCACTCCCATTATGTCCCTATATACCTGTGCCCCACCATCCTCATGCACCTGTAGCCTTCTGCCTCCCCCTGCATCCCCAACCACCCCACATACCCCCCACACCGTCCCCTCTCTCTTTCACTGCCCCCTCTCACCCCCACCCTGCTCTCGTCCTTGGCTTCTTTCCCTCCCCATCCCTGCTCCTCCACCACCACCCCCATCTTTTCGCCTCCAGCCAATCCTCCTCCCTTCCCAGCTGGGTGATTTAGGCAGCCCCTGGAAAACTGTATGAAAAAATGTCTCTGTGTAGGCAAGTGTAATAAACAAAGGGATGGGGGGAGCTCCCTTTTATGGACACCCAGCCAGCCAGTAGCTATAAAATCCCTCTTGGTAGCTGTTTTCTACTTGCTCTACCTGTAAAGGGTTAAAAAGTCTCACTGCGATGCATAGGTAAAAGGAAGTGAGTGGGCACCTGGCCAAAAGAGCCAATGAATGGGAAGGCTAGAACTTTTTAAAATTAAAAAAAGACTTCCCTTTTGTCTGTCTGTTATTGTTCTCCGGGGAGAGTCGGACAAGGCAGTTATGCTGTAAACAGCTTGGGGCCAGGTATGAAAAATCCTCAGTATCATACCTAAAAACTACTCATTAAAAACCCCAAATATGTAAGTAGATCAGAAAATGTCTAAAAATATGTGATTAGGTTTATCTCTTTTTATTTTTTTATGGCTTGTGAACTCCTCTGTGCTAAACCCACGTGCTTTCATTTTGCTTGTAATCTTTAAGCAGGACCCCAAGAAAGCTATTCTTAGTGCTTAATCCTTGTAGTTCTTCTTTTAAAATCTAGCAATAGCCTGAGTTTCCAGATGTGTTTTCTTTCTTTTTTAAAAAAAGAAATATATCTTTTTTAAAAACAGAATTGGATTTTTGTGTCTTAAAAGGTTTGTGCACGTTGTTTAATTAGCTGGTGGCAACAGCTAATTTCCCCTTTCCCCCCCCCTTTCTTAGCTCTTCCCTGGAGGGGGGTGAAAGGGCTGGAGGGTACCCCACAGAAAGAAATTCCCAAGTGCACCTTCCTGGGCTCTCAAAGGGGTTCTGCACTTGGGTGGTGGCAGCATCTACCAATCCAAGGTCAAAAAAAACTGTAACCTTAGAAGTTTAATACAAGACTGATCTGGCCAGTATTAATTTTTAGAATCCTTGCGGGCCCCCACCTTCTGCGCTCGAAGTGCCAGAGTGGGGAATCAGCTTTAACATAGTGGCAGAGGTGGGATCATTTTAAACCAGAGGCCCAGAGCTCAGGGTTTTAAAAGGACACATTTTCCCTTTTGGCAGCCTGCAAAGCCAGGGAGGCTTTTTCTTCTCTCTCTCATTTTCTTTGCTGCCTGAGGGGGATCAGGCCTGCAAAGGGTTCAGCCTGCAAAGCCAAGGAGTCCAACAAGCAGTTTACTTTTTTTTTCTAGCTTTGTGGCAATGAAATAGCTAGGCTAGAGTAGGGCAGCCCTGTGCATGAGGTTATGGTTAGGCACTGAAACCATAGAGCAACCAGTCTTCCCAAAGCAGCACACCACAGAGAAAGGGGGGAGGTTTAGATTGGATATTAGGAAAAACTTTTTCACTAAGAGGGTGGTGAAACACTGGAATGCGTTATCTAGGGAGGTGGTAGAATCTCCTTCCTTAGAGGTTTTTAAGGTCAGGCTTGACAAAGCCCTGGCTGGGATGATTTAACTGGGAATTGGTCCTGCTTTGAGCAGGGGGTTGGACTAGATGACCTTCTGGGGTCCCTTCCAACCCTGATATTCTATGATTCTATGAAAACAGACCCGGATCAAGCCCAGACATCCAGCTCCATGACAGAAATGCAGGGAGGGGATGGGCGACTGGAGATCCCCCCCGGAGGGAATGGTCAGCCCTCCCGTACCCGGGATCCAGATGCCAAGATGGAGGGATGCCCTTAATCCAGATCAAGTTCTAACTGCAGAAGACAGAAATTTTTTCCTGCAGATGAAGCGCTTGGAGGCGGAAGCGGAGGAGAAGTGCTTGGAGACAGAGGTGAAGCACTTGGAAGCAGAAACAGAGCTGAAGTGCTTCAAGCTGGAAAGGGCTAAGTTGGGTCAACCAGCTCACCCTAACAGTCCTCCTCCAGGTCCCGCTCCCCATTCCAAGAAATTCCCCACATACAAGGTAGGCGATGTGACGTTGCACCGCATACGGCTTTATGAAAATATGCTTATGAATGTATATATGACATAACTGGAATATGTTTTATGCTACATATGCCATGTAACATGTATCATTTTTGTATTCAAAATTATTAATATTGGCTGTGAACTTGCTTGATTTTAAGAAGCCTTAGTAAAGCATTTGGTCAGCTTCTTGAGAAAAGAATGTGCAAGTTAAGTGCCCAATCAAGAAACAGTTAACGGACAATGGATCTTGGAAGTCTCCAATCCATGTAAGAAGTCTACTTGAGGACATTCAAGGTAGCATGTGAACCATGGCTGCTACCTGTAAGTTCTGAGTCATGCATGGACATGCGACTTGCCCATGTGACTCCAAAACTCCATCTTGTAGCTGGGATTCTACACAGGGGGAAGGAGGGGTGTCCACCCACAAGAGAAAGTCTATTTAAACCCCTGGGAGACCCCTCCATCTTGTCTTCAGCTCACTAAAGAGAGAGCCTCTCCACCCCCAAGGATACCTGAAAGAAACTGGAACAAAGGACAGTAACTACAGGGGGTGTGAGTGATTGCTGGACCCAGACTAGAAGGAGACTAGTCTGTAAAAGGAAGCTTATTGGAAAACCTCACCCTCAGAGGTGTTCCAGTATCTGTATTCAGTTTTCTTACTGTATTAGGCATAGACTTGCATGTTCTATTTTATTTTGCTTGGTAATTCACTTTGTTCTGTCTGTTACTACTTGGAACCACTTACATCCTACTCTCTGTATTTAATAAAATCACTTTTTACTTATTAGTTAACCCAGAGGATGTATTAATACCGGGGGGTGGGTGGGGGACAGCTGGGCATATCTCTCTATCACTGTTATAGAGAGCGAACAATTTATGAGTTTACCCTATATAAGCTTTGTACAGGGTAAAACAGATTTATTTTGGGTTTGGACACCATTGGGAGTTGGGCATCTGAGTGTTAGAAACAGGAACACTTCTTACGGTGCTTTCAGTTAAGCCTGCAGTTTGTGGGACGTGGTTCAGACCTGGGTCTGTGTTTGTAGCCGGCAAGCAGGTCTGGCACAACCAGGCAGGGTTCTGGAGTCCCAAGCTAGCAGGGAAGGCAGGGACAGAAGTAGTCTTGGCACATCAGGTGGCAGTTCCCAAGGGGTTCTCTGTGATCCAACCCGTCACAGATGATAATACAAAGGCCTTCTTAGAAAATTTTGAAAGGGCTGGCCTTGGGTACAACATCCCTCCAAACCATTATAGGGTGGAGCTGAAGCCACAACTCAGTGGACCCTTAGCAAAGGTGGCAGCTAAAATGCCTAAAAAACACATAAACAAGTACGAACTTTTTAAACAAAAGGCCAGAATTAGGATGGGGCTAACACCCAAGCATGCTCGTTGGCAGTTCAAAGCCCTAAGGTGGAAACCAGACGTGGCATTTTCCCAACATGCTGATCACACTGTAAAACATTGGGATGCCTGGATATCAGGAGCAAGCGTTAAGTTTCTGAAAGAGCTGTCTCTCCTAATATAAATGGAGCAGTTCTTAGAGCAGGGAGATGGGCAAACTTTTTTGGGCCGAGGGCCACATCTGGGTGGGGAAATTGTATGCAGGGCTGGGGCAGGAGGTTGGGGTGCAGGAGGGAGTGCGGGGTGTGGGAGACCAATGGGAGCTGTGGGGTGCAGAGCCTGGAGGCAAGGGCAACGCACAGAGCCCTCTGCCCTCCCCTCCCGCAGGGACACGGTGCGGAGCCTGCAGCACCACGGGGGGCAATCCCGCGGGCCGGATCCTGCCCGCAGGCCGTAGTTTGCCCATCCCTGTCTTAGAGGGTGTTCCTGAGAAAATAAAAAGGTACACCCTAAATGAAAAGCCCAAAACTGTAATCAAGGCGGGGAAGATAGGAGCCAAATGGGTGAAGGTGGCGTAAAAAAAGAAAGCTAGTAGCAGTTGGTGGGAATACCAGAATGGGCAACCTGAAACAACACCCCACCATCAAAGTCACCCCAAGGCCCCACCTCACAAGGAGGAGCCCTCTACACAGCGAGGAAGACCCCAAATGCCCTCTTGTCCCACCACCCTACTCTCCAACCACCCACCTCGCCCCAGTCCAGTCAGCTGGGTGATGCTTTAAATGGAGTGAGCTGGGGCATGTAAAGGCCAACTGCCCCAAGATCACCAGCCAACTGCAACTCATCACCCCGGGATCCAACCAAAAGCCTTCAGGCCCAGATGCCTCGCAAATATCCCCAGAGCAAAGAAAAACTGTGAGTGTGGGTGGGAGGAAGATTACTGCATGGAGAAACACTGGAGCACAGGTGTCAGCTATCCACCAATCCCTGGTGGACCCCAAATTCATCAACTCAAAGGCCCAAGTGACAGTGCAACTCTTTAAGACCAACTCTTTTAACTTGCCTACAGCCAAGCTGCCTGTCCAGTACAAGGGCTGGTCAGGAACATGGACTTTTGCAGTCTATGACAATTATCCTGTTCCCATGCTGCTGGGAAAAGACAGCCAACCATGAGGCTAACAAAAAGGGTGGGGATGGTCACCCACAGCCAGGTAAACAGGCCTCCACACCTAACTCCTCCTACAAGAACCCAGTCTGTGTCCCCTAATACCACAGGCCTAGGAACCCAGCCAGTGGTGGCAGAGCCAGACCAGAGTCTATGGCAGTGATTGTAAATCCAGTTCCAGGGACACAGCCAGACCCAGGAAGCAGTCAGCACCAGAGCCCATGCTTGCAACCTCACGCAAGTCAGGGGAGCCAGCACCAAAGGGCACCACAAAGCCTGCACCCACAGCAGCCGCTCAACTGGTGCAAAAAGCTCAACTGGAGCCTGAAATACAATCTAGTGTACCAGTAGAAAGCAGTTCACAGTTGACGAAGACATCCCCATCACCTGCATCGCTTCCAGTGAAACCAAGCCCAAGTCCACAATCCAGCGAGGAACTAACGTCTCCAGCATCAAGGGAGCAGTTCCAGGCAGACCAGAAAGCAGATGAAAGCCTCAAGGGAGTTTGGACAGCAGCACAGAGCAACCCATCGCTTCTCAGCTCTTCTAATAGGTCCAGGTTTGTTGTAGAAGAAGAACTCTTATACAAAAAAACCCTTTCTGGTGACCACAAGGAGGACTGGCATCTTCAGAGACAGTTGGTAGTTCCAACTAAGTATAGGGAAAAGCTCTTGAGCTTAGCCCATGATCACCCTAGTGGCCATGCTGGGGTAAATAGGACCAAAAACCGTTTGAAAAAGTCATTCCACTGGAAGGAAATGGGCAAAAACGTTTCTACCTATGTCCGGTCTTGTGAGGTGTGCCAGAGGGTGCAAAAGCCCCAAGACCAGGTCAAGGCCCCTCTCCAGCCACTCCCCATAATTGAGGTTCCATTTCAGCGTGTAGCTGTGAATATTCTGGGTCCTTTCCCTAGGAAAACACTCAAAGGAAAGCTGTACATACTGACCTGCATGAATTTTGCTACCTGATGGCCTGAAACAGTAGGTCTAAGCAACACCAGGGCTAAAAGCATGAGCCAAGCATTGGCAAACATTTTTGCCAGGGTAGGTTGGCCCTCCGACATCCTTACAGATTCGGGAACTAACTTCCTGGCAGGGACTATAAAACGTTTTTGGAAAGCTCATGGGGTGAACCACTTGGTTGCCCCCCCTTACCACCATCAAATGAATGGCCTAGTGAAGAAGTTTAATGGAACTTTGGGGGCCATAATACATAAATTCATAAATGAGCACTCCAATGATTAGAACCTAGTCTTGCAGCAGTTGCTCTTTGCTTACAAGGCTGTACATCATCCCAGTTTGGGGTTTTCACCCTATGAACTCGTTTATGGCCACGAAGTTAAGGGGCCATTACAGTTGGTGAAGCAGCAATGGGAAGGGGTTACATCTTCTCCAGGAATTAACATTTTGAACTTTGTAACCAACCTGCAAAACACCCTCAAAAACTCTCTAGCCCTTGCTCGAAAAAAATCTACAAAATGCTCATCAAAAGCAAAAGGCTTGGTATGATAAACATGCCAGAGAGCGTTCCTTCAGAGTAGGTAACCAAGTCACGGTCCTGAAAGGACTCCAGGCCAATAAAATGAAAGTGTTGTGGGAGGGACCATTTATGGTCCAAAAGTGCCTGGAAGCTGTTAATTACCTCATAGTGTTCCCAAACCCTACCCTAAAACCTAAAGTATACCATGTTAATTCTCTAAGGCCCTTTTATTACCAAAAAATCAAGGTTCTCCAGTTTACAGCCCAGGAAAGAGATGACGCTAAGTGGCCTTAAAAAGTCTACTATGAAGGGAAAAGCAACGGTGGCGTAGAAGAGCTAAGCCTTTCCACAACCCTTGGGTGTAAGCAGCAACAGCAAATCCAGGAGCTGTGCACCAGCTTCGCGACAATGTTTTCAGCCACCCCAGGATGGACAGAACAGGCATACCACTCCATTAACACAGGTGATCCTCGCCCAATTAAAGCCCAACCCTACAGGATGGCTCCTCAAGCCAAAACCACAATAAAAAAGAAAATCAAGGACATGTTACAAATGGGTGTAATCTGCCCCTCTGAGAGTGCATGGGCCTCTCCAGTGGTTCTGGTTCCCAAACCAGATGTGGAAATCCACTTTTGCGTAAACTACCATAAACTAAATGCTGTAACTCGCCCAAAGAACTATCTAATGCCACACACAAATAAGCTGTTGAAAAAACTAAAATGTGCCCAATCCATCTCCACCTTAGACTTAACTAAGGCGTACTGGCAAGTGCCGCTAAATAACCCAGCCAAGGAAAGGTTAGCCTTCATCACCCATGTAGGGCTGTATGAATTTACTGTGCTCCCTTTCGGACTGCAAAATGCACCCACCACCTTCCAAAGACTGGTAAATAACCTTCTGGCTGAATTTGGGAAATTTACAGTCGCCTACCTTAACCATGTGGCTATATTCTCAGATTCATGGGCAGAACACCTAAAACACCTCCAAGCTGTCTTCTAGCACATAAGGGAGGCAGGATTAACCGTTAAGGCCAAAAATTTTCAAATAGGCCTAAACAGGGTAACATACCTTGAACACCAGGTGGGTCAAGAAACTATCAACCCCCTACAGGCTAAAGTAAATGCTATCCAAAATTGGCCTGTCCCTAAGTCAAAGAAGCAGGTCCAATCCTTCTTGGGCTTGGCTGGGTATTACAAACAATTTGTACCACACTACAGTCAAATTGCCACCCCACTAACCAACCTAATCAGGAAAAAACAACCAAATGCAGTTCAATTGACTAAAAAGTGTCAAAAAGCCTTTAACCAGCTTAAGGTGGCCCTTACATTTGACCCTGTACTAAGGGCCCTGAACTTCAACCAAACTTTTGTCATAACCATAAATGTGTCTGAGTGTGGTGTAGAAGCAATTTTAATGCAGGAAGAACCAAATCAACAATTCCATCCTGTTGTGTTTCTCAGCAAAAAACTTTCTAAAAGGAAAAGCCACTAGTCAGTCTCAAAAAAACATTGTGTATGCTCTAGAGAAGCTACCCCCATACATTTGGGCATGGCATTTCCACCTGCAGACTGACCATGCTACACTGAAGTGTCTTCATACAGTCAAAAAAACTAACAAAATACTTCTTTGATGGAGTTTAGCTCTTCAAAACTTTAATTTTAAAATATAACACATTTCAGAAGCCTCTAACAAAGTGGCTAATGCACTCTCCCAGGAAGGTTTCCCAAAATCAGCCGGGTAAAAATGTTCCTGCATTCTATGTCACTGTAGTCCTTAAAATGTGAAAAATACTGTTTAGTTCTTCATGTAATTAGTAGTAAAATTAAAGGTGCATGTATCTTATTAACTCTGTTTTCCTAAACCTCCAGGAAGAAATCCCAGACGGTGTGGACCTGACCTAAACCAGGCTGCCCAACACTGTCTGTAATTTGGGGGGGGCTGTAATAAATGAAGGGGGGGGTACCTCCCTTTTATGGACACCCAGCCAGCCAGTAGCTAAAAAATCCCATGAAAAATCCTCAGTATCATACATAAAAACTACCCATTTAAAACCCCAAATATGTAAGTAGATCAGAAAATGTCTAAAAAGATGTGATTAGGTTTATTTCTTTTTATTTCTTTATGGCTTGTGAACTCCTCTGTGCTAACCCCAGGTGCTTTCGTTTTGCTTGTAACCTTTAAGCAGGACCCCTAGAAAGCTATTCTTAGTGCTTAATCCTTTTAGTTATTCTTTTAAGATTTAGCAATAGCCTATGTTTCCAGATGTATTTTCTTTCTTTTTTTTTTAAATAAAGCTTATCTTTTTTAAAAACAGAATTTTTGTGTCTTAAAAGGTTTGTGCACATGTTGTTTAGTTAGCTGGTGGCAACGCTAATTTCCCCCTTTTTTTCTTTCTCAGCTCTTTCCTGGAGGGGTGTGTGTGAAAAGGCTTGAGGGTACCCCACAGAAAGAAATTCCCACGTGCGCCTTCCTGGGCTCTCAAAGGGGTTCTGCACTTGGGTGGTGGCAGCATCTACCAATCCAAGGTCAAAAAAAAGCTGTAACCTTGGAAGTTTAATACAAGACTGATCTGGCCAGTATTAATTTTTAAAATCCTTGCGAGGCCCTGCCTTCTGCTGTCGAAGTGCCAGAGTGGGGAATCAGCCTTAACAGCAAGTGTGTGCATGCATTGTATGTATGTAAGACGGTCTCTCTTTGTGTAGGGAGGTGCGTGTATTGCTGCATGTGTGTTTACCTGTGTGAATAAAATTTGCAGCCTAATTCTTTGACTTTTATTCCTTTTGCTGGCTTGCACGCAAAAAAATTGATGACATAAAATATGTCTGTATTAATTTCATAACAAGCTTTTAAAAGAGAAGGGAACTTTAAAAGAAATGTATTATTTCTTAAAAAGTGAATGTTGTTGACTAGTAATTGCAGAAGAGCCAATGTGTCAGGGGGAGGGATAGCTCAGTGGTTTGAGCATTGGCCTGCTAAAACCTGGGTTGTGAGTTCAATCCTTGAGGGTGCTGTTTAGGGATCTGGGGCAAAAATTGGGGATTGCTCCTGCTTTGAGCAGGGGGTTGGACTAGATGACCTCCTGAGGTCCTGTCCAACCCTGATATTCTATGGTTCTATGTATCATACATTTCTCCCCACCTTTGTCTAGCTACATTATAAACTCTTTGTTGCAGAAAGAAAAGGAGTACTTGTGGCACCTTAGAGACTAACAAATTTATTTGAGCATAAGCTTTCGTGAGCTCTCACTGTAGCTCACGAAAGCTTATGCTCAAATAAATTTGTTAGTCTCTAAGATGCCACAAGTACTCCTTTTCTTTTTGCGAATACAGACTAACACGGCTGTTACTCTGAAACCTGTCTTTGTTGCAGACTCTCTCTTTTTATGTATATGTCCAGCACTGACCACCCTGGAGCCCTCATCTGAGTTGGGGTTTCTAGGCACTAAACAACAATTATAATATTAAATAATGTGGAAGTCTATGAGTTAGTGCATGCTAGATGTGTACAGATGAATACACGTGTGTAACTGCATGTAGGTGTGGGAGACAGTTTTGACAGATTTATTTATATAGGTATCTGGACAGCTGTGCATCTCTGTGATTGTGCTCTATGGATTTGTATTTGGGCTTCAGGAGTGGGCTTTTAATGGACCCATTGCAGCTGTGATAACGTGTGGTCCTAATTCCACACATAAAATTACAATAACTTTAGTGAACAAAAAGCATGGAGCTGGTTACGAAAAATGGGAAGAGGGGAGGGAAAGAATCATGAAAACCTTTGTGAAACTTCATTTTTTAAAAAATTACCTTTTTTGATTATTTTGCTGCCAGCTCTTGCGTCCTGTAACAAGTAAAACCTGAACTGAGCATAATACATCTGTCAAAACAAGAAATACGCCTGTTTGGGCCTTGCAGTGAAAATGAGCACTTGAGAGAGGATGGGGGAGAGCAAGCAATGGAGGGAGGGGGGATGCAGTGAGCAGGAGTGGGGCCTCAGGGAAGGGGTGGGGCTGTGGGTGGGGCAAGGTTTTCTGGAATTAGAAAGTTGGCAACCATAGAGCAGGAAGGAAGCTGCCCAGCTCTCCAGGGCAGCAACTAGGCTCTAGCTGCCTGGCTTTCTTGTCAATTTCACAGCTCCTGCCAGGAAATTGACAGGACAGCCAACAGCCCATGTAAGGGACGCAGTGTCTACACAGACACTGTGTCGCCCTAACTACACCAACATAAGCATGACGCCTCTCATGGAGGTGGAGTTAGTATGTCAGTGTAGTAGGGCACTTACATGGGCAGGAGGAAGTCTGTAGTGTAGACACCGAGGCCTTGTCTACACTACAGAATGTTGTCACTAAAAATTATGACACTTTAATTGAAGCACTACTGCATGTCCACGCTATGCTCCTTGTGTCAGCAGAGTCACCACACTAGCAGCTCCTGCCTTGACACAGGGAGCAGCGCACTATAGATAGCTATCCCACTGCGCAACTGGCTGCAGGGTGCTTTGGGAAGGATTTGCAATACCTCATGGGGCAGGTACAGCCCCACATGATGCAGATTTCTCTATCCCATGGTTCCATGGGTATCCTACTAGATTGCCAGACCCTTTTCAACTGAAGGGGGGCGGAGGAGAGTGTGTGACAGGGAGCGTGCATATGTGCGTGAATGAGAGACAGAGCATCTGGTCTGTCGGGGGAGTGTGTGAGAGAGTGGGTGTGTAGACAGGATGTCTCTAAGTTCAGACAGCCGCTGGAAGCAACCAGCCCCTGAGGCAGGGGGAGGGGGACATCCCCGACATCAGCCCCCACCTCCCTCCCTGGCTCTGCACAGCACAGCACAGCAGTCTCTCTCTCACTCACACACACACACACCCTCTGTGTTCCTAGTGTGGGAGAGAGCAGCATTCCACATTAATGATTTGCCCTTTGTTGCCAGAGCTGAGCAGCATGGTCAGCTCTCAGAACTTCACAGAGCTTTGAAAGGGAAGAGGCGCATGCTTGTGTAGCAGGAATGCAGGGCAGCCGAGTTCAAAACAGTGAGCAGAGCAGTCATGGCGGGCATTGTGGGAGGCCAGTGATGGCAATATAACGAATGGCAGCGTCTACACTGACACTTTGTCACTTTAAGTTTGCTGCAAAAAGCCCTGTGCCTCTCGTCGAGGTGGTTACATTTTGTTGCCAAAACTGAAGAGTTTTGTCACCAAAAAAGTGTCATTGCAGTTTGTACACCTCCACTGTTTCATTGCCAAAATCCACCTCTTGGTGACAAAACTCTGCAATGTAGACAAAATCTGACATAATTAGGTTGACATAAGGCATCTTATGTCGACCTAGCTGTGTCGTGTAGACCAGCCCCCAGTTGCTATAGGAATTACTTTTCTTTTGAGCTACATACTAGCTTAAAGACAGGTTTCAGAGTAGCAGTCATGTTAGTCTGTATTCGCAAAAAGAAAAGGAGTACTTGTGGCACCTTCGAGACTAACCAATTTATTTGAGCATAACCTTTCGTGAGCTACAGTTCACTTCATTGGATGCATGCAGTGGAAAATACAGTGGGGAGATTTTATATACACAGAGAACATGAAACAATGAGTGTTACCATACACACTAACGAGAGTGATCAGGTAAGGTGAGCTATTACCAGCAGGAGAGCGGGGGTGGGGGGGGGGGGACCTTTTGTAGTGATAATCTAGGTGGGCCATTTCCAGCAGTTGACAAGAATGTGTGAGGAACTGGGGGGCGGGGGGAGGGAATAAACATGGGGAAATAGTTTTACTTTGTGTAATGACACATCCACTCCCAGTCTTTATTCAAGCCTAATTTAATGGTGTCCAGTTTGCACATTAATTCCAATTCAGCAGTCTCTCGTTGGAGTCTGTTTTTGAAGCTTTTTTGTTGAAGAATTGCCACTTTTAGGTCTGTAATCGAGTGACCAGAGAGATTGAAGTGTTCTCTGACTGGTTTTTGAATGTTATAATTCTTGACGTCTGATTTGTGTCCATTTATTCTTTTACGTAGAGACTGTCCAGTTTGGCCAATGTACATGGCAGAGGGGCATTGCTGGCACATGATGGCATATATCACATTGGTAGATGTGCAGATGAATGAGCCTCTGATCATGCGGCTGATGTGATTAGGCCCTAGGATGGCGTCCCCTGAATAGATATGTGGACTCAGTTGGCAATATGCTTTGTTGCTAGGATAGGTTCCTGGGTTAGTGTTTTTGTTGTGTGATGTGTGGTTGCTGGTGAGTATTTGCTTCAGGTTGGGGGGCTGTCTGTCAGCAAGGACTGGCCTGTCTCCCAAGATCTGTGAGAGTGATGGGTCGTCCTTCACGATAGGTTGTAGATCCTTGATGATGCGCTGGAGAGGGTTAGGTTGGGGGCTGAAGGTGATGGCTAGTGGCGTTCTGTTATTTTCTTTGTTGGGCCTGTCCTGTAGAAGTTATCTACAACCTATCCTTAAGGATGACCCATCACTCTCACGGATCTTAGGAGACACTGGCCAAACTGGACAGTCTCTACATAAAAGAATAAATGGACACAAATCAGACGTCAGGAATTATAGCATTCAAAAACCAGTCCCACAATGCCAGCCATCACTGCTCTGCTCACTGTCGCAATTCTTCAACAAAAAAACTTCAAAAACAGACTCCTAGGAGAGACTGCTGAATTGGAATTAATTACATTAGGCTTGAATAAAGATTGGGAGTGGATGTGTCATTACACAAAGTAAAACTATTTCCCCACGTTTACTCCCCGCCCCGCCCCACTGTTCCTCACTCATTCTTGTCAACTGCTGGAAATGGCCCACCTTGATTATCACTACAAAAGGTTTTTTTTCTCTCCTGCTGGTAATAGCTCACCTTACCTGATCACTCTCCTTACAGTGTGTGGTAAGACCCATTGTTTCATGTTCTCTGTATATATAAAATCTCCCCACTGTATTTTCCACTGTATGCATCCGATGAAGGGAGCTGTAGCTCACGAAAGCTTATGCTCAAATAAATTTGTTAGTCTCTGAGGTGCCACAAGTCCTCCTGTTCTTTATACTAGCTTAAAATTCTTGTAGTTTGCTTTTGTGTGGCTGTGTTGAGCCTGTGCCTCCTCACTTATTCTTTTTTGTTACATATTCCTCAGCATCAGAATTTTCCTTATTTTCCATTCTAGCTCATTTTTAATCTAAGCCATTTAGAAAGCATCTGTCCCAGGACACTGAGGGGTGAGAAAAGAAAAGCAACATGCAAAGAGGAAGGGTTGTTTGTGGCTAAGGCGTTAGACTGGGTGTGATAGAATGCTAGCTCTAGCAACTATCTGATAACTGGTTTCAGAGTAACAGCCGTGTTAGTCTGTATTCGCAAAAAGAAAAGGAGTACTTGTGGCACCTTAGAGACTAACCAATTTATTAGAGTATAAGCTTTCGTGAGCTACAGCTCACTTCATCGATGCATCCGATGAAGTGAGCTGTAGCTCACGAAAGCTTATGCTCAAATAAATTGGTTAGTCTCTAAGGTGCCACAAGTATTCCTTTTCTTTTTGCGAATACAGACTAACACGGCTGTTACTCTGAAATAGAAATCCACTAAGTTTTCTCTTTGTAATTAGTTTGGTTTCAAAAATTACAGTGCACCCTTAGAGAACTTCTGGGACATTGCTTTAAAGATCAAAGGGACAATTCTGTGGGAGTTTTACCTGAGCAAGGAATGGAGAAATGCATTCCCTAGGGGATGGATGGGTCTGGAAGCAATCCTCCTTTGTTGCTATGAAGGAGGCCCCAACGGCCACCATTCTCTGATGTGAGGAGGTGTGGAGGAGGATGATCTGAGGTCAGATGAACTCCCCTATATTAGCATTACCTGCTGTAGAAGGAACAAAATTAGAGAATGAAAATTAGCTTAAGTTTGGCTATAGAAACATGTGCTGTAAAGAAAGACCCAAACTAGACCATAAAAAAGAGATTTTCAAGAAGTGATTTATAAGGCCAGAAAAAATGAAGTGGGGAGAGTGTCTGGTTCAAAGAATAAATAAGGAGAAGCTTCAAAATACGGAGAAGCTTCTAAAAAGAAGGCCTTGGACCAATGGGGTGACTGCAGATGGGTTTAAATAAGACACAGTATCTATCTTAAAAGGAGCCAACATGGCCCTTCTCACCCCACATACCAGTGTTACCTCAAAAATTAGGAAAAACTGTCAGTCAGCAGGGAGGAGAGGGAGGAAAGGCCTTGGGGAGAAAGGAGGTTGTAAATCGTATCCAGATTAAGACTGGAAAAAGGGATAACCTATCTCAAATTGGTTTTTAGCTGAAGTTAGTAATTGGCAATTACATCACTTGTTTGTTAAAGGGTTCATGGTTAATACCTGCCTGACCACACCCAGCCACCCACCCACTCACTCTCTCCCCCCCCCAGCGGTTTAGCACATTTGTAAGTATCTTGATCAAATGCTTATAAATGTCTTGTTACAGTTTGGATGTAGTAAATTGCTTGTTATTTAGGCTTTATAGACATGTTTAAATCTAAATGCCAATTGCTGTAATAACGGAATTTATGGTTAAATGAATGTTCTGGTAATATCCTGAATAAATAATAATTCCAACACCTTCAAATGAACCACACAACAGAACAGTGGGCTGTAGCCCACGAAAGCTTATGCTCAAATAAATTTGTTAGTCTCTAAGGTGCCACAAGTCCTCCTTTTCTTTTCACAGTAGAATTGTGAGCATTGGCAACAACGATAACTTGTCTGTGCTGGAGAAGAAAGGCAATCTGTATCCGCTGCATGTCACCTACTATGACCTGGAAGTGATATGTACTATGTATGTTCTGTAGCCCACGAAAGCTTATGCTCAAATAAATTTGTTAGTCTCTAAGGTGCCACAAGTCCTCCTGTTCTTTTTGCAGATACAGACTAACACGGCTGCTACTCTGAAACCTATTGAGTGTTTAGACTCTATGAAACGTTTGTAAATTAATCCTACTTATTAAAGGATAATTAATTAATTAATTAATAGGACTAAACGTTTGTAAATTAATCCTACTTATAATGTCGCTATTCCATGCTATAAGAAAATATGGTTTTTGCTTTATAACTTTGAAAATATTTGCTCTGAACTTGTGAATCCAGGCATAGGAATCATCCCCTCTGCCCATCCCGAAGGATCATCAAAATCAGATGGGCCATTGAAGAACACTGCAATACAAATGATTGGTTAATTGGCCTATCCCACCTTGGAAATGCTACCTGCCAGGAAGCTCATCCTGGGGATTTGGAAGCTGAATGAAGGAAATAAAACAAAGTCACAGGAAAATATTCCATTTCTTCACTGTTTGAACTCACACAGGGTCAGAGCCACCAAACTGAAGACAGAGATCCTATGAGGTTGCCTCCTGGGTCTTCCCTGCAAGACACTTTGAATGGACAGACTACATCACTACAACTCTGTCACTCTGAGGATTTAGCTTGTACATACGTTTGCTTGATTTAACCACTAAATAACTTGTTTATTTTTCCTAGTCAATAAAACTTTAGCATTATTATAGAATTGGGCACAGGGGTTGTCTTTACTCAATTCAGTGTGATTTTTGGTGTGACCATTTATCACTAAGTCCAGTTTGCCTGGGTGGCAAGATAGACTGGAGAGTCTAAGGAGACTGTCTGACTCCATGGTAAGACTGATACAGTGATCCAGGAGTTCACATTTATTACTGGCTTGGTAAAATCTAATCATAGAGCATAATGGGGATATCTGCTGTTTTTTTAACAATTTGTTAGTCTCCAAGGTGCCTCAAGTACTCCTGTTCTTTTTGCCGATACAGACTAACACGGCTGCTACTCTGTGCCCTGAGGTAGGCACTCACGGTCATGAGCCACTCCAGACAGCATGACACATCACACACACCCCTTGCAAACATCACTGAAAAGCACACTATGGCCGATGATCTACAGCTAAATGTTTGCTCCAGCTTTGTTGGAATCTTCCTCCCAGGCCACAGAGTGGTAGTTTTTTACCTCAACTCCCACACTCCACTCTGCAGTGGGTTTGCATAGGAGTACATCTATAATTCCTGCCCAACTCTTTATCACTAGGGTACTGGAGCCCGCACCGAGCACACATCCATGGTACACAGATGGCCTGCATGGCTCAGCATCTTCCCTTCCCCCTGCCTGTGTGCAATGGAACTTTACTGGCTTTGTTGCTGCTAGAGATCTGCAATGCCATGGATGGGATGAGGAGATGGAAGGGGGTTGTGGGGGAAGGATTTACTCAAGTTAGTGCAAATTTGCTGCTGTCAGAGTAGCAGCCATGTTAGACTGTATTCGCAAAAAGGAGTACTAGTGGCACCTTAGAGACTAACCAATTTGTTAGTCTCTAAGGTGCCACTAGTACTCCTTTTCTTTTTGTCTTAGAAGTGTTCACTGACAGATATGCATGTTGCTGATTAGCATGAGATAAAAAAAGCTGCAAAACATGCTAGCAGACTCTGAACAAGACAGTTCCTGTATAAATAAAAGCAGAACAGAAAGGTGTAGGGAGGAAGGATGGCTATGGAAACCACAGGACAAAGATACATTTTAGAGTGCAAAAAGCCGTTAACCTTTTTTTCACAGGACTAAAGGCAGCATTGTTGGGAACACTGGGGCATGGCCACTAGGTAACTCGAGGGGATGGAAGACCACGAGTGTCGATGAAGCCCCCTCGCACTAGGCCCCGGTGTCCTTGCCCCCCCCCTCCTGCCTGGAGGCACTCGCAGCAGCTCTGTGTGCTAGGCCCAAGTGTCCTTGGCCCCCCCGCCTGGAGGCACACACAGCAGTTATGCTGAGAATCTGCAACAGTATGTTGCAGAGTCAGACTGCCTGAAACTAAGCAAGGCCAAACAGGGGAGATATGGAAGAACAATGCTGAATAAAGCAGCTTTATGTATAGTTTAACAAATGATACAGAGAATCAGGGAACTAGCTGGGAACTGGATTGGCTGGCTATATGGATACTTGGAGCAGCTTGCTATTGGATAAGTATGCTGGGAAAAAGGATGTATAAAAGCCTGTGTAACTTCCTGCTCTGTTGTGCAGGATTTGAGATTTTATTCTCCCTGTACCTTTTTGCAGCTGCAAATAAACTTTTCTGCTTCTCCACCCCGTTGTGATTATTGGGTGCAGCACACCGGGTAACGAACCACTCAAGCTGTTGTTCAGCCTCTCGGCACTGGGTGCCGGCAACAGCATGGTAAGGCTTTATTGTGTGCACACATCCACATGCCAAGTATAAACCCAGTTTTTTGGACCAGTATAACTACTTGAGCTAAAACAACGAGGAGTCCTTGTGGCACCTGAGAGACTAACAAATTTATTTGGGCATAAGCTTTCGTGGGCTTGAACCCACTTCATCAGCATCCGATAAAGTGGATTCTAGCCCACAGAAGCTTATGCCCAAATAAATTTGTTAGTTTCTAAGGTGCCACACAGCAGCGTATTATGACCTAGGCTGACAAGGCCTCCGCCTCGGGCAGCAAATTTGCAGGGGTGGCAAATTTATAACAGCAGCATTTTTGTAATTGCGGCATCAGTGAGGCCGCAATTCTACCAATCACAGCGCGTATTGAAACCACCAATGACGGTGCGACGCCATTTAGTAAACATACACACGAGAATCCTAAACTGCACCGGACTCCCGCTTGGATGCGGGGTTTTGGATCTATGTGTGGTCCCGCACTATAAGCGACATTGCGCTATACGGACGCGTATTCAAGCAAGGGTCCGCTGTACCTGTCAGTTCATTTATAATAAAACTTGTAAGTGTTCAATTATTTTAATGATATTTAGATTCATTTTAGTTCAAATGAATTTGTAAAAAAACTAAAATAAGTTCATATGGGGCCGGGGGCAGCAGTTATTTCAGGGTCTGGGGCGGCAAAATCATTAATCCACCACTGGTGCCACAAGGACTCCTCGTTGTTTTTGCTGATAGACTAACACGGCTACCACTCTGACACTTGAGCTAAGTGTCTGACTTTATAGTTGAGCAGTACAAACCGTGTGTGCACTCTGTTTATACTGGTGTAAGGCTGCTTCATACCAATATTGCATATTCTCCTTCTTGTACACAAATAAGCTTTATTGGTATGAGACACGGTTTCTCAGCCAGTGAGTCGGGACCCAAAATTGCGTTCCCAGAATGTTTCAAAGGGTCGCATAGCAACTCCTGTGACTCCTCTCCCACAGGGCTGGCTGGGCTCGCCTCCCTGGTCCAAGCACTGCAACCTCCGGGGTCTCAGTGCCACTCAGGTTTGGCTGAGCCATCATGATGACAGGAGCCTGGGTAGGCCAAGTTTAAGTGAATGGCACATCTCCACTCACACAAATTTGGTCCAGTCAGGGGCTGGGGCCAAACCTGAGCAGCAGTGCAACCAACACCCGGAGCAGAGACCAAGCCCAGCCAGACCCACAGCACAGGAGCTGCAGGAGCCTCCACTGCGGGGTAAGTGCTGGGCAAGACCCCTCCTCAGGGGGCAGGACATGACCAAAACCACCCCAGGGCCTCCACCCCCAGGCTGTTTACTGGGACAGGCCATGAACATACACAAATGGGTCCTGAGCGCAAAAAGGTTGAGAACCATTGGTATAAGGCACCTTTATACTGGTATAACTGCATCCACATTAGAGGGGTTGAACCATTTTAAGTATATCAGGTAACATTAAAGTGATACAACTTTTGTATGTAGACAAGGCCGTAGAGTTAAGGTTGTTCAAATGTATTTTCTGCCAATGCAGTGACTGGAAGTACCCAGTTAAGGCACCAAGAAGTGAACATCTAGACCAACCCGGGTTCAGGCAATGCATGAGTTTCCCCAGGGCTATTCCATCACAGGGAAACTCCACCCACACGATGGAGCTCCTCTGGTGGCTCTTCTACAACACGGGGCTGGCCGGATAGAGGTGTGTGTGTGTGTTTGGGATGGGCCCATTCTTCCTTTGTGGTGAAGCCAAGAGAGTTATACAACAACTATACATCCTAAATGTGTGCTGAAAAATCTTCAAACTGTGCCTCACTAGCACTTATTGGGCATGTGCCACATAAAGGATTGATCCAACTCCTGCTGGAACCAATGGGAATCTTTCAGTTGACCCTAGTAAGAGCTGGAGCAGGCCCTAACATACAGAAAATTGATGTTTCAGAGAGTTTGAAAGGATTTAATTAGGCCTGCTATTTTAAATCTATTTGACTATAAAGCCAGAAGCTTTGATTGCAGTCCAACTACACCTGGCTCAGCAGAAGCTATGAAAACCTCTCAAGTGACTTTTCTATACCTATACATGTCATGATTTAAAAATCTGATATCTTGACCTCTCTACTGAGGGCTATGAATCTCTCCTTGTCATTGAAATAAAGCTCTTGGGCCATATTCTCTGCTGGTGTATCTTAACCAGCACAGAATTTAGCTCCCTGTTTCCAGCTCTGCAGGATAAAGATGTATCAGGCCTTAAACATGTCACTGATGCAAAACTCCATATTATCTGTCCTGGCCCTCAAGCCAGTGTAATTTTCAGGGTGGAAAACTCCACATTTGAGATAAAAAAGAAAATATTTATCTGACAAGCTACCTTAAAGTGGAGACAGATCAGTGGGCAAATTTCAGGTGAAGCAGTCTAAGGTTTGTGACAAATACAGTTTCTCACATAGTTCTGCAAACTGTGTCCTTGCAATTTATTACATGAATAGCAGGTCCATATTCAGTGTTACTATCTCTAGCCTTTTTGTCACAAATCTCATAATACTTGGTGTATTCCTTGAAGCCCCGGAGCCTGGAGTCATTTGATAGCTGAGAATCTCAGCTTTAATTTTAATTCCACGGTAAACATCTGATGAAGTGAGCTGTAGCTCACGAAAGCTCATGCTCAAATAAATTGGTTAGTCTCTAAGGTGCCACAAGTACTCCTTTTCTTTTAGCTTTAATTAAAAATGTAAGCTTCTAGCTCTCAGGACTGAAGAGAAAAGCTTACAAACATGATCCTAATGACTCAAAAACCAGAAGGGAAACAAAAAGAACCCAATAGATATTTAACCCCATCCCCCAAAAAACCCGCATTACCTCACTGGGAGTCTCATATTTTTGAATGCCTGGGAATTAAAATATTGATATATTCACTCACTAGTGAGGTTGTTTTCTAATCTGGAGTGTTGGATCTTTTAGGGAAACCTGGGGTCTATTCCCAGCTCTGCCACTGGCCTGCTGGGTGACCCTGAGCAAGTCATTTCCACTCTTCATGCCTCCATTTACCTATATCTGTAAAATGGGGATAAAGATACTGCCCTCCTTTGTTAAGTGCTTTGAGTTCTGTGGACAAAAAATTCTTTATAAGAGCTATGTACTAATTACTGTTATCCTGGGTTTATTTTGGTCACATTTTTGGAGGTTTCTAGTGAGCTCCCAGGGACTCATGCAAATAAGAGGGAGGAAGGTTGCTTGTACATCCAGATAAAATAAATTATCTTAAAACACTATGTATTTAATAACCCTGAATTCAATACCTATTTGTTTTAGTTATCACAGTTTAATTTACGTGGTTTGTGAATATTGCCGTTGACAGAGGCAAAACTAAAGGAAGGAAACAATCTCCTTCTTATGACATCAAAACAACGGAACCAGTATTTTGAAGTTTGAGCTATCCATGCTGCAATCTAAGCATTCAGGCCATTGCTCAGCCCTGGTAGCTGAGCTGGATGCTAGTCAGATGTGCCAGGGAGGAGGCCCCAGAGGCATTTCAACCAAGCGTCCTTCAGTTTATTGGGTGAAGCAGCTGTTCACATCCCTTATAGACCTTGCTGGCAGGGGATGCTTAGTGACTGTTTAGGTGTGGACAGCATTTTCACAGAAATATATAAAAGTAAAACATTGGTGATATGGTCCAGTGACATGGTCCTGTTCTGGATAGAAAGAGAAGTTATACTGAGATTGTTTTTAAAAGGCCACTGCAGATACCATGGATAAGATGGTCTTGATTTACTTGGTACTGCCTGAGTGCAGTCGGTGGACTAGATGACCTTTTTGAGGTCCCTTCCAGGCCTACATTTCTGTGATTCTATGGCAATGGACCAATTCACTGATGCCCAGCTGGGCCTGGACACACAAATCAAATGAGTGTCTGGAAGCCAAGGAGACCTTCTGAGACTCTAGAATTTGCCACAGAACTACAATTATTTCATGGCATTGGCACAACAGAGGCAAAAATAACAGCTAGGGAGGATGTGAAAGTGATACCTCTATGTTTTGGAGGAATTCATGTGTCCAATACTCATGTTGAGAAAGGAGATTCTAATCAGATGCAGGAAATGATGGCTCGACAAATATTATGTAGACCAGGTTGTATTGGCAATAATACAAACATCCAGTCAAATGCAAGTCAGGACAGGTCCCAAATAATAAAATCCCCTAAACCAGTTGAGACACCAAATAGAAAGGACAAATCTTGGACTTACCTGGGACAGCCCCATTATATAAGATAACTCAAATATAAGAAGTTATTAAATCAGACATGTTAAAAATGCTGTGGGAAAGAGGAACCAAAAGCATACTTGGTTTCAAATGGAAACTGTGATTAGGAATGCATGTCCATTAACTAATAGGAGACATTGGTGTTAAGACCTTCACCTTTGCCATCAGTGCATAAGGGCTGGGAACCAGATATGCAGAATTAACTCATGTTGGATTTGGACTTCTTTGAGGCTGATAACTGGGATAAAAATTGTCTGAATGGATACCATGATGTGCTTCTCATAGGGTAAAGTGGCAGAGGTCTGTGTGGTGAACCTAAAGGTTCCAGCCCTGCTGTTGATCCATGTGGATATCAACATGATGCCACAAGATGGAATTTCTGTTTGTTTGCTTTTTAAAAAACCAAGGAAACTGTACACAAAAAGCTATGTTGAAAGATTATTATTGAAGTTAAAAAGTCAAGTACTCAAAAGTTAGGAAATGCCAAAATTAAGGCTGACCTTGCAACCTTAATTTGGCCCCTTTGTGTGCATGAACTATGATAGTCTTTAATTACACGATCACATACTATCTTTTTCCACAGAACCCCTGCCTCATTCACTGCACAGGGTGGATGGTGCTTCAATTGACGAGTAGCTATTCAATATTTTGTTTTCTCCTCAATGGGCAGTGTGTAGCCCCAGGCTTTATTTACTGCTCACTAGAGCCCCATGTTTTTCACAAATACCAAATAATACACAATAAAATGAAAAACAACATAAAACAAAAAAACCCCAGCCCCTGGGGTCTCTGCACCACCCAGGTTTGGCATAGCCACCTCTCTGTCAGGGTGGCTGGGCCAAACCTGAGCAGTTCTGTGAATCCATGCGTCAGGTTGCAGTGCCCAGAGTTCCAGTCCTGTGGTACAGGGGCCACTGCTGTGGGTTGGGTGTGTGTAGGCTTGCTCTCCAGCCTACCTGGGGCCTTTCCCCCCACCAGGGCAGGACCTGCCTGGCCCCCCGGGCCTCCCACCCAGGTGGATAAAATGAACCAACATGAAATTCCCCAAAAAATTATTTTTAAAAAAAGAATTCCCTGAAGACAGAATTATTAACTTCCTCGTGGAAGTTTTTTTATGGTGCTCATCACTAGAGTATCTGAGTGCTTCACAAACTTAAATTTATCATCACAGTATCCCTGTGAGGCAAGGGGTTGGGATTATCCCCATTTCACAAATAGGAAGCTGAGGCACAGAGATTAAAGTCAAAAGTGTCCACTCATATTGGATGCCCAATCTCAGACACTTAGGGCCCAATATTTCCGAGTGCTCACTCAGCATTATATAGCACTTTACACATTCAAAGCACAGCTACCACTGAGTTCAGTTGCAGTTGTGGGTGGCCAGCACTTCTGCAAATCTGTCTGCCGGGTAACAATTAGTGACCACAAGTGAAAAGTCTGGTTGAAGTGACTTTCCCAGAATCACAGAGGAACTCAAAAAACCTGTTCAGTGTTTTATACTAAAGTAAGTAATATGCCTCTGAATATATTCAAAGAAAGTATTGCCAATCCCAAGCATTCAAAAATCTTGAGTCAGACTGCCCCAAATCATAAGATTGGCTTTAAAATCATGAGAATTTCAAGATAATATGGTTGTTGGGGGGAGAGGAAGAAGGGTCTGTTTGGCTGTTTTTTTGGCCTGGTGTTCGAGTGTTCAAAGATCACATTTTCAAGTTTTTCTCTATGACAAGAGCTAGAAACTTTTTTTAAAATATGAAAGCCCAAATTCTCAGCTAATAACCTGATTCCAGTATCTGATACTTTAAGAAACACAACCAATATTGTGAAACTCACGATCAAATCATAAGAGCTGGCAACACTGCAAGGATCTACTGGGTGCTAATTTTATGTAGTTACTTTTCAGGGTAGAATTTTAAAACCAACATTTCAAAAGTGTCCATTAACACTGGTTGCGACAATGTTTGGGTGCCCTACCAGAGATCCACATGGATTCTGAGCAGCCACCGCTCTTGCTCCTCTGGATCCTAGTGGGTGCTTAGGAACTCTGAATATCAGGCTATAGGTGACTTACACTGAGTATCCAAACTTAGAGGACTGTAAGTTGGTGGGGTGACTGTGCAGAATCAAACCATAACAGCAGATACTGTTCAGTAGGAGAAGATCTTTGTGAACCCAAATCCAAAAAAGGTGATATAAGCATAAGCAGAGACCAACAAACACTTCCCCAGCTAAGGATCAAACCACTTCATCTGAATAGGCAGCCTTGACTTTCCCCAGGTATTCTCCCTATCCTATCTCTCCAGCAGCCCCTTTTATCGGCCAGCTGCTGCCTTGTGTACTGGGGACCAGTAGGACGCAGAAATGCTGTTACATGGATGCTCATGAAAATGTTGGCCTAAATGTTTACTTTTTGCTATCTGCTTAAATAATGTTGCTCATTGCATAACGGTAGCAAATAACTTTGTAGTGCTCACTTCACTGTGATCTGTTTCCAAAATGAATAGCAGCATAATCATTGTGCAGAGAGAGGAAGCTATCAAACCAAAACAAGCTTTCAGTTCTTCTTACCCTTTTAATAATCTTTTTGCAAGAGGGATGGATGTTAGTGTGTGATAAGTGGAAGCAACAAACCCTGTAAATGAGTGAGTATGATGACCCTTTCCTGTCTTGCTGCTGGAGCAGAACATTTCCAAAGTGCCCTAAACCCAGCTTCTAGATTTCAACCTAAACTTTTTGCACATGCCAAAAACTTAGATTTGTGTGAACACTTGTGTGCCAAAACCAGGTAGTTATACATCTAACAGCCCAGTCTGGGTTAACAGATCCATATTGGAGGGCATACAACAACTTGGGCATGCTGGTTTGGGTATGCAGTTTTAGAGGCCACATTTTGAAAATGTAGCCTTTGATCTCTGTCACGTCCTAAACCTTTTTCAAGGTTCAAGGTTAGGTCTTTTCAAGAAACTAACACACCTTCAATTGCACTGTAGACTTGTTTGGATAGGAAAGTTTTACCAGTTATACCAGTATTATTATAATTAAACTAGGCATGTAAAAGGTTAACCAGTTAACATTAGATTTACCAGGTAAACCGACCTTAACCGTTAACCCTCTGTGCGCCAGCAGGCACAGCCCTGGCCCCAGCCCCCCCCACACCGTCCATCCGGAGGGACCCCAGCCCCGTCCATGCTGGGCCATCTGAAGCGACTCAGTTAACCGGTTAAATGATATAATTGTAATCATTTAACCGGTTAACTTTTTAAATGATATTTACATCCCTAAATTAAACCCTTCCAAAGTGACATAAGCTAAACCAAAACAAGGCGATTCTGACACAGGAATAAGATTGTCCACACGGGCGTTACACTGGTATAATTATATAGGTATAGGCTAAGGTGTTAATTTATACTGGTATTTCTTTCCTGCATAGAGAAGCAAATACATAGCCAGTATGTAGCATAGAACCTTACTGTTATCTTCTTATAGTCGCCCACCACATACAGGAGGTGCACAGCTGCATCTTCCTTATGCCAGTTTACAGGCAATACTCAAGACTATTCCTATAAGTCAAATGCACTGCACTAGTCCTCCATGGATAGGTATGGATAGGGTGACCAGACAAAAAGTGTGAAAAATTGGGACCGAGTGGGGGCGGGGGAGGAAATAGGCACCTATATAAGATAAAACCCCAAATATCGGGACTGTCCCTATAAACTCAGGACATCTGGTCACCCTAGGTATGGATAACTAGTGAAGTGCATTAAGGGAGGAAAGAGTGCAACCCTCTAGTGAGACATAGATAGAAAAAGGATTTACAAACCACTGCAGTTCCATGAGCATCCAGGAACAGTGATGTGTCTACAAAGAACTTGAGATTGCACAGTTTTGGTGAAGGTTGGATATACTCCACAAATTGAGGGGGCAGACACAGTCCCTGTCTATCACTAGCTGTGCCTAGTTTGCAAAAGTCCTGTCACAGCTTCCAAGAAGTCAAGAAAGCTTGGAGTCCAGGGGCAGCCTCGTTCCTCTTAGCCAGCAACACAGGTTACTGTATGCCTATTCCAATTTAAGGACATGCACTCTTTAACAGAGCCATTAGATGTTGAAAAAGAACAAAAAAATTGCAGGTTCATGACAGAAGAGGATTCCACCACCTCCCTAGGTAACGCATTCTAGTGTTTCACCACCCTCTTAGTGAAAAAGTTTTTCCTAATATCCAACCTAAATCTCCCCCACTGCAACTTGAGACCATTACTCCTTGTCCTGTCATCTGCTGTCACTGAGAATAGTCTAGATCCATCCTCTTTGGATCCACCTTTCAGGTAGTTAAAAGCAGCTATCAAAACCCCCCTCATTCTTCTCTTCCATAGACTAAACAATCCCAGTTCCCTCAGCCTCTCCTCATAAGTCATGTGTTCCAGTCCCCTAACCATTTTTGTTGTCCTTCGCTGGACTCTCTCCAATTTTTCCACATCCTTCTTGTAGTTTGGGGCCCAAAACTGGGCACACTACTCCAGATGAGGCCTCACCAATGTCGAATAGAGGGGAACGATCACGTCCCTCAATCTGCTGGCAATGCCCCTACTTATACAGCCCAAAATGCCATTGGCCTTCTTGGCAACAAGGGCACACTGTTGACTCATATCCAGCTTCTCATCCACTGTCACCCCTAGGTCCTTCTCTGCAGAACTGCTGCCGAGCCATTTGGTCCCTAGTCTGTAGCGGTGCATGGGATTCTTCCGTCCTAAGTGCAGGACTCTGCACTTGTCCTTGTTGAACCTCATCAGATTTATTTTGGCCCAATCCTCCAATTTGTCTAGGTCCCTCTGTATCCTATCCCTACCCTCCAGCGTATCTACCACTCCTCCCAGTTTAGTGTCATCGGCAAACTTGCTAAGAGTGCAATCCACACCATCCTCCAGATCATTAATGAAGATATTGAACAAAACCGGCCCCAGGACCAACCCTTGGGTCACTCCACTTGATAGCGGCTGCCAACTAGACATGGAGCCATTGATCACTACCTGTTGAGCCCGACAATCTAGCCAACTTTCTATCCACCTTATAGTCCATTCATCCAGCCCATACTTCTTTAACTTGCTGGCAAGAATACTGCGGGAGACCATGTCAAAAGTTTTGCTAAAGTCAAGGAATAACACATCCACTGCTTTCCCTTCATCCACAGAACCAGTTATCTCATCATAAAGGCAATTAGATTAGTCAGGCATGACTTGCCCTTGGTGAATCCATGCTGACTGTTCCTGATCACTTTCCTCTCCTCTAAGTGCTTCAGAATTGATTCCTTGAGGACCTGCTCCATGATTTTTCCGGGGACTGAGGTGAGGCTGACTGGCCTGTAGTTCCCAGGATCCTCCTCCTTCCCTTTTTTAAAGATTGGCACTACATTAGACTTCCCCCGATCGCCATGAGTTTTCAAAGATAATGGCCAATGGCTCTGCAATCACATCCGCCAATTCCTTTAGCACTCTCGGATGCAACGCATCCGGCCCCATGGACTTGTGCATGTCCAGCTTTTCTAAATAGTCCCGAACCACTTCTTTCTTCACAGAGGGCCGGCCACCTCCTCTCCATTCTGCGCTGCCCAGTGCAGTAGTCTGGGAGCTGACCTTGTTCGTGAAGACAGAGGCAAAAAAAGCATTGAGTACATTAGCTTTTTCCACATCCTCTGTCACTAGGTTGCCTCCCTCATTCAGTAAGGGGCCCACACTTTCCTTGGCTTTCTTCTTGTTGCCAACATACCTGAAGAAACCCTTCTTGTTACTCTTAACATCTCTCGCTAGCTGCAACTCCAGGTGTGATTTGCCCTTCCTGATTTCACTCCTACATGCCCGAGCAATATTTTTATACTCATCCCTGGTCATTTGTCCAATCTTCCACTTCTGGTAAGCCTCTTTTTTGTGTTTAAGATCAGCAAGGATTTCACTGTTAAGCCAAGCTGGTCGCCTGCCATATTTACTATTCTTTCTACACATCGGGATGGTTTGTCCCTGTAACCTCAATAAGGATTCTTTAAAATACCGCCAGCTCTCCTGGACTCCTTTCCCCCTCATGTTATTCTCCCAGGGGATCCTGCCCATCAGTTCCCGGAGGGAGTCAAAGTCTGCTTTTCTGAAGTCCAGGGTCTGTATTCTACGGCTTTCCTTTCTTCCTTGTGTCAGGATCCTGAACTCGACCATCTCATGGTCACTGCCTCCCAGGTTCCCATCCACTTTTGCTTCCCCTACTAATTCTTCCCGGTATGTGAGCAGCAGGTCAAGAAGAGCTCCGCCCCTAGTTGGTTCCTCCAGCACTTGCACCAGGAAATTGTCCCCTACATTTCCCACAAGATGTTCAGCTCCCATGGGACTTCTGGGGTGGGCTGGAGGTCTTGCAGGATTGGCACAAGATTTGCAGCTATAAGGTCTCACGGGATTTGTCACGAGATTTGGAACCATGATAGGAGCCCTGCGCTCAGGACCACTTCCCAACAATAAAAAAGAGAATGCACTGGAGCACACCCACAGCTGATGTGGATTTGTGGACACAGCATCAAGCACTGGGTTTTCAAGAGCATTCATAGATTCCAAGGCCAGAAAGGACCAATGTGATCATCTAGTCTGATCTCCTGTATAACACAGACCATGGAACTTCCCCAAAGTAAGTTCTAGCACATATCTTAAAAAAAAAAAATCCAATCTTGATATAAAAGTTTCCAGGAATGGTGAAATCTACCACAACCTTTGAAATGATGTTCAAATGGTTAATTACCATCACTGTTTAAAAATGTACACCTTATTTCCAGTCTTAATTTGTCTAGCTTCAACTTCCAGCCTCTCATTACACCTTTCTCTTCTAGGCTGAAGAGCCCACTGTCAAATATTTGTAGGTAGCTACAGACTGTGATCAAGTCACTCCTTAACCTTCTTTGTATTTAAGCTAAATAGATTGAGTCTCTCACTATAAGACACACTTTCTAATCCTTTAATCATTCTCTTGGCCAGTGGTGGGCAACCTGTGGCCCACACGCAGCACATAAGGGTAATCTGCTGGCAGGCCGTGAGACAGTTTGTTTACATTGACCGTCTGCAGTCACACCTGCCCACAGCTCCCAGTGGCCACATTTTGCCATTCCCGGCCAATGGGAGCTGCGGGAAGCGGCGGCTGGCACATCCCTACTAGTACTCCAGCAGAAGTCACACCAGTACCAAATAGCAAGGTAAAAAAACTTCTCTCCTCCTACTCAAAATTCCCCTGTTCATTTTTGCTTCCAAGGATTGCATTAGCTCTTTTGGCCATAGCATTGCACTGGGAGCTCATGTCAGATGATTATCCACCATAACCTCCTTATTCTAATATTGCCACTTGCCTGGGCATACAACAGATGGCAAAGTGTAACGCATAATTTCAATTCAACATTTGAAAGCCTCATGAGCACACTGATCTCCAGGGAGCTCTCTTTTTCATTTTCATCCTGCTGTGTCTATGTTAGATCAACCCACGTTGATTATTTTATTATATTTATGCCTAAATGCATGAAATAGTTTTGCTGTTTGTTCTTCTGATTATAACTTGTATTCCAGTAATGCCCAAGAGTCCCAGTCATAGCCTCATTATGCCAGGTGCTGTACATACAGCAGGGGGTTGGACTAGATGACCTCCTGAGATACCTTCCAACCCTGATATTCTATGATTCTGATACACATAGTAAGAGACAGTCCTGGCACCACAGAGTGTACAGTGTAACTGAATATAAGTCACAACAAACTGATGCTAAGAAGCAAAGAAACAATGGAGGAGGAAAGACAAGATCAACAACGGGTATTTCAGGTTTCAGAGTAGCAGCCGTGTTAGTCTGTATCCACAAAAATAAAAGGAGTACTTGTGGCACCTTAGAGACTAACAAATTTATTTGAGCATGAGCTTTCGTGAGCTACAGCTCATTTCATCGGATGCATGCAGTAGAAAATACAGTGGGGAGATTTTATATACACAGAGAACATGAAACAATGTTTAGTGGGTATGTCGTCACTGCAGAATTAGCTCGTTATTTACTCTTAAATTAACACCCTCTCATGTTAGCCTAGCTGGAGTGAGAGCAACCACTCTGCAAAATAACACTCAGGCAACATAAAATAGATGCATCCACACTGCACTAGTGTGTCAGCAGCACTCAAGCTTCAAGCCCCTACTCCCTGACAGGCCAGCTAAGTTTAAAGTACCACCTAATTCAAGCTAGAGATATTTGTGTGTGGTTGGCAGTCTGGTTAGGAGCAACACTCAAATAGCTAACACAGCAACAAAGACAAGCCTAGTGACAGGACCATGTGGTTACATAGCTCTGTGCACTATCAGGTGGTTTCAAGTCATTCAGAGTTTGGAGGTGGTTGTTTTTGTTCCAACCTCTGAGCAAATATTCTTTGTGTAATTATGTCATGCACTTATGTGCATGCTGATAAGTGAGTAATCTTTATTTCCTTTCCTACTGGAGCATAGTGGACTGAAAACTGTTTTCTCACCCTCCTGGATTTGTGCGGCCCACCTGATGATCACTTTAGATAAGCTATTACCAGTAGGACAGTGGGGTGGGAGTAGGTATTGTTTCATATTCTCTGTGTATATATAAAGCCTGCTGCAGTTTCCACGATATGCATCTGAGGAAGTGAGCTGTAGCTCACGAAAGCTTATGCTCTAATAAATTGGTTAGTCTCTAAGGTGCCACAAGTACTCCTTTTCTTTGTGTAGATACCGTGTTGCTTACCGCTAGGGTGACCAGATGTCCTGATTTTATAGGGACAGTCCCAATATTTGGGGCTTTTTCTTATATAGGCTCCTATTACCGCCCACCCCCTGTCCCGATTTTCACATTTGCTGTCTGGTCACCCTACTTACATCACCAGTTGCCACTCCGGGACTGACAGAGAGAGCCCCATTGCCAGCAGCCTGCCCAGGAGTGGCAGGACTCCAGTGGGCAGCCCCCTACAATGCCCCACTTAAGTCGGTGCAAGCGCTCCTGGTGAGGATGTGCACCGCTGGCAGAAGGAGGGCAGCGTGCACACAAACAGCCGATTTAATTACTGCGGAGGCTGTAGGTCAACCTAACTTAAGTCAATCTAATTGTCTAGTGTAGACATGACCTCATTATCACAGCATGCCATAAAGGCAGTGGAATTTATCTAATTATAATTCAGATCAGCAGCAGACAACATCCTGGAAGAATGTCATGCCTGATAAAACCCCAAAACTACAGTCCATATAACTGAAATTTATTAGAAACTTCATATTTTGCAGGTAAGCATTTATGTCCATTGGAATAACATGTGCTGGGTACTTAGAAAAATGGCAAGTACAGAGAAAAGAAAGCTTAATCTCAATGGCAATTGATATTAATCTCTTACAAGCTGTCCCCAAAACAGAGATATAGCTTTAGCTGTTTGGACACCAGTCTTAACAATACACTGAAATTTTCCAAGAAATATAGACTGAGGGAAAAGAGGCACTGAAAAAGACAGGGGAAAAGATAAATAAAGCAATTCAATAGAATGAAACAGAAAGAACAAAGCCAAGAAAGACAACAGATTAATTAAAAAGAAATTTTTTTCCCAACACCACCCATTCCCCCCCCAGCTGGTAAAGGCTAACCAAATGTGTGAACTTCCTATCCTCCATTGCTCTACTTTAACCACTGTTCTTCTCCATGTTTTCATGGGTTAGGCAGTCAAAGAGTGCTGCATAAAGCCGCCTGAGGGTGCTTTAAGGCTTAGCCATGCACTAAACACAAATAGCTTTTTTTCCCATGTGCACAGTCAGGCATGCACAAAAGGGTCATTCAAGATGGGTATGGGCTCATCAGCGCATCACAGAATCATATAAACATAGGGCTGGAAAGGACCTCAAGATATACATGCTGGAAGTAGGGGTGCTGCTGCATCCCCTGGCTTCAAGTGGTTTCCGTCATATGCAAGGTTTACAGTTTGGTTCAGTGGCTCTCAGCACCCTCACTAAAAAAAGCTGTTCCAGCATCCCTGCCTTGAGAAGTTCCTTCCAACCCCTACAAACATCAAGGAGACATGTACAACATAAGCAGCAGTATATACTCCTTGTGCCATCTGAACATACGCAAGCAGCAAAGGCTGTGAAACAACACATGGGCCCTATTATGCGTGTTTACTAGCACCAATCACCAGGGAATGTGGATACACACAGCGATAGTACAGGCTGTTATACACTCACAAACCTTGCAGGGTAAATTTGCAATAGAATAATCCTTTCTCACGTAAGAGGGTGAACCCTGGGCCATGCTACCCCACAAAGGCACAAGAGCTGACCCTTACCTCCTTCAGAGCAAGGCACAGTTTGGAGGCTAAACGCTGGGTCTGAGGCTGACAGAGTTGCATGAGAGGCTGATCAGAACCTGGCTCTGTGCCTGCTTCGCCATTCTCTGGGGTGTCTGTGTGTCCTTGGTAACTCTGTTTACAATAGTGAGAGCTGCTGTCCCTTTTGTGATGGTTATATAACACTTCCCACTCCCCTTATATGGTTCTCCTGCAATTTACCTGCTGTTTCCTGGGAAAGGGAGGGGGCCAGCTGCCAGTATGGGAGAAATGTCATTACTTGTATTCAGTGTTATATAGTTTGGGGTTTTAGGACTTCCTAAAGTTTCCTGAGAGTATCTTCTGAAAAATCTCTCCATCAAGAAGAATCTGCTGTTGAACCATTACAGCAGGTATAACCAACCTACGTGTATTTTATATTTTTGCTATTTGAGGCGGCATATGGCTAGGAGATAGCGTTAAGTGATAAGAGCAGGGGTGGCAGGAGACCCAGCTCTAACACTGACTTACTGCGTTATCCTGAGTGAATCACACAGGCTAAAACTTTTAAGTGTCTTATCAACTAATCTGGGTGCCTGAATGACTAGGTGTTCCACATGACCTACTGCCTGATGTTTAGTGAAGTGCTCAGCACCTGCAGCTCCCTGACTTCAGCTGAACTGGTGCAGCATTGTAAACCCCATGCATTCAAAAGCCAGCAGTCAGGCCCCCAAAAATCATGTCGTCCGGGTGGCAAGATTTGAGGGGCCTGGTATATCAGTGTTGCCAACTTCTGTGCAAATTCTATGATCTTTGGTGTTTTTCTTAAAGCCCCAACTCCTGGAATACATATACGTATTCTCATGATTACAGGTGACCTGGGGTTGTGATTTTTCAATGCTTGGGGGGTGACAATACTGAGGCTGGATTGTGAGGAGAGGTTCACTGTCAGGGGTGGAGGTGGAAGGATGTGCAAAGGGAAGCCCAGGGTGGTGAATGGGTGAGGAGATTAATTAGGAGCAGTGAGATATCTCCTGGGAAGAGAGACTGGATTTGTTCCCCTTAGAAAGGGGATGAAAAAGAGGAGACATCCTAAAAGTCACCCAATAAAATTAATCGGGAGCAGGTTTAAAACAAACAAAAGGAAGTACTACTTCTCACAACAGACAGTCAACCTGTGGAACTCCTTGCCAGGGCATGTTGTGAAGGCCAAAAACTGTAACAGGGTTCAAAAAAGAACTAGACAAGTTCATGGAGGGCAGGCCCATCAGTGGCGATTAGCCAGGATGGGCAGGGACGCCACCCCACGCCTGAAGCGTCGCTAGCCCCTGTTTGCCAGAAGCTGGGAGTGGGCGGCAGGGGATGGGTCACTCGATAACTGCCCTGTTCTGGTCGTTCCCTCTGAAGGGCCTGGCGCTGGCCACTGTCGGCAGACAGGGTGCGGGGCTGCAGGGACCACTGCTCTGGCCCAGCCTGGCCGTTCGCACGCACAAGCCGGGAAAGGAAACGGCGGCCTCGGTTCCCCGGTCTCACAAGTCACCAGCAAGGGGCCAGGCAGCTGAAAAGGTGGCAGGTTCAAAACCAACACAGCTAGTCGGTGGAACTCCCTGCCGCAGGATGTCCCCGCGGCCTCCAGCCCCGCAAGGCTGTGGGGGCTCTGCTCTGCCACTGGCTGCCCCGCTTCGCCGCCGCCGCCGCCGCCGCCGGGGCCCCGCCCCTCACGCCGGGCCCCGCTCCGCCCCAGGCACCCGCCGGCGCCACCCACTGCGGCGGGGGGGGGCGGGGGGCTGCGGTTCGCCCGGCCTTGGCGCTCGGCCCGCGAGCGCACAGCACGCGGGGCCGCCCCGCCCAATCAGGGCCATGCGCGCGCGCGCGCGCGCGCGGGCCCGCCCGCCGCGTGGGCAAGCCGCCCCGCGCGCTCCCGCCCCCCTGCACGCGCCTCGCCCCCCCCGCCCCGGCTTTCCCAAGCCGCAGTCACCAGCCCTCCGAGAACGGGCCGAGGGGGGGCGGGCGTGGCTCGCGGCGCGTGACGGGCTTGCCGCTCGGCCAATCCTAGCGCTCCCCTCCAGCAGCCCGGCCAATCGCCGCCCGGGAGCGGTTGCCTGGCTGCCGGTGCCGGAGCAGGGAGCGGCGCGGGCCGTCGCCGGGGCTGCTGCTGCTGCTGCTGCTGGCCGCGGCCGCCACCCCCCCGTTGTGTGCGCGCCGCCGGGCCGCCGTCGCCATGTCGTCGCCGTCGTCGTCCGGGGAGCAGTACGAGGAGGAGGAGGACGGCGCCTACGAGAGCCAGGCCAAGCGCCTCAAGCCCAGCGCCGCCGCCGAGGAGGGCGAGATCGAGTACGGCGGCGCCGAGGAAGGCGAGGGCCGGCGGGAGAAAGCGGCGGCCCCCCGCGGAGGGGGCTTCTCGGGCGGGGTGAGAGCGGGGCAGGGTTCCCACGTCCCAGCCCGAGAGAGAGGGAAGCGGGGGCTCTGGGGACCCGAGGGGGGCAGGCGGGGGGGGCTCTGGGGACCCGAGGGGGGCAGGCGGGGGGGCTCTGGGGACCCGAGGGGGGCAGGCGGGGGGGCTCTGGGGACCCGAGGGGGACAGGCGGGGGGGGCTCTGGGGACCCGAGGGGGGCAGGCGGGGGGGGCTCTGGGGACCCGAGGGGGGCAGGCGGGGGGCAGGCGGGGGGGGCTCTGGGGGGCAGGCGGGGGGGGCTCTGGGGGGCAGGCGGGGGGGGCTCTGGGGACCCGAGGGGGGCAGGCGGGGGGGGCTCTGGGGACCCGAGGGGGGCAGGCGGGGGGGGCTCTGGGGACCCGAGGGGGGCAGGCGGGGGGGCTCTGGGGGGCAGGCGGGGGGGGGCTCTGGGGACCCGAGGGGGGCAGGCGGGGGGGGCTCTGGGGGGCAGGCGGGGGGGGCTCTGGGGGGCAGGCGGGGGAGCTGGCTGGTACGGACTGTGGAGGGGCAGGAGGTGCTGGGGAGGATTGCGGGAGAGGGTGATCATCCCCCCACAAGTGGTGGGGCAGGAGGTGTTTCAGGGAGTTACTGATTTCCCCCTCTCCCCCCCTTTTCCATGGGGGGAGGCAGGAGGAGATGCTGATTATTCCCCCCCCGGGGGAGGAGGAGGAGGAGGGGCGGCGGCGATGTCCCTATTCCCCCTTCGCCATGCGCGCAGGAGGGGGCCAGGCCCTGCTCTAGTCTGTAAGGTGTAGATGATCTGCTTTTGTGTTCCTAGGACTTCTCTATTCATGGTGAGCTCTGTTGCCATTTGCGGTATAGCCATCGTAGACCTTGTGCCTACTCTTTGCTGGCTGTAGCTATAAAAGCCTGGAAGGGGAGAGAAGGGTTTTTTAATCCTGCTCTCTTACATTTTGTCTGGCAAGTTTGGCAACATACACATAGATTAAAAAAAAAACAAAAACCCTAAATCCTTCTCCTTCAACGCATATGTTTGAGCGAGTGTGGGGTTTGTTATCATTCCATTTCCCCCTGGCTCCCATGTGCTCTGTGTACCTACTTATAGCTGAATAGTGAAATGAAATCACTGTTCTCTGAACCCATTAATATAGGTTAACCCTGCTTTGGTGTCTTCTCCACAATCCTGTATTGGGTTTGTTAATTAACTATCCAGTTTATTAATTGATATGAAATTTTCTCTGCATCACTCTTCACGGTTGAAAAAAGGATCGTATGGATGCTCATTAATGTTCACTGGAAAATCTTGAAATTTGGGGAGCCTTTGGATATTCCTTGTGTTAAAACAAATTTGTTCTGCATCAGAATGTAGGAAACTGAGTTTAGTGTTGTGATTGTTTGTTGTGGGTTTTGATTTTTTGGTATTGTGAAAGAACTTCTGCTGTTAGTATCCCTCCATCCAGTAAACTTTCCGATGGAGATGATGATAACTCTAAATCAATGAGAGAAAAAGTTCCCGAAACAAACTGCGGTATTAATACACCATTGATGAAAATTAACTCTTGAGTACTGTAATTGACTCCATGACAAGCTTTAATGCACAATTAGATGGCATTTCTGTGTTTGGATGTAACATGATAACTTTTGAACTCTGCATCTGATAAGTCCAAAATATTAGGGAATGTTCTAGAGGCGTCAATGGACAGAACCCATATTGATTTTGATGAAAACTGGAAAAACCAAAAGTGGGAACTGGGGGACACATGGAGGCCCTGGCATCTGGTTAGCACACCCATCCGTTTCACCGTATAACTGTCTAGACTGAGATCAAAGAATTGGTTGATGGGAGCTGTTAACACTTTCCAGCATAATGCCCCATCTCAGCTCTGCCCTTCCAGTACAATTTTAAAATATTGACCCCATTAAAGTTGTCTTTGAGAGAGAGAGAAAGAAAGAAAGAAAACAAACTATGGGGGCGTCGGAATGTTATGGAGAGCAGGACGGCACATAGAACCCCTGCCATGAGGGCAGTGGAGAACATTAATATGGTAGGGATACAGCCCCTAGCACGTGGCTGAAGGAGGACTGTGCGGGTTCACTCGGGCATCAGGGAAGAGAGGTTTCAGGGAGTCTCTGAAATAATGCAGATGGGAGGGTGGCACAGCTTAGCTTGTGGTAGGCAGTAGAGGAATGCAAGTAGTCCCTGGTTTGTGCAATGTGCTTGGCCTACAGAAGCAACAGCGTGCAACCCTCTAGAGCAGGGGTCGGCAACCTTTCAGAAGTGGTGTGCCAAGTCTTCATTTATTCACTCTAATTTAAGGCTTCACGTGCCAGTAATACATTTTAACATTTTTAGAAGGTCTCTTTCTATAAGTCAATAATATATAACTAAACTATTGTTTTATGTAAAGTAAATAAGGTTTTCAAAATGTTTAAGAAGCTTCATTTAAAATTAAATTAAAATACAGAGCCCGGTGGCCAGGACCCGGACAGTGTGAGTGCCACTGAAAATCAGGTGTGCCATAGGTTGCCTGCCCCTGCTCTAGAGTATAAACAGTGGAGGGGGGGAGTTGCTTGCTTTACAACTTTGCTGTATTTGTCATTTTACCTTTGGGATATTTCCAGAGGAAACAAAAAAAGAGACAAAGTGGTGAGTAGAGAAAGGAACCTGCAGTGTGGGAAATGTGGAGCTTGATGTATCGTGGAGTGGTCTGGAGAGGATAATCTGGCTGTAGCAGGGTAAGAAAAGGGGCACAGACAGACGTACAAGGAAGAAGAGAAGAGTGAAGAAGTAAAAAAGCACAGAGAGCTAAAGTGAATACTGAAAGGGAAAATATATGCTGGAGAAAGAAGAAGAGTGTAAACAGGTGAGACCAACTGGAAGACAAAAAATGTAATAGAAACAAATAGCAAATGTTAAAAGATTTATAGAAAATCTGAATTAGATTTTTTGAAATAGTGAATTGAGGACTAAAGGTGGGGAGACAGTAAAAACACAAAAGGAGGCAGACCTAAAACATTATTTAAAGTAGTAATGTGACTCAATGCCCAGGTACTTCAGCAATTCAGTGAAGTTGCTTCTGGTGAAATCTTTATATGTGAACCTTGTTTGTGCCTCAAGTGCTGGGTTACGTCAGCTCTTGATGCTGCAGTTCTACATAAGTGCTCTCAGCTTCAATCATATAGTTATTTTTATTTTAGTGGCTTCTTGTTGGAGGAGGGCAGGGGGAGCACATCATGTCTTTGTCTTATCACACAGCCTTGAGTGGGTAGAGAAGGACCCTATCTTTCTAATTTTAAAAAATATTATTAATCATATTTATTATGGTATTGCAAAGGGCCAGCCGAAAATGAGGTCCCATTGTACAGACAAGGAGTAGTAGATGGTTCCTTCCCCAAAGAACTTACAATTTTTAATAGACAAGACAGAAGGGTTATAACACACAAGCAGAATGAACAGTGTGATGGTGGCAAATATCATGCTAGTTCTACTCTTTTTTGGGGGAGGTTTACTTGAGGGGGGATAAGTTAAATAGAAAGGTGAGGGGGGCAGAGGAGAAGAGGGTAAGAGGGGCAGGTGGGGAGTGAAGCTGAGACAAAGAGACTGAGGGAGAGTCCAGAGGGAAAGGGTTGGAACAAAGAGGCAATCAGCCCAGGGCAAAGAAATCCAGTCAAAACTGTAGAATTATACCAAATAGACCAGAGGTGGGCAAACTGTGGCCCACGGGCCACATCTGGTCCGCAGGACCGTCCTGCCCAGCCCTTGAGCTCCTGGCCGGGTAGGTTAGCCCCTGGCCCCTCCCCTGCTGACCCCCTTCCCTGTAGGTGTGTCGCCGCGCGGGCAGCGTGGTTTGCGCCTGCCCACCTCCCAGGCTTTCCAGTAAGCATGTTGTGCCGCTCTGAGCGGCACAGTAAGGGGGCTGGGAGCGGGGAGGTTGGATAAGGGGCCGGAGGTCCCAGGGGACAGGGAGCGGGAGCGGGAGCGGGAGCGGTTGGATTGGGTGGAGGTTCTAGTGGGTGGGTGGTCAGGAGACAGGGAGCGGGGGGTGGAGTTCTGGGGGAGGATAGGAGGTCCTGGGAGGGGGCAGTCAGGGGACAAGGATCGGGCGGGGGGGTGTTCTCAGAGAGGCCGTCAGGGGGTGGATAGGGGGCAGGGGCCAGGCTGTTTGGGGAGGCACGCCCTTCCCTACCTGGCCCTCCATACCGTTTCACAACCCCAATGTGGCCCTTGAGCCAAAAAGTTTGTTCACCCCTGAAATAGACAGTGCGTCTACTATCAACTGATGTTCTGGAAATTAAAAGCTAAATGATTGAATTCTCAAATTCAGTTTTATTTACTGCTGAGTAAAGTTGGTAATACTAATCTAGTCTCCTGGATTTGGTTCAGGATAAGATTGTCGTGCCTGGTGGAACTGCTGGTACCATCCTAGGAGGCAAAGGAGTTGGTGCAGAGAGACCTCTGTGTAAAAAAGAGAATGTTGATAATGATTATAATCTCTACATAAACCTGCAAGGCTTGTTTTCAGATGGAGTCAATCTGAAAATGCTATAAATAAACTTCAAACCAGACTCCAGTGAGAGACTGTTGAATTGGAATTCATTTGCAAATTGGATACAATTAACTTAGGCTTGAATACAGTCTGGGAGTGGCTAAATCATTATGCAAGGTAACCTATTTCCCCTTGTTTTTTCCTCTCTCTCCACTCCCCTCCCCCCCCTCCTCAGACGTTCTTGTTAAACCCTGGATTTGTGCTGGAAATGGCCCACCTTGATTATCATACACATTGTAAGGAGAGTGATCACTTTAGATAAGCTATTACCAGTAGGAGAGTGGGGTGGGGGGAGAGAAAACCTTTTGTAGTGGTAAACTCCCATTTTTTCATGGTTTGTATGTATAAGAACATCTTCTGTATTTTCCACGGCATGCATCCGATGAAGTGAGCTGTAGCTCACGAAAGCTTATGCTCAAATAAATTGGTAGTCTCTAAGGTGCCACAAGTACTCTTTTTCTTTTTGCGAATACAGACTAACACGGCTGCTACTCTGAAACCTGCATTTTTATGTTGCTTAGCTGCCTTTGCTGGTGCTGATATCTGTAGGTCAAGATACGGTGACCACTAGAGCATAGGAACTATAATGGCGATGTCCTGAATAGCTGCGGTATACATCATTGACATCGATGACGGCTTTTTCAGACCATTTGTGTTTCTTTTCTTGTACTGATAGCTATTTAAGGGGGAGTTCAAGGGTGCCACAGTAGTTTGACAACTGCAGCGCCTTTCACAATAGCTCAGCTATAATCTATATCTACTGTCCTGGGTAATCATTAGAATGCTTTTTGAACACTTTTACCTTTTGCTTCAGCATATACCATGAATAAGGCTAAGATTTTGTCACGGTTATTTTTAGTCAAAGTCACGGTCAGGTCACGGGCAATAAACAAAAATTCACGAAGCCCGTGACCTATCCGTGACTTTAATAAAAAAATAACTGGGGGCAGAGCTAAATATGGGAGAGGAATGGAGTCCCATGGTTGGGGAGGGAGAGGGGACTGACAGGCCAAGACCCCCGGCTCCAGCAGCCGCAGCAGAGGCTGCAGCCATGGGGAGCACACAGCCCCCCACTCTGGAGATGGCCGCAGCTGCAGGACAGGGGCGCATGGCTGCAGCTGGAGCTCCCACCATGAGGCTGGGGTGTGCAATCCCGGCTTCAGCCACAGGGTTGGGGTGCACAGCCCCAGCTGTAGCTGCTGGGCAGGGGTGCGGGGCCCCAGCTGCAGTCTTCCCCCTCACCCCCGCAAACCACAGGGCAGGGGCTGTAGGGTCCTGATTCCAGCTATCCAGCTTTCAGTTGCAAGCTCTTGCAGCAGGGCAGGGGTGCACAGTCCCACCTCCAGCTGCTGCCTCAGCTGCTGACAGCTGAAGTGGAAGAAGTCACGGCGGTCCGGTAAAGTCAAAGAATCCATAACTGCCTTGACCTCCGTGACTAAAATCGTAGCCTTAACCATGACTCTTCTGTAGGTTTTGTGGATTCCTGACTTAGGGCTGAACTACACACAGTTCTTGTACTGCTACAACAGTGGTTCTCAAACTTTTGTACTGGTGACCCCTTTCACAGAGCAAGCCTCTGTGTGTGACCCCCCCTTATAAATTTAAAACACTTTTTTACATATTTAACACCATTATAAATGCTGGAGGCAAAGCAGGATTTGGGGTGGAGGCTGACAGCTTGTGACCCAGTATGTAATAACCTTGTGACCCTGTGAGGGGTCCCGACCCCCAGTTTGAGAGCCCCTGTGCTACAACTGTATTGGTTTAATTAAAGCAGCACAACCCTCGTGTGGACACAGTTATAAGAATGGCCATAGTGGGTCAGACCGGTGGTCCATTTAGCCTGGTGTCCTGTCTTCCACCAGTGGCTGGTGCCAGATGGTTCAGAGGGAATGAACAGAACAAGTTAATTATTGAGTGATCCATCCCGTCACCCAGTTCCAGCGTCTGGCAGTCTCATAGACTTTAAGGCCAGAAGGGACAATCATGATCATCTAAAAGAAAAGGAGTACTTGTGGCACCTTAGAGACTAACAAATTTATTTGAACATGAGCTTTCGTGATGCATCCGATGAAGTGAGCTGTAGCTCACGAAAGCTTATGCTCAAATAAATTGGTTAGTCTCTAAGATGCCACAAGTCCTCCTTTTCTTTTTGTGAATACAGACTAACACGACTGCTACTCTGAAACCTATCGTGATCATCTATGTGTGATTTCCTGTGTGTGATTGTGTGAAAGTGTGATTTCCTGCACATTGCAGGCCACAGAACCTTGGTCATCCACTCCTGTAATAGATCCATAAGCTCTGGCTGAGTGACTGAAGTCCTTGAATCATGTTTTAAAGACTTCAAGTTACAGAGAATCCACCATGGATGGTGTCAAGTATCGGGGTAGCCGTGTTAGTCTGTATCTACAAAAACAACAAGGAATCCGTTGGCACCTTATGCCCAAATAAATCTGTTTGTGTTTAAGGTGCCACCAGACACCTTGTTGTTTATTAGAGAATCCACCATTTACTCTAGTTTAAACCTGCAAGTGACCCATGCCCCATGGTGCAGAGGAAGTGAAAAACCCCCAGGGTCTCTGCCAGTCTGATCCAGGAGAAAATTCCTTCCTGACCCCAAATATGGTGGTCACTTGGATTCTAGGCATGTCATCAAGAACCTAACAGCCAGTTGCTTGGGAAAGAATTCTCTCTAGTAACTCAGAGTCCTCCCTGTTTAGTCCCATCACCGGCTGCTGAGAGTTATTTGCTATTAGCAGTCGCAGATGGGCTACATGCCATTGTAGGCAGTCTCACCATACCATTCCCTCCATAAACTTGTCAAGCTCAGTCTTGAAACCAGTTAGGGATTTTTGCCCCCACTGCTTCCCTTAAAAGTCTGTTCCAGAACTTCACTCCTCTGATGGCTGGAAAACTTGGTCTAATTTCAAGCCTAAACTTGTTGATGGTCTGTTTATATCCATTTATTTTTGTGTCAACATTGGTGCTTAACTTAGATAACTCTTCTCCCTCTCTGGCATTTATCCCTCTGATGTATTTATAGAGAGCAATCTTTTCTCCCCTCAGCCTTTGTTTGGTTAGGCTAAACAAGCCAAGCTCTTTGAGTCTCCTCTCAGAAGATAGGTTTTCCATTCCTCTGATCATTCTAGTAGCCCTTCTCTGCACTTGTTCCAGTTTGAATTCATCTTTCTTAAACATGGCATGGGAGACCAGAACTGCACACAGTATTCCAGATGAGGTTTCATCCGTGCCTTGTATAATGGTACTAACACTTCCTGCTCTCTGCAGGAAATATCTTACCTGATACATCCTAGGATTGCATTAGCCTTTTTCATGGCTGCATCCGTATTGGCGGCTCATAGTCATCCTGTGATTGACCAATACACCCAGGCCTTTCTCCTCCCTTGTCACTTCCAACTGACAAGACGCCAGCTTATAGCAAAAATTCCTGTTATTAGTCCCTAAGTGCATGACCTTGCAATTTGTGCTATTAAATTTCATCCCATTTCTATCTCTGTAGTTTTCGTGGTCATCCAGATCTTCTTGTATGGTATTCCTGTTCTCCGTACTGGCAATACCTCCCAATTTTTTGATATCTTCAAATTTTATTAGCACACTCCCACTTTTTGTGCCAATGCAATTAATGAAAATGTTAAATAATATCGTTCCCAAGACCAATCCTGAGGAACTCCACTAGCAGTCTCCCTCCAGCTTTACAGTTCACCTTTCAGTATGACCTGTTGTTGTCTCCCCTTTAACAAGTTCCTTATCCACCTTTCAGTGCTCATATTAGTCCCCATCTTCTCCAATGTAACAAATAATTTCCCATGTGGAACCATATTGAGTGCCTTACTGAAATCCAGATAGATTAGATCTACCGCATTTCCTTTGTCTAAAAAAAATCTTCTCAAAGTGAGATATCAGGTTGGTCTGGCACAAGCTACCTTTTTGTAAAACCATGTTGTTGTGTTTTATCCTGATTTATCATTTACCTCTTTGTTCCTAACTACTTTCTCTTTCAAAATTTGTTCCCAGATCTTGCATACAATTCAGGTCAAACGAACAGGCCTGTGGTTTCCCAGAACACTTTTTCCCCCTTTCTTAAAAATAGGTATTATATTGGTAATTCTCCAGTTGTAGGGTATGACCCCAGAGTTTATGGATTCATTAAAAATCTTTGCTACTGGACTTCCTATTTCATGTGCCAGTTCCTTTAATATACTTGGACACAGATTATCCAGGCCCCCTGATTTGGTCCCATAAAGCTGTTTTAGTAATTTCTACTTCCATATCCTCATTTCCAGTCAGTAGTTTAGGGACACCCAGAGCATGAGGTTGCATCCTTGACCATGTTGGCTAATAGCCATTGATGGACCTATCCTCCAGGAACTTATCTGAGTTTTGTTTTGTTTTTTGTTTTGTTTTTTTAACGCAGTTATGTTTTTGGCCTTCTCGACATCCCCTGGCAGCAGGTTCCACAGGTTGACTGTGCATTGTGTGAAGAAGTACTTCCTTACGTTTCTTTTAAATCTGCTGTCCGTTAATTTCATTGAGACACCCCGGTTCCTGTGTCTTATTCACTTTCTTCACACAATTCATTATTTTATAGACGTCTTTCATATTCCGCCCTTAGTTGTTTTACTTCTAAGATGAACAGTCCCAGTCTTCATAATATCTCCTGAGATGGAAGTTGTTCCATACCCCTAATCATTTTTGTTGCCATTCTCTACTTTTTCCAATTCTAATATATCTTTTTTGAGATGGGGCTACCAGTACTACACTGCATATTTTAGGTGTAGATGTTCCATGGATTTACATTGTGGTATTATGATATTCCTGTCTTACTATCGATCCCTCTCCTAATGCTTCCTAACATTCTATTATTTTTTCTGACTGCCATTGCACATTAAGCAGATAAGATACAGATATAGATATATAAAATATTGGTATAGCTTATTCTTGTAGAGGTACATTTATAGCAGTAGAAAATTGTTGAGACCAGTCCTTACACCCAGGGGTGTCATCTTGTTGTATCCTCATACTGCTTCCCAACACATCTGTGCACATCTGATTGTCTGAATATTCGCAAGTGGGGCTGAATCAGGAGCTTTCAGGTAGGAGTCCTGTCAGCCTTAAAGGTTGCAAATCCTGCTAAACACCTCTTACACCCATGGTAAGAGACTGAGATTTTTGTTACCTCTTTCCCACTCTTTCCCCAAGGAACTTTTGCCAGTATTATCCCTGAGCTGCTACAAGTACTGTGTCTTTCTGTTCTGTGGGTCCCTCCACATTTTATGCATGGGGATTCTTGAGCATTAATATGGCTTTTATTCCCCCTCCAAACCTTCAGCTCCATCTGCAAGAGGTTGGTCTTCCCGTGTGACACTGGATAAGGGGGAACTTGTGTTTTGGGAGCCACTTGGGCTAACCAAAATAGGGATGTCTGCAGGAGATAACTTTGGCTGCCCAGAGTCATTGTCAGACTGAATGAGGTGCTGACTGGCTGGGTCTCTGTGACGCAGCTGGCCTTCTGAGCACACTGATATAATTAGGCTTGGCAGAAGCTGGTTTTTATTTTTGGCAGATAATGATGATGATTTTTAAGCATTTTATTTTTATCTATTTTAAATTTTCACATTTGTGCAAATTTATGAGGTGTAGACAATAATGTCTGACATTGAGATTTTAAAAGTTAAAGCTTTATAACCCTTAAAACACAAATTGCCAACATCTTGTGTTTAAAATATAGAAAGTAAATCTCCTTAAATCAAACTCTAAAAAATTGTCAGGTGGCATTTTTTTCCTTTGCCTATCTGTAATTTCAATGATTATCCATGGAAATATTTTTTCATTGGTTTTTGTGTACGGTGGTGCTGTCCATGACTGGAGTAGAACTAGATTTGCTACCAACCAGCAGGAGAGAACAGAAGAAAGAACAGAATAAGAGGAAAATAGAAACTACTGTGTATTTCCCTCAATGCTCCACAATCTTTAAATGCCTGCAGCTGAAAGCATAATAATCTTCTGTTTAATTTTATATCTATCGCTTTAGACCTCAAAGATGCTGGATTTAATTCAGGAAATTGTTGTAGTGATTTATGCAAATATGATTAGTGCTCTTCCCCACAATGGCCACCACCACTCGTCTTCAAGAAACACATGTTGCAGTTTAAAACAATATAATCCTTCAAGTATCTACAACAATCTGCAACTAAAACTAAGATTACAAAGTAATTTACTCATTGGCTGTCCAGAGTTTGCAAATTCTGAGGTTGCTTATAAGGATTTCAGTGTCAAAGCCATTTTCAGTTTGTAATTGCAGATATTGAGGACAGTAATCTTGGAAATATTACTAACGCCTCAAAAATCAGTTGTTCAAAGGGGAGAACTCTGGATTTAAAGAGAAATAACAAATCTTGCTTTTGCAAGAAACTCATGTTCAATGTAAAAAGAAAAGGAGTACTTGTGGCACCTTAGAGACTAACCAATTTATTTGAGCATGAGCTTTCGTGAGCTACAGCTCACTTCATCGGATGAAGTGAGCTGTAGCTTAGTCTCTAAGGTGCCACAAGTACTCCTTTTCTTTTTGCGAATACAGACTAACACGGCTGTTACTCTGAAACATGTTCAATGTAGTTACTGCACACCTACAAATAAGTATATAATCCACTGTAAACCCACATCTATTTTAAACTTGCAGTCAATGTCCTTGAATTTGCAGGCTCAAAAAAACGTTGTAGGAAGGGAAGATAAGGACTTCTTGAACTATAAGAAAGACAATCTTGGAAGCTAATTTATGCAAAACTCTTTATTAATTGCTTATCCTGAGGGGGCTTGAGGACCCCAGGTCAAGGCATCTACACCATAATTGGAAGACATTACACTTTTGCATGGATATATGTCCACAAAACAGACCTGGTTAAAATTATATTGGTTAACTTGATGTTGCACTAATCTGTAGTGTGGTAGGAGTTGACCACAGCAGCTGTTTGTGTCACAACTTATTTAGTATGCCTTTAATATCTAATTTTTCCTGCTATTTTTGGATCTTTCAATGTCTGTTCCTTCTTCAGTTTGTTCATCTTCTTTGTCTTTGGGCTGAAATTTACCATCCTTGTTCTTATTTTAAGGATGCACAGGGAAAGATTAACTAAAAATTACCACCTGAGCTATTCAGTCATGCATAAACATGGTGATAGTGCTTAAAGGAAACCTGCATTATTTTGTGCTAATGACCTGGCATATACCGTTCTCAATGCAGGCCGTTTGTGGGGGATGGTAGTGAAGGAATTGATTGAGTAATGAAATTCTTTGATAACGTTAAGCTCTGAAAATCTTCACTGTGGGAGTTATGCTGTGTCATTGAGACACTAAATCTTTTTAAAAACAACGGAGTCTTGTGGCACCTTAAAGACTAATGAAAGCTTATGCCCAAATAAATCTGTTAGTCTTTAAGATGCCACTGGACTCCCTATTGTTTTTGTGGATACAGACTAACACGGCTGCCCCTTGATACTGAATCTTTTTAAAGTAGTTAATCACAGAGGTGTGTACAAATGCCCCCTAGGATCAGAAAATAAGATATAAAATGCATAAAAATTTGGGGGTTATTTAAGTGCTGACTCCTTAGATGTAATTCTGATTAAGTGCTGATGTAGCCCTCAGTGATGTGAGGAAAGTGCATAATCACATAAAATACAGGGCCTGTAGTCAATTAATTGCTTTTCTTCCTGTGTAGTGTGAGAAAATGCTGTTGAAACTCAGATCCTGTCTACAGTAGGAAAATGACCCACAGTGGTTCAGATTTCAGTAATGGATCTTCTCAGTCCCCCTTGTCCTCTCTGCATATCACCAACAAAAATTGGCTTAAACTAGATTGGAAAAATATTTAAAAAAAAAAAAGTTGTTCAGGCTTATCTGTGCTTGCATCCAAATAATTTTCCTCCGCAGTTGAGGAGAGTTTATTCCACAGTAGAAATCTTTTGTAATCTATGGTTCGCTTCCTTGTATAGACAAGGTCTTACTAATGCAGGTGACCAAACTTGGAAACTGGAGGCTTGGTTAGCTGGTTAATTTTTAAGGGAACATCAATACCCAACTCAGCAACATGCTTGCTCTGACTCGCTTGACTCTGTGTGTGTGTGTGTGTGTGTGTGTGTGTGTGAGAGAGAGAGAGAGAGAGAGAGAAATTGACTTGTTAGATCTTGTGGATGGAGGCACTTTTGCTGGGGGGAGGTCAGACATTTATTTACACATGGTTAATTATAGCTGTGTTTTAAGTTCTGGAATAAACTAGAAAATTTTTGTGCTTTTGTTAGGATGTGGGTGGAAGTCATCACAAAGTTTCTGTTTCTCCTGTTGTCCATGTCCGAGGACTCTGTGAATCAGTCGTAGAAGCGGACCTTGTGGAGGCTCTTGAAAAATTTGGAACCATATGGTATGTTGACTGTAGTAAAACCATGTCTCTGGTGGCTTAAGGCAGGTTGGGAGCTTTGGTGGTAAGATTGCTTTTGAGAACAAAGCTAAATGATCTGCTAGACTTGTAATGACATCCCTAATCTCAAAATGGCCATTTTTATCAATAATTAAGTCACTAGCACAGGAACACTGAACTTCTTGGCAATGTCTCTAACTGCTGGCATGGTACTTTCTATACACAAGATGGCTAATAAATAGTCTCGTTACTGTACATTCAACGCTGCATGTCTGCAGTCAGACTTTCAATAGTTAGCTATAAGAAAAGTTATGCTAGAGTTATAGGTTTTTTGCACTCTGATACTGTGTCAAAGCTTTAATCTCTTTTTGCAATTTTCACTTGACCATCCATGACCTTTTACTAGCTACAGTTTAAAAACATTTGTTTTGGAAGTAAAATCTTCAGCTAGTTATAGTTCTAGCAGGGCTAGTATATGATTCATATCAGCTAGTTGTGAACATTACAAGCGTTAGTAGACTAATATTTAACTCTTTATATTCTGAAAACACTGCTTGTTGCTTATCTAACTTACTGATAAATTGTTTAACTTTTTTGTAAAAACGTACTTTATAATTATAGTTACATGAATTGGTTTAGGGAATGGAATGAAAGTTACTAACTTACGAAGGGAGACCATTTGTCTTACACTAGGGAATTTTTTAAAAAATTATCATTGTTCCATTTATGGCAAGCCATCTTAAGAAAAAGCATATCAGGAGAACTTATTCTGTGTTTTTCTACTGACCAGCTATGTCATGATGATGCCATTTAAACGCCAGGCTTTGGTGGAATTTGAAAACATAGAAAGTGCCAAGAAGTGTGTGACATTTGCAGCAGATGAGCCAGTGTATATTGCTGGACAGCAAGCTTTTTTCAACTATTCTACAAGCAAAAGGATCACTCGGCCAGGGAACACGGATGATCCATCAGGTGGAAACAAAGTTCTCCTATTATCAATTCAAAATCCTCTTTACCCAATTACAGTGGTATGTTTCTTTAAATTTTTTTTAAAAACCTCTCAACTTCACTTCCAGTGCATACCCTTTATTGTTATAATTATGTAATGTATTTATGTGAGTCAGAAGAATTATGGGTATCCATTTAAGCTTTCTAATATGCAGTCAGTTTTGGTGTATTTTTTGTTACAACAGTGAATTCAAGTTAAGCATGTACATATCAGACTTCTCCAGAGATGCAACCAGTACTTAGGATGCATCCATTTGTATGAAGGTACAGTTTATAAGACCCTGTTCTGTATATCCAAAACATTGGTTATGCTTGCAGAAAGTAAAACAGTCTGATTTACAGGTTTGACTAATTGGAGTCAGGAGTATTTGGCACTCCTTTTTAATTGATTTTTTTTCATTGATTGCCCTTTTCCCCTAAAACTAGCTGCCTCTTGCTTGTGCACTCATAAAACTTGCTAGCAGTTAATATGCTCTAAGTACATAGTACATTTTTAGTAATATTTGCTCAAGGCAACTATTAATATTCTATCAGAGCAAGTTAGTATGAGCAGAAAACAGTCCAACAGAACTCTCTCAATCACAAATATTCCTAATGGCTTAAAAGCTGAATGACATTCCCCTTGTTAAAGTAATAGTTTCTGAAAGACATTACAAAAGTATGTAGCAACTTAATATTTCAGAATTCTGGCTACTGAACCCTTCAGACATTGCATAACACTTTTGAAGCACAATGGGATGAGCACAGCTATTATGCAGTATCTTTGAAGACTTCTGTTTTGTGAGCTCTACACTTAACCCTAGCAGGCAATCTACTAAAATCATAAGAACAGCCACACTGGGTCAGATCAATGGTCTGTCTAGCCCAGTATCCTGTCTTCTGACAATGGCCAATGCCATATGCTTCAGAAGCAATCATCGAGTGATCCATCGATGATTACTAAAACTTAATTTAAAAGTTACAACTACTTGAACATATATCAGACCTTTATATTCAAGTGTATTATTCTAAAAAAATCCCACTTTCTCTTTATTCCCATTACAGGGGATGAGAACCTGGAGTCTTGATCATGGGTGTTCTCTCACTATTTAACTGGCTTATTTTCTGGCCATCAGTTGATCTGCTAGGTTAGAAACCAAGGCAACAGATTGTGTGGGTTTTGTGATGTCACAATTTGTCATTGCATAAAACATCCTTCTTTACTTTTGATACTTTGACATGTTGCATATTGCACTGGCCTGGGTACAGCTTCTCATGCGAAGAGTAGTGGAAATACAAGGTGCTCTCTTACTTGTATCTTTCCCCTTTCTGGAGATGAAATTCAAGTCCTTTTCATCATTCAGCACTACTCTCAAAGGCTGGGGCTGAAAATGTGGCTTTTATAAATTATGAATTAAACTTTGAATGCCATGTGCTATAGCACTACAAAACCATAATTCTTGCAGTCAAAGGTTTTCTCTGCATCCAGTGATAGGACAGGAGGGCCACCTGCAAATACTTTGGTTTGGGTGAATAAATTTATTACTAGTATTATCATAGTGCCTCGGAGCCCTATTCATAGACCAGGACCCCAGACCCTTTGTGCTAAGTGCTGTACAAACACAGAACAAAAATATGGTCCATGTCCCAAGAGCTTACGATCCAAGTATAAAACAAGAGACTACAGGGGGGGGGAGTACAAGGAAACAGTGAATCTGGTGGGCAGAGGACTCAACACACCAACAGCCTAACCATGATCAAGTTTTTTATGGACATCACAGCAGAGGAGAGTTTTGAAGGAGGATAATGAGTTAATTTTGCAGGTGTTTATAGGGAGCTCGTCCTGGACATTAGGGGCAGCATGGGAGAAAGCATGAAGGTGCTTGTTTGAAAATTGAACGAGGGGCCGATCAGTAATGGAAGTTGACATCTCAACAGCAAATGAGAGATGATAGGATGGGGATAGACTGTAAAGAGCCTTGAAAGTGAAGGCAAAGCAGCTTATGTTTGATGTGATAGAGAAGAAGGAGCCAGTGGAGGGATGTGAAGAGTGATGGCACAGTCAAAACAATAGCTAGGAAAATCTTTCCAGAAGTATTCTGAATAGATGTCAAAAGGGCTAGGTTGCATTTGTCAAGGCCAGAGAGAAGGAGGTTGCAGCCGTCAAGATGAGAGTTTTCGCTGTGTGAATGGATAAGTAAGGCCAGATTTTAGAGATGAAATGCATAAAGAATTGGCATGATTGAGACACAGGCTGGATGTGAGGACCTAGAGAGAAGTCTGCGTTGAACATGAGGCACAGGCTATAGGGCTGAGTGGCAGGCCAGCATGGTGGTGGTGTCCACAGTGATTGAGAAAGGAGGTAGTGAGGAGGGCGTTTGGGGGTGGGATTAGGAGCTCTGTATTAGCCATGCTGAGTTTAAACGGATGTCTGTCTCTCCATTAGGAGATATTAGAAAGTCAGGCTGAGATGAAATTGTAGTTTGCACAGAAGAAGGAAGATATGGGGTAGAGAGAGAGATCGATCCGAGTCACGAATTTGTTTGCAGATGACATTATCCAGAGATATGGCATAGAGAGAAAGGAGTTCTACTTTTGTGGCCTGAGCTGTATCCTGGAGTGAAGCCTAATACTTGTGTGAATGCTTCCTTTAGTGATTCTTAAACTTTTTGTATTGGCGAACCCTTTCACACAGCATGCCTCTGAGTGCGACACCCCCCTTATAAATTAAAAACAGGGATTTTAAATTTAAATTAATCTTAATTTAATTTAACGTGGGCACGGAGTTGACAGCTTGTGACCCCCTGTGGGTTTGCAACCCCCAGTTTGAGAGCCCCTGGTTAAGAGGTTATGTATTTGTCTGCTTTCAATTTCTAAATCTTCCTTTGAGGGAGCTGACTGTTTTGATTGTGATACAACAATATAAGGAAAAATCATCATCTTTTAAGATTAATATTTCTTAATATACATGTAAAGTAGCCATAATTTGATAAATAACTGGGGTTATCCTTCTTTGAGATTTAAATGCTGATACGGTGAAAGTTACTCCATGTACACACGCATACACCTCGAAGTCCTGTAGAACACTTGTGAACCTTCATAAAAATGTCAAACTTGAAATGTCTCTTTAAAATAACTTTTCTTCTTCATTTATAGGATGTCTTGTATACTGTGTGCAACCCTGTTGGGAAAGTGCAACGTATTGTTATATTCAAGAGAAATGGAATACAAGCAATGGTTGAATATCCTTTTATTAACACTAATATTTGTATGTTCTCAGCTGCAGATGAGACTTAAGCATACATATATCATCCAGATTTTTCATTAATCTTGAGCTCTACAAATTTGAGAATTATTAGATTCAAGATGCTTTGTCATTTCCACTGTATGCAGCAGATAGATCTGCTCCAAAATATTACCACTTTTAAATCGCATCTTTGTTCATTGTTTGTATATTCTGTGCTAAAAGTGACCCCTAAGATGAATGTTACAGGCTAATCATTTTTGTGCATTTGGTAGCATATTGTGTAAAGTCAGTTTCATGGTTTTCCCCATTAAAAAGATGCTGCAAACTGTATGGTCTGCTGTGCTGGGTGCTGCTGAATCTAGGCCGTGTGGTACAGCAGACCACTGAGAACAGGGGTTGTGGAAGAAGGGGACACCCTGACATAAGCCATCCCCTTGGTCTCTGCAGGCATTTTGTATGCTCTTGTGCTAGTCTCCAGAAAACTAAAATCTCAAAATATGTAAAGAATATTATTTTTTTCCCCCCATGTATTGAGCCTAGCATATTGCAGGGACACTTGTCTTGGAGGGTGTCATGTCCACTACAGGGCAGTGAAGTTAAAGCAAATTTCTCTTTAATCTCAGGCCACAAATACAGTGTCTGTTGTCAAAAATGTCCATTTGGGGTCTCTTGCTTGTCCATCTACAAGCACAAAGTTTGACTAACAAATCCAAACACAAGAAGTCTCTCTCAAACTTCTTTTCCCTGGTTCAGTGGTAGAATTTTTCTTGGGAGTGATGGACTACTCGACTCTTTCCCATTTTATATCCTCAGTTCCTTCCATGCTAGGGTGATAGTTCTTGTGTGTCCAGACCCTACCTTCCAGGCCTGGTTTTAGTAGTGCTAAGGGGAGATACCGATTCCAGTCTTCTTGTTCAAGGGTTTAGTTTGAACCTTGTCCTTACTTACCATGGCACAGTCATTTGCCATATTTGTCGGTAACGTGCTACATCCACATACTCTGATTAGTGTGTAGTAAGCCTGATGTTTTAGGCTTGCCTACACATTTAGTTTGCAGCAAGCTAGGGTGTGAATCTACCCTGCAATAGCCTGTCACAGACTGCTTGTCTGTGTGAACCCTGCTGACGTGCATTAACAAACTGTTAAGGTGCATAAGCAGGGTCCACAAGGGACAGTTGGTGTGTGGCAGGGTAGATTGACGCCTAGCTTGCCATAAATTACATGTTCATGGAGACAAGCTCTTAGAACAGGGGTGGGCAAACTATGGCCCGTGGGCAGGATCCAGGCCATCAGGGCTTTGGATCCAACCCACAGGATTGCGAGTCCTGCGTTGTCCCAGAAGCAGCCAGCACCACAGCCCCTGGGGGTGGGGGGAGGGCTCTGTGCACTGCCTTCGTTTGCAGGGACCGCCCTCTCCCCCCCCCACACACCCCCCCCACAGCTCCCATTGGCTGGGAATGGGGAGCCGCCGCCAGTGGGAGCTTCAGGGGAGGTACCTGCAGGTGAGGGCAGCCCGCTGTCCCATCTGTCCCCCACCCCCCAGGGGCCCCAGGGACATGGTGCCGGCCACTTCCAGGAGCGGCTGGAGCTTGCACCCGAACCCCTCCTGTACCCCGCACCCCAACCCCCTGCCCTGAGCCCCTTGCTGCAGCCCTCCTGCACCCCTGCCCTGAGCCCCCTCCTGCACCCTCTCCCACACCCTAACCCCCTACCCCAGCCCTACATTCATGGCCCTGCATGCAATTTCCCCACCCAGATGTGGCCCTCGGGCCAAAAAGTTTGCCCACCCCTATCTTAGAATATCAGCTGACATGGCCACTTCCATTTTCACTCTGAGCTGTAGGGTGTCCACCATTTAGAAGTTGGATAAGCTCTCAGCACGGAGAGACGTGTGAATAAACTAAGGCTTTCACTGAACCTGCATAGACTGTAAGCAGAATGAGTCTATGCTTAAATTATGAAACAGCTCAACCTGGGCTACATACACTTCAAAGGCAGGTATCATATGGCTCTGGCTGTAGCTGAGAACTTGGACTCCCAGTGCTTTTCAGCGGTTTTAAACTAGTGTGACTGTTTAGATCTCTCATTTATTCCTAACAAAGTAACTGTAGGCTGCTCTAAAATGTCTTGGATTGCTTCATTATTTTGGAGGGGGGAAAACAAATCTTTATTTAAAAACAAAAAAATCCTTAACAAGATTTATGTTTGAATCAGTTCTCTGTGCTCAGAAGGCTAAAGCAGCACTCAATGGAGCAGATATATATGCAGGATGCTGTACACTAAAAATTGAATATGCAAGGGTAATGCTCAGATCTTCTCTGTTAACTATTTTACTGATGAAGTGCATAAGTTCAAGACTTACCCTGTGTTTAAATTTTAACAGCCAACTCGACTTAATGTCATTAGAAACGACAATGATAGTTGGGACTACACTAAACCGTATCTGGGCAGACGAGGTAGGTTTTTTATATGTTATAGCTGTAAGTGTTTGACTGTGCTAATGACACCACTTTATATATGGTTAGCTTATGTAATGCAATAGTCATTTCAAACAAGCCGTTGCTGATGAAGGCTGTCTTGCAAAGGCCAACATGTAATCCAGGAACAAAGTAACATTGAACATTAGTGCCCCCTACTGGTGTACAATGAGCTATTTAGTGCAACAAGGAGCCCACACATGCAAGCATGTTCGCAGTACAAGGACTTGCATTTCTCCAAGCAGCTCTCACTCTTTGGAGGAGAGGAAACTGATACAGACTATTCCTTACAAACTACAAACTTGCACACTGCTTCTCTATGGAAAGGACTTTTTCCCCTATGTTGGACAAGGCATTAAGAAGGATAGAGGACTCCAGCAGGCTGACTCTACACTTCATCATGCACTGCATCGGCATCAGCAAAAAGCCCTCTGAAAACCTCAGACTTGCAATTCACCTTGTCTGCATACTACATGCATCACCACCCCAAGGTTTTAAAGGAGGACACTTAAGGTACTTCAGATTTGCCTGGGATGAATACCATGATAGACTGTACCCTTTCTGTTCAAGTTTTCATGTATATTGGTCTTATTTCCCTTAATTACAATTGCAACGTTTAAGAACCTCCATAAAATGGTAAATCCCAAATTTCTTGTTGACCTCATCTACATTGTTGTAATACTCTTATTTTATTCCTTGCTGTATTTAAGACAACTGCAGTCAGTCTTTACAGTGTAAATTGTCTCATAGTAAGTAAACTGAAGGATTTGTCTGTAGTTACCTGGGATTAATAATACAATATTAAACAAGCTCCCTCAGGTATATTAAATTTTAAGTATTTGAAGCAAGGAGGTGCACACGTGGTGCATGTGTAACTTGTCTCTTAGGTTCCTAACTGTGAAAACTAGTCAGAGCTTACCGCTTAATAGTGAAAATATGACTAAAAATGTAAAAGACAAATTGCTGTGTAGCCTGACTTCTGTAAAGTATTTAAAGTATTCTCTTTTTGTAACTGTTCAGTAATTTGTATACAATAATAGTTTTTCTATAATGTAATCTTTAGAAATCTAGGAGTGCATAATAACATGGAGGTGGAAACATAACATGTCTAACCAAGGTAGAGTATCTTCAAAGTCTGAAATATGAAAGCGAGGGCTTTGACTTCTCTCTGAGATGCACTCTCAAACTTACATTTTTGTAGAAATGTTGGGTGTTATCAGGAGTGGTTTGGCTTGTAAAACTGTTGTATAATTAAAAATGCAGGTTTTGGATTTTCAAAATGAAGTTCTTGTAAAAGGTTAACAAGGGAGCTACAGTATTGGTTGATGGTAGAATTTCAATATTTGAACCATAATTCAGAAACTCACTCTTAAGAAGTCAGGAAGTATTAAAGAAAATTAAAATTGAGAAAAATGTTTAGAAACTGACAGCAAAGAAACTGCAGGGATGAAAAAACCTGAAAGATTAAGTGGATTGTCAGTTTCTTAACCATTGCAATTTATATTACAGCTGCTTTTATGGCATCTAGTCTCAAATATGACAACCTTTATTTTACGTAATTATGTTACAAACAGATATGACTGTATGGACCAGGGTTCCTCCAGGAAATGGAACAGTGGGAGATGAGAAACTTCTCTCCAGCATAACTCTGGCCTAAAAAATGCACAAATCTGTTTCTCACTCCTCCCCCTTTTTTTTTTTTAGTTCAGTTGCTTTAATATCTTTGTCATCTACATATTGATACTTGCATCCCTTACACCATGTAAGACAGGGGTTCTCAAACTGGGGGTCAGGACCCCTCAGGGTGTCACAAGGTTATTACATGGGGAGTTGTGAGCTGTCAGCCTCCACCCCAAATCCCGCTTTGCCTCCAGCATTTATAATGGTGTTAAATATATAAAAAAGTGTTTTAATGTATAAGGGGGGGGTCGCACTCGGAGGCTTGGTATGTAAAAGCGGTCACCAGTACAAAAGTCTGAGAACCCCTGATGTAAGAGGAAAGGGAATTAAATCTGTACTATCCAGCTGTCCCTTTGTAGTGTTATTTTTCTCTTTCTGTTGCACACATCCCTTGATCTAGAAAGTAATATATAGGGGAGTACACAAATAGCTGAACTCTACCTCCCTGAGCTAGTTTTTATCCGGTGAAGCAGGCATATAGAGGAGTTACTGCCCGTAACCCTAGCAATTATCCCAGCACTTCCTCTCCATGCTTCATGTAACATGCCAACTGTACCACATGCACTCTTCAGGCCATTCCTCTTCCCGAAGTTCTGACGGCGCTATGTGAACTTTGAACTTGATGTACCCAGACTGCAAGATTCTAGCTTCAGCAAACAAGATCTTATCCCCAGGGAACTTCATTCTGAGGCTTGCCTTGCCACTGTGTACTCCACAGCAATAAAAGTTCTCAAGAGACCTAGCATTTATTTCTTGGCTCCCTTGTAGGTTGAGGTACCTCCAGTCTCTTCTGAAATTCTCAGAAGACCTAGACTATTGTTTCAAAGCTAGCTTCTGTCATTTCAGCTTCTCTTTCAGTTCCATCTAAACAGCATTTGAGCACCATTGTTGAAATCCTGGTCCCACCAAAGTCCGTGAGAGTTTTGCCACTGCTTTCAGTGGACCCAGGATTCCACCTCACGTCTGTCCGTTTTAGGGTACAGAGAACACATTTTCCTGCTTCTGTTCTTAAGAATGAACTATTTCTAGTCCTGTATGGTCAGAAGCTGTTTTTTTTTTTTTTCCCTTCCTCAAGAGTTTTCTCCACTTATGCAGGCTTTCTAAGGAATATCTGCAAATCTGAGGGGAGTACATTCTTGAGTTGCATGTATGTTGTCATCAGGTGACTAGTTGAGGAGAGATGTCTTTTCCTTCTGGCCAACAGGGGACTGACCCCTTTCACATTTGCTTCCTAGGCATTCCCTCTATTAAAGATAGAGCTCTTTAACAGCTAGCCGCTGTAACAGTTAATCTGCATAGGTCCAAGAGAGTAGAACTACAGGCTGAGATTTTAAACCTAAATTTTCATCTCTGCTCTCCGAAAGAGGTCTTATTTCACAGGGGCTTTCTATAGGCCAAAGAGCTGTGTGGGAGCATTCGTCATCCTCCCTTGATTTTTATGGACAAAGTAATCATCTAGTTAGGAACCTATCCTCAACATCTTAGGTGGAAATCACACAATTTCTCATCTCCCATTGTATGCTATCATATCAGCAGTTCAAATTACTCGGGGAAAACTCTAATTGTAGTGGACTGGAGAGTCAATTTCCATCATTCAGTCATATTTAAATATAATAATAATTATAGCAAACTTAAACATTTCACCACATCTTCGAATATGGCACTTCAAGAAGTGGCTTATCAACAAAACACTGTGAGAAATGTTCTTTAAAATTAACTGCTGCTTACCAAACGTGAACTTGGGAGTTCACATTTTTCCAGTACGCAGCAGTCACTAATTAGAAATAACCCTTGTGAAAGTGGTGCACTGCTTCCATCCAGTAATGTTGACCCCTTGCTTACCTTTAGATTGTTATATAAACCAGGTTTGCTCAAAGGACTGTCCATTGTTGAAGTGCATTATTCTGACATTTTACAGCAATTGAAATAGAACCTGTGACGGAGCATGAATAATGCAGTAATGCACAATCCTTTCAGCACTCCCAGGAGGTGTTCATGTAAATATAATGTACGCATATGTAATGCTCTCTGTTTACTGATTGTGAAACCATGTAATACAGGTTGTTGTTGGCTTATGCTGAAACTTCTTGAAAGAAGCCCACTTTGAAAATGTGTTGCTGTTGAAGCTAATAGTAGGATTCAGGTACTGTCTTTCAAAAGTTCTGTATCTAAAACTTGTTTTAGGACATGCATAGGTGAACCCTACTCTAAAGTGTTACCTCTCGTAGTGTGTGATGTCGCTTTCGGAAAATTTTCAAGTAGTCCCATAAACTTAAAGTGTCTGTACCTTCTCTTTGCCAAAAAAAAAGAAAAGAAAACACCTCAACTTAAGTGGAATTTGTTAGGCAGACAACCTCTTCCTAATTCTGGTGTCCTCTGATGACAGCTTGTGTTTAAAAACTGATTTGAATGGGTAATTTTTTAAGTTAACTGTGAATCAAATTACTTTTTTCCACTTGTTAGATGAAACTAATATCTTAATTTGAGAATTATTGTGTACTTGTCTGTTTGTTAAAACTGCTTTTTTCCTGTATATTAGACAGAGGGAAGGGCCGCCAGAGGCAAGCCATTTTGGGAGAACACCCTTCATCATTTAGACATGATGGCTATGGTAAGTTACATGGGGTGACAGGTGGTTCATGGCTTTTAGGTTTTTTATGGTGGAATTACAGATATTTATAGGTTACAGGGTTCTCAAACTTCATGGCACCGTGACCCCCCTCTGACAACAAAAATTACTTCACGACCCCAGGAGGGGGGACTGAAGCCTGAGCTTCTCCAAGCCCCACTGCCCTGTGCGGGGGCCAAAGCCCAAGCTCCACCACTCCGGGCGGGGGGGACCCAAAGCTGAAGTTCAAGGGCATCAGCCACAGGGAAGGGGCCTGCAACCTGAACCCGGCTGCCTAGGGCAGAAGCCCTCAGGCTTTGGCCCTAGGCAGTGGGGTTTGGGCTTCAGCCACAGACCCCAACAAGTCTAAGCCAGCCCTGGCAACCCCTTTCAGAGAAGGTCCCAATCCACAGTTTGAGAACCGCTGGCATTGAAGTATGGTCTACATAATTTTATACCTCTCTAAGCTTCTTCAGTTTCAGTACTGCTGTTGCATAGGTGCCAGTGTCAATCCATGTGTTGTTCGTGATGCTTGTGATATGACGAAACCTGTTGTGTTTTGCACCTGGAACCCTTCTTTTAGGGAAAAGGGTTGTTTTTTGGGTTTTTGTTTTTTGGTTTTGTTTTTTGTTTGCTTCCCAGTTCAAATTTATCCCTTGAACAATATCCTCTGTAAGTTGCCACCACGCTAGACAGTGACAAGGGGTTAAATATCTGCACCAAGATTTTTTTTTTTTTCTAGACAGCACAGTACAACTTAGTAACTGATACCTGTAGACAGTGTGTGTTACCTGAAATAGTTACAGGAAAATCTTTGGAGCTTTTTGAGACCTTCATTCAAAGCTACTAGTTGCGGTTGTAGTTTCCCTTCTAATTATCCATCTTGTCGTTGTTTGTCTGCAATTGGTAGTATGTCATTAATACCTCTGGGGAAGAGCTTTGGAATTATTGCTATCGCTGTTACAAGGTTCAGTCAGCAAGTGAACTCAGTTATATTAGGGTATCTAGTATTCTGTACCCCAACATATGTAGTCCATCTTCATCATCTTTAGTGGTCTGAAGGCACTTGCTTGGATTTCTGAAATGTTACATAAGTCTCACATGCAAGTTAAGTTTTTATTTATTTTTTTGGTCATCTTAATCTCCAAAAGTCAGTGCATTTTGTATTGCTTTTTCCTATGCAGATGTATTGTACAGTACAATACAGGTTAACTTTCTCCCAGGGACCTTCAAGCCTTGAATTCCCACTACTTCCATTTGCTGTTCACTGTTAGGGTGAGGAAAAAAGGGATACAAACATGCCCACCCAACTTAGCTGAGTCCCCTTTCTCCTCTCAAAGAAAATTTTCCCACCCTTGGAAAACAAAGTCCTCTTTCTGCTAAGTTCATATGTGATTTTTGAACATTTTGCTGCTCTGGTTTCTGCTCTCAGTGGGCCAGACTGCAGGGTAGGCTCTTTGTATCATATCTCCTGCCTGGGAGAAAACTAAACTGTTCACAGACTTAGGCCATATCTGCACTACAAACTTTTTATAAAGCCACTGTAGTATATCACTTGTGTGCATGCAAACTTGGCTCCTTGTGTTAGCACTGCACTTACTCACTAGGAGTGCTTGTGGCATTACCCAGTGCAATGCACCATGGGTTGGTATCCCATTGTGCAGCTAGCCACCTCCAGCACTCTGTCTTTGTGAACTTCTGGCAAGCATTGTGGGGCAGAAACAAGTTAGCAAGCGTGACTGGGAGCAAGAGGTCAACTGTCCAGCATGCACCTTTCTCATGATGTCATCTATGTCCCTGATTTTTCATGCCTTTTTTAAAATTCCCACAAATCTGTGTGGCCTTCCTCACTGTCCACCATCTCTGACAGAATCATGGAGCTTGCACAGAGCAGCACTTTGTCATGAGCATTGCAAGGACAGGATGCACAATTTTCTGGTATTTGCAGAGTCACAAGAAGGAACTGAATCAGCAGGGAACAGAACGATTTCACAGAGGACAAGTTGCCGTGAGACATAGCTAGCAAGAACCAGTTCATGGAGCAGCTGCAGATGATGAGTATCACTTCTGGGCCCAAGAAAAAAGCATTTACTGGTGGGATCGCATCTTAATGCAGGTTTGGGACGATGAGCAGTGGCTGCAGAGCTTTCGGATGCGCAAAGCCATATTCCTTGGTCTGTGTGCTGAGACTGCCCCAGCCCCTCCAGCACAAGGACATCACTGTGAGAGCTGCGCTGACAGTGGAGAAGCAAGTGGTAATTGGACTATGGAAACCTGCAATGTTGGATTGCTACCAGTCAGTGGGAAATCATTTTGGAGTAGAAAAATCCATCGTGGGGGCCATTGTCAGGAAAGTCTGCAGAGCCATTAATTGTCTACTGCTACGCAGGACTGCTCCTTCCCCCGGTGAACCGAGAGTGCTAAAGGAGTTGGCGGATGTGATTGCAGAGCCATTGGCCGTTATCTTTGAAAACTCATGGCAATCGGGGGAGGTCCCAGATGACTGGAAAAAGGCTAATGTAGTGCCCATCTTTAAAAAAGGGAAGAAGGAGGATCCTGGAAACTACAGGCCAGTCAGCCTCACCTCAGTCCCTGGAAAAATTATGGAGCAGGTCCTCAAGGAATCAATTCTGAAGCACTTAGAGGAGAGGAAAGTGATCAGGAACAGTCAGCATGGATTCACCAAGGGCAAGTCATGCCTGACTAATCTAATTGCCTTCTATGACGAGATAACTGGCGCTGTGGATGAGGGGAAAGCGGTGGACGTGTTGTTCCTTGACTTTAGCAAAGCTTTTGACACGGTGTCCCACAGTATTCTTGCCAGTAAGTTAAAGAAGTATGGGCTGGATAAATGGACGATAAGGTGGATAGAAAGCTGGCTAGATTGTCGGGCTCAACGGGTAGTGATCAATGGCTCCATGTCTAGTTGGCAGCCGGTATCAAGCGGAGTGCCCCAAGGGTCGGTCCTGGCGCCGGTTTTGTTCAATAGCCTCATTAATGATCTGGAGGATGCTGTGGATTGCACCCTCAGCAAGTTTGCAGATGACACTAAACTGGGAGGAGAGGTAGATACGCTGGAGGGTAGGGATGGGATACAGAGGGCCCTAGACAAATTAGAGGATTGGGCCAAAAGAAATCTGATGTGGTTCAACAAGGACAAGTGCAGAGTCCTGCACTTAGGACGGAAGAATCCCATGCACTGCTACAGACTAGGGACCAAATGGTTAGGCAGCAGTTCTGCGGAAAAGGACCTAGGGGTTACAGTGGACGAGAAGCTGGATATGAGTCAACAGTGTGCCCTTGTTGCCAAGAAGGCCAATGGCATTTTGGGCTGTATAAGTAGGGGCATTGCCAGCAGATTGAGGGACGTGATCGTTCCCCTCTATTCTTCATTGGTGAGGTCTCATCTGGAGTACTGTGTCCAGTTTTGGGCCCCACACTGCAAGAAGGATGTGGAAAAATTGGAAAGAGTCCAGTGGAGGGCAACAAAAATTGTTAGGGGACTGGAACACATGACTTATGAGGAGAGGCTGAGGGAACTGGAATAGTTTAGTCTGCGGAAGAGAAGAATGAGGGGGGATTTGATAGCTGTTTTCAACTACTTGATAGGGGTTTCCAAAGAGGATGGATCTAGACTGTTCTCAATGGTAGAAGAGGACAGGACAAGGAGTAATGGTCTCAAGTTGCAGTGGGGGAGGTTTAGGTTGGATATTAGGAAAAACTTTTCACTAGGAGGGTGATGAAACACTGGAATGCGTTACCTAGGGAGGTGGTGGAATCTTCTTCCTTAGAAGTTTTTAAGATCAGGCTTGACAAAGCCCTGGCTGGGATGATTTAATTGGGGATCAGTCCTGCTTTGAACAGGGGGTTGGACTAGATGACCTCCTGAGGACCCTTCCAACCCTGATATTCTGTGATTCTATGACTCTTGGCAATGCGCTGCACATAGTGGATGGATTTGCAGCACTGGACTCCCAAACTGCAGTGGAGTCATAGGAGGCCTGCACATCCGTGTTTTGGCACCAGTCTACCCTGCTACAGAATACATCAATAAAAAAGGCTACTTCTGTATGGTTATGCAACCATTGGTGGATCACTGGAGACGTTCCACTGATGAGAGTGTTGGCTGGTAAGGGAACGTGCATGACACACATCTTTAAGAACACCGGACTGTTCAGAAAGCAATGTCAGGGATATTCTTTCCTGACTGGCAGATTACCATTGACAATATTGAAATACCATTAACAATCCTGGGAGACCCAGCCTACCAGTTCCTCACCTGGCTCAGGTGTACACTGTACACTGGCCACTTTAACAGCACCAAGTTAAAATTCAACTACCAGCTTAGCAGGTGCAGAATGACAGTTGAATGTGCTTTTGGTAGATTGAAGGAACGCTGGCGTTGCTTACTCACAAGATTGGCCCTCCATGAGAAAAATATCCCCGTGGTCATAACTGCCTGCTGTATCCTGCATAATATCTGTGAAGCAAGGGGGGGAAGTTGCTGCTGGGGTGGAGGGCAGAGGTGGAGCAGCTGTCTGCTGAGTTTGAATAGCTAGATGGAAGGGCTATTAGAAAAGCGTAATGCAGAGCTATACAGCTAGGGAGGCTTTGAAAGAGCATTTTAACAGTGAACCACAGTAATGTGTTTTGGTGTACTGTGATCTACCTGCCCCTGCTGTTTTGGAGCCTGTCAGGAATTGTGTGGTGTCTGGTGTACCTCTATGAACATAACACTGTCAATGCACCTGTTAATGTTGTGGGGTTTGCTGTACATTTATGATTATTACACTGTTTGTCATTGAGCTTCTGAGTTGACTCAGACTACAATAACCCGGGGTGCTTTCAGTACCACCAGCCATTCTGGAGCATGTGTGTGAAGTAATCGAGGAATTATTTTCCAAACACTAGAATTATACAGAGTAATGAAAACACTGCAAAAGAAATTCTGTGCAAGTTAAAAGCAAATACATTAAAAAAAATCATAAATTTATGGAAACGGAGCTTAAGAAGGGGAAAGAACATTCATGTCTATTTTAGTTACGTACAGAAACTATGGCTCTCCCATGTCAGTAAATGTGAAGCTGTGGTTGTCCTTAATGTTCCCTGGTATGGAATGGTAAGAGGTAGGGATGTGGCCTCTGATGTCATGTGGAATGCTGGCTGCGGGGGGGAGGGGCGGTATGTGTGTAGGGAGGTGCTATAATGGAGTTCTCCATGGACTGCAAAGGGAGGTGAGCCCATGATTGTTGAACCTGTAGGTCCACAAGAGTCTGCAGCATCTGTGTTTTGCTGCTGGAGAAGCCCCATTACATACTGGTGCATCTCCCTCTCCTTGGCCTGCTGGGACCCTGGGGCCTTTCTCCTCTCCGTTCTTTCCATCTCCCTGGAGACTGCAGCATTCATGCTCCAGGCCCTCTGCTCACTGTCGTCTGCAGCACTGGCATGCAGGATCTTACTGAACATGTCTTCCCAAGTCCTCCTCTTTCTCCTCCTTATCTGGCTCAGGCATTCCACAGATGTGGAGGGGGAACCCCTTAAGGCTGCAAGGCAGCAGCTACAGATTAAATGCACAGAGGTACCATTGTCAGTAAAGATTCAGAACTCCCTTCCCTTACTCCCCTGAAGTTTTAAACAAGACATGCTGATTGACGCTTCAGAATGCTTGTGCATGGCACCACTCTTAGCCCCAGCCCTGGTGTGTAAGGCCTGCCAGGGGCAAGAGAAATGAGGGACTTGCTCAGTTGCATGAAACTGAGTAGAGGGCCATGGGAGTGGCACCATTTCCACAGGCAGTGGTGGTTTTTGATGATATCTCACTCCTGAGGGTGACAAAGGAACAGAGCACAGCTGCTGCTTGGGTCCCAAAGCATTGCCCATATGCCACTAGCCTGTATATTGCAACTGTGCCTGCCAAAATTATCACCAACTGGCGCAGGGAAGTATCCCACTGCAGAGGAAGAAATAAGGCCGCTATCCCTAGAAACCTTTGGAAGAGGATTGCAGAGTACCTCCATGAAAGTTTCATCGAGATCTGTCAGTAGCTGTGTCCTGTTGAGTTGGGGGATGCCGTAAGTACATCAATGTAATGGGAAATACATTTACACACTTACCCGAGATTCCATCCCTTGCATCAGGGTCATCCATGTTCAACTGCCAGGACTGACCGGACTGCAGTGGCATCCCAAACAGGTCCTGGCTTGCGGCATAGCTGAACCCACCAGTCGTATGTCCCCGTCCTCTGCTACCTTCTTGTCCTCGTGGTGATTCAGGCTCCTCAGATGTATCCACAGTGGACTGTGGGGTGGTAGTGGGGTCTCCGCCAAGTATGGTATCCTGCTCTCTGTAAAAGTGGCAGGTCTGCGGCTCGACACCAATCAACTGTTGGTCTCCCTGGCCTTCTGATCTGTCTGCCTCCGTTCCTTTGCTTTCATGCAGCACTGCTGCTAGTCCGTGTCCTGTCCCTTCTCCGCAATCCCTGGGCAATCTGCTTATAGGTGTCCACGTTTCTGTGGCTGGTCTGGAGCTGTGCCTGCACGACTTCTCCTCGCAGACCCAGAAGATCTAATATCTCCTGTGTACTCCAGCCAGGTGTGTCTGGAGCCAGCATGGTCAGCTGGGCCGTTGCACACAACAGTGGAGAGCAGCTAGGTGTGCCTGGCCAAGCTGGACAATCAGGAATTTGCAGAGATTCAAAGGCGGGTGGGGAGAGCTTCTGGTCTCCATGATACCTGGGCAGTGAAGTTCACAGTTATGAACAGAGTGGGCAGTGTTGGACATTGCAGGACAGCTGCTGGAGGACTGTGAGGGTTGACATAGGTAACGCAGTGTCTGTATTCATGCTAGGTTTACCTCAGTACATCAACCACAGCTCACCTCTGCTCGGGGAGGTGGTATTACTGTGTCACCATAATGGGGTCCCTACATGAGTGGGAGATGAATTTAAGCATAGACACATGCCCAACACATGCCTTCTGTCAACCTCGCTTTTGTACTGTAGACCAGGCCTCAGAAGAATGGAGACCTCCCTAGCACCCTAAAGGAAACACTGCTGTTAAAGCCCCTGCAAGCTAAAATGTGAATGAAAATGATTCACTGAAATACTTCAAGTACCTTTTATAAGTGTTTTGTGTCAGTTCAGTAAAGTGTGACCATTAAAACATTGATTTATGCAGTTGAGCCCACTGTGAAATTTGTCACATTGCTTCATGAAAAATGAGGCTTTACCTATAGTGAAAAACAAGGCAGCTTTTATTTGTATTAATGTAGAGCCTTAAATATGCATGTTGCTTATGAATTAGTTGGAGAACTGTTTGAAGAAAGACACTCTTTCCCTGCCTTCCACATCTCCCCAGAAAAATTGAGTGTCTTGCCTCTGAACCATTCCAACCCTGCCTGGCCTCAAGCTAGAATTTCAGACTTGGATTTCCCGTTGTGGAGGCATGACACTCTGCCGGTAGACTACTAAATTGGCCAGGCAGCTTATTTAAGAGAACCTAACTTTTTCTTGCAGGGATTTTTTGTGTGCTGCGTTGGGAGGAGTGTGTTAAATGGGTCAGTAGTGGTAGAGGGAAACTACCTATTATGGTTCTGATGCTGCAGTTTGTGGTGGGCTGTTGTGCCTGCATCCAGCAAATTTCAGCATTAAGGCCTGCATGAGATGCAGTTGCTGGATTCAAATATCAGGCTTGTCCTCTAAGGGGCAAACACATTAACAAGTAACCTCTAAGAGTACAATAGCCAAAATTCTTATTAAAATATTCTCTGCAGTTTGTGCACTTGACAGCAGTTCTGTTGTTTCACTGAATTGTCAGCAGGGGAGAAACTAACTGAACATCAAAACTACTTAAACATTGAGGAAGAATCCGTGAGGGTGGACAGGAGGAAAATAAACTGCATGATCTGAATCTTTTTTCTAGCTAGAAAAAGGAATTCAGTTAGTAAATTACAAAGAATTCTTAGTGGATAGTGTCCTTTTAAATCAAGTATTTGTATAGTGGAGCATTAATAGACTGTAAGTAAATGAGGCTTATGCTGAGTAGTGTTTAACCTGGTCTCTGTCGTTTCTGTAGGATCACATGGTCCTTTGTTACCCTTACCAAGCCGGTACCGAATGGGATCTCGGGATACTCCAGAGCTTGTTGCTTACCCACTACCCCAGGCTTCCTCCTCTTACATGCATGGTGGAAACCCTTCTGGCTCAGTTGTTATGGTTAGTGGGTTGCATCAGCTAAAGATGAACTGTTCGAGGGTCTTCAACCTGTTCTGCTTGTACGGAAATATTGAAAAGGTAAAACATATTTTATTAGGAACTTGGAAGCTGCTACTAAACCCAACTCCATCTATCTAATGTTGGAATTTAAGGGCTGCAAACAGCTTATTTTCTAGGCAGAGTTATTGATACCAGGGAAAACTTTAAGTTGGCATGTAACAACTTTCCAGAAGAACTTGCAAAATTCTTACAGTAATGGTTTCCTTTGAACTGCATTGTCACTTATTCCTGAACTATTTTAGGTAAAATTTATGAAGACTATTCCAGGCACAGCATTGGTAGAAATGGGTGATGAGTATGCTGTGGAAAGAGCTGTCACACATCTCAACAATGTCAAGTTATTTGGGAAGAGGCTTAATGTCTGGTAAATATGCAATTTATCACACTGGCAGTTCACTTTCAGGTGTGCATTGACTGCAAAATCTCAGCTCCCTATTGCTACAACAACTGATTGACACTTCACAAAAATTTTCAAATAATTCAATTGGAATAAGAATCTAAGGTGGTAAATAACAGTTACAAAATGGGGCATCAAAAAGGTTTTTGGATATTCAAGCTGTAAATCTGTGAGATATAAACCAGATGTACATGCACTATGCAGTTTTTAACAGTACAACACACACCTTGGTAAACATACTTGACTTAATGTACAAAGACAATAGCTAACTTTGACAGTCATTAATGAAAATTTTTTGTATTGCCATATCTGTGAACCCTTCTCCAAGCATTAAACAAGGGAATCAATACTTTTTTCACATTGCTGCAAGTGCATGTCATCTGTTCTTCTTGCCTTGAGACTCCTTATATTAAAAGTATGATTATGAACAGCTTCAGTCGGAATGGGGGGTGTTTCTTAACTATGTATCTTTAAATCTCAGTGTGTCCAAGCAGCACTCAGTAGTTCCCAGTCAGATATTTGAGCTGGAGGATGGTACAAGTAGTTACAAGGATTTTGCCATGAGCAAGAATAATCGCTTCACCAGTGCTGGCCAGGCATCCAAGAATATAATCCAGCCACCTTCTTGCGTGCTACATTATTATAATGTACCCCTGTGTGTGACTGAAGAAACCTTCGTAAAGGTAGGAAATCCAAAACTATGGTTGCATACATTGGTACTGAGAATTACACAGTCCTTCCCTGTACTTTGAATAAGGAACAGTTGTGGTAACTGAATGGTAACAGTACTGATGTTTAAGATGGAGCCCATTAAATGCTATATATGAACAGAGGCCCCTGTATTTTTGCAGTGCTTAGCATTGCTCCCTTTATGGAAAATCTATCCAGTTGAGCTGTGAAAAGATCTTTGTACTTCTGTCTCCTGAACCTGGAAATATGGCAACTTTAACAAACAAAATGTGAGAAGCAAGAGCCAGAAATGAAGACCTTAGTGCATGGTGGTTTGAAGGGTAGGGTGGGGAAAGGAGAGATGGTAGTGAAGATAAAAAATGACTGTAGATTACAAGGGATGGCTGAGAAGTTAACTTGGGATTTCCTAATTTTTTTTAATGGTTGCTCAGTCATTTCTTATCTTTCCGTACCTCAGAGCTACCTCCATGCTTCATGTGGGTAATTGTGCAAATATTTAGCCATGCTATAAATGGTTTAAAATATTTATTTTGGTAGTTTTGTTTAAAATTCTGACTACCTTATTGTGCCTCAAATAAGGTTGGCAAGCCAGTCAATTGGCCTGTCAAATAATGTCAATTGAGCACCTATTTGACTATGGTCAGATATTTCAGTAGGAATGCCCTGATGTAGGGGGTGGCCTGCCTTTTCAATTGCATCGTGGTACCATCTGTTAGCAAGCGTATCTAAATGTCTTGATCACACACTTTATTCCATGCTAATGCCATCTGTTTGGGGGAAAAGGTGAACTAACTGAAAGTTAAGCATCTTGATTGGCTGGAATCTTCTAGAACAAACAATGTGTGTGTGTGTGTGCTTGTACATACACAAATATTGGTCAAATAGTCTGTCTTTCTTGCTTTGTATACCTAGCCACCAGCGTACATGCTGGTTGACAGAGCACAATAAATAAGTTCAGACCTGGTCCCTGCCCCAAAGAGTTTACAATCTAACCTGACTAGATGAGCATACAGAAATTAACTCTGAAGGGAATGATGGGGGAAGAGGAGGGCTCAGTCATTAGACCTCCTCCCAACACAAGATTTAATTTCATTTTTTTTCTTTTGTAACTATTCATTTTTAAATGTTAATTTAACATTTGCTAGAATTTGCTGAAATTATTTCAGTTTACAGAACTTCATTTCATTGGGTTTCACATTTTTCTGAGTTCAAATAATTCAGTTAAGTAATCTTTTATTGTAATTAGGCATAAGTATCTAAAGGTTAAGCCTATTGAAGACCATAAAGTCTCTTTTATTACTATAGTAGTTGTTCTAATAAATTAGTGCTTTAAAATATTTGACCCTTTTTGACAATATTTAACCTGTTATTTTTGGACAGGTCAAATGCCCAACCCTAGCCTCTATCTAACTTAATATGTTATTATATTCTGGTAGTGCACAGAAACCCCAATCAGGACTGGCCCCATTGGACTACCTACAGTACAAACTGAGGTAGATGCAGTCTCTTGTCACAAAGACTACATCTACACTGGAATAAAAGACCCATAGCATGGCTGCAGCTGGCCTGGATCAGTTGACTCAGGCTTGTGGGGCTAAAAATTTTGAGTGTAGACATTTTTAGCCCCGCAGCCCAAGCCCCATAGCCCAAGTCAGCTGACCTGGACCAGCTGCGGGTATTTAATTACTGTGTAGACACACCCAGAGAGCTTACAATCTAAGCATGTTATAATTTTCCTGAATAACTTGTCTTAAAAATTACTGGAAATTCTCTCTAGGCTGAATGCTTTTTGTTTTGGGTGCCTGTCCTCCCAGATAGTCAGCAAGTAGCATTTCGTGTTAGAAAATGTTAATTTTCCTAAGTTTCTTACGCATTTTTTACAGCAGAAGGGATCTTAATTTTTTTTCCTTCAATGTGCTGTTCCACTTAAAAATGCAGAGAATACTACCCTAAATAAAATTCAACTTTCGTTGGTCGAATACAAGAGTTTCTAAGCTAAGTGTCATTAGTCACTTCTTCAGAATTTGGGAATAGGCATTTCAATCTTAACCTTGGTCATATTTTCATCTCTTCTTTTATTCCTGTGGCAGTTGTGTGATGACCATGAAGTTCTCACTTTCATCAAATATAAAGTGTTTGATCCAAAACGTAAGTAAATATTTGTTTTTTAGATAAAGTTCATGTTTTAAAATTACTTGTTCTGGGAGCAAGAAGGTCTGATTCTCTTATTCTACCAGCTTCTGCCAAAACGCTCTCTGGTCTGCTGGAATGGGAATGCAAGACAGATGCAGTGGAGGCTCTCACTGTACTTAATCACTACCAGATAAGAGTCCCAAGTAAGTCATTCTATTTAACACTTTTTACAATAAATTACTGTTCAAAAAATGTATTTCCCTCTGATTTCCCCCACCACCCTTTCATATTATATCTTTTCTTTAAGAAGTGTCTCAGATGCAAATAATACTGTGAAATCTGCAGTTTGAAAAAATAGATGTCCTTGTGATTTTCCTTCATTGTGCTCCAGTGACAAGGTTCCTAACATGTATTCCTATGCTGAGAGCTTTCCAAATAATGAGTGCCAAGATTTCAGTTGACTACAGGAATGCTGACAAAAATGGAGGTCCTTTAGAGTCTAGTTGGAAAAACTCGTAATATCTGTATAGGGATGGAATATGCTCAAAGGGTTGAGAACCACTGGATGCTCAAACTGATTTCCTATCACAAAGCTTGTTTTTGTCTATAGCCATGCTCTCAGAAAGGGAATAAATAAAACTATTGTAGTCAAAATAAAATCTACTGTCTGACTTAATACAGCATTCTTAAATTCCCCAAATGAAAATAAATGGAGAAATCTAACCTGTATATTCTCTGATAACCCCAGAACTCAAATATTGGCCGATTTAATGACATCTAAAAATTTAATTCTTTACACCAGTGAGGGGCTTTCATTCAGTTTGGGATTGTAAATATACAACCTGCTGCTCTAAACAAATAATTCTTATGCAGGTTTCACCTCTTCTAAGTAAGAAATCATGGGGCCAAATAAATCCAGTTTTGTTTCAAACTGATAGGAAATGAGACTGGAGTTACCTGTATTTCTGTTTAAAATAGTGGGCCAGATTTCTGTGGAGGTCTGGAGTAACTATTAAAGCAAATAGAAATGTTCCAGGTCTCATGGATGTGAGATCGCAATCCGACCCCGTATCTAAGGTTATTTTAGTTACAATTCTTATTGAAGCTAAAAGAGGAGGAAGTATCTTCCCTGCCATTCTAACAGTTTGAGGCAGTTGTTGCTAATGGAAATGAGGGTTTCAGATATTATGAGTAATGCACTTTTCATTCTTTGGTATCTATTTTTCTGGGAGACCTAATGGATAGGAAGGAGGGGGAAGAAAAATTTCCTCTGTCCTTTCATAATACAAACCTTATTTGTATTTGTATTTGTTGTATTTCAACAAACTAAGGGAAAGACCTTGTTTTGGTTCAAGGTCAACAAAATAATATTAAAACTTGAAGCATTGACCAACACATACTAAACTAGTATTACCCAAGGTGGGCTTCTCCACTGGGAACAAAGCCCACACGACCTCCCAGAGCTGTAAGAGTGCTCTACTGTAACAGCCCTCAGCAGCCTCTGGCAAAGAGAGAGGAGAGATGGTTTGACACCTCGCTTTCCCAGAGAGACGAGAGTTTTCTTGGTCAGGCAAGGATGAAATTGTGCATCCAATTTCCCATTCTACCTTTGACAGCAGTTTCACTTTTCTCCTGCTTGTCACTTTCATTGAACATCCACCTTCTCTTGGCTTAGAAATCACCTTTTTAAATGTTGCTCTCATAAATCCTCCAGTGGAGGCCGTTAATAATGGGGGCACTTTTTACTACATACTAGTCAATTTTATTGGATGTTGTGTGTATATGTGATCTAAACTATCATTTTATATGGCAGTCTAGAAAATGCCACCATTCTATAAATAAGCTTTGTTTATTAGAGAACCTATGCCTGGAGGCTTTGGAGTGCCTGAAAAATTAAAACAAAAAAACCCCCAAAACACATCCCTGCTAAGCATGTCAGGAAACATATGCTCCTTAACTGACAAAATTGTATACAAGAAAGCTTATACTGAATATTTAATTTTGCCCTTGTTTCTCACAGATGGCTCTAATCCTTATACCTTGAAGCTTTGCTTCTCTACTTCATCCCATTTATAGAGAGAAGAAGAAAGCATGTTAGGCGCTACATTCATCTTGATTTGCAAGTTTGAAACTACATTTCATTCAGAAGCTCTGAAGTTGTTGCTCTAATGTTGCCTTGTCTCCACTAAATTAGAAGATCTCCTATCTTGTTTTATAATAAATGGATGTTTCTTCATAAATACAGAACAAATCTTCTCTCCTTGCTTCTGAAGAGTACGTTTGTTATAAACTTACTACGAAAAGTTTGTTTTTCACTAAATTGTAATTAGTACCTACAAGTATTCAACCGCCTTGTAGGCTGCTTATGCACGGATACTGTGTACTGTTCCAAACCTTAAATCTGCAATTGTTTTAATCCAAGAATGAAGTATATTTGCATTTTCAATAATGTTTAAAGGATTAGCAAGTATTTTTCCATTGTAGACAGATTCCATTGGCAGATAGATTCTACATGAAATAGTTCTGTTTCTGGTTACATGTTTAGGTAACTAAGTATGTTGCAATTATTAATACTAAAAATAAGTTTGTATTTATAAAATGTTTTCATTAGGTTAACATTGCGCACATACTGGATTTTGAGTAGCATAGACGTACCTGATTTATATTTCAAAAAAGCTAGCAAAGAAGACCATTATTAAGTCAATTTATATAGTGTGCACTCAAATTTACTTAAAATGGAGATGGTTTTTAAAAACCATTTTCCGTTTGCATTGGCATGATACCATCTATTACTAGTCCATTCTTGGGTATCTTTTTTAAATTAAAGTTTCAAGCCTCAGTCAATGTGTTCATCTTCATTTACTTCATATGAATTTAAATTCTCAGTGTTCCTGGAATCCTCGTGTATCTTAAGGTTTTCTTATACTGCCGTAATTTATTAAACGGTAGAAGTTTGATCCTGGCAAAATAGATTGACATTGGAGGAAATAAATGGGTTTTTCCCCTTGTAAGAGTATTTAACAAAACATGTCACATCTGGGAGACTGTTCTTAATTCACAGTTGGTATCCTTGTCCATATTGTTTATTTTCTTATGTCTGATTGAAGACTACCTTTTGTCATGGACCAGGAAAGGAATTATCTTTCCACTTGCACTAGTGTAATCAGGTATAACTCAGTTGAATTCAATGGAATTATGTGGTCTAAAATTAATTAGATCAGAATTGGGCCAGTTTTTCTCTGCCAGCTGGGAGAAAATGTTTTCCACTTCCCAATGTGTAGCAGTGTACCTTCTCCAGTCACACCCTAATGTTGTCATTTTATGTAACCATAGAAGTTAAATGGGAACGACCTATTGATTGGATCCTCCATTTAGTCTGTCTGCCAGTGCAGGATTATTCATGCAGTACACTTCCTAGTGTTTTGTGCAAACAGTGAGTGTTCCACCTTTCCCTACAGATGAATTCTGCAGCTTAAAGGATCTTCTTGTCAGTCTGCATTTATTGATATTCAGATTAAATTTTCCCCATTCTTAATATCAGGTTAGTTACACCATATGTCATGCCTTGCTGGCCATGAAACCAATAAAATATTTGGGAGCATTTGTACCTAGGTCTAAATATTCCAGCCCTTCCAGTAAAAGGTGCAGCCCACTCCATAAAAGTCCTTGGTTCCTCTTCTATCAGCCTGTCCAGCCAGTAGAAACCTGTTCCTTTCTCATAGTATTCCCTTTAAGAGTTGTTTTAGTTTGCATTTACTATTGGTATCAATATAGTTCTAGCAGTTGAGATAGTTTGTAGTTTAATATTAGAATAGTGATGCCACTTGATGGGGTTTATGAGGTTTTCAGGATGAATTACCGTAAAGCATTCAGGTTTTAAAAAATGCACCTTATATAATGGTAAAATGACCTCAGTGAACCACCATGTCTAGGTGAGAAGCATCTTCCCCCCCAGCTATTCAGCCTGGAGTGAGAGAGAAAAGGAGAGCAGCCTCAAATTGGTTAGTCTCTAAGGTGCCACAAGTCCTCCTTTTCTTTTTGCGAATACAGACTAACACGGCTGCCACTCTGAAACCTGTCAGAGGATGTTGTGTCAACTAGCAATCCCTGCACCCAAAATATCTGAGCAGTCTGTGCCTACAGGTATGTTTACACTTCAGTCAGAGGTGTGACTGCAGCACGTGTAGGTCAGAACTAGCTTGGGTATGTCTATATGAGCTGCACTCAGATTGCAGTGTAAACAGTACCCTAAGTCAGGAGGGGATCTGAAATCCGAATGCAATTCTTCTTTTGAGTGTCATCTGGTCCATCAGCAAGCTGAGAATCAGTTTGATTCCTTATTGCCATTTTGCCATACAACTAAACTGATGCACAGTGGGCACTCCCTGAGCCTGAAACAAGAAGTGCATCTATCAGAGATGGTCTCCTTATTCCACACACAGGAGTTCTAGATCATGTGTGGTCTGTTTTTTTTTTTTTGAACAGATACAAAATAATGAGATGGTGGCAAGAGGGGGAGTTACGACAGGAGAGATTAAGATCTGTACAGAACATGAAGATGTTCTTGGCAGTCTCCTGTTCTGTCACATTTGTTAGGTTAGATAAACTGAAGCACTGATGTCTTGCTGTAATTTTCCTGCCTTTTTTCACAAGACTTATGTCCAAAATAGTGAACTTTGCCATACAAAAGACATTTTTAAACCATCCACACTCTCGTTGTAAAACACCCACTACTGTGTGTTTCAATGTAGAAGTGAAGGATGGTGCTTTTAAAATCAAGGTTCAGCTATAGACACATTATTGGAGGGGAAAAATAAAATATTGACAGAGAGGAGTTCATCCTGTTTAAGATAATTCCCTTATGATAAAAACAAAACCATACTCTAATCCTTAAGATGTTTTCTTTACGTGCAAGGATTAAGAAGGTTTAGGGGTCTTTGACTTCCCTGTGCTGTCATCAAGTTGTAGCTAGGGTTAATAATTTGAGGAGGGAGTTAAAATATGCTGATAGGAAGGAATGATATGATTGAATGTAGTGTCACTGAGTGTCATTTGGGCGGTTTCGGCCTGTGATTGGCTGAACACCTCCCTGGTTATAATTAAATGTAATTTTCTCCTCTTCCTGCTCTGTGAGTTTTATTCCTTGTCTGGTAACGTTTATTTTATTTGAATCTATTATGTCTGAGCAGGAGGCATTCACACTCCCTCCTACGCAACGGAGCTCTTAAACATAGCAACACCAACACATGCGTTACTTTTTGAACCATTTTCCCGCCCTGGGAAGTGCTTAGAACATCTCTTGCTTTATTAATCCTTTGCACAAAACATAAATTATCCTCACATCTGCATCCACATTTCCTTCCGTTAGCACAGGGGTTCTCAAACTGGGGGTTGGGACCCCTCAGGGGGTCGCAAGGTTATTACCTGCAGGGAGTGGGGGGGGGAGGGTGTCGTGAGCTGTCAACCTCCACCCCAGCCCTGCTTTGCCTCCACCATTTATAATATATATATTAAATATATTATTTAAATATATTAAATATATTAAAAAGTGTTTTTAATTTATAAGGGGGATCACACTCAGAGGCTTGCTATGTGAAAGGGGTCACTAGTAAAAAAGTTTGAGAACCACTGCTTTAGCACTTCACTCTCCTGTTTGTGTTGTAAGCAACATATGGGATGTTTGTTCTGAGCCACCGTTTGAAGAAGTGATGTAATGATCTGAAGAAGTAGAGAAGATTTGCTTTCTGTTCTCCTGACTTTGGCCAATATAACCTGTGTTTGGGCTTAGTTTGCTGTGAATTGTTCCTCTGCTTGAAAACAACAGAAGCCAAATTCTGATCTCAGTTACATGAGTGTTTCCATTAAACTTCAGGGAAGTCACTCCAGGTTCACACAAGTGTAACAGTGTAAAAATCTGGTTTTGTAAATCTTGAACTAGGGAATAAATCCTGTTTGTGAGTATGCGTAGACCTCCTGGCAATGGAACGGGTGCTTCTACCTTTCTACAGAACTGCAGGATTTGGTGAGGGCCCAAAGCAACAATACATGTTCCCTGGAGAACCTGGAACTGCAGTGCCTGTTTGGGCCTGGCCCTGAAATTCCACTGAAAGCTAGCTCCTCAAGTACTTCCCTCAAGTAAAACCCGAGTGTCTCTGGATTCAGTTTAGAAGCGTGAGCAACAAGGTTGATGTCGTGGTGGGAGTCTGCTATAGACCACCGGATCAGGGGGACGAGGTGGACAAGGCTTTCTTCCGACAACTAACGGAAGTTACTAGATCGCAGGCCCTGGTTCTTATGGGAGACTTCAATCACCCTGATATCTGCTGGGAGAGCAATACAACGGTGCACAGACAATCCAGGAAGTTTTTGGAAAGTGTAAGGGACAATTTCCTGGTGCAAGTCCTGGAGGAACCAGCTGGGGGCAGAGCTCTTCTTGACCTGCTGCTCACAAACCGGGAAGAATTAGTAGGGGAAGCAAAAGTGGATGGGAACCTGGGAGGCAGTGACTATGAGATGGTCGAGTTCAGTATCCTGACACAGGGAAGAAAGGATAGCAGCAGAATACGGACCCTGGACTTCAGAAAAGCAGACTTTTACAACCTCAGGGAACTGATGGGCAGGATCCCCTGGGAGAGTAACATGAGGGGGAAAGGAGTCCAGGAGAGCTGGCTGTATTTTAAATAATCCTTATTGAGGTTACAGGGACAAACCATCCTGATGTGTAGAAAGAATAGTAAATATGGCAGGCAACCAGCTTGGCTTAACAGTGAAATCCTTGCTGATCTTAAACACAAAAAAGAGGCTTACCAGAAGTGGAAGATTGGACAAATGACCAGGGAAGAATATAAAAATATTGCCTGGGCATGCAGGAGTGAAATCAGGAAGGTCAAATCACACCTGGGGTTGCAGCTAGCAAGAAATGTTCAGAGTAACAAGAAGGGTTTCTTCAAGTATGTTAGCAACAAGAAGAATGTCAGGGAAAGTGTGGACCCCTTACTGAATGAGGGAAGCAACCTAGTGACACAGGATGTGGAAAAGCTAATGCTTTTTTTTGCCTCTGTCTTCACGAACAAGGTCAGCTCCCAGACTACTGCACTGGGCAGCACAGCATGGGGAGGAGGTGACCAGCCCTCTGTGAAGAAAGAAGTGGTTCAGGACTATTTAGAAAAGCTGGATGAGCACAAGTCCATGGGGCCGGATGTGCTAAAGGAGTTGGTGGATGTGATTGCAGAACCATTGGCCATTATCTTTGAAAACTCGTGGCGATCGGGGGAGGTCCCGGACGACTGGAAAAAGGCTAATGTAGTGCCCATCTTTAAAAAAGGGAAGGAGGAGGATCATGGAAACTACAGGCCAGTCAGCCTCACCTCAATCCCTGGAAAAATCATGGAGCAGGTCCTCCAGGAATCAATTCTGAAGCACTTAGAGGAGAGGAAAGTATCAAATCCCCCCTCATTCTTCTCTTCCGCAGACTAATCAATCCCAGTTCCCACAGCCTCTCCTCATAAGTCATGTGTTCCAGTCCACCTACACAAGGATGGGACCCAATCTGGCCTTTAAATGTGCCTGACCCTGGGGCTTGTTTTGCCCTTAGTACATAGATGTGTGTGTAACTTTTGGGATGTATAAGTAGGGGCATTGCCAGCAGATTGAGGGACGTGATCGTTCCCCTTTATTCGACATTGGTGAGGCCTCATCTGGAGTACTGTGTCCAGTTTTGGGCCCCACACTACAAGAAGGATGTGGAAAAATTGGAAAGAGTCCAACGGAGGGCATCAAAAGTGATTAGGGGACTGGAACACATGACTTATGAGGAGAGGCTGTGGGAACTGGGATTGATTAGTCTGCGGAAGAGAAGAATGAGGGGGGATTTGATAGCTGCTTTCAACTACCTGAAAGGGGGTTCCAAAGAGGATGGATCTAGACTGTTCTCAGTGGTAGCAGATGACAGAATGAGGCGTAATGGTCTCAAGTTGCAGTGGGGGAGGTTTAGGTTGGATATTAGGAAAAACTTTTCACTAGGAGGGTGGTGAAACACTGGAATGTGTTACCTAGGGAGGTGGTGGAATCTCCTTCCTTAGAAGTTTTTAAGATCAGGCTTGACAAAGCCCTGGCTGGGATGATTTAGTTGGGGATTGGTCCTGCTTTTGAGCAGGGGGTTGGACTAGATGACCTCCTGAGGTCCCTTCCAACCCTGATATTCTGTGATTCCCCGTTCATGGAGCACCGCCTTTTATTTATGCACTGTACTCTGAAGGTCAAGGCAGAGCATTCTCTGCAGTGAGTGACAACTGCAGAACATCACATTTCAGGCTGAAGATCACCTGCAAGGTTTTTTGCAGGAGCGGGTGGGTGAAATTCTGTGGCCTGCGTTGTGCAGGAGGTCAGACTAGATGATCATAATGGTCCCTTCTGACCTAAATGTCTATGAATCTGTGACTTAACACTGGCACACTTTTCCCGTTGGTGTGTTGATTTGGTGGCAAAGGTTGGTTGAAGCAAGGAAAATATCAAACTCTGGAATTCCTTCCATAGGAGCAGACATCTGAAACGACCTGTTTGCTTGGAGAAAAGTTGGCCTTTGAAAGGAAGCCAGTTTGATTTGAAGATTGGCAAAGTGTGCACTTATGAAGATCTCAGTCTACTCTGTGTCCTTCTTAATTGTTACACCTCATTCTTTAGGGGCAGCCCTTGCCGTGTGAATAACAATAGTGATGTGTTTCCAGCACCTTGTGAGGTTCCAGGGATTTAATTCAATTTGCCTGCCTTCTGCAGCTAGCTGGGGTCTGATTGCTCCAGGCTAATGCTGGTGTCACTGGGGGTGACAGCAGATAAAACTACAAGCTAACGCTGGTGGAAATGCCTGTAGTAGGAGCTAGCGTTTCCTGCTCATCTGTGTTCTGGAAAGGAAAAAGCTTGCCCCATAGGAAAGTGATTGCCAGCACAGTACCAGGATCAGCCCTTTGTTGGGGGGAAGGCCCAGATCCGCAAAGGTGCTTCATTACCATTGATTGGAGTGGGAGTTAAGTGTCTAATACCTTTTGAGAATCTGGGGCTAAGCGAATAATGTCCAGCTTCCATCATCCCCCACCCCCATCCTCTCAGCCTGCATTGCCACATTTAATCATGCATGAAGAAACGGTCTATTTCCGCTTCTGATGCCTGAGTGACAAGCTCTGGCTAGCTGAGTCTGCGTGTTGGCATCGGGTGCATTGGGGAATGGCATAGGAGCCCTGCAAATCTTGTGCTTTGAGGGGAAGTTGAGCAAGTCACACATGTTTAATCCATTTCACATCCAGCTTGCTGTCAGCAGGGAGCAGTCCACAAATGAGGAGAGTACAGGGAAGGCAGCTGTCCCTGGGCCCTGCACGTAGGAAGTGAGGATAGGACAAGGCTCCTTCTCTGCACTCAAGCTGGGCACCTACACAAGGATGGGACCCAATCTGGCCTTTAAATGTGCCTGACCCTGGGGCTTGTTTTGCCCTTAGTACATAGATGTGTGTGTAACTCTGTGCTGTGCTTAGTGGGCCATACCAGCTACTCGTGCAAATGAACTCGCTGCATCTGTACCAAGGGCACCAGCTGAGACTCTAGCCCCAGAAGCAAAATTAAGGGGGCAGAAATGGTTGAATAAGGGAGAAGGGCCCTCCTGCTCCAGGTGAGCTCAGTTGCTCAGGCAAGTGAAGTCACCGTGTAAATACAGCTGATTTAACCAAGTGACAGCGGTACTGGGTCTGGTATCCCTTGCACTTTATCCTTCAGGTTTGTGGCTTTCAGCACCCCGCTAGTTCAAGCTCAAGCTCTGGAGAGCAGTTAGAATTAACTGGTGCCTCTGCTTGAGACCCCTGTCTTCCCCAGGGCATTAGCTCCACTGCCCCGTAAGATCTGAGGCCAGCAACCCTTTGAGACAAGTGTGTGATCTTCTGACATGGAGAAAAACCAGGCAGCAAACTCAGGGAAATTCAGTGAAAGGGTCCGTTTCAGAAGCAAGCAATTGTAAGAGACTTAGGCCAAAAAGGTTCCTGTTTTCATAGCTGGGACCGCCTTCCGTGACCCTGGGGACATAAGCCTGGATAGGATGTCCTGCTGCCTGCTAGGGGCAGGGACTCTCCGGCTGATGATTAGAGCAAGTTACAGTGCCTACAGGTATTGTTGTCACCCATTGCCTTTTCCCTTGACCTGCACCGGGTGTGCCAAGACTGGAAGGTTAAAGGGGCTAGCTGGGCCAGTTAACTGTCCAGGCTGCACCTGGAGGAGTAGCCAGGGAGCAGGGGCTTATTAGAGATGAGGCTCAGCTGGGCTGGACAGGAACAGCAGGGGCCTGTGTAAAGTCCAGGAGCTGAGAGCAGCCGGGGGCTGCAGAGAGGGAGGCTGCAGGTGTTCCCTGGGCAAAAGGAGGGGTGTTTGGAACTACAGAGGGTAGTCTCCAATGCCTCCCTGGGAGGGTGGTGAGCCAGAAATGGGGGTGGGAAACCAGTGAGGAATAGGCTAGTGCAGAGCTTGGCTGCTGAGTAGAGGGCCCCTCTACTCAGCTGGCACCCGGAGGAGAGGGCAGGCCTGGGCTGGGGAAGGGGCACAGAGCCGGCGGCAGAGAGCAGGCTGCCGGGGAGAGTTTGCCCAGAGTGACTTTGATACCCTGGAAGGGGAGGACCCCAGTGACCTGGACAGAGGGCTGAGTCACAAAGAGGAAGCTGCAGCTCCTGGAGCGAGAGGCTGCAGGGTAAGAGAGGACAACAGGCAGAGAGACGGCCAGAGGAGGGTACAGCACCTGGGAGGAGCTAATCCCCAGAGCAGCCAGGAGGAGGCGCCCCTAGCGGTGAGTGGACCCCTTGGCACCAGGATAAAGGGAACTCACCTGGAGTAAGGTCAATATAAAAGACCCTGTGAACATTTCCTGCCATTCCATGAGACACCCCCAGATGGCAGCATGAAATTTGCATAATTCATTCACTCCAGATGCACAAATGGTGACTGACCCCTCACACAGTGCGGCCAACTCCAAGTATTTGGAAATTGTGAGTTGGACCCCTCCAAAATCATGAGATTTAAACACACTAATAATAGGTTTCAGGTTCTCTCTATTTGCGTTCTGGTTTCTGAGCACTCGGGCTGCCCTCAGGTCACATTTTCAGGCTTTTCTCTGCAACCGTGAGGGCTGGAAACATACTGTTTTTTAAATGAACACTGAGAGTCTTATGTCATCACCCGAGGCTTTAAGTTAAACTCCAACTGTCGCAAGAGTTGGCAGCATTGGTCAACACACCCTGCACGGTTTGCATAGCCCCCTTTCCTACCTTAAGCTGGGTTTCCAGTGTTTGCTGGAGTGTCATGTTTAACAGAGTGATTAAAACCATTTTTACTAGCTTCCCCCAGGCTGGTGTTAACTTTGCCAGGACACCTTCAAACTCTTAAGCCTGTGACTAGGGAGATCCCAGCCTCTTCTTTTTGGGAAAGACTCATGATTTGATCCTAGGAGCTGGCTAATGATGTGTTTCTGCTCAGGAGGAGAACCTGCCCATCTGCATGATTGTGCTCACCATACTGTGTTGTGTGGTATCACAGTGCATCTTAAACAGGAGGTATTTACTGAAGAAAACTACAAGTTGCAGACACAAGCAAATTTGCTTCCACACAGCAAGAATGCCAGCATTGCCTCTGTTTACCGGGGACCCACACCTTGTCTGGAACCTGACTAGTGCAAGAGACACCTACCGCTGAGTAATAGACTGCAAGTAATTTATCATCGCAAACACAGAGCATCCCCACTGAGCGCAGGTGCTGTTTTGAAAGAGGGAAAGAGCAGAGTCATCACCGTGAGAACCCCTTTGGGATTCATCCCTGGTGCAGAACAGTCCAATTGTGTTGACTTAACGGGTCAGTGAAAGGCCCAGATATTTCCTCGCGCTCTCCTGGCGTGAAGGAAGATGTCCTAAGAATGGCGTTGCAAAAGAACTCCTGCTGCTGGAGGACTCCTAAACCTAGATTTGACTCCACTTGCATAAGCAGCTTTAATTTCTGGGGGAGGGAAGGAGACTTTTGGCCCTCTTCCTTGAGGGAATTGATGTGCTTCCAAATGTATGCAAAGGCCCCCAGATGCCACACTAATAAAAGACAGCCTGGTTTATAAAGAACAGGTCTTGCCAGACCACTGTGATTGCTTTTCGGGGTAGAATTACAAATAAGTAGGCAGAGGGGCACCAGTTGCTGTCATGGGGTCGGGCTTTAGTCAAGTATTTGATTTTCTCTTATGAAACCTTACAGTCTAATCGATTCAAAACAGCTCAGCCAGGAAGGAGCATTGTTATGGGGGCTGAAAACTGACTAGGGGCCATAAAGAAAGACCTATGGTCAAAGACATTCATGATGGTAGCACAAAGGGGCACCAGTGAAGACTGGTACCCTCTTATGTAGGCACATAGTAAAAGACAGTTCCTGCCCCAAATCGCTCACGCTCTATATAGACAAGCCAGTTAAAGGAAGAGCAGTTGTCCCTGCTTTGCTGAGGTACAGAGAAACTAAGCCCCAGATCCTCGCAGGTATTTAGGTCCTAACTTCTGTTGATTTGGGGCCTAAGTGACTTGGCCAAGATCACACAGGATGCCTGTGGCAGAACTTCAGTTGCCCCCAGATCCCCTGAGTGCCAGCCCAGTGCCTGAGCCGTGGGTCTGTCCTTCCTCTGTGGTGTATCTGGAAGCACCTGTCAGTGACTGGGCTCTTTCTCCCACAGCCTCATAACGATGCATGAGACCAGGCTGGGTGTCACGGCCAGAGGCTTACACTGAAGGTTCATGCAGTGTGCAGTGTACTTTTGGCAGCATGTGGAGTACCTATGCACGTAGCCCCCCAGGTATAAATAGCAGTGTAGCCCGTGAGGCACGGCTTAGGTGAGTAAAGGGACATCTGCAGGGCCTGGGTATGTATCAGAGTACGTCCCCTACACCGCGCTCTACTCACTCACCCCACCTCCCTGCCTTGACCGCTGGGTTAAGCAGTGTAGTGTCCCACTGCAGGAAAAGACTCCAGCAGGAGGGAAAGATGCTGGGAGGGGGAAGGCAGCAGGGAAGGCTCTGCCAGGTCCCCCCACTGGAGCCTTTCACAGATGGGTGGGTACAGCTCGCTGTGGTGTGTAGCTATGCATACCCTACAGCCGCCAGTGTTAGTGTGTGGCGTAGACGTGGCCAGAGGGGGATCTGGAAGGGGCCAGGCTGTGGAGAGCAGAGAGGAGGACCACAGGAGCCATGAAAATACTCTCATCTGATTGATCATGATTATTCTATCTGTTTGAATCAGTGGAAACCCATGGCCTGGGCTGCACTGACCAACCTGCAGAGAAACAAGTGAGAATTATATTTGCACTCCCTCTTCTAGCCCATTAATGAAGTGATTGAATAAGACCAAAGCCTGCACAGATCCCTGGGTTGCACCCCATAGCCCTGCCCTAAACTCAGTTATAGTACCCTCGTCTCATTACCCTTCATTGGGCCTCTCTTAGCTGGTTTCCAGGCCAGATGACAACACCTTCAATCTGAATTAATTTTGCAGCTCAGGCTCTGAGAAATGCTTGACTGAAATCCAGGTGTATTACAGCTGGCCCATTCCCCTGGGTCAGATCCTCAAAGGTAGGCTCCTAATTCCATTGAAATCAAGGGGAGTTAGGCACCTAAATACCTTTGAGGGTCTGGGCTTTGTAATCCTATCAGAAAAAAAGGAGCAAAGTTTGTCTGGCAAACTGTGATCTAATAATCCCTTCTGGCCTTGAAATCTATGACAACGACACATCCCCTCGTGCTTTTTGCTCAGAACTCCCTCGCCCCCTGTGGTCACTCATTCCATTGTTGCATGAGGGATAGACATTACCCTTTGGCAAGGGGCCATTGCCAGGGTCACTTTTGTTTCTTGGTAGATCCAGCAGGAAAAGAGAAGCCAGTTCCAGTGTGTCCCATCTCCAGGTTTGCCAGTGATCCACACCTGGGAAGACTTGGCATAATTAGCTTGAGCCCCACTCACTCGCCTCCTAGAGCCACGCTGGAATAAATGTCCAACCTGAATGGGGAGCTCGGGTTTCTTTGGTAAGAGACACAGGGTCTGATACTCCATGGCCCTGGCCCCTGTGTAACTATTTATAGCGGTGCAAACTAGGGGTAAAATGCTAGCAGATCAGAGTGTAAATGACTGTCTGGGGGTGGGACAGTGGAGAATGGATTGGGCCCACATACAATAGAAACTAGGAGTTACGAACACCATAGTTATCAACTAAACAGGCAACCACACACTTCAGTTGGAACCGGGAGTATGCAATCAGGCAGCAACATAGACCAAAGAAAAAGAAGCAAATAAGAATGGCCAGACTAAGTCAGACCAAAAGGTCCATCTAGCCCAGGATCCTGTCTTCTGACAGTGGCCAGTGCCAGATGCCACAGAGGGAGTGAACAGAATAGGGCAGTTATTGAGTGATCCATCCCCTGTCACCTATTCCCAGCTTCTGGCAAACAGAGGCTAGGGACACCATCCCTGTCCATGTTGGCTGATAGCCATTGATGGACTTATCCTCCATTAATTTATCTAGTTCTTTTTTGAACCATGTTATAGTGTCGGCCTTCACAACATCCTCTGGCAAGGAGTTCCACAAGTTGACTGAGCGTTGTGTGAAGAAATACTTCCTTTTGTTTGTTTTAAATCTGCTGCCTATTAATTTCATTTGGTGACCCCTAGTTCTTGTGTTATGAGGAGTAAATAACACTTCCTTATTTACTTTCTCCACACCAGTCATGATTTTATAGACCTCTATTTTATCCCCCTTAGTCATCTCTTTTCCAAGCTGAAAAGTCCCCGTTTTATTAATCTCTCCTCATACAGAAGCCGTTCCATACCCCTAATCATTTTTGTTGCCCTTTCTGAACCTTTTCCAATTCCAATATATCTTTTTTGAGATGGGACGACCACCTCTGCACGCAGCATTCAACATGTGGGTGTTCCATGGATTTATATAGAGGCAATACGATATTTTCTGTCTTATTATCTATCCCCTTTCCTAATGATTCCCAACACTCTGTTCGCTTTTTTGACGGCCGCTGCACATTGAGTGGATGTTTTCAGAGAACTCTCCACGATGACTCCAAGATCTCTTGAGTGGGAACAGTTAATTTAGACCCTATAATTTTATACGGTACAGTGCAGTGTTAAATGTAAACTGCTAAAACAAAAAAAAAGGAAAAGCAGCAGTTTCCTTCTGCATAGTAAAGTTTCAAAGTTTTGTTAAGTCAATGTTCAGTTGTAAACTTTTGAAAGAACAACCAGAACATTTTTTCAGAGTTACAAACATTTCAGAGTTACGAACAACCTCCATTCCTGAGGTATTTGTAACTCTGAGGTTCTGCTGTACTTCAAAGCACTGCCCTTTGGACCCCTCCAGCTCACAGATGAAAAGAGAAATTGCATAAATTAACCATTAGACTGATACGGGTAATTGCTGGAATATCTGGTAAGTAACTCTTAAGTGACTTGGGTAATACAACCCCTTTGCCTGTGATGTCTGATGAGCATTAGTGCAACCTGAATTTAGCTTGCTGCCTCGATGATAGGGTCCAGAGTTCTCTTTTTTGGATCATGATATGGGGGACATTGAATCGATTTAGGCTCAGTTGTGGAAAAGTCAGACTATATAAAACTTCACGCAGGCTTATAGAGACGTTGCCTATCTTGGTTTCCAAGTAACCTTTAGCTCCTGCAGGATGCCCCAAGGAGCTACAAATCCAGCATTTATGGAGGAATCCACATGTATGGTCCTTTGTATACAGTGATTTCTGCATTTGCACGGGGGGACTCCCAAGGACATGGTGAGTCAAGACAGTGTTGCCAATTCCCAAGATTTTATTGCCTCTCTCAATATTTAGTGTCTTTTGTAAAATTCCAGCTCCAGGAGGCATGTGATTGCTTGAAAATCTCTGCTGTCCTTTCAAAGCAGTAAACTTCTAGGCCAGGGGTGGGCAAACTACTGCCCAGGGGCCGCATTTGGCCTGTCAGACGTTGTAATCTGGTCCTCCAGCTCCTGCCAGGGAACAGGGTCCAGGGCTTGCCCCGCTCCACGTGTGCTGTGGCTCTGCACGGCTCCCAGAAGCAGCAGCATGTCGTCCCTCCAGCTCCTATGCATAGGGGCAGCCAGGGAGATCCACGCACTACCCCTGCCCCACGTGCCGCCCCTGCAGCTCTGATTGCCCACCCTCTCAACCCCTCCCGCCCTCTGAACCCCTCGGTTTCACCCTCCTGCACCCCAGAGCCCACCTCCCCACCCGCATCCCAACCCTCTGCCCCCTCCCACACTCTGAACTCCTCATGTCTGCCCCCCCAGCCCGCTCCCCAAACGGAGCCCTCACCCCCTCCAGCACCCCAAACCCCAATTTCATGAGCTTTCATGAAATACACCGTGATACAATTTCCATAGCCAGATGTGGCCCTTGGGCCAAAAAGTTTGCCCACCCCTATTCTAGGCCACCTGACTGTGGAGTAAAAAGCTTGGAAATGTGACCCAGAAAGATTAAAAATACAAAGAAAATTAAAAATATTTTTAAGTATCCCATGAGTTTTATACCAAATCTCATGATTTTGGGAGCCGGACACGTTTTGAACGGTTGGCGTGAGCGATATTGTAAGTATTTTCATTCAAAATTCACTGGTGCTTTGCGGGAGCCTGAGGCTTGGCTTCAATTTCACTCTCTCTCCTACCGTAACAGGGGATCATGAGAAGGGGGTGACCAGCATCCATATACACAGACTCCCAGGCCAGAAAGGACCACCGTGATCATCTACTTTGCCCTCCCATACAGCACTGGCCAGAGACCTGCCCCCAAATAATTCCCGGTGCAGGCCTTTTAGAAAGACATCAGTCTTGATTTTTAAAATCTTTTTAAAACTATTTAGGAAGTTTTAACAAGTTTACAAATCCTTGCCATGTAACTACCAGAAACAAAACCACCCTTACAACAGGGAGCTTTGTTTAAAGAGACATTCTAGAATCAGCAGAGCTTTCTGCTGGACAGGGTGTTCGCATGGCAGAGGGAGCGTCAGTATGTCATCTAAGTTGTTTCTTGTGATTTTATTAAATTCAGTGAAATCTCTCTATCCACATGGAACAGACCGGGCATGTCTATCCAATGTTGATGCTCAAAAAAACTGGACAAGTGTGCTGGTGAATGTCCTGTAGCTGAGTGGTGAATCAAAGGTAAATATTTAAGACTCTCTCTGTCCTCTGCCTACTTTGCAGCATATGGAGTTGGTGTGTTAATTTTTCCACAACCACAATCTCTGTATTTCTGTGAACTGTCCCGCAAGGGCTGGGCGGTTTTTCTTTTTCCAAGGAGGGGCCATCCATAGCCAAGTAGCTACTAGCAGAGGAGAGATTAATTCTTCATTTCCTCTTGTGTGATCATTTCTGCGAGGAAGCCCCAGGAGCTCAACAAAGGCTCCTGGTAACAGATACCCAAAAAATTGTGATATTCGGTTATGGATTTTGCATCCCAGTGTTCCAGGGCTTGGATGTGTCCACCACATAAGCCTAAAATCGCCTTTCAGCACTACTTTGCCAGCATGTAGCCCCCACTCACTCTGTATATCTAGTTTAACCGGACTGGTGTGAGGTACTGTGGATACAGTATCTTAAATACATTTTCTTTTATTATGCTACAGATTGTAGTTCAGGGGCTCTCAAACTGGGGGTTGGGACCCCTCTGGGGGTCGTGAGGTTACTACGTAGGGGGTCATGAGCTGTCAGCCTCCACTCCAAATCCCGCTCCACCTCCAGCATTTATAATGGTGTTAAATATGTTTAAAAAGTGTTTTTAATTTATAAGGGTGGGTCACGCTCAGAGGCTTGCTGTGTAAAAGGGGTCACCAGTACCTGGGATTACCAGTCATGTGGGGATTACTGTGGATGAGAAGCTGGATATGAGTCAACAGTGTGCCCTTGTTGCCAAGAAGGCCAATGGCATTTTGGGCTGCATTAGTAGGAGCATTGCCAGCAGATCAAGGGAAGTGATTATTCCCCTCTATTTTACACTGGTGAGGCCACATCTGGAGTATTGCGTCCAGTTTTTGGGGGCCCCCCCACTACAAAACGGATGTGGACAAATAGGAGAGAGTCCAGCGGAGGGCAACTAAAATGATTCGGGGGCTGGGGCACATGACTTACGAGGGGAGGCTGGGGGAACTGGGCTTATTTTGTCTGCAGAAGAGAAGAGTGAGGGGGGATTTGATAGCAGCCTTCAACTATCTGAAGGGGGATTCCAAAGAGGATGGAGCTCGGCTGTTCTCAGTGGTGGCAGATGACAGAACAAGGAGCAATGGTCTCAAGTTGCAGAGGTGGGGGACGTCTAGGTTGGATATTAGGAAACAATATTTCACTAGGAGGGTGGTGAAGCACTGGAATGGGTTCCCTGGGGAGGTGGTGGAATCTCCTTCCTTCAAGGTTTTTAAGGTCAGGCTTGACAAAGCCCTGGCTGGGATGATTTAGTGGGTGTTGGTCCTGCTTTGAGCAGGGGGTTGGACTAGGTGGCCTCCTGAGGTCTCTTCCAACCCTGATATTCTGTGATTCTTTGAGTACAAAAATTTGAGAACCACTGTTGTAGTTGCTTCTCCTCTTTTCCAGATCAAACGCCCTCCCTCTGGGGTGAATTGTCTATCCAGGTCCTTTCCTCGGCATGTCCTGTGTGGACACTTTTTTTTATTAGGAAAGCTGTCTGCAAAGATTGATATAAATTCTTAAAAATGTTTTCGTTTCCTTATTGCCCAGACGCCATCACCTCTGTTACAGTGAGCTTTCGTATGCAACAGGTTTTCTAGAAAGTGAAGAAACATAGTGCCCGACTTGAAAGCAGTGGTGCAGGGGAGAGTGGGCCAGCTAAAGTTAGCTTTGACCAGTAAATAAGTTGAGTTTTTTTTACTGAATAGCTGGCCAACCGTGTGCATTCCATGGCTCTCTCATCTTTGAAATCCTCTGGTTCGCGATTTGGGTTAAGATCTGGATTATTTGCAATGGGTCATTGAGGGAAAAGAAATGATTTTACCTCCAGTTCTAGCCCAAACCCATAGACTAGCCTTTGCTAAAGGATGTGTGTCAATTTCTGGAGGGTCTGACTTTATTATTATTATTTATTAATTGTGGCAGCCTAGTGACATTTACTCTGCTGTGATTTTCTTGTCCAATAAAGACCCGTTGTTGGGCTGGGTTAGAGCAAACAGGCTCTTCTCTGAAACCTCTCCGATTCATCAACATCCTTCTTGGATTGTGGGCACCAGAACTGGACACAGGACTCCAGCAGCAGTCACACCAGTGCCCAATAAAGAACTAAAATACCTTGTCTACTCCTGTTCGAGATTTCCCTGTCTGTGCATCCCAGGATCGCTGCAGCAGAACCAAGATATAAAGTGCTGTCATGCAGCAAGGATGGATCCTGTTGGGTCTGAGACGCCTCTGTAGAACACAGCTTTTCAAAAGCTAAATTCACCAAGAGACACTGGCCCCAATTCAGCAAGCACTTAAATACATGCTTAACTTTAAGCACACACTTAAGTTCCAATTGGCTAAACCCAAATTACGGAGCAAAGACTCTCCCACTCTGAGACATGTCAGCGTCTGAGTCAGAAGGTGTCAGCAGCAATTGCAGTGCACTTGTGAACAGAGGGCACGTTTGCCTAGTGTATGAATGTTTTGTGACTCTTAAAACCTCGCCAGAGCCATGCATAAAAGCCGAGCTCAGCAAACGCCCTGAGGGACTGGGCCAGTGAGCTCCATCCCCCAGCGCCAAGGCTTCAAGGAAAAGCACCCTCTGAGACCAAACCTCTGAGAAGCTGAGGGAAATCCCAGCCAGAGGCCACGCGTCCCTCCCCTGGTTCCACCACAGGAGATGGGCCGGTGAGATCCCTCCGGCAGCAGACACAGCTGCTCTCACCCTTGTACCCCAAGCAGAGGGTTTGCCCAGACAGAAGGAAGAGCCAATGACTCCGTGAAATCTACTGGTCCATTGCAATTGATTTTATGTGGACAGTGCCCAGATACTACACCCACAGGGAGCAGCGTGAGACCCTAATATAGACAGTTATCACCCCTCGGGCTCGGACGCCATCCTTCATGTGTGGATGCCATTAATGTGACATTTTCTCTCCTCTAGACCATTCGTGAAGAGATTAGATTATGTCCAGAGCTGATAAAGATCCCAACTGGGGCCCATTCACCAACTTGATCCTTTGTTGTTTATTAATTATTAATAGTAAATACTATTGTATGCATCCGATGAAGTGAGCTGTAGCTCACGAAAGCTTCTGCTCAAATAAATTGGTTAGTCTCTAAGGTGCCGCAAGTCCTCCTTTTCTTTTTACTATTGCTGTATTTATTAATATTAATTATTAATCGAGCTGGTCAGAAAACTTCCCAGTGGAACATTTTTCCATCAGAAAAGGCTGATTTATCAGGAGCCAGACATTTTGTGGAAATGTGGATTTAAAAGATTTAGAACAGGAACTGAGCATTCCAATCAGGCTGTAATCATTTCAGTCTTTCCAGAACATTTTTTATTTTTCCATTTTGGAAAAAATGACTTCTCCTTTCAATGTTTTAAATTATATAGTATATAATCAATAATACATCTGTATTATATAACTCTGCTATTCAGCATTTTCATTCATGGCTTGGATAACGGAGCAAAGAGTATGCTTTTAAAATGTGCAGATCACACCAAGTTGGGAGGGGTTGCAATCACTTTGCAGGACAGGATTAGAATTCAAAATGACCTTGGTAAATTGGAGGGTTGGTCTGAAATGAACAAGATGAAATTCAGCAAAGGCAAGTGCAAAGTATTACAAGTAGAAAGCAAAAATCAACTACAACATGGGGACTAGTTGGCTAGGTGATAGTACGGCTGTAAAGGATCCGGGGGTTATAGTGGATCACAAATTGAATGTCAATAATGTGATGCAATTGTAAAATGATGCTAATATCATTCTGGGGCATATTAACAGGAGATCATTGTCCTGCTCTACTCAGCACTGGTAAGGCCTCAGCTGGAGCAGTGTGTCCAGTTCTGGGTACCACACTTTAGGAAAGATGTGGAAAAACCGGAGAGAGTCCGGAGGAGAGAAACAAAAATGATCAAAGGTTTAGAAAACTTGAGCTATGAGGAAAGGTTAAAAAACTGGGTGTGTTTAGTCTTGAGAAAGGAAGACCGAAGTGGGGGGACCTGACAACAGTCTGCAAATATGTGAAGGGCTGTTATACAGAGGACAATGATCAATTGTTCTCTGGGTCCACTGAAGGTAGGACAAGAAGTAATGAGCTTAAACTGCAGTGGGGGAGGTTTAGGTTGGATATTAGAAAGATTTTCCTAATTCTAAGGGCAGTTGCACTTTGGAAGAGGTTACCTAAGGAGGGCGTGGAATCCCCATCACTGCAGGTGTTTAAGAACCGGTGGGACAAACCCCTGTCTGGGGTGATCAGGGTTTACTCGGTCCTGCCTGAGAATGAAACGTTTTTGATTTTATCAAAACATTTAAATCGACCCCAAACGGTTTTCATAATGCTGTTTTGCAGGAATTTTTAATTTTTTCTTTTTTGTGTGTGTCTCTCATTTCAGAAAAACTTTAGAACATCACAGAATTTTCCTGTGAAACAGAAAAATCCAGGGTCCGCCCAGCTCTGAGGATTGATTTGGATTGCAGTAGCGCCTAGAAGCTCGACCCAAGACCAGGGCCCCGTTGTACTCGGGTCTGTCTGTACACATAGTAAGACAGACCCTGCCTCAAAGGGCTCACTGTCGAAACAGACAAGACAGGCCAAGGGTGGCGAAGAGGAAGGGTCCCTCTGCTCACTTTCAATGCTGCAGTTTCTGTACTAGTATGAGTTGGCTTCCTGTGGTTAGGGTGGGCAGCCGGTGTGAGCAAAGGGGCAGGCTGCATTACTTGAAGAGGGTGAGGGGCAGCTGGCAGTTGTATGTATGGGGAGCCTTTTAAAAAAAGTTTACACGTTTAAAAAAAAGAAAAAGGATTACTCCTCAATGACAGCATGACATGCAACAAAGCCCAGGTGTTCCCCTGTCCGCTCATTAGTCACACATTTCCACAGCTGTGTCACGTACTGGCAGGGGTGAAAACCCACTAGGCAGCTTTGGAAACATCCGGCTGACTCGCTTGTGTAACAGATTTGCATATTAAAAATGTTACTTCACCCTCTGCATTGAACGCTTCTCGGCCGTACGCTGTGACATCGAAGGGCAATAGTTTCAGACCAGAGCATGGAACGAGCTGCTCTTTGCTGCCACTGAAGAGTACAAAGGAACAGATGCTGCAGAAGCTAATGGACTGAAACTCTAGTCAAATAAACTCCTCTGAGCAGTTCGCTCAGTGTTCCATAACCAGCAGACTTCTGCTGAGTCGTCTCACGGGGCTGGTGCACAGAAGTGGCGGCGTCAGTCAGAGAGAATTCAGTGACAGAGCTCCCTGCTCCTTGGAGATAAGGGTTCCCTGCGTGCCCACGTTCAATATTTAAACTGAATTGAATTTCAGCTGGCAGCGCTCTCGCCCATGTGTAGACGGATCCACGGATTTAATGTACTGGGGTTTCCACATCTTGATCTTGCCCTTTCAACGTTTTCATCTGTGCATGTTTGCAAGATATACGTGCTCTTGATCTTGGACTGCAGCAGCGCTGTCTGACGATAGCCTCGGGGCCGAGGAAATGCTTACTCAGTTACTGAAAATCAGTAGATTTATTTCCTCCACAGCTTTATTAGAACTGCGCTGCGAGGGGTAGATAAACATAAATCAGTATTACATGGAGCTGAAGGTTTGAGGCCTGATTTTGACTCAGGTGAGCAATCGACCATCTGATTGGTGCCGCACAACTGCGGTAATTGCACACCTGCCCCCAGATGGGTGTCCACATGTAGGCTCCTGATTACCTGGCGTACGGCCTTCAATGGAGCTGCAGGGTGCTCAGCATTTGAAAACTGGGCCCCTAGCTCAGGGCCTGGGTGAAGATTTAAAAGCCAAACTTTAGGTACCCGGGCCCAGCTCCTCAAAGGTACTTGGGTGCCTAACTCCACCGTTGGGGGCCTGCACACGGTAGTCACAGCACTATCCCCATTACCAGTGAACAGCAGGGACCTCATGTCTCCGACATGCCCCACCTATGAAGAGCCCTTCAGCTGGTCCAGGAGGGGTCTGGACAGACTCTTTGATGCATGTGTAACCCCCGGGTGAGCGAGCGAGTGTGTGTGACAGGGCCCGGGCCGGGCCACAAACAGTGGTGATGAGTTGCTGTAGTCCCTATCTATCACCTGTTGGCTCGTTAGCGCAAGTTGGAGCCACTCCTGCTGCTGCGACTGGAGGGCTTTGGTTCAGTCCCTGGTGTATCGGCCAAGGGGGTGGCTCTCGCGTATGCAACACGCTGATCTTCCCACGCGAGTTGTCCGGGTATAGTCAACAAACCTTCAGGGGGGAGGAAATGCAGGTCCTGGCCAAGCAGAGTCCTCCAAGGAAAGCCCTTTACATCAGGCAGGAGCAAGCCCTGCCGAGTGGGGGGATGGAGGTTGTATTTCCAGCTCCCCTTTTTGAGATTGTGCCAGGAAAAGCCACTTTTATTGGCGAATGAAAAGGAAACAAACTAAAAGAGAGAGGCACGTTCACCAGTTTCTCCCCAGCCCAGGCCCCAGGCACGCCTATGGAGCTGGCCCTCCACGTCCTCGTAGGCATGTGAACAACGGCCAGTGTGGCTCCTCTGTCATGGCATTATTACCACCAGAACTGCAGATCCACCCCGAGCCTCGGCACGCGTGCCCCGAGTTGACTGGAGCACCGATGCTGGTGCAGCCGAGTACGGCGGGGGGAGGGAGGGGCTGGGTTACCTAACGTGCCTTGCACTTTGTGAGCCGGTTTAAGGAGAGACCCTGAAGGTTGTGACCCTTTGGGTGGGTTGAAATAACTGACCGGCTGCCCCATGCGTTCTGGCTGCTCTCCAGCAGGAGGCTCCCGCCTGCTTTGCGCTCGTTAATATCCGAACCCCAGGTTTCTGACGTAGAGGTTGCAGCCGGCGGACCCTGCTCAACACGGCTCTCTCGGAGGGCCTAAACCCTGGCAGAAGTCCCTGGTGGAGGAACCTTAACAGGGGGTGAGGTTGCAACAGCACAAAACCCCCAGGATGGGAGAGGCCAGAGCAAAACTGGGTGCCGCTCGCTGGAATGGGTCCATCAGAGTCCTCTGACTCAGGGGTTCCCTGGGGAATCTCCCCTTGGCCGGCTCCTGCGGAGCCGCAGAGGGAATTACGGGCATCGCCCATCTCCCAGCACATTATGCACCCCCAGCCCTCTGCAGGGCAGGTCTCCTCAGGGGACCAGGTAGGCAGAGCCCTGCAAATCCGTGGATCTCTGGTTTATACCCGCGGACCATTTTTGCAGATCACGTGTCGGATGCGGATACCAATGATGTGTCCACACAAGGCTCTACAGGCAGGGGCGGAGTTCCCCAAGAGCTCAGCACCTAAAAGCTCCCACTCAGGCACCCAGATTTTCAAAACCCACCCGTCAGCGTGTGTACCTGACCAGCTCTGCGCCCCACAGAACGGGAAGCATAGCACCCCGGCAGCGGCAGCCTCCCTAGCCCAGGCTGGAGAGACATATGCTTTTAGCTCTGGAGGGCCCCATGAAACCCCTGTGGGGCTGGCCAGGATGGCAACCGTACCACGAGCCATGGGAGCTGCTGGAGGCTGAGGCTTTCTGGAAATCTGGTTTACATTCTCAGCTGGGAGCTGAGCTCTGGAAGACCTGGCCCATAATTTACCTCCGAACCTGGCTGTATGTAATTGATGCTAAAGACAAGACTCCCCCTGATTTTAAGCTTTCTCCATTAATAATTTTCCTGTTTCTATTGGTTTACCGCTCCAGCCCACAGTGGACCTCTCATTTGGGTCTTACTTCATCCCTAAAGTGCTGCTCTTTGACCCAGCGCAGAGCTCTCCGCGAACTCCATCTGTCTCATTCCTATCGATGACAAGCGCTCGACAGGACAATGTCCTCTGCCTGGGGTCACTCTCTCAAGGGCTGAAAGATTAGACTGGAAGTTCTTCTGGAGGAAGGTGTCATATAGCTGAGGTCAAGATCCTCAGTGTCGCTTCTGGCCTGCTCTGTTATATAATCTGCAGTTGATAATCTCTCGGTAGGTCAGTGCTTCGATGTGTGCCAGCTTGTTACTGCTTGGGGCAGGGAGAGATCTCAGACCTTGGCTTTGACTGGCACAGAATGTTTTCCTTGAATGAGCTGAAGAGGAGTTTAAGGCCTGTATTTTCAAATGCCAGACTCCCTTTTGTGCCATGACACTCTTACCCCCCTTACCTGGGCAGACCCAGACACCTGGGAGCATGGCAGCACGCATAGGTACGCTCCAAACAGCCTAGCACCTGAACGCACCCAAGTGTTAGGAGCCGCACCTGGGAAACATGCTGGCCTCATTGGCATTTGGGGCACAAATTCTAATCCACGCGACCACGCAGGGAGATGGGGGTCAGAGGAGTGACAAAGACAGGAGAGGGACTTGGGGGAGAAGACGGGTGGGGACTTTACCAGCAGAAATGGGAGAAGAAAGGACCGGGTGAGAGGCGAAGAGAGGGAGGGATGGTGGAGAGAGAAGGAGAGGAACTGAGGGAAATTGGGACAGAGTGGGAAGGATGACGAGAAAGCACCACACATGGGAAGAGGGGAGGTATGGTCTTAGGGATAATGCGTGAGCCCGGAGTCGTGGGTTCAATTTCCCAGGCTTCCATGGATTCCCTGTGTGACACAGACTCTCACTCAGTTTCCCATCTCTAAGGCAGGGGTAATGATACATCCCTATTTCAGAGGAAGGTGAGGTCCCCAGCAGCCTCTCAGATGGCCCGTGTGTCAGTGAGGCATTATTACTATTAGATGGAGAGAGAAGCTAAATCAGAAGAGCTCCCTCGCTTCTCTCACACACAATCACCAAGAGACGTTGGTCTGTTTAAAACTAGAATGGGCAAAGCATTTGAGACTATACAGTCTCTCTCAAACCATACTATCCAACCAGGCTGGATAAGAAGAGTAGCTGGATGGTTCTGCTAAAATGATTGGCACAGAAACAGTTAACAAAGTTGCCATCCTTCGGTTTCAGAGTCAACACCCCATTGTGACAAGTGGGGCAGCTGATACCTTGTGTCCCTGTCGTTACATCCGCTGAGTTTCAAGCGGTTAAAGTGGACATGTTGACGACTGTGAACTCAAGTAAACTTGCAACCGGAGAGGGTCTGGAAGACTGGCTGCTGGATGGTAGCAGAGCATTGGTATGTGAACAACTAATATCGGGTTATTCCCCTCTGGCACACTCCAATTTGATTTTTTTACACTGCTTACAATGGGCTGTATTATTTAAGGCCAAGCTGCCTTAAAGCTATTATGCAGAGAGGCGTGTACATTGTTCCTGCTGGGATGGCCTGTTTTATATGATCAGTCCAGACATGCCAGTTTAACGTGGCTATGTTGTTGTTCAATCCAGCTTTCTGTTTCCTAACACCTTTCTAAGTGTTTTGTGTTTTTTAAGATATGTTTTGTGGTGGTTATGTACCATTTAATCTGAGTTTAGATGGCCAGCTCTTAATTCCTGGATCTCAAATGAATTTAGATCTAATACAATCAAAACGAGGTAGTGAATTTAATTGCTTTCGCCCTCCATAATTTTTCTCTTTAGGCGGTGAGGTGCTTTGCGAATTCAGCTCTGGAAGTTTAGTGTCATTTGATCAACTCCAAATGCGTGGAGTCTCCCTGAGTAATATTTCATCTCCATTTTACTCTTTTCTCCTACACCAGCAATAACAATCACAGGCTGAATGTCCTGCCTTTGCAAAATTAACCCAGCGATTGTAAAATATGAGTGCCAATACAATATTGTAATTTTGGGGTTTGTTATGCGATCAGTTGTAACCTGATCTGTGTTCTGTATAGCTCTTTAAAAGTGACTCATCTAACATGTCGTTTAAGACACGGAAACAATACAGTGGCATATTTTGTTACTTATTAAAAAGAATAGTTTTCTGGGTCACCAAACTATTAGGCTAATATGCCGCTCGTGAACATTTCTTCGCAGCAAACAAATGCTGTGCTAGACCTCTGACCCATGCTGCTAAACATAGGCAGCCTTGGGATGGGGTGTCCTTATGCAATCCAGCAGCCCGCAGGTGACCTAATGAGTAAAGAATATTGTCGCCCTCGCTATTTGCTTGCGCTGCTTTGCCTAGCGCTCTCGGCACGGCATCAGCTGGCAGGCGTGCAGCCGGCCCTGTAATAGAGTCCCCGGAGGGCCAGTTGGCCTAGTGGGTAGCACATCCAGCCTCACGTCCCAGCGGGGAGGCCTTTCCATCCAGTTCCTCGCCCGTGTATAGGCTTAGCTGCACCTGGGCTTTTCAGTGTCCTTGCCTGCTTCTTACCAGTGCAGCAGGGACAGGCGGCTAGGGAGCCCGGGCCATCCCGCTCTGCTGGACTGTGACCCAGGGCCCTAAGAGAGCCAAGCAGGAAGGGTTCTCCAGCACCCCTGTTGGGGAGCCCCCAGGATCAAGCTGTCTTCCTCCCCAGCCTCCCCCTTCTGAGCTGGGTTGTTCCCTTTTAAGCCCCCAGCACAGGTGCTCAAATTTGGTTGCAAGAAATCTGGCCTGGCAGAGCAGAGATGCCGCTCAACGCTCCAGGGTGGCAGCATGTGCTGAAAAAAAGACTTTTGGCTGTGCAGGATGCAGCACGCTGGACTTTTGTTATACGGCATGCGGCATACTCTTACACCGGCAGCCCCTGGTCCCCACCTCTCAGCTACCTTCGATGTGTTACTCATTCCAGCTATCCTGCCTACCCGAGAGACGGAGCCCTCAGCAGCCAGGAAGCAGCATCATTCTCCTGAAATCAATGGAGCGATGCTGATTTTCCCCAGCTGAGGATCGGGCCCTATGAGCATGTCTATCAGCAAGCTGTGCTGCAAACCCTTCTGAAACAAAGCTTTGATGGAGGGGCTGTTATCTGTTCCATACGGAGCTTAGGAATGTCTCCCCGCCGCTGCCAGCTTGATTGTTGTTGTTTGTATTACAGTGGCACCCATGTTCCCTATGCAGAGGTTTCGCTGTATCCAGCAGAGGCATGTGTCTGACTACATGTTGAAACCATCTTGCAATTGGGAAGCAGCAAGGGCTAAGGGATCAGGGATACAGAGACCTGAACTCTGTTCCCGCCAGTGACCTGGTTCTGCAACCTTGAGCAAGTCACTTCCCCTGTTTTCCCCACCCTGTGTCTGTCTTTTCTGTTGAGACTGCGAGCTCTCTGGGGCAGAGACTCTCTGACTGTGTGTACATACAACACCCAACAGAATGGGACCCTGACCTCAAGAGCAGGGCCCTGTTGTGCCAGGTGCTGTACGGACATGCTGATGGAGAACTGAGGCACTGAGATAGATCAAATGGGTCATCCAAGGTCACACGGAGTCTGTGGCAACAGCAGGAATTGAACCCAGATCCCTGAGTCCCAGTCCAAGACTTATCAGGGGTGGAAGGGACCTCAGGAGGTCATCTAGTCCAAACCGCTGCTCAAACCAGGACCAATCCCCAACTAAATCATCCCAGCCAGGGCTTTGTCAATCCTGACCTTAAAAATATCTAAGGAAGGAGATTCCACCACCTCCCTAGGTAACGCATTACAATGTTTCACCACCCTCCTAGTGAAAAAGTTTTTCCTAACATCCAACGTAAACTTCCCCCACTGCAACTTGAGACCATTACTCCTCGTTCTGCCATCTGCCACCACTGAGAACAGTCTAGATTCATCCTCTTTGGAACCTCCTTTCAGGTAATTGAAAGCTGCTATTAAACCCCCCCATTCTTCTCTTCTGCAGACAAAATAAGCTCAGTTCCCTCAGCCTCTCCTCGTAAGTCATGTGCCCCAGCCCCCTAATAATTTTTGTTGCCCTCCGCTGGACTCTCCAATTTGTTCACATCCTTTCTGTGGGGGGTGGGGGGTGGGGGGAAACTGGACGCAATACTCCAGAAGTGGCCTCACCAGTGTCAGATAGAGGAGAATAATCACTTCCCTCGATCTGCTGGCAACGCTCCTACTAATACAGCCGAATATGCTGTTAGCTTTCTTGGCAACAAATCTAGAGAGCTGCTGCTCCCTGCAGAGGTTTGCACAGACGTGTTCACACTGGGTGTTCCAGAGACTCAAACCAAGCAGGGTGTTTGCTGTGGACTGGCACAGGGCCTTCCTCCTGAGCCAGACAATGGCCAGACCCTTCTGTCCATGGGGGCCCCTGGGAAGGGTTTGGCCTGCGAGGGCCCCATAGGCTGGGGGTGACCTCTGGTAAGCTTGTAGCATGTCTATAGGAACGCGTTCTGGTTTTTAGGTGCTTTCTCTTTTTTTGCTTTAGCCTTAGGAATAAAGGCGCTTGCTTAGAAAGAGCTGTGTGGTGACTTGTAACTCCAGCAATGCCCTGTTCATAGCCCTTGGAGAGAAAGCAACGTGCAGGGGCTGGCTGCTAGGCAGCCTGGCTTGCTGGGGATATCACAGGTTGTGGCAGGGGGCCGCGCACCGTTAACACTCCCGGTCAGAAGGGAGTGGGGCATGGCTCCCTGACTGGAGACCTGACTGCCTCTCCCTCCCCTGGAGTGGGCCCCAGAGTGGGAAACAGGGGTGCAGTTACCCTGAAACTGCAAGAAGTATCAGAGCCTGGTCCCCCGAGTCCCAACCCTCCTGGGCTGCTCCGAAGCTGGGACAAGATGTTGGAGATGCAGGGGAACCTTCAGCCTTTCGTGAAGAAACTAAAAAACGGTGCCAAAGCAAAATGAAACACTGGGGAATCATGATCAAAATCTGTGCTTCCCTAGCACAGGGGCTGGACAGTTCATGTCCCAGGACACACATGGCTTGTTTCTATTAAAGGCTGACTGGACTCTCCTACCAGGCCTTAGGGCCCGACCCTGCTAGTAGTTCCTTCCTCTTTGGGTGGTCCTGTGGGATCAGTGCAAGGCGACTGGTACTACTCTAAGGGGAGCAAAATCTGGGCCTTCAAGTCAATGTGCAGAGCCCCAGCATGCTGCATGTCTCCCATTCCATGGTGCATGCTCTAACCACAGCGGTTTTTGGCTTCTGCAACTCCAGTCTCTTCACTGGGAGCAGCCCTGCCTCCACAGCAGGTTAGGGCATGCACCATTGAACGGGAAGTGGTGGGTGCTGGCTGGTATAGCCAAGGACTTAGTCTAGTAAATTGGAACAGTTCCGTGGGGCTGCTGTTCTGAATGGGGAGAGGGGGCCTCGCTAGCAGCCGGATGGAGCAATGCTCGGCGGTGAATTCAAGCTGCAATTACCCTGGCTCTGAGCTACCATGCTGCTGTGGGAATGGACACTGAAATCCTTGTTTTAAACACGCCAGCGTCTCTGTGCAGCTTGTCTGAACTTGCCTGCTAAAAACATCCACCTGCTTGTGGAGCCTGTAAATCTTGTCCTGTGGTGGAATATGACTTCCCTGGAGGCCCACATCACAGCAAAGGGTGCAAATAGGGTTTCACTGCATAATGATCACCCTTTGCATGCCAGCAGATAACAATGCAACCACTTACACAGTCCTTAACGGGGCCTGTGCACAGGGAGCTGTGACGCTGCAGAGCCGCAGCTGCTGTACGTCAGGGTTTCTCCACTGACGTCAGAGTAACGGTGGCAATTCACACCGCCTGAGATATTGGTGCATAAGATTAAAGATCCATCCAGGTGCAAGGACAAGGACAAGCCAAAGAGACCAAGGGAAATTCCAAAAGTGACGCTGAATGATGAAGAAAACATTTCCCATGCTGAGAAGAACTGACGGAAACACTAAGAGTTCAGAGCTGATTTTACTGTTATAAGAAACGAAAGGCCCCCACGTTTTTCCGGTTTGATCCAAAGCACATATGTAATGGCTGAACCCTGTATTTTCTCCGTGTCGTGTTTGGTAAGCCTTGATCTTTCTATTCTATCTCAGAGGGGAAGCAATGGCAATTATTTAGTGTACGTTCAAAGCACAATACTGGATATAACCACAGCAGGCCTTGAGTCCACTCCTCTGCCGACCGAATGGAAACTTGATGGGAGAGTTGCCATTTATTTAAAGGGAGCAGAACTGGCTCCTTATCACACACAAGATGTGCTATCTCTTCCACCTTGTGTTTAGCTGAGATGCTCAGAGTACCTTTCCCAGCCCCGAAGCAGAGCTCTGTGTAGCCGAAAGCTCGTCTCCCTTTCCAACAGAAGTTGGTCCAATAAGAGATATCACCTCACCCACCTTGTCTCTCTAATATCCCGGGACCAACCGGGCTACAATGACACTGCAAACATCCTTATCACATAGGCCGTCACCGGCCAGCAACGGCAGAGCGGTAGGTGTTGCCACCAGCAAACTGTGCTGGGACGTGACAGGAAGTGGGTGGGAGTGGCAGTAACTCATCTTTGGTTGGGGCAGGCAGAACAAAAGGGGAAAAGCCAGAGCTGTGGCTGTTAACTGGCTTGTTAGTTACCTGTCTCATAACAGTCCTCCTAGCTGGGGATGGGGGGTTGCCTCTGGGCACCGTCTGGAGGCAACGACTACACGTTTGGCAGAGTCCTTGCAAGCTTGTGCCAGGTCCCTTGTTGGGGGCCTTCCCGAGCAGGAGCCATTGCGTGCAATGCTAGTTGTGGCCTTTGGGGAAGCTTCCATGATGCTCCTGAGCCAGCAATCCCTGCGTCAACATGGCTTCCGCCAAGATCAACAGGTTTCTTCTCCCCAATGGTTCCGTCCGGACTGTGGAACCATATATGGGCCCTGTGGCACTCTGGTCTCGCTCCGTGTACCCAGAGGCCCAGGCCATGTAGGGATAACCACTGCAAGCTCAGGTAAGGAATGTTTTGGCCGTTATGGATATGTCTACATTGAACACTAACCCTGGGCTCTGACTCCGATTTTAGCCCAAGACCCACTTGTGTCCACTCACACATCAGTCTGACTCGGGTCCAAGCACGGCCATTTTTCAGCATGGACGCAGCTCAGCCTGCAGACCTGAGTCAGAAGGCCTGTGTAGTGCTGCCTGAGTGCGTTAGCACGGCTGTGAGACAGGGGTACAGCGACTGTGAGCCTAGGTTTACAATTCAGTGCAAGTGCAGGCTTGGAAATACCAAGTCCACAGGCGTGGGCCCCACAGACCACGGTCTGCGGTGCAGGATAGACACACCCTGTGGCATTTGTGCAGGTCTGTTGTTGTGGGGCTGGCCCTGCAGCCCTCTCTTTTGCCAGATCGTTCTGCTCACGCTCAGAGCACACCTTAGATTGCTGCAAAGTTTTACAGAGAGTCATACATACTGCTGTCCAGCTACAATGCTGGGAAACTGGCGTTCTGCTAGAAAGGGGAAGTCAGCAAGCTCAGTGCAAATGCAATACTTTTATTCTTTCAGCCTCTAGGCTGGGTCCTCAGCAGCATCGAAGCAGGCCGTGGGTTATTATGCCACCTTTTCCCTTCCTTAGTCCTGAGACTGCGTGAGGGCCAGTTTGTCCATCAATGCAGGTAAAAGCAGCCTCAGGGCTGCTCTAAGCTGTGCCTAGCCACAACAGCTCCTAAGTGACTTTTCAGCAACAGGAGATTGCTCCAGCACAGTGGTTCTCCAGACACTATCTCCACATGGTGACTGACGCTGGCTTTATGCCACCCAGGGATTCTCCTAGGGCAGGGGATGGGAAGCCCCTGTAGCTTGGTAAGGCTGCTTTGCACAATAGGACCAGAGCACGGCACCCTTACTGGGGTCATGATCTGGCTCTCTCTTTAGATGAATACTTAAAAGGCGGCAGACTAATGCAATGTTGCATCAGAATGTGATGCAATTTCTGTCCTGCTGATGCTATCTCTGGGAAGATCCTGCCCTGATGTTGCATGAAATTAGTTAATTCAAGCAAATGCTTAAGCTTTAGCCAGTTAGGACTCTTAAACTCTACTTTTTAAAAAATTCAATTTGCTATTTAATCCCTTGAAAACTTCAGTCATCCTGATCAGGGATCCTGGCACACTTGTCCTTCTGCCCCTCCACCCCCACGAACATGATACAGTTCTGTGGTGACCTAGAATCCTATTTTTGACGTCTCCGACTCAAGGAATATTTCCAAAATACCTCTGAACAACATACTAATCCACAGAGGCCTCCCTACCAACACTACAAAAAGAAGGATTCTAGGTGGACTCCTCCTGAAGGTCGAAACAGCAGACTGGACTTCTACATAGAGTGCTTCCGCCGACGTGCATGGGCTGAAATTTTGGAAAAGCAGCATCACTTGCCCCACAACCCCAGCCGTGCAGAACACAATGCCATCCACAGCCTCAGAAACAACTCTGACATCATAATCAAAAAGGCTGACAAAGGAGGTGCTGTTGTCGTCATGAATAGGTTGGAATATGAACAAGAGGCTGCTCGGCAGCTCTCCAACACCACTTTCTACAAGCCATTACCCTATGATCCCACTGAGAGTTACCAAAAGCAACTATAGCATTTGCTTAAGAAACTTCCTGAAAAAGCACAAGATCAAATCCGCACAGACACACCCCTGGAACCCCGACCTGGGATATTCTATCTACTACCCAAGATCCATAAACCTGGAAATCCTGGGCGCCCCATCATCTCAGGCATTGGCACCCTGACAGCAGGATTGTCTGGCTATGTAGACTCCCTCCTCAGGCCCTACGCTACCAGCACTCCCAGCTACCTTCGAGACACCACTGACTTCCTGACGAAACTTCAATCCATCGGTGATCTTCCTGATAACACCATCCTGGCCACTATGGATGTAGAAGCCCTCTACACCAACATTCCACACAAAGATGGACTACAAGCCGTCAGGAACACTATCCCCGATAATGTCACGGCTAACCTGGTGGCTGAACTTTGTGACTTTGTCCTTACCCATAACTATTTTACATTTGGGGACAATGTATACCTTCAGATCAGCGGCACTGCTATGGGTACCCGCATGGCCCCACAGTATGCCAACATTTTTATGGCTGATTTAGAACAACGCTTCCTCAGCTCTCGTCCCCTAAAGCCCCTACTCTACTTGCGCTATATTGATGACATCTTCATCATCTGGACCCATGGAAAAGAAGCCCTTGAGGAATTCCACCATGATTTCAACAACTTCCATCCCACCATCAACCTCAGCCTGGTCCAGTCCACACAAGAGATCCACTTCCTGGACACTACAGTGCTAATAAACAATGGTCACATAAACACCACCCTATACCGGAAACCTACTGACCGCTATTCCTACCTGCATGCCTCCAGCTTTCACCCTGACCACACCACACGATCCATCGTCTACAGCCAAGCTCTGCGATACAACCGCATTTGCTCCAACCCCTCAGACAGAGACAAACACCTACAAGATCTCTGTCAAGCTTTCTTACAACTACAATACCCACCTGCTGAAGTGAAGAAACAGATTGATAGAGCCAGAAGAGTTCCCAGAAGTTACCTACTACAGGACAGGCCTAACAAAGAAAATAACAGAACGCCACTAGCCGTCACCTTCAGCCCCCAACTAAAACCCCTCCAACGCATTATTAAGGATCTACAACCTATCCTAAAGGATGACCCAACACTCTCACAAATCTTGGGAGACAGGCCAGTCCTTGCCTACAGACAGCCCCGCAACCTGAAGCAAATACTCACCAACAACCACATACCACACAACAGAACCACTAACCCAGGAACTTATCCTTGCAACAAAGCCCGTTGCCAACTGTGCCCACATATCTATTCAGGGGACACTATCACAGGGCCTAATATCATCAGCCACAGTATCAGAGGCTCGTTCACCTGCACATCCACCAATGTGATATATGCCATCATGTGCCAGCAATGCCCCTCTGCCATTTACATTGGTCAAACTGGACAGTCTCTACGTAAAAGAATAAATGGACACAAATCAGATGTCAAGAATTATAACATTCATAAACCAGTCGGAGAACACTTCAATCTCTCTGGTCACGCAATCACAGACATGAAGGTCGTTATCTTAAAACAAAAAAACTTCAAATCCAGACTCCAGCGAGAAACTGCTGAATTGGAATTCATTTGCAAATTGGATACTATTAATATAGGCTTAAATAGAGACTGGGAGTGGCTAAGTCATTATGCAAGGTAGCCTATTTCCCCTTGTTTTTTCCTACCCCCGCCCCCCAGACGTTCTGGTTTAACTTGGATTTAAACTTGGAGAGTGGTCAGTTTGGATGAGCTATTGCCAGCAGGAGAGTGAGTTTGTGTGTGTGTGTGTGTCCCCGGGAAAAAAAAAAAGAGGGGGGGTGAGAAAGCCTGGATTTGTGCTGGACATGGCCCACCTTGATTACCATGCACATTGTAGGGAGAGTGGTCACTTTGGATGAGCTATTACCATCAAGATAGTGAGTTTGTGTGTGTGGTTTTTGGAGGGAGTTGAGGGGGTGAGAGAACCTGGATTTGTGCAGGAAATGGCCCACCTTGATTATCATGCACATTGTGAAGAGAGTTGTCACTTTGGATGGGCTATTACCAGCAGGAGAGTGAGTTTGTGTGTGGGGGGTGGAGGGTGAGAAAACCTGGATTTGTGCTGGAAATGGCCCAACTTGATGATCACTTTAGATAAGCTATTACCAGCAGGACAGTGGGGTGGGAGGAGGTATTGTTTCATGATCTCTGTGTGTATATAAAGTCTGCTGCAGTTTCCACGGTATGCATCCGATGAAGTGAGCTGTAGCTCACGAAAGCTTATGCTCAAATAAATTGGTTAGTCTCTAAGGTGCCACAAGTCCTCCTTTTCTTTTTGTGGAGAAAGCTTCCTTCACATCCACATCTGGTCCTGCAAGCTTGCTAACACTGCTTTTAAATCCACAAGCAGTTGTGTATCACCCACACTGAGGACAACCTACAAACTTCTAGTGAACCTGTATTCCTTTGCCTCATGAAGCATTGCCAGAAAATAAAGCATTGTAGTGTTGTCCAGGCCATCCCTCTTCTGTTCCATCACTGCTCCTTGGGTTTAAAGGCACAGTCCTATGTAAACTCTGCAGCAATGGCTGCAATCTGAGAACTACGGATTATGCCCCTTTTTAAATATATTTGGTGCCTGGCTTCCACTCTTGTTTTGCGCCTGTCAGTTTTCACTTGTGTGGGATCCCCACAAACAAATCAAACCCAGCAGGTGAGAGCACCTATAGGCTTTCCTGCAGCTGGTGCCTAGCAACACATGCTCCAAATCCTTATAATGACAGCTAAATTTAATATTATTTTATTCTTTCCCCCAGAGCAGCTCCCAGACCATCACCAGAAAGAATGGTATCTTACAAATGAATGGTATTTGAGGAGCTGGCTTTCTGCATCTGTCATACACATGCATTACCACCAGCTGCAAGGCCGCACAAAACTGCTTCTGGTCTGAAAGAATTTATTTCTCTTCTCTCTGCTTCTAATAACATCGCTGATTTTGAAGGGTCTTAGGATAACATCTCTGCTTTACATTGACTAGTTCATCTGCATTGCTTCACATTCTGACTATGTAGCTTAATTTACTGAGCCAGAGTCTGATACATTCACTCATGGTGCGTCCTAGACCCAGATCCTGCAAAACTACTGTGTAGTGCTCGGGCTTGGGCTGGAGCCCAGGCTCTGGGACCTTCCCACCTCCTGGGGTCCCCCAAATGTCGACACTGCAATTTTACAGCCCCATAGGCTGAGCCCCACGAGGCTGAGTCAGTTGAAACAGGCCAGCCACGGGTGTTTCATTGAAGTGTAGATATACCCTATGGCATTCTGGTAAGTATAGAACAAAAATATTCTGACAAAATGGCTTCTACAAAAAGTTTGCCACAGTGAAATAAAAGAAGCTAAGTTACCAGACAAGTATATTACTGTAACAAGTGACTGCTTAAGGTTATCCCAGCTAATTTAATTGTGCATGTTCAGGTGACATTTAGCAATAGCAAGCATTTTTGAGGTGAAACCTTCATGTGCCAAACTCAACTCTTTATACAGTTATCCATTTAAAGGGACACTGTGAGGTCAACTTCAGATTTGTATAAACAAGGTTTTATAAAACCCAAGAACAGCAGAAATGTTTCATAAAATCATAGAATATCAGGGTTGGAAGAGACCTCAGGAGGTCATCTAGTCCAGTGGTCTCCAAAGTTTTTTGATCGCGCACCCCATCAGTAAAAAATGTTTTGAGTACGCACCCCCAATACATGTATATTTATTTATGTATAAATTATATACATGTACTACTGTACTAATATATTATGTACATTATAAAACATACACAAAGATGGAAATTAAAAAAGGATGAGATAAAGATGAAATAAACAATATTTTTAAAATAATTTTTTTTAAATTTTATTTATTAACGGTGCAAAAAACCTTTTGGCTCTCACTAAAATATTATTATTAATCATATTTTTAGTGGGAGCAATGTGATTGACTATGCTTCGTTATTTCTGAAAATCTTGGTTTAACACTTTGTGATACAGCGATTCGAAGGTCTGGTTCTAAGTTCAGTTTATTTTGCACCTTGATTTTAATGGCTGTCATAGCTGAAAAAGATGCCGCACAAAGATACGTAGATCCCAATGGAAGAAGTGCACCCTTGGCTGCGCTTACTAAATCATGATGCTCATTTTTCAATCCCATCCACCAATTATGCAAAGTGTTTTTGTTGAAATTCAGCTAGTAAATTTCCATCTTCCCTGATGTCGACCAGCTGTTCTTGCAAACTAATCGGAAGGTGTTCCATTTTTATATTTTTAACAAATGGGTTCAAAACCCACTGAAACTCTTCATTTGGCAGATTTTTAAACAGGTTAGAAAATTCTGTTTCCAAGTTTTTTGCAGATATGAGAGTTTTTATAGGTGACACACTTACATCGTTTTCGGCAACAAAATCACATAACGATGGAAATATTTCCAAACATCCGTTTTCAAAATGCTCTTTCCATAGCACGAGTTTCTTTTGAAAAGCAGTTACTTTCTCACTCATCGTTCAAACGTCATCTTTACCTTGAAGGGACAGATTAAGTGTGTTTATTTTTTCGAAAATATCTGCTAGGTAGCATACTACTGACAGCCACTTGTCATCACAGCAAAGGTCAGCAAAATTTGGAACACTTGTCTTTTTGTAAAAGAAAAATGCACAACTCATCTTTAAGTTCGACAACTTTTTTAAGCACGTGTAACCCTTCTGCCCGTCAGAGTTGGCAGCAACAAGGGCCGGGTTCAATATCTAGGGGATCCATTCCAATAACACAATGCAAAACCGGCTCGAGCCCCCACCCAGTGACCTGGGACAAATATATACCACCCCCGCTGGGCGCCTCCAAGAGGCAATACTTCCCCTCTCGCAAGCACATAGTCTGAGTGAGTCTTTTAATAACAGAGAGAAACAATGTGGCATTATGTTGGGGAAACACCACCAACCGGATTCATAACACAACCCATGAGCAAAAACAACCCCACCCCAGGCAAATTGGGGCATGCCCTTTTCCCTTTGGTTCTTGAGTCCAGCAACCCCAAAAGTCCAATGCCCCAAAAGTCTCTGTCCCTGGTCAGGGCAGCCCCAGAGTTCGAAAGTTTATCGGCGGAGCTTTACCTCCCAACCTGGGTGGAAATGGGACGGGGGTAAGAGGCACCTTACGTGATCTGAAGCTGACCGCCCCATAGCTCCATAGCGGCGCTCCGCTCCGCTCCGCCAGCCGCCCCACAAAACTCCTTCGCGCAGCTGCACTCCGCTCCACCAGCCGCCCCACGAACTCCTTCGCTCAGCTGCGCTCCGCTCCACCAGCCGCCCCACGAACTCCTTCGCTCAGCTGCGCTCCGCTCCGCCAGCCGCCCCACGAACTCCTTCACTCAGCTCCACGGCCCACAAGCAGCTCCTGCCATCCACACACTGCTCCGTGTCGAACTGCTTCACCAGCCGTCCCGCAAACTGCTCCACAATATATCTTCAGGCTCCCCCACTACTTAACACAACACTCAGTGATTTCAGCGCTTAGGTGAATTCAGCTTATAGTAGGGGAGCCCCAGTGCTGGTGCACTGTCAGCCCAAAGTGAGCTCAGCAGCCTATAACTAGACTTCTAATGAAATTAAAATTAGCTCTGATATTCCACAGTGGAGAGAGGAGGAAGTGCAATTAGCATGTAAGGCCCTCACCAAGGGGCCCATGCCACCAAGTATTAATACTTGTCCCCAGCCTCTCTCCATTCACACAGTTTTGGAACCCATGACCCTTGCCTAGCGAGTGCTACTTAGATGATGGTGAATCCCTCCATCGTAACAAAAGGCCACGTACAGTTCCAAGCACAGTTCCCATAATCAGGGTAATAACAATTTATTCTTCCTGCCCCAATAACAGAGACACTGGGGATCCCACAGCAGCCAAAGTGACCATTTGGGCAGCTATGGTCTCATTCTAGGCGTGGTGGGTGTGCCTATGCAAATGAGATCGGCCCCTGAAGTTCTTTTCCACAACTTGCCACACCTCACCACCAGATGTCAGGGTGGAGCTCATCCTGACACTGCTTACACACGTTTCCACAAGATAACCAGTGATAATCTGTGTGGTACAAAAGATTTTCATGGTCACTCCCCGTCTCATTACAAAGTATTATAAAGATTCTACTATTTAAAGGTCTTGTTTTTATAAAATTAACCACATCGATGACGTCCTGTAGCACTTTGTGCACTTCTGGCTCCAACTTCTTTGCTGCAATAGCCTGCCTATGAATGATTCGGTGAATGAATTTCACGTGTGGTGCTATCTCTGTAACCTTACCCCGGAATCCTTTCTTTATTCCAGTCAAAGCAGCCACCCCATCACTGGTTACACTTACACAGTTTTTCCATAAAACATTGTTTTTATTAAAGAAGTCATTTACTGTTGAGAATATGTCTTCTCCGTACATCTTTCCTTTAGTGGCTCGCAAAAAGGTAGTTTGGAATCTGGCAAATACCATAAGCTGAGACATGTTAGAAACATCTGTATTTTCATCCAACTGTATAGCAAACCTCCCATGCTGCGTAATTTGTTCTAAAACTTGCTTCTTCAAATCTTCAGCAATGGTTTCTATGCATCTTCCAACAGTATTTGCTGACAAAAGAATGCATTTTAGTTTGTCGCCATATTGTTTTCCGTGTATTATTTCATCCATTTTTACCACGGCAAGAAGAAGAAGTGTTTCCCCAATGGTATGTGGCTTTTTGTCTTTTGCTATTAAGTAAGAAACCTCAAAAGAGGCTTCTAAACATTTATCATTAAGTTTAGTGAAATTTTGTAAAGTCCTGGATTGAGTATCGCATGACTTTAATCATCGCTGAAAAAATTGTTGAGGTTTGTCTTCATGTTCTGAATGCTTAGTTTTTAAATGTCTTGCTAATCGTGATGGCTTCATACTCTCACCAGCGAATATCTCAAGGCACAATATACACTTAGGGCGAGGTTCATCATTAACGATAGTGGATGTAAATCGATATTTCAAATAGTTGTCTTGATAATTTCGAATTTTTTTGGCCGACTTCTTGTCAGATCTGATTAGGTCATCGTCGTTTTTACCTCGTAATGTGGCTGACTAAGAGCTGGTACGAGGAGTAGGGGAAGTGTCAGCTCTGCCATTTTCTTGTTGTTCGCTTGTGCTCGCATTATTAGTATTATCTTCAATCCGCGGATTCTTTGCAGGAATCTTTTTAAGCCACTTGTCCATTTTGTGAGGGTTAGGTGAGTTAAAACTAGATAATATAATCCGTAAATCCCCGTAACCGGGCACATGTAAACTGCAATACGTCGCAATACGCTGAAAGCAAACGAACGAGTGAGGGCGCCACTGTCAACCGCTCCGCGTTGTGGAACCCCCACTCTTCCCTCAGGATACCTCTCAGGGCCGGCTCCAGGCACCAGCGTAGGAAGCACGTGCCTGGGGCGGCACGCTGTAAGGGGCGGCATTCCGGCCAATCTTAGGGCAGCGCTCCTCCTGCCACGCCGCCCTTTTGCTCCAGCTGTGCTCCTCCTGCTGCCCCCCCCAATGGATCGTCTCGCGCGCACCCCACTTTGGAGACCGCTGATCTAGTCCAATCCTCTGCTCAAAGCAGGACCAACACCAACTTTCCTTAATTATTTTTAGTTTCACTGAAAATTGTGTGGTTTTTGTTTGCAGTTAAATGTTCCCCTTATGTGTTTCCAAACCAAACACTGTAGCATTGCAATACTGCATGAGAACCATAAAGAGAAATTGACAGTCTGAATTGTCTGAGAAGACAGAAATGCAAAAAGGTGCCTGGAGTCACAACACAGATTAGGTTTCAGAGTAGCAGCCGTGTTAGTCTGTATTCGCAAAAAGAAAAGGAGTACTTGTGGCACCTTAGAGACTAACCCATTTATTTGAGCATAAGCTACAGTAGCTCACGAAAGCTCATGCTCAAACAAATGGGTTAGTCTCTAAGGTGCCACAAGTCCTCCTTTTCTTTTTGCGAACACAGATTAGGACATTTTGGCCAGACTCACCAGTACAGTCCGGTGACATAAAGCAGCCATAAACTCGTGCAAAAGAAAGAAAAAGATGTGGAAAACAACTCGTTATGATCATGGGCAAATCCAACCCAATCACATTGCACTGGAGGCAGAACTTAGCACTCCTGATGCCATTAGCAACCCCTATTGATTGCTGAAATCTGAAAGGGCAAGATTTATCAAGGCGATACAAGAGTTGCTATGGTGCCCATGTTTTTAAAATCCAGATCTGTAACAATTATGGGGCAATATTTTTAAGATTGTGAAGCAGTCATGCAAGCCATTCCTTGGGGGCTGGTGTAGCTAATGCCAGCTTCAGTCTCAACAGCGACTCTAAATGACACTAAAGAGCCGCAACCTTTTCCCCCACTGGTGACAACCACGACTGCAACATTGAACATCCTTTCCATGCTCCCTAAGGTAGCAAAGACCCATCTCCACCAATGCCTGCCAGCTGCAGCAGTGGTGTGTGAATCCAGCGGCATTAAAGCCAGGTTCTGGGCTGCTTCCTGGATGATGTGTCACAGATAAGAAAGTGAGAGGCGTTATTTTGATTCCACCCATCCTGAGGATGCTCTTTGGTATCTCCAGAGCACCTTCCCTCCCAGGATCTTCACTGTGCAGTAGGTCAGAATTATTCTCCCCATTCAACAGATGGGGAACTGAGGCACAGAGAGTGATCAGTTGACTTTGCCCAAGGCCACATAGGAAATTAGTGTCGCCAGGAACCAGCACGGCCTGCAGCCCGACTTGGGTAGGACATGTCAGCTGGGATGAGTGACTGCAGCCACACCAGGTGCTGATTCAGCATGCCCAACAAGAAAGATTTGGGCCCTGATACCTCATGTTTGCTGGGGTCCCACCCACTCCCATTTCACTCTGTTTATACAGGGGTGACTCTGGGGAGGGGGAAGCAGGGGTGACTTCAGGGGGATGACTTCAGGGTTGGGCAAGGGTAATTCTGCAGGGGAGGCCTCGGGGGTGGGCAGGGGTGAGTCGGGGGGGATGGGTGGGTGACTCCGGGGGTGTGGGGATGGGTGGGGTGAGTTAGCGGAGATGTGTGGAGTGACTCAGGGGTTCTGGTGGGATGACTCCAGGGGAGGTGGGTGGGGGTGAGTTGGGGGACGGGCGCGGTGACTCCGTGAGGGCTCCAGGCCCTGGCCGCTCGGGATCCTGGAGCTGGGGGTAGGGACGCCAATTTTAGTTGGATGTATTTCTGGAAATTTCATCACATGTCATAATCTTTCATTAAAGATTAATCTTTAAGTCCTGGACACTCCAGGCCAATCCTGGAGGGTTGGCACCCCTAGCTCGGGGGAGGGCCGCCCCAGCGGGCGCTAGGACCCGGCAGCGCCGGCAGCCAGGCGCCCGGCGGGCAGGGAACCCGGCGGCGCTCGGACCCCGCGGGCTCCGGACCGCCCGCCCGGATGGGGCGGAGCCGGCGGCGCAGTTGCCGGGCACGCGCCGCAGCGGGATTGGCGGCGCCGCGCGCTGCCGGCCGATAAAGGTCTCGCGGCGGCGTTTGACGTCACGCGGAGTTAATTTTAAACCCGGACAAGATGGCGGAAGGGGACGCGGCGCGGGGCGGCCAGCGCGCGGGGCCGCCAGGTAACGAGCGGCCGGGCCGGGGCTCCGGGCTCTGCCCCAAGCGCCGGCGGTGGCGGGGCCGGGTGTGGCGGGCTCTGGCGCGCGTCGGGCGGGGCGGGCTCTGGCCGGGGCACGAGTGGGGGCCCACTGGGGGGGGCGCTCTGGCCGGGGCGCGGCGGGGGGGGCTCGGCGCGGGGTGACGGGGGGGGCGCTGGCTGGGGCACGGGGGGGGGCGACTCGGCGCGGGGTGACGGGGGGGCGACTCGGCGCGGGGTGACGGGGGGGCGACTCGGCGCGGGGTGACGGGGGGGGGCTCGGCGCGGGGTGACGGGGGGGGGCTCGGCGCGGGGTGACGGGGGGGCGCTCGGGGGGGGCTCGGCGCGGGGTGACGGGGGGGGCGCTGGCCGGGGCACGGCGGGGGGGGCTTGGCGGGGGGGGGGGGCGCGCTGGCCGGGGCGCGGGGCGGCGGGGGGGGACGCTGGCCTGGGCTCGGCGGGGTGGGGCTCGGCGGCGGGGGGGCGCTCTGGCCGGGGCACGAGTGGGGGCCCACTGGGGGGGCGACTCGGCGCGGGGTGACGGGGGGGGCGCTGGCCGGGGCACGGCGGGGGTGGACGGCTCGGCGCGGGGCGGCGGCGGTGGGGGGCGCGCTGGCCGGGGGGGCTCGGCGCGGGGTGACGGGGGGGTCCGCTCTGGCCGGGGCTCGGCGGGGGGGGGGGGTCCGCTCTGGCCGGGGCTCGGCGGGGGGGGGGGTCCGCTCTGGCCGGGGCTCGGCGGGGGGGGGGTCCGCTCTGGCCGGGGCTCGGCGGGGGGGGGCGCGGCGGGGGGGGGGCGCGCTGGCCGGGGCGGCGGCGGGGGGGGCTCGGCGCGGGGTGACGGGGGGGCGCGCTGGCCGGGGCACGGCGGGGGGGGGGCGCGCTGGCCGGGGCACGGCGGGGGGGGCTCGGCGCGGGGCGGGGCGGCGGGGGGGGTTCGGCGCGGGGTGACGGGGGGGGGCTCTGGCCGGGGCACGGCGGGGGGGGCTCGGCGCGGGGGGGCGCGCTGGCCGGGGGGGCTCGGCGCGGCGGGGGGTGACAGGTTCTCATGAGTGTTTTGGGGGCGCGGCTGCAGGTCGCAGGGCCTGCCCGGCACGTTTTGGGGGGTGGCCGGCAGGGGGTGGCCCGTACACTTGTGGGTCCTGTTGTGTCCCGTGTCGGCGGGTGGGCAGGAAAGCTGCCGCGGGCGGGCGGGCGTTGGGAGCCGAGGCCTGTAGCTAGGGAGCCGGTGTCCCGGTGCGATGGGGGCAGTCCCTGTTTTCGGGGCTGTGTCTTGCAGAGGCGCCTGTTCCCCTGCCCCCGTCCCCCCTGGTCGCCCTGCCCGTGGTGGCGGCAGCCGGCTGCAGGGAGGAATCCGCTCGCGTTGGAGCGCGGTCCTGGCGGTTCATTTATGCTGTGACCTACTTTTAAGTAGAACAGAAATCCTGAAGTGCCAGTTTTATCCCTTCCAACTCCCTCATTTGTTGCTTCTCAGCTCCTGGCCCTCCGTAGGGAAAGGCTCTTTGAGCTTTGCCCCGCGCAGATGGTTCCTGTAGTGAGTCTGAAACAACCCCTTCAGTGTGTGCATAGAGGGAGTTGGGTGGAAACACTGAATTGAACTGATAACGTTTTAGTGACCTTACCCTATGCTGCAACGTGGTTCTAGCTGGCAGGTGACCTGGGGACCTTGCCTTTGTGTAGGTCATAAGTTATGTGCATAATTGTTGCCAAATCTCTCAGGGAGAATACATTTGTAATACTCTACAACTCTGTAAATAAGCCAAGGCAAAGGATAGCATTTGGACACTATCATGATGGGAAATGCAGAAAACGTAATATAGATAAAAATGTTAAGTCGTGTAAAACCTTAATGACTCAAATTCTAAATGATGGGAGCAACTTATTTTCTCATTCAAATAAAATCAAAACAGCCCTAGTAATATGTAATGTGCTTACTGGTTCTGGTTACAGCACTTAAAGTGGGGTCTGGTTGTGAAATTTTACTGACCAACTGAGAAGAGATCCGATGAAGATAAACTAGACTTTCCTTGCCCCTTTACAAGAATATGCTTGTACTAATATACTGTTTGTCATGGAAGCAGACTTGTACACTGGAGCATCAATGTTCTTGTAGCAAGTCCTCTCTTAATAATGGGACCTACTGTCTTCAAGGGTTTGCTACTTAGACTCCTATATATTTGAGTCTAAGGTCGTACGGTATGGCTCAAGAACAAACCAAACATTTGAGAATGTGACTGTCTGATTTTAGAGCTAGAAAGACAGGCAATGTTTTGCTAAGTCATAGGCTCTTGGAGTTAAAATACAATGTAATATCTTCAGTCAAATGTTGAAGTCTCAGTGCATGTTGGGCATACTTACAACATTTTGTTAATTACACTGTTGCATGATTGGAACACTTAGTTTGAAAACCAGGTGGTTGAATTCAGCATTGTTAACCAAAAGCTGATTGGTAGATACCATATGCTGCCATTGGTTAGCGGTGATACACTTGCTAGTCCACTGGATATGGAGACATCTTGGCAGAAGTAGAAACTGGAACTTACAGATCAGGTACTCTGCAAACCTGTTGAAAGGGGGAAATAACCTGAACACTTCCCTTAATTTACAGCTTTTAATGATGTTCTTCCTCATCAAAAATCTATATTTGTTCAGCAGTAATTCTGTCCTTCAGGGTAAAGTGTGCTGCGTTCAAGAAAATAGGGAGGTGGTGGTCTAAGGAAATACTAGACAAACTCAAACATGATTAACTCCACTAAAAAGTCATACTGACTTAAGGGAATACAGGCCTAAAAGCTCTTAGATGAAATTATTTCAAACTAGAAGTAAAACATTTGCACTGTGGCCAATATCCATGTCTGAAAGCCACCAGTCCTTCAAATACAGATAAGAAGATACAGAATTTCAGAAGACATCTTGGGCCTAAAGTTCAGGGGTATTGAGCACCTACAGCTTCCACTGACTTGGCACTCCTAAGACTCAGGCCCAAGACCTCTCCAGTTAGGAACCCATAATCAAAGGCAACTTCTGAAAACTTTGGCACAAATGTTTCAGTAAAGTTAGTGAAAATGTTACCTCTTCATTGTTTCTACAATAAGATACTGTTGCTGAATACTTAAATAGACTAGTGAAATGCTATTGATCCTCTCTTGCTACCTCACACTTGAGCAAGTTAAAATAACACTTTTAGAATAGGAGACTAGTACTACTGATGTAAGTTGGCCATAGCAGGGGTAAGTGCTGCTAGGTCTTCTCCCTCACATTGCTAATGTTCTTAATGGCAACATCTGAGCTGTTCCAATCATGAAGCTTGCTTGATCATACTGCCAAGTACAATAAAAATGGTGGCAGTGAACTTCTGAAGTACAGACTAGAATTGGAACCAAACTAAATGCATGTTCTTCTCACTTAGCGTAAAACATAACTGAATATTCAGTCTTATATGACAATCACAAATTGCAACCCTTTCACCAGGGTTAGGATAAGAGGAAATAAAAAGTTATGACTGTTCATATCCTTTGTCAAAACACACTATACCATGTCAAAATCTGATTGCTCAGTTCTGAGGAGTCACGGACATAGGACAAACTCCGTACTTAAAGGATACCACCAAAGCTGTTCCAGCTTTGACTGCTCTTGACTGTAGCCCCTCGGGCTAGCTTGCCTTTATTATATTCAGCAGTAAAGCAAAGAACCTACAGTTAGCTGAAGACTTGAGGCCTAATGCATAATCTATAGATCAGGCAAGATGACAGATGTCTTATACTTTAGGTCCCAAGTTAAGATTTCCAGTCACTTAAAAGATTGCATTGTAACAATAAACATGCAGATTTGCTGTGTCCATTTAACAACCTGAACTACTTAGAATGATCTGCAAAAGTTCAAAGGGGCAGTATCAAGTTTAAAATTCAGAGTTTGAAGTGGTTTGCATTCTTGCTTGCATGCGACACTCGGGGTGTGTGTGTGTGTACACAGTGTTGCACTGTGCACTTGCAGTTCTCCAACTTGCATGCATTTCATTAAGTCCATCCTGGACCAACATTTTAAACTTGATTTACTAACAGTTTAAGTTATTAAAGATCACGTCTTAATCTTTTCTATTTCTCATTCTTATTGTCCAAGCTGAGTAAAATCCCAGAAATATAGTTCTTGTTTACACCATGCTGCAATTCTTGCAATCCAAATACTGTAGAGGAATTTTGAAATACCTACACTTGTACTAAAATCTTAAACTTAACATGACTTCTAAACATTGCAGTGAAGAAGTCTATTTAGTTTTTTGTGAAAACAAAAAACACTTTTATAAACCAGCATCTGAGTTCAAGCTGTCTGGCAGTGGTGCCTCTTTCCTGTTAAAATGAAAATATTTTACCCTGAGCATTAATGGATCGTTTCCCTCATGTGTTCAGAGCTTTGCCATAGTCCTGCAGTTGAGTGTTGAAGTCACTGGAACTCTGCATGGGTTTGCCCATGTGAATCCAATTGCAGTATTGGAACTTATGCTAGTCACATGAATACTAGAGCAAACTAATCTGTTCTAAGGAATGGTCGTCTTTTATGGATAAAAGCAGGTTAATGATATTGAAGAACAGTCTTTCAGTTCATTTGTCATGTGGTACTCTGAAAGGAGTACGGGTATCTGTACAAATAGAAATAACTCAGCTATAGTACTTGGCAACTAATTTCACAGGAAATGTTTTTGAGTACTTATCTAGGGAATCAGTAGGTGATCATATCATGCTTCAGCTGTAAGACTTCCCTAATATTACTCTTCTTTAATAATAATTTCCTGTAAAGCTAAATGATTAACACTACACAGGTCTGTGAGTTTAAAGCTATGGAAGATCTTGGGGGTTTTCAGAAAGCCCCCAATATGTTTAACTATATTGATTTTTTAAAAAGATGTTCAAAATAAAATCAGAAAGTTGTGTTTGCACTGTGTAAACTGGAAGTTTGCCTCATGCAATGGCATGCAGATTGGGCCAGTCACATTTCTAATATCTGGTAGCTATCTGCAGTATCTTAAAGGGACCTGCAACTCAAACTTCTTGAAATATACTAACTTTAAAAAGTTTCCCATGTCTGATAGATTTGAGGCATACTGTTTAAAGGGCACTATTTACATAAGTTTAAAAAAAAATTCGGGCAACAAGGGAGGAAACTGACTGCAAGGGGCACAGGGAAACTGACTTCATACAGTGCTTTTGTGCACAAAGTAAATAGGCTGGTTTTTTTGCTTTCAATTACCGTAATCTTGGCTATTAAATCCTACTAGTCAGTAAAAACAAACCCCATTATTTTCAATTGGTATTCCTTTGGCATTGGTCCTATAAATGCTTATATGAAGTGGTCCATGCAGCACTCCCACTGTGTGATCCTTGCTTTCATTCTGTGGACCACCAGAAAGTGCCAGAGACCACAACTTGTTCATAAATGATCTGGAGAAAGAGGTAAACGGTGAGGTGGCAAAGTTTGCAGATGATACTAAGCTGCTCAAGATAGTTAGGACCAAAGCAGACTGTGAAGAACTTCAAAAAGATCTAACAAAATTAAGTGATTGGGCAACAAAATGGCAAATGAAATTTAATGTGGATAAATGTCAAGTAATGCACATTGGAAAAAATAACCCCAACTATACATACAATATGATGGGGGCTAATTTAGCTACAACTAATCAGGAGAAAGATCTTGGAGTCATCGTGGATAGTTCTCTGAAGACGTCCACACAGTGTGCAGCGGCAGTCAAAAAAGCAAACGGGATGTTAGGAATCATTTAAAAAAAGGGATAGAGAATAAGACGGAGAATATCTTATTGCCCTTATATAAATTCATGGTAGTCCACATCTTGAATACTGCATACGGATGTGGTCCCCTCATCTCAAAAAGGATATACTGGCATTAGAAAAGGTTCCGAAAAGGGCAACTAAAATGATTAGGGGTTTGGAACGGGCCCCATATGAGGGGAGATTAGAGGCAAGCTTGGAAAAGAGGAGACCAAGATTTCAGCTTGAAAAAGAGGAGACCAAGGGGGGATATGATAGAGGTCTATAAAATCATGAGTGGTGTGGCGAAAGTGAATAATGAAAAGTTATTGACTTGTTCCCATAATATAAGAACTAGGGGCCACCAAATGAAATGAATGGGCAGCAGGTTTAAAACAAATAAAAGGGATTTCTTCTTTACTCAGTGCACAGTCAACCTGTGGAACTCCTTGCCTGAGGAGGTTGTGAAGGCTAGGACTATAACAGGATTTAAAAGAGAACTAGATAAACTCATGGAGGTTAAGTCCATTAATGGCTATTAGCCAGGATGGGTAAGGAATGGTGTCCCTAGCCTCTGTTTGTCAGAGGGTGGAGAGGGATGGCAGGAGAGAGATCACTTGATCATTACCTGTTAGGTTCACTCCCTCTGGGGCACCTGGCATTGGCCACTGTCGGCAGACAGGATACTGGGCTGGATGGACCTTTGGTCTGACCCAGTATGGCCATTCTTATGTTCTTTAACCATTGTCTTGAGGAACTTTTCAAGTTCAAGTGCAAACCATGATAGCTGTCATGTGCCTAGCAGAGAAATTTAGACTATCATTATTTTACCACTGCGTACAGCCAGGTTTGTGTAGCATATAGTTATCAGTTTTTTTCAGTGGACCGATCACATTTTAGTACTAATTTCCTGTGAAATCCTGGATTGGCAAAAAAGTCAATTCAAAAGCAAGTATTTCATAAGACTAGCTGTAATATATATCTGTTTATTAAACTGACATCTGGGAAACGGAAACTCTTTCAAATAGTGGGTAGATGCAGGTAGTCAAGTTAATTTGAGCTGGATGTAACACACCACTCAGTGGGCCACACATAGGGAGATTGATGAACATGCCACAGTTTTAGTATAGCTGGGTCGTCTAGCTCACTCAGTAGAGGCATATTCTTTTAGAACTGGAGGTCCCAGGTTTGATACATGCTGCCGATGACCCACCCAGAGGTGCAGTGTTAGAGACAACAAACTGCCTGAAAGTTCTCCAAACAGAAAGCTAGCCTCCTCAACTTCAAAGTCAACATTTCCTGTTAATGCCCAAAGTTTTTGTATGGGTTGTCTGTCTGAAATTTGTCAGTGCTCATGGGAATGTGTAGTTATACCTTTGAAACTGGACTAAAACAAGATTCTCTCCGAAAATACATTAAAAATGCAGTTGACCCTCCCACTAATCAATCTCAGATCAAATATTCTGAAGTGCTTGTGTATCCCTGTATCCTCTCTCAGTATTGGCTAGTGGTTAGCTGCTATTTAGGGATGGGTAAAAATTAAACAATCAAGACTGTTAAGCTATTCAGAAGCTAAGGGGCGGTCCTACAAAGAGTAGTTGGGGGAAAGAGTATTTTCTTTCTGCAGCTCACTCGCTAGCAGTAAGTAATTTGGTAGTCATGAGCAGACACTAGAAAACTGAACATGTAAAGTGCTATGTAAGTGCATTATTTGCATCTGCAAAATGCCTCACAAAAACTAATCCTGTGGGGAATGTAAATACGATCTCCATATTATAGTTCAGGGTATTTAGATTGGGGATTGGAGATGGTTTTGGTGACTTATTCCAGGCTACACATGGAGTCATAGGAAGGGACTTAAATTGTAACTTTTGCATTTTTTGGCATGTCTTGCTCATGGCTTGCTCTCTGAAAGAGGAATATTTTGCTGTTTTCTCCTTGTTGGATGCAGGCTTCTTCCCTCCCAATCTCTTGATATCTTTCCTTTTCTCTAGCTGTTCTCTCTTTAACAACTTCAGTTTCATATTTTATCTTCTGACCAGAGAGTGAGCACATGGTTGCTTTAATTGCTGTTGCACAACTGACCTGGAATGTAGCACTACTGTATGGCAAGATGGAACATGCACATTACCACTGATCTCCATGGATTGCTCTTCAAGAACTGGAATGAAAACCAGACTCTGAAATTCAGCCTGAGCATGCAACTTTTTTTTCTTGCATGTTTGCACAAATAAAAATCCACAGATCTACGAAATAGGTTTCAAAGTGTGGGCATAGACACAGATATAAATCAGAACTAGCACATAATTATTCAAGCATAACTGGGTTAAAAAAAGAACTAGATAAGTGATGATCTATGCTTAATGAAGTGACTAGTCACCAAGATGGTCAGGGACATGACTCCATGCTCCAGGTGTCCCTAAGCTTCCAACTGCCAGAAGCTGCGACTGGATGAAGGGATGGATCATTCGAAATTGCCCTGTTCTGTTCATTCCCTCTGAAGCATTGGGCACTGTCAGAAGATAGGATACTGAACTAGATGGACCACTGCTCTGACCAATATGGTTGTTCTTATGTTAAGTCTTACTCGTGCAAAACTGTAAGTGAAATCAGAATCAGGCCCCAAAACATCTTCAATAAAGCTGCAGTCACACACTAAGATGGAAGGAAAAAGTAGATTAACATAACCTTGTCTATATTATAACAATCCACATTGTATAAACAACTTCTTATTGATATCAGGAAAATATTTAACATGTATGTTGGTGCAGTTTGTACTGCATGACTACCAGTAAAATGAAACCTCATTTTCAGTCAAACTGTAAAAAGTGTGTGGAAAATCCTATTGTAGAAATAATGTTGACTGCCTGTTCTGCGATACAGGGTCTATATTTTTACATTGCACGCTCCCAGGAAAGTTGTTCTCACTCAGTGATACAGTTCAGTTTGGGATAAAGAAGGTGTGGCGTGAAGTGCAGTTATTTTAACCTAGTACATAAGCCAAATCTTGTTAGTGCCCCCTCCAAACTCCTGAGGGGCTGGCTTGTACCACTTACGTCTCGTAACTTCTTTCTTGAGAGTAGGTAAAAAGATAGGAGGAGGAGCCCCTTTTCTTTCTCTACTTCTTGCTTTTGGCTGTTGCTTTCCTGAATCTTTTTAGGGTATGTCTACGCTGGCAGAGTTAGTGCCGGCAGTTACAGCGCCGCTCAGAGAGTGCTGAAAGGAAACCGCTGTTGTGTGTTCACACTGTCAGCTGCCTGCACAATAGCATGTTCACACTTGCAGCAGTATTCGGAACGGTGCACTCTGGGCAGCTATCCCACAGAGCATCTCTTCTGCTGCTGCTAGGAGCTGTGGGAAGGCAGAAGGAGTCACGGGGCGTCCTGGGTCCTGTCCCATCCCAATGGCCTATGATGCATTGCTTTGCATCCCAGCAATCCTTGTGTTTCTGTATACATTTGGTGCCATCTTTCAGTGGTTTGTGTACTGTGCACTCTGTGTCTTCGGTCTGCAGGAATGGATCCTGCACTGTTGACCAATATGCTGCTCACTGTAACACGTCACGAGTAGCAGTGGAGTTATTCTTTTAACTACAAAGGCAAGCGGAGTGCAATATTGATCTCGCCACACATGGAAGGTACGACATGAGATTGCTTGTGGCATTCACGGAGGTGCTAACCGCAGTGTAACGCCACTTTTGGTCTCGGGAAACAAGCACTGAGAGGAGATCACATCGTCATGCACCTCTGGGATGACAAGCAGTGGCTGCAGAAACTTTCAGATGAGGAAAGCCACATTCATGGGACTGTGGGATAAGCTTGCCCCAGCCCTGCAGTGCAAGGACATGAGAATGAGAGCTACCCTGTTGTTGGAAAAGCACGTGGCGATTGCACTGTGGAAACTGGCTACTCCAGACTGCTTCCAATAGATCGCTAACCAGTTCGGAGTGGGAAAGTCAACCATTGGACTCATGTTGACGGAAGTGTGCAGGGCCATTAATTGCATCCTGCTCTGAAAGACTATGACTCTGGACAACATGCGTGACATTGTGGATGGCTTTGCACAAATAGGCTTCCCTAACTGTGGAGGGGCAATAGACGGTATGCATATTCCAATTCTGGCACCAGGCCACCTAGCCACAGAGTACATTAATTGCAAGAGGTATTTCTCAATGGTTCTCTAGGTGCTTGTGGATCACTGTGGGCATTTCACGGACATTGACGCAGGCTAGTCCGGAAAGGCGCATGACTTATGCATCTTTCGGAACACTGTCCTGTTCAAGAAGCTGCAAGCAGGGACTTTCTTCCTGGACGAGAAGGTCACTGTAGTGGCAGTCAAAATGCCCATTGTGATCCTGGGAGACCCTGCCTACCCCCTAGTGCCATGGCTTATGAAGCCATACATGGGGCACCTTGACAGCAACAAGGAGCGGTTCCTCAACAGGCTGAGCAAGTGCAGAATGGCTGTTGAGTGGGCTTTTGGCCATTTAAAGGCCTGCTGGCACTGTCTGTATGGGAGGCTGGACCTGGCTGATTACAGTATTCATATGCTTATAGCCGTGTGCTATATGCTCCATAATATTTGTGAAGGGAAAGGTGAAAGCTTTGCTCAGCACCTGGAGGCTGAATTTGGACAGCCAGAGACCAGAGTTATTAGAGGGGCACAGTGTGGTACCATAAGGATCAGGGATGCCTTGAGTCAGTGATTTGAACTAATATTTGTTGCTATGCTCGGGAGTGCAGTGCTTGTAATGCTCGGAGGTGATAGTGATTGGTGCAGACAATGCACTATGAAGGTGTAAGAAAATTACCTGTTTGCTTTCAGTAAGGGAATAACGATTGCTTTCAAACCAAAACAACTTTATTAAACTACTGGATTGGGGAGAGAAACAATAAAACATATCTGCACTGAGGGGGAAGGGAGGGTCGCAAGAGGAGGTGAGGTCCTGGGATGGTTAAAGATTCGTGTATGTCCAGGTATCCTATCAAACCTTGTCCTTTGGAGTACAGTGCAGCGGGTACTATACTTCAGCAGGGCTAAACTGCAGAGGGATGGGTGTTGATTGCAGTGGGTACTGGGAGTCTGCAGGACTGGACTGTGATGGGGGCAGGAGTGGCTCTTGGGGAGAGCCAGCACTGTAGGGGGTGGCTTATAATCATCCCTGTCCCCACATTTTCCACAGGCTGTGTTCATTATGGAAGATATCTCGCTGCTGAGGGTGAGCGAGGGAATCAAGGGAGGTTCTTCTCCAAGACTGCAGCTTCCTTATGTGTCTTGCCTCTGTGCAGCAATGGTGTCATGCAGATTCCCGTGAAGTAAGGGAGTCAGTCAACACCCTGTTCCGCTGCTCAGACTAGGCATGTGGTGGTACGCACATCATACAGACACAAGCCTGCTTTCTGCAACCCTGCGGCCCCCAACAACTCGCTTCAGCAATTCCCAAAATCAAACCCACTTACCAGGGGGCCTCCGTTTGCACTTCACCAAGATCCAACAGCTGTGACTGGCTAGGCTCCTCTGGGGTAGAAAAGAGCACTAAGTGGCTGCATGCATCTCTGACCTCCAAGTCATCTTCTGCCTCTGTGTCCCCGTCCACAACCTTGTCCAAGATTTCCTCCTCCTGGCTCAGTCCATTCTCGGCTGGGCATGTGAGCCAATGGAGTATCCACAGGGGCCTTCGCAGTGGAAGTGGGCTTGCCACCAGGTATTGCGTCCAGCTCTTTGTAGAACTCGCAGCTCATGGGCACAGCACCAGAGCGGCGGTTTGCCTCCTGCGCTTTGTGGTAGGTGTTCTGCAGCTCCTTTACTTTGACCCTGCACTGCAGTGTGTCCTGGTCATGGCCCCTTTGTCATGCATTGTGAAATCTGTCTGTAGGTATCATAATTCCTATGGGTGGAGCATAGCTGGGACTGGACAGCTTCCTCTCCCCAAATGCTGCTGATGTCCAGCAGCCCAGCATTACCCCAACATGGGGATCACCTGGTGCATGGAGCAGGCATGGTCTGCTGTAAAGATGCACTGAAACCACTGCACAAGTCACCAAGCAAACAAGAAGGGGACTTTCAAAATTCCCAAGGAATATACGGGGTGGGGATTATTGAGGGCAGTGCAGTAGAATTCAAACTGATGACCAGAGAGAGGCAAGAAAAGGCAGTGGGGGACACCTCCTGGAGGCTGATAGCAGCTCTGTAATCGACCAGGGTGTCTACACTGGCACTGTGGTGCTGTACTCCCGGCGCAGAAAGCTCTACGCCTCTCGTCGGGGTGGGTTTTTTACAGCACTGCAACTGCACAGTTTCTGTGCACTCAGTGGCGTGGCCGTGTGCTCAACTCGGGAGTTACAATGCAGCAGACTGCTTTACTGCGCAGAAACTTGCCAGGGTAGACAAGGCCTGAATGTGGTTTGATTTGAGATCCCTTTGGTTTAGGAGTTAATTAGGAACAGAAGCATACTGGCCACAGCACAGAGGACTGACAACTTGTGGAAACTCACAGTATCCGTTTCAGGTGAGGAGCAGGCAGTGGAAGCAGGTGAATTTCTAAACAGCTAAGATCCTGTTTAAATGCATATATCCTGACTTCCTGCAAATACACAGAATGGCACTGAGAATTTCAGCTGCAAAGCCTGCCATGTAGTGTTGGTGGCTGTTGTGATCAAATATCTTCTATTTAAAAGAGAGAGAACTTTTCCTCAACATTTTCCTTAAAATGTAAGCATACAAAATACACTTATATTACTTTACTGAGCTATTAAGAAGAGTTCTTGTTAATTGTTCATGTATAAAGTAACACTTAATGCTAAATATTATATTTCCATGCCATTAGCTTTAACGAGGTACTTCGTCTTATCACTGTTACTATTCTGTTGGTTGGAAGTGGAACTTCAATTAAAATTTATCAAGTTGGGACCTTATTTCATGTTGGCTGTGTTATGTGCCCTATGTTCTTATAGTCCGTTGTGGGGTTTGTAAGACTTGGGTGTCTCATCTACATTAAAAAGACCACCCTGGAAGTGGTTCTGTTTGGGAAACCTGTGCAGTTAATGAAATCTATTGGGTTCAAGTAAAATACAAAATATTTAAAAGCAAGTATTGTCTCTAAATGCTAACAGGCTTTTAAACCTTAATTCTAGAAAGGTAGAGCTTCCTTACATGTGTTACGTAATCTTATTACAAATTTATAGCTTTACTTCTAAGATGTACATTTTTGTAAAAGTGCAAAGTTCCTAGAGCTTCATGCAAGAAATCTGCTAGTACTAAAAGTACTGTAGAAATAAGTAGTAATTGTGTGGGTCAGCTGCTGAATCCTTATCACATGGCACATTCCTAAAGGTTTAACAGTGAAGAAAAGAATCTTCTAGTATAAACTGAGGTTAATGGTATTATACATGGAAGTTGAACTAATCTTAATAGCAGTATTTCAAGATCAACTATAAAAACGGGCAAACAGTACTTCATGGACAAAACTTAGAGAATGGAAATGGAGACATCTGTGGAGCATTCAGACACTACACAGGAATCTTGATTTTATGAAAAAATGATGTATGGAGTGTGAAGAGGATTTAACTTGGCTCATCTAATAGAATGTGAATAAGCAAGAATAACATGCCATTTAAGTACTTTGCATTGCAGGCATAACATTCTTTTGGTCCTTTTTGTTAACCAAATATCCTACTAGACTATTCTGTAGTACAAAATACAGGACTAGCTTCCCATTTTATAGAGCATTAGAACTGGCTAGATGTGGAGTTCAAAAAGTAAAAAGTAATCCATTATTGTACTTGCTTGGGGTCTTTGTGTCAGCTCTGTGACTGTAATGTTTGTGTTTTACACAGCAACAGGGAAGAAATGTCTAAAAAAAGACCCACACAAACTGAGGAAACTGAGAATACACTTTCTTAGGTGCCCAAAATAAACTGGGGGGGAAGCTTCCATGTATTGGTTATAGTGATATTAAGGTCCTATAATAATAGGTTAGTAAATCTTCAGACAGAAGCATGATTAAGGCGACTGTCCCTTCAAATGAAAACAAGGTTTTAAAGACTATAAAGGGCAATGATAAAGGGTTGCTGTGTGTATATGATCACTGTGTAGAAAAGTGAAGGTCAGTAATAATTATAGCAATATTGGATTAGTATTTCAGACTCACCTGGTTGATGAAAGAGGGAAACAGTCAGCTCCCTCCTGTCTTCCTTTCATAATCCTTGCCATCTTGTCATTCTCTTCCACATTATTCATCCTTTAAAAAGGGTGTTAGAAGGCAAGTCTACACTTAAAATGCTGCAGCAGCGCAGCTGCACTTGTCCAGCTGCAATTTTGTAGCGTTTCAGTGAAGATGCTACTACGCCAATGGGAAAACTTCTCCCGTTGGTGTCGTGTTAATCCACCTCCACAAGAAGCACTAGCTGTGTCGACAGGAGAAGTCCTCCTGTTGACATAGCGCTATGTACACTGGGAGTTAGGTCTGTATAACTGTGTAGATTTTTCCACACACCTGAGTGACGTAGTTATACTGACATAAGTTACTAGTGTAGACCAAGCCTAACAGAAATACACATTGTATGTAGACATAAATTGTATTAGTGCCATCCATGCCACCAACTGGTTACAAAGTTCATTTAAATTGTAGTGTAAACAGGACCTAATGGAGTGAAACTGACATGATCCTGGAGAACTTCAATACCTTTATGATGAAGAAATGCTTCATGCAGGAGCAGCATAAGAATTTTTCTTTGTTCTCATGTGGGGAAGGTGTAGGGGACCCAGGGAAAGGAAATTTGCTTGTTTGGCTGCAATTCTCTCTATCTTGAGTAGTCCTCTGGGAGGCCAGATTGATTTAAATCACCAAGTGGAAAGCCTCGATTTAAATAAACTTTAATCAGCTTTTCCATTTGTACTTCAGTTCTCTTCTAAAGAAAGGTGCATTCTCATTGGATGATATAACTATTAAAACACTGATTTACAACTAAATAGCCTTTATGCTAGATTTGGTACTTCTTTTTACTACCTAGGAGGATACTCTATAACGATATACATTCATTTAAGCAGTTATATAATTTAACATTTTCAGATTCTTAAATGTACATTTTTAGTATGGTAGAAAGTGGTGAATGAGATATTGCTCACTTACTAGATATTTAACTTTTTGCCATGAATTGTCAAGCTGTGTTAAGATGGTAACTGTGTAATTAAATTCCAAACAGCATATAAAACTTATTTTTATTTAACAAAACAACCTTAAATGTTATGGATATAGAAACTTCTCTTATCAAAGTGTTCCACATGTACAACTAAATGATTTATTAAACAGGAGGATTAACTGTATTCCATTAATTAAACTGATTATTTCAGCTTAGCCAAGGAAATTTTTCGAATACACCTGAGTAAAATGACTGGAACTTACGTTCCTACTCATCTAAGTCTTTTGAAAATGAGACAGTCTCCCAAGTGACTTAGGCTGACCTACTGTGCCATATTTATAAAGCTTGACCTCAAAAGTTAGATGTTTTCCCCCATTCTTTCATTAGATAGAAAGCAGCCTTTACCTCATTTTTTGATGAGACTCAGGGATTCAAGAAAAAAATTTAATAAATCAAAATATCTAATTTAAATAAAAATCATTAACTTGTATTCACCCTGTCCTCTGCTGTTACTGGAAGAACTTGTGCTGTTCCTTCCTACACATAGCTTTCTCCCCCTCGTCTAGCAAAAGTTAACCTGGTAGTTTCACTAACATTGTTTCCCACAACCAGTTAAAATTTAACATTCATCTTTGTCTAGGAAAAATCAGGATGATCAGCTTTTCCTGTTGGACAATCAAATACAGAACCCAAGTTGGCCTTGGAGAAGTAACAAATTTCAATACAATCCCAGTTTGATAATGCATGCTATTAAATCTACTTCAGCATACAAGAAGTTGGTTGCCTGAGGTTTGGACAAGTTCTGCTTGCCTTCCCAATGTGTATGTGCTTTATGGGATCTGACCATTTCTGGAGGCAGTAAACAAGACTCCTTTGGGGACAGGGGAACTTGAGATGCTGCATTTTTTCTTCCTCATTCACATGTCTTAACTTACCATAATATTTCCCAGAACAGCATCATGCAGCTTGGCACTGTCCTGGTAGATCTCATTTTGCTGTTGCTGCTGGGGTCTTGCTATGTGTGGAAGTCCTGTGCTAATAAAAGTCCTCTAGGTGAGAAGGAAGAGAAACTTTAAGTTTGTCTCTGTCTCCTCCTTTCCCACCCCCAACCCTAAAAAAAACCAAACCAAACTTTCCTCTTCAGTGTAGTAGATGAACATAATTGTCTCAGGGGCTTGATCCATAGTGTGTCCCCAAAACAGGAAGTGCATAGTGAAATATGACTGGGTTTGTGTCACATTTCATGCCACTACAGTCTTTGCAGTTACTTACTGCAGCATTTTTCCAAGGCCCAACTTGTGTGGAAGCAAACTGCTGAATATATTGGGGTGGGGAGGAGTGTAAACTTTTTGCCACCTATCCTGCAGTAATGTACTGCCTGCAGAAAAGTCTTCTGCATTTCCTCTTCAATTAAACACACAACAAAACACTAGCTTTCCAATATTTCCATTTAATGGGAAAGACTCTTCCTTTGCCCTTTTATATAAACCTTTCCATAAACAGACCTTTGATTTCTTTTGGCTATCTAAGATTAGATAGACCTATGGTCTAATTAGCTGTGACACTTCTTGGGTTTCTTGGTCACCAGAATATCTTCTCTCTCCCCATTCCCTTGTAGCCATGCAGCTTCAGGTCCTTTGCCTTTTTATGGTTTCATATAACCAATCCAGAATTAACAAACATAAGAAACAGAAATTCTGTAATTAGAAAGGGATGGGGGGGGAGGGAGGCGCAGCATTAAATATTCATTTCCCCCTCATTCCTGTTGGATATCCAAACAAGTCTTTGGAACTTAACTCATCCGCCCTATTTATAGCAGAAATATTCAAAACACTTAATTATTTCTGGCCTTAAAATGAGCTGCTTGGCAGCATTTGCGAGTCGGCAGTAGGAAGGCAGCGGCGCCATGGCTTTCGTGCGACTCTTGCTGTGAATTTACAAAATGAGGCCACTGGAAAAAAGGGCAGATAGCAATTGTTTTTTAAAAAAAATATTTTATCACTTAGGGTAGCAGCACTGTCTCATAACTGAACTATGAATTATTTGTCTAGATATTGTAAATGTGCTTATAAATTAACTAAAGGAAAGTAAATTTTATTTGCATCTGACCCTTAAGGGAACTTGTAACTCTCTATTAAAATTTCACACATGCCTACACTTTCTCTATTCAGTTCACTACCCCAAAACACTAACCACACTCAGGCCTCTCTCGCTAGAGAAAGGGGAGAGACTAAAAAATGCCGGTCCTTTAGCGGGGTGAAAAGGTCTGACAGGAGCCTTAAAAATTAAATTATGCTTCTTCACACTGTACAAGACTCAACAAGAACTAGCTTGGAATCTTAGCTCAAACTTTACATCCAAAAGCTCAAATAATAAACTTTCTGATCATAATAAACTTCCCTTTAAAAGGGGCCACTATAAACTTTAAAACAGACTTGTCTGAAATTTTGGTACCTAGTGTGCTTACAAGCAAAACCCATGATTACTATGACTGGAAAGTGTCAGAAGGGTAGCCGTGCTAGTCTGGATCTGTAAAAGCATCAAAAAGTCCTGTGGCACCTTCATAGACTAGGCTCCAATAAGTCTGTTAGTCTATAAGGTGCCACAGGACTTGTTCCCGCTATGACTGGAAAGTTATCGAGACAAAATTCCCCAGTTTTTTCAGTTGACTGTGCATGTGATAGCATTTTGTGTACTCCCTTCCAGATTCTCCTGTATCAGTCTTTCCCTTATAAATATCCACATAGGAGTCATCAGATTAGTCATGGCAAAAGTATATGTGCAGTGTTGTAGCCATGTTGGTTCCAGGGTATTAGAGAGACAAGGTGGGTGGGGAAATATCCTTTATTGGACTAACTTCTCTTAGTGAGAGACAAGCTTTTGAGCTACAGAGTTCGTCAGGTCTGGCAAAAGTATGTGACCTGTAATTTCATTATCAGAATTCAGAAAAGTGTTATATGTTTAGCTTGATTCACTAATTGTCTTTTCAAATGTTAATCTCTAGATAAGAGTTTTGAGGAGGATCCCCTGGTAGACTCTGATGCCCTGGTCGACTTGGAAGATGAAGCAGATTTGAAGACGCCTTGCCCTATACAAATTGTTCTTGCGCATGAAGATGACCATAACTTTGAACTTGATGAAGAGGCGTTGGAGAACATTTTGCTTCAGGAACACATAAAAGATCTCAATATAGTAGTTGTCTCTGTAGCAGGGGCTTTCCGCAAAGGGAAATCATTTCTACTGGACTTCATGCTTAGATATATGTACAACAAGGTGAGTAGTTGAAGGCTGTTCCTGCAGGAATAAATAAGATACCACCTAATTTGCTAGCTCTCTGCTTTGGCGACCTTGTTTATATACCATACTCTTTTTTTAAAACAAAAAACAAAAAAACAGTAAACCATCAAAAAAAACCCAAAACCCTGCCCTTTTGACTCCAGAAATATTGACATGGTGTCAAGTTGGTGGAGCTTGTGAAGGCCTTACACTCATCATGATGCCATTTCTCTGTCTGTAATGTGATAACATTTGAATATAGCATCCATTCAATTCAAGTATTTCAGGGAATAGTCTGGGCATCAATAACCAGAGCCCTATTGATTTTGGGGGAACCTAAAGAGGAAAAATGGAGCATGACCATCAGATTAGCACATCTGCAAGCACCTCTGCAATTGTCTCAAAGAATTGGTTGATGATGCCTGTTAATTCCTTGCAACATAACAATGCCTCTATCTCATCTCTGCTCTGAACATCCTGAATCACTTATCTCCCAGAAAGAGAATAATGGCAGCGGATAGCAGGGAAGGGAATTAGGGTATCCTAATATAGGGGGAGGCATGGGAAGAATAGGGGTGCACACAGACCTCTGCCATGTGAGGGAGGAAGAAGGAAAAGGGGCACATAGCATTTCAGGCCCTGAAATATGAGGGGGTGGCGGGATGGCCCACAGGGATCTTATGGGGAGGAATGGAAGAATGCATGGAGCCCCTGCTGGGTGCAGTGAGCACAGCTGACAGAAGCTATGACGTGTGATGCATTAGTAATACTGATATTCAGTTCTGAAGAATGTTCAGATATTCTTTGTAAGTATTTTTGTTTCCTACAGTGGTTAGCTTAACTTATTGTTGGTGTCACAGCAGAAATTGGCATGGAGGAAGGATTTGAGAGAGGGTAGTGGCTTCCAGATGAGATGAGGGAGAATGCTATATGTATAAGGTGCAGCATGGAAGAAGATGGATTTGTGGAGAAGGTGGACTAATTCACTATAGCAACAATATTTCAGACTTTAAAAAAGCATGATTGCATAATACTTGTAATTTTTGACTGTTTACTGTTTCAGTTTGTGGCCTTTAAAAAGAAGATAAATGGCTTCAATTCAGACATTGAATTAAGTAAGGGGAAGAGTGGCAAAGTTTTAACGGCAGTTAAGAGCAATTAAATGTGTTCTAGATTTCTCAGTTACAGAAAATAAACTTGTAATCTACATATCAGTACTTATATAAGCTAACAACAGTGCACATGTGTTCAAGTATCTTTCATCTGCTCACTGAACAGTGACCTTGAACAGCCATCTCCCATGGACAGTAGAAACAATATGTAATACAAAATTAACTGCCATGCTAGGGGGCCTCAAAGGCATTCTGGTATGTGCTCATCAGTCCTTGACAGTGAGAACCAGGGTAAATTGTTGCCTTTTTAAAAAGTAATCTAAGGGTGAAATGCTGACCCTACGAAAGTTGATGAGGTGTTTTGACATTGACTTCAAGGGAACCAGATTTCATCCTAAATCTTGACACTCAATCCTAGACCACTTCAAATTGCTGCTGTCAAACTATTTGCTGCTTTAAAATAATGGCAGATGTGCTGATTAATGAGCATTTTGGGGAAGAGAGCAAGATATTGCCACAGTTTAAGGCCTTACTAAGAGTTAGGTGAAATAACTCTCTTGTAAATTTGGAGTGTAAGCTTTTCCATACCCATGACCTCATTATCTTGTATTCATCTGTATGGCCAATAGCGCCATGTAAGTAAAACCTGAATTTGGTTTGGGTATTTTCCTCTGTGATTAGATCTAATATGGAGGCTTTCCACCCCGCTTGTCTTGTTTTATTCTGTAGTGGTCAGACCAAAACTGTATCTGGATTTTACAAAAGAGATGGATAACTGATCCCACCTATACACCCTTGTGCAACTAGTTAAATGCACCATGGGGGTGGGAGATGGTGTTTTTTTACATTCCTCTGAAGAACGTCGATCCGACGTTCCTATGGGAAAATTGAGTTACGACATTTTGACTTAAGACGTGATTTTCAGGAACCAATTGTCACAAGTCCAAGGACTGCCTGTATCACTTCTTGGTACCAAATGAGGAACATGCAGAACATTGGAGCAAGGCAACTAATCATCTTTGCTTGATTCAAACAAGGAAACTTACTTCATTTGGAATAGCAGCCTGTGTTCCATAGGCCTTCAAGTTCTGCAGCTGTTGTTTAGTATGTTAACTGGGTTTGCCCTGAGAGAGAGCCCCGTGTTCCATTGTTTAGACAATTGCTACTTCAGAGCTAACAGAGTTGACACCACAACTTCAAAGTCCAGAATGACCTCTCCTTCACCCTCTTCAGACCAGTGCTGCAGATCTTGAACCAGAGCGATCTACCAGACAAATGTATATTGCAAAATGGAAGAGATTGACTTTAGGCAGTATGATGGAAGAAAGTCAGAAAATAAAGCCTCATTCAAGTAATGGGTAAGAAAAGTTCCATACTCCAGATGTTAGAAGAGGTTTGGCTTTTTACCTGGATCAGACTAGGCCTTTCAGGTCTTTGTCTCAGCTGTTTGTTGCAGTTTCAGACAGAGTAAAGGGCCGCCTACTATCCACCCAGAGGATCTCTTCCTGGATTTGTGTGTGTCTCAGAGAGAGACCCCGATTTGGCTGATTCTGCACCTCCAAGTAAAATGGGTGCTCACTCAACCAGGTCTTGGGCAATTTCCATGGCCTTTTTGGCTTGTGTTCCCATACTGGACATTTGGAACGGAGAAACCTGATTGCCTGTCACATGTTTGCACATCTATTCCACTGTAGGTGGCTCACACGATGTTTGAAGTGGAAGTGGGCTCGGAGCCTACATGAACAGGGATTGTTGGACCACCTGTCCAAATCCGGCAGAGTCTCTAGATTGATGAAAGATGGCACAGTGGGAGGCAATCACCCAAAGAAATGGTTACGTATCTTTCTATAACTCTTGTTCTTTGAGATGTGTTGCACATGACCCCTCCCTTTCTGTCCCTTCTTTATCAGTCTTTCTGGTAGGAGGTAACTGGGGGGGAGGGGCGGGCTGTGGGCAGCATGGCCCTTTGTACTGTGTTCAGTGGCATGAGGCACCAGAGGGTGCTTTCGCTCCACCAGCATTTACTGCTAAGGGAAAAATCTCCAGCAGCTATGCCTGAGGCGCACACACGCTTGCAGCAGAATGGACGTGTGCAACACACATCTCCAAGAACAACAGTTACAGAAAGATATGTAATGAGTTATGTTACCCCTGCCTACAGCATGAGGGAGTCTTGCCTTTGCTTAGCTGGGTATCAGCTCTCTAACAGCACCAGCCTGTTAGTCACTCAAGCACTCTCCTCTGGGCTATGTCAGCCCTGACTTTGCCTTGCAGTTTAATAATTGGTGCACCCCAGTCCCTTTGAAGCATTCCCTTGTGCTACCAGTTCCTGACGCTGGCTACTTACAGAATTATCAAGTCTGCTGTTCCCAAAGGAACAGTGCGCTCCTGCTTGTATGGATTCAATTTAGGATCAGCGCATTGCTTAATATCACAGCACTTAAACTTATTCTTGTTTTCACTATAAAGGTATTTATCAAACATTCCAGATTCAAGTGATAGTTAAGTTTAACCTCTAGAAAGCACGTTATGATTTGTTTTACATGTAATGGTTTGTTTCCAATATATTTACTTACTAACAGGTTAACATCCTGTCTAAAGAAGCTTCGCACACAAAGTCCATTGCAGCATTTGCAACCAGATTGGCTGAGGTCCTGTTTCCATGAATGTAAATGTGCTGTCCACTTATTTCTTAGGTGCAGGATGACAAGGTGTCATCTTTGCCTCGTGCATGTGCCCTCAAAGTGCATTGTCTGTCCTCAGACAGGGCTTGTGTTTTGCTGTGTGGTGCTTCTTTGTTGACTTAACATCTCTTTGTTAAAATTTACCTTCCTCTGTAAATAGGCTTAATTTATATCCTAGGTGCCGACTCCATGGGTGCTCAGGGCTGGAGCATCCGCAGGGAAATGGTGAGTGCTAAGCACCCACTGGAAGCCCCTCCCCCAGCGGCCCTGCGATCAGCACCTCCCCTTTCCTCCCCCCCAGTGCCTCCTGCTCACTGGGATCAGCTGTTTCGTGGTGTGCAAGAGGCTGTGGGGCGGAGGAGCATGGACATGGCACACTTGGTGGAGGGGGGGCAGGAAGAGGCAGAGTGGGGATGGGGACTTGGGGAAAGGGGTGGAGTTGGGGGCAGGGCCTGGGGCAGAGCCAGGGTTCAAGCACCCCCAGCAGATTGGAAAGTCGGCACCTATAATTTACATCCCAAAAGAGAGAGACATTCCTTACCTCTTGTCTGAAGGAAAACCTGTCTTTCACCTCTGCGGGTGATGAATGCCTTGATAAAGACTTCAAAATCATATTTTTTATATACACACACACACTAATATCTGTACATACATGTCAGAATAATATTAATGACCAGTGTGACCACGGCTTTTGTTTATGACCTCACATGATGCTTTTTGGTGAACCAGGATGTACATACCAGAAGATATTCCTATAACCCCCTGGCTAGCTGCCAGTAAGGGGTTCTTGGGACACAGGCAGGGAAAATAAATTGATTCAACATCTGCATCTAGTCTTCTGCCAATGGGCCATTTCCTAACCTTTAAAATCAAGCCGTCCCTTTATTAAGATTTGACTTGACTCCTGTATATGCCTACCATCTACCTCTTTGTATGTAGACACACCACAGTGAAAAGATTCATCAATAATCTCTTCCTGCTCTTTCCCACCTCTATGTAAACAGATGCATTTGTGGATTAAATCTGGTGCTTATGAAACTGTTGGACTCTCCCCTATGAGCCACTGCTCTTTATGCTGCCAGTTTTTGAAGACTGATTTCCTCTTCTCAGGAGCATCAGCTAGAACAGTTTGAAGTATGGGCTCTGCTGGCTGATTCTTCTTTCTGCAGGGACAGAGAGGCTGTCCCCGCCTTAAATTTTTTTCTAAGGTAGCTTCTGACTTCTACCTACCACTCTCTTGACAGTTTACTTCCCTGAATCCTGACCACTACTGGGAGACGCTAGCTCATAAATTCATTATAAAGGGAGCTCTTAAGTATTACCGGGGCAGGTTGAAACCTAGACAGCAACTCCCAAACTGGTTTGTGGAGCACTTGCTGGTCACTACCATTGTTCTTTTCTTCTTGGGTGGTTCTAGTAGTCTGTCTGCCCTTTGAGGGTCTTGTATTTCCCCTCTCGCTGTGGGGCCTGAGCACTTCGTGAGCTTTAGTGAGGCGTGGGTGGGGGCGAGGGGGCTAAAATCTATTTTCCTGATGAGTGGATGTAGGGACAAATGTGTTTAGGGACATGAGGCTGAAGTTCCCTTATTCAGCCCCTTCTAGAGTGAAGTAGGTGTTTTAAATACTGCAGCCGTGGATGCACTCAAAATGGTACAGGTAATGAGTCTTTCTGTAGTTCTTTTGAGGTGTTCTGTGCATATCCATATGACCCACTCTCCATCCCTACTCTGAAGTCAAAGGTATAAAGTTGAAAGTTAAAAGCAGGTTAGACAAATACCTGTCAGGGATAGTCTAGATAATATTTGTCCTGCCATGAGTGCAGGGGACTGGACTAGATGATCCCTTGAGGTCCCTTGCAGTCCTACAATTCTATCATTCTATGAAATAACTGTTGGTCGCAGCCCCTTATGGGGTGGAGGTATGTGGACAACCCTAAAGGCCAAAGTTTTCTCGAGGGAAGCAGTCAAGACACAGGGGAGTTGGAGCACCACAGGACCTGCAGGTAGTTATCTCAGACTCCAAGTACAGCTGAGCAACCTCTTTTTCTAATACTTTTTGTAACTTGAAAGCCTGTTCTAAGAAACCAGAGAAGTATATGGAAGTGTGCTAAAATACAATCCTACAAGTGATCCTCTTGCTGTTGAGTAAGTGTGTGTCTTTCTCTTAACAGAATTCCTCATGTTGGATAGGTGGGAACAACGAGCCATTGACTGGATTTACATGGAGAGGTGGATGTGAAAGAGAAACAACTGGCATTCAGATTTGGAGCGAAGTGTTTGTAATTGACAAGTCTGATGGGACAAAGGTAAGCATTTCTATGACTAAATGGACTCATTCTTCTTTATGACCTCTTAAGCTTTTGTTGCCTTCATGAATTTGGTTATGATTAATTTTTTTTAAGTGGTCAGATACCCCAGGTTTCTCAGTCACCCTCTTTGTATTAATCCTAATAGTTTCTAAGAATAAAATTTCAATTTATTTATGAGATGGGGTGGTGTACAGGAGGGAGGAAAGGGAGAAATTCTAGCTTTGATCCAAAGCCTTTTGCCAGAATATATATATATTTATATTTTCCACCCTGTTGCTGTTCAGATACTTTGTGGCTATTGTGGAAGGCTTTCTAGAAGTGACTGCTGTTGACCGTCGTGTATAGCCAAATGTTCTGGCAACTGGAAGTATTCTGCAGAAAAAGCTAGTGAATTCTGCAAAAGTGAGACGCAGTCGTAGCCTGCAATTAGGCTCCAGTGGAATGTACACATGGCCACAAAATCCCTGGAGGCCAGGCTTTAAGTGTGTGTGGAAGTTGTTGATCCCTCTCTGTATGGTTCTGGATGTGCGGTTCTTGAGATTTAAGTTTTATGTATAACCTCTTCACAGTGAAGCAAAGGGTTCACGTGTTGCATTGTGTGTAGTGAAATATGCAGTGACTGCTGACAACAAGGATTAAATCTTCTTAAGCCTGTCCCCCCCCGCCTCCCAGAGCTCTTGACTGATATTTTTCATAGGCATGGCACTGCTAGAGCCCAAAGGGAGAGTTGGCAGCTTCATTGGCTGGATAATGTTACAAGTTTTAAGTAGATGGTGGCCTCAGTGAATGTTAGAAAGAACCTTGCATCCTGAGTGGTATAGAGTTGCCTCTGTAACTTCCATGATTTTTAACTCAGGGCTAGCTGACTGGTTCTGTGATTGTAGAATGGTCAAAGTGTGGGATCTTGTCTCTAGCAGCTTGTGTAATGTTACCCATTTGTTCTTTTTTTTCTGTCTTTTATAACTGAAAGAAAAGGAAATATGAATCTATTTCAAAGATCTAGGGGATCAGACAGTAGATGCATTTTGGAGTCAAGACTGTTTCACTGTTTCATCACTTAATTAATTGTCAACTTACTTAGCAGGAAACAGCTAGTTTTCCTTCAGAAAATGTTTAATTGTTTCATATGTTCTTGAAGTAAGCTTTGTCACACATCTAGTGTTCATGAAAAATGCTGGAGTGTTAGCCCCAGAGACTGAAGTCCTCTGGTGTGTCACAGTCAACAGTAAGGGTCGGCTTTGCTACAGTGCCCTGTAAGAGTGCCTCATTGGTCAAGGTTGAGGATACTTTGGGGGGAGAGGCTAACTCTGTATCTGTGTATCCTTGGCCTCTCTGCAGAATGCCAGTAAGGGTGTCACTCTTGGGTAGTGGTTTGAGTTGTGGACACCTGTCCACTGGGAGCTGAAGAAAGACTGTCAACGCAGTTTTAATGAGTCAACAGAGGGGCAATGACTTCCACTACCTGAACTGGATCTGACCCAGCAGCCTAGAGGTGAAACCATAACATCTTGGTTAATTATTGCTGCTTTTTAAAAATCTTTAGGTGGCTGTACTACTTATGGATACCCAAGGTGCCTTCGATAGCCAATCCACTATCAAAGACTGTGCGACGGTGTTTGCTCTGAGCACCATGACGAGTTCTGTCCAGGTGAGAATAGCTGTGCTGATAAATGGCAGCTTTTAAACCTCTTCGGCTTAGAAGACATCTTAAAAATATATCTGTAGTCCTGCCTTAAAGGGATAGGCAGACCTTTTAGATTTCCATCGCTCATTTAGAGTATCGCAGATGAATCTCTCTTTGGAGCGGAGATTACCCAAACACTACCCCCATTTCAGGTCCCTAGTTCTGTTGCACTGCAGATTCTACTAGGGGAATCCCAAATTGATTTATTTATATATATATATGTATGTATGTATGTAGTGACACCTCCACAAAGATGCATGGCAAAAATCACTGAGCAGCCCAGCTTATCCAAAGGGAGGGCTGACCCAGCACAAGAAGCTCTAAATGGACTACTGCTGCGACAGTTAAACTTCTGTCAAACTTCTTGCAGTATGTCTCTTGAATACGGTTTTGAGGCTTGTCTAAATTTTCAAAAATGACCAGGTGTTTTTAAGGAGTATTAAATTGGACACTCATTCATTTGTAACTCTTGAAAATGTAGGCCTCTGTATATATCTGTTAACAAATACCTACATATACAGAATCCCGCCTCTCAGGAGGTGACAGTACCCTTCAAAGGCATCTTCTAAATCTATCGGTATAAATTTTAAGTCATGAGGGGAAAAAACACACTATCATTTTTATTACCCACTTTTAACATTTAAGAATAAAAAATGAGTTCTTGTAGCTATGTTTACAGAGACACTGTCAACTTGAAATCTAGTCCACTTTTAAAAAACGAGATACTATATGTTTGCCCTGGAGTCCCCCGTCACCTTTTATGACTTTACAGTCTTGTCTGTTTTTAACTGGCTTTTCCCTTCATTGCTGCTGTCCAAAGACCCATACAAACAGGAATCTGTGCATTCGATACTTTGTGTATAGTCAAAAAGAAAAGGAGTACTTGTGGCACCTTAGCGACTAATCAATTTATTAGAACATAAGTTTAAATTTGTTAGTCTCTAGGGTGCCACAAGTACTCCTTTTCTTTTTGTGGATACAGACTAACGCGGCTGCTACTCTGAAATCTGTGTATAGTCAGTTTCACAAAGTAAACTTTTTTGTGGGGTGGGAATGATACTTTACTTCAACAGAAAGGGAAATCTTGCTTGTTGCAAATAACAATAGTATATCAGTCTTTCAGAAGATTGGTTTGTGGGTTTCACTTTTTTAATTAGAGGTACATTTCAGAGCATTCTAACAACCTTGAAATACTGTGCTGACCTTCCACAATATCAGGCATTTAATACATTCTTATCCTTTTCTCCTGAACCCTTGGCTTGTATGACTCCAAATCTAGCCATAGATCACTAACTCTGCTTTGAGTTATGCCTCAACATTCAGTATTCGTACTGTCTCATCAATCCTGGGGGCTCAGGAGAGGTAATGATTTATTTGCCATGTTGGCAAAGTTCTATGTCAGCTGGGATATTTAAAAGTAAAGGAAACAGAACTTTGCAAAATCAAGCAATATATAGCAAAGAGCTATCCAGCTCTATGTGGGCCAACACCAGTGGGGTTCTGTCTGATGCAACATTACCACAGTAGCATGTGCTGGGGCATCTCCTATTCCTGCCCCAAGCAATCTGAGTTGGGGATAGAGAGGGAGGTGAGTTGAGTTTCAAGCTGCTAATGTTAAACGTGTGCCCCTCTTATTCAACTGGGGTGGGGGGTGTTCAGCAAATAAAATAAAAAAAAAGTTTGCAGCTCATTCACTCTTGGAAGAACTCTTACGAGCTAGGATTAGGAAACTAATCACCCTTAACAGCAGTTATGTCCAAAGTCATTGGTATGCCCAGGTGGCGCTTTTGAAAATGCAGTACGTGATACCACTTTGACTAAAGAGTGACCGTTGGCTGTTTCGACCTCAGCAGAGGTGGTGTGAATACTCAAGTTCTCCACTATAGACTAAATCTGTGTTACGGAAAGATAAAGAATAAACCTTTCTTCTGCTAAAAGTCTTGGAACTGCAATATCTCTTACAGGTTTACAACTTGTCCCAGAACATTCAAGAAGATGATCTCCAACATTTGCAGGTACATATAAACTGAGTTTACTTAATATGGCTTTTATTGAAGTGCTGTCCTCATAGAATTTTTTCAGTTTCCTATTTTGCTTGATTTGGCAATCTGAAACTCTTGGAACCCTGTTTAAGGGATTGTAAACAACTTTTGGATCAGGTTAAATGTATTTTTTTTTCAACTGGTTGTAAGCACGATCTTTTAAAAAGCAATTAAGGTATTGGTAAAGCAAAGGCAGTTAGTGTGATGGGGTGTGAAAGTCTTTTTGTCTCCCTTGGAGGGGGCTCCCTGGCTAAGAGGCACATCTACCCAGCGATGCTGCTAAGCAGAGGGTCTGCCAAATCAGACCGAGGGGACTGATGGATTTATTTTAGATGAATTCCAGCAGGAGTCACAGTTGGCTCAGGGAGGCACTGCCAGTTTGGGATACTATTAGGCACAGCTGTGTCTGATTAAGGTTCGGAACTTTCGGGTTAGCCTGCACTTGATATTTGCACCAGTGTAATTGTGTTTAGATAGTGTGATTGCTTTGTTTTACTGAAATAGTTCTATCAGTGCAAGCCCTAGTGTGGATGCATTTTCACCGATAAGTGTATTCACATTGTGGGGGCTGTATTGCTTTAACTACCCCTATCTAGTTAAAGTGGCACACCTTTTTAGTGTGGGCAAGACTATAGACCGACAAGAAGCTGTCCAAGTGATGGAAGAATTGTCTTGTTTGTAACCTGCGTTTTCTTCTTTCTAAGTCACGTGAGGAGAGAGTGGCCAGAGGTTGCTGGGTTTTGGTTTTGTGCATGGAACACGAGCCTGGTCTCTTTCAAATAAATATGAAGTCCCGAAGAGACTAGCTTTTGTGTTAGCCAAACCTCTGTCTCCCATCTCCAGCTGCTCAGACCATGGCCCCTGCCACAGCTTGAAACTGGTTAACACGTCACCTGATACCAGGCTCCCCGACACATTCAGCTTCGCAAAAGGTGACAGCTGCCAACAGTAGGAGCCAACTTATAATTAAACATTTTTTAAATGCATTTCACAACTAATACATAAGTGCTTCTTACTGTTTGACCTTTCAGAGTACAAGCTGAGCAAAAGAACTGAGCAGTTTCTTAGAGGTTAAAGGGAAACTGATTTCCCAGGTGGCTTTGGTACTTTGATTGGATTCCAGTTGTCAACCTTGAGGGTGAGATTCATGATTGGGGAGGGGAAACTGCCTGGTGGATGAAGTTGGAAAGGGGGATAGGAGACGCATGCAATCACAGGTTGGAGGAAGTAGTTTGGGGTTGATAGGATATGAGCCGTGTCAGCTCTTCTCTCCAGTGGCCTTGAGGTGGGGGCAGGAAGATACTTGTATTAGGGAAATGGAATCTGTGGCTTGTCCTTGAAGGTCCTTGTTTGCGTACTTGGCAGCACCAGCTGTGTCCCTCTAGTGTCCACTTTATGGGCCCTGTCCCCTTCCAGAGTGACATGGTGGCTGGAATAGGCCCCGGGTAAATCCATGTTTATATTAGATACTGCTAGAGTTTACAGCCAAATCAATGCCACCTTATGATCAATGGAAGTAGGCTGGGGGCCTCCCAAATGTGGTTTCATTCCTGTCTTTGAGAGGCTCCAGAGGCTAGTTTTGTATAACTGCTCTTCTCTGTCAAAGGTGCTCTTGAATTGGGTTTCACAGGGTTCCATCTCTTTTCCCTAGTCGTCCCACATGGACATGGGTCCACTAGAAGGGCTAGTAAGGAGATGTAAGGCTACTGTGTATCTTCACTATGTTGATGACATCCAGCTGTCTTACTTGCATTGAACCAACAAGCTGGCTGAAAGCTCAAGCTATACAAGATGAGTGATGTTGGTAAGATGGTGGAAGCAGCTAGAAGAGAAGATGAAATTAAGGGTGTGTGCTACTATTTGTTACTAGAGTTTGCAGTCTAATACCTTGTTGCTCCTGGTAGATCACATAGCAGCAGTGAGTAGGATGATTCTCTTCCATCTGCACCTGGCCAAGAGACTGCAATCATTTTCTTGAATGCACACTTCGCAACCACAATCTAAGCCTTTGTAGTCTCATGTAGACTACTGCACTGCCTGGGGCTACGCCTTTAATCAGTTCTGTTACTGAAGCTTGCGCAAAAGGCAGTGGCTTGTTTGAGTTTCTTGCTGTGATATAATACGTGTTCAAGGATCGGCTTTAGTTGTCTGTATGTTGACTCTGGAGGTTGAGGTCTCTGTCATTGGAGATTTTTAAGAGCAGGTTAGACAAACACCTGTCAGGGATGGTCTAGATAATACCTAGTTCTGCCTTGAGTGCAGAGGACCGGACTAGAAGACCTCTCGAGGTCCCTTCCAGTCCTATGATTCGAAGTGACCATATCTCTGTCCAGCTGTATGGTGAAGAGTGCAAACTGGATCCCCTTCTTTTCCCAGGCTAAAATAGAAATGTGCTGATCTCCAGAGCTTGCTGTGTCTGTTTCCTATGCTCTTGAAAAGGGAGGGAGGAGTTGCAGGCTGGGAAGGGTATCTGGTGGGTAGGAATCATTGGCTGGTGTGAGGGTTGGTCTGTCCTTTCTGATTTGGTGAAGCTGCTGCAATTCTAAATTGGCTTTTATTTGTAAGAGATGTCAGGCATCTAGAGCCTCTGATGAGGAATGTTTTGTAGAAACCCAAATCAACGTGCAGCACTTTGGAGGGGCACTCCTTGGGGGAGTTGGGTGCGTGCTATGTCAGATGGTGGCTGCCCAGGGAGGCCTGGATGGAGAGGTTGGGCAGGGGTACTCCTTTAGCTTAAGAAACCACAGGGTGGGAAGGTAACAGCTATGTGAGAGCAGATGATCTGGATAATGAAGCTGGAAGCCTATGCGGGGTGGGGGCTTTTCAGAGACCATTGGAAGGTGGAGGGGAGATCTTCATGAAGAGGAGTGTATTTTGCTGGAATGACATGCAGACTTCCTTGAGAGACCAGGGAAAGGATAGTCCTCCCTCAGTGCAATTTCTTGAACATTGGTATTCCCATCCTCCAGGTGCCGAGGGTTAACTTCAGGGCTATTCTTGATAATTCAATTAAAAATTGGAAGCCACTAATTTTACCATTGATAAAAAATGGTATTCTTAATGGCAACACAAATTCTTTTTGTAATCTGTATGTGGCATTATTCTTAACAGTTTCATTTAATAGTTGTTTACAGAGTATGGAAGACTTGCTATGGAAGAAATTTACCAAAAGCCATTTCAGGTAATATATACTCTAAACTCTAACCTTTTTACATAATTACCTAGTTCAGGGCTTCTCAAACTTCATTGCACTGCAACCCCCTTCTGACGACGACAAATTACTACACGACCCCAGGAGAGGAGACTGAATCCGAAGCCCGCTTGAGCCCTGCTGCCCAGGGTGTGGAGGCCAAAGTCCGAACCCCACCGTCCAAGGGCATCAGCCCCAGGCAAGGGGCCTGTAACCCGAGTCCTGTGCTCAGGGCTTCAGCCCCAGGCAGTGGAACTCAGGCTTCACTTTTGGCCCCAGGTCCCAGCAAGTCTAAGCCAGCCCTGGCGACCCCATCAGAACAGGGTTGCAACCCACTTTGGGGTCTCGACCCACAGTTTGAGAACCGCTGACCTAGTTTTTCAACACCTGTTCATAAGGGTAGGAAATCAGTTAATTTACATTATGGAGAGAAATTAGCTGGGCTGAAGCTCGTAGTCTTTTTTTATAGGTCTGGGTGAAATGTGTGTGAAAAATCAAACCATGGTAACTGCCTGATGGAATTTCATGTAGGTGAACTTAGGCTAGCATAGAATCTTTCTGAAAAGGCTGAAGGAAATCTGACAAGGAGTTAAAGATACAAAGTGTTTTTAATTTTTTTTCTGCTTTTTAGCCCTCCTAAGGTAGTGATGGGTTTTTATGTTTAACTCTATTTCCAAAACAGCTTGCACTAAATCCTTCAAATTGTCTTACTCTCCTTGGAGTTATGGCAGTATAGATCCCCACTCTTGAGGGAGTGTGCACTAGTTACCAATGTTGAAGTCCTCTGGAAAGCAGTTTAGGACTCTCACGTGTTCATGTACAGAACCAAATGTTCAATGTGGGACTACATAGGAGCTGTAGCTCCAGCTTCACCCCATTCCATTTGGCTGTGGAGGTGAGAGGACTTGGAACCTCTCAAGTTCCTTCTTCTTTTGTAGGTGCCCTTACATAGTTCATGCTAGATTTTAAAAGTCTAAACAGACTGTGTTGTCAACAATATTACACTGTCTGGCAATCCTGTTTTGTGCCTTATGCTGAAGCAGTGATCTTTGAGGAGAGACAAAGCCAGGGTTTCAGCACAGTGGATCTTTTAATAGCAAATTGTAGGGTGAATGGGTGTTCTGGCTCTGGTGCTCATATCTGCTTGCTCCAGGCAGGCTTAAACCAAGGGACTGTGAACATCCTGATCTTAGGGTTCCCTTGCAGTTTCTCTCTGTTAATTTGGTGTCTCCCAAATCCTTCTTTTTGTTCCATGTGTTGTGGTTCTACTAGGTCCTAGCTTTTACTTAGGAACTAAATATGCAAAATACTGTAAGTGTACATAGCTAGTGCCATCCAGCTAGCTCCCCTCTTGGTAGGGGAGTGATGTCATAAGATCTGTTTCATGTCTCCAGTTGATGGAAGGGAGGATCACACTCCTATATCTGGGCTGGCAAGAGACAGAAAAACTAGAGTAACAGGTGAGAGTGTCCTTTTCGCTATCAAAGGTCACAAGTACATGCTAGCTTGAAGGTGCTCCTTCAGCTGTTCTTTCTCACAGCAGAGAGGAGTAACAAGCGTCTTGTATTCAGCTTAATCAGGTTTGGGGTTATAGTTTGTTGAATTACCAGCCGCAGATGTAGCATTCTTGATTCTCTGCCATTTTCTGCAGCTATAAGGAATATTAAATTAACCATTCATTATTATTGTACTCTTCTGTGTAGACACTAATGTTCTTAATCAGAGATTGGAGCTATCCTTATGAACACTCGTATGGCTTGGAAGGAGGAAAAAAATTTCTAGAAAAGCGATTGCAGGTAAGTTACAGCTTACAAAACCCACACTGGTTCCTTAGTTCAGGTGCTGTTCTGTGTTTGAGATAGCTACACACGATTGGCTAAATATTTTCTGCTTGCTATTTTCTCAATACAAATGATATTTAAATATGTGACATCAAGTGATTGCCTTTGTACGATCTAAATTTTTATAGAAGTTCAGAAAAAGGCTAGACTATGTTAAATCTATTCATAAACTTTCCGCCATTAAATTCAATTATAAATCTTGCAGTCAGCTCCACAGAGCCATTTAGAATTCTTACTTTGCTTTTTTCAGGTAAAGCAAAACCAGCACGAAGAGCTACAGAACGTAAGGAAGCATATTCGCTCATGTTTCAGCAACCTTGGCTGTTTCCTATTGCCCCACCCTGGTCTTAAAGTTGCGACTAATCCAAATTTTGATGGGAGGTTGAATGGTAGGAAGCATTCCATTGTGTTAATTTGCTTTGGATATATATCACTGGAATTGTTTTGCTGTAGCATAGAACTTGCCTTAAATCTTGCCTTAAATTTATTGAAGAGTTTGGGGTTGAAAGGTAAAACTTAGAAGTGTGCATTGGCATATTCTCTTTTTGGGTTGTTAAACATATGGAGGAATTAAGTGATTATTTTTTTCCTGGTTCTGTGTTGCTTTTTAAGTTCTCAGGTAGCTGTTGGCTGTAACCTTGCAGATTTAACACTATCCAAGATGGCCAGCTGTGGGATTATGCGGTGCCTAAAATCAGAGGATTTACAAGCAGAATCCTAGGAATTCCACTCACATTTTGGTGGGTGAGAAGTTGCTAATGTGCCAAAGGGTGGTGTAGGAGAAAAAAATTCTTGCATCTTGTGGAGTTCCCACCAATTATGTGCTGGGAGCAGAGACCTGAGCGGTTATACTGTGAGCGGTCTTCAAAGAATTTATTCTAGTTACTCCAGTACTATATAGATGAAGGGAAAAAACCCTACTCTAATTTTACAATAGTTTCCAATTGTCAAAGTGTTTCTTTAAGCCCTAAAAATTTCTTCAGGATAAGCAAATTATTCTGAGTCAGGAAGCATTGTTTTTTTAAAGGGATTTGTTGTCAGTGTGTTTTTCTAGAGGAGAAACTCATTATTGCTTGAAATTGAGACGTACCACCTTTTTCTCCGGCTGATTCAATTTCCACCAGACATTGATGATGATTTCAAGAGAGAGCTGCGGAATCTGGTTCCATTACTACTTGCTCCTGAAAACTTGGTAGAGAAAGAGATCAGTGGATCCAAGGTGACTTGTAGAGATCTTGTAGAATATTTTAAGGTAGGCAAACTCTTGTACTAATTATTTTTTCACGCCTTACCAAATTTATCCTAATTTTAGAATACGTTCCCAAAGAAGAGATGATAGTATCTAGGTTGCCACTCACTGATGAGCTTTAGGTAGTTTTGACTTTAATTTCAGCACGTCTGCTGAAACTGGTATGCATGGTTTTCCACCAGTACAGCTCTAAGGGCTTGTCTCCACTTACTTGAGGGCATGCGGTGATCAATCCACTGGGGGTCGATTTAGTTAGTCTCGTGAAGACCTGCTAAATCGACCACTGATTGCTTTCTGATAGACTCCGGTATTCCACCAGAACAAGAAGCATAAGGTAAGTCAATGGGAGAGTTTCTCCTGTCGACACAGCGCGGTATAGACACCGCAAAAGTTTGACCTAAGCTACGTCGACTCCACCTACGTTGTTTACGTAGCTGGAGTTGCGTAACTTAGTTCAACTGGGCCCCGTAGTATAGACCTGCCCTAAGTGAGCTGCTGTTTTGGCTGTGCCTTTAGATAGGTGTAGGACCAAAAGGCAAATCTGACATATTTTTCTTGAATAGAGATTATTACTTCGTGTCCTTAAACTGAGTTTGAGACAAATTAGAGCAAAGTGCCAATCTTGGTCCTGATATAACTTTAAATATAGGTATTGTGTGTAGTTACACTTGTAATTAAAGTTGTCTAAGCACTTCCATTTGAAGGCCTGTTTTCCAAGCTCATAACTTAATCAAATTTTTGGGCTGAAATTGTCCATGTTCTCTCTCAACCTGAGAACTCTTCTTCTTTGAAACATTAGAATAAAGATGGCATAGCTGTTTTTAATGGTATGTGTAGGGAGCACATGCTGCTGCTGTTTAACCAAAGCAAAACACTTCTGCCACCTTTGAAGGCTTGTGGTGTCTCAGGGGTTACAGCAGGAACTTGCAAGTAAGCCGTGTGTAGTTCCTAAGTTTCCAGTGTGCCTTTTGGTGGTCTGGTGAAAAATCTGTTGTGACCTGGGGAAAATTGCAAGGGTTTAAACACGTCTGTATCATGCAGGCGCACTGCTGTTGTCAGAGAAGAAAAGGGTTGTTTTTCCTAACCTCACATGTTGTGTTGGCTCCACTTGTGCATGTGTGGGTAAATTCTGAAGAACTTAATTTGTAATATGAGGGGGTGTGCGAAGTAGGATCTGTGAGGGCATGTAGGGCATGAGGCAGGGGCCCTGCAGCAACCCTTCCTTTGTGTTCTGCACACTATGCACACCCAGCAATGTTTGATTGCTACCTAGCAAATAGTTCTTGATGATCAAACTTCTCTTTAAAACAAAATCCCCTTGGAAATTCCAGATCAAAATCTACATTAAAAGAATGTGACGGTTTCAAAGTGAAGCACTTGAGTCAGGAAATACCAAAGTTAAGGCAGCACTGATAACCAAAACCCTGGCCCTGGTGAGCCAGTGTAGTAGGACAGTCTTTAATTACATGATTGCATGCAGATTTTTTTCTCCATAGGACCTGTACCGCACTTAGTTCAGGGACTGAATGTTTAGTGAATGTGGAAGAGACCACACCCTGAAAAGTGAGGATAAAATATATAAATATTTAAGAACAGCTGCCTGATTCACGTTGCACTGTCCAACCTATGCAATGAATGACATGGGGTGCTGTGAAAAGACTAATATGTGATCATGCAAATAAAGATTCCCAACATATAGGCACAAGGGAGTAGAACTAAGATTAGGAGGGCAGCCTTAAGTCAGAAAATAGTGAAGTTGAGAGCTTTACTTTGCTGTTCTTCTGATTTAGTTCATGTTGTACGTTATTCAGAAGAGTTCCGTGCAGATTGGCCACTTACTTGTCTCATAACATAAAACTCTGGGTGCTCAGGTGCCCTGTTCTTTGACTTCCTTTCTGAAAGTGGAAGTCCCACTCCAAGCATAGAGGTCTGTACATCAGCATCAGGGACCAGGACTAATGGCAGAGGAAGGAGAAATCCCATCTTTCTCTCCCTCCCCCACTCCTAGAGATGAATAACTATGAAGGAGAAGAAGAATACAGGAGGAACAACAAAAGAGTTCAGTGTGCTAGCTAGTGCACTGGCCCAAAGCAGTGAACTCCATGTTGCTGACCAGAGTCCCAGTTTCCCATTAATCTGACCCAGAAGGCCTAAGTTCCTTCCCCAGCTCACTGCATACAGGGCGTTGCTCCTCACCAACCTCTGAGGAGTGTGCAGACTGGACACAGTGCGTTGTCCTCTTCCTTTCCTCCTAGGCACAGACAAAGGACAACTGAAGCTCTTAGGGGTGGGGAGCTGAGGTCCAGCTCAATTGTAATCAGCCCACTTAGCTTCCCTAGCACACCCTGCCACCCCAACAGTTGTCTCCCATGTCCCAAAGTTGGTAGTTTCTTCACCTTCCCCCAGATTATCCCTTATTCCTACAGGGGTGGGGACATAAGTGTTCCTCCACCCCAAACTTGTTCACCTCCTGGAGATGGGATGTAACTCTCTGCTGCTCCAGATTCTGGGGAGGGCACGGGGGGGGGGAGGAGGGTTGTCTTCCCCCCCATCTTTCAGAAGAGGGGTTCTTCCCAGCCCTCCAAAGACTCCCCCCACATACATTTGGGGGTGTGTGTATGTGGGGGGCATAAGTGCTCACTCTTCCCTGATGAGCTCCAGGCTGCCACTCCTTGAAACAGTAGTAGCCTCTTTTCTCTTCAAAACCCTCTTCTGTGCGGCAGGCCTCAGCCCTGGTGATGCACAGACACACCTGAACAGGGGGGTGCGGTGTCTCTGAACAGAGATGTATTTTTAATAAAATAAAACTCCAAGATTCATCCCTAACTCACTTCGTGCGTGTGTGTGTGTGTGTAAATTGTAAACGTGTCAGTGAGAAGAACCTTCAAATGAAGCAAGTAGAACAGGGGTTCTCAAACTGGGGGTTGGGACCCCTTAAGGGGTCACAAGGTTATTACATGGGGGGGCTCGCGAGCTGTCAGCCTCCACCCCAAACCCCACTTTGCCTCCAGCATTTATAATGGTGTTAAATATGTTAAAAAGTGTTTTAAATTTATAAGGGGGGTCGTGCACAGAGGCTTGCTATGTGAAAGGGGTCACCAGTACAAAAGTTTGAGAACCACTGAAGTAGAAAGTGGTTTTAATACCATGATAGACATATAGCTCTAATCTTGGTAAAAGCACATATTAATTGCCATGTGTCACTACAGTATTGCTTTGATTCACTCAATATGGAGATTAGTAGGGACAGCATTTATTATAAGGGGTTTGGAATGTAAAGGGATTAAAGTGTTGGGAAACGTGTAAATGTCAGTTGTAGATTATTTTACTCTTACATGTAGAGATTTGCTTAATTGAATATTTAGGATTAACATGCAGGACTGATTTGGACCCTGGCTTTCTTCCCATCATAAATGCTCAGGTAAAAAAAAATCAATAAAACAAAATTTAATTGTTTTGTTTTTCAGGCTTACATTAAAATCTATCAGGGAGAGGCGCTACCTCATCCTAAATCAATGCTCCAGGTATTTCCTTATCCTTTGAACATAAGCGAAGTGAAGAAATAAAAATTAAATTCTGTGCTATCATTAAGGATTGTATTTCTTCAAGAGACTGAAGGTTGTGAATGAAGTGTTAGCACCCAGGGAGCTGTGCTTCTTCAAGAAGGGCCAAGGCAGTTACCCACTTCGGGGACTTGTGTGGGCTCAGAACCACCTGAAGTGGTAGCCACTGGGGTTCTGCTGTACATTAGCGTATACACTCCTTCGAAACCTTGCCATGTTGTCTACATTTTGACTCAGTTTCCGGTATTATTTTTATTAGCTTAGTATCTAGTGCTAATAGATAGGTGCACTTAGTTAGTTACATGTCTGCACCATTACATGGTGTCAGGCCACTTTTCACTCTGTGGGTCTGTGTCAGATAAGGTAACTGTACCAATATTCCCCTCCATGGCTGATCCAGAGAGGAAAATCAGATTTAGATTGAGCTTTGTGCCGTCCAGTCATGCCTTGCTCAAGTGTGCAATGCTTACGTTGTTTAGGGTTTAGGACTTGCAACAAGGGAGGTGCTCACTTTATGCTGGCTTTACCTCTTGGGTCTTGAGGGCTGAAAGCCCCTCTAGTGAAAGAAGCCAGAGGAGTTATTTGGTTTAGAATCTGAAATTGTTCTGGGTACCCTCCCCTTCAAGGAACCATCTCCTCCTTGGACTTGTGTAAGGGTTCAGAAAGCCACTTCCAGTGCTCCCTCAGATCCGAAGACAAGGGATAGGCTCCAGTGGATCACCACTTCCCTTCCTCCTGTGACTTTCAGGGGGAGGATGGGACCACATTCTCTCCTGTAACATTATTTAGACTGGTTGGCTCTGACATGGACACATGCATGACCCCAAAAGACACTGCTTACTATAAATTCTGAGCCCGCAACTGCAGGCCTGTGACCTGACCAGAGGTAATACACTCAGGGGAGGGGGGAAACTGCCTTTTATATAGCGATGGAATTTTTTCCTGACCGCTTTCTAACATTAATTTGGATATCCTTTTCCATTTGGTAACCATCAAAATAGTCTCTTCCATACCTATCTCATGATGGAAAGATCATGTACAGGTATATGGATGTATCATATGTAGCTTTTCTAGAGTGCCAGGGCTGAAATCTTTGCTTCTAGTGAGCTATTTTAATCTATTTTACAGCAGATCCTTTATCTGTTCACATGGAAGGTTTTCTTCAGGTCTGAAGTTAATGGGTAAACATTCAAAATTAAATGGTACAAAACTGGTTAAAGGTGTTGGTGCTTCATAATGTATAACTAATGTTACTGGCAAGTCAGATACGACCACGTGCAGTGCTTGATCAATATCTGTATGCTTTCATTTTCTGAAGGCAACAGCTGAAGCCAACAATCTTGCTGCAGTAGCAGGAGCAAAAGACACCTACAACAAAGGCATGGAGCAGGTATGTTGATTACGAAATTAAGGCAGTGGTACATGTAGTAAGGCCTCTGTTGTAGAGTTATGCGTAATGTGGTGTTAAACAGTTACACGGTTAACATACTAATGGACAAATTGGCTGAGCATCAGGACTCCCATGTGTGAAGATCACACATGCTGCAAAAGTTACAAGATCACTCGTGAAGAAGGGAGAAGGAAATTGATGGTGAGGTAGGGGGGGTGGGATTGAGATGTATTCTCTACATGCTAAATGACTTGAGAATTCTGTTAACAGCCGCTGATTAAAAAGATACGAAGCAGCTAGTAGAATGAACAGATACATCTGGTAGTAGTATCACCGTACAGTGTTCATACTAAAAAATATAAAAAAAATTGTTTGGGTTTTGGAGATATTACACTACTTTGATTTCTGATGATTTTCTGTAAGGCTATAGAGCAACATAAATGTGCCGTAAAATGTGAAGATTAAAAGGTACTTAAATATTCAGTATTTGCAAAATCCAAAACATTTCTTCCAAATAGCTACATGTAGCTAACAATTTCATTCACCATATGCTACTTCAAGCTCCATTGTGAAGGTACTCTTTTATAGTGAACACACTACCAAGGCCCACTGCAATCTTCAGACCACAAAGTTGGGCAACAGTTTAAAGCCACTTATCACAGAACCATTGACACCATGTGGGAAATTCTGAAATACAATTGTACATCTATGTTATAGATATCAGAAGGTCTTTCACTTACTGTGAAGCATGTGCCCATGAAAACAGCATCAACTTAAGAGTTCATCTGCTCCTGTAGCTACTGTAAATTAGTGCCATGGCCACCTCTGGATTACTGTGTGCAGTACTGGCCACTACACCACAAAAAGGATATTGCATAAGGACATAAGAACGGCCATACTGGGTCAGACCAGTGGTCCATCTAGCCCAGTATCCTGTCTTCGGAGAGTGGCCAATACCAGGTGCGCCAGAGGGAATGATCCATCCCATTGCCCATTCCCAGCTTCTGGCAAACAGAGGCTAGGGACACCATCCCTGTTCACGTTGGCTAATAGCCATTGATGGACCTATCCTCCACGAATTTATCTAGTTTGTTATAGTCTTGGCCTTCACAACATCCTCTGGCAAGGAGTTCCACAGGTTGACTGTGCGTTGTGTGAAGAAATACTTCCTTTTGTGTGCTTTAAATCTGCTGCCTATTAATTTCATTTGTTGACCCCTAGTTCTAGTGTTATATGAGAGAGTAAATAACACGTCCTTATTTACTTCACATCAGTCACGATTTTATAGACCTCTATCATATCCCCCCCCTAATCATCTCTTTTCCAAGATGAAACGCCCCATACTTAATCTCTCCTCATACGGAAGCTGTACCATACCCCTAATAGTTTTTGTTGCTCTTTTCTGAACCTTTTCCAATTCCAATATATCTTTTTTTGAGCTGCGTCGACCACATCTGCACACAGTATCCAAGGTATGGGCATACCATGGATTTATATAGAGGCAATATGATATTTCTTTATTATCTATCCCTTTCTTAATGATTCCCAACATTGCAGATGATGAGAGCTTGGAGATGGTTGACAAGAAGGGCATGGAAAAACTGTCCTATGAGAGAAGAGATTGGAATTATTTGCCTTAGAAAGGAGACTAAAGGGGAATGAGTCTATTAAAATAATGAATGGTACCCAGAAGGTAGATCAGGAATTTTTGTTCTCCCTGACTCACGACCCCAGAACAAGGGGATGCCATCGAATCAAACTAAAAGGTGGTAAATACAAAACTGATGAAAGGAAATCCTTTTTCACACAATTTGTAAATGGACTGTAGAGCTCACAGCCACAGAAAGTCAGAGGCGAAGAACTTAACGTGATTCAAAAAGATTGGGTACGTGTGGTTATCAAGATTATCACTGATGATAATTCTAGATGATAAAATCTTTGGAAGGGATACTAAACCCCATGCTTCAGGGTTTAAGCCTGTCTTTTCTGTATTAGAGATCAGGATGATGCCTAATGTGGGCAGATTACCCCACATCTACCCATTGCAGGGTTCTTATACCTTCCTCTGAAGTATCTCGTGCTGGAGCCTGTCAGAGACAGGATACTGGACTAGGCAGACTCCAGGCCTGATCCAGTCAGGCAATACCTATGTAATAAAACGGAGTAGGAGTATTCCCATTTTGTGAAGACCTTTGAGGTTTTCAGATGAATTGTTATAAAAGAGCTGAATTATTTCTCACCTGAAGTCATGACTGGCCATGGAGATGATTGAAATATTGGAGAATTTAGACTTCAGGTAAGGAATAAACAGGAACAGATGTTTTCTTACAGATCCTGTTTCCATAGGAACTTCCCAAGTGTTATATTTTATGTACAAAATAAGTGTGGCTAAACAAAACAAGTCTTTATAAACATCTTTTGGATAACTTTGAACATTTTTTATACCAAGTCTTGGTGTGACAGATGGGTCTGAAACTTTTGACACTAAGAACAGAGAAGAAATAATTGTTTTGGTCTTTATCTTAATTAACACTAGTTTTAATCAAGTCTTTATTATCAGTGCTACCATAGTGCCTACGAGCCCAAGTCATGGACCAGAACCCCACTGTGCTGGGTGCTGTATAAATACTGAAGACGGTCCCTGTCCCAAAATGTTTACGATCTAAGTATGACAAGGAAGAACAGGTGGATACAGACAAGGAAGCACAAGGAAACAATGAGGCCATATTGGTCATCTTGATGAGCAATGGTCTCACTACAGTTAGGCTGCTGGCGAGCGCATGAGGGGCAGCATGGGAAGAAGCATGAAGGGACTTGTTTGAGAATGTAACTTGTGGTTGATGGATGCTGACATCACGGGCCAATCAAAGGTGGGAGTCAGTACGTTGATAATGAATGAGAGAGCTCATTAATGGCCTTGACAGTAAACACAAGCGACTTTTATGTTTGAGGTGATAGAGAAGGGTGAGTCAGTGAAGGATGCAAAGAGGGGAGAGATGGTCAAAACAACAGGCTAGAAAACTATCTTTGCAGCAGCATTTTGACTGGAGGTAAATGGAGCTAGGTTACATTTGTCAAGCCAGAAAGAAGGATGTTGTAGTAATTGAGATGATTTGAGACTGGACAAGAGTTCTAGCTCTGTGGATGGATAAGAAAGGCCCTAGCTTAGAGATGTTATGCAGAAAGAATCTTCATGACTTAACCATAGCCTGGATGTGAGGACCTAGAGTGGTCTGGTGATGCCCAGGTTATGGGCCTGAGTGACTGAAAGGATGATGGTGCTGTCCACAGTGTTTGAGAAGGTGAGGGAGGAGGCAAGGAGTTCTGTTTTAGCTGTGACTAGCTTGTGCTGACAGCTAGACAGCCACAAGATATTAGAAATAGACCAAAATTTTAGTATGGACAGAAGACGACTGTTCTGGAATAGAGAGAGAGATCTGAGAGTCAACAGCAGACTTGAATTTGTATTTGTGGATGAGATTACCCAGAGAGAAGGTGTAGAGGGAGAAGAGAAGGGGACCAAGGCCGGAGCCCTCTGGAATCACCACAGAGAGCCAGGTGGGGGGATGAGGAGGATCCTCTGAAGGTCACACTGAAGGAGCAATTAAAGAGGTAGGAGAAGAACCAGGAGAGGATAGTTACAGAAGCCAAAGGAGGACAAGACTTCAAGAGAGTGGTTGGTGGTGTTGAAGGCAGCTGATGGGTCAAGGAGGATGAGGATAGAGTACTGGTTCTGAGCTTTGGTGTGGAAAAGTTCATCTTGCTCTTTGGCAAGAGCAGTTTCGGTGGAGTGTAAGGGGCAGATGCCGGATTGGAGAGGGTCAGGATGAGATTAGAGGAGTTCTTCTACAGACCGATCTTTAGCAGGAGCCATGTAAAGAAAGAAGACTAGGATAAACAATCCAGAATGATAGTTTGATTTATGCCTCCCTTGAAGGGGGCAGGATGGATGGGCAGGTGCATGTTGCTGGTATAAACTCTTGTCCTTAATCTCCCCTTGAGAGCATTAAGTCTCTCCCAGATCACCTTTTTACCTCAAGAGAACTGGATGGGACTCCTTAGAGCAGCATTGACTAGCTCCATCATCTGCCAGAAAGGGTCCCTGGGGCACAAGGTACTTGTCCTCTCTCCCGTATCCCTGGTTCCCATTACCCAGGTGCAAGAGAGCAGGAGTGAAACCCATCTTTCCTGCATGGTCCTTCAGAATATGGCACCAGACATGTCGACTTGCTGAAGACCATGGCTTCAAATTCAGAATTGTAAAGGCAGGGTGCTGTGATTAGCAGCCCAGCTGTTCAGTAAAGCTGCTCATAGCAAACTCACTGAATAGGAAACTGAGCATGCCCAAGTACCTCCTCAGGCAGAGGGAGGCCTTTATCATTCAAATCACCTGCTTGCCCTTAGTGAGTCTCTGATGCACTCATGAAAAGGTAATGTTATGGGATGGGCAGCTGGCGTATTCCTTGCGGTCTGTCTTCACACACTGCTGAATTTACCAAGAGCCAAGGAATTGACAGCATTTGTTTTTGTGAACTCAGAATATGGCCCAGTGTGTTTGATTCTGGGTAGACCTGTTAAATCTGCTGTGTTTGAAATCATCCCAACTTTGAAAGAGCTGTTCTTATGGATGTGTGTTTCTGGGCTGGACACTTTTCAGAATACTGCAAAGCTGAAGTTCTGAGCAGATTTAAGAACGCTTCCCCAGCCTCTGGTTCTTGTTTGTTGCATCATAACTGGTTCGGTCATCTTTTGCTCAACTGACTAGTGAGAGGCACTCCATGCTGTGGGTCCCATTTTCTGGTTTCACTTAAATGATTTTATAGCATTTCCTCTGTTCCTTTAAAAGCTCTTTTGGAAAGGACCCATGGCAGCAATGGACACTTGCCCCCTTCAAGAGGGGGCTGGGGCTGCAACACAAGCAGAGAGATGGACACAGCTAGGGCTTTGACCAAGCTCATGAGACACTGGTTGTACAGTCCTAGTGGCTTACATTAGCTAAACCCAGTAGCCTCCTAGTCTGGCTGGAGGTGGTACAGTGGCTGATCCATCAAGCTAGCTACCTTTCCACATCTGATCATTTAGAACCAGAGCATCTCTTTGCATCCTAGCTTAGGATTTGTTCTTGTTAACCAGGCTGCTGAGCGTGGAAATTGAGTAGTTTGAAGTCGTGCAAGCGGTGTCTTACGTGTCCTTTTAACAGACCAGAAAATCACATAACTTTAATTGGAGGTAGATTGGTGAATCCCTTTAAATTGCTCCCCCAAGCAACTTGATTACTTTCTGTAGTCCAGAAATGAAGAGACGGCACCTTCAGAGATCTGACTGATATTTCAGACTCTGAGCCATTAGAGTCCTGTGAAATCAAGTTTCTGATATGGAATATTTAAATCTACAGGATGCAGTCACAGCTGCCAGCAGGGTTTTAAAAAAATCCATTCTTCTGTAGGGAGAAAGGGAAGCTCTCCTAGGCTGGGGCCATCACGTTTTGCAGAATCTCTGGTTTTACTGGGGGAGGGAATGTTTCTAACCCTTCTGGGCCATTAGCTTTCCACCCCTAAGTGAACAGTGTCGCTTGATGCAGTGCTGTCTTCCCAAGTCTGCAGGCACAGCTACAGCCTGTGCCACTATTGATAGCTTTGCCCAGCTGCAGCCCAGTGAAAACTGGGGATAGACGAGGCCGAGATGGCATCCGTGGGTAGGTTAACCCGGCTAGGTCCAAAACAGAGGCTGAGGCGAAGGCTAGAGTTCGTTGCCCCTTTTCCACCTGTTTTAACAGCCAAGAGGTTCTGAGATTCTGTTTCACCTAAAAGGAGAGACTTGCTTCTGTGTACTTATTCTGTGAAGGTGAATGTTACAGCAGGTCCACAGTTTCCTTGCTGCCACTGAGCCCCCTGCCAAAAAACCCCCAACAAAAGACGCTGGAGAATATAAAGTCATGTTAGAGTGAACATTACCAGATGGTCGAGGCCATTTCTGATTCTTAAGCTTCAGTCTGAAGCAGGAGTGTCTTAACTGCTTACCTTGAGCTTTGGAGTGTTCTGACCGTGGTCAGCTGCAGGCAAGTGTGGTGCTCGAGCTACTGCCCTCTAAGGATCGAACATCAAGCAGGTAATGGTTTGTTGTTTCGAATGCAACGTTGGACAGCACAAGCTCTTCCTGCTGTACCCTGACCCCTCACGTCTGGTTATTCTTCTCACAGGTTTGTGGAGGAGATAAGCCTTACATTGCTCCGTCAGACCTGGAGAGACAGCACCAGGATTTTAAGGAGTCAGCTGTCAGACAGTTCTGTTCTGTGAAAAAAATGGGAGGAGAGGAGTTCTGCCGTCGCTACCAGGACCAGCTTGAGGCGGAGCTGGATGAAATCTATGCAAACTTTGTGAAGCACAATGATGGCAAAAACATCTTTTATGCTGCTCGTACCCCTGCCACTCTGTTTGCTGTTATGTTTGCCATGTACATCATCTCAGGACTGACTGGCTTCCTTGGTATGAACTCCATCGCTAGCCTGTGCAATCTCGTCATGGGGCTAGCACTGATATCCCTTTGTACTTGGGCATATGTTAAGTACTCTGGGGAATTCAGAGAAGTTGGAACAGCCATTGATCAAATCGCTGAAGCACTATGGGAACAGGTTGGTATCTATTGAACTATGAAAGTGTCCTTTCTTGGATGAACTTGCCAATTACGATTTCTGTTTAATGCTGTTAATCAAAAATTGTTCTAGAGCAGACTAAAGAATTCAAGTTCTTCTGGAAGGTAAAATGAACTCAGAAGTATAGACATTGTGTAACTTTCAAGGAGGATACCTTGGAGAAATTAGACTATAAAACCAGCCCAGGATATCATCCAGTGTCTAATTACCTGAGGTCTTTGCTGACACTAAGTTCTGAGAGTAGCACAAAAGTGGAAGGATTTTTTAAAAAAATCCTTGTTGTTTACTTTTCTCTAAAAGGTAAGTTTGAAAACCCGGTGAAGAATTCTTAGAGAGGTAAGTTGAAGTTGTTGAACGTCTTCATTTCTGATATGGTGCATGTGAGACTCCATTGATTTACTGGAGCAAGAACTGTGATGCCACAACACTGCCCAGAATCATCTCTGTATCTGTCATCCCCTTGCTGTTGGACAGCATGCATGGCACTGAAGAGAAAGCTAATTAAAGACTGCAGGGAAGAAAATTAGAGGTAATGAATACCTGCAAGGAGTCCAGCTTGCAGCAGCTTCCATAGGAGAGATGGCTGTGTTTTCTCATATTGGGAAGACAGACTGTTTTAAACATTACTACTACTATTTTGAGTAGCATAGTGGCTAGTATAGTTGCCCACGTAAAAACGTTTGCCGGAACCAGTGGTTCTCAACCTGTGGCCTAATCAGTGCACAGCTGTGGCCCATGCGACATTCTCAGGGCCATACAAGTAATATATATTTTGCGTGGATGTGGTCCATATAACTCAGAAAGCTGCATATGTGGCCCACAATGGTAAATAGTTGGAGAACCACTGGCTGGAACAATTTGCCTTTCTTTTTAAAGCTAACATATGATATGACCTTACATTAAGGTAGCAAATGGTGGTAGATGAATTTTCATTCAACTCTTAATCTGGGAACATGTAATTCTGCCTTTATAGCCTCAAGCCAATCTTGTGACTACTTTATCTGATTGGCCAACTATATGGGTCCAACTTTGAGGTTAGAACATAGGATTTTTGACTGCTTTTCAGAGACTGAATAGGGAATGCCTTTAGGAAAGGTTACTGGAGATTCTATAGTTCTAGTACCTGTAGTAGAGTGGATGTGATGCTTTGAGTAAAAATAGGCAATGACTTGTGCTGAGATCTCAGATGAGAGAGGTGATGCTAAAAAGTGACAAGCAAATAGTTGTGTGAGGTAGAAAATAAATACTTAAGGCCTTACAATGGAAACTGGTTGTTTAAAGACTGAATCTCAGTTCAGGATTACTGTATGTGAGATGGTACGGGGCAATGTGCAGGATGATCAATCTCTGTTCTTAACTATGTAGGTTACCTTTGACAGATTTTTTTTTCTTAAATTGCAGGAAGCAAAACTAGACAATAGGTTTGTAACTTGAGGAAATCAGTTAAATTCTCATAATTTACTTTCTATGTCCTAATTCCTGAAGCTTTGAAAAAATCCATACCCTCCTGCAGTCTGATATAAATTCCGACTTCAGAATTGTTTTGTCCTAGCTTGAAGTGGCTTCCTCGAGTCTAGACTTCATCAGCTTCACATGTAAAACTAGGGTTTCTAAGCATGCGGTTGGGTCCTTACTCCAAGGAAGAGACCAGGTCATAGTAAATCAACACTTCAGTTTTGCTGGCAGAGCTATGTTGGTTCAGGATGTGTGAAGGAAAATCACACCCTTAACTGACCTAGCTGTGCTGACGAAGACTCTGGTATAGATGCAGTTATACTAGCATGAAAGCCTTTTCCTGGTGTCACTTACTTTGCTTGGGAACTCTTTTGCTGGTGAAAGCTCCATTCCTACTACGAGGGTTTGCCAGTACAGCTGTACTGACTAACCCTTTCTAGTGTAGACTCTGTGACCGAACCCGTCACAGAGACCCCCTTGGGACTGTCACCTGATGGGCTGAAATTATCTCTGAGCCCGTTTTCCCTGCCAGCTTGGGACTCCAGAACCCTGCCTTGTTGAGCCAGACATGCTAGCCTGCTGCAGTACAGACCCAGGTCTGGTCCACACCCCCAAAGCTGCAGACTTTAACCAAATACTGCTCAGCAGGTCACCTATCTCCAGCACCCAGAAACCCAGTTCCCAATGGGATCCAAACCCCAAATAAATCCATTTTACTCTGTATAAAGCTTACATAGGGTAAACTCATAACTTGTCCACCCTCTATAACACTGAACATAGAATCATAGAATATCAGGGTTGGAAGGGACCTCAGGAGGTCCTCTAGTCCAACCCCCTGCTCAAAGCAGGACCAATCCCCAACTAAATCAGAGAGATGCACAGCTGTTTGCTCCCTCAGGTATTAATCACTTACTCTGGTTCATTAATAAACAAAAGTGAGTTTATGAAGTATAAAAAGTAGGATTTCAGTGGTTTCAAGTAATAACACAGAGAACAAAGTAAGTCACCAAGCAAAATAAAGCAAAACACACAAGTCTAAGCCTAATACATTAAGAAACTCTTTACAGGTAAATCTCACCCTTAGAGATGTTCCCATAAGCTTCTTTCACAGACTAGACTCCTTCCTAGTCTGGGCCCAATCCTTTCCTCAGTACATTCCTTGTTAGTTCCAGCAGGCATCTTAAGTGAAAAGCAGTGGCTTTCTCATGATTGGGACCACCTGTTTGTTCTCTCCCACCCCCCTCTTATAGCTTTGCACAAAGCAGGAATCTTTTGTGTCTCTGGATCCCCACCCCTCCTAAATGGAAAAGCACCAGGTTTAAGATGGATTCCATCATTCTCTCTGGATTGGCTTACATGAACACAGGAGGGCTTGCAAGTAAACAGAGCCATTTACAACCAATTGTCCTAGTCAATGGGAGCCATCAAGATTGTAAGCCATCATCAATGGCCCACACTTTGCATAATTACAATAGGACCTCAGAAAGAAAAGGAGTACTTGTGGCACCTTAGAGACTAACCAATTTATTTGAGCATGAGCTTTCGTGAGCTACAGCTCACTTCATCGGATGTAGCCGATGAAGTGAGCTGTAGCTCACGAAAGCTCATGCTCAAATAAATTGGTTAGTCTCTAAGGTGCCACAAGTACTCCTTTTCTTTTTGCGAATACAGACTAACACGGCTGTTACTCTGAAATAGGACCTCAGAGTTGTATCTGAAGCTAGAAATATAAAGTATAAGACTGATACATGCATACAAATCAGATGAACACACTCAGTAGATTATAAGCTTTGTAATGATACCTTACAAGGGATCTTTTGCATGAAGCATATTCCAATTACATCATATCCACACTCGTAAGCATATTTCCATAAACATACGGAGTGCAACGTCATGGACAACACCTGTCATTGCCATTGGACTATGCATTATACTGTGAGATAAGAACCAGTTCCTCTCCGATTGCTAGCCTAAGGCCTGGCTTACTTAAAAATGAGATTGACCTATTTGTGTTGCTCAGAGCTGTAGTTAGTTCAACCTAGCCCTCAGTGTAGCCGTGGCTCCTCTGATGGAAGAATTCTTCTGTTGACCTAGCTCCTACCTCTGAGAGATGGATTAGCTACATCTGTGATGGATGGGTTCTTCCCAATGTAAGAAACGTCCACACTATAGCCCTCTAGGGGTACAGTTGCAGCAGCTGTAGTGTAGATGTGCCCATCATCATTCTGAAACTGAAGGTGGATTCCTTTGTCCCATGTCTCATGCATGTTGTTGCTACTGACCACTTCTAAATCTCTCTGCTTTTCTTTTTTCTCTTTGCTTCAGAGGAATCCCAGGAAGGTGAGAAATTAGCAGCAATTAGTCTTATTAATTAGTTGCCTTTATTTTCCTGCTGCTTGCTGCGAGTCCTTTTCCTAACCACTGAATTCATATTTTAGGTGTGTTCCAAACTCTTTGAAGTTGTTAGACGTCGAATGATTCGCCGTGTTCTTACATCAGCGCAGCGACAGCGACTCTCGTCCAACAATAACAAGAAGAAAAATTAGACAGTATTTTTACATTTCTTTCTGTATCTGAAGTGTTCACACTTACACATATAGGACAATAAGCAGGACCGTCTGGGCCGGTCTGCATAAATGCTGTAAACATACCAGATTGATGCTGCATATAGGGTATGGAACTGCACAGCCATCTTCTAGGAACTGTAAAGTGGTTTGAATTCCGTGAAATGCTGCTGTGTAGGAGGAGATCGGTTTTGTTCATGATTCACCTCATTACTATAGCAGCACAGCTTTTCACCATTTCCTTTAGTGCATCATGTTCTTGTTTATTTTTCAGATTCCAAGATCTTAATTTTTTCATTACTTGAATTCTTGTATTTTATATTTTTAAAGGGTTATTTATTTACCTCCTCTTTATTTTGCACATTTCTCATACCACAGGTATTGAAGCCCCTGAGTGATAATTTGATGGAGGATAACATGAGGCAGTCTGTAACAAACTCTATCAAAGCAGGCCTGACCGAACAGGTGTCTCATCGTGCCCGATTAAAGACAGACTGACCATTCATCTCCTCTTCAACTCTGCCCTCTCATCCTAGACATGCTGTACAATGAGAACTCAATAAAAATAAACCAAAGTTTACAATCAACTATAGAAGTAGTTTAGTGTGACTGGCTTCACTGATTGGTGCCATCAAGTGTGAAAAATAAGTTTGTCAACATTAAGCATTCTCTTTAATCTGCTTCTAAGACAGACCAGTGCCATGGAGACTGGTAAGTGCGGGGACTCTACATGCAGTTTTAGTGTGTTGTGCACGTGTCCCAGGGTGAGTGACGTTCCGCCTTTCCTGAGATGGTGCAGTCTGGCGTGCAATGGAAACGTATCCTCTCTACAAGGATATTTCAGGGAAGTAATTGTCAAATGTGTACAAGGAAATCATGTAACAGTGTGTTTAGCCCCCCAGTATCCCATTGGAACTTTTAACTTCTGGAGGATTTATAAAATCACTGTATCAAGAGTCAAATTGAAACGTCAGTGAAGCCATTATTGAGCCACTGTATAAAGAGGATCTTGCTTGACTGCTTTTTACACCAGTGTTATCCGAATGCATGTTGGTTCCTTACAAAAAATGACATTAGAACTAACTATTGTAACTAAGGAAGTGATTCCAAGTGTACATTTGTCTTGCCTTTTTGATTCACACACTTTGTCGGAGAGGCACATCAGGAAACTGAGCTGTCTTTTTCTGCAGTTTAGCCTTCGTGCGTATAATAATACACCATTGACGTTCCTGGAGGGCAATTCCATCCAAAAAAAGTTGCCTACAGCTAGGAAGCAGTGAGTGAGGGTGGTTTGTACAGCGTGTTGAGTTTTTATTTTTAAGAAGTCAGATAGGGCGTGTACATGAAATATAAATATATAAATACAATTTTGTATCAAAGTTTTGTAGTTTATGGCAAAACCTGGTTCTTCGGTAGGCTAAGTACAGTCCCTGTGATGGAATGCTTGTGGCTCATGTAAACGTGTGAATGCATCAACAGTTCGACGTTTTTGATATAGTTGTGATATTTACCTGCCTTGAGCACTGCGATCTCTCACCCCGGGAAATCAATGGGAATGTTGGTTGTGAAACTTATTGTCCTCTGTTGCATTTTAAAGTTATTTCCTGTAATTTATTTTCAGTACATGATTAAAATAAGTTGTGTATATATTAAATGAAACTCCTCTTTCTTCTTTAAGAAATGGTGTTTACATGTACTCACTCCATAAATCATGCCAGCTATTTAATCTGAAAAGATACAACAAGAATTGCATGCTGTACTTAGCACAAATATATGCTCCAGCTTTTAATGAAGATGAACCTGAAAGTATATTGGTCCCCTTTCATGCTGGAATGTCTGTCTTTGAAAGAGAACACTTTGTCTAGCAAGTCTTGTGTTTTTTTTTTAAAAAAAACACACACAAAAGTGGTGGTGGTATAAGATCTCATCCTAATTAATACCCCACAAAGCACACTAGGTCACTTGTTGAGTTGCATGTCAGTTTCCAAACTTCATTGATTGTATTTTTCAGAAACTTGGTTTTGTTATGGATTGTGACCTTCAGTTCCATATGTATTAAGCTGATATGAACGAAAATGTTTTCAAATATATATAAGACAACTTAAGAAGGGTAACTAAATAGCATCTTAACTATTTCAGTTTCACCTGAAAATGATCAGTTGCGCAGTGGATTGTTTTGCGTCCCTAGTTACTTACCTAGTAGCAAAAGCATGAAACTGATTGGTTAAAGCTCCTAGAATTTTTTTTCAGACAAATCAAGGAATCAAGTGAAGTCTAAAAATAACATGCACTAGGCATAAGGGAATTCTGCCATGATTGTTTCATGCAATAGGCAATAAATTCAGATAGGGAAACACCTGGAACATCAATGTAGCTTGTCTATTTTTTTTTCTGGAGTAGCAGGTGTTTTGAGCCTGGAGAAAGTCTTTGTTTAACTGAGACAAGGTATGTGAGGTAATATCTTTTATTGGACCAACTTTTGTTGGTGAAAGAGACAACCCTTCAAGCTACAAAAACTCTAAAACAGGCATGTATATTGGGTTATGTGGTTTCTTCAAAATTTAACAAGATTGGATGCAGTTTAAAGTACAGCAAATAGAACTTTTGAAGGTTTTTTGGTTGGTGTTGGACAATCTAGTAAATTACAACAAAGATAAATGAGAATTCTACAATGCCTTCACAATGGTGCCAATTTACTCCATCATAGAGTATCAGGGTTGGAAGGGACCTCAGGAGGTCATCTAGTCCAACCCCCTGCTCAAAGCAGGACCAATCCCCAATTAAATCATCCCAGCCAGGGCTTTGTCAAGCCTGACCTTAAAAACTTCTAAGGAAGGAGATTCTACCACCTCCCTAGGTAACGCATTCCAGTGTTTCACCACCCTCCTAGTGAAAATTTTTTTCCTAATATCCAACCTAAACCTCCCCCACTGCAACTTGAGACCAGTACTCCTTGTCCTGTCCTCTTCTACCACTGAGAATAGTCTAGAAGCATCCTCTCTGGAACCACCTCTCAGGTAGTTGAAAGCAGCTATCAAATCCCCCCTCATTCTTCTCTTCTGCAGACTAAACAATCCCAGTTCCCTCAGCCTCTCCTCATATAACTCACGTGTTCCAGACCCCTAATAATTTTTGTTGCCCTTCGCTGGACTCTCTCCAATTTATCCACATCCTTCTTGTAGTGTGGGGCCCAAAACTGGACACAGTACTCCAGATGAGGCCTCACCAAAGTTGAATAGAGGGGGACGATCACGTCCCTCCATCTGCTCGCTATGCCCCTACTTATACATCCCAAAATGCCATTGGCCTTCTTGGCAACAAGGGCACACTGCTGACTCATATCCAGCTTCTCGTCCACTCTCACCCCTAGGTCCTTTTCCGCAGAACTGCTGCCTAGCCATTCGGTCCCTAGTCTGTAGCAGTGCATTGGATTCTTCCGTCCTAAGTGCAGGACCCTGCACTTATCCTTATTGAACCTCATCTGATTTCTTTTGGCCCAATCCTCCAATTTGTCTAGGTCCCTCTGTATCCTATCCTGCCCTCCAGCGTATCTACCACTCCTCCCAGTTTAGTATCATCCGCAAATTTGCTGAGAGTGCAATCCACACCATCCTCCAGATCATTTATGAAGATATTGAACAAAACCGGCCCCAGGACTGACCCCTGGGGCACTCCACTTGACACCGGCTGCCAACTAGATATGGAGCCATTGATCACTACCCGTTGAGCCCGACAATCTAGCCAACTTTCTACCCACCTTAGAGTGCATTCATCCAGCCCATACTACTTTAACTTGCTGACAAGAAGCACTCCCTTCTTTCTGAAGGATTGTCGACCTCACTTCACAGCCCCTGAAGGTGCAGCCTTTCTAACACTCCTGGCAGTGCTGGCCATCAAGTTGTGGTGGAAGGATGTGTGTCACTTGTAGAAGAATTGTCCCAAAACCATCTGCTCCTTGGATGTCTTGCTAGAAACCTATACACAAATGTTAGCCTGATGGGATCCTAAAATACAATCAAATGACTGCAGGCAACACTTCTTGGGTTCCCAATTCTGGCTCTAAAGTGGAAGATTTGACATGCCTTCTACAGTATATAGTTTGACTTCTGCACGGTCTACTTTGTTTCAGAAAACTTTTGTCTTAAACCCACTGAGTAAGTTAAACTTCAGTTTATTTCAGTATTCCTGAACTGCTTTCCATCTCTGTACCAATACCTGTCTTTCATCCAGGTTTCTTCAAGAGGAATTCTATGCCTGTCAACTGGCTTGTTACAGGCTACCATAAGCATTTCACCTGAAACTGTGTTTTAACACTGAAGCTCCCTTCCCTTCAGCTGGAAGCCCTTTTGTAGGTGGCTGCTTGTATCCAAGACTGTTGTGCAAGAGTAGAATGGAGCATTCATGCCAGCTGTATGTACAGGCCTTCAACTTTCATCTCCCTTTTCATGGCAACAAGAAGAAAAAGCTACTGCTGAAGCCAGGAGTCTGGCTGACTTATAACATGAGTGCTGCTCTAACACTCAAGAAAAACTGTTTGTGATGTTCTGACTCAAATTCTAAACCAATGTCCATCTCTCAACCCATGTTGTGGAGCCAAGGATCTAGCAGGTGCTTGAAGTGGCCTCTTCAGCATTGACAATTTTTGTGATTTTTTTAAACTTTCTTAAAGCTCCAGTTGTCATGATTACACCAAAATCTCAGCTGCTTAAATCTTGTAAAGGCTTTAAAACTGAAGCTTAAAAATAATTTCTAAAATACATCTGTCTTCTGTTTCTAAGTAGCAGAGCACCTTGCCCCCTCTACGGGGGTGCTGTCAGGCCAGTACTGCACTGTTGGGCAGTGTTACCCTCTTGCACAGAGCTGAAGGGCTCTATTTAGTGTCACTGTCCAACAGCCCAGGGATTAGCACAATTACATGGGATCTGGAAGCCCTGTTTTCAGATCCTAGCTCTGCCTGATTTGGAGCAGGGTCTTCAATCCAGGTTTTCCACATCCCAGGTGCACCTCCTAACCACTTTGCTGTGGGTAGGTGTCTCTACCCCCTTCTCCATTCAAAAGGGCTGGCCTGTTTGAGGTACCTAACTTCAGCAGTGGCAGTGCGACTGCCTCCCAAACAAAGTTAAGTGTCTCCCTACCTCTGAGCAGGCCACACCCCTCCTTGTCACTTCCTAGGGAGTGGCTTACACAGCTCCCTACTCAGCTTCAGTGAATCCCATTCTTTGGTGCCTGCTGCTCATGTGGAGTAAGCTGAGCACCTGAAATCACCTGCTTCTAAAGCTAGTCAAATATCAGCTCAACAGACGGATAAATGTGGGCATGCACTATAGGTGAAATAAAGTGGATTCCTGCTACAATCTCTATCCTTAATACAGTTGATTCATCCTCAGCTCTCATTAATTCTGCAACTTCCATTAATTTTAGATACTTTATTGGCTCTGAACAAATAGATTCTGAATGTGTGGCTGACACTAAGCATGTTCTAAAGACTGAACACTGGTGGTGGAAAAAGGTTGGCTGAGCCCCGCCCCCCCCTTGTCCTTGCCTAGAACTGACAGTAGCTGCCCTTTGCTCTGCAGCATTGTGCGTGCTTCCAGGCTCCTACTGAACTTATCAAAACACCTCTTGCCAGCAACAGAGGAGAGCAGGAAACCTCTTCAGCAGACTACACTAAAGTGTATTGCTATTCCTTTTGGATTGAGTGTTTGCACCTGTTTGTCACTGACAGTTTAAATTGGAATCCAAACCACCACCCTGACCCTGGCTGAGAATCAGAAGTGCTGAACTGCACCTGTTTCTCTGATGTCTGCATCAAGCTATGCCTCTTCCTCTTAAGTTGGGAGCAAAGCAAGGGAATCCCTACCTGGGATTTTTCTGATAGTTGTAGACTCTCTCAGAAGATGCTGATTTAGATTTAGCCAGCTGGCCAAGGAGTAAACCTTGCCATGCTTCTATAAACAGCCTCCTGAGGGTGAAGTGTGTTGTCCTGCTGTAAAAATCATTACTTCTAAACTAAAACGGATTCCTTTCTGAAAGGCTTAGAACAGCTCAGTAGGCTACCTTCTTCTCTCAAACACCAAGCCTGACTGCTGATGTGGATCCAGACTGTGCTGGGGGAGGACTGCAGTGTAGAACCAGTGTCAGAGACCCTCCTCCTGCCTCAGCTACACCAGCAAGGCTCATAGCAGTGATGGGTACCCTCAAGAACCTGAATGAGCAAAGGATACTGTCCCACAACAAAGTACAGTACTAAGCATTTTCTAGAACTTTATTTTCTAAAGAACTGTCCAGCTGTTCACTCACTAATCCTCACAGGACCCTTGTGGAGTAGGGGGGTAAGTATTACTCATTTTACAGATGAGGAAACACAGGTGAAGTGACTGTCCAATATCTGACACCACTGGCATGTTACAACTGACAACCACCTACCATTGTGCTGAATCAGCCAGACCTCCCTGCATGTCACCACCTATCTTATTTTGCACATTTGATGCTGGCTCTGAAAGAAGAGGACGACGACTTGTGGCACTTTTAGCAACTAACAAATTTGAGCATAAGTTTTTGTGACCTACAGCTCATGAAAGCTTACGCTCACCTAAAATGTGTTAAGCTCAAAGGTGCCCTAAGTCCTCCTTTCCTTTTTGCAGATATATATTAACATAACTGCTGCTCTGAAAGAGTAGTTCACTCCAACAAATTAGCTGTACTGGAAATAAGACTTGAAACTGAAATCCCAAACTTGACACTGGAGCTAGAGTTCAGCCTTTCACCTAACAGAACATAAAATCTGCTCATGGTAGTGATCAAGTGCCGTGCATTGAATAGGAAGTGCCCTTCCCCCTATGGAAATTGTTTCCAGACCATGGGAGCCAGCTGCTGGCTAGGTTTGGCCAGGGCAGTGAGATGACAATAGTAAATTCTGACCTGCTCACCAGCTCCTCCCCTCACCAAGGGAAGGAGGTAATTTTTTAAAGTTTGTCTTTAATAAGGGACCCCTGCCTTGTGATGTGTGGGGCTGCCAATTCTGCAACTCCTACCATGTTCCAGCCCCATTCATGTTAGAAGATTGGAGCTCCTGAAAGTTACCAGACATTTATTTTTAGCTGAATCAACAGAGGAACTGTGCAGTAAAAGAACTAGAGCCCCCTGAAGCTACTGTAATCCTTATTTTTTGTTACTGATAGAACTAACCTTCACGCTATCCAGGTTGGGTTTCTGTGACTATTCTTTTAATATACTTTTTTAAATAAATCATGCTTTTGCTCGGCTTACAGGTTTGCAGGGACTCCTGTAAATGTCAGACTAAGTGCTGACAAGCCCCCCATTCTCTTGCTCCATCCTGCCACTTCAACTTGCCCCTGCTGCTTTCAATAACCCCATGAATAAGGTTTGTCAGACTAAACACTGCAAGGAAACCTAGTTGTCTAGGTCAAGACATTCCCCTAACACCCTCTGCCCTTCAAAATCTAACTCCCAAGCAGTCATGTTGCTCTTACATTTGCTCCTGTTGAGCACTCCATAGTCTACCACCACTGACATGTCACTTCAGATAACCCTAACCTCACTGAGACAGATGTCCTCACATTGGGTCTGGTACAAAAGTAAACAGCTTGTGCAGTGAGCCACCATGAAGTTATCTTAATAACTAGTACTATTTGCTTTCCAAGAGTGGAAGAGTTCAGCCTCATGGTGGCTTTCTTTCCTTACACAAACCAGCCAGAACTTACAGGAATGTTACAACTGGAACAAACATGACTGGGAGGTTTGCCTATTATGTTGTCGAGGGGCCTCAGTACGTGACAGCTGTTGCCCTTTCATAATGCTGCATCCAGCTGTAACACACCCCTCTTTGGACCCAGTTATCAACTTACAGTGATCAGATGAAGAGTTTATGGTAAAATTTTAATTGAAAATAGTAGTTAGAATGGAAGTGAACACATTATTTACACAAATCCTAATTTGCAGATTACATCAAGAAAAGGGCAATGTTCCTCCAAGGGAACTTCAAAAATTTCACGGTTAAATAAAAATACCACATAAGACTGAGTCCTTGTAAAGTAAGTCTAAAATGGAGCTCTCCCCGTCTACTGGTCTTCAAGGTGTCTTGCTTCTTTAAATAAGATCAGCAACTGAATTAAGAGAGAGAACATAAGTTAAGCATATGCTGAACATGCTACAGATTCCAGCACACAGTAATGCAGCCAATGCACATAACTGCTTCAGCCTCTTCAGTGGAATACAAGCACCTGCCAGTCCACCAGGATTTGAGTTTACAAATGGCCAAAAACTTCAGTACAATAAAATTTAGTATTTTACATTTCCCTGTTTGATTGTTGTAATATTTTACATGGTGATCTACAACTAGGTTAGGAGGCAGCTGCCATTCTGCCCAGCTGAGCTAGGAGTCATATTTGGATGCACCCTACACTCACCGTTCATGGGCATCTCATCAATCTGGGTAGAGTAGTACTGTTCAATATCACGCAGGATACGGATGTCATCATTCTTTACAAAGTTGATGGCAACACCTTTTCGGCCATACCGACCTGATCTACCAATTCTGTTGAAGGAAAGGATCCAGGATTAGTTGACTGGGTAGTCATAGTTCAATCAGACTTAATAAAAGTAGCCGTTCCTGTACCTGTGTATATACAGTTCTCTGTTGTTGGGCAAGTCGTAGTTAATGATCAGGGACACCTGAGGAACGTCCAACCCCCTGGCCCAAACATCTGTAGAAATAAGCACGCGGCTGCCAAGAGAGAAGAGCGGAGTTATTACACTCATATCCCACAGGAAGGGCGTTGTGAAATGAGTTAGGGAGATATTGACAACCCTCTTCCTGCAGTGCACTGACATGCTGAGTGTCACTTAGCAGCTTTAGGAAACTAGTTAATAAGAAAACTGTTTCAAAGAGCTACAGTCAAACTCCAACTTTACGAACATGAATCTTATGACTGACCAGTTATACAAATCATTTTCCTGACAAAATACACATGGCATAACAAATGTGATGTTGATGGATAAGTTGACACCCCTTGACACTAAATGGCTTTGCAGTGCTTCGAAGGACAAAGTGATGCAGTGCACCTGCTGCAACTTCCACACTGGAGCTACTACAATTGAGGTATTCAATTTTGCAAACTCCTCGATCCCCTATTAGTTCATCAAACAGGGGTTCTACTGTAATCAAACTGCTCACGCCAGCCCCTTGATGACAGGACAGCTGGTGAGAAGCTCATTTTGATATTCAGCAGATGGAATGAGTCATTTCATGTTCTGCCACTTCAGCAGGAGGCTCCTTCTTCTAGTTCTTCAACAGGGGGAACCAGCTATGTGCTTCCTCCAGGGAGGACTCAGCAGAATACACAAGAAACTAGAGCTTTTAGGGTCGGGGAAGATGGGGGCTAAAAACCTCCAGTACCAAGTATCACATTCAACAGCAGCTGCCTGGTATGGCACAGTCAGAGGCAACTCCTTCCACATGCTGAGAAATGAAGCTCAATCTCTGCAGCTTTCTCCAGCTCCCACCTACTCTTAATAAATACCATGAGCTCATTCTACTTCTAACATCACAGTTCTCCACCCAGCCTATGCAGAGGTCCCCCACCCTGAGGTGCTATGGAAGAGCAGTCCAGTGATCTCAGTGAGAGTCTCAGAACTTATATTTTTATCTTATAGCTTATTCTAGAATCACCAGAAATGAGGGTGAAAAGGTGAAGGGGGCTTTCAGGGCAGAGATGCAGAAGGACAGATATTGAAGGCATAGTTCAGCCAGTCTTCCATAGGACACTGGGGAATCCTGGTCTCTTGCTGTAACACCATACACAGAAGAGTATTTAAGTCACTTGCCTTGCCCCAGATCTGAACTCCTTCATGATGGATTCCCTCTCCTTCTGTGGCATATCACCATGCATTGAGGACACCGTGAAGTTGGCTTCTCTCATCTTCTCCGTTAGCCAGTCTACCTGCACACACAAACAGGTAGTGAGGGTTAGTTCTGTCCATGTACTATCATGCTCTTTGTTCCTGAAATAAGGGTTTGCTAGCCATGCTTGAAGAAGCACCCTCTTATGGAGCTTTCATGAAAAAGCACAGATGTTAGAGGGAGCTACAAGACATCTCCATGGCTGCTTCTGAAGATTAGACTTTCAGGAGGAAAAAGCAGTCAGCATCCTGCCTGTGGAACATGAAGCATTTCCGTTATTTATGGAGCACGGACCCAATGCAAGGTTCAGTGAATTCGATCCTAGCAACAGTGGATCACTGCATTTGAACTAACACCTGCAAGACTCCTACTAGCTAATAAGTAACAGCCAGGACTAACTCCACATGGGGACAGCTGGATCCCCTTCAATATACTTGCCTGGGCATTAAAACCATCCAGGGAGAGAGACAGCTGATCCAGAAAGAGCAAGCTCCACTATTCCTAAACATCCATGAGTGACAGCTCAAGCTGTCCCTATACATCAGGAGGGGGATCCAAACCTAGCAGTGGGCTTGCCTGTGTGATAGAAAAAGTTGTATTTTTCTCTCCCAACCCCCATGTATGGATTAAGTGAATTTCCTCCCGGGGTTCAGTTTTGTTTTTAATAGTCCCAAGGGGACTATGGATCTCTACTTGCTAGTCAATTTTATTGTTCTAAACAGGCAACTCCACCTCTGATTGCAATTTTCTTAGTGGACAGGATGGCAATATGACAGCACATAACTGGTTAGTGACTAGCTCACTAGAAACCCAGCACCAGGTTAGCATGTCTCAAACAGGCACCCAGTGCCATTTGATTCTAGTTCCATAAGCTTCTAGCTGAACAGTCTCAAATCAGGGCACAAAATCTCTCTTCCAATTGGTTCTACTGCCCATTACATGCTGCCTTTAGTCAATATCAAGTCACGGTTCATGTTGGTTAGTTAAAAGACTGGCTAGGTAGTTCAACAGCAACATGATTTACAATTCCACTGTAACTGGCTGCTGCAGGTAAATTAGTTGACACTTCCCAGGCCAGGTTTGGGTGGGCAGGGAGGACAATGCTCCTCCTCTCTTTTCAGCAGCCTTCACTGCCCAGGGCTCATCCCACCCAACACACCTGAGCCAGGAGGCTTGATCACTGTAACCAAGGGCCAGCAGGCATGACAGAGAGAGTAGATTGTAAGTCCAGAAGAGACCACTGTGATCATCTAGTCTGACCTGCATAGCACAGGCCACAGACCATCCCCACAATTCCTGTTTAGATGTTTTTTAAAAGATTGGCTCTAGTCCAGTCTTGATTTAAAAAATGGTTAGTGGTGGAAAATCCTCCAGACCCCTCAGCAGATTCTCCCTACTTCTACTAGGAACAACCTGGAAAGAAGCTGTTAGAAGAGGGATCCTAACCCGTGAGTGGAATTTTCTTTGGCATATCCACTCAAGGCTTTTGTTATTAAAAGTCAATCGCCAGGAGCAGAAGGCTGCAGTTTAAAGTAAGAGAAACTGCAGAGATTAACAGTTCCCAAGGCTAACAGTTGGCCTCTAGTCTTCAGTCTCACATTATTAGATTCTGATAACTCTGACAGGCCAGGGAACAACACAGCTACCACTAAAGAAGTAAACATGAACACTGATTCGTAGCTGCCATACCTTCCTCTTGGTGTTACAGAAGATGACAGCCTGCGTGATAGTGAGTGTGTCGTACAGATCGCACAGTGTATCAAACTTCCACTCTTCCCTTTCCACGGCCACAAAAAACTGTTTGATTCCTTCCAGAGTTAATTCATCACTGCAGATAGAAAAAAGCCATCGTGTCTTTTAATAGACAGACACTTCAGGGCAATCTGTAAGCCAATACATTTCAGCCTGCAACCACGCTGAACAGAGTTCATACTACTGTCACATACACTGTGAACTGCTGATATTTTATTTACACAAGGTCCTACATGCACATGGTGCTTTAAAAAGCAGACAGAGGGAGACCCTGCCTGGAAGTTCCATTAAGGCTCTGACTGCAAGCTGTTCCATGTGAGAGGGCTGTGTGCATGTGCTGAACCCCAGTGAAGGGCTAAATGAGTCTGCATGTGTTGACCAACTTGTGGGATTGGGGCCTAAATCAACAGGAAGCAGTGATGCAGGGGAGGCTAAGGGTCATGCACCCACTTATGTGGAGTGATGCGCACAACCTAAGGGTTATGCGGATTTGGGGAATGGTTCATGTAATGGTTAATGGTTCAGACGTGTTCTCTGGGAAGCGTGCTTTGAGGATGGACGTAAAGGTGACCCGCATGACAAAACTGAGCTTGTGCCCTGCGTGCACTACACACAGAGGACCCAAAAGGTGAGATTTTCAATGCTGCTGCTTTTGACCTTAGGAGTTCTGTCAGAAAGACGGGAAATCTAATGACAGGTTTCAGAGTAGCAGCCATGTTAGTCTGTATTCGTAAAAAGAAAAGGAGGACTTGTGGCACCTCAGAGACTAACACATTTATTTGAGCATAAGCTTTCGTGAGCTACAGCTCACTTCATCGGATGCATCACGAAAGCTAATGCTCAAATAAATGTGTTAGTCTCTAAGGTGCCACAAGTCTTCCTTTTCTTTTTGGAAATCTAATGCGATCATGACATCACAAGAGAGATGGCTAAGCAAGGGGAAGGACCCATTACTTATCCTGCTTAAAACTCTGGTTTTGTTGCCACACATAGAACTCCAATGTATAATGGGAATTTGGGACAAGAGAGATCTGTTTAAGATCCAAACACCCCATCCCCTTTGGTTATGATGTGAAAGCTGAGACATATCAGACCTCACCTCCCCCAAAAGTCTTCCAGCAAAACCCAGGAAGCCCAAATTGAGCTTTCCAGGTATTTCCAAGGTGCAACACTTTTTAGACCTACCTCACACATTATAAGATGTGAGAGGAGGCATCAAAATATCTTCTGGGTCACCTCTATAGGAGGAGCAAGAGGTGGCAGGGCGGAGGTGAAGAAGGGATCTCTAGGAGGGCACTGCATGGGAGAAGGCCATGAAAAAGCAGCAGAAGTGGTCTGGGGAGCAGAGTAGGGAGCTACCAGCCAGGCTGGAGGGAAGCTACAGAGTTCTATGAAGGAGAGATGTTTGCTGCAGAACAAAACTATCCCAAGTTTTAGCACAGAAGGTTTGCAAGCTGCTTGGCAAACAGCACCAAACTAGAAGAAACATCTGAATGGGCTTTGCTCTTTAAACCAAGTTTACAGCCTTAACCAGTCCCTTTCTAGTCCAACAATGAAGGTATCTGAAGCAATCAATCACTTACAGAGGAAGACTAATTCCAGAGACTGACAAGAGCCCAACTTCTGGTGGAACTCGACAGCGGCTTTTCTCGTGGGAGCATCACTCACCGTTTAACCAAGATGCGGATTGGGTCAGTCATGAATTTATTGGTCATCTCCAGGATTTCATGAGGCAAGGTAGCACTGATTAGAACCACCTGAGTAGCTGGGGGCAGGTATCTGTACACATCATAAATCTGTTCTTTAAAACCTGACAAAGCAAACCAAATAGCACAGCAGTGTTAATGTTTGTGTTTTCTGTGAAAACCTTGTTCTTACACTGACTCTGGAATTCAAAATTAAGGTTACACTTAAAGACAAACATTAGAAAGTAGTGAATTCACAGCTAAAGTCACCCAAACAACTTCAACTCTATCTTATCCCCCACGCTGCAAAACCACTGAACCCCACAGAAAATGGAGATTGTTTGAGGCTTTGCTGACTACTAGTTCCAGGGGTGTGCGTTCTTCCTAAGGGATCTCTCGCTGTATCAGATTAGGTGTAGCAAGTACAGCCACAGGGCTACTGAAGTTCTAAGCAGCTACATTACACGCCCTTTGGTAACAGGATTCCCAGTGCTGTGCACACTAGAGCATGAGGTGGAGGAAGGAGAAAGGCGTGCAGAGGGTATTTCTTACCTTTATTGAGCATCTCATCAGCTTCATCCAAAACCAACATTTTGATGGCACGAGTCCTTAAACTTCGACGACGAATCATATCTGCAAGATTCCAGTTCAGTATCATGAAAGTTTCCAGCTACACAGATACTTGCAACACTCCCTGACCGCCACCATCAGACAGTTCTACTGATCTATGCATTCCACTGGGGCAGCGATTCTCTCCATATTATTGCCCCATATTCATGTGGCAACCTAGGAAGGCCAGGGTGCTTGCAGTCCTGACACCACTTTGCAAGCCCCAGAAATCATACACAGTATACTTTAATTTATCCAAATAAAATCTGTGTCCCTCACACTATTTGGATAGTTGGGAGTTCAGATAATCGAAAGGACAGCCTCTCACCCCAACCCTCCCAGGGCTCTCCCTTGCAGAGGAAACAGATGGATAGGGTACAGATTTCACTGTTGTCACTACACATGTGCAGTAACAGCAAAGCAGCAGACTCCCTAGCAGCTGGGCTCCTTCTGTGGTTGCTCAGTTTGGTGTGCGCCCCAGCACTGGATCCTGCATGCTGCCCAAGGAGCAGCATAGAGGCTGTGCCAATGAGGGAGCTGGGCACTTCGGTGCTGCATCTGCCAGGGCCAGAGCTACGGCATTAACCAGGTGAGAAGAGCAACTCTGCAGCAGAGTCACAGAATATCAGGGTTGGAAGGGACCTCAGGAGGTCACCTAGTCCAACCCCCTGCTCAAAGCGGGGCCAATCCCCAATTTTTGCCCCAGATCCCTAAATGGCCCCCTCAAGGATTGAATCACAACCCTGGGTTTAGCAGGCCAATGCTCAAACCACTGAGCTATCCCTCCCCCCCGCCCCAAAAAAAAAACAAAACTGTCACACAGAATGGCCCCCCTCAAGGATTGAACTCATATCCCTGGGTTTAGCAGGCCAATGCTCAACCCACTAAGCTATCCCTCCCTCTCCACTAAGCTGTCCCTCCCTCCCAGAGGTGCAAGATGGTGGCGAGGGGGGAGAAGGTGGGGATGTGCGAATAGGCACTTGGACCTGGGTGGCAGGGGGTTTCACTGGAGGGCTGCATGCCAGCAGGAGGCAGAGTGGCTAACTGGGGGGGTTGTATGCAGGCCGGGGTGTTGGGGACAAGGACGGGATTTGGATAATGTGGAAATCTGGATAATAGGGTTTTGAATAAACAAGAGTATATTGTATTCGGGGTTGGCTCCTCACATGCCAGTTAAGGGACCAAAGACGGGGGGAAAAATTCAGAATTCCAAGCCCCAGGACACAACTTGCTATCTGAGGCAAGGAAGATAGGACAGGTGAGTTGCAGCCATTTGCATAACACCAGTGAGACAGCAGGATACGGGGGGACTTCAGCTGAAAAGAGAGATGTGCATATCCTTTGGAAACTGCTGCACAAGAAACCAATCACACGGATCCAGGTTTCGTTCCTATTTCTGGATGGCTCAGAATAGCCCCTGGTCCCGTGATATGGAAGCCTTTCACTATTACCATGTGGGTCAATCCAGACCAGGAGGGTAGTTACCAACTAATTCCCATTTTGTGGAATATGAAGACTGGCTCCATGTTAAAATCACAGGGTTAGGAGGGACCGCCAGGGTCATCTAGTCTAACCCCCTGCCAAGATGCAGGATTTGTTGTGTCTAAACCATCCAGGACAAATGGCTACCCAGCCTCCTTTTGAAAACCTCCAGGGATGGAGCTTCCACAACCTCCTAGGCAGTCTGTTCCACTGTTCTTACAGTTAGGAAGCGTTTCCTGAGATTTAATCTAAATCTGCAGTGCTTAAGTTTGAACCCACTGCCATTTGTCCTGCCCCCTGTGACAAGAGAGAACAGCTTTTCTTCATTTTTTTTATGGTAGCCTTTCAAGTCTGCTACCATGTCCACCCCTTAATCTCCTCTTTTCCAAACTAAACATATCGATACGTTATAAATACAACCAGAACTGACACTTGTTGCCAGGCTTAGAGAGTCCAAGGACTGAACAGGAGGGCTATTCAGCCCAGGAGATAAGTCAGCACTAAGGTACATTGGCAGGGCAGTGTGAGAAGCCTGTACTGCTGCTGCCCATGCCGTGCCATGCCTGCACTGTTAAAGGAACTGAGTCTCCAATACTGTCATCCAGGCCCCTTTCAGTAGCCGTAAAAATCGAAGTTATTATAGAGAAGCCAGAAAACAACGCTGCATTGGCATGCTGGGCTAGCCAAAAGGGGAGGATTGGTAGCTAGTTTCAAGTGGAAATATATCGCTGAGAACTTTTTACAAACCACAAAAAGGATTCAGACAATTTTTAATCTAGTCAATTAAAAAACAATTGTGTAGCTTCAGCTCCTATCCCTCCCCCGAGCCTCATACCCATTTCTGGGGGTACGCAATAACATTTTCCTCGTAAATTATTCTCTGCCTTGTTGCTGTGCAAATACCACACAAACAGGAAACCGATTATTCAGGGAAGTGAAATTGACTATACATGATAAACTGAAAACAACTACAAAATGATCTCTCTCTCCAATTCTTTCCGCAGGAGTGATCTTAGAAGTTACTATTAATGGTTGGTAAAAGTTAGGGTGTTTAGGTTTACAGTGTCCCTTTAAATGGAGTTTTCATACCACTTACATTCGCAGGAGCAGAACAATCCCTTAAACATGAAGTATACAAAATTTATCCTGAATAATTATGTGTATCTTAGGTATTAAGCCAGATATGGCATAGCTAGCCAGTGACCTCCTTACCGAACACACGGCCTGGTGTGCCAGCAACGACATGTTGTCCGTAATCCAATTTCCGGATATCTTCACCAACATTTGTGCCTCCAATACAGGCATGACACTGTACATTCATGTAGTCACCAAGAGCAAGAAGGCCCTGTGTCACATCAGCATAGAAGAAATATTTAGACAGTTTACAATAGCACCACTTAAACTATTTGCAATGAGATCCCTAGACAGATCCCTCCCTGTTTGCAGCACCCTGCTATTTATATGCAGATCTTTCCACATCACACACCTTTCTGCCCCCTGCTCCAGCCTGTAGTGTTATTCCTGTGCTTTCTCTGTAAAGCAAGAGTGGGAAAGGGAGGACTGCTGTCATGTCTTTAGGCATCTTTGGAGACACAATCCTCTAAGTCATATAAGTGGATCCAGTGAATTCATGGGTTGCTTTCATGGGAAAGGTGGAAAGAAGATGGCCATGTCGGTCTTCCAGTGACACTTTGTATGCAGAAATAGCAGCACAGACACAAACCTCCCGCACTGATAAGGGAGTTTCAGGACCATGGGCAGGAACATAGTATCTCCATGATTAATCTAATTCCCTCAACATTTAAATTAGAGTTGGTAGGTCAAATCACAAGTGTCTGAAAATTTGCAGCTGAATTTAAACAGAGGAATTGCAATCTGTATCAATAAGGCAACACTTTATCTGATTATGGCATTTCTAGCTATGTATGAGTTTCTCAATCACAGGACACACCGTGGGATTTTTTGAAGTTCCAACAAAGAGAAAATGCTATGGTGCCACATTCCAAAAATCCAGGATAAAAAGCTACAGCATCAAGGCAAAGGTTTCAACCCACTCCACTGGACATCTTCTAAACCCGCAATCTCCCACCCAGACTGGACAGAAAAGATGAATAAATTCAGCTTCACAACACCGTCAAGAGATCTGCACACATCACAGCTGTGTTTACAGAAGGATCACTACAATGCCAAAAAGTTAACTGTTGTACCATGTGAGCATGATAAGAAGAGGAACAACCAACACGGTACAGTCAGAGAGTCTAACATTAAGAGCGCCAACAGTACCTCAGCAAGCAACAAAATATGTACTTTTGGGCTAATCAAGAGTTATTCCTATGGAATATCAGTAAACCAGTAGTATTATCAATTTGTTACTATACTTAATACAGTATTAGATACAGTAACAAGTATATGTGCCACCACTTCATTTTCTCTGGAGGAAAATAATCACTGCAAATTGACAAAATTCTAAAAAGTCCCCAACTGTTCTAGTAACACTTGGAACTTACCAACATCTGTAAAACACTGGAAAGAGCTTACAGGCATGAAGAATGTGTTCAAAAGTTTGGCTGCTTCAAATGTTCTTACCTTTTGAATCTGTACTGCCAACTCTCTTGTTGGTGCTAAGATCAATGCCTGGGTTTCACGAACCTGAATGAAACAATAGACAAATTAAACAAGTCCAATATCACCCAAACATAACAGGGGCAGTGGATCCCAAAGGGCTTGGAAATGACAGAAACCAAGAAGGATTCAGCATAGATGCTAGTACAAAATGCGTAAGGGTCAATCAACGCATCTGGGAAGTTGCTCCTGCTCGAACCCACTCACACGAGAATACCTCCCTGCATAAATCACATTCAACAGTATCATCCAGCAGCATGTTTCACTCCACGGGCTTGTTTTTCATTATGCTAGCTACAACCAGACACTCAGTCCTACTTTCTGAAAACTACTAATTATGAATGTTGCTTGCACATGAATATGATGGTGTGCCCTCCCAATACCTGCCCTGAAAGGCAGGCCAGAGGGGCCAATTAATCTATGAGGTTGCAAGCTGGGGGGAATTAAGACAGAAGCCTTAATTAGAAGAAGCTCACTTGTGCAGGAACCAGAAGAGCCTATATAAACCAGAGAGCTGACAGTGGGGGCTGCTGGGAAAGGCTGCAGTCACTCCCTAAGAAGAGGGAGGAGTGTTTGCAATCTGTGGAGATGGGTAATTCACAGCTGCTCCCTGCGGGGAGGGAGTTGGGAGGCTGGCAAACCCAGAGAGGGGAAGCAGCAAGGAACAGCCTTCACTGCTGATGAGAGGGCTGCCCCAGATTCCCCTACCAGCTGCTGAGGAAGTGGCACCAGCTGGCCAGGAAGACTGCCTGAGCCCATTTGTCAAGAGAGACTTTGCTACCCCAGCACGAGGAAACAAAGATAGTGACCTGGCCAAACGGTGAAGTTGCAGAGAGGAGGCTGCGGTTCCTGGGGCAAGAGGACAATGGGAGAGACACCGCTACAGGAGGGCGCAACACCTGGAGGAGGTGCCACCAGCGGTGAGTGGACTTCCCATGAAAGATGGAAACAATTTATCAGATGATTTTCTCAGGTATAATTTTACTAGTCAAAAATCAAAGAGATGAAAATTTAAATCTCTTCCACTGGGAACACTGAAAATTTTAAGTAAACATCCCATAAAATTAAATTTAGCATTTGGAAAATGTGAATTTATTTTAAAGTTACTAGACTGCAGGGAGCTGCGAAAGGAAGAATCAGACTCATAAATGAAGCCAGACTGTAAAGGGACTATTGGTCTCTTTATAATTGCTTGATCGTTTACTTCAGTATTTACAGAATGTAAATGTGAGCATTTGGGGAAGGCGGGGCTGATAATGAAAAATCAGCTTTATTGTGATGAAATTTCAGTATTTTTCCCTTAAAGAACCTCCTTAGGCCACAATTCTCTAAGTCACATGAGTGGATCCAATGAATTCATGGGTTGCTTGCATGGGAAAGGTGGAAAGAAGATGGCCACGTCTGTCTTCCAGTGACGCCTATTAAAATATAGGAATACAGCCAAGTAGACCTCAAGAGTTAAATTTCTGCAGAAGTGGATTTAAGCCAAAATCTGACTAAATTAAATTTGACAAATTCTATTGCCTATGGTTAGAAGATTTCAGTTTAAAGCTTCACTCATCCAGTTGTAATCTTAACAATAAATGCATATAAATTATTAAATCTATTTAAAAAGTTTATTTTAAAATTGTAAAATGTAGTCTATTTAAGTGCTGAAAGTTACCTGAATATCTAAACACTGTAGAACAGAGATGCAAAATGTTGCTGTTTTGCCTGTTCCAGATTGTGACCTGAAAAGATAAAGCATTTAAGAATCTATTTCTGGAGAACACACCCAGCTAATTTTAACATTCCCCAAAACAAAATAGTTAACTTTTCTGCTCATCCTTTAATAGTCAATTTTACAATTAACAATGTTAATTTTTAACAATGTACCTTACAAAATTTTAGCTAACAGTTGTCATTTGCATAATGAAAAAACCTTGTTTGACACTAGTAAATCCCCAGCTCTGGAACCCCCAGTCTCCAAACTAAGAGACTATTCGCCTGTGATGACGACTCGGGAATGATTTTGCTTCTTTGAAAAACAGGTCATAAAGAAGCAGGGAGAGGGGTTGGTAAAGGTGTTTTCTGCTTGTATTTTACCTTAGATCTCTCCAAGAATATCAAGTCTGCTTCTCCGGCTTAGCTAGACGACTTTCCTGAGAGTCTTAGAGTATGTTTACTGGGAGCTCACATCTCAACTGAGCGCATGTCTACATGCGCAGCTGTACTGCTGCAGTGCGTCTGGTGAAGACACTCTACTTCGATCACCTCCACGAACAGCAGAAGCTATGTTGGTGGGAAAAGCTCTCCCTCCGATGTAGCGCTGGGCACACGAATGCTTACGTCGATGTAACAGTTGCTCGGGGGCAGCTTATTCACACCCCTGAGTGACATAAGTTATGCCAACCGACTGTAGAGTAGACATAGCCTAAAGGTGTAGTGCTAGATCTTTATCCAACCCCTGTATTCAAATAGTCACTGAAGTCAAACAGGTGTTAACCCATGACTAAAAATCTCTACACTGCTCCACTTCCACCCTCTACACTTGCAATGTCGCTATTTCCCTAGTTCCAGCTATCCCAGGCACTAGTTTGGGACAACAGAGAAATGTCCCACCACTGGTTAACGGTTCAGGTCCACTGACATTAGCAATGCTAAGAACCTGCCACTGTTTTAACAAGTTGATTCAGCCTGCTCTGAACAGGGTTCTAGGATAGTGTTTAAAAACACTGGCAGCCAATCCCAGGGCTCCCACTGTTGCTTACTCCATGGAAGAACCACTGCAAGCAACAGTGGAAGATTTTCAGATGGTTTCCTAGTGTAGATAGGGCTAAGTCTTTTATGGCAGAAAAAAATCCCAGATTTCTAAATGAAAACAAGCAGCAGCAGATTTTATAAAACCCTTCGACACTCTCCCCTGACAAAGGAGCAAACATCCGGCACAAGCCCAATTCTCTCTCCTTTTGGAATGTCATCTTCAGCCACTAGATAGACATGGCTGACAATAGAGGTCTACCAGAAGGCCCAGCTAGACTGTTACTCAGATACAGATGAACACAACTTGGGAGCTTATCTACAGGAGGTCACACCACACAACACTTGTTATAGAATTGTAGCATGCTTTCTGTAATGGGTGTAGTAAATAGTATAGCCTTTCTACATGAGCTCCCAAGCTGTTGTCAACCCTGCTTAGGGGCTGCTTAGATAGGGTTCTGTCAAAGCTATGGAAGTGACTCACGATTGACAATGAGGGTCAGCCAGAGAGCCTATTACAGGCAAGAACTTGAATCCTGAGATTGACTTTCACGATGCTAGCTCATAACCAATATGGGCTAGCACTGGCATATTAGGTAAAACCAAGGTTTCAGCTACAAAAACATCTCATCAGATTTTAAAACCAGTAAACTTGTTTGAAGTTTTAGGAAAGTTCATCAGTGTAGACAAGTGTACACAATTTCCCATGGTAGACAGGGCTAGATATGTTACTTAGGCCCAATCCTGCAAACTTTTGCATACACATTTAAATGAATACATAAACATTTGCCAGATCTGTGCTTTAATAAGTTCTACATTAGACCACTCAAGTTTCAGCAGTGTGAACAAAAATTTTAAAAATTTTAAATTATTTAAATGATTAAGATTTAAAAAAAAAAACTGTTTAAAATAAAATCTGAACTTAATGTAAAATGTTAAGACCTAAGCTTACTATAATCTTTTAGGTTTCAGAGTAACAGCCGTGTTAGTCTGTATTTGCAAAAAGAAAAGGAGGCCTTGTGGCACCTTAGAGACTAACCAATTTATTTGAGCATAAGCTTTCGTGAGCTTGTATCCAATGAATTGAGCTGTAACCCACGAAAGCTTATGCTCAAATAAATTAGTCTCTAAGGTGCCACAAGGACTCCTTTTCTTTTTATAATCTTTTAAAACATTTAAATAAAAAACTGCTGAATCCAAGAGCCTCTAGCAAAAACTTTGAGTTAAAGACCGCTCTTCTATAAAAAGAGAATCGGGGGAGAGGGAAATTAACATTTGAGGTCAAGCTTTATAAATATGGCACAATACATCATGTACTAAGGGCTTATTTTATTAATAAAAATTGATTTTATATGCTGTTTAAATTCCAGTTACCATCCTAATGCAGCCTGACAAACCATGAGCAAAATGTTAATTATGTAGTAAATAAGCAATAGAGCATTCACCATATTTTACACACTGAAAATGTATAATCCTAAAATATAACTCTATATAAAGACTGCAAAAAAAAAAAAGGTCCAGGTAGTTTAGTGGGCACTCACATTAACATCTGAAAACACGCTGTCTGCAGAAAACCACACAATCACAAATAAGGGCTAGATCCCGAAAATGGATCAGTACAGACACAAGTACACCAGGGCAGATCCATTGGCAGAATCTAACCCTTATTTTCCCCCAACGCTTGTCTTATCAAGAAATGGCAGCAGTCATTGTAGGGACAACAGGTACTCAAGGCGATAGCACGTGCATCTCTTGCACTGCTTTCCTTTTAGCAGAAGGATGATAAAATGAGAAGCAGTGAACTATTACGGGGGGGAGGGGGAACGACATTTCAGCTGCGCTCACATCTAGCCCAATGCTGGTTTTGAACTCTGCTTGGGTGCAGCATTTTTTTAAGGTTGTAGGTGGTGAATTTTCTTTCATGCAATCACAGCCAACAAGAAGTTGTTGGTGATAGCTCATTCTTGAAACCTTGACCATTTAAGGTTTGTTTAATACCATTATTTTAAAAAACTCGGAGGCCCTTGGAAAGATGAGCTAAGTCGCTAACCACCTTTTTAAAAGCAAAGCGCCTCCATTCTCCTCCTTCAGCGCGCCATTCCACTTACTGTGCAATCACGTCCCTTCCTTTGATAATCTGTTTGATCGCCCTCTGCTGAATAGCTGACGGTTTCTCAAAGCCTGCAATGGGGTTTGAGAGAGAGGCACCTTACAGCGCTGCCCGCGAGCGGCGAGGGGGCCACGCGCCCGGCGGCTGCTGACGGGAAGGGGCAACGTTCAGCCCAGGGACCCGCCGCGCCGAGCAGACGCGTGCCCGGTGGAAGCGGCTTCACGCCAGCCCGGCGGGCGGCGAGCCGAACCCGCGCGAGGGGGAGCCGGCCCCGGCCGCACCACGCCCGTTGTCACGGAGCCCGGGCCGGCCGGCCAGCGCCGCGCCGCGCCCGCCGGGGGACCGGCCCGGAGAGGCGCCGCCGAGCCGCGGACACGCTCCCGGCGCCCACGCTCGGCCCCACTTTGCGCGACGGCTCCGCGCCCGCCGGGAGCGCGCGGAAGGGCGGGAGCGCGGCCAGCGGCCACGCGCGCGGAGCCCCGGGGACCCCCCCTCCCCCACAGCGGGGACCGGCAAGGGAGAGCCAGGCCCGCGGGGCCCTGGGGGAGCGCCTCGCACGGCCCGGCCCCGGCCCCCCCCGGCCCCGGCCCCTCCGGCCCCCCAGGCCCCGGCCCCTCCGGCCCCGGCCCCCCCGGCCCCCCAGGCCCCGGCCCCCCCGGCCCCGGCCCCCCCGGCCCCCCAGGCCCCGGCCCCTCCGGCCCCGGCCCCCCCGGCCCTCCGGCCCCCCAGGCCCCGGCCCCCCCGGCCCCTCCGGCCCCGGCCCCTCCGGCCCCCCCGGCCCCGGCCCCTCCGGCCCCCCAGGCCCCGGCCCCTCCGGCCCCCCAGGCCCCGGCCCCTCCGGCCCCCCAGGCCCCGGCCCGCACCGTAGGCGTAGATGCCGCGCAGCAGGTCCTCGCGCAGCCCCATGGTGTCGAAGGTGGGGGTCACGTCCACCTCCTCGCTGGTCTCGAACTCCACCTTGGTCATGTCCTCCTCCTTCAGCAGCCGCTTGCGGGCCGAGCCCGCCGCGCCTGCCGCGCCCGACATGGCCGCCCCGGCTCCGCGACTCCGGCCGCGCCGCCACACGATCGCCGCGCGATGCGCCTGCGCCGCGTCAGCTCCGCGCGCCGCCCCACGTGACAGGGGAGCGCGCGCCTGGCTCCGGAACGGGCCCTTCCCCCCGCCAACCTGCGGGGCTAGCTCCTCCCCTCCGGGGCTGCCCTGCCCTGACGCCACGGGCCTGGCTCCTCCCCCCACGTAGAGCTGGCTCCGCCCCCACCCTGCTGCTAAGGGCGCCCCTCCTCTACCCCAGGGGCTGGCTCCGCCCTCACCCTGCTGCTAGGGCCGCCCCTCCTCTACCCCAGGGGCTGGCTCCGCCCCCACCCTGCTGCTAGGGCCGCCCCTCCTCTACCCCAGGGGCTGGCTCCGCCCCCACCCTGCTGCTAGGGCCGCCCCTCCTCTACCCCAGGGGCTGGCTCCGCCCCCACTCTGCTGCTAGGGCCGCCCCTCCTCTACCCCAGGGGGCTGGCTCCGCCCCCACTCTGCTGCTAGGGCCGCCCCTCCTCTACCCCAGGGGGCTGGCTCCGCCCCCACTCTGCTGCTAGGGCCGCCCCTCCTCTACCCCAGGGGCTGGCTCCGCCCCCACCCTGCTGCTAGGGCCGCCCCTCCTCTACCCCAGGGGCTGGCTCCGCCCCCACCCTGCTGCTAGGGCCGCCCCTCCTCTACCCCAGGGGCTGGCTCCGCCCCCACTCTGCTGCTAGGGCCGCCCCTCCTCTACCCCAGGGGGCTGGCTCCGCCCCCACTCTGCTGCTAGGGCCGCCCCTCCTCTACCCCAGGGGGCTGGCTCCGCCCCCACTCTGCTGCTAGGGCCGCCCCTCCTCTACCCCAGGGGCTGGCTCCGCCCCACCCTGCTACTAGGGCCGCCCCTCCTCTACCCCAGGGGGCTGGCTCCGCCCCCACCCTGCTACTAGGGCCGCCCCTCCTCTACCCCAGGGGCTGGCTCCGCCCCCACCCTGCTGCTAGGGCCGCCCCTCCTCTACCCCAGGGGGCTGGCTCCGCCCCCACTCTGCTGCTAGGGCCGCCCCTCCTCTACCCCAGGGGGCTGACTCCGCCCCCACCCTGCTGCTAGGGCCGCCCCTCCTCTACCCCAGGGGGCTGGCTCCGCCCCCACCCTGCTGCTAGGGCCGCCCCTCCTCTACCCCAGGGGCTGGCTCCGCCCCCACCCTGCTGCTAGAGCCGCCCCTCCTCTACCCCAGGGGCTGGCTCCGCCCCCACTCTGCTGCTAGGGCCGCCCCTCCTCTACCCCAGGGGCTGGCTCCGCCCCCACTCTGCTGCTAGGGCCGCCCCTCCTCCACCCCAGGGGGCTGGCTCCGCCCCCACTCTGCTGCGAGGGCCGCCCCTCCTCTACCCCAGGGGGCTGGCTCCGCCCCCACCCTGCTGCTAGGGCCGCCCCTCCTCTACCCCAGGGGCTGGCTCCGCCCCCACCCTGCTGCTAGGGCCGCCCCTCCTCTACCCCAGGGGCTGGCTCCGCCCCCACTCTGCTGCTAGGGCCGCCCCTCCTCTACCCCAGGGGGCTGGCTCCGCCCCCACTCTGCTGCTAGGGCCGCCCCTCCTCTACCCCAGGGGGCTGGCTCCGCCCCCACTCTGCTGCTAGGGCCGCCCCTCCTCTACCCCAGGGGGCTGGCTCCGCCCCCACTCTGCTGCTAGGGCCGCCCCTCCTCTACCCCAGGGGGCTGGCTCCGCCCCCACCCTGCTGCTAGGGCCGCCCCTCCTCTACCCCAGGGGCTGGCTCCGCCCCCACCCTGCTGCTAGGGCCGCCCCTCCTCTACCCCAGGGGGCTGGCTCCGCCCCCACTCTGCTGCTAGGGCCGCCCCTCCTCTACCCCAGGGGGCTGACTCCGCCCCCACCCTGCTGCTAGGGCCGCCCCTCCTCTACCCCAGGGGGCTGGCTCCGCCCCCACCCTGCTGCTAGGGCCGCCCCTCCTCTACCCCAGGGGGCTGACTCCGCCCTCACCCTGCTGCTAGGGCCGCCCCTCCTCTACCCCAGGGGCTGGCTCCGCCCCCACCCTGCTGCTAGGGCCGCCCCTCCTCTACCCCAGGGGCTGGCTCCGCCCCCACTCTGCTGCTAGGGCCGCCCCTCCTCTACCCCAGGGGGCTGGCTCCGCCCCCACCCTGCTGCGAGGGCCGCCCCTCCTCTACCCCAGGGGGCTGGCTCCGCCCCCACCCTGCTGCTAGGGCCGCCCCTCCTCTACCCCAGGGGCTGGCTCCGCCCCCACCCTGCTGCTAGAGCCGCCCCTCCTCTACCCCAGGGGCTGGCTCCGCCCCCACTCTGCTGCTAGGGCCGCCCCTCCTCTACCCCAGGGGCTGGCTCCGCCCCCACTCTGCTGCTAGGGCCGCCCCTCCTCCACCCCAGGGGGCTGGCTCCGCCCCCACTCTGCTGCTAGGGCCGCCCCTCCTCTACCCCAGGGGGCTGGCTCCGCCCCCACCCTGCTGCTAGGGCCGCCCCTCCTCTACCCCAGGGGCTGGCTCCGCCCCCACCCTGCTACTAGGGCCGCCCCTCCTCTACCCCAGGGGCTGGCTCCGCCCCCACCCTGCTGCTAGGGCCGCCCCTCCTCTACCCCAGGGGGCTGGCTCCGCCCCCACCCTGCTGCTAGGGCCGCCCCTCCTCTACCCCAGGGGCTGGCTCCGCCCCCACTCTGCTGCTAGGGCCGCCCCTCCTCCACCCCAGGGGGCTGGCTCCGCCCCCACCCTGCTGCTAGGGCCGCCCCTCCTCTACCCCAGGGGCTGGCTCCGCCCCCACCCTGCTGCTAGGGCCGCCCCTCCTCTACCCCAGGGGCTGGCTCCGCCCCCACTCTGCTGCTAGGGCCGCCCCTCCTCCACCCCAGGGGGCTGGCTCCGCCCCCACCCTGCTGCTAGGGCCGCCCCTCCTCTACCCCAGGGGCTGGCTCCGCCCCCACTCTGCTGCTAGGGCCGCCCCTCCTCTACTCCAGGGGCTGGCTCCGCCCCCACTCTGCTGCTAGGGCCGCCCCTCCTCCACCCCAGGGGGCTGGCTCCGCCCCCACCCTGCTGCTAGGGCCGCCCCTCCTCTACCCCAGGGGCTGGCTCTTTCCCCCGCTATGGGGCTGAGGCTCCCGCGTTGCAGCCCTGTGCATTGCTGTGCACTCCCCACTCGCAGCATGCATGCCCCTAACCAGGGTCTCTGAGTCCCTGCGGTTGCCGCAGGCACGTGGCCTGAGTGCGAGGAACCCCTGGCCCCCCTCCCTCTCTCACTGCTGCCCCGTGGGGGGCTCTGCGGCTGGCACAGCGGCAGTCACTGCTGTACAGTGCCTGTTGTGGGGTGCAGGCTGCTATTTCTAACTGTTGTGCTTGTCACGGAGATGCTCTAAGCTGATGGGCTCTCCCCTCATCTTAATAACGCCTGTCTCTGCGAGAGGCGATAGCTATGTCGTGAGGAGAAGCTCTCCTGCTGACGTAGTGCTGTCTACACTAGTGCTTACACCCCTGAGTGACATCAATTACACTGAAGTAACCTATGGTGTAGACAAGGTCTTTCTCTTTTTCCCCAAGAGGTGACCCATCTAATTTCCCTACTGCATGCCATCTGCACAATAGATCCAGTTATACAGTCAGAGCTGATTTGCTCAGAATTTATGGGACATCCAAACATGAATAAAGAGAGGTTCCGATAATTGGAAGAACTACTAAGGCCTTGATCTTGCAAATACAAATCACTATGTTAACTCAGTAGGACGAATTTATGCCTGGATTGATTTATCAGCCTAAATATTTGCAGGCTTGGAGTTTTAGAGATTCACAGCAAATAACACAACTGTACCTAGCATCTCTATAGTCAAAGGACTGCTCAGATCCTATGTGGGTGGGTGGATAGGAATGATCATCACCCCATTTTACTGATATGAACATAAAAACAGCCATACTGGGTCAGACCAGTGGTCCATCTATCCCAGTAGCCTGTCTTCCTGTGCTTGCCAACTCTCCAGGATTGTCCTGGAGTCCCAGCAATTAAAGATGACTCTTCAATTAAAGATTATGTCATGTAATGAAACCTCCAGGAATACGTGCAACCAAAATTGGCAACCCCGGGCCAATGCTGGATACTTCAGAGGGAATGAACAGAACAGGGCAATTATCAAGTGATTCATCCTCTGTCATCCAGTCCCAGCATCTGGCAGTCAGAGGCTTACACTCAGAGCATGGGAGTTGCATTCCTGACTATCTTGGCTAATAGCCCTCGGGGCAACTATCCTCTAGTTATCTAAATTCTTTTTTGAATCCAGGTATAGTTTTGGCCTTCACAACATCCCCTGGCAATGAGTTCCACACATTGACTGTGTGTTGTGTAAATAAATATTTCCCTATGTTTGTTTTAATGGGGAACCTGGAATGGAAAAGTGAAGGCTACATAGTAATTCAGTGGCAAGCTCCAAGGTAAAGGCCTGCTCTGCTCTACAGTAAGGGATTGTCTACACTTGAAATGCTAGAGCAGCACAGCTGCAGCACCCCAGTGTAGACACTCAGCTCTGATCTACACTAAAAGTTTAGGCCAACCCCAACATCACTCAGGGATGTGAAAAATCCACAGCCTTGAGCAATGCAGTTAAGCTGACCCCTGGGGCACACAGTAATTAGTTGACAGAAGATTCTCCTGTTGTCATAGGTAACCCATCTCCCCAAGAGGTAGTAGCTAGGTTGATGGATTTCTTGTGCTGATAGTTTTCTTGATGTACTGAGATATTGCATCCATTTCTTATTCATCATAGCAAAATATCACACTGAATATCACTGCTACTCTATATAACTCATTTTAAATTGGTATCCTCCCAGAGGATACTTAGGTGTGTGGATTTTTCACATGCCTGAGCTACCTAGTTTGGTTGACTTAACTTTTGAGTGTAAACCTGGTCTGAGTGCTCCTTGAACTCAGGAGTGACTGAGGCCATGTCTACACTACAAAATTAAGTCGACCTAACTTACGTTGGCATACAGCCGCCACTGTAACTACATCGCTTGTGCGTGTCTACACTTTGCTCTTTGTGTCAGTAGTGCGTATCCTCCTCAGGAACGCTTGTATCGATTGTATTCTCATTGTGAGACAGCTCCTGAAAGCCACGAACAGTCATTGACATGAGCAATGCAGTGTCTGGACTGATACTGCATCGACCAAATCCATTGACCTTGACGGCTGGTGTAGGTGGAGTTATTAAGTTGGGTAGTGGGGCAGTCACATCAGGGGGAGCAAAATTTAAGGTCAGGTTTACACTACCACTTACTTTGGTATAACTTACATCACTCAGGGGTGTGACTAAGCTGCGCACCGAGTGACGCAAGTTACACCGAACTAAGTGCCGGTATGGACAGCGCTATGGCGGTGGGAGAGCTTCTCCTGCCGACACAGCTACTGCCTGTCCGGGATGTGGATTTGTTATGTCAGTGGGCGTGCTCTCTCCCCTGGCAGCATAGAGCGTCTTCACCAGAGACGACGCTACAGTGGCCCAGAGGCAGTGCTTCTCGTGTAGACTAGCCCTAGGTGTAAACACTTCTGGAGCCGGCAGGAGGCATAAGCAGAACTGCTTAGGGCCCACAGCAGCTCAAGCCCCCCACCGGCCCCATTAATTATTAGTATAGCTGGGGCGGGGGGGGGGGGGGAAATTCCTGGTTAGGGCCCCTGGCAGTTCACGCCCCGCCCCATTAATTATTAGTATAGCTGGGGGGGATATTCCTGCTCAGGGCCCACAGTAGCTCATTCCCCCCCCCATTAATTATTAGTGTGGGGGGATATTCCTGCTCAGGCCCCCAGGGCCCCCCATTAATTATTAGTGTAGCGGGGGGGGAGATTCCTGCTCAGGCCCCCAGGGCCCCCCATTAATTATTAGTGTAGCGGGGGGGGATATTCCTGCTCAGGCCCCCAGGGCCCCCCCATTAATTATTAGTGTAGCGGGGGGGATATTCCTGCTCAGGCCCCCAGGGCCCCCCATTAATTATTAGTGTAGCGGGGGGGGATATTCCTGCTCAGGGCCCCAGGGGCCCCCCCATTAATTATTAGTGTAGGGGGGGGATATTCCTGCTCAGGCCCCCAGGGCCCCCCATTAATTATTAGTGTAGGGGGGGGATATTCCTGCTCAGGCCCCCAGGGCCCCCCCATTAATTATTAGTGTAGCGGGGGGGATATTCCTGCTCAGGCCCCCAGGGGCCCCCATTAATTATTAGTGTAGCGGGGGGGATATTCCTGCTCAGGCCCCCAGGGCCCCCCATTAATTATTAGTGTAGCGGGGGGGATATTCCTGCTCAGGCCCCCAGGGCCCCCCATTAATTATTAGTGTAGCGGGGGGGAGATTCCTGCCCAGGCCCCCAGGGCCCCCCCATTAATTATTAGTGTAGCGGGGGGGATATTCCTGCTCAGGCCCCCAGGGCCCCCCATTAATTATTAGTGTAGCGGGGGGGGAGATTCCTGCTCAGGCCCCCAGGGCCCCCCATTAATTATTAGTGTAGGGGGGGGATATTCCTGCTCAGGCCCCCAGGGCCCCCCCATTAATTATTAGTGTAGCGGGGGGGATATTCCTGCTCAGGCCCCCAGGGCCCCCCATTAATTATTAGTGTAGCGGGGGGGATATTCCTGCTCAGGCCCCCAGGGCCCCCCATTAATTATTAGTGTAGCGGGGGGGATATTCCTGCTCAGGCCCCCAGGGCCCCCCATTAATTATTAGTGTAGCGGGGGGGATATTCCTGCTCAGGCCCCCAGGGCCCCCCATTAATTATTAGTGTAGCGGGGGGGAGATTCCTGCCCAGGCCCCCAGGGCCCCCCATTAATTATTAGTGTAGCCCGGGGGGAGATTCCTGCCCAGGCCCCCAGGGCCCCCCATTAATTATTAGTGTAGCGGGGGGGATATTCCTGCTCAGGCCCCCAGGGCCCCCCATTAATTATTAGTGTAGCGGGGGGGGATATTCCTGCTCAGGGCCCCAGGGGCCCCCCCATTAATTATTAGTGTAGGGGGGGGATATTCCTGCTCAGGCCCCCAGGGCCCCCCATTAATTATTAGTGTAGGGGGGGGATATTCCTGCTCAGGCCCCCAGGGCCCCCCCATTAATTATTAGTGTAGCGGGGGGGATATTCCTGCTCAGGCCCCCAGGGCCCCCCATTAATTATTAGTGTAGCGGGGGGGGAGATTCCTGCTCAGGCCCCCAGGGCCCCCCATTAATTATTAGTGTAGCGGGGGGGATATTCCTGCTCAGGCCCCCAGGGCCCCCCATTAATTATTAGTGTAGCGGGGGGGAGATTCCTGCCCAGGCCCCCAGGGCCCCCCCATTAATTATTAGTGTAGCGGGGGGGATATTCCTGCTCAGGCCCCCAGGGCCCCCCATTAATTATTAGTGTAGCGGGGGGGGAGATTCCTGCTCATGCCCCCAGGGCCCCCCATTAATTATTAGTGTAGGGGGGGGATATTCCTGCTCAGGCCCCCAGGGCCCCCCCATTAATTATTAGTGTAGCGGGGGGGATATTCCTGCTCAGGCCCCCAGGGCCCCCCATTAATTATTAGTGTAGCGGGGGGGATATTCCTGCTCAGGCCCCCAGGGCCCCCCATTAATTATTAGTGTAGCGGGGGGGATATTCCTGCTCAGGCCCCCAGGGCCCCCCATTAATTATTAGTGTAGCGGGGGGGATATTCCTGCTCAGGCCCCCAGGGCCCCCCATTAATTATTAGTGTAGCGGGGGGGAGATTCCTGCCCAGGCCCCCAGGGCCCCCCATTAATTATTAGTGTAGCCCGGGGGGAGATTCCTGCCCAGGCCCCCAGGGCCCCCCATTAATTATTAGTGTAGCGGGGGGGATATTCCTGCTCAGGCCCCCAGGGCCCCCCATTAATTATTAGTGTAGCGGGGGGGATATTCCTGCTCAGGCCCCCAGGGCCCCCCATTAATTATTAGTGTAGGGGGGGGATATTCCTGCTCAGGCCCCCAGGGCCCCCCATTAATTATTAGTGTAGCGGGGGGGAGATTCCTGCCCAGGCCCCCAGGGCCCCCCATTAATTATTAGTGTAGCCCGGGGGGAGATTCCTGCCCAGGCCCCCAGGGCCCCCCATTAATTATTAGTGTAGCGGGGGGGATATTCCTGCTCAGGCCCCCAGGGCCCCCCATTAATTATTAGTGTAGCGGGGGGGATATTCCTGCTCAGGCCCCCAGGGCCCCCCATTAATTATTAGTGTAGGGGGGGGATATTCCTGCTCAGGCCCCCAGGGCCCCCCATTAATTATTAGTGTAGCGGGGGGGATATTCCTGCTCAGGCCCCCAGGGCCCCCCATTAATTATTAGTGTAGCGGGGGGGATATTCCTGCTCAGGCCCCCAGGGCCCCCCATTAATTATTAGTGTAGCGGGGGGGGAGATTCCTGCTCAGGCCCCCAGGGCCCCCCATTAATTATTAGTGTAGCGGGGGGGGAGATTCCTGCCCAGGCCCCAGGCCCCAGCCCCTGGCTGCGGAGAGAAGCCGCCCGGCGAGGCCCAGCCCCGCGGCCCAGGCCGGGCCCAGCTCCCGCCAGGCGGAACAAAGGCCGGGGCCGGCGTGCGCCGCTCCCCCGCCCCAGGCCTCCCGGGCGCCCCGCACAGCTGCCGCCGCCCGCAGCGGGACCGGCGGGGCGCGGAGCCCCGCGGGCTCGGGCCGGGGACGCAGGAGGCGAGTCCCGGCGCCCCGGGCTCCCTCCAGCGGGCACCGGCCGGCACGGAGCCGGGTCCTGAGGGGGCCCGCTGCGAAACCCGCCTGCCCGGTAAGGCTTGTGCCCGGGAACCGCCGGCCTGGGCCCGCCGCGGCGACGCTCCCTCCCGCAGGCCGCGAGAAGCCGGGGGCGCCAGGGGCCCGGCCGCTGCCCGGCGGGCGCCCAGAGGCCCCGGCGATGGGCGGCGGCCGAGCGAGCTGGACGGGCGCAGCGCTGCCGGCAGCGAAGGTTTGTCCCGGAGCCCGCCGGGCTGCGAGAGGGGCCGGGCCGCGTCCCCAGCCCCCGCCCGGCACTCCCGCTCCGGGACCAGGGCTCGGGAGCCCGCCTTTGGCAGCTTGCTGCGGCGGGGCCGGGGAGGCTGGTTCTGTGCGGGGCCGGGGCCGGGGCCTGCTCCTGGATCCGTGCTCGGGGCTCCCTTCGGAGGCAGGAACGCGGCTGCTCCATTCCGGCTTCCTGCCCCAGGCCCTGCCTGGAGGGAAGGGCTCTTAGAGCCGCAAGGACGTTCACTGGCTATCGACTTGTCCCCATAACACAAGAACTAGGGGCCACCCAATGAAATGAATGGGCAGCAGGTTTAAAACAAACAAAAGGAAGTTCTTCTTCACTCAGCGCACAGGCCACCTGTGGAACTCCTTGCCTGGGGAGGTTGTGAAGGCGAGGACTAGAACGGGGTTTTAAAAGAGAACTGGATAAATTCATGGAGGTTAAGTCCATGAACGGCTATTTGCCAGGTTGGGGTAAGGAAGGGTGTCCCTGGCCTCTGTTTGTCTGAGGGTGGAGATGGATGGCAGGAGAGAGATCACTTGACATGCCTTGCAGTGCGAAGCGGTAATGTGTATGGTGAAAGGAAATGATCTACTGCTGAGATTGCTTGTCCGCTCGATTCCTTTGTGAACTGTGTCTCAACAGGCTCAAAAATGATGAGTGTGTGTGTGGGAGGGGACAGTCCAGTTCCAACACCATTACACGAGGTACGCTGGGCCTCTGTACGCTAGGAAGCTCACCTGCTGCTGATAAATGAAATCAGCAGCAGGTCCCTGAGAATCAGAAACAAAAATGGCTTAACTGTCAGCAACACTTGCTAACAGTAGGTCACTTCACCAATGTGTGGAGACCCTAAATTACCTGGGTTTTGTCAGTTTAAATTTTTCCCTTTTCTTCCTTCTATTTGACTATTTTGCACTGAATTTCTTTGTAGCCTCATCTCGGAGTCACTCCCATTGACACAATATTTTCTCCTTTGTTCCCACTTCTAGCTCCGTAGTTGCTATTGCCTCTGCATAAAAACTTCAGTGGGCAGAGAGGGGGAGTGTGTGTCTGTTTGGAAAACAGTCCATGTGAAGGACTAGATAGATGCCAGGAGAATTCCAGAGATTTCAAGGTTGGTAGGGCCAAAACAGTCCGTGCTCATTTGGTTTCTTTTAATCTCACTGCAGGCGCAGACCTTAGGGTTTGCGCTGGTTTATGTGATGGGTGTGTGTTTGCCTTTTTTGCAGATAAATGTACACAGCTAATTAAGAGTATCTTGGGCAGTCTGGCTACCCTCTTCTCACATCTAGCAGGTGAAAGGAGGACACCTTTACTTGTCTGTAGGGACAGGAGCTGAATGAGATTGAAGCGGCAGGACTATGGAAGTTTCCCTGACTCCCATGACAAATCTGTTTTCCCTTAGTGTGAGTTTAGAGCTCATTAAGGCCTGGATTGTGCCACCCTTACACATACTGAGTAATGCTTTTGTCTGTGAATAATCTGATTCCTATGAGGCTGCTCGCAGAATAAACTACTAAATGTGAGGAGACAGTGCAGAATCAACATAAATGGAAACCGAAGTCCTTGATTTATACACGGAACAGGGACAGCCTGGACAACACCAATGTGTCATGCAACCCTTGTGTTGTTGTAATTGTCTCCCTGTGCCCTGGTGCTCCCTGTTTGTATTAGCCTCTTGTCTGTCATTTCATACTTAGACTGTCATCGTTTGGGTGTAGCGACAGGCTCTATTGTGAGTGTTGTGCGCCTAGAACCATGTGGCTGGGTCATCTAGAGCAGTGGTTTTCAAACTTTTTTTCTGACGACCTAGTTTGAAGAAAATTGTTGATGCCCGTGACCCAACGGAGCTGGGGATGAGGGGTTTGGGGTGTGGGAGGGGCCCAGGGCTGGGGCAGAGAGTTGGGGTGTAGGGGTGAGGGCTGTGGGGTGGGGTTGGGGCAGGGGGTTGGGGTGTGGGAAGGGATCAGGGCTCTGGGCTGGGGGTGTAGGCTCTGGGGTGGGGCCGGGGATGAGGGCTTTGGGGTGTAGGAGGGGGCACCGGGTTGGGGCAGGGGGTTGGGGTGCGGGCTTACCTGCGGCAGCTCCCGGTCAGCAGTGCAGTGTGGGTGCTAAGGCAGGCTTCCTGCCTGTCCTGGCACCATGGACCGTGCTGCACCCTGGAAGTGGCCAGCAGCAGGTCCAGCTCCTAGGCGGAGGTATGCAAGCGGCTCTGCACAGCTCTTGCTGGCAGGCACCGCCCCTCCCCCTAGCTCCCATTGGCTGGGAACTGGCCAATGGGAGTGCGGAGCTGGCGCTCGGGGTGGGGGCAGCGCAAAGAGCCACATGGCCCCCCTGCCTAGGAGCCAGACCTGCTGCTGGCTGCTTCCGGGGTGCAACACGGTGTCGGAACAGGTAGGGACTAGCCTGCCTTAGCCAGGCAGCACCACTGACGGGACTTTTAATGGCCCAGTTGGCAGCGCTGACTAGAGCCGCTGTGACCCAGAGCCTTACATTTTGCGATCCAGGACTGGGTTGCTACCCACAGTTTGAAAACCACTGATCTAGGACCTACAGCAGTACAGTATTTGGATGTGGCCAGTTGCCACGTGGAAGCACTTTACTCGTTTGCTGTTCCCCTGTCTCTTACTTGGTGGCTGTTTGATTTTGTCTAGTTGTTTTGTGTCTGTAGAACACAACACACAGAGGGCATTGCCAGAGGCGCATGACTAATGACAATAATACAGCACAAGCTATCCCCTGCTGCCCTGCCTCAGCCCTGTTTTGGAAGGATCACCTTAGGGCGTGATGATAGAATAATTTGGTCCCGTTCAGTTCTTGGCATCCTTGCAGAGATTACTCATGTTGTAGTCGTGGTGGGGTTTGTGCTGCAGGCATCTGTTTAGCAGGCTTCGGACTAAGACCATCTGTTCATTTCACCCAGGCCACCACACTGCCACTGGCCTGTAATAACTTTCGTTGTCTCTCGAACTGGTCAGAATAAAACTGGTGACACAGGTAAAAGACTCCCTGGACCATGGCGTATCACATCACCAATATCCTGAGCTGTTCAGTAGACAGCTTGAGTACCTTGCCTTGAATTTGGATGGCTTCTTTTATAGGGCTTATTCTGGAGATATTTTATTTGTCTTTCCAAAGCCTGCAAAATGTGCCACTTTCCTTCTTGCTTGTTTTCTTCTCAAGTGTCTCTCTGTCTCTGTCTCTCTCATATTTAATTCCAGTTGCCATGAGAAGTGGAAGCCCTTGGATCTCCTCCACCATATGTTGGTGGGACAGATTGCTATTACACTGGTAGGTTGACTCAAAGCTACAATGGCATTGCATTCAGCAATCTGTGTAAGTTTCCCCATGACTTGTAGCTATGAACTATAATGTAACTCATTTCAGAGTAGCAGCTGTGTTAGTCTGTATTCGCAAAAAGACAAGGAGTACTTGTGGCACCTTAGAGACTAACCAATTTATTTGAGCATAAGCTTTCGTGATGAAGTGAGCTGTAGCTCACGAAAGCTTATGCTCAAATAAATTGGTTAGTCTCTAAGGTGCCACAAGTACTCCTTTTCTTTTAATGTAACTCATGAAACTGTCTACTTGTGTCACTGATGTTCCTGTGTGTCTTGTTGTTACATGTGCTTTCAGAATAACTGAACTAGGAAATTGATCAGAGATCCAAAAATAATCTGTTAGCCTCTTAGCTTGGAGTCTCAAATGCTGTTACGCTAATGAGCTCTTGGCTGTTAAATTAACCGCTCCAGTATCAGCAAGCTGATAAAGCTAATGTCAGACTTGGCTGCTGGATCATTCTCAAACAACAACCCAACATATTAATTTTGGGGGGAATGACTTTTTTTTTATATGTGTAACACCCTGTCCAAATGGTATTGGCATTTTTTAGACTCTTCATTCATACTTCTCTTAATGTGTGTTTAAATGTGCTGAATAAACAGGAATGTTGGAAGATTTGGATTTCTTTTGCCTCTGGCTAAAATATTTTACAGATCAATCCTGACCTATTTTTTAGTGGTGACTGACATTTAACGTAGCAAGTAAATTAGACAGACTGCTATCCCTTTTCTTTTTCACTGCAGTCTTCAAGACTTGAGCTAAAGATTAGGTATTGATTTTAAACCAAGATTTTAAAAAAGGGTGCTTAAAATTAAGCTCATAAATCCATATATAGTCACCTAACTAAGTAACTGTTTTTCAAAAGTGCCAAGCACCCAGAAGCTACATACTAAGCTTGCATTGGGGTCCTATTTATGGAGAAAGTTACTCAGCAGGAATATGGGGAGATGTTTGGTAGGAGGCTCCAAAATATCTGAAATTAACACCATTATGTTTAAAAAATCATACAAAGTAATACTGCCTGTTTAAAAAACAGTGGCCATCACTGGGGAATAAACACGTAGTGCTGTGGTTCACGGCGAGGTGGGGGAATGCACAGACTGTCTCTTAGCTCTGTTTATTTTCACTTTTACAGATTTTTGTATATGATTATTTTTTACCAAAAAATGTGTTTTAGGAAACTTCCTGCAAACACATCCCACCAGTAGTGGGTTTGTGGGTTAGATCTCCTTAGTCAGGGCTGAAATCGCAGTTGCAACAGCAGTTTCTGAACTTGCAATTTCTTGCTGCAATTGCAAATTTTTATGTGAAAGAAAACAGATGGCTCTAATAGAAAAGGCTTAATTTTCATAAGTGAAACGTGATTTTTTGGCTGCCTAACTTGAGACCCCTTAGAAGGCACCTGATAATTGAGGCATCCAAAATCACAAGTCTCCATTTAATCAGATCAGATGGTGCTTTGCAGCATTTGGTTTAGCTTATACCTGCTTCTTGAACAATAGCCAAGTTTACATTGAAAGTTCATAGGCCTGACTTTTGTGGAAGAAAATGAACTCCGCTCTCAGGTTGGAAGCCACAAAATCAGAGACAGGTTTATTCAAGCAATTGAAAGGGAAGAATACAGCTGGCAGAGAGCATCTCTGCCTCAAGTTCTCCAAAGTACAAGCAAAATCACACAAGCATTTATACCTCATTGTGACGTGCATTAATTAAAAACATCTGCATTTTATTTAGGCTATTTACTATCTAATCCAGTATTTTCTCACTTTCTCTTCCCAAAACATCGTTATCTCAAGGCTAGGTCACACTGACTATTCTGCTGTTTCCCACTCTGTGAGTCCTGCTTCTACAGGTCTCGCGATATTAGGCTAAGACTTAGCTCAACAGTTGCTCTGTCTCTGACACTTAAATGGCTGCACTTAAACCCTCTCTTTCTTTCCCTGCTTCCATACTCCCCCCTTTGTGCTTCCTTTAGAACAACTAACATTCTTAAACCTCCAATTTCATCAAGCCTTGTATTTCTGTTTCTAGCTCAGGAGGATCAGAATCAGCCCTATAAATCTTAACTGGATAAAACGATCATGCATGGTTAGTATGAACATGAGAAGCATTTTTTTTAGTCCATCCCTTACAACAATAACATAATCCTAGACTAAACAAAAGCAATACACACATTAATGTCTCCATTGTAATAATATGCTGGGGTTGTTTCTTTGCCTTAGTTACATAGCACATTACATCATAATTAGTACACAAAGTAGACACTCTATAAGCTGTATGAAAAGCACATTTTTCAATTTGATATATATTCTGAAGCACATGGATTTGATCCTGTAAGTCAGAAATTTTCCGAACCTCTGGTAGGAGTGAGTGTAAATTTCGAAACCGGTCGGGTATCAAAGTGGTTCAGTTAAAAGAAATCTGATACCCAAGGTCCAATTGTAGGGTTTTGTCTGCAGGCCAAGAAATAATGTGATTTCCTGTGGCCATAGTGGGATTAAAATGTAAGTCTTGCAAAGTGGTGGCCTTAACATATACACAACTATCATTAGCTTGGAAAAGTAACTGTCCTGTCAGGGTAGTTCCTTGTCCCATACCTTCCCAACAAACTTTGTCAAATACTGTGACAATTTCCCCTTGCTTCAATTTTCTTAGGCACTGAAACTGCGGGGGTTTAAAGGGCCACAATATCCACTGATTCCCTATTCCAATCCAAATATCGGGTGTTATTCCAGGAGCACTAACAACAAATTGGCTAGGCATACTATGTGGTCTAATCTCTCAGACGTCACGGTGAATAATCCAGTCCCACATGCATCCTCCCCATGGACCTGGAAGGATTCGGTATGGAGGAGCCCACACCCCTCCTACCGGCCCATATGCTTGGAAGGAGCACTGCGAGTACTTGCAACTCCATCCTGAAAATCTCCAAGTACGTCTCCATGGCCACAAATCAGATGGTACTCCTGAAGCACTAGTAAGGGCAGTGGGCCAAGCCTGATGCTCAAGATCACTCCGAATGGCCATCAGCTGGTCATTCAGGAAATCCCGAATCTCTGAACATGCTAGGTCCCACTGCAATTCCTTTCCTGCCTCAGTGATATTCAATACCATTCCCGTCAACAGCTCCAGGGTCATCGAACTAAGGGTGGAAATAACATGTAATTCACCAACTCCAGCTTGCACCTGGGTCAGCTGTGCTCCAGTAATAAGACCAGTGGCTTTCTCTAGTTGTCCTAATTTCTCCTCATGTTGTTGGCCCTTAAGAATATTCCAAATTGCTGCTGCACTATTTGCACCATCCCATAAGTGACCAGCTAAGCCTCTTTTCTTCCGAGAGGAGACCCGTGCTCTTTGCTGTTCTAGCTGGATAGCAGATCCCTTGGAACAATTGGGATACGTGGAAGTAATTTGAAAGCTGGATAGGGGCAGGGTGAATGTCACAGTCCCTAATGTGGCATTAATTATGGTTATTCGATGTCCTAGTACATCTCTTTCGGGGATAGCATTATAGCACATCTGTTGTTTAACTATTTTCAAATACTTTTGAGAGGCATTAACATCAATAGCATAAGAAAGTATATTGTAAGATGGTACAGGTTAAATTGCTAGTTACTGGGATCATTTCAGTACAGGTAAACTTTCCAGTGGCAGAACATACTCTCTGAGTATGAGCCTGGTTATTTGCTAATTGGGTAACTAAATAACAACAAGGGCCCCTTTCTCCCAATACACTACAAACCCCTGGAATGGCCATCATATCAACCCCTTCATAAAACCCATGTATCTCCAATTCAGATTCCCTAGAGTCATTTGCGGTAATGTCATATACTTCTATTTCTGCTGATCCATTTGTTCTCCAGTCAGTTCTTTGCTCATATGACATGTCCTGAACCTTAAAAAATGAATTTTCCAAACAATACTTAAATAAATCACCAGCATGTGAAGGCCTTGGCCATTGGGTTTCATCCAAATAGATAGTATTGTCTATGTCTGGGTATGTTACGGGGTGGGAATGGCCGTGAAAATGGAGGTAATGGCAGGGGTAGTGGTTGTGGCAATAAGGCGTTGGTTTAATATTCTTCATCTGAAATCCAATTAGGGAGAATAGTACATTTCCAGGGTACTTTTCCAGTAGCGCACTGTGCAGCTGATGGAATAAACCCCAAAATCCAGTGAACACCACACTCCCAAGACTGATCACAGTTTCCTCCCTGCCAGTCTACAATCCTCCGTTTCTTCCACCAGGGCCAGTTCTTAATGTCCTTTATAGTCAGGAACTCCTGGGCCTTGGCAGGTTCGGCGGAGTGAGTATTTCTTTTTTCTTCTTTCCTGGAACAGTCGTGGTCCAGCATCATACAGGGGAAAGGTTACCAGCACGTCACCCTGTAGTGCTGTGGTTTCTGTAGCAAATGCTGACGACACAATGATTTCATCAGCGGACAAGGGAGAGGTTACTAGCACTTCACCTTGTCCTTTTCTCCTGCAGTTCAGGGGGAGGAACAGAAGTAGAAACAAGCTGATCAGCAGTTGATGTAGAATCATCTCGAGGTGGAGGGGTCTTTTTGTAGTGAGAAGCATGGGCCCAGGCAGTCAGTCCTTGGCACTTCACAGCGTGTTGGTAGTCAGCAGGACTTGGTAAGGGCCTTTTCAGCGTGGAGCCAGAGCATTCTTTCACTGGTGGACCTTTACGTAGACCCAATCTCCTGATTCCAAGGAGTGGCAAGGCTGTTCAGGGTCCTTGGGTAATGCTGCTTTCACCTGTGAGTAAAAAGACTTTACACATTTCATTAGTGTCTGGCAGTAATTAAGCATCATATCATCCATCAAATGAATGTCCATCTGAGCAAGGGCCAGTGGGGGCCCTACTGGAAGTCACATCGGGTGCCCTATCAAAATCTCATGTGGGCTGAGTCCAGTCTTTCGGTTGGGAGTGGCCCTCATGCTCGTCAATGCTAACGGCAAGGCATCTGGCCATTTGAGGTTTGTCTCTGCACAAATCTTAGCCAGTTTGTTTTTCAGAATCCCATTGTGATGTTCCACTGTCCCAGCAGATTGTGGATGGTGAGGGCAGTGGAGGTTGTGTTGAATCTGCAAGGCTGCACATAATTCTTTTACAATCTGTCCAGTAAAATGAGTGCCACGGTCACTGTTGATACAAACAGGTATACCAAACCTTGGTACAAAGCCTTTGAGCAAAATTTTCACAACAGACTTGGCATCTGCCCTCCTGCAGGAGAAGGCCTCAACCCAGCTTGAAAAAACATCAACTAATACGAATACATATTCATAATTACAACATTTAGACATTTGAATAAAATCAATCTGAATATTTACAAACGGTCCCCACGGAGCGGGATGGGCTGCTTGTCTGGTTTTAACAGCTTTACCAACATTGTGTTGCTGGCAGATTGAACATTGTTGGCAGGAGTGCTGGGACACAGAAGGAAAACCTGGGGCACACCAATCGCGTCCCCCTGCAACAAGCGTCTCCCCACACGATATCCCATGATGCAGGCGAGCAAGATAGGGCAAAAGCATCTGTGGTGCAACCAGCCATCCATCCTGGAAGCACCAAGATTGGTCAGGGTGTAAAGTGCACCCAGCAACACTCCAAGAACGTTTTTCGGTCTCTGGCGCCATCTCCTGGATCCTAGCAAGGTCGTTGAGGGAAGCCCGTGGAGGTTGCTCGACTAAGGCAAAAATAAAAGCAGCCTGAGGGTCAGAAAGGGCCGCATCCTTGGCTGCTGAATCAGCCGAAGCATTTCCACGAGTAACTTCATCACGAGGGGGTTGATGAGCCAGGCGTTTTACAATAGCAACAGCTTTGGGCAACGAAAGAGCATCCAAAAGAGCAGATACATACTGACTATTCTTAATGGGGGAACCAGAGGAGGTAAGGAAACCTCTGTGTTTCCAAAGTACACCATAATTATGAGCCACTCCAAAAGCATAGTGAGAGTCAGTTTAAATAGTTTCAGAGTAGCAGCCGTGTTAGTCTGTATTCGCAAAAAGAAAAGGAGGCCTTGTGGCACCTTAGAGACTAACCAATTTATTTGAGCATAAGCTTTTGTGAGCTACAGCTACAGTATGCATCCGATGAAGTGAGCTGTAGATCATGAAAGCTTATGCTCAAATAAATTGGTTAGTCTCTAAGGTGCCACAAGTCCTCCTTTTCTTTTAGTTTAAATAGTAACGGTTTGATCCTGTGCCAGAATACATGCTCATGTCAAGGCCACGAGCTCGGCCACCTGAGCTGAAAAGACAGAGGGAAGGAAAGCACTTTCAATAACAGAATATAAAGAACAGACAGCATAACCAGCAACCAATTTTCCCTCAGAATTTCACAAAACAAGAACCATCTACAAAATAAATAAGGTCGGGATTCTGCAAAGGCACATTGGTAAGATCTTCCGTTGGGCGGGTAAGAAGAGAATTAACAGACACACAATCATGAGGCTCTCCATCCTGAGGCCCTGGTAACAGGGAAGCGGGATTCAGAATGGGGCAATGAGCCAAAGTAAAATGTGAGACGAAGATAACAGAATAAGCTCATATTTGGTAAGTTGAGAAGTAGACAAATGCTGTGTCTTAAATTTTAGCAGAAGATAGAAATAGAAAGAGGTTTGGTAACAGGATGGGGAACAGGTTTATTTGAGATACCAACTGCATTAACAGAAGAAGATGACAAGGGAACAGAGGAAAACTCAGCAGACCGTAAAGCAGATCTGCTAGCACCTGTATCTACAAGGCAAGCTACAGATTGTCCTGCAATTTCACAGTTTATGTATGGCCTTCTTGATTGATAGGAAGCAAAGGATTCATGATGCAGTTCCGTTCCCTCAGGCTGTCCTACAAAGGTAGGCGCATCAGGGTTTGGGAAAGGGAGTGGGGGGTTCAGAGGAGGTCGGTTCGGGCATTCGTTTCTCTAATGCCCCTTCTGGCCACAGAAGTGGCATGCGGTGTTCCCTGACAGGGGAAGATATGAGGGACCTCTCAGTCTCCCTCTTCCTCGTCCTCGCCCACCCCTCAGTACCCCACGGCCTCTAAGCTGATAAGTTCGCAGCTGTAGGGCCAAAAGTTCTGTTTCCATGTTTTCCTTTTTCTGTTCTATACAGGCAGTACAGTGATTGGCAACTGTCACCAATTCAGAAAGAGGCTTAGTTTGCCAGCCGATGCAGTTTAATTTTAACTGTTGCTGAACCTTTGGCAAGAGTCCCTGAACAAAAACAGCCCCTACTGCTTCTTTAGCATTGCTAGCTGGTTGACTGATCCCGGAATGTTGTTCAAACACTTTTGTCAGTCTGTCTAAATAGTCAGCGGGGGACTCGCCCTTGTTCTGTTTACAGTTGTTAATCTTTGTCCAGTCTGTCTTCCTAGGACAAATTTCTGGAATGGCAGCCACTAGATTTTCCCTAGCTTGAGTCAAAGTAGCACCCTGTCCGGGATCGGTAGAGGGCCACTGGGCCTTAGCAAGTAGTCGCTGTTGTACTTCAGATGGTATAACTACTTGCAAAAGTTGGTTAATGTCAGCCCATGATGGATTATAACACTGAATCACTGTCTGGAGTTCCTTTTTAAATTTCTCTGGCTCTTCTGTAACATTAGGGAACTCCTTAACCAGATTTCTAAGATCCCCCGGTGTCCAAGGGGTATGCACTGTGACCAAATTATCTCCTCCTGCGGCTGGAGATTGGGGAAGGGGAGTCAAGTGGGGCACTGGTAGAATCAGGAACAGCCCCCGACCCTTGTAGTGGACAGGTTTCCTCTGCAGCAGACACATTTGCTGGTGAGGCTGCTGCTGCTGCTGGAAAACACTGCTGCCTGCCTGAAATTCATTAAGCGGGGCAGCCTGTTGAGGGGGAGGAAGGGGGGGCTGCTTTGCAGCACTGAAAACGTCCACAGTGTCCTCAGCTGCCTCTTCCTCGCTCCCAGTCTTAACTAATTGGGGATACAAAGGAGCTGAGGGAGGTAATGAGATTGCTCTGGCCGGAAAGCATCCAGATGCCTTACACCTGGTTTTTAACTCCTGCATCTGAGTTTTTAATTTCTCCTGGGAATCTTTTAAAGTTCGCACCCGAGACTCATGGAGTCTCTTTGAAGCTTCCTCCCACCAATAAACAAACGGTTCCCACTGCCCATCAGGGATTTTAGGTGACACAAGAGCGCCTCTGAGGTGGACAATCTTTTTGAAATCGAAGGTACCTTCTAGTGGGAATTGTTTAGAAGGATCATCACGCGTGTAAAAATTCCAATTCTCTAAGTACTTACAAGTCCTGGGACTATAATGCACATACATAAAATAAGCAGGCGTGCCTTTCGGTGGAACAGGAGTAGTCTTGGACTGATTTCCACCCATTCTCTAGGCGTGTGGGGGGTGCCCTGTCTGCTGCAGCTGCTCATAAACTAAGACGTCTCTATCCTGTCCACTGAGTCAGCGGCTCATAAAGCTAAAATTACCACACCACTCCTCGGGCACTCACACAGGAAAGATTTATCAACGATGTCCACGACCCTCCTACATCTCCCTTCAGCAAAGAGCGTCAGCTAGTTTCAGAGGGACAGCGCCGCTTACTCTAATTGCTTCCAGTGAGATGGTCAGACCAGTCAGTGGCTCAGGCGGGGAGGAGAGGGGGAGGAAAGATGGGGTCACACAATCCTAGACCCAGGCAGGTCCCTCGCTGGTCATGCCATGCAGAGATAGCCCACCTTGGGTCGGATCTTCTACTGATCCACTAATGACAGGTTTCAGAGGAACAGCCGTGTTAGTCTGTATTCGCAAAAAGAAAAGGAGTACTTGTGGCACCTTAGAGACTAACCAATTTATTTGAGCATGAGCTTTCGTGAGCTACAGCTCACTTAGCTGTAGCTCACGAAAGCTCATGCTCAAATAAATTGGTTAGTCTCTAAGGTGCCACAAGTACTCCTTTTCTTTTTGATCCACTAAGGTGCAGCCATCAAGCTTGCGTTAGAGCTATCCCCTGTCAGGAGCTTGTGGGCTTTGCAGGGAGCTCTGGGCGTCTTCCAGCGGCCCTCATTCACACTGGCGTGTGCACCCCCCTCCCCAAGGCCTCTATTCCTCTATTCCATTCATACCATGATGCATCGGGTTTTTTTCTCCTTTTTTTTCTTTTTTTTTTTTCTCTGTCTTTTTTTTAACCTGAGGGCTTCACCACAACCGCTCTGTCTGGACTGAACACACCTGTGTTCTTCTCTGAGGGCGTTACCACAACCCCTCAATAGGTCTGACCTAAGCCACACGTTGGTTTACCCTGGGGCAACAACACATTTCCTAGCCCTGCGTACGCATACAACTAACCTTACATGGGGCAACCAATTCCCCAACACCGTTCTGCGTCTGATCTTGTTGCATACGCAAAAGTTCGCATGGCGTGAGCCCAAAGGGACAGACGGCCCCACAGTCAGTCCTCCTCCGATGCCCCAGTAGAGATTTTAAAAGGTCTCTTACCTCTGAGTTGGCGCCTGGGGTTCAAAGGGGGACAGTCCGTAGTAGCGGTCGCTGCCTCAGCTGGGCGTAGCCATTTGAGTCACGGCACCAAATATTGTGGAAGAAAACGAACTCCACTCTCAGGTTGGAAGCAACAAAATCAGAGACAGCTTTATTTGAGCAATTGAAAGGGAAGAGTACAGCTGGCAGAGAGCAAAGTACAAGCAAAATCACACAAGCATTTATACCTCATTGTGACGTGCATTAATTAAAAACATCTGCATTTTATTTTGGCCATTTACTATCTAATGCAGTATTTTCTCACTTTCTCTTCTCAAAACATCATTATCTCAAGGCTAGGTCACACTGACTATTCTGCTGTTTCCCACTCGCTTCTGACGTGAGCCCTGCTTCTACAGGTCTCGCGATATTAGGCTAAGACTTAGCTCAACAGTTGCTCTGTCTCTGACACTTAAATGGCTGCACTTAAACCCTCTCTTTCTTTCCCTGCTGCCATGCTTTGTACTGGCATTACTGTGTCAGGGGTGTATTACACTGATGCATTTATAGGGGTATAAAGCTGCCGTATATTGGTTTAGCTTGTTCCCCTTCCCAGATGGGAATAGCTGTAATGGTATAAAGGACCTTTATAACTGCATCCATGCTGTGGGATTATTCTGGGGTAAGGATACTGATGTAGTTAAAGCTTGTGTGTAGACAAGGTCTTAGTTGAACATATAATGGATACTCCATGGTTGGTATGTTGAGCGTTCCATTTTAACACATGGTTTGAGTGTTTTTGTCGGGCATGGGAAAACCTTCTTGATCACACCAACGTTACATCACATATTCTTGGGCCTTGTCTACATTCGGAAACTATTGCTGAGAATTCCTACTGCTCGGAGCAATGATAAGCACTATAATGCAGGCTCAACACCGATGCTGGGTTATTTAGACCTACTCTGAGCAGCAGTAGATGGCCTCCTGCTTAAAATGCTGATGGCTGCTGAGAGTCTGTTTACACTGCTACTCCAGCTGTTGTTATCCCAGGGGATTGTGGCTAGTGTTGTGACTTCAGTGGTTATGTGGCTGGCTTGTCTCTAGTATGTTATTAGGGAGGGAGGGCCCCTGGTTGTGGATTTAGGCTATTCCATTGTTTGTTCTGGCACTGGAAGAAGTGAGGATGGTGTCCATCGTCCTACAAAGCAAAACGATGCTGACTGTATCTAGAATGGCTAACAAGCCTCAACAGGAAAATACGTTGCTAGACAAGTCTGTGGTGGTCTTGTCCCTGTTTCATCATCACTTAGGGAGTGATCCTGCAAGGTGCTCTGCTCTCTGGCCCTGATCCAGCAAACCACAGAGGTGCCTGCTGGACTCCAAGGCTGTGAGTAGCCACGCTGGCTAGTGCAGAATGTGCTGAAGTGCTTTGCGGATCGGTGCCACACAATAGGACTTTCAGGAGTTCTCAGTGATTTAATCCCTTTGGGAAGTCCCAGCCAGAGTGCGCAGTACCTTGCGGGATCAGTCCCTTTGATGGGAGAGGATCCAAACCTCCTGCCACAGGGGACTCACAGCCATCGCAAATTGGGCTGCTGTCATGCCCCAGATGCTGCTGTCTGACACAATGTGTTGCCCGGGCTCCTTACTGCCTCCTCCGTTGTAGTCCTTGCCCCACATTTCACTTTCCATACAGCGCGTGCTATTATTTTCACTCTGCGTTGGGCCTGGGTCTTGCCTCTGACCCTGTTAACCGGCAGCAGCCACAGTGGTAGCGTGTAGCAGCAGGTAGCTGCCCGCTCGAGTGCCCTAGAACACTGGAGCAGCTGTTGTGCAGGGGGCCACATGTAACAATTTCTCTTGTGCTGAATACAGGGCCAGGGCTGCCTTAGGAAAATTAATAGGCTGCCTGTGCCCGCCCAAGCTAGGCTTTGGCCATGCCTGCTTTAATTTAGGGGAAATCTTCAGAGGCCGCCCTGGGGCTACAGTAACACTGGGCATCTACTGGCAACCCAGATAAAGCCTTCGGTCAGATCAGCGCTTTGGGCAAACCTCCCTACTGAGTTCCTGCTCTCGCATCCCTGCGCTTCCTGTTACATTGGCACGATGTCTTTCCCCTGAGTCAAAACGCCGTCTGCTTTCGCATCTCACCAAAAGGACTGCGGACTCTGCTGAGCCAGGGTGGTACCAAGTAACAATTCTTTTTAACATCCTGTCAACGTACGGAACAGCGTTGTTGGCTTCTGAGCTGCCAGAGGGAACACGAGCGTAGTAGAGAGACGCCTATTTACTGCCATGTTCCCTTGGTTCCTAGGAGTTGAAGAGGGTCCATGAAGAATATATGCTACAGAACCTAATCAACTGAGGCAGCCTGTTGGCCCTGCTTCCCTCCCAGGGGCAGGACTGGACTCACGGAGGGGTCCTAGTTGCCAGTCGCCTCGTACTCTTACTGCAAGACCATACTCCCCTTCTGGAGTTGGAGTACAGGAGCGCTGCTTCCCAGTGCCTTTAGGAATACAGCAAGAGGAGCAGTAGCTAAAGCCCCTGACAGCGTGTCAGATTTGGGTTCTTAAGTAGGGTTCCGCTAGTGACTTTGTGCCCTTGGGCAAGTCACGTGGCCAGACCGTGCCTCAGTTTCCTCACCTGTAAATGGGGGGTGATGCTCGTTCACCTCAGTAAACTGCTGTAAGAGAGATCAATGCCACCAAGGGCTAAGGATTGTCAGCTCTCAGCAGCTGTCCCAGAAGTCTGCTGCTGAGTGGAGAAAGGCTGTCTGAGCCTGTGCTCTCCAGGGCAGCAATGAAAGCACGAGCAGCAACTGAGCCAGGAGCCAATTCAATGGGCGGGGGTGGAGGAGGGCTCCCCAAAACGGGGGGCAGGAGAAGAGCAGAGGCAGGGAAGGAACGTCTCCCTTCCTCCCAGTGGCTGGGAGCCAGCACTTAGCCGGTTCCAGCACCAACGCCCTGGTAGGAATCTTGGTAGCAACTGCACCAGAAACTCTCCGGAGGGGTTTTCGAAATGGCTCCTTTTTCAGTAAACTCTTTGCCTCTCCTCATACCCATGCACAGGCCACCCTCTCCATCCCTTGCTGCTTCCCTGCCAGCCATCCCCTCCAACCCACAGCGGCTTCTCTGTCACAACCGCAGCCCAAGCCCATCCGCCATGCTGCTCTCTGACCGCTGCACGTGGGCACGAGGAGAGGCGCAGACTCCCGACTCAGGACTGGTTCTCACAGCCGGCTGCTGCCAGGGGTGGGGCAGAGGAGTGGGAAGGTGAGAGCCGTCTTGCAGGGTAGAGAGCTCCTATTGACCTGTTCTGTGCATGCTTGGTCCGGGAAGCCATGGCGGAGCTGGGCCTGTCGGTTCACGTGGTCTGGCGGCAGTGCTGGGAGCAGTGGAAGACGATTCCTGCATGTGCCCTCCAGCAGCTGGTGATTGTCGCTCACCTCTCTCCACACACACACAGCCCATCCCCACACTGATGTCCCTGTGTCTAGATTCCCCCTGGGCTGTAGCCAGTTGCCATCCATGGTGGCAGAAAGAGCCATCTAGCCTGATAGAAGTCCCTGGGTCTACCAGGTCCTTCCCAGCTATGGAGTGCCCTTGGGACTGGCATGAGACTGGCCTAGCAAGCCCTCGAGCAGCACAATGCAGCAGACAGTACTGGTGCCAGGGCAAATCCAGATCTGTTGATTGGCCTGCACTCTTGGCCCACTGCACTTCTGCAGATCAGACCATTGTTCCGCTAGTGAGCTTCGCCCTGCTGTCTAGCCACACCCTTTGTTCCCCCGGATCCTCTGCTGACAACCGGGTAATGGAGTAGTGGCTTGCTTGGCCCAGAGCAATGGCAGCTTAGTGACAAAGTACAAGGCTAAGAGCAGCCTTCCCACAGTCTCCACTGAACTGACATAGCCTTGGGTCCCTGACCCAGGCTCAGGAGTGATCATCTGAGCTCTATTGCACACATCTCTGTGTCCTTGTGCCATTGCCGATGGGAGTCATGGGGTGCTCGCTGAAATGTCTGGGGATGCGTTCCCTGTCAGCGGGGCACTTGGTAGCTTCTGGCCCCAGCCTGTAATAACTGAAGCCCCAGTCCAGCAAAGCATTCAAGCAGGTGCTTAACTTTAGCACCTGACCAATCCCATTTAAGTCATGGGCTTAGAGCTAAGCAAGTGTTGGAGTACTTTGCTGGACCAGGTCCTGAGTCTTTACAGTTCAGTGCCAGCTCCCTTGTCACAGCTGGTTGGATTATGTTGTATTGCTCAGAGACATTTACTATTCCTGCCTTGATGCTCTTCGTTTGGCAGGAAAGGGACGAGTGAAGGAGAAATCCTGGAGGCATTTCCCGAGTGGGTGCACAGGAGAAGGGGCATTGACACATGGGGCAGCTTTAGATGTGCAGGAAATTGGAGATTGGTCCTGCTTTGGGGTCCCTCCTGAGGTCCCTTCCAACCCTGATATTCTATGAGTCTATGAAGGAATGTTTGGTCTCTGTGTCCGTGAGCCCTTTCCACATCTCACCTCTTGTTCAGAGGCATCGAGGCAGAAACAGGTCTCGCTTAGGACTTGAGGAGTTGCATGCAGGGGGCTCTCCCCTCCTGCGCGTCCTCCCCCCTCCCCCCCCCAGGATCTTCAGGGAAGAGAGAGGAAGAGGAGCACTGCAGGGCAGCGGCTGTTTGGAGTCACAGGCAGAGAGGAGGAACCAGCTAGGGGCAGAGCTCTTCTTGACCTGCTGCTCACAAACCGAGAAGAATTAGTAGGGGAAGCAAAAGTGGATGGGAACCTGGGAGGCAGTGACCATGAGATGGTCGAGTTCAGGATCCTGACACAAGGAGGAAAGGAGAGCAGCAGAATACGGACCTTGGACTTCAGAAAAGCAGACTTTGACAACCTCAGGGAACTGATGGGCAGGATCCCCTGGGAGAATAACATGAGGTAGAAAGGAGTCCAGGAGAGCTGGCTGTATTTTAAACCTTATTGAGGTTGCAGGAACAAACCATCCCGATGTGTAGAAAGAATAGTAAATATGGCAGGCGACCAGCTTGGCTTAACAGTGAAATCCTTGCTGATCTTAAACACAAAAAAGAAGCTTATAAGAAGTGGAAGATTGGACAAATGACCAGGGAAGAATATAAAAATATTGCCCGGGCATGCAGGAGTGAAATCAGGAAGGCCAAATCACACTTGCAGTTGCAGCTAGCAAGAGATGTTAAGAGTAACAAGAAGGGTTTCTTCAGGTATGTTAGCAACAAGAAGAAAGCCAAGGAAAGTGTGGGCCCCTTACTGAATGAGGGAGGCAACCTAGTGACAGAGGATGTGGAAAAAGCTAATGTACTCAATGCTTTTTTTGCCTCTGTCTTCACAAACAAGGTCAGCTCCCAGACTGCTGCACTGGGCAGCACAGCATGGGGAGGAGGGGACCAGCCCTCTGTGGAGAAAGAAGTGGTTTGGGACTATTTAAAAAAGCTGGACAAGCACAAGTCCATGGGACCGGACGAGTTGCATCTGAGAGTGCTGAAGGAGTTGGCGGATGTGATTGCAGAGCCATTGACCATTATCTTTGAAAACTCATGGCAATCGGGGGAGATCCCGGACGACTGGAAAAAGGCTAATGTAGTGCCCACCTTTAAAAAAGGGAAGAAGGAGGATCCGGGGCACTACAGGCCAGCCAGCCTCACCTCAGTCCCTGGAAAAATCCTGGAGCAGGTCCTCAAGGAATCAATTCTGAAGCACTTAAAGGAGAGGAAAGTGATCAGGAACAGTCAGCATGGATTCACCAAGGGCAAGTCATGCCTGACTAACCTAATTGCCTTCTCTGACGAGATAACTGGCTCTGTGGATGAGGGGAAAGCAGTGGATGTGCTATTCCTTGACTTTAGCAAAGCTTTTGATATTGTCTCCCACAGTATTCTTGCCAGCAAGTCAAAGAAGTATGGGCTGGATGAATGGAGTATATGCTTCCCCGGAGCGATCTCCGCTCCCTTGTCCATGCTGACTGGAGCTGTCAGCTGGGTGGTCTTGGAAGGGCCTCTTTGCTCAGTCAGACATTCTTCAGCCCCATATCATTATTGCAAGTCTCCAGCACCATCTGTGTGGGGAGTAACTGCTGAGGGAAGGTGGCAGAACCTGCCTCTCTCCCTGGCGATGTGGCGGGCGAGCCTGCTGGTGGTCTTTGCATTTGCACTGGAGGTGGTAGAAATTTGCAGCTCAATAGATGGCATCAGTTCCTGGGGCTGTAGGGAGCCTGGCATCTTTCGCCAGCATGGAGTTCGCGCCAGTGCACGCAGGGCTGCAGTATTGACCCTTCAGGGCACGGCCTACGCTGTTTGTTTTGGGCTGGACTGTGACTTGGCCAACGCCCCACCCAGGAGTGAGAGCCCTGCTCACGCCCCCATGTGGGCCACCTCCGCCTGGGACCGACCCAAGTGGGTGTTCTGAGCCTATTACCTCCTCCGCTCCAGAGTGGCGGGAGAGGGGAGAAGTCTTGGCTGCAGTGTGGCAGCTAGTGCCCTGAGCCTATGGGGTGTGTGTGGGTGTGGGTGTGTAAGAGATAGAGTCCTGGATGTATGTCTCCTGGCACTGGGAATCACACCCCTAGTTGAGAGTGCAGACATGCTCTTAATCATGACGTCCCCTCCGGGGGTGGGACAGGTTCGGTCCCCCCTTCGCCCAGGGCTAGGCCAGGTCTGAGATAAGGCTAGGTAAGTTACAGGTGTGCGTAGCAGGAAGGTTTTTAGAAAAAGAGGTGCTTGGTATTGACAGTCGCTGCGTGGCTCCTAAGGCATGTTCTCTGTGTTCAGGAAGACAGAATACAAAGCTGTTTCCTTTCAGTGTAGAAAAGATACGCCCCCCTGGCCGACACCGTGAGAGTGAGGGGCTACGAGGTGCAGATGGATGCCCTGATCGTCGGAGTCCTAGGCGCTTGGGACCGCTGCAACGAGCGTGTGCTGCGGACCTGTGGGATCGGTCAATGCTACGCAAGGCTCGTGTGGCGCCTCATGGTCTCGGAAACCATCCGATGGTCCAGGGACATCTACATCGAACACATCCCCGGTCTCCGACAGTACCAGGAGGTGTGAGCCGGAACGACATCGTGCATCCACTATGGGAAAGGGACGGAGAGACTTTTTCCATTGGACCGTATGAACTGGAACCATAAACTCACTGAACATTAAATCCCACCAAATGAGGGTAGATCCATCCTCATCATCGTATCCACTCATTATACTCCACACCTGAACATAGCCATTATATGAACAACATACCCCCATATCTCAATGTCTGTACTTTGACCCGCTAAACTTTTACTCCCAATCGGGGAGATTGCAGATTATGTATTCCTTACGCCACCGGTTCCTAAACCAAATTTCGCACCCCTTGATAATCTGTACCTTATTCCCTGAAAACCAGAAACATCTATGCTTAAACTCTGTACCGTTTTCTTTTTACTTCAACATTATCTTAATAAAATTATTAAAGAACTTTTGTCTTTTTCCAGTTCTCGAACTGCTCCAAGCAGCTTGTTGTCCAGGAGACCTACGCGCAAGAGAGCCTGTATTTCTAGTTGTTTAATAGGGGTTTCTGGTTTCTGCAAGTTACCCGCCTCTTGCTCTGTTATGTGACATGTTCTAGCCAGTCAGGCTGGCTCCCTGCACCTAAAACAACACAAATCAGGAAGGGCAGCACATGTTCCTCCCACGGTCTGGGCTTGCCACTGTGGGTGAGCACTTCTCTTCCGAGTGCAGGTCAGACAGTGAGGGGCTTGTGTTTCTATGGGGGTGGGTGGGTGGGTGCGTGCATGGGGGGGATCTGTTTGATTGGTTTATTCCCTGTCATAGTAAATCTATTTGAACCCACCCTACAAGCTTAAAACCACCCTACAATTTCCATCTGTTGGGTGGCTCCCATCCCAAGTGTCCACACGCCTGCCTGCGATGTTTCTCTCCAGATGACCCTTAAGGAATGTGGGGGTGGGGAATGTTTGCTGTGTTACCTCTGGGGCATGTTAGAATGTGTATGTGTCCTTTAGGCACTAGATTACATGGCTTTTGTATTAACCGAGGTGTGGGTTGATGTGATCATTTCTAAACCCTGTCTTTTTTTTTCAAACGGGCACATGGGGAAGAAGGGAGGGAGGGGAAGTTACGCTAACAACTCTCTGTTTATTTCATGCAGTATTGTTGTTGATTTGTTATATGGTAGCACCTAGAAGCGCACTGCGCTAGGTACTGTACGTAGACATAGCAAGAGACGGTCTCTGCTCCAAAGAGATTACAGTCTAAATAGACAAGACAGGCACGGGGTGGGGCGAGAGGGAGCGTTCTTTCCCCTTTTGCAAATGAGGAACGCAGGAATAGAGATGTGAAGTGAGTTGCCCAAAGTCATGCAGGGAATTGGTGGCAGAGTGGGAATTGAAACCACATCTGCTGAGTCTCAGTCCAGTGCTTTATCCACTAGCTCTGTAGTTTGCTTCCTTCCTTCAGAAGTCTGCACTTCCTTCTGAAATGAAATAACCAAAGAAAAATGTATTTGGCATCATTTGAACAGCGGTAAGGTTTTGCTTCTATTTGCTCTTTACAATGCTGAGCCAATACGAGCTGGTTGGCACTTAGGTTTTACTGGCAGAACTATTTCAGTTAGGGGTCTGACTCTCTTTCTTCTTTACCAGGATAGTTACACTGGTAAATGCCATAGCGTGGGTGAAGTTTTACTGGTGTGAAGGTGCCTTAAACGTGTATAGCTTGTCCTCGCACAGGAAGGAGAATAGCTGTATGCAGTTGTATGTATCTTTGTACCAGAATCGCTTGGTCCAGGGTAGGGGGTTTTATCGCTGTAACTACACTGGCTTGGTTAAATCGGCACAGTTTGCAGTGCGGACAGGGCCTCGGTAAGGGAAGAGAGCAAGCCGTTTCTCGAAGCTACGCTGTGATAGCTCCGGTGGTGTGGAATGAGGTGCCGTCCGGCTGCAGGGTGTTTCACCAAGGGAGCATTTAAACAGAGACTCTCCTACCTGGGCACGATCCAAGGTGTCCATTGTGGCCCCTAGAGCCCTTCATGGTTTTGGTTCCTCCTGTGGTGTTGTGCTTTCCCTTGCTGTCCTGCCTGGCTTCAGCCTAACGGCCAGTCTCCGTGGGGATCCTAGTCCCTGTCCTGTTGTGTGGCTGCCATTTTATCCGATTTCCCGCCTGAATCAGCCGCGTGGCCACTGTCACACCATTGCAGTGCACAACCCCTCCTCTCACCGGGAGGTCACCGGGAATGCTCTGTGAGTTGGCCAGTGGTGACTGCTGCCCTCAGGGGCACCGGAACCTTGCGGGTCCGGGCAACACATGTTCTGTGTTTTCACTGTCTTGGGTCTCCTGCGGGGCAGCATGAGGTGGGGTGGGGAGCTCACAGGCTGCTGTCTTGCTTCTCTGTGCCCGTGGCTCTCCTGGCTGCGAAGTCCAGCACGCTGCTGAGTACATGGGGCCTGGATTATTCTGAGACCAAGCTGTCTGAACAGCAGGACAATGGGACCAGAGTTTCCCCTTCCCCTGTGTCACCATCAGAGTTCACCATAGTCTGTGGATGAAATCTCTGGCACAGGAGAGCTGAGGGCACCAGCCACTACCAGCGCTGCAATCTCCTGTCCCAGGAATTTCATCCGCGAGCTGTGCGGGGCAAAGGGAGGTTTAGATCCCATTTTTGTGCTGTTCCGAGTGTTTCAAGTCCCGTGCACGGCTGTTGCGGAGGCAAAGTGGTTTCTTCTCCTCCATGTTCGCACCTGCGAGGTTTCCGGTGGAGAATCTGGGTCGCTGTCATCTAGAAACAGCCGAGTGTTTCTTGCTGTGATAAATCTCCAAGGTTTTCTAGGGCAGAATGTTGCTTTGGGGTGGCTGGTTCTGTGGGGCCAGATGGGTAGCAGGAGCGGATCAAAACCTTTCATTTGAATGCCTCACGTTTGCAAGGCTTGCTCATTCTGTTCCCCTTGCTGACTCCCATCAGGTTGGCTGCAGTCTGCTGTGGGATGGGCGAGGCAGCGGAGAACAAGTACGTGTCCCAGCTCCAGGATGTTTATAACAGCTGCGATACCACGGGCACGGGGTATCTGGACAAAGAGGAGCTGACAGAGCTGTGCCGCAAACTCCATCTGGAGCGGCAGCTGCCTGTACTTCTGCAAACTCTCCTGGGACACGACCACTTTGCCAGGGTGAGTAGCTGCGTGCGACCTGAATGCGGTTACACATGCCACTGTGCAAAGGTTAATTTCTTTCAAAGAGAACGTGCAAATAAATAAATGAAACTCAGAAAGTTCTTAAATACCACAGATTAGTACCGGTCTATCTGTACCTTAATGCCGGAGCTACGTACTGACGGACACGAGTTCAGGCTCTGGGCCCAGGACTGTGTAACTGCTGGCGGGGTCTGTAGGTGAAGTGCAGTAAACTGACTTAAAAGAGGCAGAATGAAAAGCTTGTTGGCTATTAATAGCATAGCTGTGCGGTTAGGTTGACTGTGTAGGTCACATGCTGTTGGAAAGCACTTGGGCTGGGTTGGGCCCTGTATTATTTAATGGCTTTGTTCTAACTCTTCTGGTTTTAGAAACATTAGTGTCTGCTTTTGTGGGACCCAGGTGAAAGTACGGATGCCTTTAACCCAACAGTGGATTGTCTCAATGAGAGAAGTTCCTTACCTGACTGCTCACCTGTGCCATGGTGCTTGGCTGCGTGGGGAGGAGGGGGGCACTGGCAGCTCCAGGGACTCCTGCTGCTGGTGGGGTTGGAGTGAGCCCCACAGCCAGCTCTGAAGTTTGCCTGCCTTGGAATGGAGGGGGTTCAATAGGCAGATTTTCCAGAAAATCCCACTGCGAGCCAGGAGCCTTCTGCTGCTCACGCCCTGCCTGAATGGAACCTAGCTCCCATCGTGGTAGCACCTGAGAGGAACTGCCAGGCTGGATCATACTTGGGGTCTGTCTAATCCTGTCTCAGCTAGTGCCTTGCGCTAGCTGCTTCAGGGGACGGTGCGAGAGCTTTGGAGCAGGCAGATGAGGAAACTTCTATATGCTTTTCAGAAAACCTTTTCCACTGCAGCACCACCATGTTCTTGCTATCGATTAACATGTCTGATCCTGTCTGAGTCCTGCTAAGCTCTTGACCTCCATGATACCTTGTGGCATACAGTTCCACAGGCTTAGCACATATCATGTGGAAAGAGTAGTGACCTTCATGTTAAATCTGTTGCTTTTCAGTTTCATTGCCCATAGTAGTCCCCTTGCTCCTGTGTTGAGAGCGTGAGGGAAATAAAACCTCATTCTGCAGGGTTTAAGCCAATCGCTAACTATTAGGTATTGGTTTGAGTCTTCCATGGGGGCTGATTACACCACATGTGCCTAGTGTGTGGTTCTTACACCTTCCTCTGTAGCATCCAGTACTGGGCCCAGTGGGAGACGAGATGGGGGAAAGATGGCTTGTGTCTCTGGCCTTGCTGCACATGGCATCCGTGACCCAGCTGCTCCTGCCCGTAACACCCCTGCCGTTCCAGCTCACCCCAGTTCAGTTCCACTGCTGCTCTTCTAGCTGGCCCTGTTGGGGCAGTGCTACTGGGAAGAGTACTGGGGTTTGTCTACACATAGAGTTATACTGGTTTTCCTAAGGGCTCGTCTAGTCTACGGACCATAGGCTACATAGCTAGGCTGGCAGAGCCCCCGCCAGGGGAAATGCAGCATAAGCCCATAGGAGGAGTTCTCCCCACATAGCTACCCATCTCCCCAAAGGATGTTAGGTATGCGACAGAAGCACTCTTCTGCTGGTCTAGTTGTGGTTACACTGGGGGTTTTGCTGGCATAGCTCTGTTGGCTGGGGCAGGGGGTTCCTAGCCGACATAGTTATGCCGGTAAAACTTTGCAGTGTAGATGAGGCCTTAAAATGGAATCTTACCATCAGTTTATCTAGCCCAGTACAAAAGGCTGCGTGGAAGGACTCATAAATCAGTACAAACCTGGTTGAGTCAATTACGACTTGATCATGAGCCAGTTAAGCTCAAGCAAAAGTAGCTCCTCAAACCAAAATGAGTGTCCACACAGGATTGCAGCAATTTAACTAAACCAGTGCAACCAGTGTGAATGAGGCTTCCGCTCCCTGCTCCCACCTGTGTTCTCCTTCAGCACTGTTTGGCTTGGGAAGAGGAGAGGATCGCAGAGTACTGTAACTCTGATCTCTTTAGAATTGAAGCCACTAGTTCCCAGTGGATCTGGGACAGTCCCTATGGGCTTGATCCAAAGCCCATTGACATTAATGGACGTTGCTTTATTGACTCCAGTGGGCTTTGGATCAGGCCCTCTCTAGAGCATCATGTTAGCTCGGCTAAAGAATTGTAATTGTTGGAACTCTTGTGGGGAGAGGGAGGGAGAAGAAAAAAGAGCAGATTGCTTTATATTGGGGTAAATGGAACGTCTCTCCCTCCCCCCCCCCCAAAAAAATCCTCTTCTCCCAGTGTTTTCTTGTGATTAAAATGCTATGCTGTATTTTTCATGCTGACAAAAGCATCATTAAACTACATGGGTCCAGTCAATTTATGAATGGCAGTAGATCGCCATCCCGCAGTCAGTCATACTCCCCTGCAAGCATGTGCAGAGACACTGGGGTTTCACTGAGGGGAAATACAGGACTCAGAAGTCTGGCTTCCGCAGCAAGTTGGCGGGGAAAAGCTCGGTGTGTTCCAGGCCTCTGGGTTTCCGCGTGGCAGCTATACATTCCTTCCACCTACGCCTGTGCTCAGGGTGTAGTGAGATGCGGGAGCGGAGGCACCAGGGTGATATATGTATGCTGGAGGCTGGGCGATAGCCTGACCTGTTTGAAGTCCATGCTACAGCTCCCATTAACTTCAGTGGGGTCACGATTTTACCCTAGGGTTTTCTTTTTGCAGGAGGTAGTACAAACTGGCTTTCAGTGTTGGTTTACATGAGTTTGCGTCCCCTGAGTTTCACTCTTGAGTTCAAACAAACCTAAAGCTCAGATGAACTGCAGCTTTCATGGTTTCAGCGTAGAACCATAAATCAGTCTGGTACTATTTTAACTAGGTCCCAGGCTTGTGAACCTTTTGATAAGTTTGGGGTAAGGTTTTTGGATTTTTTAAGTTTTTTGTCTGTAAAAAAATCTGTGCTTCCGGACTTTCCTGCAGTTGTTGGGTGATTGTTGGTGTTTTCCCTTTTTATAGATATCCCAAAATCATTGTAAGCAAAATTGTTAACTTCTGGTTGGCTAATTATCTCAGCTTCTGAAAAGTAACATTCCAAAGCCACTGACTTGATTTGCCTGCCCCGAGGACTGTGAGAGGAAAGATAGCTAAACAGTGATATCACATCCTGGTTTTGGTGGTTTTTTTTAAATGATTGCAAAACTTTTGATTACATTCATTTGCTCGCTGTTCAGTTCAAGGAAACAAATGCAATTTCTGCTTTTATCAGCAGAAAAGACATTGCTATAAACTGATTATTATTTAATTAGAATGGAAGTGATCATAAAATGATATATTTCATGATTCTGAGGAAAGGAAGGAGTGAGAGCAGCAGAATAAGGACAATGGACTTCAAAAAAGCAGCCTTTAACAAACTCGGAGAACTGGTAGGTAAGGTCTCCTGGGAAGAAAATCTAAGGGATAAAGGAGTTCAGGAGAGGTGGCAGTTTCTCAAAGAGACAATATTAAAGGCACAATCGCAAGCTAACCTGAGGTGACACAAAGGTAGAAAGAATAGTAAGAGGCCAGTATGGTACCATTAGGAGTTCTTTAATGACCTGAGAATCAGAAAGGAATTCTACAAAAAGTGGAAATGTGGATGAATTGCTAAGGAGGAGTACAAAAGACTAGCACAAGCATGTAGGGACAAAATCAGAAAGGCTAATCCACAAAGTGAGTTATGCCAAGCAAGGGTCATAAAAGGCAAGAAGAGGTACTTTAAATACATTAGGAGTGAGAGAAAGATGAAGGAAAGTGTTAGGCCCTCTACTTAGTGGGGAAGGAGAGCTAATGATTGATGATGTCAAGAAGGCTGAGGTGTCTAATGATTATTTTGCTTCAGTTGTCACCGAAAAGGTTAACAGTGACCAGACACTCAACACAATTAATATTAACAAGGGAGAAGGAACACAAGCCAAAATAGGGAGAGAACAGATTAAAGAATATTTAGTTGAGTTAGATGTATTTGAGTTGGTGGGGCCTGCTGAAATTCATCCTAGGGTAGTTTGTTTCAGCTGGTTCCTAATCTTGGAACTGTTGGCAATTATCTTGAGGAACTTACTGGGGGTGGGTGAGGTCCCAGAGGACTGCAGAAGGGCAAACTTAGTACCTAGCTTTAAAAAGGGGAACAAAGTGCACACCTGGAATTATAGACCAGTCATCTTAACTCTGATCTCTGGAAAGATACCAGAACAAATAAACAGACAATTTGTGAGCACCTAGAGGATAATAAGGTTATAAGGAATAGCCAGTAGGAATTTGTTAAGAACCAATCATGCCAAACAACCTAATTTTCTTCTTTGACAGGGTTATTGGCCTAGTGGATAGGGGAGAAGCAGTAGATATGTTATATTTTGAGTTTAGTAAGGTGTCTGATGCAGTCCCACAAGCAAACTAGGGAAATGTCTAGATGAAATTACTTTGAGGTGGGTGCACAACTAGTTGAAAGAATCAGAGTATTTATCAATGGCTCACTGTCGAACTGGGAGGGCATATCTAGTGGAGTCCTGCAGGGATCAGTCTTGTGTCTGGTATGTAAGACACAGGAGGTCACTGTCCTGCTCTACTCAGCACTGGGGAGGCCTCAGCTGGAGCGCTGTGTCCAGTTCTGGGCAGCGCACTCCAGGAAGGAGGTGGATAAATTGGAGAGAGAAAAATGATCAAAGGTTTAGAAAACTTGAGCTATGAGGAAAGGTTAAAAACACTGAACACGTTTAGTTTTGAGAAAAGAAGAGTGAGGGGGGACCTGATACCAGTCTTCAAAGATGTTAAGGGCCATTATACAGCAGACGGTGATCAGTTGTTCCCCATGTCCACTAAAGGTAGGACAAGAAGTAATAGGCTTAATCTGCAACATCCCAAGACAGGAAACTGGGGAGGTTTAGGTTAGCTACCAGGAAAAACTCTCTAACTATTTATGGCAGTTACGCTCTGGAACAGGCTTCCAAGGGAGGCTGGGGAATCCCCGTCATTGGAGGTTTTTAAGAACCGGTTGGACAAAGCCCTGCCAAGAGGGTCTAGGGTTACTTGGCCCAGCCTCCATGCAGGGATCTGGAATCCATGGTGTCTTGAAGTCCCTTCCAGCCCAACATGTTTATGATTCTATGAATTTAGTTGACCTCTCTCACAGTTTCTCTCTCTCTCTTTCTCCAAGTACGTCAACGACTGTCTTCTGTTTTACTTTAATTGCATGCATGTTTGAACACGATCAAGAGTGAGATCTCTGAGAACATAGGGATGCTCTGATGCAAACAAAATGCATTTTAAAAAACTGTAAGGATAGAGGGGACCTGCCATGTTTGTGGGGATTGGACTGAGGGGAAAGAGCTGAATAGCTAGTTCTGTGTTCCAGCAACTAGATGTGCCCGTATTTGTTACTGCATCTAACAACGATGGAAGTACGCTACCTAAATGCTTCTACTAAAATGACCAGAGGTGAAATAGTGTGCTCTATTAACCTCTTAAATAATCAGTGTAGAACATATGTATTAACATTCCCTTTAGATAGATGGGTCAGTGAATGCTTCTCAGAAGTCCTGTTTCAAGCTGTTTGCTTCTGAGATGGTCTAGCAGTAATTCAGGTTGGGAATGTTTCGTTCTCAGCCTCAAGGGCTGAAAGCTACGAATCTGGAGTACAACGGGCAGTAGAGGCTGAATTGTCAGCAGGGTCCACAGAAAATACCAGGTTCTGCTTACATATTCTAGCTTCAGTCAGTATTTAGTTGTCTGTATTATATACTGCTACGTGTATTGTGGTAATGCCTCCGAGGCTCAGTCAGGATCAGACCCTGTTGTCTGTATATGTCGCATTGTAGTTTTCCTTCGGTGTTGGCTTCTTTAGGGAAAAGGTGTGCTGGCCAACATGTTAACATCCTAGTGTAGACATGTTCTAGCAGGATACCTGTCCAGGATAAACCCTTGACTCCCCCAGGGCTTACCGTGACCAGCTAATGCAGGTTAAAACTGCCCTCTGCCTTGTCTGCATTAAGATGTTAGCTCCTGTTCACTAGCATGTGTTTAAAAACACCCCATTTTTCCTTAGTGTAGACGTGGCCTTTGAGAAGAAGATGAGCTAGTTATTATCCAGCAGACTGAGTTCCAGTAGCCTGGTAATGGATGCCCAAGGCAGAGTAAGCCAGCAGAACCCAGGCTGCAGGTCCCAGACAGTGCAGTGTAAGATTTCTAGCGGCCTGCACCCAGCGTCTCCTATCAGACACTGCAATAGCCGAGGCGAACCCCCCAGGTTATCTCTGAGTGATGGAGGAGGACAGCGCATTGCTTCTGCACATAGCAGGCTCCCAGCAGAAGCACGAAACGAGGCTTGTGAGGCTGAACTGAGTACGAGTGACCGCCCCAGGTGTCTGATGGGAGGCCCGGTATGCGTGTTCAGCATCTTTTCCTGTCTCCACTAGGTAAACTTTGAAGAGTTTAAAGAAGGTTTCGTGGCAGTGCTGTCCTCCAACATTGACCTGGGCATTTCCGACGAGGAGAGCAGCTACTTGGAACCAGGTGCTGGGAGACTTTGCAGCTGGTTGTTCAGTTTTTTTCCCTCTGCTTCTGCTGCCAGTTGAAAGCCTTACCTGCTGGTGCATTGACGAATTGCCAAGACAGAGAGGAAGGATGGTCCAGTGGTTAGGGCACTGGCCTGGAACGAGAGAGTTGTGGGTTTGATTCCCTGCTCTGGCACAGACTTCCCATGCGACCTTGGGCAGGTCTCTCTGTGCCCCAGTTCCCTGTCTGTAAGACGGGGATCACAGCACTGCCCTACCTCCCCGGGGTGCTGAGGGTAAATACATTGAACACTGCGAGGTGCTCAGATACCACACTAGGTCCTTCCTAGATCTTAAGGGACCACTGTGATCATCTAGTCTGACTGGATTTGTCTAGCTTCAACTTCTAGCTGGTGGAGCTTGTTAGACCTTTGTCTTCTAGACTGAATATCCCTTTTATTATCCAATTTCTGATCCCCAGGTGGGATCTGAATGATCATGTCACCCCTAACTTCTGTCTTTGATAAGCCAAGTAGATTGAGCTTCCTGAGTCTTTCACTAAAAGATTGGAAAACATGCCTTATAATTGTTGTCAGGGCTCTCCTCTGAACTCTCTCCAATTCATCAGCATCCTTCTTGAATTATGGATGCCACAGCAGCCTAGTAGAGGTTGCACCAGTGCCCAAGACAGAGGCAATGGGACCAGATCAGTACCTAAGATAGGCAGTTTTTTAATTGTTTGTTATGCTTTGTGGCCGGGTGGGGTGTGAATTTTGCACTGAGTGACTTGGCAACTTCAGCAAAGTGAGGGCTAGCAACAAAAGGGTTAATTCAGGATTGTTAAATCCCACTCATAGCTTCAGTATTGGGCTCTTCCAGACAAATAGCCTCTGTCGGTAACTGGCCACCTGCCCAGGTGTGTCCTTTCTGGGGTGGCCAGGGATGCAGCAGGGTAACGGAAGATTCACAACTTCAGCTGTACGTGTCACATTAGCATGCCCAGATATTCCTCATTTTGTCTCATTGAGGCAGGACTGGACGTACACCGTCCCATACACTTGTACAGTGGGCAACGGGCCCACGGTGTGTGAGACTGGTGGAGCACAGCAGGACATGAGCTTTGATGCTCTCCCAACCAGCGCATTATAGCTAGGATTGTTTAGAATGGGGGAAAAGGTTATGTCTAGAAGCGGTGGGCTGGAGGCAGGAATCGCTGGGGGCAGTTGTCTGGCCTGTGTTAGTTAGACAGAAGGTCAGACTAGATGGTCACATTGGTCCCTTCGGGCCTGCGAATCTCTGGATCACTTGATCCTTCAAACACTGGAATACTCTTGTAATAGGGCCGGGAGAATGGCCTCAGGGGTAGGGCACAGAACTGGGGAGATAGGCTTCAGTTCCCAGCTCTGCCCCAAACTTCCTGCATGACCTTGGGCCAGTCGCTTAATCTACCCTGTGCTTCACTTCTCCCTTTGACAGGTGGGGACTGTCCTTCCCTACCTCGCCGGGTGCTGTCCAAAAAAAACCATTGTGAAGCTTTTGGGCGGGCAGTGGTGAGGGCTAAGTGCGGGCCAGAAGGCTAGAATACTGCAGCACGCAAGCACGGCTGGAGTTCAGCAAATATCAGCCGCTACAATTTGCTTCTTGCGCGCCCTGCACCGTGGCTGCCTCTGGTCACACCACGTACCGAGGTTTGAGTTTGCTACCTGCTTATGTGACAACAAGTGGTCCTTTGGCTCAGGCAATAGACACCTGTTTTAAGATCCTGAGGTCCCAGGTTTGGTCCCTGCACATGATGATGTGATCAGGGACACCATTACTCAAAGCTCATTGCTGCTTAAATAAGAGCGGAAAAGGGGAACTCTTTCTGTTTACTTGGTACGCGTGTGAATCCTAATGCGGGAGAAGGCAGAGTGAGTCACTCTTCAGACTGGCCGTTCTCTCTGTGGGTCTGTGATTTGTGTGTCCAAATAGAAAGCTATTTGGCCTTTAGAGAGAGCAAGGGAGCAATGCTGTGGTTCCGCAGTGAAAGTCACTGTGCTAGGAGCTCTGTGTATTCTCAGTCTGAGCAGCACGGTCTTTTTTGGTTTTAAATAAGCAGCAGAGTTTGAAAAGAAATTTTTCTAGACATCTGTGTGTCCCAGACTGCGATTGATTTTTTTCCCACCTAGCTGTCCCAGATGATGTCAAGCCCAAGTACGTGAATGGGGCTAAGTGGTATGGCCGCTGGACGAAGCCAGAGCTCCAAGAAACCGAGGTGGAAACCACCAAGTATTTACAAGATCAGCAAGTTAAAGCCAGTGTGAAAAGTCAGCTGAGACGCTCGGCATCTCTGGAGAGTGCGGAGGTAGGAATGACTCATTCCCCCGCTCCTTGGAGCAGGCTGGCCAGATTTAACTCAGCCTTCTTGCTTGATTGCAAGTAATGTTTAAACAGAAGGCCGCATTCATGGTGGTCTAACCTGTTCTGAATGGTTACCTGTGGCAATCCTTAAGAAGTGCCGATCTGCACTGGGCATGGATTACAAAGCCCAGTGCTAGAGCGGGTCGTAGAAAGAATGCTGCACAGGTACCAGGCAGAGTTGATACAGGTGCCATTTGGACATTGGTGGGGCACCCTGGGAGCCTATTGTGCATGGCAGAGTCTGCACACGGTCCCTGTCCCCCAGAGCCTGCAGCCAGACAGCAGTACCGTACCCCTGGTTTTGGTCACCCCTATGGTTACCAAATTCTGGTTACCCCTGTGGGAAGAGATTCCCCCTTTTGTACAATGAATTAAATGGAAGGAAATAAAATTTATTGGAAAAAAATTTCCTCGATTCATGAAGTGCCCCAGCTGGAAAGATAATGGACAAAAGTCAGGGACATTCCAACTTGGCTGCCTCGCTGCGCCCTACCCCACGTCCATAGAAGTCACAGGGCACTGGAGTGGAGCTCAGGTCCCTTCCACTCTCAGGGCCTCCGTTTTCCCTCCCGCCCCTCTCCTGTCCCTGTAGGATGTCAGCTGTTCGGGGCAAAGGCTGTCTCTCGCTACCTACCTACTCCAATGGTGCCCTAAAGGTGCTTCTGTGATACAAATAACAATTCAAGCAAGAGCAGGCCACTCTGTAAGAGCTATTAACGGGGGTTCTAAGTGAGTTAAACTATCGTACCTAGGACCCCCCTATGGACGTTGTGCTTCAAAACCCATTTAATGGACAGTAGCTTTGCCCCTCTTTGTGGGACAGGAGGATCGGCATGGGGTTGAGAATGCGGGTTGTCATTGCTTGTGCTGTCTCCAGGGAGAGCTCTGGTTAATGAAAAACAGACGATGAGTCAACTGGATGCATTATTTTTAAAGAAAATATAAACAGAGTCTAAGAAAAGAAATGTAGATTGCTTATATCATGCTGCTTAGAACATGCTGCTTCACGAGACCGTTCTCTCTTAAAATAAAAATACAGGGCAAGGAGAACGTGAACAAATTCATCCTTGGACAGAAAACTATTTTGAGAGAAAACAAATGTTACCCTCCCCCATGGCTGAGTGGGCAGAGCAGCTCCCCTGCTGGTCCAAAAATGCAGCTCCATGGCTTGGCCCCAGTCCTGCAGGCTGCCCTGCATGGGTGGATCCCTGCACACAGTGCCTCTCCCTCCCCCCGGCCCCGAGCCCTGCTGGGGGCAGACTCAGGGCCCTTTGCTTAGTTGTTTTGCTCTGGTGTCTGATTTCCTTTTAGCAGAATGGTTTTGTTCTTTGTTGTTACATTCTTCACGTCCCACTGTTACATCTGCCATTCTTGTAAGTTGCCTTAACAATTTTTTTAAGTTTAAAAAAAAAAGAAAGACAGATCAGCAGAGACTGGCTTGTGTGTAGGGAAAAAACGATTGACGGCTTTTCAAAGAGCATTCATCGAACACTACTTTCTTTTAAAATGCCCCTGTGTGTTCCCCTCTGTCTTACCCCACGGGAACCAAGTGACCAGTCATTTGTGAACCCGTCCCAGGGCACCTTAACAGACAAAGAGTTGCCCAGTGGTTACGTGCTGCTGGGACTTGGGAGACCCAGGTTCAATTCCCAGCTCTGTTGCAGACTCCTGGTGTGACCTTGGGCCAGGCACTTACCCTCTCTGTGCCTCAGTTCCCATCCATACAAGGAGGATCATCACCCTGCCCCAGGGTGATGAGGATAAACACATTAAAGGCTGGATGCTGTAGCGATGGGGCCATATAAGCACCTAGGAAAGACAAATAATATAGGGCTGGCTCTTCAGAGGTCTGGTGCTCAGTCCTTCTGAAAATCAGACTTGTCTTTAATGTCTCTTGAAATGCGCTCCCAATAATTGAGTCCAAAAATTACTAGTTGCTCTTGATAATCTTGTCCAGAGGTTGTAGAACTGGTCAGTGTAACATCCTTTATTACTGGATAAGTAACACAAAACAGTGAGTTAATAACCTGATCTTTCTTTGGTGAATGTGTAGGGTTGTGGAATTATGATGTTACAGATAAATTATAATCAAGACTTTGTATATTAAATGTACAGCTAAAAATAAGATGAACGATCATTTTGTATTTGATAATAGGGATTTTAAATGGTTGACTGTCTCTGATGACTCATGTCAGCCCTTTTCACTTACCCTAAATCACAAACCATTATTCCACCCACCAGAATTTCTCTGTGATACTTAATCCTGTTCATACATTGTTTCTGCAGAGCCTTAAATCAGATGAAGAAGTGGAAAGTGCTAAAGAACCACAGAATGAAATGTTCCCGGCACAAGGTAGAAAATCAGTGCTCCTCTGTGTAAAATGCTTTTGGGGTTAACAGGCTTTCTGAATGTTTATGGCCCAGATCCTTTGTGACTAGAAATCCAGTTATGCCAGCTGAAGAGCTGACCCTACGTTTTATTCCCGTCCCTCAGGAAGATCTGTTGGGGGGGCTCCTTTTTGCAGCATTGGTTTAGAAAAGATGAACATCATACTTTCCTTGTAGACACAACTCTGTTCGAGGTGATGCTGTGGTGATCTGAAGTGCAGTGAGCTTTGCCAGGCTTCAATTCTTCCTACAGCTGCCCTATTAATCTTCTAAAAATATCCAAGATGAACTCCTGCTATTTAATTAGGGAGCCCAGAATCGATGAGAAATGAGGATCTCTCTAATTAAGGTTATGACACCTTTCTAGTCTAATCCAAAATTTAATCCCAATCACCTCTTAGCTTCAATATCTTTGGTGCTCCCAACAATACATGTGATCTGTGGCCAGAGAATTTTCTTTGGCAAAGTTTGGAGTTGAATCAGAAGCATCTGATTTAAGATCCCTGATAAGAAATTTGTAGGTTTTAAAAAATAAATGCTCTCCCTATAAACACACCTGATCTTTAGAATATAGGGTCCTAAGGACGAAGCTTTTCTTTGCCAAAAATTGAGGTTTTAAAATAGTGCCATGGAACAGTACTTAGAGGGCCCCGTCTAGCTCCCATTGATGTCAGGGGAGACGCTCCCGTTGAGTACAGTGGGAGTTGAGTCAGACCTGTAGTGAGCTCTTCCTGGTGGGCCCACGTACTCATTAGGAACAGTAGTATCTCTCTGTTAGTGTAACTGATACATGGTTAATAATTTTAGGCCAAACGGGCACCTGGAATCCTGACCTATTTGACAGCCCCCGGCAGACAGACAGCCCTTGCTTTGATATGACAGAGGGTCAGATTCGGGGCATCTGGGAAGAACTGGATATAGGGAACACCGGCTACCTCAGCAAGTGCGAGCTGGCGACGGTCTGTAAGAATATTGGGCTCAAAGAGCTGGAGCAGGAGGTGAGTTGGGGGTGGCATGGAAATGAGTCCATTGGGAAGGCAACCTGGTTAGTAAAAGCACATAGTCAGGGTAAATGGCTTTCAGAAATAAATCGTGACGTCTTCAGACGCTTGCAAATATGCTTCAAGAACATAGCCAGATCCTTAGCTGGTGTCAGTCAGTGCAGCTCCATTCATCTCGGTGGAGCTGTCTTGACTAGCTGAGGATCTGGTCTGTAATATGTATGAAGCAATTAACAGTAGCCTCTTTGAACCCAAAACCTGAATTCAGTACTGATTTCTAGCCAGCCTTGTGGCACACAGGGCATGTCTCTCATACAGTGCTGCAGTGACGCAGCTGCACCAGGGTAGCACTTTAGGGAAGACACTACTAACTCCCGGGAGAACTTCTCTCGTTGGCGTAGGTAAGTCCTTTGCACGAGCGGTGGCAGCTCTGTCGACAGGATTTTTCAATCCCTGAGTGACGTAGTTACGCTAAGGTAAGTTTGTGGTGTGAGCTTGGCCTGACACTTCTGCATAATCTGATACATTTACATCTGTGGGAAAAGACTATTTAATTAGCCAATTAGCAGTGCACCCTCTGCTCAGTTCAGCCCCAGTCCTGCAGTGTGGTCCACACCGGCAGACCCCTGCATGCGCATGGACACCCGATGAAGTCAATACCACATTGTCACAAATTCTTCTCTCTCCTGGGTATATAAACTAATATGAGATGGAATCAACCTACAGTTGTCCCAGCCCAATGGCTACATGGGGATTGTAGCTAAAGCACTGGAAGTTGGGAAATCTAGGTTCTAGTCTTAGTTCGGTGAAGTAGCTGGTTTGCAGAGCTGAGCTCGCATTCCCCAAGTGCATTTGTAAATACAGTGCGATGACCTGTGTCTGGTGTGTATTGTTTTTATCCCTAATTGGAGCAACTGATGCGGACTGCGTGTATCTACATGGAGTCACTACATGCCTTTGTATTTACTGGAGTTTCTCTTTTGGTGTGGAGAGGTGGAAGGGTTCATTCTTGTTTATTGTCGATTCTGTTCGTTATGTAAAAACAATAGGGAACTTTAAAAAAAAAGATGTTGGTTTCCAGTGAATGAGTCTGGGATCTTGCATGTGGCTGATGTTTCTGCTAACATTTTCCCCCAATGGTTTTCTGCAGGAACTAGAAGATTTATTTCGTAGGCTGGACAGAGATGGAGATGGCAGGGTGAGCTTTCAGGAGTTCGAGCTTGGCTTGTCCAGCCATGGGCCTGTTTCTTTTCCTGTTTTTTCCACGCCTGTCAAACAGCCCAGACAGCTGCCAGATCACCAGGTGAGTCCGAGGCAGGACTCCCAAGAGTCCTGGATATAACTCCGAATGTCAGGCCTGGCTAAAGAGCCTGGGAGCCAGTGGAAAGACTCCCATTGACTTCCCTGGGGTCTGGATCAAGCACATTCTAGTGCCTGACAAAACACAGTGCTCTGCGTCAGATGCTTTCTGAGCAGAATTCCCAGGGAGGCTCAGCTACCAGTGTAGAAGGATTTGCCCCTCTCCCCTGCAAAGAGGGGCACCCTGACTGATGTTTTACTGCTTACAGCTCCTCCTGGTCCCTGGGAAGCAGAGCTAGCCAGAGCCTGTGCACTCCAGCCACACCCCTTCCTGTTTTGGCTGTGCCCTCACTCAGGTGTCCCCTGCTGACATGTCCCTTGTGCTGCAGGCTGGGAGTGGGGCTGGCACAGAGCCCTTATGCCAGTTCTGCACCAGGTGGGGCAGTCCTCTGCGAGGGTGCATTCTGGAGATGGGGGCTTTAAGGCCTCTTACACTGCCAGACTGACATCACGGGGCCCGAGTGTAACAGCCTCAGGCCTCCTGAGCATCAGGACAGGTTGTGTCCAGCCTGGTGATGATGGGAAGGGCGGCGTCTGGCACCCCCTTCACGCCCCACCTTTGTGCACCAACCCAGGCGGAGCACAGTTCCCGCTGTGCATCCCCACATGTCTAACTAAATCACTGTCCCGAAGGGCGTGCCCTAAAAACACACACGCTGCACGGCATGGCGGGGCTAGGACTGGTGTTGGAGCGTCGCTCCCGAGTGTCCAGACTCCGCGTGAGTTTTAACTGTGCTGTCTGCGTATTTCAGTAGCGCTGTTCTCCTCCTACCTGTCATGGGAGCAGTCTGTGAGCTGAGGGATCCACATGTTGTTTATGGCCTAGTTAAGTCAGTGGGTGGCTGGTACAGTCTCTCTCACACGCACAATCTCTTGCTTCCCCTGGCACACCAGCGCTGTCACTGCTGTGAGAGGAGTCTGGATTTTCAGGTAGTTCGTGCTGTCAAGCTTTGTTCCCAGCTGCTAAAGAGGCTGGTCCTGGGCCAAGGAATGCAGCTTTCGTTCAGCATCGAAGAGGCCCTTTGCAGTTGCTGGGTTTTGCTGATGCTTGGCTCTTCAGAGATCTCTAGGGGCTAGTCTGCACGGGCAACGCCAACGTGCTGCTGCTCTCCCAGCAGTCTAAAAACACCTCCTCCCTGGGGGGCCCAGCTACCAGCGCTGGGCCTGCGTAGCTGCCCAGATACTCCACGCCGGCGCCAGGGGTGCTTCGTGCAGACGCGGCCTACTAGCCCGCCGGAGACCCCGGATACGTACTCGAATTGCTAGGCCACGCTGCAGTCTCTCTGCTGGTGCGTCTTTGTGCTGTTGTTACTCACCCTATGCCTGCCTGGGCCACAGTCACATTGTCGCTTGCAGTGTGGACACAGTGAGAGGCTCATGTAACTGCCTCCTGTCTGGCCGGAGAGAGGAGGGAAACCCTATGCCGCTGGAATGAAGAAATACTGCTCTAATCATAATGTCAGCTTCAGGACTGTGGGCCGCCCTGCCCTTGTGTTGACTCTGGATATGTCTACACCGCAATCCGAGGTGTGACTGCAGCACCTGGAGGCGCACCCGCGCTAGCCTTGATTCAGGTAATAACAGCAGCGAAGCTTTTTGCATACAAACACAAGGGTCCCAGCGCGATTGCGCGGCCCATGCAGCAACTTCCCTGCTGCTGCTGTTCAAACTAGATCAGGTGTGTCTCCATGTGCTACGGGCGTAACCTCCTTGGGAGATCATCTCGCTGGAGCATGGAAATCGGCGCAATCAATGTTTTCTTACTATAATAGCAATAAATATTAGCAATAAACACTCGGTGCTTTTCATTCCCAAGGATCTCCAAGTGCTCAGAAACTAACCGTAGCACTAAAATGCAGCTACTTCTAGTCTGGAAACAGTCAACGGGCCCACTACGTAACCGTGGGGGAAGGAGACCAGAGGAAACCATTACTCTTTCCAAATAGGCCATGAGATCTTTTGGCTGAGGATTTCACTGGGGATTTCAGGGGACGGCCTGAGGAGTGAGGCACTACTCAGCAGGAGTAAGAGTATCAGAATCTGGCCCTAGGTGTGCCCTTTTAGCCATGCTCTTTGTAGCTTACCCCAAGATGTTCTCGGCTCTGCAGGGACGTCCTGGCTATCAGAATCCAGTCCTTGGAGTAAATTGCACTGAGCTTAATTTGTCTGCCTCACATGTGCAGGGGGCTGGGTTGACCCATCAGGATCTGAACCTAGTTTTGGGGTTGTTCCATCACTCCCACACCAAACGAGTTCCACTTTATCTAGCGACTGACACTTCCAAAGTGCTCTGCCAAACAGACCCAGCTGATTCTGCCCAAGACTTTGTGGTACAGGTCGGTATCGTGATGCTCTGCTACATCTGGGGAACTGACATACACACAGCTAAGGGCCAGAATTTCAAAAGTGGCCTCTAATTTTGTAGGGTTGGGTGCCCAGCTTCAGACCCCTCCACGTGACTTCCAAGAGATTCAGAGCAGCCCCAGCTCCCCCAGAGTTCATTGAGACATGCTGAGCATCCACAGCTCCAAAATTCAAGCTCTTGGTGTCCAAAGCTGAGCGTTCAGGAATCGGCGAACCCAGAAGGGGAGGGCGTTCTGGAGAATTTGAGCCTAGGTGGTTTGCCCAAGATTCTGTATCAATGTTACGGCAGCACTGGGATTGAACTCGGGGCTTCCTGGCTCCGAGCGCCTAGATCCTGCTGCTTCTTAGCTCAGAGTGTTTCCGTCTTCTCCAGTATTTATTACATGCCAGCAGTCTGTTTGCAGGACTGAAGTGTGTGTTCTTGATGCCTCAAAATGCCTTGCTCAGCTGACTCATCTCAGTTGATTTCCAGGCTTCCGAGGAGAATGGGCTTAGAATTGCTACTCCGTTGTTACTGTCCAGCTACGAGTGTCTGCGTCCCTTCTCCTGCATCAATGACGGCAGCGGCTTTGCGAGTCCTGCACAGATCCTCTCCATCTGGGCCCAGGAAGGAGTTGAAAACTGCAAGGAGATTCTCAAGGTTTTACAGATTACTTTATTGATTGATTTTAGAATTGCTTTTCCGTGTTACTGCGAGCCCTCTAGCTTCCTGCTTATGGGGAATGGAGGAGGGATGGCAGATGCCAGATTTGCATGGGGATTTCTATCATCTGTAGCCAAGGGGTAACTATCTGAGCACTTCCTTATGATGGGCCACCAGCCTGGGAACCGAGGGGCACGGTCTGTACTCAGGGGCATAACACTTTTGAGATGTAATTTCTTGTTCCCTGTCCTATATCACCATCCCTGTCTCACTCCAACAGAGAGGCAAGTAATTCAGCTTAAAACATTACTGTAGGAGTCACTACTATCGGTGTCTCTTGTCTTGTACTTAGATTATCAGCATCTTGGGACAGGGACTGTTGCTCTGTTTTGTGTTTGTACAGTGCCTGGCACAGTGGGATCCTGGTCCGTGCCTTCTAGCCACAGCCACAAAACAAGTAATGTAATAGCAATAATAAAGATGTGCAAAGCTCTCTTTTCTATTCCCTCGTCCAGTTGCTCATGATTTGCTGAAATGTGGGCAGACATTGTTCGGTTTTAGGACTGCCTGTCCTGGGCTATGATCCGTTCCGCATCGCATATTTCTCGTGCTGCTTTGAGCAACCTGACGATGATTGGGGTTGTGAACAACAGCAACCTCCTGCTGCTGTTCGTGTTCCAAATAAACGTCAGCCTTTGCCCGGTTCGTGATGAAGAGGCCGGGTCCCGGCATCTACAGGGCTGGGTTCTTGAGCCAGTGATCTAGTGCACAGCAAGCGCTATTCAGTAAATGTTCTCTGTCAGACCTGCTCTGCGGTATCCGCTGTGTGCACGTAGGAGAGGAAGGATGGCTCAGTGGTTAGTATGCTAACCTGGGACTTGAGAGAGCCAATTCCTTTCTCTCCTGCAGACACTTTGTGTGACCTGGGGCAAGTCACTTAGCGTCTCTGCTCCCCATCGGTGAACACAGGGGAAGTGCTATTTTAGGTTGCGAGGCGCTCAGGTGCTCTGGTAATGAGGGGGTGGGAGGCATTGCGTACCTGAGAGAGAGAACTTCAGGGGGCTGTTCTTGAATTTTTGCAGAGTCTGGATTTCAGCCTGGAGGAGAAAGTGAGCCTGGCGGAGCTGGCTGTGGCCTTTGACAATGAGCTGATGGTTTCCAAGAGTGGAGTCCAGCATGCGGCCTTTGCTTCCTACAAACATGAGCTGAACTACCTAGAGTAAGGCGTCTGCTCTTCCCTGCCCTGCTTGGCGGGGTCTCTGTACTAGAGCCGACAAAGGCTCTTATTTGTTTTGGTCTCAGGCCAGGTGAGACGTGTGCCGGACGTAACTGTGTGTGGGCACTCGTGGGCTCCTCTGAGGGGGTGCTTCTCTCCGGACGCCGGGAAGCCTTTGTCATACTGTCAGCATCATCTGCCTGTCCTTGCAGGGCCCAGGTGGAGCAGGTTTCCAGGGAGCGAGACAAGGCAAGGCTGGACTTGGAGAAGGCGGAGAAACTAAACCTGCAGCTCGTTAAGGAAGTGGATGATCATCATGAGGCCATGGAGCACCACCATGAGAGCAAACTGAAGTATGGGAGAGCAGCCTGTGTGCCTGTATACAATGTCTCCTGTGGATTGGTACACAGACAGCCAGATTCTCTGTCTGTGTGACCTGGGTGCAGCTCCACTGATCCACTCACTTCAGCGGAGCTTTGCCCATTTACACCAGGTGTGGGTCTGGTGCTCACGGATTTCAGCATTAGCAAGTAACCTGCATGTCTTACGGTATGCATGGTGTGCAGCCCCATTGTGAAGTCGAATGCTGCCATTAGGCTACAAAGATTTGAATAAGTTTCCAGCAATGTGACTGATATTGACCAAAAACTCACAAGAGTTTGAGCACTTCCCCTTTATAGACTTTAAGGCCAGAAGGGACCATCATGATCATCTAGGCTGACCTCCTGCACATCGCAGGCTACAGAACCTTCCCCACCCACTCCTGTAATAGACCCATAACCTCTGGCTAAGGTACTGATGCCCACAAACCATGGTTTAAAGACTTCAAGTTGCAGAGAATCCACCATTTACACTAGTTTAAACCTACAAGTGACCTATGCTGCAGAGGAAGGTGAAAACCCCCCAGGGTCTCTGGTAATGTGACCTGGGTGAAAATTCCTTCCCAACCCCAAATATGGCGATCAATGACGCTGAGCATGTGGGCAAGACCCACCAGCCTTTGGTATTTGAAGGGAAATATAGGTATTTTCACTCCTGTATCAGAGTGAGTTCCCTATCTGAGGAGGAGCAGAAGTGATGCTCTAATAACGCTTTAATTGGTTGTTTGGTTTTTTTTCAAACTTGAAAATAAAATTCGACTCATTTTCCATGTAGCTAGCCATTTTCTTCCTGTCCTGTTTTTATACACATCTCACACACGCACCCACCCACCCACCCCAGAACTCTCTCAGTCACACACACACACGTTTTGGAGCCAGTTATTAGTGGATGAGAGCAGGGGGAAGTGACCATTTGAAAGACAAGATGCGGGTTTGGATAAGGAGTGGCCTGGGACTCAGGGACCCTGCGAACCCTGGGACAATTCTCTTTTTCAGAAGAGACACTTTAGTCCAACCCAAGTTATTGGGCTCAGTGCCAGGTAACTGAGTGAGGGTTTCTGCACTACAGGACGTCAGACTAGATGACCTAATTGTCCCTTCTGGCCTTAAAATCTATGACAATGCCGAGGGTGGGACTTGCCACAGCATCTATGTGACTTGGGAGCACAAGTGCTTTGAAAGCCTGAGAGAATTGTGCTCCCAAGTCACGTAAGAGCCTTTGGGAAATCTCAGTCTTCACAGTCACTTGCCCATGGTGGCTTTCTGCTGGACACTGAGCAGGGATGCTTGTCTGTTGCAGAGATCTGGAGCAAGACTATCGAGGGAAGCTGAGCATTATTAAATCTGACGTGGAGACAGACCGAGCGCTCCTCTTGCAACAAGTGACTGATCAGCAAACCAAACTGGAAGTGGATATAAAACTCCTCCAAGGCGAAAAGACCAGCCTGAGGGAGAAGCTGACCTTAGCAGTACAGGTGAAGCCACTACCCTGGGAGCCTATCGCTGCAAGGGGGTGCCCGATGTGCAGTCTGTGGTGTTCCTGCCGGATTGATGGGAGAGGCCGGGAGCCAGGCTAACATGGAAAACCCTCCTGTCTGAAATCAAACTTTTTGCTGCGGGAACTGTAACCTTTTTAAATAGGACAGAGGAGGTAGAAACACACACCCGGCAACATGCTCATATCACCTAGAAACAAACCCCTCCCCGCGAAACAGAACACTGCCCACACACCTCCCTCCTGGGGAGAGGATGAGAGAGGCAAGCCACACGTGACAGACCTTCGCCATGAATAAGAGTCCATAGAGAACAGAGTAGTGTTTAAAAGCAAGAAATCATGGGTTTTCTTCTTCACATCTCCTGATCAGGGTCTTACATTAGCCCAGCCCTCCCCTGAAAACATTATTGGAAGGTTATAGAACAGAAAAAGGGATTCTCCCATTAAGTTAGCAGCTCTTTCCATAAGGTAAGCGACCACCGCACCGCGTGGCTGTGCTCGGCCATGCTGATGGAGCTGTGTGTTGTGGGCAGAAACACGCTCCAGAAGAATTGCCCAAACTGGCTAGCTGCATTATGGATTGGAGTGTGCGTTTGTGAAGCATCAGGGAATATAACAGTAGGTCATTGCTTCCAGGCTCTGATGGCTTGGCTCTCTGCCATCCCATGTTCCTGCCTTAAAGCTCAGGAGGGAAACCCACTGGGATGTTAATGGTCCCTGTTGCGGGTCAGGCACACCCAGTCCCCTCCCGGGGTGGGGCACGAGTCTTGATGGGCCTGCGGTCATGCCTGTGCACCCCTGGCTCAGGACTGTGCGGCCTAGCAGTCAAAGTCAATAACTGCCCCCAGGCTCGGGGCAGAGTCAGTCATTGTCAGGATGGGCCACCACCTCAGGGGGAGCAGCAGCCAGGATAGGAGGACCTGGGCCCTCCCTCTCCACCGGGTCCCAATCCAGGGCTGTGTCGGTGGCAGGGTTGCCTGCCACCAGCTCGGCAGGGATCCGGCCAAAACACGCCAAACTAACCTCTGGTTGTCCAACCAACTCCCCGCAAAGACTCCCTGGGTTACTTCCTACCCACTTCTACGCATCTTGTGGCTTCCTAGTTCCCCCAGTTCCTTCTCCCTCTGTAACATCCAGCGCCTGGGGGTTGAGGGTTGCTATCAGTTGGCTGGCCTCCACGTCGTGGAGTGCCCACGGACCTTCATCAGGGGCCAGCAGCATACCTCCTTCCCCTATGGTGGTCTGCCCAGACTGAGCCAGGCTGCTCCCTTTTATACTGGTGTTGCACTTCGAGCATGCCTAGTAGGGCCGTGGGGGTGTGGTTTCCTCAGCCCACAGTGAGGGGTTAACCCCTGCAGTCCCAGTGCAGGGCATGCATGCCCCTTCACAGTCCCCTATTGCCTGAGATTACATCTTTGAATAGATTCATTTAGGATACTTAACAGGTTTAACAAGCACCTAATGTAACCTATTCCATGGCTGCTTTAGTCTGGGGTTTGTCCAGTCCATCACAAGTCCTTTTTTTTTTAATTTTCAGTGTAATCTCTGCCTCTTTCCCTCCCCTCCCCCCGCATGGCCAACAGATCAGAACCAGGCTGGCCTTTGTGGGCCCAGCTGTTTTACAGAGACAGACCCCGCTGCTGCAAACACTTTGGCTTGTAACTGTGTGCACTTACGTGTGAGTACAGCACCTAAAATGATGGGGCTCTGATTCCTTGATTGGGGCCTCCGGGCGCCACCACACTAGCTGCAGCGAAGTCGTGAGTGTGTGCAGAATCCTGCCCTTAATGATCCTGATGGACGCCCCATCCTTTGAAAGCTATTTGTGCAGAGTGGACGTCATTCTCAAACCTTCCCCCTAGTTCAGCTACAACTCCTTGTGCAGGAGTCACTGGGCGAGACTCTCCGGCCGGTGAAACTAGGGGATCATGACTGTGTCTGCTGGCCTGAAAATCTGTGAGTCAAAAAAAAAGTTTGATTTTTTTTTTCAAAAAGTCAATGGAAATATTTTTTACATTTTTTTAATATATAAAAAATTGAATTTTAAATGAAAATATTTGTAAAAAAAATATTTTTCACTAAACAACTCCTCCTCAGACTTCCCACAGAAATCCTGCTCTGAGTTGAAATATGGCCAAGGGAGCCAGCTGAGAACTTTTTCACTGAATAGTTTCCCCTGGGGAAAAAATGCAGTTTTGTCCAAATGAAAATGTTTCAGGGGCATGTCAGTTTTGACAGAAGAAAGTCAAAATGTTTCGGTTTTAGTGTCAGCATTTCATTCGAGAGAGACCAGGTGGGTAAGTTAATCTCTCTTATTGGACCAGCTTCTGTTGGTGAAAGGGACAAGTTAGTCCATGGTTTTTAGAGCCTAGCAGAGTTAAGCATTCAGGCTCCCAGGCTTGTCTTTTGAGGGTGTTGTGCAGGTTTCCTTTGAAGATGAGGACTGAGAGGTCAGCTATAAAGTGATCCCGCTGTGAAAAGTGGTGACCCACGGGTGATAGGGTGTTCTTGTCTTTTGTAATTTTTCTGTGCGGATTCATTTGAGGGCGCAGTGATTGTCTAGTGTCACCCACATAGCTGTCAGGGCATTTGATGTACTGGATGAAGTACACCTCACGTTGTGATAGGCATGTGTGGGACCCATCGATCTTGAAAGGTGTATTCTGAGGGGGTGTTGCTCACTGTAGCAATGGCGATATGTCTGCAGGTTTTGTATCTGTTGTTCCAGCAAGGTCTGGTGCTGCTTTGAGTTGGTGTGTCCTGGTCTGTGAGGAGCTTGCTTCTGATGAGGAGCTTGGAGAGGTTCGGGGGGATGATGTTTGAAGACCAGTGGAGGGTGTTCAGGGAAGATTTCTACAGCCAGACACCCAGATACCACAGAACTTGCTCCAAAGAGAGAGTCCAGGATATGCACTTTCACACACTTAAAACCACCTTCCCTAACCAAGGCTGCCCCACCAGAGAAGTAGATCACATCATGGAACGGGCCGCCCTGGGAGAATAAGTCCAATACAAAATAACGTCTCCACTTCCCGACCACAAACCCTTAGTTGTCACCTGCCACCCCGCACTTGAACCTGTACATGGCATCATCAAACAGTTACAGCTGATATTTGATGGGGAGTACATCCTGAAAGAAATCCCCCACCCCGCCCACAGAAATGTCAGAATTTCCCAGGGAACAGAAATTCCGGCTCCCGACCAGTTCTCGAGGCAAGTGAACTTTCAGGGGGCTAGGTCCTTTGGGGGCTGCTGTGTCAGAAGGGGTGAAGGAAAACTGGGCATTATAATTAAGGCTATGTTTTAGTCACGGGTATTTTTAGTAAAAGTCATGGACAGGTCACAGGCTGTAAACAAAAATTCACGGGCCCGTGACCTGTCCATGACTTTAGATAAAAATACTTGTCCTGAATAAGACATGGGCGGGGGGCGCAGGTGCTCGGGGGAGGGCCGGGGGCAGTCCGGGGGCACCGCGGGTGCTAAGGGAGGTGGCCAGGGACCCCCGCTGGTGCTGGCGGGGGCCGGGGGGATTGGGCCATGGCACGCGGCCCTGGATCCCCGCTGGGGGCAAGGTGGGCCAGGCCATCCAGGAGCTGCAGGGGGGCCATGCCAGTGGGAGCCGAGGAGCCCCCCACCCCAAAGTAAGTGCCCCCCATACTCCCCAACCCCCTGCCCCTAGCCCTAAGCCCCCTCCCACACACCCAAACTGCTGCTTCTGATCCAGGGGCTGCTTGGCTCGGGCAGCCCCTGAGCCAGCACCAACTGCTGCAGAAGTCACGGAAAGTCACAGAATCTGTGACCTCCGGGACAGACTCGCAGCCTTATTTATAATAAGCCTTAATTCTGCCCTGGCTGCCACCGTTCTGCAATTTAGCTCACGACTGTTGCTGATCATGACGTTCCGACTCTCACACACGATGTTCAGCATTCTCATTCCACCCTTCTGCTGGTCGTGCATTCAGTGAAGAGACCCGGCTAGATTTAGCAGCAGTCAGGGGCATCCTGGGTGGCCTTAGCCTCTCTGTGCCAGCATCACTCCGGTTTGCTATAGAGACTTGTGCTGCTCTTTCTGAGACCCCGATCCTGCAAGCTGCTGTGCACATGCATGGCCTGTGTCCCACTGAAGTCAGTGGGGCAGGGTCTCCGGTGCAGGGGTCTCCCTGCGTGGGACAGCTTGCAAAATCTGGGCCTAATTTCTTTGCACCCCTTTAACAACATCCGTTTAGCCGCAGAGCCAGTTAAAGTGGTCCAGTGCCCTTGCTTGGCTGCAGTCATACTGAGATAAGCCCCTTACAGCAGGGCCCACATTAGGGGGCTGCACTGCTTTAACTATTTCTGTCTAAACAGAGAATAACTAAAGTGGCACAAAGTCTGTGTGTTGACCAGGCGTCAGCCCGGCATGCAGAATCCGTGACTATGGGTTACGGACTCTGCCGAGACCGTCCTCATCGCTGTAGTGTTCTAGCAACCGCCAGTCACGCAGTAAGTGACGTAGCAACGCACCTGTCACGGGTGGTTCGTTCCCTCCTCCTCTCCCCGGGGGAGAATTGTGTGGGGAGGAAGGAGAGAATCAGCATGTCCTGTCTGAGGCTACACTGGGAGCTAGGGCTGTGTCTTCCCTCTCACAGAGCTGGCTCAAGCGTAAATAGCCGTGTAGCTGTGATAGCATTGGCAGGAGAGACACAAACCCACCTGAAACCGCTGCCTGGGCCCTGCTGTCGCTATTTACAGGAGCTCAATGGAGTGAGCACACAAGCGGCTATGCCTGGCTCGCAGGGCAGACGTAGCCTAAAACCGCCTTCTCCCTAAATGTGAGCTGCGCTGGAGTAAACTGTGCCGTCATTCAAAGGTGTCCCACAAGGAAGGTGCATGGCGCAGGCATCCTCTAAACATCAGTACAGTGGGCATTAAACAAAGCTCCCTTTCCCCCCTATTTAAAGGAAAACAGGAGGTTACAGAGTGAGGTTACGGCAATAGTTGAAAAGCTGTCGGAGTCAGAGAAACTGGTGTCGAAGCTGCAGAAGGAGCTGGACTTCATGCTGAAAGACAAGGTAACGTTCACTTCTTCAAACAGCACTTTTTCTGGAGCTGCTCCAAAAATGCCTGGTGTTTTATGGGGAAAACGTTTCCTTTTTCCAGAACCCCTCTCACTAAAATGTTCCCTTTTTTGCAATGAAAAACTGAAATTTTTGGCTTTCAAAAATGTTTGTTTGATTATTTTTTTTAATGGAGTTTTCAGAAATGCAAAACTTGCACAGAAATACTTTCTTGTGTCCAAAAACCAGAAAATTTCTACTAAAACGAAACCTTCTGGTTGGAAATTTAATTTTGGTCAGAAAAATAATTTGAGCTCTAACCTTTTCCTCTGTCACTGCGATTGATACAGGAAAGTGGGCAGGGCTTGGAAAATGGACCTGACGCCCGTGAGGCAGTGTGAAAATATCTGTCAAACCACACCCCCTCCCCAGTGGCCTCACTCCCTGCAATTTAATGCTCTACCCTGAGTCATGACCTGTGTTCGTTCTGTACTTTCTTCCCTATCTCAGATCATGGTGGATCTTTCCCTTTCATGTCTTCCGTGTCTGTCTCTTCTTTCCTTGCTCGCCTTTCCTCTCTCTCCCCCTGTGTTGTGTGCTCTGCCGCCGTCTGTTTTCTGACTTCATTCTTCTCTCATTCCCCGCTTCCCCGACCCAAAATGGCTCACTCTTCTTTTGCCCCACCAGTCTCTCCCTGGCACCCAGGGCGTAGATTCCAGACCGAGGACTAAACCTAGTAGCCAAAGGCTGATACAAAATGTGGACTCCCCAGCGTCTTTTGGAAATGGCCTGGTGACCAGCCGACCCCCCTCTCTGGGCTTCTGCTAGCTGCTCAGCTTTCTTAAAAATCAGGTCACTCTGGGCCTGGTCCAAAGCCCACTGAAGTTCCTGGGAGTCTTTCCGTTGATTTAAAGGACTTTGCAGCAGGCTCTTCTGTAGATGCCTAAATATTGACTTTTAGGAGTTTACCTTTAGGTCTTGTAGCACTGTCAGAGGGGTGTTAATTCCTCCTTTTCCTGTGTGTAATGCATTTCTGGGGCTCTCTCTCTCCGTGTTGTAGCTGGGCGTGGTGGATCCACACAGCACAGAGCTGCTCCTTCAGGAAGAACGTTTTGCAGCGATCATAAAAGAATATGAGCTGCAGAGTCGGGTATGTACGGGCAGCGCCGTTCAAGAAAGCTGTTGTGATGACAGTGTGCTCCACGTCCCTGGTAGGGGCGAGGGTTGTGGCGGAGCCGTCCTGGTTCAGAGGTGGTGGAATTGACATGCAGGCTCTGCCCCGTCTTGGCAGAACCCCGCTGGGGAATATTTTGCGGGGCCTCCACACTAGCCCAGCTGGGCGACTCGCACTTCATGGCAGTTCAACACAAGGGTCTTTCAGCCCTCTCTGTTCTGGGTGCATCTTGGGGTGCTTGGGATCATCACCCCCACCCCAAATTTTAAATCCTCTCCTTTCCTAGGCTCCCCTGCTCAATCTGCAGTTTCTGTACCCTAGTTCAGTTCTGCAGCTACATGGGGGCGGGGGGGAATGTTTTCAAAAGTGCCTAAATGCCATTTCCAGCATAGACGGTGGCATGTAGAAGCCTACGTCTCACTGAAAGTCAGTGGCACTCAGGCGCTGACCTCACTGAAAACTTCCCCGTGATCTCAGTCACATCCTGGTCACTGCAGGGTGCAAATGAGTCCTGGAGCACACCCCGTTCGCGTGTGCAAAGGGGGAGGCCCTGCATAGCCCTGAGAGATGAGCACTGAGGCTTAGAATAGCATCTGGCCTCCCACATGGCAGCATGTTCTGTAGTCTGCAGAACCCTGGACCAACCCCGAAATTTTATTTGATCCCATTGTAGGTTAAAGCTGATAAAACACAAATGGAGCAAAAACTTGAGGATAGGTTTTTATAAAACGCCCCCAGTGTCACTAATGATTTCCCGAGAAGGGCTGGCGTGCCCTAAAGATCCCTCAGGGTAGCTGCAAGTTCATCAGAAACCACGGTGATGGGCATGATAGACAAACCTAGGGGCCTGGTTAAATTGATCCCTGGGAGCACAGGTGTTCTGAGGGGTGGGTCTTTTATTTTTCAGGAAACATAACTTTGTTCGAAGCCTTTTTTTAAAAAAGAAAGAAGAATCTATTGAGAAGTATCCGCTGTGTATGCCAGAATTTCATTCCTTTCTTTGTTGACTGGGTGTCTTAAGGGGCTTGCTGTAGCAAGGCAGTGTGTTCTCGTGGATAGAGCACTGGGCTGGTACTCAGACCTGAGTTCAGTTCCCAGCTGTGCCATTGGCCTGCTGGGTGACCTTGGGCAAGTCACTTTGCCTCCCTGTGCCTTGGTTTCCCCATATGAGGACCATGCTCCTGAACTCCTTCGTGAAGAATGTGCTATGGGAGTTACTGGTGAAAAGTGGTAGATAGGAGCTAGGTACTATTATTGTATTCGATTGAGAGTTTATTTCTCACCCTCCTTAGGTCTGGAATGAGCCCTTGCTCAAAGCCCTTTGTGTGGGGCAGTCCCCTAGAGGAGCCGTAGAGAGTCACGATTCCTTCCCTGGCACCCCTTCGCTCCCCAGGGAGTGACTTCCTGCAGCTCTCTCCTCCATGCTGTTTAATTCCCCTGCCTTGTGGGGACCACCCACTGGGACAGCAGAATGCTGTGCCACCCCTTATTCTGGGCTGGGTCTTGGGGCCAACATCTAGCCCTGTTTGTAAACTGAGCAGTAGCTGTAGAAATCGAGAGGGGCTGTTCTTATAGACCATCAAATGATGTCACCTCCCTACGGCCAGTGCAACTGTTACTGTTCCGTGTAGCTGTTGTTAGAAGGTATATTATCAACTCACCTCTTCCTGTTTTTCTTTCCCCAAATCTCACAAAACCCCAACTCCCCCCAATTCGGTGCTAGAGGGTGAAGGTGAGCACTCCTACCTTGTGCATGCATGATTCAGACATTCTTGTTGTGACTTTCACATCCTGCATGGTCTCTTGGCACAGCCTGAAATCTTGGGTGTTTACAAGGATCATTCTCTCAAATGCTTGAGATTATGTTGTTAATTGACTCGTGTATTTTGTATATCGTGACTCACTTAGTCTTTGTAACTGGTTTTCTCTGTGTGTGCTTTGAACATGCCAGATGTCTGCACTTCATGTACACTTGTCACCAGTTTTCCTGTTCCAAAATGCTAACTGTGTAGATTGCAGTGTTGTTGTAGCCGTGTTGGCCCCAGGATATTAGAGAGACAAGGTGTGGGAGGTAATATCTTGTATTGGACCAACGTCTGTTGGTCAGAGAGACAAGCTTTCCAGCTTTCACAGAGCTCTTCTTCAGTAGATTGTTGTCTAAACAACCTTGGTGATACCACCTAGTACAAGGCGCAAGTCAGCAAAAGCACTTTTATGCATCCGATGAAGTGGGCTGTAGCTCACAAAAGCTCATGCTCAAATAAATTGGTTAGTCTCTGAGGTGCCACAAGTCCTCCTTTTCTTTTTGCGAATACAGACTAACACGGCTGCTACTCTGAAAAAAGCGCTTAGCACATACTTAGTTTTGAGCAGGTGCTTACACCCATCCCTATTGAGCGAAGCATTTACACATGGGCTTAAGTCCCATTGAAGTTACAACAGAAGGCAAGTGTGTGCTTAATTTGTTCTCAGTGTGACTTCCGTGAACTGCAACAGGAGAGAGGCTCTGTCTTCTCTGCAGAGTTAGCTCAAGCTAAGTTACTCCTCTAGAGTTGTCCTAGTTCTGGCGAAAGCCAGCCACCATGTGAAATAACACCCACTGGTTCGGCACTTGCTGGTGTGAACTTGGAACGGGGTTCAAGAATCCTGCATCTGGATTGGCTATCACCTGCCTGATTGACAGATGAGGGGGGTTGCCCATTGGTCCATACTGGTGTCGCTATATTACAGAGATCGATTAATGATATGACGTACGCGTATGTCCACGCGCCTCTTGTCCCAGGCTGGCTGACCCAGGGCCTGACTGCGGGAGGGAGGAGCACCCACCGTTTCCACACACCCCCGCCCCGGGAGCTGTGGGCACTTGGCACTTCTGAGGTAGTGCTGTGGCTGGTCTGTGTCGGGTTTAAATGAGATCTGCTGTGTGCCCTGCAGGAGTTACGGGATAAAAACGATGAGCTGCAGACGGAGCTAGAAAGGCTGCATTCCCACCTGCAAGAAAGCCAGTACCGCAGGGCCTGGCGGAAAATGAAGGAGACTAAGCCGGGAGGAAGGCTGCTACCTGCTGGTAACGTTACTGAATTGCAGGGAGGGGGAGACGCTATCCTATGTAAACTCCGTTCGTACAGCAAAAGGTCCATGAAAATTCGAGTTACGCTGAAATTGCCCCATAGTTCAGCACGTTACACTTGGATCTTGCAGCCCATGTGGCGTATAAAATCACTCTGTTTCCTGGCCCTATGGCTGAGTATCAGATAAGCTACAGCAATCCCACTAGAACTAGCTGAGGTCAGGGTGGAGATTGGGATTTACAAAGCTGACCGGGAAACTCCATTGAAACAACCAGGAGTTGTGTGGCTAAATCCCTCTGTTGGCTTTGAAAACCGCAGCTGTACACCGTTTCTCTGACTGTCGGAGCATGAGCCAGGCCACTTCCACAAGCGCTTTGCACAGAGAGCTGCAGGTTCGGATGATGCTGTGCTGGAGGATCGGGCACATAGCTAATGAAAGTTTGCTTACAGGGGGTATAATACTTCAAGGTATGTCTGTACTGCAGTCACAGGGTAGGACTGCAGCGCTCAAGTAGACATGCCCGAGGGAAATAGACTAAAGCTAGTTCGGATCCGGGAGCAGAAGGCAGCATGGAGTAATGGCCTGAGTAATTACCCATGGATCCAGGCAGCTTGCTACGGCTTCACTGCTCTGCTGGCACCACTAGCTGAACCGATGCTAGCTCAGGGATGTCTGTGCGAGCTGCAGTCACCCCCTGTGCTGGCCACGTAGACGCAGCCTCTGGCTGCGACGCACTGGGAGACGGACTGTTCCAGGTAGCACTGTACACTTGGTTTTTTGTTGTGCAGCGAGTTTGGCAGATTGGATTAAAATTCCTTCAAAAGTTTGTTTTTAAAAATAAGCCCTTTTCTAAATGACATGGTGCATTTCACTGTCTCCTTTCCTGCCCCCTCTCCCACCACACCAATGTTCCTCAAAGGCGCTAGACCACGTGGTGAATGGGGGAATCCTGCCAGCTAGCGCTGGACGCGTGAAGTGACTCCCTAAGTGTTTGGTGAGTTAGTTCATGGTCTGATGGACCTCGCTGCCAGGAGAGTCTCTCTCGTCCAGAGGGGCTGGTGCTGGGCAGGGGCTGCTACACCACCTGGCTGGAAGTGGTTTCCATCACATGCAGGGTTTACAGTTTGGTTCAGTGGCTCTCAGCACCCCCACTATACACATTGCTCCAGCACCCCTGCTCTCGTCTTTAATCCCCATGCGTTTCAGGGTTGGGGGGCTTCAGCTAAGCCTTGTATTTACTTGAGTGAAAACAGATCAGATGCCGTTAATCTTAGTTTGTTTCTAAGGTTAAGAGCTGCCAAATCTGGGGTGGGTGGGGAATGCGGAGTCTAATCTCCATGGCAATGCTCAGCACAGAGCAGACGCTGATAGCAGAGTGTTAGAAACTCCTAACCGCAGTCTCCGTTCTGAGGTCAGACCCATTCTGTGGAGAATGACGAATTCCAAGTATGGTCCATGGGCTAGGCTACGAGGCTGGGCCATGGTAGCACTCCATGTCATTGGGAGCTCTGGACTGAGAGCCAGCGGCACGTGTGGCCCTTATGGAGTACCTGGAGCTCTCTGTCGCGGATGACTTAGTCGGTACCTGATTGTCAGATAAGCTACAGCGTTCCCACTAGAACTGAGGTCAGGGGAGACAGATCTTCACTTCAGGCTGTGGCTGTTTCTGCCCCTTGAGTCTCTTCTTCCCTTCTGCGTGTCGGTCCTTCTTCCTGTCTGTGTGTCTCCACTTTTTTTCCTTGGTATTTCCTTCCATGCAGCAAGTCCCCATTTCCACTCCCACCCAATCTCCTTGTGACATTACCCGGAGTGCAATCTGAACAGCTGTGTCCCCTCAGTTCTCCAACCTGGGGTGCCTTGTACACTGCTTTGCTGTGAGAGCAGCCACTCCTGACCCGCTCGCACCCAGCCTCCAGCATGTAAGTCACTCCCAACCGAATTACATCAAAGCTCTGGCCAGCCACTCATGAATTACGTTACAGGGCAACACCAGCAAACTCCCAGTTTCAGACTTTCCCCCAGAAATGTGCGTCTCGTACTGCCCAGCTCTCTACTGGACAATACAAGATCATGGAAAGTCCGTCATTTTATTAATAGAAAATTATATGCACCAGCCATGTTACCTCAAATGGCGTGTCCCAAACACTTCAGTCCAAACACACGGGTCTAGGTAAAACAATAAAACAAGCTTAACAACTACAGACGATAGATTTTAAGTGATTACATGTAATGAGGCATAACGGTCAGAATTGATTACAAAGAAATAAAAGGTAAAACACAAACTAACACCTAACTTAACCCGCTAAGTGATTTCAAGGCAAAAGTCTCTTTCACCACATGTTCTAGCAGTCTGACTGGCTGAATTCCTTTCTGCCAGGATCCCTCCCCCAGTCCAGTGCTGCTTCCTTTGTCCTTCAAGTGCTGTTGATGCCGTGCGTAGAGATGAAGGGAGAGCTGATTTGAGGTGTCTGTTCCCCATTCTTTATACTTTTTCCTCTTCTTTGAGAATCATCTGCAGCTGGAGTTCAGGAGTCAGAAAGTCTGTGGGGACGGGAACCTCCAGCTGTTTCTTTGCCAAGATGTAAATTTCTCACTCACACCCTTTTTCCTGCCAAAGCATGGCCACTTAACCAGATGATGATCCATTTGATTTCATTGACACCTGGCTAAGGCATCAGTTTGCCTTTTGTCTCTGATTTGTGGTTTGTGGCTGCTTCCCCAGGTTTGGAATACATCTTAATAACATCAGACAGTAGAATCTTACAACTTTGCATACAATGTTGCCATACATATTTGACCAGGACAACTGTGATCAGCAAATCATGAGTTTTCAAATGATACCTTACAAGGCATAGTTTGAACAAAATTTATCATAGTCTTGAAAAAGGGGTGAACGTAGAGTACACCCTGTCACATCCATCCACTAAAACAATGAGCAATTAAATAGTTAATGATATTTTAAATGTCACCACTGGCTGTTAGAACTGACACCCTGGTGAAATTTAATAGGGAGCTGAGGAAGTCACACCTTGTGGCCATGGTTTCAGGCTGCATGCAGACTCAGGTAGACGGCGCTGCCTTGGTTGTATCTGGAGTGTTTTTTCGGCAACCAAGCAGACTGGAGACTCTTTGTTAATGACAGCTAGGATTCCCCATGATCTGAATGCACCAAGGGGGCCATGTAAATCCATCAAGTGAGTTGGATGTTGGACTCCTCGGCTCTAGATGCATGTAGAGCCACCACTTGTATGTCTTCCTTTTGTTACACTGAGTCATCAGAGACGGTTAATAACTCTGTCCTTTCTTCCCCTTGCTTTTAAGACGAGACCCAGAGAGGAGATCAGTCCCTTTTGGTGAGCCAGCAGCTATCTGCTGCAGGCAAAACCGGTAAGGAGCAGCTGTATGTGGGCAGTGATCGTGGCTGGTGTTTACATGGAGAGTATATTAAACTGGTGCCACATTTCTGCATCTACGTGCTTCAAATGGAACTCTGTCTCCTTAAATAATGTCTGCAGCGTTCCCAAGGAAACCAGCGCTCTCTGAGCTTGGGAGTGGCTTGGGAGTGGTTGTTTTTTCTGGAGCCCATTGCCTTGGGCTCAGTCTCGCTTCTTCTTGGAAAAGAGACGGGGTGAGGGGGGTGGATTTGGGAGGCTGTACAAGCTGCCATTCATGGTGCTAACTCCCCATATGTCTGGCTGCTGACTAATGGTTTGACAGCATCCCCTGCAACCTCCGTGGCCTTTGGCTGCTGCTTTTGTGGCGTAGCTGGGCAGTTCTTCGGAGACTGCTCCTGCTGGAGGTTCCCCTGATCTAGAGCTGTCGGGGCACTCCACTGTCCTCTCCCGTGCAGGTAGGTGGATCCTGCTTGTCAGATTGTACTGTAGCAGCAGGACTGTCCCTAACACCTCTAGTTCTTCGTCCACCAGTGATGCTGCATTAGGTGGATCCCTTCTCTTGTAGCAGGGGAGCTGTGGCAGCCCCTGGGGGGACAGGAAGTAGAGAAAAGGAGGACTAGTGGCACCTTAGAGACTAACCCATTTATTTGAGCATGAGCTTTCGTGAGCTACAGCTCACTTCATTGGATGCTGTAGCTCACGAAAGCTCATGCTCAAATAAATGGGTTAGTCTCTAAGGTGCCACTAGTCCTCCTTTTCTTTTTGCGAATACAGACTAACAGGGCTGTTACTCTGAGGGAAGTAGAGAGTTTGTACTTGGGCTGCGAAGCGGGTCTCTCCAAAGCTGCCTCCATCACCAGCTCCTCCATCACACCCAGGACAAGCTGTGGATCTAGTTGTTTGTTCTTCGGGGGAGCTGTGGGCTGTCAGGTGTTTTGAGCACACCATGTGAGTGAGGATTCTGCTTTGTTGAGCACCCACTTACTCACCACTTTGAAGTTAACTCTCAATTTCCTATGCATTTGCAGCTAACCTAGTTACACTGATTTTCATGAGGGAACTGCCCGCCGTTCATTATCACAGGGATAGATAAACTGAAGACAATGTAGATAATACTAGTTCCCTGCAGCATCTCACATCTTTGATCTGAAGGTTAACTGAACAGAGTGGCATACGTAATGTAAGGCAATTCAGACATGAAAAGGATTTAGCATCTACAAGCTAATTTGGTTACATTGGTAAACATCTAACAGGACTCAGGTACACAGACAAACACATTTAGCATCTACCCTTGATTTCTGTTACAACAAAGGAATGGGTTAGTGATGCTGGTCAGTAAATCTTTTTGATATTCACACACAAGTGAAGTGTGCTGCTTACAACTGCAATGCCTCTTGTCAAGCTGTTATGGGTCAGATGCAGGCTGGCTGGTTTGCCAGTGTAATCGTGGGGTGCAGAGCGATCTTCAGTTCTGCACTTGTGGGACCATTTCAAAAAGCTGTTTTCTTTTCAGGCGTCCTTTTTGTAGAAGCAGGTGCCAGTCCAGTGAGTATAGAAACCGAGCTCATGACAGAGCAGCTGAAAGAGCAACTTCAGGACCTGAAAATACAACTGGAAACCAAGGTGATGGGGGGAGAGGGGCCCTGGGGAACTTACAGACGCTGGGGCAGAGCAGTGTGGCTATTTCCTGTCTGCATTCGGGTGACTCAGTGCTCTTAAAGGAAAGGAACTGGAGTCAGCTGGGGCTTGGTTCTACTTTGCACCACAGCTGTTCTAGAGGGAACGGCGCTCCTGATTCATGTGTGGTTCAGGTGGGGGAACTGGGGGGGACAGAGTTATAGGAAGGTGGGGCCGGAGAGATCTGTGCTTTTCCCCTCAGATCCGGGCCATGGATGGTTCTCTAGGGGGTGCTGACTCTGTTTGCGGAGGTGCCAGGGAGAAGTCTGCGTGCCTTCCCGCACCCATCCCAGGGGTGCACAGGACGTCTTGGCAGGCAGCAGGAGTTGAAGCCACAGTTGGCTGTGTGGCTTAGGAAAGACTTGTAAAGGGTTTTGTTCATTTGCAAGGGCACGTCCTATTGCACCAGCCAGCCCAGAGGAAATGCCTGCAGATTGGACACACTTTAAACAAGGAGCTGTGTTTGTTATTGTCTCTTGGAGTTTCTTTCCTCTGGGATTTAAGAGGGATTCCAGGCGTGGTTCTTGCGCTCTGCGAGGATTCTAGATTCTCTGCCCTGTGTCACACCCCTAGTCCTACTAGCAGTAAAAGAGGGATTGGTTCACATGCGGGTTGGAAGGAGAAGTAGCAAAAGAATTCTGTGAACCCCTCCGTGCTTGCCTGAGTCACGGCTCCAATTCGCAGCTATTCAGACTCTATTGGACTAATTTTCATTGTTTCCAATGGGATGGTTGCCTTGTGGGCTCCTGATGGGGTTGTTGAGCTGCTGAAGAAGACACACACATGCCATAATCTTGGGGAGTCCCGGCGGTAAATAGGAACGAGATTTTTCAAAACAATTTAGGGAGCCTTGGATGCTATTGATGCTAATGGGAGCTGTGAGTCCAAATCCCTTGGACAGCATTGTAAATCTCAGCCTTGGTGTCTTGTCTCAGATCAGGTGTATGTCACTGACCTCAGTGGGCTTTGGGCCCATAGTGAGCAATAAGGAAGGTCGTGGTTGGCTTCTGTGTGGATGTTCATGGGGCGGAAGGCGCTCGGTTCCTCCTCACTCCACGGAGGGGCAAGCACATGCTTCCCTGGTTGTGAAGATGTCAGAATTATTCAAAAAGCAAGAATACAGCATAGGATTGCTCTGCTTTTGTTGTAACCCCAGAAAATGTTTAACTGAAATAATAAATCCTATTGCCTTACGTCGTCCACTGGCTTTAATAGAAACACTGCAGGGTTCCTCCAGGAGAGATTTTAAAATCAGAAGAGACCATTGTGGATCATTTAATCTGACCTCCTTGGTATCACTGGCAATTGCATTAGAATGTTTTAACCTAGGTTAAAGGAGGCCAGAGATCTTTGCAAACACTTTCTGTTCAAGCTAGGATGCTATAAATGTGTGATTCCTAGCGGAGTGCAGAAAAGTGTATTCAGGAGTGCCTCGCTAACACAGAACTATTTTTCCTCTTGCAGGTAAATTACTATGAGAGGGAAATTGAGTTAATGAAAAGGAACTTTGAGAAGGAAAGGAAGGACATTGAGCAAGGCTTTAAGATGGAGATCAGCGAATTAGAAGAGCAGAAAGGTGACCTGGAAGAGCTCAAAATGAAATACCAGGAGGTAATTGATGGCTTGAAAGACCAGCTCCAGAAATCCACTCCAAGTCAGGAGCTTGAGAAGAGGTTTGAGAAGGAGAGGTCAGAAATGGAACAATACTATGCCAAAGAGATTTGCAACCTGGGACAGCGGCTGGCTCAGGAAAGAGACAAGCTGGAAGAAGAAATGAAGATGCAGCACAAGAACGAGCTACAGTTAATGAGGTCTGACACCCTTTTCTTTCCGGAGCGTGAGTGCATAATCATACAAGAGATTGGGAATGGATCCTAACTCAGTTCTGCTCGCCTCTATTCAAGCTCTTGTAATAGAGCAGGCTTATGGGATTGCAAGAGATGGGGTATTATGCATTTGGCTCTGAGAGGTTTCCTTATTTTGCAAGCAAGTCAGGACAGTGTAGCAGTCTGTGGATCTAGTTTAAAGCAAGAAGACTGTGCTCACCTTGTGTGAGCATTTCAACGTCTAGGCTCTCTGCAGGTTTCCCTGACACTGATGGGTCTCCCCGATGAACGCAGAATGTCTAGTATGTCCAGACGAGGGGGGGCCTTAACGAGTTCAGCTCTCACCAGCATCTTAATTCTTGCTGCTCCAGCAAACCGGCCTGCCCTTAGACTGATCCACAGGCAGCGAAAGTGGGTTTCGTTTCTCTTAATTGGCCAACCAAGGAATTAAGCGGCATGTAGAAGAGGAAAGTAAGGGCTTTGTTCCACATTTTGGTCTCCTCCCTGCCCCCAACCGGGCAGCTCTTCGTTAGCTGTCGATTTGTTTTGCACAATAGCTTATTCTTTGCAAGTGTGTGGGGGTGTGGGGGGAGGGAGAGGGGGAGATTCTCATGCTTCGTAAATGGAATCAGTTATGAAAAATCCAGTAGCCGTTGTCTGCCCCTCTGCTGGTTCATCTCCTCTCCCATCACTCTCCACCTCTGCCCCTGGGCTTTGCTCAAACCTCTTGCTCTGTTGGTCCCTTTGTCTTCCCACATTCTGTACTGTTCCTTGTCTGGGATAGACTCCGGGCTCAGGAGTGGGGCGTGTGTAGGATTTGGTGTAAAAGAACACTCCAACAAAGACTGAATTGGGCAACTGGCAATGAAGCCTGGTCTGGGATTAAAGAGTGAGTGGCACCTACTCCCATCATAGGTAGGTCGCTTTGAACCTACCTATGTGTGGTCTCCTCAAATGGCCACTGCTTAATATTTGCATTATAATAAAGTAGGCTTGGTAAGCCGGTCAATTGACTAGTCAAATAATATCAATTGACCACCTACTATTTGAGCCCGGTCAAGTATTCCAGCAAGAATGCCTGGAGGTGGGTAGCGGCCTTCCTTTCTGATGGCCCATGGTGCCGTTCTTTCATTTATTAGAGCTACATTTCATTATGTTTTGCATTTTTCTGAGTTACAATAACTCAGGTAAGTCCCCTTTGATTGTACAGTAATTAGGCATAAGTATTGATCTGAGGCTAAACTTATTGGAGGCTTTTTGTTACTGTCCTAAAAAATTACTGCTCTGAAATATTTGACCATTATTTGGCCAGTCAAATGACCAATTATTTTTGGACTGGTCAAAAGCCCAAACCTACAGTTGATGCCTGGTGCCTCGGTGGACTAGGCACTGGACAGACACACAGTGTGCGGGGTACTCCTCTCCAAGGAGTGTGCAGTCTCATTTGGCAAGACAAAGGATTATTCTCCCCATTTTACAGCTGGGGAACTGAGGCGCAGAGAGACTAAGTGACTGGTCCAAAGTCACACAGGAAATCTGGGGCAGGCTGCTACAGGTCCCCAAATAACAATTTCTTTGTGTGCAGAATGGAGCTGCACAGGGTCTTGGAAGATAACACTTTGCTGAGAAGTAAACTCGGGAGATTTCAACAGGAAGTGGAGGATGTGGAAGAAGCAAGTAATAAACAAAGGTAAGAAAAGAACCCACTAACATTTAGCAGTTTGCTGAAGATGTTCGTCTGAGTTCCTTAAAAGCGAAAGCCTCTGTCGGAAATGGAATATACCCAAGTCCATTGTCTGAACAGGAAATCCACCAGAAACTGATAATTCAGTGCAAAAAATCCTAATGGGATGTGACACAGCAATTCAGATCTGGCTTTGAGAGGCTGCTTTGAGCTCAGAATTTCAGTTGCTATCTGGTTGTGAAGTCAGCTCAGTCATTGAGTTCTGGCTGGCTCCACGCTTCAGAGTGCCAGGGGGTTGGAGACAATTGGTGATACCGCTTCTGGCCCAACCCAACCTTCTGGGGAAGGTCTGACCAGCTCCCAACACAGGCAGTTGGCTGCAGGCTCACTGAGCAAAGAACTCAAGGCCAAGAGTGAGCCATGACTTTTGGGTCCCCGACTTTTACAGGGCAGCTGCTTGGTACTCTCTGAAAATCAGGTCCCTTTAAGATGTGTCCAGCTGGACACCTAAAATCACTAGTCAGGTTTGAAAGTCTTGGCCTAAATTGCTAGCACAATGTTATGTTGTGAGTCCTGGGCTAATGCTGGCATGATTACTCAGACTAGAATAACCATTCTCATTCTTTTAATCCAAACCAGTGTTGTCATGGTGTTCATTCTGTGCCCGGGAAGGTACTTTTACAAAAAGAGGTCTATGCTTTGCAATGATATGTGTTTCCCCTTCCAACAGGAAACAAATTGATGAATTGCAAAGAGAGAAGGAGACGGTGCTATCTGAGACGGAAGAGTTAAATCAATTGGTAAGAACCTACTAATGCTATACGGCACTTAATTAGCCCTTCTGCTTAAGGATTTAGCAAGGCAAAGAGGGGCAGAGAAGGAGCATCCTGTGTATAACATGCAAGGTGTTTTGAGCAAACACTTGGATCTGTGCATTAATTAACTTGTCTCTGGACTCGCCCTGCTGACTTCAACTTGGTTTCAAAGCAGGCTGGGGGGTTTAGGACACCCTGTTCCCACCTATTTTAATGGGAATCAAGCACCCAAGTCCTTTAGATGACTTTGAGCATTTCAGGAGAGCTGGATGGGAAATGTTCTTCATGTCTCAGATCGTTTAGAGAGTGTGAAATTTTCCCCCATCTCAAAGCAAGTAGTAATTTTGGGTTCACTAGCTGAGGCCCCATAAAAGGAGCTGGATCATCACAAAGCGCTGAGCCACCTGCTTTCGAAAAGTCATGTCTCTGCTAAAATGCCTCAAAAAGAGGCCCCACAAATCACTAATCACTTTAAATTTTGGCTTGCTTTTTTTTCCTGTCTCCCTCTGAGACTTGTGGACTCGTGGCTAAGACCTTTAGATACGCAGAGAGAATGATGCACAATTAGCTACTAAGCAGCACTGGAACACGCTCATAGGCCAGCGTTGGGGGCAAAATACACTGCGTGTTTTTGGGGCTTGTTGGGGTGATTTGAATAGCCTGCTGAGGCTTTGTCAGGTGTTCTCTCTAGCTTCTTCGCACCGCAGCATCTGTAAAGGCTCCGCAGCCAAACTGAGGATCGGGCTTTCAGGGGTCTTTCAGGGGTCTTTCATTGCTGGAGATGAAAACAAATGTGCGTTATCCCCAGAATGACTCCCCTTGTTCCAAGGAATTAACTTCCTGCAGAGCTACTGTGCACGGCTTCTCTTGAGAGAGGGTCGCCGTGCACTCTCTTGACACACCCTCCCATCACACTTCGCCGGGGCGGCCACGTAAACTCCCCCCAGTTAGCGTGTGAACGAGTTGTTGCCATTGTGAAAGGGGCTTGTCTTGGGATGCTTTAATTCTGACTGTGTAAAGACACCCAGGTGAATCTGTGTGAATCCATCACCAACGTCCACATCCTCTTCTGTGCATGGCCCCGACGCCCCCCAATCTTCCCCTTCAGAACAAGACGTACAAGCAGGAGATCTGCCGGCTAAATGCCAGGACCCTGCAGCTGAGTAGCCAGCTGTCGGACCTCAGCCTCCAGAGCGAGACCAGCCACAGTACAATCCAGCTGCTGAACCAGAGACTGGCCCAGACGGTGAGCCAGAAAGAAGAGGAAGCTGCTGTTGCCAAGCAACTGCAAGCGACATCAAGTAAACTGGAGCTGGAGTACGGTCAGCATCAGTCAGCATGGCAGCGAGAGAGGGAGCTGCTCCAACAGCAGCTCAGGGAGTCCAGAGAGAAGGTGAGATCTCAGCGGGGTGTTAAATCGACAGCCTGGGCTTAGGTTGTCCTGGGTGGGGTGGAGCTCCTCCTCTCTCAGGGGGTGCGGGGTGCAGCCTGGCAGTGGTGCATAGGGAAAAGAAGCAACCCGTACTAGTTTGTGGTGCCCGCCTGGGTCTCTTCGAAAGGGATTTGCAGCGCTGCTAGCGAGGGGCATCTGGCCCTGCCTGGCCACAAACCTATGGCTGCTCTGTGGGGTTAAGTTTGCAATTCCCTGCGTGGTGCTGCTCCAGCACGGTTGGACACGACACGCCTGTGGGCAGTTTGGCCTGTTGTCTCTGGGGCTGGCGAGCAGGATTGACACAAGCCCCCAGCCTTGGGCTGGCTCTGCGCCCATTGCAGTCACTGGGGAGTTTAGTCACTGCTAGGCTGAGCCTCAAGGCTTTAAAAATCCCAGCTGGCAGGTCTGTGAATGACGTTGCCACGCGCCAGGCTGATGGATGTGCCGCGACACAGGCACCCTGGGACCAGGAGGAGGGCGCAGGGCTTCGTTCATGTCCACGGAAACGAGCGCAGGAACCCAAGAAATAGCCGTGTCCTGCCCAGAAGGCTGGTCTGTGGGTTCCACGCTCACGGGCGCCCCCAACCCTTTGCCTAACAGGTCAGCCAGGTGCAGGAGCTGGAGATGGGACTGGAACGCGTGACGCAGGAGTGCCAGACGCTGCGGCTAATGACCGCACAGCTCAGAGAGGAGCTGGAGGAAAGCCAGGATCAGGTACGGACTCGATGCAGCTGCAGGCTGGGCTGGATGGTGGCTGGTCCTTGGCTGCATATGGGGAGAGGCCTGGGTGCAAGGAGCCAGCTATAATTGCAGTACCTGCTCCCTGCTAGCAACCGCTGTGGTACAAGCCATCCCTGTGGTGAGCTGGAGCCGGTTCGCACCGGTTCGCTAGAACCAGCTGTTAAATTTAGAAGCTCTTTTAGAACCGGTTGTCCCACAAGGGAGAACCGGTTCTAAAAGGGCTTCTAAATTTAACTGGCCAAAAGTGGCTCCTTAGGCGCCGACTCCAGGGGTGCTCCAGCCCTGGAGCCCCCACGGGGAAAATTTGGTGGGTGCAGAGCACCCACCGGCAGCTCCCAGCCCACCTCCGCTCCGCCTCCTCCCCTGAAGGGGGGGCGCGAGGAGGGCCGCCCGCGCTGCAGCAGGTAACCCGGGGCGGAGGGAGCACGCAGGGGAACCGCTCCCTGCCCCAGCTCCCGTCCGCCTCCCTCGGCCTGAGTGCGAAGCCACCGCCTGCTTCTCAGCCCTCCCGGCTTCCAGCCGAACAGCTGATTCGCGGGAAGCCGGGGGGAGAGGAGGGGTAGAGAAGCAGAGTGGGGCGGTGGGTTCGGGGGAGGAGGCGGAGTGGAGGTGAGCTGGGGCCAGGCGCGGGGCAGGGAGCTGCCGGTGGGGGCTCTGCACCCACCAAATTTTCCCCGTGGTGCTCCAGCCCCGGAGCACCCAGGGAGTTGGCGCCTAAGGTGCCACTTTTGATGTGATCAGTGGGGGGAACGGCCGCTCCTCCTGCTCCCCCCCAGCTGTGCTCCCCCGCCCCTAGGAGCCAGGGGGACCTGCCAGATGCTTCCTGGGAGCTGCCCCAGGTAAGCACCGCTGGGACTCCCCTCCTCACCCCCTGGCAGGTGCCTCTGGCTCTTAGGGGTGGGGTGGGCACCCACTACGGTGGCCCATGAGACCCTCCTGCCCGGTTCTGGGGGCAGTCAGGGGACAGGGGAGGGGGGTGGATCGGGCAGGGGTCGGGGGGGCGTCAAGGAACGCAGGGGGGTTGGATGGGGCAGGAGTCCCGGGGCGGGGGTGGGCAACGACCCCCTGGTGGGGTGAGGAGGGCACCTGTTGTTAAGATTTTGGCAGCTCATCACTGGGCGTGAGCGGGGGGGGTTGGCTCATGTTGGCAGGGAACGGCTCCAACTGAGGGGGGGTTAGAGACAACTGCCAGGTGTTGGGAGAAGCCCCCTCCCTCGGGGGGACGAGAACCAGAGGAGATGGTGCCCGATGTGCAGGCAGCCACCAGCTCCTGGGCGGTCTTGGACGCGTGGCTAAACCCCAAAGATGGCTGGGGCCCTCCAGGCCACATGCCCAAGAGTTATAACTTGGAGCAGGAAAACGACAAAACCGGCAAACAGGGTCACCAGGCGCCCTTCTCCGACATGAGAGGTCGCTCTGGGGTGAACTCCCCAGGCACCCACAGCCTTCTGCTCAATGGGAATCCTCCAGCCGTCTCTGAACCCAGCCTGTCTCAGCTCACAGACAGAGGAACCGTCGTCAGTCTCAGAACAGACCAACAAGAGCAACCCTAACCTTTCCCAGTGTGTCAGGGTCTCAGTTCTCTAGTCACAGGCCTTACACCTGTTACTGATGGCCTCTTGCAGGCAGGCCTGGTGCATCGGTTCTGCTCTTGTGACGGACGAAAGGGCAGCTCCCACAGGGCTGGGACAAAGCGAGCTCGTCTCCCCCCCTGCAGCGAGTGGCACGTTCTGGAGGTGCTCTCTCAGTCCAGGAGCGGGTAGTCCTGCTGATTAACAACATACAGCAGGACCAGCCGTGTCTGACAGTGTTGCATTGATGTTCTGTCTTGTCGAGGAAGCCAATGGCTAATGTCCTTCTGGTTGTCTGTACATGATCATTGAAATACCAGTGGGAGTCCCCTGGCCCCGGCCAGCCTTTCTGGCCTCAGTGACCTCACCCCGGAGCATGGCTCAGGCATGTAGGTTACACTGCTATCTTACAACAGGAGTACATCCAGTTCTCATTGCACCAGGCCCCGGGATGATCAGTGAGCCTCTTTCTGCACTGTGGGTTAGCTGGGAGCACCCCTAAATCCCCACCCTTTGTGACTCTGTTGCTGTCTTCTGCTGTGAAACGGTGCCTCTGTCTTCATTTTTCTCTTGTGCTGTAGTTATTAGAAGCCAACACGAGACTGAGCCTAGCCCAGTCTCAGCACAGGCAGGAGCTGCAGCTGCTAAAGGACCAGCTGGAAAGCACAGTCCCCAGGGACTGCCTCGCCCAGCTGCAAAGTAGGTGGGCAGAAGAACAGCGGAAAGTTCAGCAGCTACAAGAAAACCTCAGCTTCCAGGCCGAGCAGGCGAGCAGGCAACTGGCCACCTTTCAGGTAAGAAGCAGGTGCAGAGATTTCTCATCAGCTTAGGCAGTGTGACCCAATGGAGAGGCCGCTGGCCTGGGACTTGAAATCTGGGGTCTGTTCCTGGCTCTGCTGCCAGCCTCTGGGTTGACCATGGGCAAGTCACGCCCCTGCTCTGTGCCTCAGTTTCCCCATCTGATGAATGAGGAGGATGATACTTCGCTGCCTTTGTAAGGTGCTTTGAGATCTGTGGCGAAAAGGGCAATGTAAGAGCTCAGTCATGGGACATACCATTAATCTTAAAAATCTAACACAAAGCGCAATCCATTGTGTTAATTCAAACTCCCCGAGTGCAGCCTTTTCATTGCGCTGTGTCCCAAACGCTGGGAAACAAACCTTTGCATGCAGACTGCTGAGCTTCGTCCCGCTTCCAGGAACAGGGCTTGCCATGGTGAGAGGCCGTACGCCTGTTTGTGTCCACTGGGGGAACGCCGGAGACTGTGGAGTGGGGAGCTAGTGCTGGGTGAGGGGTACAGGAGTGACATGTGCTTGGCGACCCCTGCTACTAAGCCAGTAGCAGTAACCCCTGCTACTAAGCTTGGTTCCATCGGGCTGGTCTCAGGGTGTGTCGCTTCAGTCCCAGTTTCAAAATGTTCCGATTAAATCAGACAGAGCAAAATAAAACGGAAAAGAACGAAAAGCGAGCCCAGCAGGTAATGCCAGCAATGGAAATCGAACCCAGGGAAACGTCAAAACAGAGCTTCCCAGGTCATGGTCCCTGCCTTTGGGGAAGGAATCTCCACTCAAAACAATTACTTTTGAAGACATTGCTGTAAAGTTCACCCGGCATCCTTTAAAGGTTTTGTGTTAATCCCTAAGAGCTTCCACATAAAACTCATTCAGTCCCATCTCTGCCACTTCATTTAACTTTGGGCCTGTCTTCATTTACAAGGCTGCAGCGATGTTGCTGAGCGCTCCAGGGAGATGCTACCTACGCCAGTGGGAGCGCAGGTCCTGCACCTCCCCAAGAGGTGGGAGCTGGATCGACAGGAGAATCGATGTTTGCACTGGGGGTTAGTTCAGGTTAACTGCGCCGCTCAGGCTGTGGATCGTTCAAACCCCTGAGCAACATGGTTATACTGATCGAATTTCCTAGCCTAGACCAGGCCTTATTATCCCTCATTTCTAAGGTCCCGCCGGGGATCGTGGCCCCATTGTGCTAGGTGCTGTATGTGCAAATACAAACACAGTCCCTGCCTCCGAGAACTCACACGCTAGGTTTAGACAGTGTGTAGAGGGGAATGAGCTCACGCCTGGGGGAGGAGGAAGGGAAGGACGAGGAGCAGCAGACGGGTGTCTGCATTAGCAGTCACAGGGGTTTCATTCACAGGTGGCCGCCAGTTCAGCCAGTGCCCGACAGGAGCAATGGCTAATGGAAAACCTGCCAGGCATGCACGGTGCCGGGTGCGGCTCCCTGGTGAGTGCTGGGGTGGTTTGGGGCTGAGACCTGATGTGCCTTTGTTGCCGTGCATTGCAGGAGGAACACGAGAGGCTGCTCAGAACAAGGGAGGAGAGGACAGAGGAGCTGGAACGGGATGTGGGGAGCATGCAGATGATGCTACAGGAAAAGGTGACCCAGCTCCAGGAGCAGGTTAGTGATAGAGGGGCCTTAGCCATTGAGTGCCTGGCTGTGAAGGGCCGAGGGAGGGGCTGAGTTGTCAGGAGCTGCCATTTGTGCCTGTCGGAGGCACCTCTGGTTTTGTTTTTGCTGTCGGCCCAGATCAAACCCCCACCCGCAAGTGTGCCAGGCTGGGTGTTCACCGGATGAATCTCTGCTCCATTCTGCAGCACTGTTCCCCTCCATCCCGCTGCGGAGGGGTCTCTGCTAGGCTGGCTGGGTGCAGGGTTCAGAGACAGCTATATCCCATATATTGCAGCCCGCCCCGGGTCCTCAGGAGCCATCATGGCCAGAGGAGGGGGCCTTGCCTGTGTGCCACCAGACCACAAAACTGGCCTCTGCAGGATGGGGTTGCAAGGTCAATTTGGCGTTAGCTGAGAGTGGGCCATGGGTCTGTGTTCTTAGATTCACAGAAATGATGGGCTGAAGGGAACCTCAAGAGCTCAGCTAGTCCAGCCCCCTGCGCTGAGGCAGGACCAAGTAAACCCAGACCCTCCCTGATGGGTTTGTCTAGCCTCCCTTGGAAGCCTGTTCCAGAGCTTAACTCCCCTGAGAGTTAGAAAGTTTTTCCTAATCATAGAATACCAGGGTTGGAAGGGACCTCAGGAGGTCGTCTAGTCCAACCCCCTGCTCAAAGGAGGACCAATCCCCAATTTTTGCCCCAGATCCCAAGTGGTCCCCTCAAGGATTGAACTTCACAACCCTGGGTTTAGCAGGCCAATGCTCAAACCACTGAGCTATCCCTCCCCCCAAATCTCTAACCTAAATCTCCCTTGCTCTCCTCTGCACTCTCTCCAATTTATCCACCTCCTTCCTAAAGTGTAGCGCCCAGAACTGGACACAGTGCGCCAGCTGAGGCCTCACCAGCGCCGAATACAGCAGGACGGTTACCTCCCGTGACTTACATGCAGCACTCTTGCGAATACACCCCCAGCTGCATCACATTGTTGACTCATATTCAAACGGGGATACGCTATAAAACCTCCAGATTCTCTTCAGCAGCACTACGACCTAGCTAGCTATCCTCCACCATTTGGAGCTGTGCATTTGATTTTTCCTTCCTAAGTGCAGTACTTTGCACTTCTCTTTAGTGCATTTCATCTTGTTGATATCTGACCAGTTCTCAAATTTATCAAGATCATTGTGAATTCCAGTCCTGTCCTCCAAAGTGCTGGCAGCCTCTCCCAGCTTGGTGTGATCTGCACGTTTTATACGTGTACTCTCTGTGATACCAATTAAGTCATCATTTAGCCTCTAGACTAAGGCTTCTCATTCTTCCTGTTTATTCCCAGACTCCTTGCATGTGTGTATAGACATGTAAAATTTTGAGCAGATTCCCCCACTGATTTTTCCCCCTCCTGTTGCTCCTATGACCCCAGTGTAATGTTCCATTTGCCCCCAACATTTAGTCCTCTGTTACAGGCACCTTTTGTTATACTTGCCCGGGGCTTTTGTCGCGTAGTTTAAAGCTCTCCTCGCTCGGCTGGTGAGTCCATGTGCAAAGATGCTCTTCCCCGATGCAGACTCCGTTGGCTTCAGTGCCCTGCTCAGCCACCACAGAGGGGCTGTGCATTCTGCTCCCGCCCTTAGGGTGGAGTAGCAGCCGCAGAGGGGAGGTGCTATGGGGGGTAGCCCCACATCCTGGCTCTGGATTGGAGGGGTGGAGTTCATCTCCCTGCACTCCTCCTTATCTCGCCCCAGTGCCTGGGCTTAGTGCTGGGGAGAGAGCCCCATGGCAGTATGTGGAATGTCAGTCGAGTTGGGATGACGAGCTTCTCTGTACAGGACCCTGTCTGTGCTCAGAGGAGGCTGGATAAGAAATCGGGTTCTAGTTAGAGCAGCTGGGCAGCGATGGGCATCAGAGGGCCGCTCTCCTGGCATCAAAAGCCTGCCCCATTGTCCAGGTGAAGAGCCGGGGAGTACCTGTTAATTGTGGCTCCATCTGATTCTGTAACAATTATTTTTACCAAACAAGATGAGGCCTAGAGCCTGACCCCTAGGGGAGTTCGTGCAGGGCTGCATGCTCCACGACTGGATCGCTAACACAGAATGGCTGTTGACCTAAAGCTGCTTCCTCCTGCTTTCCAGCGTGACAGAAACGTTAAGTGTGACCTGCTGCTGAAAGACCTGTACGTGGAGAACGCGCAGCTGGTGAAAGCTCTGCAGGCCACTGAGCAGAGGCAGAAAAATGCTGAGAAAAAGAACTTGGCCCTGGAGGAAAAACTCTCAGCCCTAACCCAACTGATTAGAAGAATGGCGCAGGCATCTCTCAGCGTGTGAATGGGCCCCGGTGCCGGGTTTGGCTGCAGCTGGAAGGACAATCAGCAGCGGACACCTGTCGCTGCACTCCATTATCTCAGCCTGGGAGCAGCTGTGCTACAGGGGATCCCGGCCTGGCCTAGTGGAAAGTGCAAAGCTCTTTCGGCTGGGGCCTGCACAACTGGGTCACGGTGAACTCCCGTCTGCCGCTGGGATAGGCAGGGTTAGTGGTGGGTGGGGACACCGTATGTGCCTTCCCCAGCTGTGCCCAGTAGGGGAAAGGGCTTGCTGAGATCTCTCAGGGAGCTGGGGAGAAGGGATAATGGCCATAAGAGAAACATGCCCTGTTTTTTCAGTGGGAAAGCATTGAATGCTTGAACGCCGTTCAGGCCATTCCAGACGATAGAAGGAAGCTCTCTGCAGCGCGGGTCTGTCTTGGGGCCAGATGGTATTTACGGTAATTGCAACGTGCCCTCTGAGTTTGTCTGCACACTGGCAGTTTGTGTTGTACACACACAGTTTTATACACAGAGAAAATACTCTTCACCCCTAAGTCCTGGCTGTCGTTCAGTGGCCCATGCTGCTGGAAGTGGAAGGACCTGCTCTATTTGTAGGGTCTTCTGCTTTCGGGTCACTTGGAATGGGAAATGGTTTTAATATTAAAATTACATTTTTACCATTGGTTTCTGGGTTGATTTTATTTCCCCTGGGATTTGGCTCTGCCCGGCCTTACAGCTTCCCTTGGATTCTAGGACACACAGACCCTCGCTTACGTCAAGTCAAGAGTGCAGGCCCTGGCCCAGCTGCAACGGCAAGCAGGAGAGCTGGCACAATGGAGCGACCTCTCCTTGTTCTCTGCCTTGGCTGTCAGAGGAGTCGCTTTGCTCCCTGCTCCTCTCCTGTGAAATATGGCTTGGCTCATCTCTGCTCCTTCCCCTCTTCAGTGCTGCAGCACTAGGGCCCTGTGGGCAGGGAGCGAGGGGGCGTGCAGAATTAACTAATTAGAGCACTGGGGCTTTAGTTTACAAATATGGAGTCACTCATGTGGTTACCCAGCATGCAGAACTGAGAGGACATGAGGACTCCATACTTGTAAGCTAAAATGGCTCTTTACTGAGAGAACTATTTACAGAAACGCTGCAACGGCCAACAGCACTCCAGCCCTGTGCACACAGATGGACTTCCAGCGCTGCCTCCAGTCTTCTCCCTCCTGTAACCTGTGCTCCTCCCTCCAAGTTCCATGCAGGCTGCTCCATCTTTCCTTTCCGAATTTTTTGTGTGTGGTGTCTTTTGTACAAGCATTTGCTGACTTGCTGGGGTTGCTAGTACATCACCTGGTCTAGGGATATGGCCTTTACCACAGCCCATTGTGGCCTGTTAGGCATTGGTCCTTCAAGTGTGCTGGTTGTGAAAGCAGTCTCCCACTTCTTGTTTATGGTCTCGCTCTGGGTGGGGGACTTGCTTTCACCCCGTTGCTGCCTTCATTCTGAGGATGCAGGGGGGCATTCTGTTCGCCTTCTGTGTTGCTCCTGTACCTCGTTTCTTCTGACTCCCCGACGTCAGGCCAGCTGATGCTGTGGCTCATTCTAAGTCTTCCTGGTCCTGGCCTTGGACTTGTCTGCTGCTACTTCGCAGTTGTCCTTGGTTGAGTCTCCACCGCTGTCCTGAGTCTGTAGCTACCTTGTAAGACATCTGTCCCACTGCAGCTTGGGCTGCTGCCTCTGGCTATTGCTTTGTGTTGCTGTTCAATGGCTGGACTCAGACCTGGTCACCTGCGCATAGTGACCTCAGGTCCTTGTCTCCTTTGTTGTAGGGGCTGCCTGCCTAGCATGGTGTTCTCTTAATCTCTTCTATGCCCTGTCTGTCCTCTGCGGGGCTGGGAGAGTCTTGGTTCTTTGGCCCATCAGTCCCTGTGCTGGGTGACTAGCTAGCCCCTGGGAGAGCGTAGTGCCATGGTCCTCCAGTGACAGGTGCAGTTTGTCCATTGTGCATTTGCAATGTGTCTGGGACTACATTGCAGCTGACTTCACAATCCAGCAGGCATCGGATTGGTCATTGCAGCTCTGGTATTAGCTCAAACCTGGCAGGTGAGTGGCTGGTAGCCGCCTTGTGCGATGCATGTGCATGGAGAGTCTGGATCTGCTCATGTGCCCCTGCCAGTATCCTCCTCTTCGCTGAGCGTCTCTACGGCCTCAGTCACGGCACATGCTGCTGCTGCTTCTTGTGTTCCTAAGTGGGAGGCTGGGCAGCTGGTCTGCACGAGTGGCTGTCAGGGGTTGGATCCTTTCCTGCCCTGGCCGTTTGGAGGTATGGCTCTAAGGGTAGCGCTGTTTCTCCCCACTCTCTCCTGTAAGCTGGAGCCGTGTGGCGCACAAGGAACCCATCTCTAACCAGGGCCTCTCTTCTATCTGCAAAGTTACCTGTGAACTCCACAGTTCTCTGCTTGTAACCCAAGTACCTCATCCCTCTTCTGCTGCTTGGTTTTGTTTTAAAAACCTCTTTCGCAGCACTTTCCTGCCAGGCGGGGTCATAGGGGGTTTACCAGCTGTTCCGGGCATTATTTCTGGCGACAGCCTCACTCACTCATCCTCCTCCTTCCTGGGGCAGGGTCAAAAGCTTTACCTTCATTTCCTCCCGTTTCTCTGCCAGGCCAGTTACACAGACCTAGAGCGCCCCTCCGTGTCAGGCTGTGGAGGCTGGTTGGGGGAGGACGCAAGTGCTCCCAGCAGGCCACCGAGGAGCCTATCAGCACTGTCGGTGGTGGGGGAGCAGCTCAGCAGCCCCCCTCCTAGCAGGGCCCTATCCTGGCCTGGCACTGACTGGGGATAGAGCCAGGCCCCAGGGTCTGCCCAGCAGCAGCGAGTGGCTCTGAGCGGCGCTGTGTGGGGGGCGTGTAGAGCCAGTCCTCGCGGTGCCCCAGGAGCAGGAGCCATGCATCATCCTGTAGGGCAGTGAGTGGAGTCTGCATACCCCACCCCCAGGCTCAGCGTCCCTCCCTGCCCAGCATGATGGAAGGAGGAAGAGCAGGCACCAGTGTCTTGTCAGCAATACCCCAGCAGAGCCCCTCAGTGTAGGGGCCATAGGAGCCACCAACTACATCAGCTAGGGCCTGGAGCCAGGCCTCTGATGGTTCCCAAAGAACAGCAACGCATCCCTCTCGGCTGGGCGATAGAGGAGCCTGGCATCGAAGGAAAACCAGGGGGAGTCCAGCCTTTGGGGCTCTATGGTAGCAGGGGCTGAGTGTCCCTCGTTACAGGGGAAGGGAATTGCCTGGCATTGATGTTAAAGTGAGGGGGAACCAGGCCCCTTGGTCTCCCCTGCAGGCCTGGGTAGCTGCCTGGTAGTGCTGGTCGGTGGGGCCCAGCAGATGGGGCTGGGTGTGTGGCAGGCAACTTGCTGAGCAGCTGATGTCCCAGCACAGGGCACTGCAGGGGAGGCAGTACTAGAATGGTGTTCATGCAGGGAAAGGGAAGGGGGTTAGGAAATGAGCCACCTCTGGGGCTGAAGGCAGGGGCCCCCAGGGAAGGAGCCATGAAGACAGGTGGGGGCAGAGGGGCCACCTAAGGGGCCTGGTGTTAGGGCTTTCAGGGATCTTGGCTGAGGGGCAAGACCAGCCAGGGCTAGGAGGGTAGCAAGGGCCAGGCCAAGGAGCAGCCTGGGGTGACTCTTGTCTCCTTCAGGCTGCTGTCCCTGGCAGCAAGAGGCCCCATGAACCAGAGTTGTTGCAGAAAGATTAGAGAAAAATCCTCTCTGGGGTTCCAGGTAGCTGGCTCTGTGCATCCAGGGGCCCTGAGTGCATCACTCGCTGTCCATCTCACTCATCCCTGCTTGAGTCGAAGTGCGAGTGTAAAAGCACAGAGTTGCCAAAGGGGACTCACACAGGTGATGCCCCAGAAACTACTTCAGACTCTTTGAAACTACTCAGTTGCCAATTGGCATCACTTTAAAAATGCTCCCCAAAGCCTCTGTGTATTTTCCAACAATTAATTGTTCCCCCCAGGGCTTTGCAGACTATAGCAACACACGGACACATTACACTAGAAAAGCTGTATTTGCCACTGCTAAAATCATCACTACAGTTGGTTTGATTTCCTTCATACAGAGAGTTTGTCAAGGAAGGAGGGTCGATGGAGGCTGGCCCACAACTCCCACACTGTGTTCATGACAGAACGTGCTCCAGAACTCCTTGTCTGATTAACTGTTCGCATTTCCAGCGTGGTAAAAAATGCTGAAAAACAAACACACCTTTCTGAGTTCAAGGCAGACCTATTATGTGAAGACAGCCAGTTCTGCATTTGTAGCAGATACTTGTCTTGACCAGAAGCACCAGGCTGCACGTTAGGGACAGCTGGAGAGGGCAGCAGAGCTAGATTTGCGCAGCTGCTGAGTCCTGTGTGGAAGCAGTAAGCGCTCCGTGTGAAAAACGACTATCTGCTCCACTTACTACTGGGTGGACAGTGGCCGCAGTCAGGGAAGCAAGCATTCCGCCCATAGTAATGGTTTCAAACCAAAAACCAGAATTACACCCCCCCCCCTTCACTATTGGGCATACACCGCGGTGGGCAAGCTTTTTGGCCTGAGGGCCACAGGGGGGTTGCAAAACTGTATGGAGGGCCAGGTAGGGAAGGCTGTGCCTCCTCAAACAACCTGGCCCCTGCTGCTGCCGCCCCTTGTCCCCTGACCGCCCCCTGGGACCTCACCCCCTATCCAACTCCCCATGCCCTGACTGCCCCGACCCCTATCCACACCCGGACCCCACCCTCCCCATTCCCTGACCACCCCATCCCCTGCCTGCCCCCCAGAACCCCCTGCCCCTTATCCAAGCCCCCGCTCCCCACCCCCTTACCATGCTGCTCAGAGCTGCAGGAGCTCGCAGCCACACCGCCGTGCTCCCCGGCAGGAGCAGCGGGCCAAAGCACTAGCAGAGCGGCGAAGTGAGCCTGCGAGGGAGGGGGGACAGCAGAGGAGGGGCCGGGGGCTAGTTTCCCCAGCCAGGAGCTTGGCCATAGTTTGCCCACCTCTGGCAAACACATGGGCAGAGCCTCAGCTGCTGTCAACTATTACAGCTCCGCTGACTTCCACGAAGCTATGGTATTTTACTGCAGCTGTGCCACCCTGAGTAGATCACAACGGGCTCTGGGATCCTTCAGAATCAAGAGCGCTCACTGGACGGTCAGTTAGCCCCCCTCATGCCTTTGCCCAGAACAGCATTATGTGAAGGATTCCAAAGAAAGCGCTCCCCGCTGGGGCAGGAGAGTATGATTGTCTCAACTTGTTCCTACACAGGTAAGGGTTCAGTCATTCGGTTTTAGTAACAGTCCTGCTCTCTTGGCATAGGTACCTGGCTATTCTTCTTCAACAGAATTGTTGTACCGTCGTCAATCTCAAATTCTCCATGATCCTTTAAACACCGAACCTAAAGCAATGAGAAAAAAGCGTCTCCTTCAGCATCAGCAGATCAGGAGATGCACAGGGACAGGAGTACCAATGTCACAGGCACAGAATGCAATGTGTGTGAACCAATCACTATGTACTCTTGTTGCATGTCACCTGGGCTGTGTTTAAGCCAGACACACTCACGCCAGCCCAACAGCATCTCACATAAAACAGGGAACTGATATGCAAAACCAAGCAACCTCAACCTTCGTTTGTGTAAGTTCCCTGTTTGGCCCACCTTGCTTAACACCAGCACCCCCATCACATTATGTATCTCGCAGTAGAATGAATTAAGGGGTGATCAGGAGTCTCTATGGAGATGAGGGAATAAAAGCAGGAGCACGGCGAGAAGGAGTCCTAGAACCAGAGGGCGTATTGAGCACATTCGGACCAGAGTTTAAGGGAAAAGGAAGAGCAGAGCCTCCTGGCATTCAGCCACTACCTGCACATCTTCAAACTCTTTGCTGCACAAGCTACCAAGTTGTCAGGTGTTGCTATGCAGTTTTATGTCTTCAAAAAGAGTTGAATGTGGCTCACAAGTCTTGTGTTGCCAGCCTGGGTATGCGCTTTTAATATATAGTTCCACGCACAAAGCTCCTTCAGAAGCCCCAGCCTTGCACTTACTTCGATGTATAAGCTTTTGGGAGGTTTCATGTCCTGTGTAAGGTCCAGCCCTTCCTCTCCTCCTAAAGACCTCATGTAGGTAGCAAGAGACTTTTTATACTGATTGAACCACTCCGTCTGTAGACATAAGAACACTAAACTAAACCAACAATCCGACAGGGACACAGGAGCTCAATAATGAGCACACATGCTTTAAAAAACACAGCTTGTAGCCACTTTAAAATATTTTTCACTGCCTTTTTATATCTTCCAGTAGAACTTCCATTCTACCCTGAGTATTATACAAGTCAAGTTTATAACAAAGCTGGGCTTACTTCTTCAGCGGACATGTGAAATCGGAGGTCATTTGGCAAGACACTGCCATACTCCCACCTGAGGGCTCGGATCCGAAGCAACCGGTCATACCTGGAAGAATTAATTAGGGATTAAAACCACTGTGTTCTCAATCAGAAACAGACGTATTAATCCAAAAAGGAATCTGAACTCAATCCCCTACTTATACCAGATCTGATGCTCATGAATAAAGCATAAAACCCAGTTATTCTAGTCTTCCCTCCATAGGCCTACCAAAATCATATATTTAAATAAAAACAAGGCCCCTATAGAATAAGGGAAAACAATGATACAGAGACCTTCCTGTATTTATTTTACTACATTTGTCAGGTGCTTGGATACTATTGGGAAAAGAATCAAGGCCAGAATTTTCAAGCGTGGCCTCTGATTTGTGTGCTTAGTTTTTAAAACATACATTGCAGCTTGATTCTCAGAGGTGCTGGGCACCCACAACTCCCACTGAAGTCCCTGGGACCAGCAAATGCTCAGCACCCTTCGAAAATTAGGACCACGGCATCTCAAGCTGGACACACAAAATCAGAGGCAGCTCTTGAAAAACCAGCTCTTTGTCTACATAACAGACCATACTCCGGTCACAGACAAGTGCTGTGAAAGCAAGATACACCTTCCATTAGAAACTTACAGATATGCAACAACACATCGTCGATTTCGCAGCAGAGAACAATGACGAAATTTGATTGTTCGGATTAAGTCACTTCGTCCTGATTTAGCCTCATTTCTGGTAATAAGACAAAGGGAAACAGTATTACATTACACTGAGACCAAGAAACTATCAAGCATATATTCTTCCTACTATTTTCCCCAAAACTACACATTTACAAAGCTCAGATGCAGTTTAGTTTAGAATTTCTCTGGCCCTTTGCTCCCACCTCACCACAATCTCGTTTTTATCCCACTAGGAGCTACATACTAATGTTCAGCTAAGTAAATAATCTCTTGACCACATGGGCTAGTTTGCTAGCTGTTTTGTGTGTTCACAGAACTAATTTTTCTGGCACTGGGTGATTTTGTTCTTGGAAAATACAAAACAAAAAAAGAACAAAGGCATCCAAATAATTGATCCTTGCTGCTTATCTCATGCACATGCCTCACTCCATTTTAAAACATATTTTATTAAATACAACTGAAACAGTGACTTTTTTTTCAATTTTGTAAAAAAGTGACATTTAACAATGCATCCCCTTTCCTATATTTGGGGATGCAGCCTTAGGTCAGTAAGTGCATTATGTACAGCTGAGTGAATCATCTATGGTCACGCAGTTTCACATCACAGATACGCTGAAAATGAAATTTGATTAATAGCAGCGCGATTTTTTATTCGGTCCAGTCCAAACTTTTGGACGTTTTGGTGAACATGTTTAATTCAGCTGCTTGATAAATAATTGGATGCAAAGCTGTTCTTAAAGATGCAGCATGCTGGTCCCTTCAGTTAAAGCCCGAGTTTCTAATCCACAATTCCAGGCCTTCCAATGAAGACCTTGAACAACAGGAAAGAGGTCACATCCCTTGTACGTCAGCCTTTTTTTTTTTTAAGCCCCCTGCCCCAAAAATTTAGCGCTTCTTTAATTATCATAAGAGAGACAAAAAATGCACAAACTCTAATGGCCTCTTTAACACACGTGAATACAAAGAGGAACATTCCTGTGTTTGGTTTCAGAGCAGCAGCTGGGTTAGTCTGTATCCGGAAAAAAGAACAGAAGGACTTGTGACCCCTCAGAGACGGCTATTACCAGCAGGAGAGTGAGTTTGTGGGGGGGGGGGGCGCGGAGGGTGAGAAAACCTGGATTTGTGCTGGAAATGGCCCAACTTGACGATCACTTTAGATAAGCTATTACCAGCAGGACAGTGGGGTGGGAGGAGGTATTGTTTCATGGTCTCTGTGTGTATATAAAGTCTGCTGCAGTTTCCACGGCATGCGTCCGATGAAGTGAGCTGTAGCTCACGAAAGCTCACGCTCAGATAAATTGGTTTGTCTCCAAGGTGCCCCAAGTCCTCCTCCTCCATTTATTTGGGCATAAGCTTTCCTGAGCTGCAGCCCACTTCATCGGACGCGTTCATTTCTAAGTAAGAGGCTTGCTTTCCCTTTCTTCTGGTGCGCAGCCCGCTGGCCAGCCTTTCCTCCCAGGCACCCACGCTTACACATCAGCCTGGTTCTGTTCATACAGGGCTTTCATCTCCTCAAGGACTTGCCGGAGCCCATCGTCCTGCAAGAGAGGAATTCCGGGAGGTCAGCAGGTAGTCGGGGTCGGCGCGGGGCACAGGCAGAGCCGCCCGCGCCGGGAACGGGAGCGAACTCCTGAGCCCCGCAGCGCAGCGCAGCGCAGGGCAGGGCCGGCGCGGGAAGGGGGCAGCGGGCGGGCCGGGCCCCGGGCGGCGGGACGGAGCCCGCCCGGGCGCCTCGCGGGAGGGGAGCGGTCTCCGGAGGCCGGCTCGAGCCCCGCCCGGGGGCCGCGGGAAAGGGGGGCGGGAGGCTCGCCGGGGCCCTCGCGCAGGGGCGAGCCCGGGCCCCCGCGCAGGGGGAGGGGCTCACGTGGAAGGCGGGAAGGTGCCCGTCAGCGGCGCGGTGCAGCCCCCGCACCAGCTCCGCGGCCCGCTCGGCGAACATGGGAGAGGCGGACCGAGCTGGGAACCGCGCCCTTTGGCCGCGGGAGCGCGCCGCCGGCCGGCGCCGCCAATGGGAGCGGCGGGAGAGGGTGGCCACGCCCCTTCCCTTACAGACGCCGGCGAGGGACAAACTGCCCCGTCCTGCCCTTCGCAACGTCCCGCCCCATGAGTCCGGGCCCCGCCCTTCTGGGTGCCGAGGGGCGGGGCGTTCCGTCGCCCCGCCCACGCCCTGCGCTGAACCGGGCCCCCCCGCACCTGTCCTAGGTTGGCCAGCCCTGAGGCCCGTGCCAGGCAGCTGCAGCCCCCCCTCCTTCCCGCCCGGCTGGTGGCGGGGCTGGCTGGAAGACGAGCTCTGTGCAGCCCCCGAAGCGGCCGGCCTGTCCCTGCAGCTCCTCGCAGGAGGGACGGCCGGGGGGCTCCGCGTGCTGCCGTCACCACGAGCTCCGGCTCCGCAGCTCCCATTGGCCGGGAACCGCAGCCAATGGGACCTGCGGGGGCGGTGCCTGCAGATAGGGGCAGCGTGCGGAGCCCCCTGGCCCCTCCACCTAGGAGCTCCAGGGACAGGCCGGCTGCTTCGAGGGAGCCCCCCCCGAGGTAAGCGCTGCCCTGCACCCCAACCCCCTGCCCTGAGCGCCCCCCAGGCCCAAACTGCTGCTGCTCCTTGGGTGCGGTGGCCAGAGACTGCCCCAGCAGCGGCCAGTGCGGCTGGCCCAGGGGCTGCCCGAGCAGCCAGCCGCACCGGCTGCTGCAGAAGTCACAGAGGAATCCGTGATCTCCGTGACAGACGTGGACCCTTAATCATGCTGAAATGTATGTAGCAACATTATAGGTAAAGTGATGAACATAAGCTGCAATTATGACCGAAATGTGTTTCCCAGACAAGTCTGTGGAGGGAGTAAACCTGTTTCTCAAAGACAAAGGACAAGCTGACACCTCTAGCCAGGTGCAATCAAACCTGATTAGCAATCACTGGTCAGGTGGCCATTCTTTGGCAGTGAAGGACGGACAGGAACAGATCGATTTGCATTTTAACAAACAACAACAACACAGAACCTCTGTCCCTGTTCCCCATGAGACTCCATGGCTCCATTCTTGCAGCTGGAAGGAACTTGACCAAGGGGGAACACTCAGGAAAATGCATTTCAAAGGGTGACTGGACTGTAAAAGTGAGGGACAAAACACCCTGGGTACAGTCTCTTTCTTTATCTCTCACTATGTCTTTTACCAAGACAAATGAACCAGACTTTGGACTTTGGGAGGAGGTTTGACCTGAGAATTTAGTCAGCCATGTTGCTAGGAGCATGTGATAAGGTTTTTATCTTGAACCAGGTTATTAAGTCTTAGCTACTAGGAAGGATTTTATCTTTATTTATCTTGTAACTATTTCTGACTTTAATATCTTGTACTTGTACTCACTCAAAATCTCTCTCTCTGTAGTTAAATAAGCTTGTTTATTCTTTAATAAAAACTAATCCAGGATTGTGTTTAAAATGAATTGTTTGGTAACTCCGATTAAAGTAGCAAACCATTGTACATTGACAACGGACCTCTAATATCTGAACTGATCACAACAGCCATTTTTGAGGAAAATTTAGGGTCACCCTGCAAATAGTAACCAAGGCGTCTGGAAGCCAAAGCATGGCTGGTGTATAGCTGGCAGGCTACAACTATACACAGACACTCAGGATTTGACCTGCGCCTGCTTGCTGTTTGAGAGTGGCCCAGGTTGGAAGTTACAACAGCAAAGCGTTGTGAGGCACCCCAAGATGCATGTTGACACAACCCTTCACTGATCTGGATTGCACCCCGGAATGTGATAACACATCCTTGCAGGGGATGAATTCTGTGATTATTTAGGTCTAGGTCAGGGGTGGGCAAACTTTTTGGCCCAAGGGCCACATCAGGTTTGCAAAATGGTATGGAGGGCTGGGTAGGGAAGGCTGTGCCTCCCCAAACAGCCTGGCCCCCGCCCCTTATCTGCCCCCTCCCACTTCCCGCCCCCTGACTGCCCCCCTCAGAACTCCCCACCCATCCAACGCCCTGCACTTTGTCCCCTGACCACACTCTCTCGGGACCCCCCACCCCTAACCACCCCCCGGGACCCTATCCAAGCCCCCCTACTCCTTGTCCCCTGACTCCCCCCTCCCGGGACCCCCATCCCTAATTGCTCCCCCAGGACCCCACCCCATATCTAACCCCCCCTGCGCCCTGTCCCCCCCTCCTGAGACCCCACCCCCTATCCAACCCCCCCTGTTTCCTGACCACCCCCCTCCCCGAACCTCCGCCCCATCTGACGCCCCCCCATCCCCTGACTGCCCACCAGGACCTCTTGGCCCCCCCTTCACTCAGAGCAGCAGGACAGGTTTGTTGGAAAGCCTGGGAGCTCAGGAGACGGGCAGGACGGTCCCACGGGCCGGATGTGTCCCGCGGGCTGTAGTTTGCCTATCTCTGGTCTAGGTCCTACAAGATTATCAGCATGGGTGCAAAAGGTTCACCCATCTGGTTCTTGTTGAGGTCTTTAATCTGGAATACTATTGTCACATAAAATTTTATTTTAGAAATTTTTGCTTAGATAATGGCAGTGAGCCCATAGAAAACTACTGAACCAGTAGTATGACTACTATGAACACCTTCCTAAAGTCTCAAAGACTTTGATTCTGGATATGGTGTGATAACAAATAAACAATTAGAATTGACAAGATACATTCTTTGAGAATCCTGAGATCCTTTTAAACTGTGTTCTTCTAGGCAGTGCTGGAGAAGTGTATTGAATACAATCTCTTTAAAAGAATCTTCATACAATTTTAAATGGTCTTTTTTGTTTATTTGTATGATAGGAACGAGACAGGAGAGGAGGAAAGTAATCTTTTTTTAGCTGTTTATCATCTGTAGTTAAAATATGACCAAAGCAAGATTATATGCGTAACTTTTCCAAATCTATATTAAGATTGCTGTGTTAAAATGTAACTGTACTGGAAAAAAACAAGTGACAAATATGTCCACAAGTCTTTAATTTAAATGCAGTAACTTTTCAGATAGCTGCAGAGCTAACTGGGATATAAAGTCTCCAGCTGTGACAAGGAAACTTGTATTATCAGGCAGAGTGATTTGAAAGATATTAGAGAGGCAAAGTCGGTGACGTAATATCTGGTGAAAGAGACAAGCTTGTCTCTCTCACCAACAGAAGTTGGTTCAGTAAAAGATATGACCTCACCCACTTTGTCTCTCTAATATTCTGGGACCAACACGGCTACAATGTTGAAAGATAATGGTGGGAATATGAAGTAGAAGGTGATGTTTAATGATTGTGCAGGGAACTAGAAGAACATAAAGAGCGGCCATACTGGGTCAGACCCTGCTCCATCTTGCCTAGTATCCTGTCTTTGACAATGGCCCATACCAAATCTTGAGAGGGAGTGTACAGAACAGGGCATTTATGGAATGATTCACCCCCTCTTCCACTTCTGGCTTCTGGTAATCCAGTTTAGGGTCTCCCCAAGCAAGGAGTGCATTCCTTAACATGTTGGGTAATAGGCATTGATGGACCTATCCTCCATTAACTTATCCAGGTCTTGTTTGAGCCTAGCTACACTTCTGGCAATCATAACATCCCGTGGCAATGAGTTCCATGGTTAGGTGTGTGTTGCATGAAAAAGTACTTCCTCTTGTTTGTATTAAACCTGCTGCCTATTCATTTCCTCAGGTGACCCCTGGTTTTTTGTATTGCGTGAAAGGGAAAAGATGATGGGGTCTACGGATCCCACACTAAGGGTAAGGGAGTTGTGGAGCACTATTGGGCCACAAAGGCCCTGTGCCTTAGCAGCTGCAGACCATGCTCCAAATGGAGGGCCTGCTTCAAAGGGGACTCTGAGAGGCAAGCAGGGGGTGAGTGAAGGAGAAACTGTCTGCAGGAAAGCAGCCAGGCTGTAGCTTCTGGGATAGAGGGATCTACGGGGAAGAAACTGGACTGTGGGTAAGACCCAATGGAGAGGCCAAGGGCTTGACCCCTTCTCTCCTCCCCCTTCTTTCTGACAAGGTGGAGCAATGAATTGGGTACTAAAATGTGAGCTGGGAAGCCCCAACTGACTGTCTGAATTATTGAGTTTGTTTGAGCAATCATCTGCTGAGAGGGAAGCTGAGTGCTAGGACCATGCCCCAAACTGAAGAGAGAACAAAAGAAGTAGGAAGTGGCCCAGGGGAGGCTGGCATGTTGTACCAGCCAGAGGAGACTGAGCCTCCCCTTCCCCTGTGGGCCCTGAACTGGGACCTGGTGGAGTGGGAGGGCCTGGGTCCCTCTACCCTTCTCCCCCCTGCAGCTGACCAGGGGACTGTGGGGAGCACTGGGGAACAAGGGATTGTAATAGCTGCCAGATTGCCCTCAGGCCCTCAGATTGCCTGGCAAGACCATCCCAAAACTAGGAGACTGAGCCGTCGCCTGTGAACTAGGCCTGCTGTCTCTGAGTGAAGCCCACTACACTAAATATCATTTTCACTTTCTCCACACCATTCATGATTTTAAAGACCTCTATCATAGTCACCTTCCTTAGTCGTCTCTCTTCAAAGGTGAACAATCATAATCTTTTAAATCTTTCTAATCTTTCCTTGTGTGTAATCTGTTCTGTGCCCTGGATCATCTTTGTTGCCCTTCTCTGAACTTTTCCAGTTCCACTATATCCTTTTTGAGATGAGCAACCAGAACTGGACACAGTATTTAAGGTGTGGGTGTACCATGGATTTATATAATGACATTATGATATTTTCAGTCTTATTTTCTATCCCTTTCCTAATAGTTCCTAACATATTGTTAGCCTTCTTGATCATTGCTGTGCATTGAGTGGAAGTTTTAATAGAATTATCTATGATGACTCCAAGATCTCTTTCCTGAGGGGTAAGAGCTAATTTAGAACCATCATTGTCTATGTATACTTGGGATTATTTTTTTCAATGTGCATTACTTTGCATTTATGAGTGCTGAATTTCATCTGCCACTTTTGTTGCCCCGTTACTCAGTTTTGTGAGATTCTTTGTAACTCTTCAGAGTCAGCTTTGGACTTAACTATCTCAAATAATGATATATTGTCTGCAATCTTTGCCACTTCACTGTTCACCCCATTTTCTAGATCATTAATGAATATACTGAACAGCAGAGGTCCCAGTACAGATCCTTGGGAGACCCTGTAGTTCACCTCTCTCCATTGTGAAAACTCACCATTTATTCCTACCCTTTGTTTTCTATCTTTGAACCAGTTGCTGATCCTCTTATCACATTACTGCTTACTTTGCTTAAGAACCTCTGGTAAGGAACCTTGTCAAAGACTTTCTGAAAGTCCAAATACACTATATCCACTGGGTCAGTGACCTTGGTCTATGTTTGTTGACCCTCCTCAAAGAATTTTAGTAGATTGGTGAGGCATGACTTCCCTTTACAAAAACTGTATTGACTCTTCCCCAACAAATCATGTTTATGTGTCTGATAATTCTGTTCTTTACTATAGTTTGTACCAATTTGCATGTTACTGAAGGTAGGCTCCCTGGCCTGTAATTGCCAGGATCTCCTCTGGAGCCCATTTTAAAATTTGGGGTTATGTTAGCTACCTTCCTGTCATCAGCTACAGAGCCTGATTTCAGTGATAGGTTACATACTACAATGATCATTTCTCCAATTCCATATCGGAGTTCCTTTCAAAATCTTAAGTAAATATCATCTGGTCTTGGTGACTTATTACTTTTTAGTTTTTCGGTTTGTTCTAAAATCTCCTCTATTGACACACGAATGTGGGATAGTACTTCAAATCTGTTGCCCAGAAAGACCGGCTGTAATGTGGGTATCTCCCCCTCATCCTCCGCAGTGAAGATTGATACAAGACTTCAGTGTGCAAGAAATACTACTTCTGTTGTTCTTTGAGTGTTTTATTCCCTTTTTATTGTATAGTTTGTGGGTAGTGAATCCTATAATATTACAGAGAGATTTTTCATTACAGTTTTCACTGACTCATAAAATATTCTAATTTTTTTCTTTTTGGGTGAAACTTCCCAGACTTCATTTCAGTCTAAAGGTGATGTGTGTGTGGGGGGGGTGGACAGAAAGAAAGAGACTTCACAGAGACCTCTTCCCAGAGTTTTGAGGTTTGACAAGGGTATTTTTTTTGCGGGTGGGGGAACAGTTGGACCTGATCAGCTGAATTTTCTGAAAATTCAGGCCCAGGGTTGAAGTCAGGGGGGCTCAGTATTTAGGGAGGGATGCTGTGATTTTCCTCCTCAGAAGGGTTGATGTATGATTTAACTAGGAGAGGCATGAGGAAAGCGGCCTGCTCTGGACAATGTGGGGGTGTCGTCACGCCTGCAAACCCCCCATTGCACGGCCCTGGCAGGGAAACGTGGGTGCCAAGGAGGGCTGAAGAACCCTGGGTTGACATTTTCTCTTCTGGTGGTCTCCGTAGCTGCCCTGTGGGAGGGGCAGGGAGGGTAGGGGTGGCCACACGCGGTGCAGGGGGGGCAGGTCTGGGGGGGGGGAGGGGAGGGGATGGAAGAGCAGCCTGCGTTGCCCCACGTGCCCAGACCCGGGAAGGGATCTTCCCTCGCGCTGCCTGTGGAGGCCTAGATACCACCCCCACAGTGCCCGCTTGCCCCCACTCAAGATGGCCGCCGTGGGCTTGTGCCCGCTTGCCCCCACTCAAGATGGCCGCCGTGGGCTCGCTAGCCATCTTTGGTGTGGGCAGGAGAAGCTGGGGCCACCCCCTGCGCCCCTAGCGACGGGCCGTGCCGTCACGTGGTCTCCCCGCCGCCTCTGATTGGCGGGGGCGGGCCGCGGCCTCGCCGCTGCCGGTGCGATGTAGGGAAGGGCCGGGGCTGAGCTCGGGGACAGGAGCCGCCGCCCCCGGTGCTGCCGGCGAGAGACGGGGCCGCGGGATGAGAAAGCGGAACGAGGCCGTCACGCTGGAGCACGAGCGCCCCGCCGGCCCGCCCGAGCCGGGCTGCAGCCTGAGGCGCGGCCTGCGCCTGGCCGGCGCCGCGAGCGCGCGGCCCCCCGGGGAGCCGGCCATGAAGCGGCCGCTCGGCAGGTGAGGGCGGCCCCGCGTCCCTGCGGCGCCCCGGGCGAGCCCGGCCCCGGCGGCCCCCTGGTGGCGAGCCTGAGCCGAACCCCGCATCACCTGCCGCGGGGGCCGGGGAGTCCCAGGCCGGGCCGCTGCGGAGCCGGCGGGCCCCGGGGATGGGCGGGTACCGGGCTGCGGCTGGGGGCGCAGGGGCCCTTGCCCCCGGGGTCCGTTTATAAACCCCCGCGCTCGGGCGGACTCCGGCCTGGCCGGGCTCTGCTGCCTGGGGGCGCGTCCCCCTCCTTCCCCCCCCCCCGCCGCGCGCCCCTTGGGGCGTCCCCCTCCTTCCCCCCCCCCCGCCGCGCGCCCCTTGGGGCGTCCCCCCCCCGCGTCTCTCCGCGGCCGCCAGTGGCCGGACCCGCGCTGGGAGTCTCCTCCCAAAAGCCGAGGCCTGTCGGGGAGCAGGGCGATGGCGATCTGTCGGAAGAAGCCCGGACCTCCCCGAGAAAGGGGATGGTTTTCTACCAGCTGACCCGCGCTCAGGGAGGGGGTGGCCGGGGGGGAAAGGGTTGGTGCTGTTGTTGAGTTCTGGGAGTGAAAGAAAATAAACCGGTTGAGAGTCATCCTTCCCAAAGGCATAGCCACGCGCCACACAGTCCATATGGAAAAATACCACTGCAAAGTGAGGTTTTTGTATTATGTCTACGAACAAACAGATCTTCCTGATCTCCCCCGCAAAAGGGGTGAAGTGCAATGCTGTCCTGTAATAGGCAATACGCTTATCAATGAGAACTTTATTGATGCATCTTTTCCCTTCAGTTTATCTTTTGTAAATGCCCAAAGGTATTTTATAATTGAGACAAGAACTTTGTGGTTTGGGTTGCTGCAGCCAGATTGTATTTATGAAGGATAAAACCACCCTGTAAAACGTTGAGTGCCTCTTGGAATCCTACAGATTATCCTTCTCTTCTGTTGCCTAATTACCAGATAAAGTTTTCATTTATCTATTTTAAAAAGTTATTTTTGTTTAGTCATTTCTCTGTACTGAGGCAAGCTTTTGTGCTGTTTCTGCAAATTTTGGTTTGAACACTGTCGATGAAAGAGGTCTTAAAAGAGAAAATACTTATTGGTAGCATTTTTGCTTAAATTTATGACCTACAGCTAACAGGTGGAGCTGCTGTCAACACTGTGGTACATTAGCACAAGTATTTGATGATGGAGGATGGCATTCATTTGATCTTGCTTCGGATTGAATAACTGCACAGTTGATCAGCTTCCCTTAGTTTTCTATTTGTGTAACAATTTTCAAATCTAATCTATGTCTGAATAGATTACTTTAAAAACAAGTGTTGCTGGAATTGACCTGTCATTTATTTAAGTCTGGTTTTGGTGACTCTCTAAAACAGGACATTCTGGGGCAACATCTGGGAGATTAAAAAAAATAGTTTTTTATTGCATTACCTATTAAATAATACAGTATTGTTAATTGATATTCATTTTTTTCTGGGCTCAAATTGTCAATGTACTGTAATGTTTATACTATACAGATTAATTTATATAAATTGTTTTGGAGAGGGATGTTGAAGGAAACTGCAAGTTTTGGCAGCTGGATGGGGGACATTTAAGGTTTCTGGAATCTAGAAAGGTGTGTCAGACAGTTTGGTATTGTGGGATAAGCATATTAGCAGTATGTTCCTGATTAAGTAGTCATCGGTGAAATAGTTCATGACCACCAAAATGTTAGTGATAGATTTCGGAGTCAGAATGATTTTGGAGGAGAATGGGGAAGTCTGCATTTCTCAGAATTCTTGTCTTGGGCCTGGTCTATACTAGAGTTAGGTTGAAGGAAGCCGCCTTAAGTTGACCTGTTAATGTATGTGTCCACAATACTGGGTCCTTTATGCCGACTTAAATTGCCTCTAATGTCAACTTCTGTAATCCACCTCTGCGAGAGGCGCCGCGCTTAATTAGATTTTCATGGGTCGACTGTGAGGTAGTGCAGACGCAGCATTGTGTAATTCGACTTAATTGGCCTCTAGGTGGTGTACCACAATGCTCGTCTGTGACCGCTCTGGAGATCATTCTCAACTCTGCTGCACTGCAGCCAGGTACACAGGAAACAGACCCTCCCCTGCTAAAGCCCCGGGAATTTTTGATTTCCCATTTCCTGTTTGATCAGCATTGGGAATGTGCCAGCTTGAACACAGCTGATCATGGAGACTACACGCCCCAAATGCGCTCCAGCCTGGTCTGCAGAGGACGTGATGGATCTCATTGCTGTGTGGGGAGAAGAGTCTGTGGAGACAGAGCTCCAATCCAACAGAAGAAACACTGCGATCTATGCGAAGATCGCTCGTGGAATGAGGGAGAAGGGCTACATGAGGGACGGACAGCAGTGCAGCGTGAACATAAAAGAACTTCGCCAAGCGTACCAGAAGGCAAGGGAGGCAAACAGTCATTCTGGTGCTGAACCCCTCACATGCCAGTTTTACAGCGAGCTGCATGCGATTCTTGGGGGTGACCTTACCGGTACCCCCACAAGCAACGTGGACACCTCACAGGTGTGACTCTAGGACAACAGGGAGAACGATATGGTGGATGAGAAGGAGGAGGAGAATGGGAGACAGGCGAGTGGTGGATCCAGTCTCCCTAAGAGCCAGGAAATATTTTTAACCCTGGAGCCCTGTGGGTCGTAGGACATCATGGTGGCTGACTGTGATGTCGGGGAAGGCACCTCTGGGGAGTGTACAGTTACAATCAAAGTCCAATTAAACTTTAGCGGGCACACACGTTCTGTGGTATTGCATGTTTACTGTGAAGAAAAAGCAAAGTTCTGTGGTTCTCAGTTTACGAGAGGCTGCTCCAGCTACGCCCCCGGAAAAGACTTTTTATGTGGACTGGGATAGCTTGGGAATCCTCCATCTCTAGGAAACTTTCATGGAGGTACTCTGCAATACTTTGCAGAAGGTTTCTGGGCAGGGCAGTCTTATTTCTTGGACATTTTCCCACACAACTGCTGAATTAATTCGCTGGCATCATTGTGGTAACAGCATAGCAATATAAGGACCAGCATCTCCTTCCTTTTTGCCTCTGTTACTCTCAGGAGACTGATTTCCCCTAGGTGACCCTATGTGATACGGGGGAAGTTCTCATTAAAAGTGCGCTTACAAGAATAGGGCGGGGAAGCATGTAGACCCACCCCACCCCCCACATTCCGGATCGCCAAACCACACGGCCGCTAATGTGCCTTTACTATGCTCGGCATAGGTCAGTAAGTAATTTAATGGCTGATATTCTCACCACCTGTGAGATTCCGTAATTTGGGAGTGAAAACGTTCCCCCCTCCGCCCTGTTTGTAAACAGCTTCCTTTGGTGCTATGGGAAGGGGCAATTGTTCGACTAGCTACCTCTGCTCCCAACATGAGCATGCCATAAACTTCATTAAAAGTGTGGTCACCTATGACTCGGGGTCGTGGTGGGGGCGCTACTCGCCATGGCTGGCACAGTGAACCGTTGCGGGTTCTGATTATGGCTTGCACCTAGTGAAATAAGTTTTGTTAATGAAAATGTCCTTGCTATGGAAACATTTTATGCATGTACAATGGTACCTTTTTTCCCATGACTGACAGCTGGAAATGTATCCTTTGGCGTGTCATCAACATCTGAAAGCCAACTTTAGCTGATTAGAAGGAGGAAAAAGAGAACGCGGGAGGACATGTTCACCGAGATAATGAACGCCTCCGGGACAGCTGACACAGAACTGAGAGAATGGAGGATTTCATTGTCTGAGAAGTTAGACGTGGACATGGAGAGCAGAAAAGCTTCCCGTGAGTGTGCGGTGCAGGATGAGATGCTTCGGATTATGTGGGACCAATCAGACATTGAGGAGTCTGGGTGAACTGCAGGAACAGAAGCAGGAGAGTAGAGACCCTGGTGGTCAGCCAGCATCACCTGGTGCAGAATCCCCCTACCCCAAGCGTTCCATGAAGTGTGGGCAAAAAGTCCATTATCCCTTTCACTTAACTCAGGGGTAGGGTACAAGGAACAGAAGGCGCCCATTCACGGACCTTTGATGGTCTAGAATGTGGTGTTATGTTACACTGCTGAAAATGTTTCTCCTGTTCCAGCTTCATAACCCCTTTTCCCCAAAGCTAACTTTTTTTGTTCTCCCTCTTTATTTATGTTTGCTAAATAAAGTAAATGGATTTGAGAAATAAATGTTATTTATTGAATAGAAGCAGTGGGCGTTGGCATGGGGTTGGCTTTACAGGGACCATGATACAAGCCCAGGTGAAGCTTTGGGAATACACAATGCAGACAAGCAGCTCACATAACTGTGACTTATTATTGAAACGGCTTTTCAAAGCCTTGTGGATATGCAGCGCTCCTTGCTATACTCTTCTTATTGCCCTGGTGTCTGGCTGCTCAAAAATGGCTGCCATGTGATCTGCCTCAATTGTCCACTCCTGTGGAAAATTCCCCCCTTTTTTTCCACAGACATTATGGAGCAGGCAGCTATAACCATGCGGATTTTCTCTTCACTGAGGTCCAACCTTGTTAAGTTCTCCAGCATCCTTTCAAACAACCAAAGGCACATTCAACCACCGTTTTGCACTTGCTGATCCTATAGTCGAGCCGTTCCTTGCTGCTATCCAGACAGCCGGTGTATGGCTTCATGAGCTATGCGAGCAAGGGGTAGGTTGTGTCCCCCAGGATAACTACAGGCATCTCAATGTCATCAGTGTTCATTTTGTGGTCTGGAAGGAAAGTCCCAGATTGCAGCTTTTTGAACAGACCCCAGTTCCTAAAGATGTGCCCATCATGAACCTTTCCCGACCATCCTACGTTGATGTTGGTGAAACGCCCCCTGTGATTCACCAGCGCTTGCAGCACCATTGAAAAGAATCCCTTTCGGTTTTATGTACTCTTTGGCAAGGTGGTCTGGTGCCAAGATGGGGATATGTGTGCCATCTATTGCCCCACCGCAATTAGGGAACCCCATCGCGGCAAAACCATCCACTATGTCCTGCACATTTATCAGACTCACTGCCCTTCACAGCAGAAGTCAATTAATGACCCTGCACACTTGAAGCACAGCAGCTCCCATGGTTGATTTACCTACTCCAAATTAATTCCCTACTGCCCAGTAACTGTCTGGCAGTGCAAGCTTCCAAATAGTGATCTCTACTCGCTTCTCCACTGTCAGAGCAGCTCTCATTTTTGTGTTGCTGAACTGCAGGGCAGGGGAAAGCTCTGCACAGAGTTCCTGGAAGGTGGCCTTCCACATTCGAAAGTTCTGCAGCCACTGCTCGTCATCCCAGACCTGCAAAACGGTGCAGTCCCACCAGTCAGTGCTTGTTTCATGGGGCCAGAAATGGCACTCAACAGAGTGCAGCTGCTCTGTGACTGCCAGCAGCAACTCTGAATTGTTTTTGTTTTGTTTTTTTCCAATGGCTTGCAGCAGGGCTGCTTGCAGGACATCGCTATGTTCCGCGTGGTGGACCCTACTTTGGCTCTGGAGGTACTGCAAGAGAAGGCGCGAGGTGTTTGAGATGCTCACGGCAAGAGTGCACAACTGAGAAAGCTCTGTGCTTCTGGGGTTATGGCATATGCATAGGGTTTTAAGGCACGAAAACCACGGGGTTGTTTGCCACTGATATGAGGGAGGGAGGACAGTGCATCATGGGATGCCGACGCAATGTTCCCATTCTCCCCTGCGACAGTGTTTTGGTCCCATGAGGCATTGCACAAACTTCCCAAAACACACTACAGCAAGTTGCACGTTAGCATAGCTACCCATGATGCACTGTTTTGTGCATTGATGCAGGCGTTGCTAGTGAGGACATATTCCATCGAGATAATGAGTGTGGTGTGGTCACACGCGATCGACTTAATTAACTGGGAGGCTTGAGGTCGAATTAGTCTACTTAATTTTGTAGTGTAGGCAAGCCCTTAGTCTGTCTGCAGACTCAGAAAAACAATACGTTGGTTAGACTAAGTTAATGTTTTTAACCTTTCTTGCATAAACACTAAAGATCTTTACTTTTAAAATAATAGCTTAGACTGTTGCTCAACTCTGCAGCGAAGGGTGACCCTGTGGCTGATCCTATGATTCTGGAATGCACTAGACTGTGACGGTCATGCCAGTTGTGTGTGTTTACAGTGCTAGTGAATGGTGACTTCAAAGTAGTAGCAGAGTGTTAGCCTGGGCTTCCCAAACAGGATTCTCTGCATTTAAGGTTGCTCAAGTGCACGTCTTCAGAGCAACATAAGCACTAAACAGCAAAGTAATCATAAATTTAGGTAACATTTGCAGAATACAGTACCAATCTACAAGGAGTAGCCTACCACCATCAGTATGTTAGATCACACTAGTAACGTTTCTGTCCCTCTGTTTCAGTTCATGCTGCCACCCAGTGTGCATACATCCCAGAATGGAGAATCACACTGAAGTGCACAAACACCTGTTTAATTAGCTATTTTGTTGTAGCATATTATGAGTATACATTTGAAAATGGTTGTGTACTTTTGGATAAGATTTGTGTGGTTTGGTTGTATATTGTAGTTGTGACTTTTTTTAGTGGTAATGTAGATGTTGCTTTTCAGAAGGTAAGAAATAAGTGTATGGAATCAGTGCTTGAATTCTTTGTCTGGTATATGGAAATACTAAAACTCTAAATATTATACAGTCACATTTTCAGAAATGTTCACTAATTTTATGGACCTCCAATTCCTGTGTTCCTACCTTGAGAAATTTTCAGCCTTTCTGAAAATCAATCAGTTTCTTCTCAGTTCAGGCACAAAAAATTAGTGAATGATTTTGAAAACAGTAGCCATAATTATTAAATATAGCATTGGAACATTCAGGTGTAGGTTGTGCTATGCTCTGAGTTCTTGGTATCTCTCTATGTACAAAAGGTCTCATAATTTTAACTTTAAGATCTAAACTACTTCCACTGCTGGCTGGTTTAAAAGCAGGATCTTCAAGACTGCTGAAGATTGGTATGTTACAAAACAATTTTTGTCCCCACCCCTTTAAAAATGTAAATAACACTGATAAAGCAATATAGTGATAACTTACAAAGTGTGGACTTGATTCTTCTGAATCCAAATTGTATTGGAGATTAGAAACAATTTTAGAAGTGTTAAGCAAAAGCACCACTTAATTTTAAACCATCAGAAATCAAAGAAATGTTATGCTTTTAAAATGGTCACTTGATTCTCTTGTCAAATATCCTTCTCTGTTGTTCCTTTATTTTGTTTTTATTAGGATGGTAATTTCAGAGTGCTTCCTGTCTGAGTTAATAATCAGAACCTGAGCTTAATAAATGGTTGAGGAATTTCACTTGGGTGGTAATCTTATTGTGGGCTAATAGGAAGGCCTTTAACTTAATATTATCAAATCTTAATTTAAAAAATAAGATTAAAAAATGCTACAATTGCTTCCTCCCGTACCCCAACCAAAATTGTCTGTCAAACTGCTGAAATAAATATATAAAATATATTTTTAAACAATTGCCTTTCCTCTCTTCTCTCCTCCCTTGTTTCTCAAATGTGGGGAACAGTGTGTGAGAGAGACCCAGAATGACTAATACAAAAATTGTTCGTAAAGGAAACTTACACCCTGTGGGATGCATTCCTTCAGTGTAAATAACTGTCTTTAGCTTCTGTTTCATGATTATTTCTGATGTAGATACATTCTAATAATGAGTGGACACCACATATGTGTGAACTTTGGGATTGAAGTGAAGGATATTTGAGCGAGGTGTCACATCCTGTTGCACTTATCATAATTGGAAGGCGGAAAGGGCATTCTTCATCCATCCCTCACTCCCAGTTCTCTTCCTTATGAATGGTATTTGGGAAACAGGTATCAGTGGTCATTTGGCCAAAATTTCGACAATTTAGTTTTGTACTACCCTCTGATTTTCTTTTTCAAAGCTTTGTGTAATTTGAGTATTTAAAATGACATTGGCAACTTGAATTTTTTGGAGCAGACTAATTTAACATTAATTTTTCTGATAATACTTCTAAATTTTTAAATTTAAAAAAAATTAAAGGCTTTTCAGGTTCCCTCTCCTGTGTTTGTGAGGGTCTTTTGGGTGGGTCTAAAAGCAATGCCTCTAAACAGGCATGGGCCACACCCTCTCCCCCTTCTTTTTATGTATATGCTTGCCTTTTGCCTCTTCAGTTTCAGCTTTACTGCTGCTACTAGGAAACACCCTCTTGCTGAGCCGGGGGAAGAACACACACATGAGCTCTCTCCAGAACAGGGCATGAGTAATATTGTCAAGTTAGTTTGTAGGACAGAAAGTGCAAATGACCATCAACAAAGCTGTGCCACTGATTATACATGGTGCTGTCAAATACAGAGTAAACAAACTGGAAATATTTTTTTTCTTTCATGTAGAGTTGTTAGGTGTTTCTTGTGACATAGTAAGTATAATGTTTTCAGATGGAAACAGGATTTTCAAGTTAAATGTTTAATTGTTGACACCAGCTACATAAGTGCATCTCTTTTGAACTGTGACTGCTTTTAAGATCAGCACATACTTTACTCCTGGGGGAATTCTGCACCACTGCGCAATGCAGAATTTTGCAGAAATTAACATTGTGCACGCAGCATTTCCTTTCTCCCACAGAAATGTGCTGCTGTACCCGGCAGAGCCCAGCTCATGCATAGAAGACACTGCCAACGGGGGGAGGACGGAAGAGGGAGGGAGCTAAAGGGTTCCTGACAGCTGCAGTTCCCAGCATGCCCTGAGGGAAGGAGACAGCAACGCGCAGGAAACTCCATGCAAGCCTGGGACTGAGCATCAGGCTGTTTCTCCCTCTGGATCCCTGGGCTCTGGGGGTGAGGGGGATGAGTGTTTTGGCAAGGGGGGGGCCCTGCAGCTGGGCTCTGGGGGAGAGGGGGTGCAGGTGCTTGGCCCCCCGGCTGGGCTCTGGGAGGGGGAAAGGGGGCAGAGAAACAGGAACTGGGTTGTCATAGGGGAACTTCCTACTTCTGGGGGAATTTTTGTGTGTGTCTGTATTGTTAGACGTACTTGCTGACAGGTATTTTGAAATAAAAAAAATAATTGAAACTGGCCTAATTATTTAGCATTATTTTGACAAATAACATTTGCAGAATTTTAAAATATCGTGCACAGAATTTTTAATTTTTTGGCACAGAATGTCCCCAGGAGTAATACTTCTCCAATACGTTCATCTGGAGGGGTGATGAGTGCCCATTAAGGCTGAGATTCAGGTATGCCCTTTCTCCTTTAAGGTTCCTTCTAACTCTCATATCAGTGAATCTTCACCAAAGTATTACTGACCTATTTTCTTGTTTTGTTTTCCTCAAACTCTTCTAAAAATTTGGGATTAAACTAAAGAGGGGTAATTTCAGGGGCATTTGGTTTTGTTTTGGTGAAATTTGGGCTTATAAGGGGAAAATTGACCAGAATAACTATTCTATAATAACGCCTTGTGTGGACGCTCTTGTTCCAGAATAAGTCTCCACAGGGGGAGTTATTCCAGAACAGCTATAACACTTTAAATACGCCCTGCCTTATTGTGGAGTAAGTTCCTCATGTAGACAAGCCTTAACTCTTCATCAAGTATGGAAGAGCTTCTGTAAGAGGGCTTGAAAAATCCACTTACAAGTTGCGAGTAGGAAACTTTTTTTCTCCCTGGAGGAAGGGCAGCCTAAGCCGCCATCAGCTGCAGAACTAGCTTTCACTTAGAAACAAATCCAAGTCCTCTTCCATAATCTTCTGGCACTTAAAGTTATGAAAAAAGCTTTCCAAACATGAATAAAAGCTATGTTGTTTGCTAAAGCTTGTGACAGACAGCTATCCAGTGTTACTGTTGTTCAGAGCTTTCCTGCGTCCCAGCAGAGTTAAAATAAAATGCTCTGGTTAATTTCACAGCTGATTTGGCAGTAGTAAAGCTTAAAATCATGTCAGTTTTGTTCTGCTGCTGTTTATGAAAGATGTGAACATCAGCAGAGACGGTCACTGGAGCTGTTGATGGGTTTGTAAGGGCTTAAATGGAAGCTGGAGTACTGGTAAATTGGTGGGGGCGGGGAAGGGGAGAGAGGGAAGGTATCTTACTGGAGAAGAAAGTACATTCTTCATTCCAGCTACCAGAGTTGGGCTTAAATTTATTAGACACTTACTAGCCAAAGGACAGTGCTCGCAGGCAGGGTCTGGGGCAATCTCTTGGCAGAAATGCCAGCATCCTTCCTTTTCCTAGCACTTGAACATGCATGTGCTGGACTTTTGTTGTCTCTGAACCTTGGTAATGGTAGATGGGCCTCTGACTAATCAGTGTTTGGTTAATATTTTAAAATGTATTCTTTGATATTAAAGCTTTGTTTACAACACACAAACTAGGGAAATGAAATCTAGATGGAGCTACTATAAGCTGGGTGCAAAACTGGTTGGAAAATGGTTCTTAGAGAGTAGTTATCAGTGGTTCACAGTCATACTGGAAGGACATAACAAGCGGATTCCTGCAGGGATCAGTTCTGAGTCCGGTTCTGTTCAATATCTTCATCAATGATTTAGATAATGGCATAGAGAGTACATTTATAGAGTTTATAGAGAGAGTACATTTATAGAGTTCTCTGGAGAGGGTCCAGAGAAGAGCAACAAAAATGATTAACAGTCTAGAAAACACGACCTCTGAGGGAAGATTGAAAAAATTGGGTTTGTTTAGTCTGGAAAAGAGAAGACTGAGAGGGGACATAACAGTTTTCAAGTACGTAAAAGGTTGTTACAAGGAGGAGGGAGAAACATTGTTTTCCTTAACCTCTGAGGATAGGACAAGAAGCAATGGGCTTAAATTGCAGCAAGGGAGGTTTATGTTGGACATTAGGAAAAACTTCCTAACTGTCAGGGTGGTTGAGCACTGGAATAAATTGCCTCGGGAGGTGGAATCTTCATCTTTGGAGATTTTTAAGAGCAGGTTAGACAAACACCTGTCAGGAATGGTCTAGATAATACTTAGCCCTGCCATGAGTGCAGGGGACTGGACTAGATGACCTCTCAAAGTCCCTTCCAGTCCTAGGGTTCTATGGATGTGTGAGAATTCTGGCTTCAGGTAAGGAAAATATGAAAAGCAGGAGCAGATGAACTTTCCTGGTTTTTAAAAATAAAATAATCCTATGTTGGAAGGCTTTGAGCGCTGGCAGCTCTGTAAGTTAGCCATATGTTTGCTATTTAGTTGGCTTTGCAGCCTTTAAGAACATGTGCTTGTCAGTTGTTTCAAAGCCTGACTTGTAAACAAGTCAGTTGCAAAGGGTATCTGAACTACTTTCTGAAAGTAGTCAGTCAGCTGACTTACAGTCTATGTAATATTTTGGCACCATTTAGTATTCTTGCTGACCTGAATGGGTAGAACCTGTAGGCAGCAGCTGTACCTCGGGGGAGGAGTCAAAGCAATAGCATTACACTTCTTTTTAGATGCTGAGCATAATGTATTTCCTCTTTTTCCTATGGGAGTTCTGCTTGAGGTGTACATGCACCTCTCGCTAGCCCTTGAGTGGAGATTTCTAGCTAGCAGTGTCCATTTGGCCTGCATATACATCCTATGTCGTCTTGTGGCAGACACTGATACTACATAGGGGTGTGCGGACAAACAGTCCTCAGTTCCTTCTCTACTGCCTTGGCCTGAGATGCAACTCTAGCGTGTCTTCCTAGCGCATACTCTGCCTTCTGTTTTTATTGCAGTTAGTTGTAGGTTAGTGTTTAGAATAGTGAGTTCATTTTAGGTGAGAGAATTTTTCCCCCCCACTTTTCACTTTGGGAGACTTGTCTGATCCTGGCAGGCATGCCTGGTTTGTCGGGCTTCAGACATTGCCTGTCTTGTCAGGAGGCTATACCAGTAAGCAACGGGCACTGGTTGCCTCGTCGAGGTGTTTTTTTTAGAGTGCTGCATCTGTGCAGTTTCTGCGCACTAAGTGGCTTGGCAGTGTGTACGCCTCGGGAGTTACCGCGCGCAAAGCTGCTTTAATGTGCAGAAACTTGCCAGTGTAGATGGGGCCGAAGAGAGTCAGCTCCAAAAAAGACCAGGTCCCCATCAAGGTCCTCTGTCTCTGAGGTTACTGTTGGAAGAATAGTAAGAGGCCATTATAGCTCCATTAGCAGCTCGTTAATGACCTATGGATAAAGTGCTAAGGAAGAGTACAAAAGAATAGCACAAGCATGTAGCGACAAAATCAGAAAGGCTAAGGCACAAAATGAGTTACACCTGGTAAGAGACAAGAAAGACGATAAGAAGAGATTCTTTAATTACATTAGGAGCAAGAGAAAGGAAGGAAAGTGTAGGCCCTCTATTTAGTGGGGAGAAGGAGATCTGATGACATCAAGAAGGCTGAGGCGTTTAATGCCTGTTTTGCTTCAGCCTTCACTAAAAAGGTTAACAGTGACCAGATACTCAACACAATTAATATTAACGAGGGGAACACAAGCCAAAACAGGGAGAGAACAAGTTGAAGAATATTAAGCTAAGTTAGCTGTATTCAAGTAGGCAGGGCCTGATGAAATTCATGCTAGGGTATTTGAGGAAGTAGCTGAAGCAGTCTCAGAATAGTTAGCAGTTATGTTTTGGGACCTCACCATCCCCCATAAGTTCTCAAAGAATGGAGAAGGGCAAACATAGTACCTATCTTTTAAAAGGGGAATAAAGAGGACCCCCAGGAATTATAGACCAGTCAGACCTAACTTTAATATCTGGAAAGATACTGGAACAAATTATTAAACATTCAGTTTGTAAGCACCAAAAGGATAATAGGGTTATGAGGAATAACCAGCATGGATTTGTCAAAAACAAATCATCTCAAACCAACCCAGTTTCCTTCTTTGACACGTTACTGGCCTAATAGATAGGGGGAAACCATTAGATGTGAGAGATCTTGGTTCTAGGAAGGCTTTTGACTCAGTCCCACATGATATTCTCATAAACAAACTAGGGAAATGATAATTTCATCTAGAAAACATAAGGTGGGTGCACAGCTGGTTGAAAGCATGTAGGGACAAGAGTAGTTGTCAGTGGTTCGCTGTCAGACTGGGAGGGCATATTGAGTGGGGTCCTACAGCAGTCAGTCATGGGTCAATTGCTAGTCAGTGTTTTCATTAATGACTTGGATAATGGAAAGGAGAGTATGTTTATAACGTGTGAATGACACCAAGCTGGGTGGGATTGCAAAGATTTGGGAGCACAGGATTAGAATTCAAAATGATCTTGACAAATTGTAGAATTGGTCTGAAATCAACAAGATTAAATTCAATAAAGATAAATGTTTAATATTACACTTAGGAAGGAAAAATCAACTACACCAGACCCTCGCTAGAATGCGCGTCTATGGAGCATGAATTCACATATAACGCGGTCACAGCCATGGATCCCAAATTTAATTACTTTAATTGGAATTCATTTTAACGCGGTCCCCGCGCTAACAGTACCGTGCATGGATCCCAAATTCCACGTTCTAGTAAGGGTCCAGTGTACAACTACACAATGGGGGATAACTGGGTAGGTGATAATAGTGCTGAAAAGTGTCTGAGGTTATAGTGGATCACAACTTGAATATGAGTCAGCAATGTGATGCAATTGCAAAAAAGGCTAATATCATTCTGTGGTGTATTAGTAAGAGTGTTGTATATAAGACACGGGAGGTAACTGTCCTGCTGTACTCAGCATTGGTGAGGCCTCATCTGGAGTACTCTGTCCAGTTCTGGTGCCATACTTTAGGAAAGATATGGACAAACTGGAGAGTCCGGTCTAGAGCAAGAAAAATGATAAAGACTTAGAAAACCTGACCTATGAGGAAAGGTTTAAAAACACTGGGCCTGTTTTAGTCTTGAGGGGAAAAAAAAGCTTGAGGCAGGATTGGATAAGTCTTCAAATATGTCAGCGGCTGTTATAAAGAGAACTGTGATCAATTGTTCTCCATGTCCACTGAAGGAAGAACAAAAGGAAATGGGCTTGATCTGCAGCAAGGCAGATTTAGGTCAGATATTAGGAAAAACTTTCTAACTCTCAGGGTAGTTAAGCTCTGGAACAGGCTTCCAAGGGAGGCTGTGGATTCCCCATCACTGGAGGTGTTTAAGAACAGGATTGGTCTGGGGGTTTACTTGGTCCTGCCTCAGCTCAGGGGACTAGACTTGATGACCTTCCAAGGTCCCTTCCAGCTCTACGTTTCTATGATTTCATAACAGAAAAAAGATGCTTTTGAGTTTTTTTAAAATGGAAGCTCAGAATTTGCAGAATGTAGCAAAAAATTGTGAAGAGACGCTGATTCTTTCAGCATAGCAGTTCCAGAAAAAAACAAAGCTACTCTACAAAATCATCTTAAATCCTGTTACATGTGATATTTGATTTCATAAGTGGTAATGGAATGGAGAAAAATGTGTAAAGCATTATCCTATTATAAAGATGTTCCTAGCACTTAAGACTATCATTTCACACAGGAGCAGTTCTGGTATATAAACAAGATCTGTGTTGCACATGATGAGCTAAAGGAAAGTAAACAACCTTAAACTGCGAATCCCCAGGCCTGGTTTCGATCCCAAACATTCATTGTTGCAACCACCCTTGGGTGCAATTATTAAGTGTTTGCAATGTACTATGTAAGTGCTAAGCACTTAAAATAACTGTAGCATCTGCTTAGTTCTTCTTCCAAGTTTTTTAGGGCAATAGTTTTCTTGTGACATATGCATAATTCCCCTCAACACTAATGTGAATTAGGCTCATATAATGGAGAATAATGTCGCTATTGTCTGTACTGTACACTCAACATATTATGTAAATTTATTTTAATTATTTTGCCACACTTTCCATTCTTATTTTCTGTTACCTTCAAGGGGATGGGAGGATTTGTTTGTGACTTTTTCAGGTTACTTTTACTAATTTAGAGGTGATCTGGAACTGGGTGCCTATTGTAGAATACCAAAAGGGACTAATTGTGATAGATATGGTAATTTCCTGCAATATCCTTGAAAAATCATATTGTATCTTATGCAAAGTTTATGTATATTGTGGGGTGGGGCTGTATGTAACCTCTCTAGCCTGGAGATGTGATGTGAGGCCAGGAAGTTCAAAGAATTATACTGAAATTGTGCAGACAAGAATGGATTTTTGGTGACAAAAAGTGTGGTGTAGATTTCCTGGGAAATACCCAGGGAGAGTTTAATGCAGATTCCCCGTCTCCAGTTATGAAAAAACTCAGCCTTTTGAAGCTATATCATGAGGAAAGGGGTGATTGTCTGATGATTACCTGTTCCAAAGGCCCAACCTATGTAAAGGACCAGGCTTATTGGTCCAGTCTGAGTTCTGGTTCAGAATCTGATACAGTTATGAACTTGTAACCATGGGGAAAACCCAGTTGTGGGTCTCAAAGGACAGATGCCTACCAGAGCCTGAGGTTGGAGTTGAGGGTGACCTTTGTGTAAGCTTTTTAGCATGGGTGTAGGTTCTTTTATTGGTTTCTAATGTTTTCTCTGTAACATGTTCACCTTAAGAATAAATGTGTTTGCATATAAAGAGCAGTGGTGTAACTTGTAACTGCAGGCAGTACACTGGGTGTAGCCTGGAGGGAGAGCAAAGAGCAGACATTAGTCCTTTAGACAGTCTGGCTTGCTGGGGCTATCGCAGGGCAGGCAGAGAATTGTACAGCCTGGAAAACCCTCTGGTCAGGAGGGAGAGACGTGGGTTTCAGCCCAAGAAAGGTGACAGCTGAGAGGAGTGGGTGCTCTTGAGAAACAACTCGGGGGAATACAGGTGCAGTTGGCCTGAAACTGACACTAATAATTAAATCAGGCCCGATCCTTAAAAGTATTTAGGCACCTGGCTCCCAGTAAAATCAATGGAAATTAGTTGCCTAAATACTTCAGGAGGATCTGGGTCTCACTGAATGTTTTTCTTAAAGGAGCTTGCAGCCTTATTCCTCCCTAAACCTGACTTTCTGTAAAATGTTTAGAATCTCTTCTTCGGACTGTAGGTATCTCTTCTGTAATCATATTGTGTATGGAGCTGGTAGGAGGGCTAGTAAGGAGGCCTGGGGTGCAGTGTACTCAATATGCTGATGCCACCTAACTGTTGTCTCTCTCTGATTTGGGTGATGCAGTTAAGAGCATCAGCCAGTGTCTAGTTGAGACCGGGGCAAACACAACAGCAAGTTGGCTGAAGCTCAAGCCAGACAAGAGTAAGGTGATGGTGGATTGTAGAAAGCAACTGGAAGAGATGGCAGAGGTAAAACCCTTTGACGTGATTATGTCCACCATTAGTTACCACAGTTCACATTTAGGAGAGATTTTAACACCCCTGGCTGCTATTTAAGAATCACATTACAGCAGTGACCCAGTCCGCCTTTTTCCCAGCTGTGTCTGCCAAGGTGGTTGCAACCCTTCTTTCTACATGTGGACACTTGACACTATTGTCCATCCTATTGTTACCTCAAGATTAGGCAATTGCAGTGTGCTCTACATGGGACTATGCCTTGGAATCATGTGGAGGCTGAAGTTGGCGCAGAATCCAGCGCTTCACTTATTGAGCAGAGCATCTTGCTCGGCACATGTGACACTAGTGCAAAGTCTGAGATCTGCACTGGCAGCCTGTTGATCTCTGAGTGGAGTTTAAGGTGTTGGAGAAAAGTCAGTATGGAAGTTCTTTCTCTTGGTGTGGATATATTGCAAAGCAAGAAAATAGCTAGTTTAGTTACATTGTTTATTTCACTCCTACAATTTTCAACATTTCCATACTTCAGTAGGGTACCATCTATTTAATGTCCATGAAAGAAGAGTGGTTATAACTATTGATGGCTTGAGGCTTTCGCCTGGTTACATTTTAAACAGGCATCCCCCTAATGACTAAGGTGTAATGTGCCATTAACAACTAGTATTTGGAACGGGTGGCTGAGCAAACCAAGACATGGTTCAGTTCAGTTCTGCTTTCAAAAAATGGGAAATGAAAGACATTGTTGTGCTCTGACTGTGTGACAGATAAATGCAGAGTCATCAACTTTTTACTTCTCTGTTTTTACTAACGTAAGTACTCTGGGGTACTCTGTCAAACCCTTTTTGCAACCTGATTGTTCTTAAAACTGTAGCTTGCTCAATTTTGATAGTGGGTCAGAGTTCTTTCTTGTGTCATCTTGAACAGTATATTAGCTGTCCAGGATTCTGTCCTACGACCTTAGGGCTAAATTCCATTTTGTTTGAAATTAATGGCAAAACTCCAGTTGACTTCAGTAGGATCAGGATTTGGGCCCCAGAACAACTCGTTCCTTCTCCCCCCCCCCCCCCCCGACTTTTTCCTCCTACAACCAGTCCTTGGCACTAATCATACAGTCATCCTTGGTGAGTAGGTGGTTGATGGCAAAGTAACTCCTTGAGTGTGAGAGGAGAGAAAATTGGAAAATTCTGTTACACTGACAGAGCACTCAAATGAGAGAAACAGGAGACTTAAAAAAAAATAAAAATAAAATAAGAGCAACCCTTTTTATTGCAGATCCCTAAAAATATAACTTAAAAGGAGAGGCTTAAAAACAATGACGAGACTGGTGGCACCTTAAAGACTAACAGATAACGTTAGACTCCTGGTTAGAATCATAGAATATCAGGGTTGGAAGGGACCTCAGGAGGTCATCTAGTCCAACCCCCTGCTCAAAAGCAGGACCCATCCCCAATTAAATCATCCCAGCCAGGGCTTTGTCAAGCCTGACCTTAAAAACTTCTAAGGAAGGAGATGGTTGTTTTTGTGGATAGAGACTAACACGGCTACCCCTCTGATCCTAAAAGCTTAGCTATGCTGTAAGCCATCTGAAACCTCACAACTTCAAGAAGGCTTATATGACACTTAAAATGTTTGGGGTGAGGAGGGATTTTTGTTTTAAGGATGTGGAATATTTAAAATTTTTATTAAAGCTAATGTTAAAATTATATAATACACAGGTTAGGGAAAGAGTATCTGTACATCTGGGTGTAGTGCTTAGGTTATCCAAAAGTACAAAGTTTGGTTTAAAAGTCATAAGATACATATAGTACATAATCTGTAATAACCAAAATTTAGGTGAATAAATTTAATGACAAAGTTTAGATATTAGCATCCAAGTATTTGGGTATATCACTCCTGAAAAGTTATACAGAGAGTTGACTGTAAAATGCAAATATAGGAATGAGTGTAGATTGTCCCTCAGTGATTTGAAAATTTAGGATAGGTTGTCCCTTAGAAAATACAATCCATCAGGGAAGTTTGTCAGTTACTTTCCCGACTTTGCTTCTCACTGGCACTCCAGTATTGCCGATGTTTGGTGATGTGTTCTAGATAGATGTCCCTTGATCACCTGATGGTGTCTGACACCATGAGTTGCCGCATCAGCTGAGCACAGTGCTGACCGATTCCTCATTCTTGCAATACTTGCTCGTTACTGGGGTCCCGTGTGCCCACAAGGTCCTGCTTCAGGGCTTTGGTCCTGGGTAACCCATAAGGCTTCTATCAAGGTTCCAGTTGGTTGTGTATGAGGGTAAGGGAGTACAGCTGATAGGCTCCTCTCAAGCATGGCCACCTTGTAGGTAGGCAAGACTAGTGGGTTCTATTACTACCACAAGAACCCAGAGCCCATGTGGGTTCTTCTGTTCTCTTCTGTTGTCCAGAAGCAGGGTTGGTTCCCAGCATGTCAGATACAAATGGGCAGAAAGTCACTGGCCAGTTATGGAGCTTGTGCTCTGATGTCGACACAGTGTGTGTGTTTTGGGGCCAACTTAATGCCTAGTCCACTGCTCAGTTACCATTCCCCTTCCCTTGTTTTTCCACATTACCCCCACCAGCTCCCTCCCCTCCGCATTCCTAATATCTAGAGAATATGGCAACTGGGGGTAAGGCTTAGAAATGTAATGGAAGTTTTGCTTCTTGTTCACCTCTTCATTGCAGAGTTCTGGACAGGAGGACCCAGAATTTAAAGTAGCTTTCTGTTGAACCATTCAGGATATGGGCTGGTTGGAGGAATATTTAAAATTACTTGAGAAACATTTTGAGTGATAAGAGCTGGAAAAGAGATCCAGGGATTTGATTCTTCCCAGTCTTTCAGTGTTATGGCGTTTAGCTCTGCTTTGGGCACATTTCCTGTGTCAGCTCCTATAAACAGCTCATATGAGATGAATAGCACCTTGCATATTGTAATAACTGACCTCTGCTTTCATATGCAGACAATTCCAGGTACTGAGGACTAGTTACACTTTGTCCTCAGTATATGGAACATAGTTTGCTGGTATATCAGCTTTACAACTATCTGTCGGTACAGAGCAAGGAAATCTGAATGGCATAAAGAATTTTATTTGGATTTTAGGCATTACTGATTAAGGTCTGGGCTGGTTTCTCCACTGCACCTGGCTAGTGGATGTTCATCAACAAATATTTATAAATGCAGTACTGCGTATATACTGTTTTAGTGTCTAATAATCAACTTGTTTTTGGAGAGAAGATATTCAGGGTCTGAAGATCTTATTTGTTGGAGTTGGTATCTTCTTAGAAAAAACTCTGAAAAAAATGGTTTGCAAATATAAGTAAAATTTTTGTGGGAAGTTGTATTTACTTTGAAGCTGTTCAAAGCTCAACCCAGATTTATCAGAGATCTCATATAAGAAACCTTTGTCCTCCTGTTATTTATAGAAATATTTCCTGTATTAAATAATAAATATCCTCTTAGTTGGGCAGAATATAACTTTTAGCTTGTTGTCTTCCATGCCTTTTAAGTGTGTTTATTTTTTAAAGGTGACCTTGGAAAAATGACAACACTTTACTCGAAAGATCTGTTCTTGTGCATCTTCAGAGTAACCACTACATGCAAAACGGTGTGGAGAGCCGGGTAGGGAAGGCTGTGCCTCCCCACACAGCCTGGTGACTGCCCCCCTCAGAACCCCCGACCCATCCAACCCCCCCTGCTCCTTGTCCCCGACCGCCCCATCCCGGAACCCCACACCCTATCCAACCCCCCTGCTCCTTGTTCCCTGACTGCCCCAACCCCTATCCTCGCCCCATCCCGGAACCCCACACCCTATCCAACCCCCCCGCTCCCTGTCTCCTGACCGCTCCCCTCCCCTGAACCTCCACCCCATCCAACCTCCCCTGTCCCCTGACTGCCCCCCGGGGCCTCCTGCCCCTTAATCCAACTTACCCTTACCCTTACCATGCCGTTCAGAGCAGCAGGACAGGCTTATTTGAAAGCCTGGGAGGTGGGCAGGCACAAGCCATGCTGCCCACACGGCGGCATTGCTGCGGGAGAGGGGGGACAGTGGGGGAGGGGCCGGGGGTGAGCCTCCCTGGCCAGGAGCTCAGAGGCCGGGAAGGATGGTCCCACGAGCTGTAGTTTGCCCACCCCTGCATTAGACTATATGTCAGGTACAGGAAAGCTATCAAAATTAAGGCAGGAAAAACTTAAAGGACATGAGTAGTTTTTACCAATCTAGGAATATACAGCCTGATTCTTCTTTTAAAAAGACACGAGTGATTTTTTTTTTTTAACTATTACCTTATTTAGAGTGCATGTTCTTCACAGCAGAAACTATGTAGTCTTCTGTGCCTAGTACAGTGCCAAGCACAATTATCAGAGTTTAATAAATAATAAACTAGGCCTTGAGTAATCTTGTTACCCTGTCCACTGTCTCTGCTCATCCACCCCTTTATTTTGTTTTTTCTTTCTTGTCTTATTGAGATTGTATGCCCTTTAGGGTAGGGACAAAAGACTCTCACTCTGCTGTAAGGTGCCTGGCATCTGTTTGGACTCAGTAAAATAAATAAATGATTATAGATAAACTCACTTGAGTAATTCAATATTTTCTAAACAATGATTTGTTGTTTGTTCATTTAACTTGTAAGTGTGTGTATGTATGTAAGACAACTGTGTAATCTCAGAGGCTTGCTGTTTTAGAGCCAGGGTCTGCTCCATTACACTGCAATGAATATGGTGTAACTCCATTGACTTCAGTGTATCTTTCTTCAAAGTAGTTATTCCAGAAGTACAGCAAAGTAACTGAGATCAGAATCTGTCTCTTAATGATTCCAACAAGAAGTGCACTCAAATATATTTCAAGCAAAGATCAGAGGAGCAGTGTTATGCAAACTACCTCCTCCACACCACAGACTCGGAAATCTGGAAAGTCAGCAGAAAAAATAAAAGCTGTGGAAATCTTTTGTTCTGTTCTTTGGACTGCATCTCTTATTTTCCTGTCCTGATGTTATCAGTCTAAATAATATGGCTACTTTGTTTATTTCCTTTATGTGCATGTATATTATAGAAATATACTGTCCTTTTTTAAGGAATGGCTGTATAAAGTCAAGTATTAAAATCCATATTCAGACATCTTACTTTTCTTTTCTCCTCTTACAGGCGATATGGATTGTGGTTCCGATTACGGAAGTTGTTAATCTGGTTGTTGGGAATATACATAGCCATTCCGTTTCTAGTCAAACTTTGTCCTGCTATTCAGGTGAAGCTGGTCTTCTTAAATTTTGGTAAGTGCTCATGTCCTTTTTTCCTCTCTCTCTCTCTCTCTTTTTCTTTTTTAAATGAAGCTGATAAAACTTTTTTTTTTGCCAGAGTTGCTTTTTAAAATTTTTTTAGCAAATCAGACACTGTATTTGTCTTCCTACTTGTGTATGTTAGTCTGACAATTGCACCCATGTGTGACAAATGTGTATTGGTGCTCCCTACTTTGTCCTGTGCAAAAAAGCTGGAAAAATCCTTTGGCCATTGTACTTCAGCCAACTAAGGCGTAGGGTGTTGGCTGCTTTTTCATATGTGAGGCAGCTGTATTTTTGGTGTCCATCAAAATTCCATGGTGGGAACTGCCCAAAATAATTAGCAAATAAAAAAAAAACCCACTTCTGTGCATTAAGAAGCTCTGAATTTGTTTAACTGTTGTGATATTTGTTCCCCCATCCAGTTATGGTTTGTGAAGGATGTGCCTTTTTATAGGTTTTGTGAATTAGGAGGCAGGTAGCCTCTTCAAGTTTATGGCTTAAATGCTAATTGTGCGTAACAATATGTTTTTATATAGATATAGTAGCCAAACTCCAATTAGCCTCTTAATCTGAAATGATCAAAGACTATACCTGTGGGAAAAGAAAACAAAATAGAATGTAATCTGTAAAGGGATTATTAAAGATGCATATGGAGAGTATTCAGATGATCAAGATCCTATTTCAATTGAAAACAACTGAAATTGTTGACAGCGCATTAATTTTCCAGACTGCAGTTCCTCACGCAAAAGCATTTTTAGGAAAACGTACTGGCTGTAGTAGAAGAAACATTGACTCGTCAGCAGCACATTTACACCATCACTTGCAAATACTACTGCATAGGATTTTCCATATTATCAGATCAGCAGTCTTAGTCTTGTATTGTCTCAAGCCTTATCTATGCTACAAATGCTTTGCCAGCATAGCCATACCACCAGAGCTCCCAGTGTAGATGCAGCTTATACTGACAAGGAGTTTTTCTGTTAGCCTAGTAACACTGCTTTCCAGAACAAGGTTAGTTGTGCTGACAGAAGCATTCTTCTGATAGCTGCATCGAGGCAGAAGATTTTGCCAGCATTGGTCTATGTGTGGGAATATGGGTGGGGTGGGGGTTGTTTCCTGACCATACCCACACCTCTGACTAGCACCTGTACTGACAAAACTCTGCCCTAGACACACTAACTCTAGGTGCTTCAGAGAGAGGCACAAGAGACCTTGTAATGGAAAATTGTGGAATACCTGTCTGAGGGGAACTTATTCCGTCTATACAGTATTAGTCCTTTAAGTCACTCCTAACACAGTAGTTAGCATGTGTAAAGCAAAAAAGCAAAAAGAAGCATCAAACTATGTATAGATCTAGCATATCCTCCTGCTTAGCAAAAAGAAGCATCAAATTTAGTGTAAAGCATATATTTAGTTGCAAATTAACATGTTTTAATGGTTACCAGTGAATGACTATCTTTCTTTAGGAAAATGACTAAAAAGTAAAAATGCAAAAAAAACCCAAACCATAAATTACTTAAATCAGGGTTTCCTAATTGCTGATTTAAATAGTGGTTAGAATCAGTGATTTTAAGTCATTTTGATTTAAATCAGTCTACCTTGACAAAGATTGTGTGTATCACTTGATGATTACCTGTTCTGTTCATTCCCTCTGGGTTACCTGGCACTGGCCACTGTTGGAAGACAGGGTACTGGGCTAGATGGATCTTTGGTCTGACCCAGCCTGGCCATTCTTATGTAAATATAAAAATTAAAAAACAATGCTTTTCCCAGTCTAATTTTTATATGTCTCAAGTTACAGGGCTTCCACTTGAAAGACTGCTCCCAATTTAATGGCTCTCCACCATGAGGCTAAATATCAGGAAAAGCTCCTTGAATTTCCTTTTTCCTCATTTCATCCCATTACTTCCAGTTATACCTGTTTTGTACCATTCTGAGCAATTCTTTTCCTTCCTTGATGCTTATACCTTCCCAGTACTTGTAGCCAGTTACCCATTTTCACCTGCGACAAAATGTCTTTTTGGCACAACAGACAAATGTAAAATTAGTCTCCAAACACGTTGCGGTTTTTTGGACAGGTTTTAGAGTTGCATTGCAATTAGCGGTGTTGACTTGCAAGAAAATGGAATTTAAAAGTTCAAGTTTCTGACCTTTCACTCTTTCCTTTGTGTTTCAGTGAGGGTTCCATATTTCATTGACTTGAAAAGGCCACAGGATCAAGGCTTAAACCACACCTATAATTATTACCTTCAGCCAGAGGAGGATGTATCCATTGGAGTCTGGTATGTAAAATTATGCTCCCCCTGACATCCCTTAGCATGTCCTCTGTATCCTTAGTGTGGAGATAGTACTTTGGATCCCAGTGCAGAAACCCTGTCTCTCAACAACTGTCTTTCTAGTCAATGGTCATGACCATTGCTTACGCTCATCTGTGCATGTGTGTATCTTTCTCAGCTTAGGGGCAGAGTTCATGCTAAAAGGTATGTAAATCTCTGGACCTCAACTGAACTAAGTTTTAGCAGCATGTGAAACACAGATAAATCATGAATGCAGGGAAGTTTTCTAATTTGGAAATTTGAAGGTGTTGCCCTGCATTGCTAGACAGGTCATGTCCCTGGACTGTGGAGGTGAGCTGATGAATTAGAGGTTTGCTCACCATCCATGTCTTCATGTTTTTCAGTTTTGTAAAATCATTGCAGTGGAATGTAGAAACAGAGGATCAGAGTATTCAGAGTGTGGGAGGAAAAATGTTCTCTAGAGAGTTGGGGAATGAAGAGGCTTTGCTCATATTCTAACCAGCACAAATCAGTATTGGGGGGTGGTTGTTGTGTGGTGGTTTTTTTTTTTTTTTTTTTTTTAACTGAAATTCAGTTGTCACTTTAGTTCATGGAGAAGAATTTAAGGTGCTTAACTATAGGCAGTTTCTTGCGTTCTCAGTGCGTCATCTGAGGCTTACAGATGCTGTGACTGGTGCTACATAAACTTTTTTTGAGCCGGTCAGCATTCAAGATGACTAGTCTAGTGAGCTAGTTTTGAACATCTACCTTTACTGATAGCTTTCTATTCTCTCTCAGTGCACCTGTTTTTTTTCTAATTTTTTATAACCATGAAGAAAGTTTCCTCTGTCTTAAAAAGAAGAGAGATCACTACAGAGTTAACAACGAGGAGTCCAGTAGCACCTTAAAGACTAGCAGATTTATTTGGACATAAGCTTTAGTGCATAAAAAACCCACTTCTTCAGATGCATGGAAAAGAAGTGGGTTTTTTACCTGTGAAAGCTTATGCCCAAATAAATCTGTTAGTCTTTAAGGTGCCACCTGACTCCTCGTTGTTTTTGTGGATACAGACTAACACGGCTCACCCCTCTGACACTCACTACAGAGTTGAGATGTATATCAGAGTAGCAACCAGCTAAAGAAAGGTTAGGCAGCTCATGGGGGATGGGTGAGATGGGGCTAGTTTTTAGTGATCCACCCACTGAAGTCAAATTAATGAATCCTGGGAGTCCGTTTGAGTTTGTATTGTAGTTTGTGTGTCATCACACTGATACAGTGACAGGATAGGGGTCTTTCAAACTTGAACTGATTGGAAGGAGTATCCTCTTCTGAATGGTGCAATAATAGCCTATAACATAAAATTCTTTATTTGTAATGAGGTCCACAGATCCATGACATTGCATAGTCTGAGCTGTGCATCCTTGCAGGTAGACCAAGTTGGAATGTCAGACATTGCTATTTTTAGCCTTGTACCCAAACCAGGTCATGGACTGAGAGACTTGGTGCTGTGGGCTTTCCTTTGAAGTGATGACATACCCAGGGAGTGCTTAGTTTTTTTCCCGAGGCCATGGAAATGCCTCAACTGGCTCAGAGGTGGAGCTATGCCTCCCCAACCACTGACAAGTTTGGTCTGCCTCTAAGCTTGCATAGAGCAGAGGACCCAATATCATGGATCTGTCAACCTCATTATTCCAAAAAAGGAAATTTTGGGGCAAGACATGGATACATTTTCCTAACCTTTTGTCTTAAAGGAGAGCTTTGGTGAAGACTACTTTTAGAAGCTGAATCTTGAGCTTTCCCGAGCTAGATGGGAAAATCATAGCAGCTGGCCTGACTCTGCCTACTTGTATTGTAACCACTGAGCTATAATATAGTACAAATGGATTGAAAAGTACAGATATGCAGCATGTAGTGTTTGCTATTTCAAAGGCTTAGTTGATATCCAAAATAATTTGTGCATTACATGTGTCTGGCTGCACTTGAGTCCTACTGAGGTAAATAAATCTCTGATCCAGAGTGTGAAAAGTTGAGTAACCAAGCCATATTAATTTTCTGTCTTCGTACCTAGGCACACCGTTCCTGCAGCCTTATGGAAGGATGCTCAAAGCAAAGGCCAGCCATGGTATGAGGACACTTTGGGATCCAACCATCCTGTAATCCTTTACTTGCACGGAAATGCAGGAACTAGGTAAGGAACAAGTATCAGTTATAAAGAGGGATAGCATTTCTTTAATTGTATGTATTCTTGTTTACATTGGATTCCAAAATCGGGCCAGATAATGCCAGAGCAGTTTGTTTCTGTGGGTTAAAAAATAACACCTGTTTTTAAAAATGGAAATACTTTGGATTTAATAAGTGTGGGGAAGGGAGAACTGACTACGTTGGATTTACTGCTGGAATGAGTTGTCATCAGTTGCCTTTCCAATGCATTGTCTATCACACTCCTTCACCCAGAGGTCTGGGTATGAGAGAGACAGGATGAGTGTTCCATATGCTTCGCGGAGTGGGAAGAGGCTTTTGAACTTACTGGGTCAAGTGTGGGAGGGAAGGGAGCACTTATTTCCAGCATTGTCAAATGTCTGGCCACGTAAGCTGCGGAATGAAAATAGCGGTGAGAAGTTGGCTATGCCAGTTTGCTCATGCGCAGCCGAAACACGAATGCCAGATGCTGCCGTCAGTTCATTTTATAATTTCATGTTGAGGAAAGGAAAACAAAGGCAGAGAGAGCAGTTGATGAGTTTGTGTAAGTTTTGTTATTGTGTTTATACTGGATATGTGTTTAGAGCATAGGATAGGAGCATTTTATAAATCCAGAGTAACTGTAGATACCTTTTTTGTGTGTGTGTGTAAATTCTCAGGGTTTTGTTCTGGGGTCCTAAAAACCATTAGTATGGTAGGACCTTACATCAGTGGTTTCCGCAGACATCAGCATGTATGGGCAAGCTTACCATCCTATCTCTGTGTCTGTCCCCTTTTCCTTACCAATCTGTATATTCCAAAGTACGGTGACCAGATGTCCTGATTTTATAGGGACAGTCCTGATATTTGGGGCTTTTTCTTTTTTAGGCTCCTATTACCTCCCACCCCCTTGTCCTGATTTTTCACACTTGCTATATGGTCACCCTGTTCCAGGGGTTCTCAAACTGGGGGTCGGGACCCCATGGGGATTGCGAGGTTATTACATGGGGCGTCGCAAGCTGTCAGCCTTCACCCCAAACCCTGTATTGCATCCAGCATTTATAATGGTGTTAAATATATTAAAAAGTGTTTTTAATTTATAAGGGGGAGGTCGCACTCAGAGGCTTGCTATTTGAAGGGGGTCACCAGTACAAAGGTTTGAGAACCACTGCCCTATTCCAAAGAGTATTGGCACATTTCAGAGTTCATTAACACCCATGTTCTTTTGAAGCCAACATCCACTTTAGAGAGTGTCTACACTACAGGGAATGCAATAGTTAGGTAAGGTATTTAAAATGTATATTTGTAGAATACCAGCATTTGTCCATATTTAATTAGAGACCTGGAGGAAAAAGTACAACTCTGAAGATAAGTGCCTTTGGAATCTTAAATACTAATGTCTTTTCCTCCTCTTTCCCTAAATTTCCTTTCACAGAGGAGGGGATCACCGTGTGGAACTTTACAAGGTAAGTGACTCCATGCGTCCTCCAAACTGTTGCATTACACAGATTGAGCAAATAAAAGCACTAAACGTGTCATCACAAAATATCCTGGTCTTATTGTACTTTTATAGAAAACGAATTAGTTCTACAAGCCTGTGAGTATTCTCTCCTGGTTTTATAGATTATATCTTTCCCTTTATATTGGTGTCAGAGTGCTGGTGCCTGTAAAACGATCTGATTGCCATGCTGCTTATCCTGTGAAATTCCCTTTAGCAAAGCCTTCTTAAGTCAGGTCACTTATCCAGCGCAATTTGGCAACTCAAAAGAGGCAGATGACTGTTTCTTTTCCTCCAAAACAAAGAGCAACTGAGTTTCGGCAACATGGCACCTAGTGTTTAAAGAGAACGTAATGAAAATATCATCTCGATTTTTAGTTTCCTGGGAACCACTGCATTCTGTAAGACATTTTCCATTTGCCCAAATGGACAAATTAGCTTTGTAGTTATTGTATACATGAGCAAGAAAGTTAAAAAACACACTACAACTGCTGAAATAAATGGAGCCTGTGCATAGTCTAGTGGATATAGCAGAGGACTGAGTGTGCAGACACTTGGGTTCTAGTCCTGGCTCTGCTGCTGCCTTGTGGCATGACCTTAGACAAGTCACTTAACCTGCCTGCCTCAGTCAGCTTATCTAAAATATGTTGTAACAGCTGGACTCAAAAATTATACTTGGTCCATTTGCCAATGGTATGTAAAAAAGAAACCTCTGTAAGTGCATGTAGCAGCAAACTCAAATTGGCTAGGTTCTGGCCCCTTTCTTTGAGGCTGCCTGTAGGTTCTGAGCATCAGTGGAGTTGCCCAGAGTCTGGAAAATACCAGAGCTGCTTAGAAAAGATGGAGCAGTTCAGGTAGTTTTCCCTAACTTCCCTTGCCCAGATTACAAATTTCTGAGCAACTTGGTATGTCTTGCAGGTTGCAGCAATGAGATCAAGATAACATCACTCTGCTGCATGGAAACTAGATGAGCATCAGATGTTCGGGGGTGATTATTTTGGTGGGGTGTGAAGAAGATCACTAGAAAAATTGAGAAACAACAATGAGTAAGCTAGAGGAAGGAGAGAGAAATGGAGTGGAGCAGCCCTTCTCAGTGCCGGTAGTTGGGTGGTGGTGCCAGGGAAGAAGAAAACGCAAATCCTTAGACACGTACCTGCTAAGACCAATAGGAAAGTTGGTGATGTGGGAGTGGAGACATACCTGCGATGTCCACTGACAGTGCTCTGTTGAAGTTGAGTTTCTGCCCCTCCCCTAAACGCACCCTGGTGTCTTGGCATAATAATTTCTAAAGCACTTCAGGGTTAGCTGATGAAAAGCACTGTATAGGCACATATATGATTATGGATTACACTGTTTAGGACTATAAAAGGGAACTCAGTTCCCTCACACGCATCCAGCTTCAGAGACTGTCATCCCTATAGTCAAGGGTCCCCCTGCTGCCAGTGGCAGCTGGGGGCGCCCTGCCGCTCATGGGGGTTGGGAGGGGCTCCTGCCAGCAGCAGCAGCTGCTGGAGTTCCTCTGCTGCCAGGGGTGGCTGAGGAGCTCTGGGGTGGGAGCTGGGGGGTGGGGGGGGATTCCCTGCCACCCTGCAGGTCTGGGGAGCTGCCGGGGTCCCCCCGCTGCCTGTGGTGACTGGGGAGTTTGGGGGCCCGCACTGGCTGGTCAGTTGCAGAGGTCCCACGTCGGCTGGGCTGCTGTGGTGCCCTAATGGCACTGAGGTCTCTGGAAATCATGGAATCAGTGACTCCCGCAACCTCTGTGACGAAATCGTAGCCTTATACGTAATTACTGTCACCCTGTTCTTTTGGTGACCTTTGTTGTGGTGTTGGAGAGCTGATCCAGGCTTCTTTGTTCTGCATATCACAGGCCTGTCCTGTTCACAGCAGTAATTGAAACAATGAGAGCATTGTGTCTTGGAACTACGTATTTATTGGACACAAGCACAAACAGTTGTAGGGAAGACATTGTCCTGTGTACCATCCAGGGGCATGACAGCAAAAAGGTTCTGTTTATAGTTCTTGAAAAATATATAGAGCCAGCCTTTCCTTACCCGCTATCCCCCAGTGCACCACACTGAATGTGTCAGAGTAAATCAGTCTTGTAAAGCTAATAGCCATGTGCCTGATGACTAGAACAGGCCACTCTTAGTTTCAAAGTATTCACACAAAGGAGTTGCCCTGATTGCTCCAATTGTCTGGTGTAGACAAGACCTAAAAATGCCAAAATAGACTTTAGCCACTGTAGGTCCTTTAAAATGTTGTAAGTTGGTACAAAGTGATTAAAATCTGGAACTTTAACATCACTTTTGCTAAGGCATTTTAAAAACAAATTCCTTTGTTAATGTGGCAATTTTTTGCTTGTTTGCAACAGAATTTACAAGGGTCATCAGTGCTAAGACATAAATGTAAATCTTCATGATAACAGACCAGTTTTCTGAACAATTTGTTTTAGATGAGACGTTTGTGCTTGTTAAAAACATTCAAAATCTGAAACAGCCACTTTCGATCTATCGTACATGTTAATGTCATTAAACATTCACAAGCATCCACAAAATACATTCCATGTATCAGCTGGGTAGGAACAGCTTGTACATTTGAATTATACAAATAAGGTAGCCTTTGTACTGTTTCACTGAAAAATCTAAAGGTTGGGGTGTGGGGTAGACAGCAGCAGAATTTTGAAATCCCTAATGGTAAAATAGTTCCAGAAGAGGCTGCAGCTGGAATGATATCTGTCTCCTTTTGGATTTTTGCTTGATTTTTCAGATTGCACTGATACATACGAGGCAAGGTGTTGTCTGTTGTTTTCGCAAACTTAAAGCTGGTGTTCATACAGATGAAAATAGTGCTTCCTTAAGACACTGTCACTTGTGCAAAACTATAAAGCCGAGTGAGTATTTACAGTCTCAAAGAAAAAATTCATGCTTCAAGGGAACATTTAGAAAGACTGTAAGGCTCTTGAGTGGTTCGTCTTGTAGTTTATTACTGGCGCTATACAAAAAGCGACCTTAAGGGTTCTGCTTCAAGCCATCACATCTGGAAGAGTGTGGAGTACTGATCAAAACCAGATGAGGGTAACAATGAAATGTTCAGACTCTTCTGGGAGCGCATGTAGAACAAATACCTCTGTGGAATGGTCTGTCTATTTTAGGTACTCCTATGACTCCCATTACCATAGCAGCCAAGCACCTAGCTGTCTTTAATGTGTTTATCCTCACAGCACCCGTATTGTCCCCATTGCATAGATGGGGAACTGAGGCACAGAGGCTAAGTGACTTGCCGATGGGCACATTGAAGTTTAAGGCAGATCAAGGAATTGAACCCAAGTGTCATGAGTTCCAGGCCCCCACTCTGACCACAGGACCATTCTTCCTCTCTGTCTGAGGCTGGGGAAATAAGTAGAAACAAAATTACAATCTGAAATAATTGGATGTGTGCAAGCCCTTGCCTGGATCATTGCGTATTCCCTTCTTCTAGATATTGGATCGTTGCCATAAATTAGAACACGTGCCGTGGAACACAGCTCTCTGTTGCTGGGTGTGACGTTTAAGTGACAGTACAGCCGTTACTCTGTTTGTGGCTGTGTGTTAAATACTTTCTTTTTCTGTTTAGGTTCTAAGTTCCCTTGGTTACCATGTAGTCACATTTGATTATCGAGGTGAGTGTGTGTGTGTTTGTTTATTAGGAAGCTGTGTTTGGCTCTGTCTGTCTTATCTGGACACTGCTAATTCTGATCTTACAGCTAACTGCTGTTTTTTACAGTTTCAGAAGCTGTTACCAGTTAGTTAGACATTTCTTGAATTTTCATTGAGTTCTTAAAATCTCAGTAGAATGTGTTACCTTCTTCAGTGTTTCTCTGATTTGTCTTTTCCTGTGTAGCACATAAACCATGAGATCTTACTACCTTTTCCCCTTCTCAAAGCATGTAATTATATGACCCGCATCACGATAGTATCTGAACGCCTCACAGTCCCAACATCTCTCTGAGGTACAGCAGTGCTATTATCCCCAGTTTATAGGTGTGAAACTGAGTCAGAGAGAGGCTATGTGATTTGCCTATAGTCACCCAGGAAGTCTGTGCAGAGCAGGTAATTGGACCCAAGTCTGCCCAGCTCTAGGCTAGAGCCATAATCACTGAACCATCCTGAAACTCATGGAGTGAATGGCCACTGCTGCAGCAATATATTCTCTGTATTTTTTAAGACAGTCTGAGCTATCTATAGGTTTCTTTACTACCCTCCCCAACTTTTGGCGTGCTTCCAGCAGACAAGTTTTGAAAGCAGTTAATTGGGAATGCCACCCACTGGCCGTGCAACAACTGGATGTCTGGAACTCTGCTCAGCAAAATGTACATTACATCTACCGTTAGTAATGCAGGGAAGTCCATACAATTTCCACTGCTAACAAGTGGTACAGGGTATAGGCTGTTTTAGCTCAGTACTCTTTTCCTAAATCACACAGGCTAAATGCTATCTTTTCTCCAGGCTTGATCTAGTAACGTGTTGCTGCCCTTTCAGAGCATTTCACACCTGCTGTTCAAGGAGAAAAGTCGTAAATATAAATTGTTTCCAAAAGCTCATAAAATTCCTTGTTATCTTTTAATTTTAACTCACTAAAGGACCAAGTGAACATCTTAGACTGGGCTGGTGTATAATCCTGCATTAGCTTGTTGAAGGATTTGACCCAAGCCATATATATAAATATGCTACTTACAGTCGTCCACAGATTATACTGGTGTTCTGATCTGTGAACCAATATCAAACGCCTGTTGAGTAACAACCTCTTGTAGCTCAGCAGCGACTCTGTTGGACAAGGTCTCAGCAGAATCTACTGCACAGCTTGTACCCCCTCTCTTTAGAGATCAAGCATCCAAATGTTTTGAAAATTTGTTCCTTACTCTTGCTGGTGTGTTTTACCTCTGTATTTGGCACTGGTGTGACTGCTGCTGCAATACTTTGTCCAGTTCTGGTGCCCACAATTTGAGAAGGATGTTGAAGAATTGGAGAGAGTTCATAGAAGAGCCATGAGAATGATTAAAGGATTAGAAATCATGCTTTTTAGTAATGGACTCAAGGAGCTCAATTTATGTAGCTTAACAAAGAAAAGGTTAAGGGGTGACTTGATCAGTCTATAAGTATCTAAATGGGGAAGAAATATTGAATAATGGTCTCTTCAATCTAGCGGAGAAAGGTCTAACATGATTCAATGGCTGGAAGTTGAAGCTAGACAAATTGAGTGGAAATGAGGCATACAATTTTAACCATGAGAGTAAATTAATCATTGGAACAGCTTACGAGGGGTCACGGTAGATTCTCCATCACTGACCATTTTAAAATCAAGTTTGGATGTTTTTCTAAAAGTGTAGCTCTAGGAATTATTTTGATGATCCTCTCTGGTCAGGAGGTCAGACTAGATGACCACAGTGGTCCCTTCTGGCCTTGGAATCTGAATCTGAGGAGAGGCATTTAAGACCTGAAAGTGGCCGCTCTGCATGCAAGAACTGGCCTATAGTGGAACCAGAAATGCAGGATACTGGAACATTCACTTCCAACAGGAGCACCAGCTCTTGCTTTCATTGTCTGCCAAACCTACAATCTGCCTGGCAGCTGACAGTAGCCAAGTTCTAACAGTAGAAGCTTGACTGAGGCTTTAAGCAAGACACGCTGAGACACTGTGCTGTGCCAGTCTTTTTTTTTTTTTTTTCCTTCCAGCTTTAATTTGGCGTGCAGGTACAATACAGCAAGCAAGAATATTCTCACGTTTCAAATGCCTTCACAGTTGTGGGCATGCAGCTTTTTGATGAAGGCATAAGAAATACCTTATTTTGCTGGATGGCTTAGGTGTGACTTAAAATGTTTGTGTTTCAGGGTGGGGAGATTCTGTGGGCACTCCGTCAGAGAGAGGAATGACCTATGATGCACTCCATGTTTTTGACTGGATAAAAGCAAGAAGTGGAGACAATCCTGTCTATATATGGGGGCACTCCTTAGGCACAGGGTAAGCCTCCAATTCAGATGGCAGCTCTCTAGAATAATCAAAGTAGATCTATGTTGATCTTTGACAAATGTAGTATCATTTATGGATAGTGGCTATAATCCATTCTGATTTGTGTCTAAATTATTTTGCAGTGATTAAATTCAGATTCATTCTTTGCTCTTTTTAATTTAGGAAATGGGATAGTGAATAGAACTTGTATCCTAAAATTCCAGAGGGCTGGATTGGAAATTAGAAGGCAGTAAGATCAGCATTGCATCATGTAATTAGAGAAATAATGGGCAGATCGTGGGGAAGAATCGTCACTGGTGTAAGCAGGCCCAGTTCCATGGATAGCAGTGGAGTTGCACCCCTTCATACCAGTGTGTTGTGTGTGTTTTTTTAAAGCCATACCCACTGGATTCCATCCTGTACACTCTTGAAAGGGTAAAATTTTGTGTAGCTGGAAAATATATTTCTCAAACTATCTTACTGCACATGTGCATGATTTACAGATCAGCACTGGGGCAATTAAGCTGTTAAAATGGTGATTTCACTTGTAGAAATGAAGTATGAAAAATTCTTTAATAGCTCGACACAGCAACAAAACTGAATGCATTGCCTTAATTGGCAGGATGCGGATTGTGAAGTCGTTTCAGACACGGTCTGGCTATTGGTTCATAGTAAAAAGTTTTGGAATCACTGACTTAATAAGGCAACCAAACCAACTGCTTTTTGTTGTCTTTTGCAACCACCATTGCATATATGCATCCTCCACCCTGGCGCCGGGACACTAACACTGGCCTGTGGGCAGGGGAGACCCTCAGGGGAGGAAGGGGAGGGCGAGTTGGAGAGTGAGCCTGGCCTGCACTCACCCCTCAGCACGGCTCCTGTCCCACAGGCTGGGCCCGTCTCCGGGCGTTGTGACCCAGCGCATGGGGTTGCAGCAACACCCATGTTTGGCCTAGCCACCTCTCCATAAAGACAGAAGAGCAGCCAGGCCAAATGTGAATGAGTGGAGTTGTGACCCAATACTTAAGGTCACAGTGCCACTGAGGTTTGGTGCGACTGCTCCTCTGTCATGGGGAGGCCTGGCCAAACCTGAGGGGTGCTGCGACCCTGTGCACCAGACCATGATGCCCTTACCAGGGACCTGGGTCCAGTTGCACAGGGCAGGAGACACTTCTAAGGGGTGAGCATGGGGCAGGCTCATTCTCACACACTCTCCCCTGAGAGCTGGGCTGGGAGAAGCAGGTGTGCACCTAGGCCAGGGCCCAGTGATGGGTTAATCTGGCCCTGGACATGGCAACCCATCTAGAACCTTCCTGTGTCCCACTTGTGGGTCAGGACCCACCATTTGGGAAACACTGTATTAAGCTGCCTGCAAATTTAACTTTGTGGCACTTCAGAACTGAGTGACTTTCTGGAGAGAGCTGACTTTTGTTAACGACATTGCAAAGCTCTTTCCAGAATTGAAAGGAGGAATTACCCCACGGAAATGGGAACACTATGAGGATATGTGTTCAGATCTGTCACCATTGTAGACATTAGACTGTCCTGCTTTGAGCTGGGGGTTGGACTAGATGACCTCCTGAGGTCCCTTCCAGCCCTGATATTCTGTGATTCTATCATAGTGTGTAGTTTATGATAGGCAAAGCCTGCAATGGAAGTACTGGGATATTTTATATTTACAAGAGAGAATAAGTGTCTGGTCTTAAAAGGGGAGGGGCAGGGAATTTTTTTCAAAACACCCTGCCAGAACCCTGCCCGTACAGTAGAATGCAGTTGTCACTTCAGATTTTTCTGCCTATCTCTCTCCTGTCTTTGAAAATGTGCTGCCTTTAATTAATAAACAGCTGTATTTCTATAAATGATTGGGACGCTCAAATTGACACCGGTTCTGTATTGCTGGAATGCCTGCTGTTGCACAAATCATATGGGTAACAGTGAAGTGTGAATATTAAATGGTAAGTGTTTATCTGAAATTTGTAAGCTTCCACTTTCTCTCCCTCCACTCAACCCGCAGTCCTCCTTTAGGGCCTTGTCTGCACAGCTGAAAAAGGTGTGTGGTTTACCTTTCGGTAACTAATATGCATGAGCTGTCCCATGACAAAAACACAATGAAGACTAAGAGGTAAACTAGGCAGGCCCAGTGCTTTTATAGCAGTGAAGACAAGGCCCAAGGTCTCAGCTTGCCTGATGAGCTGAAATTTGCAAGCTCTTGAGCTGTGCATCCCAGAGCACAGTTACCTATTCCAGAGTGAAAAGAAAAGGAGTACTTGTGGCACCTTAGAGACTAACAAATTTATCTGAGCATAAGCTTTTGTGAGCTATAGCTCACTTCATCGGATGTATCTTATGTCTGCATCTGTACGAGTTTTTTCATGAAGTTGATAGATTTCCACTCCATACGGCTAAATGCTGTGCCTTGCATAATGACAGGTTTCAGAGTAGCAGCCGTGTTAGTCTGTATTCGCAAAAAGAAAAGGAGTACTTGTGGCACCTTCGAGACTAACCAATTTATTTGAGCATAAGCTCAAGCATAAGATGCACAAGTATTCCTTTCTTTTTTGCGAATACAGACTAACACGGCTGCTACTCTGAAACCTATTCCAGAGCGTGCGTGTGTGTGTGTGTGTGTGTCGGGAGCTCAGCGGTAGTGGGGGCCAGCAGAGGAGAATTTGTGAGCAGTAAGAGGACCGGAGAGCCTGTGGAAGCGGAGCCTTTGGGAAGCAATGTGTGAAAAGAGGGGGAATGGCGGTCTGCTGGAAGGTTTCAATGCAGGAATGCTGGTCATGTTAGGAGAGTGCGTGGAGCATGAGTAAGGCTACGATTTAGTCACAGGTATTTTTAGTAAAAATCACGGGCAATAACCAAAAAGTCACGGCCAGGGACCTGCAGTGAGGTTTACTAAAAATACCCCTAACTCTAGGGCTGCCCCAGCTGCTCAGGCAGTCCTGAGGTCAGCGACGCCAGCAGCTGAGGAAGTCTTGGAAAGTCACGGAATCCGTGACCTCCTTGAAAGACTCGAAGCCTTAAGCATGAGGAACTAGGGAGGGCAGATTCTGTCTGAACTGAAGAAAACTCCTGCATCTCTCATTGACTGTGACTCATCTCCCAGCTATCTCTATGTCCAAGGAAATGGAATCTGGCTGAATAGCAGCTCCTTTAATCTCCAGTCATATAAAACAGAGCAGTAGGGAAGAGGAGGAAGTATTTTGAGGTGTTCTTTAAGCCCTCTGAAAGTCTTTCCAGTATCTGAGTGTTAAGAATTGCAAAACATCAGTCAGTTGAGCCACTCACTGTCTTGCCCTGTTGCCTACACTTCCAGCCCTGACACTGGCTTGAAGTGCAGCTGTCTTGAGATCCGTCTCAGAGATGGATCTTCCAAGTGACAGTATGTCATGCTATCGCTTTGAGTTGCTGCTGGTCTTTAACAGTGAGTAACGAAAACACTTGATTTAACACTAAATTTATTTTTTTTTCCTTTTAGAGTTGCAACAAATTTAGTGCGACGTCTTTGTGAAAGAGGTAAGGCTAATGAGAAAGGGGCACTTGCTGTGTGGCACAAATTCCACTTATGGCCCTAACTGCTGCTTGGTTATCTGCTCACTTACCTTGGTCTGACTTCACTGCAAAAGTAATTTTATCTTATGCTTTTGTATAGTATACTCTTACTTGGAACATAATTCCCCAAAACTTTTATCTTTTAGTATTATGTAAGCCTTTCCCAATGCAAACCATGGCATCCGTCAGTGTGAACTTTGTCTCTCTCCTTCGGTGGTTGTATTACCAAAAATTATTTTATTTTATTCAGAACTTTCAATGTCGTATGGCTAGATGGAGTATTTTAGTTTTTGGTTTGGCAGCTTTCATAAGGGTTGAATTAACTTAGACACCCCTTCTTCCCCACTCCAAAAATGCAACTGTAAAGCTTTCCAATATTCATCACAGCTCTTTAAAATGACTTCATGAGCTTGACCGTGACCTCGGTACGCATATTTGTGCTGCACATGTTCCCAGCCATAACTCAGTGGTTCAAGGGAGGATCTGAGGCACATGTAATTGTTTTATGTACCTTTTCAGACATTAAGAAATGGGTAACTCATGTCACTATATCTGAGAGGAGAAAATATTGTCTCACTTTGCAAATGTACCCTGTCTTGTAGCATCTCTAGCATATAAAGATTGCCCCACTGTAGCTCCACTTCTGATATATTTGCTCTGCTTTGTCTTAATTCACCGGTGTTTAGTGCTTTAACAGGCTGTGCTGTGTGCTCCTATTTCAGAAACTCCTCCAGATGCCCTAATACTGGAATCACCGTTTACTAATATACGTGAAGAAGCAAAAAGCCATCCGTTTTCAGTGGCAAGTACAGACTTCAGTTTTTATTACCTCATAATTTTAGTCACAAAAACTTAACATATTTAAAAATTACTCTTGGGCATTACTAGCACATACCTGAGTTAGTTCTGTAAGCCCTTCTCCCCCCCACCCCCACCCCCGGTGATTGCCAGTGTTTGTTATTAAGACTAAGACATGTAGGACACAAAATGCCTTCATAGAAATGCACCTTACAAATGAAATTAACAACCATGTTTGGAGTCTGATGCAAGAAAAGGAAAATTGGGAATGAAAAGTAATAAATCCAGGGGTGAGAAATACAGACCAAGTTGGCTATGTCAGTGGGGACTGTGTTTCCCACCACAGGGTTCACCAGTGCAAAGGCATGGTCCCCTGCTGACATAAGGCATGACTGACACACTTACAGTGAGTAGCATGTGAGTGCAGATGCCACTCAGAGGAGGCTCAAAGGAGCATCAAATACAGCCAGGGTACGCGCTGTTTGGGGCTTTTAAAACTGTGCTATTTAATAATCAACATTCCATTTCATAGCCAACCAGTCCAGTTTTGAGCTGGCTGAATGTGGTGGAGAAGCTGGGCCAAGAAGTTAAAATGGCCCAGACTTTCAAATGAGTGCGCTTCTGCCTGAGGCATGGAGCTGTGTACACACACATGCAGATGCAAATCCAGCTGGCATCCGCACATAAGCGGTGTTATACTCCTAAATCAGGAGTGCACAAAAGTGCATGTACATTTAGGTGTACAGCTGTTTGAAGGTTGGACTAAAATAATTACCAGTCCTCATGGTCACAAGGCCATGTGTGGCTACTACAAGTGCACTCCCTGGGCCGGATTGGTCCTGTGATGTAACTGGAAACACTTCACCTACCTTGCAGCTATGTGGGTTTCCATGGAAACAGCAGGGTTGAAAGCTTTGCCACAACTCATACCCTGACTACTTGCCAGTGACTCTCCTGTGCAAGCCAGGTACCTGACAGCTGGGTGAACCTCCTTATGGTCACATCTCTTCCTAGCAGCCAGACTTCTGTTTTCCCAGGGTGGATGGTGAAGTTGCTCTGACACCCAACAGAGGTAACCAACACACAAATAAGCAAACCTGCAGGCCATGTCAATGTGGCCAGGCCTGTGGGAGCTCTTGTGACATTCTGGGTAAAACAGCAGCAGATTGATACCCAAAAAGACTCAAGCAGCAGCAATGCTGATGTTAGCTTGGAGAACTTGGCCCTTAAAATCATCCATGACTGTGCACTAGTAGCCAAAACAACAACAAACAGTGAAGTGTCTCTGCAGCAGTACCTGTGAGTTTGGATGCATATACCCGAGTAACCAACGTGATATCTGGTAGTGTATAATGCTCTCTTATTCCAGGCTGGAATGGTCTCTCTCGCTGTTCAGTGGAATATGTCTATTCATATACTTAAAATTTTTTTTCTTCAGATATATAGATACTTCCCTGGATTTGACTGGTTCTTCCTTGACACCATCACAATGAGTGGAATTAAATTTGCAAATGATGAGAAGTAAGTAATGACTCTCATCTGTGATCTGACCTGTGAGCCCTTTGAACGATATACTCATAGATGAGACTGACTAGAATAAAGCCAACACCATGGGAATATATGCCAAATTGCAGTCTCTCTTCTTTTTTGCTGAAGCATTTGGAACTTGCGTAAGGAGGTTTCAACAGCCCTAACTGGCCTTGGGTGTGACATAAGTGTATAAAAGTGTGGGTGTGTCTGGCTCTGTCTCGGGAAACTCCAACACACAACTCAGTATCATTTTTTCTTGGTTGCTTTTTCATTTTTTAATGTAGTTCATCATAGTGTAGGTGCTGTTTAAACCAACATTTTTTTCCCTTGCACAGGAAATAGCCTATCTGACTAGCTAGCTAAAGAGACTGCATAAAAGTGAGAGACTATATGGGTGTCTATAAATACGATTTTTTTGTTGTTGTTGGTTTCTTACAAACATCTCTATTTAATACGTTGAATAGAACTATCCTATTCAGAGAGTTAGATAGTTGGAGATTTGGCTGTTATAAACTGACATGATCCAGGCTTTCTCTAATAATACTTTTCACTATTATAGGTCTGCCATCAAAGAATCTAAGCACTTTACAAACCTTAATGAATTAAATCTCTCAACACCTCAGTAGAGAAGGATCATGCAGCTCTACAGAGAGGTTAAGTGACTTGCCCAAGGTCACACAAGAAATCCGTGGCATAGCATGAATAGAATCCAGGCCCTCTGTCTTCGCCAGTAGACTAGTAGACCAGACGCTAGACCAGTGTTTCTCAAACTGGGGTGCGTGGACCCCTAGGGTATTCAAGAGGATCAGTTGGCCCTGCTAATCGGCTCCTCCCCCTCCCTCAACTCCTTTCTCTCCCTCCCAGTGCCTCCTGCACGCCAGGGAACAGCTGTTCAGTGGCATGCAGGAGGTGCTGAGGGAGAAGGGGACGAGTGGGGATGGGGTGCGCTCGGGGGAGGGGACAGAATCATGTCCAGGGCCACTGGCCCCACTGATCAACTCCTCCCCCTCCTTCCTAGTGCCTCCTGCGTGCTGGGGAACAGCAGTCCAGCACTGTGCTGGAGGCGCTGGGAGAGAGGGGGAGGAGTGGGGATGGGGTAAACTTGGAGGAGGGGGCAGAAAGAGGCAGGGAAGAGGGGGGGCAGGAAACGGTGGGGTGTGGCCTTGAAGGAAGGGGTGGAGTTGGGGGTGGGGCCTGGGGCTGAGCAGGGGATTTGAGGGTCTGTGAAAAAATTTAAATCAAAATGGGGGTCCTCGGGTCGCTAAAGTTTGAGAACCACTGCACTAGACTGTTCTTCCCCTTTCTTTGTAATAAAAGCACTTTTTCAAAATGCACAGTAATTTCCTTTTATAATAGTAAAAAAAAAAAAATCTACCATCTTGTTGACCTTACCGTGGGGTGATGAGGTCCCCAGCAAATAGATTCTCCAGTGGTCTTGTTAATCATTTTTTCCTTAGATCATATTAATTGGTGTTTTTAACAAAATCTGAAATGTGGTTAATTTTATGTAGGAATTGTTTGTAACTATAACTTCCCTGGAAATACCACCAAATATAATTACAAAACTTGTTGGTCATAAAACTCCCTAATGTCCCCTAATAAGCACTTTCTGATTAGTGTGTAGTGGAATAGTTTGTTGTTTCGTTACACACGATGGGCTCACTCTTTATTGTTTAAAAAATAAACTCTGTAGCAATCCACTGCGCTGCATATTCTTTTGCCAACTTTGCAGAATATGAATGGGACTCTTATTTATTAGTGGTGTTTGTTCGAGAAGAGGGACAATAAGCCAAAGATAACTGGCTCTATTTGCATTTGAAGGGACAAGTGTTGAATTTGATGAAGCTAGTAGTTTTGATTGTGACTGTAGCTTAGCTTAATGGTGATAAAATTGTTTTTCAGAGGGCAAGGAGAGATGGAAATTGTTGGCTTCTCTATAATTTCTCACTTCTAAAACCATCTACGGTAAAGAACTGCTTGTCTATAGACAGGCAAAATCTTACTCAGAAATAACAAGTATTCAGAAAAAAGAAAAGGAGTACTTGTGGCACCTAAGAGACTAACAAATTTATTTGAGCATAAGCTTTCGTGAGCTACAGCTCGCTTCATCCGATGCATGATGAAGAAGTGAGCTGTAGCTAACGAAAGCTTATGCTCAAATAAATTTGTTAGTCTCTAAGGTGCCACAAGTACTCCTTTTCTTTTTGCGAATACAGACTAACACGGCTGCTACTCTGAAAAGTATTCAGAAAGCATGTCTTTTTCAAAAATGTAACCAGAATGTGCAGAGTGATTAATCCTAAAGTTTACTTGATTATTTTTATTCCTGGTGACAATTGTAATCCTTTTTGCAGTGTAAAATACATTTCCTGTTCGCTGCTTATTCTTCATGCTGAAGATGATCCTGTTGTACCATTTCATCTTGGAAAGAAGGTGCCTTTCTTCTGCTATCATAACAGATCTGCTTCAAGTTACCCATTTGATAGGAGGGAATAGTGTGTCTTAAACAACCACCCAAACAAATTATTCCATTCTGTTCAGAAAAAGGTAGCAATATGATGTTAAGAACTAGCAGCTTTAATAATTACAGAGGTGCATAAAGTGAGTGGTGCTGAAGGGATCAGATTTTGGGTGGCAAACCTTATCTGTACGTTGAAACAAACTCTCCAAGTATCTGGTACTTGCCAAGGGAAAGGAGTGTGAAGAATTCAGCCTGCCAAAAAAAATTTTGTGGGAGAAGTTAGGGGAAAAGTGTTACGGTTATACTAACCCAAGCATGGGAATGAGAGAGAATGAGCACAGATTGACAGAATACCCGTTCGGTTCCTGGATCCAAGGGTTCAAACACTATTAAATTAATTTTAAATAGTTGTTTTAACTAAACTATGCCAGGCAGATTTTACCTAAATAGAAACTTAATTGCAACAGGTCTTTACCAACCTACTGCTCAATTAGTTAGTTGAAAGCACAGGAACTTGATCTCTGGTTATAATTAATCCCATTGCCCAGTGTGGTTTGGGATTTGTTTGTGTGTGCATAGTTATGGTGTTTGTAATTCATATGCATTATTAGTGGGGCCCGAACTGCAATCTGCCAACTCATCTCATTCAGGACTTTAGGCTGATTTCAGCAAAGTTAGTTATGTAATAGCTCTCCTACAAAAGCTCAGTTTTGTCCAACTGAATCTACTAACTGTCCTTTGTAAGCAGAATTTTTGTTGGGAGAGTTACTGCATTGTCCATTAGAGGGTGGGGGGAGAGATGATTAGGTAAAAGGGGAGCTCTGAGAGTGGAGACGCAAAGTGAGAGCCACAGAGATACAGTAGAACTGCAGAATTACGAATGCGTCGGGAACATTCGTAGCTCTGAACAAAATGTTCTGGTTGTTCTTTCAAAAGTTTACAACTGAACATTGACTTAGAGAAGGTTCAGATCTGTACTATGCAGAAGAAAAATGCTGCTTTTAACCACTTAATTGAAATGAAACAAGCACAGAAAGAGTTTCCTTACCTTGTCAAATCTTTTTTTTAATTTATTGTTTTGGTAGTTTGTTTAACACAGTACTGTATTTGTTTGGGGGGTTTTTCTGTCTCTGCTGCTTCCTGATTGCATACTTCCGGTTTCCAGTGAAGTGTGCGGTTGCCTGGTCAGCTCATAACTCTGCAGATTCTCTGCATTGCAAAATATATGGTAGATACATATCCCTTTGGGCATCTATTCTGGGACCTTCCCTTTTATCTAATGCTACGGATTTTTTTCTCTCACCCGCCACTTCCTAGTGGATGCTGTATTTACCTTTTTCTTCCACCAAAATCCCCCCTCCCCTCCCATCCGTGTGTGTGTGTGAGGGTTTACACCAAATTACTATGTATTTTAATAAAATAAAGCCCATTGTATCAATACAGCAAGTGTACTGTTAGCCAGCTAGCATTGCAGCACTATTTTGAAAAGCTGTGATTTGTACCTCACTTTTTTTTTTTTAAATCCTTTCTACAGCTTTATAACATTGCTGCACCATCTCGGAGTTTCCGTGACTACAAAGTACAGTTTGTTCCATTCCACAGAGACCTCGGCTACAGGCATAAGTACATATACAGGAGTCCAGAGCTACCTCGAATACTGCGGTAATAAGCAGGGTCATGTTAAATGTATTAAATCCGCATTGTTACGGAAGTGTCACAGTTTGTAGGGAACAGATGGATAAAGCTTGTTAGATCAAGGCTGCTCTGAGCTGACTTGCAATTTGGAATCTGTTCTAGCTATAGACAGTCTACTGTAGATAGTTGCTGGGATCCATGTTTAGTTTTGCCCCCTCAAATTTCTGTGTGACCATAAATGAATCAGAACACACTGAATGCTAGAAACCTTTATAACAACACTTGGCATTTACTAATTTTCATCTTCAAAGGAATATGTAAATATTCCTCATAAGTTTGGCTATGTTCCTGAAATATAGGCTCCAAAAATCAACTTGCAAATCTGTATGTGTATCATTTATAGGGTGACCAGATGTCCTGTTTTTATAGGGACAGTCCTGGTTTTGGGGGCTTTTTCTTATATAAGCGCCTATTACCCCACCACCCCCATCCTGTTTTTTCACAGTTGCTATCTGGTCACCTTAATCATTTATAACTGTGTATTGTATGTGATTCTATGTGAGGAGAGGGAGAATTTGTATTGCCCTCATTATGAATTAGGGAACTGGAGTCAGAGCAGTGACATGACTTGCTGCCAGAGTGTGAACCTGGTTTAGAAGTCAGGAGTTCATGATTTCTACTCCTGCACTCAGCCCACCAGCCACCTCTGTCCCACACTCTTCCTGTAGGGTCTCCAAGGGCTTGTCTACACTTACTGGAGGATCCATGCTGCGGCACTCGATGCATTGGTGGTCGATTTAGCGAGTCTAGTCTTCACTTCACTGGTAAATCAACCGCCGATCGCTCTCCCGTCACTCTCCTGTACTCCACCGGATCAAGAAGAGTAAGGGGAGTTGACAGGAGAGCGTCTCCCGTCGACGTAGTGTGGATCGCGCAGTAAGTAGATCTAAGCTATGTCGATTTAACACTATTCACGTAACTCAAATTGGGTAGCTTAGATCGACTTTTCCCTTTAGTGTAGACAAGGCCCAAGGCAGATTTTTCAAAGCTGGATGTCTAAAGATAGGCACCTAAATCCATAGAGAGTCCCCTGCACAATGGCCTGACTTTGAGGTTTTGGTCACCCCCCACTCCTGTTGACTTTAATGGAGCTGCAGGTACCCCATACCTTGGAAAATCGGACCACTCCTTTGGATGCCTGCATTTAGATATCAAAGTCAAAAGTTTTTGCTTGCGTCTATTCGTGGATGTGACTAAGGTCTAAACTCTGCCTCCCCTGCACAGGAACTCTATGGGAAGGGCTGGTAGTCCTCGCCCACCCCGCAGGTCACCTCTGGGGGCAGCCCACCATACTGTGGCTGTGGGCGCTCTGGCAGGGCTGTTTGTGCTGCCAGCTGGCACCACAGCCGCAGACCACGTATCACGGGTAAATCATTGTCTTGCGTTTAGGCTGCATATATGCAACGTAAAGCGCTATGGACAAGCTTGCGATGGCTGTCGTTCTCCTTCGAGTGACTGCGCGTGTGCATTCCTCTGTAGGTGTTTGTGCCCCCCAGTGCACGGTTGTCAGAGAGTTTTTCCCTTAGCAGTGTCCATCGGGGCAGCAGGAGCACCCCCGCTGCCTTGCTCGCCACGTACAGGTATAAAGGGCCGAGCCACCTGCCCTCCTCAGTTCCTTCCTACCCTCTGTGATAGGTGTTGGAGCTCCCTGTCCTTGCTTCTGCAAGTCTTCAGTCAAATCCTCTATCTAGTACCTGTCTAGTTAGTGTAGTGTATTAGTGAGTTAGCTGATTGACTAGTTAAAATAGTTGTGGTGTTTTGTGTGGCTCTGGTACCAGGTCTAGGTTCTGGACCTGGCACTGGAGATATGCCACACTCTCCGGCTTTCAAGCCTTGCTGCTCTCATGGTGAAGCAATGCCCAGTAGTGACCCTCACCCCAGCTGCCTTAAGTTCTTGGGGGGGGGGGGGGCTTGTGAGCGACAAATGTGTGACTTGTAAGGGTTTTAAACCTTGTTCTAAAGAAGACAGGACAGCCACATTAAAATATCTGCCACTGGAATCGGTGCTACCTCCTCCATCTGAGCGATCTGCCTTGGTCCGGGTACCGAGCAGCAGTATGTACCTTTGGCGGTACCATTACCGAGAGGCAGATCGGTGTTGCCGGTACTCAAGAAGAGGCATTGGAAATCAGACTCGGTACCAGATTGTCGAAAGAGATGAAGAGGTTCAGCTGTTCTAAAGACTCAGGAGGGTGTCAGAGAGGAAGCACTCTACAGAGCACACCTCTAAACAGGGGAGTTCATTGACTCCAGAGCCCAGTGCAGGCTAGTCGAGACCAACTCCTGAAGCACCTTTGTCGGGATCTCCTTATGCCCCGGTACCATCTACTCCTGAGGTGTTTGAGGCTGCAAGAGAGTTGTTAAACCTCTTGGAGTCGCCCAGCACTGGCATCCAAAATGCCATCATCAGCGCCTTCCCCTCTGCACCAGGCAGTTCCATTGGATTTGGCCAACAGGGTACCAATTAATGAGGTGCTCTCTAGGGGGAAGCCACAGATGACAGCTCCCCTTTCTTCCAAGTCCCTTACAGGTACAGCACCACAGTGCTCACAAGAAGAGGCTTCTGCTTCACCAGACTCTGAAGTGGGCTCCTATGTGTCCAACCTAGGCAGTCCCGTCATCAGGAGTATGTCAGCTGCCTGCTTTCGTTTCAGTTTCAGTACCTGCAAGGGGCTTATACTGATTGCCCCAGTGTGGCCCTGTCAGCACTGGTTTTCACAGTCAGTGTGCGATTCTCACTCCTGATGTACACAGACCTCATTTCAGACTCATGGCTGCCTCCTCCATCCTAATCTTCAGGCCCTTCACCTGACAGCCTGGAAGCTTCCTGGTTAGCATCGGCAGGAGAGTCTTGTTCTAGAGTGTGCAGGAGGTGCAACTGAACTGTAGAAAACCATCAACTGGGACAACTTGCCTTGCCAAGTGGAAGAGGTTTTCCACCTAGTCAAGACTGAAAGGGGTCTCTCCTAGTACAGTACATGCTGAATAGAAGCAAGAATATCTTCTGTATGGCGGGCTGTTTCCCTCAGTCAGGGTACCCCTAGTGGTTATACCAGCATTTCACCCCGCTGTGGACTACCACTTCCAACCCAATGGCAATAACTCTTTAATGAAAGTTGCATTTCTAGTAGCCACTGTATCAGTCAGGAGAGTGGGGGAGTTGAGGGAACTAGTGTCAGAACCTCCAGATAATGTTTTTTTACATAGATAAAATCTACCTTGATCTTCCCCATCCAAGTTTTCTTATGCAAGTGGTCTCCACTTTTTATGTCAGCCAAGCAATTTTCCTACAGATCTTTTCCCCAAATCCTCACGGTAGTAAAGGTGAGGAGAGACTACACACTGCAGAAATCAGAAGAGCTTCAGCATTTTATCTGGAATGGACTAAATATTTCAGGTCTTCATTTCAATCGTTCATTGCATTTGCAGACAGAGTGAAGGGCAGGCGTGTTTCCACACAAAGAATTTTGACGTGATATCCGGTTTTATTCACCTGTTGCCAGCTGGCTAATGGAATCCACTGGATAGAGCACTGGGTCATTCAGCTGGATCCCAAGCAACTTCTGTGGCATTTCTGGCTCACAAGCCATATTAGACATTTGCAAAGCAGCAACCTGATCATCCGGTCACATGTTTACCCCCCACTGCACCTTCTCTCAACAATCTAGAGACGATCCTGAGCTTGGATGAGTGGTCCTCCAGCCCCTGTTCAGATAGACTCCGAGCCCATCTCCAGGGAGACTGCTTGTGGGTCACCTACAGTGGAATGGATATATGCAATTACCCCAGGAATTAAAAAGGGTTACTAACCTGTCCATAACTGTTGCTCTTTGAGATGTGTTGCGCATGTCCATTCTACAACCCACTCTCCTTCCCTTCTCTGTCGCAGTCTTGCCCATAGAAAGGAATTAGGGGAGTCAGAATGGTTAGGCCCTTTATGCCTGCATGTGGCAAGCAAGGCAACAGCGAACGCTCCTGCTGCCCCAGTGGGTGCTCTCGGGGGAACTGCTGACGCCTCTGCAGTAGAGGGCACAGACACCTACAGCGCAATCGACGTGCAGTACATCTAGAAGAACAACAGTTATGGACAGGTAGGGAACCATTTGTTCAGTGGAAATGCAAAAGTTCCTGTATAGGGCATTTAAGATGTCGTCTCTGTTGCTCTGTGCCCAACTCTCTCTTAACTGTTGGGGCATTCATAGTCAGCGGTGACTATCACATTGGGAAACCAGGCTTCCGGAGCCAAAGAGCGAGCTTTACTCTGTAGGACTGTTCATGATATTTTATCAGCAGGTCAGATCATACAAAGGAGGGCAGATTCTCTTCTTGATAGACCGGGGGGGTTCCTGTTTGCTTTAACAGGAGAGCTCTGTGCGCGGGAGGCCTGCTCCCTTTGAAGTCAGTGCAGAGACGCCCTTTGGGAGTGTCCGCGCTGCAGAGCGAACGTGTGACTGCAGTATGGTGCAAGCTCACGATGCCGGCTTTAATCCAGCTACCACGTGCACCAGTAGCAGCGAGGATGTGGTGGCGTGGGCTAGCAACCAGCGTGCAAGCCCTCCAGGGGCCTGGATCCATGCTCAGGTAGCCAGCCTGGGCTGATGCCTATGCTAGCTAGGCTGAAGCTCCCACAAGTATGCCTACCTGTGCTACAATCACACCTTCGCCGGGAGCATAGTCAAACACCTTGGTTTTAACGGGCTGTGCCTCAGACCTGAGAGGAGTGTGACCTGGTTTTGGAAAGTGGCAGAGTGGATTTGTCACTGTCGGTTTCTTGTTTTCTTTTCTAGGGAATTCCTGGGAAAATCTGAACATGCACATCATCACTGAAGACGGGCTGCTTGGTAGCATTAAGGTGGTTCTTTTTGTTTTTTCTTTCGGTAAGTGTGCCATTCTTTAGCGCTTGGCACTGGCTAAGCCAGGAATTCCTTCGTTTGTCCTGATGCATACCCTTGGAAATCCAAACTCCCACATCAGTGTCTAAGACAGTAGGAGAAGAAAGAAATGAAGTTAGCTGGCTTCTGTTTTAACATGGACAGAAAAACAAACCAACCCATGCACCAATACCAGCCCATTCAAAACTTGAGCACAACAAAGACCTACCAATGCAGCATAATAATTAAAAGAACAGACATTCCTAGAAAACATGTTTTGGGACAAATGGTGGTACTTCTACATTTAAAAACAGCGTAACATTTTGGATCACAAATGGACTGTGATTTACCCACAAAATGGTGGCTGTGACCATCTTTAAATATTGCAGTTGTCTTGCTTCAGTTCCAGGGTGTTTCCTTTATAGAATATATATATTTAGTTCATCATTTTCTCTCAATGGTTATAATCAGGAAAGTGCTGGAGATCATGGGGAATATTGATGTTTTATTGAAATCAGTTAACTTTTAATTTGAGGTGTACTGCAAAAGCATAAGGGTACTTGCAAGACAAACACATTTTGAAATAAAAAGGATGTTTTTAAAAAAGTAAGACACAAATATTTAATGTGATGGGGATGTTGTAACACTTTTCCATTCGCCCCCCGCCCCCCATGTCCTTCTTTCTGAGTATCATTCCCACTCCATACATGCACATCTCTGGAGTATTCCTTTTCCCCCTTCCCATATACCTTTGGTAGGAGTATTGGTACCTTAAGTGACTTCAGCAGATGGGATTGTACTTTAGAGAAAGTTTTTTAATTTTTTTCTGAGATTTCCCCTTCTCTGAATCATATGGGCCTAGAATATGTAGGAATTTATTTAAACAAAAAATGTCTTCCGTTCTTCTTTAAGCATAAAGAGACACAAGCACTTTCTTGGGGATGAGAGGACAGAGATCCGTAAGAAACATGTTTTAGCTCCAGTTGTCAGGCACAAAGGGAGAGGTGAACTTGTCAGTTCCTTAGGCAGAGCAATTCCTGCATAACTAAAAGCAAGCAGCAGTAGATAGTTAGTAATGCAAATAAACTGTGGTTCTGTTTTTTTCTTTATTCCCCACACCCTGATTTCCATGCCTTGGGCAAAGACTCAGCTCTCCTGTTCACACGGAATACACCTGGTTCATCTGTGGCCTCAGTCCGTCTTTCCTCATAGCAACATGTGCTGTCCTGGATGGGTGGCTGGCCATGCTGGGAGGCTGTAGATTCATAGGGCCCCACTCCACTGGGGGAGATGCTCAGTGGAAGCTTCCTCCTTGTACAGCGGGAAGTGATGCGCAAGCTGCTCTGTGGTGGAAAGTTGGGCTGCTGGCTGTGCATCCCTTTATCATACCCCTTAGGGAGGCACATCACAAGTGTCCCCATTCTGTTGTGCCTTCCATTCCCCCCCCTCCTTCCCTGACTGCTTCCACAAAACAATTCCTGGTTCAGGACTCGCACCTCCACCCCCACTAGCATGGCACAGCCGTTTGGGGCATGTGGGTGGGAGAATGTCACGTGCTGGACAATGGGAGCTGTAGCTGGAGAACCCAATAAACTGGGGCTTTTCAGGGTACTCTAGCCTTGTTTGAACTGGTCCTAACAAATCATCCCCTGTAATACTCGGTGTAATAGTTTTAGTTCCTAGTGTTCAGAAGTGAACCTTACAGCCTTGAGGGGTCTGTTCTCTTATGCAGTTGTATAAGGCGTAGTGTAACCAGTTCAGCATGCATCCAAGTTATAGCTACAGGCTCATAATAGTTACAAAGCGGACAGTAGATTGTCTGTCTGCCGTAGTGTGGTTATACTAAGGTTTTGACCCATAACACTTCTGAGCTAACTGTGACACTTAAATTCTATTTTATGCACTTACTGATATTTATTGCACTGACAGGACAGAAACACTATTTGGCTCTTTGCAGTTCAGTCTCTACATTCCATCTAATGCTGCTGCTGTCATCTGACTCATGTTAAAGTATAAACTTAAATGAAAATGTTGACTCTCCTCCCATGTGACACAGATTAGATTCCAGAGCATGAACCAGTGCAGTTTATTTCAACATACATTCCAGTTAATTAGGCCAGTAATGTGCATTGATTGAAATGTTTATCTAAAAATGTGTAGCTTTAATAAAACTTCTGATCACTCCACTGTTGACTTATTTGTCTTGTTTTTAACTTGGAAGAAAGGAGAGAGCTCAGCTTGAGGCAGAATTTAATGCCTCCCTTGGAGTTGGCAAACCTCAGATCCATCAGTGAGTTTCCAAGCAAAACCTGCGTACATTGAAGTATCCCTTGGCGTCCCAAACTTGTTCTTTGCTTCTAAAGGTACTCGGTGCTCCTCTGACGACAAGTAATGCTGGAGAGATGATCAGAATGGGCTATGCCATCGGTTCTCCGGGGGGGGGGCACCTCACAACACCACCTTTTCATGGGATTGGGGGTCACTGGAACGTTTTTCCTGCTGTATGAACAAACGGGGAGGAGTGCTGGGCTGTGCCAATGAATGTCATAGGGGGTAAAAGAGGGGCTGTGATGGGTTATGCAACAACCTGTAAGTATACAAGGCATGTAGTTAATATAAAACCACCTGCAGACTCAGTACTTTCCCACTGAACCTAGTTCCTGTTCTCGACGTGGTTCTAGGCCCTGATAAATGAGTGTATGGTAGGAATTAAAGGGAGGGTGGTAGCTTATCCAGCCAGCAATCTTTGGCCAAAGCTGACAGTGTAGGCATGGAGGCTGGTGGGACCAAAGTAGGCACTGCGGGTCCTGTGTTGGTGAAGGGGTGAGAGCTCTTGGCATTGGCTGCCTGGTGAGGGTGTGAACCTTTGGGCCTGGGGGGGGGGCTCTGTTCTCCACCCCTCCCTTGGACCGATTGTGATCACACTTAATCCTTTGGGTGGATCTGGATCTTTGGTCTCCTGAGTGGCTTTCAGCTCTAGCAGCTTCTATGATGTTTCTTGCCTATTTCTATAGTGCATTATTTTTCATCTCCTAAGAACGCAGTGGGAAGGAGGCCGTCACCCACGCTGAGCCGTTTTCCATATTGCCCCTCAGCCCTGCCTTCTAGGTGCTTTGCTGCAGGGGTGACATGACTTAATTAATACCCTGCTGAATTCCCAGCCTGCTGGGGGTTGTTGAGCTTGTCACTAGTATGTGTTAGCACCAGAGCTTCTTAAACCATGTCATTGGCATATGGGAGATGTGTTGTATAGCCAGAAATCGCTTCCGCAGGGTGGCATCAGGGCTGTCCCTAGAAGTTTTGGTGTCCTACGCAGCCCCCCCTCTGTGGGCAGGGGGCTGGCCCTAGGCCTCTGTGGGGGGACAGGAGCAGGGTTGGGGGCACAAGGGGGAAACTGCCCCCCAGCATGTGCCAGCGGAGTGGGTTGGGGCCAGGTCACTCCACTTCCTGCTGCCCGGTGACTGCAGGGCAGGCCCGACCCTGCACTTATGGGGTGGCGGGACGTGGAGTGACCTGGCCCCAGCCTGCCTCTGCTCTGCTTCTCTGGCTCCCGGCCTTGGGACTTGGGGGGCAGAAGGGAACCACCCTCCAGCACTCATTGGTGGTGTGGCTGGGAGCTGGCAGAGAGGAGCGACCAGGCCCTAACCTGCTCCAATTCCCATCGCCTGGTGAGTGCGAGGGCATACCCGACCCCTGCTGCAGTCCCCCAGGCCATAGCTTGGGGAAGGGGTGAAATGGAGGTAGGGCTGGGGCAGACCAGGGGTGGGAGCTTTGGGGAAGAGGCAGAGCAGGGGCAGTGGCAGCTTTCCTAGCTGGTGCCCCACATTTCCTGGTGCCCTACGTAGCTGGTGTATGGGTAAGGATGGTCCTGGGTGGCGGGGAGGGAAAGCAGAATCAGTGATTACTTAATTTGCTGAGCCCCCAGTCAATTTCTAAGGTTTATATTATTGTGAGGCTATCAGTACTAGAGAGCAAGGATTTGAACACAAACCAGCTGGCCGTTTTGATTGTTTTAATCAGTTTCCAATGCACAAGTGAGGAACACAGATTCACTACACAGATTAATATCCATACTTCATGCCAGCATGTTGAAACAATACACTAAATCTATTTGCATGTCCCATTAGAGGCAGATACGGAAGCAACTGGGATGCTCTAATTTCAAAACCTTCCACGTTCCTGCTCAGTACGAGCTGATCTGCAGTTCAAATATCCCAGTTCGTGGAACACAGACTATGAAATGTGAGTAACACATTGACAATCCAGCAAGTACTCTGCCTAGTACAGATCAACACAAAACACAATGGAAGTAGATCAGCAGCTGCATGCAGATGAAGTATGGTACATTCTTTAGCAGAAGTAGCGTTGTATACTCAAGAAATTTGACAGCATTTAAAAATCCTAGAGCCACAAGGTGAGTGAGATAATGCTACACTGAGCTCTTCAGGTCTTCTCCAGCTCATGAGCCATTAAAAGCCCTTTTTCACCCATCTTGTCTCTCCACGATTCTTGGTCTAACATGGCTGCAACAACACTACAGTGAAAAATTGTTAAGTGGACTTAAGGGTTGGTCTTTTTGATCATTTAAAGAAGGGACTGTACTTGATTTCAGTGCACACCAAAAGTGTATCCCCTTCCTCGCTGGGAAGTGACGGGCTTAGTCCCTTTCTTTGCTCATGGGCATAGAGACATGATGTAAGTTAACACATCAATGGTCACAGCAAAGGTGCGCCAGCCCGGACACAGTGACTTAATTTCAGGTGTGCTATTGCAGATGAGCTTTCCCAGCAATTCTGTATTTGGCAGTCAGCTCCTGGGCCCAGAGCCTCACCTGTACTGAGGTTCCTACTGACTGTGCTTTTCCTGGCTCCACTCGTAGGACTAAGGAAATGCACAGGGGGAGGCTTGGCAAGGACAATGCAGTTATCATATCAGATCGCGCTTGCTCTGGGTGAGCTGGGCCAAGGGAGACCATGCAGGAACCTGGCTCTTCCAGCAATAGGAGCTTCAAATTCCAGCAACGCATGGGCTGTGATGGAGTCCAGCTGTGGCTGATAACATACATGGAGCCTAATACTCAGGTCCTTCCCTGGGCTGTGGAGGCCCCTTGCTGTAGAGCCCATCCATACTGTTCCAGGCCTTTTCCCCTATTGGACAACAGGGGCAGCCGCTAAGAGCACTGGGGCTGTCATGGTCCCTGGAGCAGGGGGTTGCTGCCTGCCAGGCTGTCCTGACCCTGCCTTATAGCTCTGAGCAGACTGAAGGGCTTTGGGGGAAGTGACTTGCCTGCTAGCTGATGGTTCCAGCTTTGGGCCTCTTTCCTTGATGGAGGTGGTCTGGTTGGTAGCCAATGCCCCAGGGTGGGTGATGGCTTGTTCTGGGCATAGGTCACAGAGACAGTTGGGCTTGGGTGAGGTAGAAAAGGGGATGCAGCAGTTCTGTGCAGGAACAGGTCAGCGTGGCCAGCAAGGGCCCTTGGCCAGCACAGTAACTGCAGGGCCCTTGGCCAGAGGGAAAGTGACAGTGTCTTTGTCCCTTACTGCGGGGCCAACAACTGCACCAACAACAAAAATGGATCTTGGGTTCAGGCGGGGCTTGGGAAGCCAGGGGAAGTGCTAAGCTGATGGGTTCCTCTTTGCCCTGTGCCTGTGGCCACATGCCTCAGAAGCCATCCAGCCCCACCATGCTATCTCACAAGCACAGCGTTTACAGGCTGGTGCTTGCAAGTATTTCTTCAGAGACCAGTCAGCCCTTCGGCCAGCATGGGCCTTGTAGGCGTTACAAAGTGGAAACAGGAGCGCAATCCAGGCCCAGCCACAAACTGCTTGATGAAAGCTAATACAATCTCACATGCCTTCCTAGCAGCTCTACAGACACCACTTGGAGCAAGATAGTGCCTTAGACCAGGACCTATAACAGCTCCAGGGGGCACCTCCATATTTAATTGCTGTCTGCAAGCTGCTTTTTAATTCAAATGAGGTGCAGTCTTTGGTAAGGAAAGCAGGTGGTTTCAATCTTGGCTGAAGTCCAGTAGCTGCTTCCTTTCAGCATGAAAAACACACCCCACCTGGGGCTGCTAGATGCAGAAACAACCATGAGGTTAGGGCTCAGGTGTTCTCCAAAAGCCCCCTGCTGTGCACACACAGAGCCTGTCAGCTCCTTCTGCAAGTTTCCTACAGGGCAGTTTAAAAATAAATAAATCTCATTTCTTGATCATTAAAATGGGCCTGCTGGCTAGTGGAGTTTAAGCCTCTTTCACCCCATGCAGCAAAACCAGACACTTGGCTAGAGTGGGGTCATTTACCTTTAAATAGGGAAAATGACCTGTGTTGGTTCCACTCCTGCTTCACCTAACCAGTGTCCCAGCACTGACTGTGGCTAGAAGGTGTAAGAACCCAGGTGAGGCTCCTAGCAACGACTGGTGGGGTAGGAGGCGTGGGCAGGTTCAGACCATGCTGGCAGATCATCTGAGCAGGGTGTTCAGTGATCACCCCCTCTATAGAGATTAGAGCAGCCTTTCTACGGAAGGGGAAAACAAGAATTTCACTAAGTGCTTGGCCTAGCATGGGATGTATCTTCAGGAAGCCTAGGCAGCCATTAGCTCACTCAACATGGTACAGGACATGCAAGTTGGTTAAATGAGTAACAGACAGAATGGCCTTAGTTCTAACCAGGTTTCCTGCTGCTCCTTTTGTTTTACCTGTTTTCACACACAAGGCTTTGGCCAACATCTCTCCTCTCTGCTCTTATTAAAAGCACCCGCCTCTTCTCCCTAGCAAATGCCCTATTTTATAGATTCCAGACCCTCAACTGGTGTTAAGTTCATCTGTGCAAACCTAGCTGGAAACCAGAAGCACCTTAAGCCTGGATCAACCAGACACACATTTAGTGCCAAGCTTAATCCCTGGGGATGTTAGGTGGGGGGATCTTCACAGCTGATGGCTCCACACCCCAGATTTCTCTGGCATACTCGGTGATCGTCCTGTCGCTGGAAAACTTCCCTGAGGAAGCGATGTTCTTGATGACCTTCTTAGTCCACTCTCTTGGCTTCTGTAATGAAGATGAAAAGGCAACATGAAACCGCATGGGTCACAGCTTTCGGAGTGTGACTTGGAGCGAGCTGCTTCTGGGCTGTCCCCTCCCAGTCACTCTGCTCCCGATTGGAACAACAGCCCTGTACAGACTGCCCCGCTCGCTAGCATGGACGGGGTCAGAGTGTGGGGCAGGCAGCTTGTTCACGCTTTGCTTTGTGAAAACACAACCACATTCATTGCTGCTGCAGCAGGGTTCCTGACGCAACAGAACCGAGAGCCGGAAAAGCCGGACAGGTCATCTACTCTGGCGCCCGGCCAGTGCAGGTCTGTTCTCTTGTACATTTATTTACTAGCCTTTTGGCCAACATACTTCTAATATCCAGGGGATGGGGTCTCCACCACTTCCCCTGGAGCAGGACGGTGGCTGAGGACAGCTCTGCACTAGAAACTTTTACCCCTGCTTTTTGCCAGAAGCTGGGAATGGGCGACAGGGGATGGGTCACTGGATGATTCCCTGTTCTGTTCATTCCCTCTGGGGCACCTGGCATTGGCCGCTGTCAGCAGACAGGACACTGGGCTGGATGGACCTTTCGTCTGACGCAGTCTGGCCGTTCTTATGTGCAACAAGTTTCGGTGACACTTTTAAGACGGCAAAAGCCCTAGTGCAGATGTAGTTATATCAGCACCAAAGGGCGTGCGCTGGGCTGGTTATTTCACTTGCTGAGCCAGTGTGAGCTCTACCGCCACAAACTGGCTCTGTACTAGGAGGGGTTGCCAGCAGGGCTACGCCGGTTTAGCTTTGCCAGCAAACCCATGAGTGGAGATGAGGCCTTCGCGTTCACCGTCGGTGTTGCTGACCATCCAGCCGCTTGCTGCAGTGCGTGGTTCTCTTACCCTGTACAATTGGTCAACGTGGCCTTGACACTCCATGTAGGCCTGGTAGTCAGCAAACACTTTAAATCTGAAACCAGAGCAGAGGAGAGTGAGATGCGGAACTCAAGCCTGAGTCAGCTGCTCAGGTCAGTGCGAAGGATCAGGGACGATCAGGAAATGTGCTGCTGGGTTTCTCCAGCATTAGGAACCGACACAGCCCTGAGCTGCTGAAGGAGCCTACGTGGCTATCGCAGACTGAAGGAAACTGGTGCTGTCTGCTCATAACCCAGTCCGTGCCCTGTTTCTTGGCTCTCATTTCCCCCGTGCATCTGTGAGTGGCAGGGAGATGAATCCATGGTGTTAGCCAGGTACTGGCGCTCCCCGCTCCCCTGCAGAAGCCCCAGGTCCGGGGTGGGGAAGCGGGGTAGAGGGCTGCAGGCCCAGTGGGGCCCCTGGAGCGAGTTACTGCACGTTGGCACCGGGGAGGGATTCCGAGGGCAGCACCGTGCCATGGCTGCAGGGGTGGTGATGCCAGGCAGGGAGGCAGAGATCCTCCGCAGCAGCGGCTCTTGTCTTTAGAGAATCGCTAGGAATCCAGGGCTGCCCCCCTGCTCTCTTCCAGGGTGGGGGGACCAGCCCCCCCCCGCAAGCCACCCCTGCTGGAAGGAAGAGAAGGAAGCTGGCTTGACATTCACGGCGTTTTACCCTCCCCGGGGCAGCAGTACCCCAGGCACAGGAGGGTGGGGCCCTGGCCCAAACGTGGGAAGGAGCCTGGCCCGCAGCCCCAGGGTTACAAGCGCAGGGAAGGCCCCAGTCACTCACTGCGGGCCGGCTGCGTCCGCACGAGGAGAAGGGAACCAGTGGGTGAGACCGACGTGCACTGGGCCGGGCATTACGCCTGCTGTGACAGCTGCACACTAGCCCTGGGTACAAGGGCCAGCCGCTGCCCTGGGCTGGGAGTCCACGGCCAGAGCACGGGTGCAGCGTGAAGTCCAGCCCACTCGGCTCCGTGAATGGGGCCATCATGGGAAGGGGACCGGGGCTTTCACAAAGGGGCAGGTTGGACCTGGTCCGACGTCCTTAACTGGACTCCAGCTTCCATGGCCACCCGACCACATCTCCCCAGGCTGGAGATGGATGGGGAATATTGCACCAGAGGCTCACAGGGGCTTCCATACCGGATTGGAACGAAGGACCAAGTTCACTGGCTCCTACCTGTCGTGGTTCATCAACATATTGATGACATCCCGGAAGCAGCCAGGGTCTCTAGGCGAGAAGAAGCCGCTGCTGAGCTGGTCGATGGCTTGTCTCAGCTCCGGAATGCGCTCGTAGTATTCCCTAGCATTGTACCTACGCAGGAGAGACGTGCATGCTGCAGCCGGCTCCGTACGGCTTGGGCACACCCAGCAATAGGAGCCACGTTCTCGTGGCAGTGAAAGGTTAGCGCCTTCCCCCGGCAACAGCTTTCAGGGGAGTACCAGTGTTTGCACCCAGCGCCGCGGGTCGCCGACTGCCCTCGGCTTGCCAAGGCAGCGAAGTGACCGAGGAGCCGAGGCCCCATTTCCAAAAGGGGCTTTTCGACCAGGGCTCTGCTAGCAGCTTGCTGGGATAGCGGCAGTAAGCAGGGATTTTTTTAATCCTATTTTGATACCAGAAAAAGACTTGTCCTTTTGCCAGGCTGGCTTATTTTGTTTGGGGGACCTGGGCTGAACTGTACCAGCCCAAGGCCCCAGTCGCTGGTCCGAGCTGCGTCGGCACAAGCTGTGTGCACAGGGGGGGGGTTTGGCAGCACAGCGCTACCAGCAAGCACCTGCTAGTGCAGGCCAAGCCTGAAGGATTTAGGAGCCGAAGGACCGTTTTTCAGTGGTACTTCAGCACTTAGAGAGGCTCTCAGTGTGGCTTTTAAAAGTGCCTGAGCATCTAACCCCCCTTGGTTTCAGTGGGAGTTGGGTGTGTCAAAAGTCCTACTAGGTACCATCTTTAGGTGCCTAAATCCCTTTGACACATCTGGCCCAAAGTGCTGAGGTCGCGTCTGACCAGGGGATGCAGGTGCTCTTTGGAGTGTCACCATGTGTCCACACTGGCCTTTTCCTCAATGCCCTGCGCTGATGATTCACTGGGGCGGGCTCCTCCACGGCGTGCTGATGCCACCAGGCTGCGAGCCCTCGGCCCTATCCTCGAGTTCAGCTGGAGCAGGGTTTAGAGGCGGGGACCTGTCTCCGTTCATGCGTCCAGGCTTCCTCCCACTGGCGGGGTTGCAAGGGTGGGAGTTTAAGAGCTACTTAAGCAGACCTGGTCTCTCTGCCATTCCAGCCCCTCTGCGGCGGGGCAGGACACGGGACCAATGTTCCCTCTAATTTTTGACAGGCCATGTGCGCTAAAAATGTCTTCTGTGTGCATTTTTGTGCGCGCGGGGTTTAGGATCTGCGTGCACAGCTTAGAAGGAACAGTGCACGGGACGCGGTGCTGGCCCGGACCTGCTGGATTCCGTGACGCAAGGGGACTGCGTGTGGAGCTGGGTGGGGGGTTGGTTTGATTTTTTTTAACACATCAGAGGTGAAAACTGATGCTACAGCCCCGATCCGCTGCAGCCACGTACCCCAGCGGCCACTGCTGCTTCCCAGGAGCGGGGCTCATTCCCCAGCGCTACGCAGGGGTGGGGGACGTCTCACCCAGCAACCTCTGCTAGTTGCTGCTTGGCATGGCTACCCAATGCAGCAGACGCATGACGGTCAGTGCCCTAGACCAGGCCCTAGTGCCCCTCCCACCCGTGCCAGGGCCATGAGCAACGCTCCACGAGTCCCTGGCTCTGAATCCAACCAGAGCGACCTGCTCCTGGCAGCTATTCCTGCTCCACTCCCGTAACGCTGACTCGGACCCAGACCCGTCTCCTTCCCGCACGCGGCTGCACCTATCTCGCCCTCTCCCCTTTCCACACAACAGCTCGCGTCCTTCCCCCAGCTCCCACTCCGGCCCACGGCCAGCTTGCCCTGGAACGCCTGGGGCAATGGGGGAAGGGGGGGCGGGGGGGCTAAGGACGTTCTGGCAGGGGGCAGCCTGGGATGCACTGGGCAAACACTTTAAATCTGAAACCAGAGCAGGGGTTTGCTGTTCTTATTGCTGTTCTACAAACCCTCGCTTGTCTAATGCCTCCACGTCCTCCACCCGCATGCCGAAGATGAACAGATTCTCCTCGCCGGCTTCCTCCGCCATCTCCACGTTGGCCCCGTCCATGGTCCCGATGGTGAGGGCCCCGTTCAGCATGAACTTCATGTTCCCCGTGCCTGAGGCCTCGGTGCCAGCCGTGGAGATCTGCTGGGACAGATCGGCCGCGGGAATCACTGCGGGTGGGGGGGAAGGAGGCAGTTAACAGGCCGCTGTTCTTTACCCCTTGTCCCAGCTCTTACAGGGGCCAGCCCGCGGGGGCGGGCCGCGGCTGTTGGGGCCAGCTGGCTAACAGCCCTGTGCAGCTCTCTGCCCCGCGGAGCCAGCCAGGGACAGGCCCCTCCCTCCAGTACAGGGATTGAACAGCAGTGTGGGGCCAGCACCGCAGCTCCTACGCACCCCTGCCCTGCTGCTGGCTCGCAGCTCCTGGGGCCTGCCCAGTCCCCAGCGGCTCCGCTGGCCCCGTGGGCGGATACAACGCAGGGTGCTCAAGCTCAGGGCACCAGCTAGGTGCAGAGCTGGCCAGGACCTGGGGGAGAGGGGCACAAAGTCACCTCTGCAGCCCAGACCCAAAGCTCCACAGCCGAGGGGCTGGGCTGACATCTGCAGTCAGGCTCTCCCAGGCACTCGGCACACCCCCCCATCCTCACCCCGCTCCCAGGAGCCACTATCACCAGCCAGGAGCACTGCACCCCTGGCCGGAGCGCCACTGACAACCCCTTCCTGGAGCAAGTCTCTTCCCAACCGGCACCAGGAAACCAGGATCCAGCCCGGTCCTTCCCCACAGGAGCCTGGGGTGAAGTGCAAGTGGAAAATCACGTGGCTGGTGATGGCTGGGGAGGTGAATCCACGGCTGGGCACCCGAGGACAGGCAGCCGGCTGTGTCAGAACAGGAGACCCCAGAGCAGCGCTATACATGGGCGCGTGTTCCTGGTTCAGGGCTGCCTGAGCCGGGACATTCAAACGCAGGGCGAGTTTCCATGACAACGCACAGCCAGAGCTCCAGGCCCCTTTGAACGCATCAGGTCTCCGACACACGTCTCTGGTTCGCCCAGGATGGGGAGCACTCAAATATCACCCTCGGGGCTGTTCTCAGCTGGATCTCACTCCTCGCGTTTACGTGAGCGGACACATCGGAGCAGGAAGAGCGAAGAGCTACAGGGGCTGCATCCTCGTGGCGAGGTCTCTTCTGCCCGTGCAGCTTCTCTGGTACTTACGGCTGGAGCACCCCACGCTTTGCAATCCCACAGCAGGGAATGCTGGGAAAGCTCCAAAGGGAGGTTTCAATGGAGACCCACAACCTGTGCCCTGCTCTGGCCAGATCCACCCCGCCCCACAGTCTGCTCCCGCATTTCCCTTGCTGCGTTTGCTATTGCCAAATACACAGAGTTCCCTTATCCCCATTTCTCAGTCTGACCCTTAATCCCAGCACTGCCCCTAGTGAAAGCGGTTCCTGGTTTCCCTTACGAACGGCCCGGACGCCACCAACTCACAGCATCCACGCAGTCCACGCCCTTTGCTGTCTTACCTTTCTCAGCGAAGGACACCCTGTAGTTCTCCAAGAAGATGACTTTCAGTCGATCTCCTATATAGGGATCGTTATTGACGATGTCCCCGATGGACGTGATCAGTTTGATAATCATTTTGGCCATGTGGTAGCCGGGAGCTGCCTGCAGAGGGGGACAGAGACACAGAAAAAGTTAAATAAAGAAATACACAGTAATGCGAAAAGAAGGGACTCCCAGGGGGACTGGACCAGTGTGTACAGTGGGGGGTGCTGAGAGCCACTGAACCAAACTGTAAGCCCTGGATAGGATGGAAACCGCTGCAAGCCAGGGCGTGTGGCAGCCCCTCAGACTGCTAGTTCCAGTCCAAGTGGAGGTTGCCAAGATGAACAGCCTAGGCCAGGGGTTCCTGAGATGGTAGGCGTGAGCTTGAGCCGTTCTCTTCAAACGGTCTTTCAACAGGGTGGTGCAAGACCAAGAGAGTTTGGGAGCCCGGGTCGTATGCTATTCCTAGGGGCAGGGTAGTGAAAATTCTTACTTTGGTTCAAGAGGCCGGGGCCCTGCGGGCTTACACGGGGCACAAGGCTTACAAATGGTTTTAAACCGATGTGCTGAGGCCTGCGTACTCTGCGAGAAGCGGGCACCGCAAGCGGCCGCTGCAGAGGAGCTGCGATCGCTCCCGCCGAAGAGAAGGCGACTACGGAACGGCAGCCGGCTCCAGGAGCGGGGCTGAGCAGAGGCAGAAGAAAGGCGCTTTCAAACCAAGCATCCGCTCTGGCGCCGGAACACAGGGTGCACGGGACTGCAGCAAGACGATCCGGCCGCGCTGGAGTGAAGAGCCAAAGCCCACCGGAGTCCTGCAAAGACCCCCACTGGTGGCCACAGCCTGTGATTCTTCGTCCCCAGGCCAAACCCTTCCCCAGGTGGTTTGAGTCTCTCAGCCACTGGGCTCCCTCGGCCAGGCCTCTGCCTCCACCTTCGTGCTCTCCCTCGGTGTCTGTGCAGTGGAGAACGGGGTGGGGGGGGGCTCCGGTCTTTACAGACCGGAAGCCATAAGGCCAGTAATACACGCGCTCTCCAGCAGAAGGCAGAGGTATGCACCCAGTTCAGCGTATTAAACGGTGCTCAAAAGGAAGAGTTAATGGAACGTCTCACCTTTCCTCCAATCATGACAGTCCTTGGCACGAAGGACTTTGATGGGTCTTTTCTCATGCCTGAAAGATTCAGAGGATAAAATTAGAGTAATGCAGGGTGACGGTGCAGAGTAACAAAGAGATGATGCTATTTGGCTGCAGTAGCGGTTGGAGGCACCGGTCATGAACAGGACCCCGTCGCGCCAGGTGCTGTACAAATACAGAACATGTGGTCACTGCCTTAAGGACTTTATACTCTAAGTAAACATAACTATAGACACCAGATCTGCATCTGCTTCTGTGCTAAACCTTCCAGTCATGGCCACCTCAGAGCACCATCAGCATTTCCGTGAAGACACAAGAATTGACATTGACCATCCGTTCCCGGAGCAGAAATTGGGCTCTGGTATTTCTGGAACACAGCGTGACCATGGGGTTATACAGCCCACATTAACCAACAGTAACTGGGGTCTTTGGAAGTTAGGAAACCCATTTGCACTGAAAATACATATTTAGGAACCAAACATTGCTTGGGAAAGGACCAACAACAAGGCCAGAGGGGCAGAACTTTGTGAGACAAACCCAGTCGTCCCCCGCCCACTGCCCCTGGACTGGCGCCTGGGGGCACAGCCCTCCTTCCTGCACCCAAAGGGCCCTCGGGTCCCAGTGAGCCACACAGCTGCGTGGAGAGGTGGGAGTGAGAACCCAGCTCACGGTTGTAGAGGGTGATGATGTGCAGGCAGTTGAGGAGCTGCCTCTTGTACTCGTGAATCCTCTTCACGTGCACGTCAAACATGGAGGACGGGTTGATTTTCACCTTGTACTTCTCCTCCAAGTAGGCAGAGAACTTGAGCTTGTTCTCCTGGGAAAGAAAGTGGGGAGACAGCTGAGTACCTGTCTGACAGCTCGTCTGTCACCGTGCAGCTGCTGGAAAACAAGAGCTCCTCTGGCAGATTCTCTCTCTGGCCAGTGAATATTTACCAAGTCCCTGCTCTGTCTGATTCACAGCAGAGCCTCGAACCTGGGTTTTCCTAGGTGAGAGCCTCACCATTGGGCTGCTGGCAATGCTGGGGTGGGTTTCTCTCTCTCTCTCTGTCACAGTTCCTTCCTGGATCTGTGGGTCGTTCTCAACAAAAGTTCCACTGAAACGGACACACTTCCAGGAACAGTTTTGGTTTTCATGAATCGCCATTTTCTGACAAAAAACATTCTGCTGAAAAATTCCTGACCAGCTCCAGTCACGAGTGCTCAGCGCCGTGGGTGGGGAGTGAGTGGTGAACTTCCACCCACCCAGGGATTCGTAGGATGGGCGTCTTCTACCTGCACACCAGACACCTGCCTCCAAAGCTAATGCCACGGATTGCTCGACAAAGGTGCAAATACACGCTGTGTGCACGTGTTTGGAAATGCACGAGGAAATCCCTCTTCTTCACAGCTTGAAGCACTTCCGGGAACCTCTGGGATGGGCGGATGGCTGCCTGAAGCAAGGACTGCGCAGGGAGGTAGATTGGGAACTGCTAAGGCAGTGCAAGAACAAGAGGACAGTCACTGAAATAGAAAGATCCCAAATTTCAAACTGATCACTGGAAATACCTCTTCGCACAGCGTACAATTAGCGTGTGGAATTCACTGCCACAAGGTATCATGGACACCCTGAGCTTAGCAGTATTAAAAAGGGATCATTTATACAGATAACAAGAGTCACACGAGTAAGGGTCAAAAAAACAAGAGTTTTGGAAGGGCTATAAACCTTCATGCTCCAGGGCACAAACCACCACCCAGCTGACTGGGGTCAGGAGGAAACTTTCCCTGGGGTCACATTATCCCATAACTGCTGGGCTTTCTTGCTCCTTCCTCCGGAGAAGCTGGGAAAGGCCACTGTCAAAGACAGGATGGTGGGCGAGATGGCCTGCTCCAGTCTGGCAGTTCCCAAGTTCCTGCCCAGCCAGCTGTGGAAAGGTGGGGCCAGATGGAAGATGGAATGAGGATAAGAAAAGAAGAAAACAAGAGCATGAGAAAGACGGGGGCAGGGGGAGGGAGTAAGAAGATAGAAATGGGAGGAGCATTTCACTACCAATGGGGCACAGCCAGACATCTAGAAATGGGGACAAATCCAAAGCGGCCTGTTGCCTCCAGCATGAATCTCTTTGGTGCTGCAGCTCTCTCGGGTCCTCTCTCTGGTCCTCTCAGTCAGGTCTCTTATATTAGAGCTGGTCAGGAATCTTCCATCGATGTTTTTTGCTGGAAAAGGTGGTTGCAGCAAAACTAACGTTTCCCGTTAGAAAATGTTGATTGTGCCAAAATGTCTCGATTTTCCGTTTGGAAAATCAAATTAAAACATTTCCTGCTGGTTCAGCATTAATTTGTGTCCGCGTGAGCCATCGTGGTTCAGGTACATCAAACCCCATTTCCCCTATGGGTTAGGCTCCTTGGACAGACTACATCTCCCATGATGCACCAAGATACCTGTTCTGACTGAGCTGCCACATTGCATCATGGGAGTACCATGAACACCATGCATCATGGGAGATGTAGTGGCCGTGGAGCCCAGCCCATAGGATGAATGGGCATGAGGTACCCAAACTACAGCTCCCAGGAGGCGATGAAGCAGCTTGGGCAGGTACAGGGTAATGCTGTGCTGCCCTGAATCAAAGTGTTTCAAAGTTTCCCCATCAAAATTTTTCAGAACTTCTCATTCTGGAATGAGTTTTGGTATTTCAACTTTTCAACCTGAGTCAGACAAAAAATGGACAATCCTGCACGGTCAGGGGAATGGGCAAGACCAACTAATAGGTATTTTCCATCTCGAGATTCTATGGGCCCAATTCTCTGCCAGGTAAAACACCACGGATGTCAACAGAGTGCACCCATTTGCCCCAGCAGAATTTTCAGCCTGAGAACTAGGCTGTGAACTAGTTGCCCCGATGTCCACGTTACCTGTTTGACTTTGGCCACATCCCTGATAAACACCTCGTCAGTGACAAAATCCAGTAACTTCTTCAGCTGGCTCAGATCGGTTACAAAATCTTCTCCGATTTTCTGAGGAAATAAAACCGGAGATGAATGTCCTTTGCTAGATGTCTGACTTGCTGCAGAATTTCACTTCCCTGCTAGAAGTGCCTCAGTCCTGACTGGGAAAGAAAAAAGAAAAGAAAAAAGCCAGGCGTGGCAAAAATATGGCAGCAATTATTGTGGCTGGGTTATTACTATGCATTGTTTTAGAGTTCAAATGTACTGGGAATAAATGATTGGTACAAAAACATTTCAGTCTATCACACAATTCCACAGCACTCCCATACAGCTAAGCAAAGAATGGTCGTATGTGCCGGGAATTACTTCCAGCTGGAATATCTGATGGACAGAGTACTTGCAGTGTATTATCAGCCACTAGATGTCTTAGTGTGCTGTATGGAGTTCTTAGCAAGGTGTGGTCCTGGTAAACAAAGGAGACAAAGCTGGAACTCAAGCTGTGTGAGAGCCGGTTTGTGAGAGTGGCTGTACATATTTTCTTTAGTGCATGCCCCATTTAAGACAGACTGTCATTCCATATATCATGACATCAAGGGAGGTGATGCTGTTCCGACAATCTACCCTCAGCCCATGGGAAGATGGAGCCAAAGGTGTGCAGTTCTTTGATTAACTCCTGATGGCTGATTTTAAAGCTCAACCATCAATGCATGTGTGTGTCAGAGGCTCAAGAAGAGAGACAGCTGCCCCTCTAGACTTGCCTGGAGCTACGTGGATTGACACCTGCTGAAGATCTGGCCCCCTGTTTGTTTACATTGCTCTGAAGACTATTTTGTGGCCAAACACTAGGATTAAGTAGCTCCCGTTCGAGTGGCTCACCTCAGCAATTACACTTGCTAGTCCTGGGTTGCACAGCAGGAGCCAACGCCTCGGAGTGATGCCGTTCGTCTTGTTCTGGAACTTCTCTGGTTCCATCTCATAGAAATCTTTGAATCTGAAATGCATGGGCAGTAGGGGAGACACTGAACAGGTCCATTCCCAGCAGAGTTTTATCAAACTGTAACCTCGGATGCTCCTGACTCTATTTACAACTCCAGCTAAAATCTTTCTGCTGACATCAGTTGGACCTGTACTAGGCCCTTACCTGTGCTCCAAGCTGCTGAAACTGCGATTCCACACCTAGGCTCTGAATCTACCCAAAGTCTGCTTCTCTCTCTTGCAGAAGGCCCTGATCTACGGTCCCCTCCATCACCATGATGTAAGTGCATGCGTCCTTCCTTTTTAGGAGCAAGTGGTGGGAAAGGGGGAATTACAGCAGGGTTTGCAAGGGTGTACTTAGATTTTCAGAAAGCCTTTGACAAGGTCCCTCACCAAAGGCTCTTAAGCAAAGTCAGCTGTCATGGGGTAAGAGGGAAGGTCCCCTCATGGATCAGTAACTGGTTAAAAGATAGGATACAAAGGGTAGGAAGAAATGGTCAGTTTTCAGAATGGAGAGAGGTAAATAGTGGTGTCCCCAGGGGTCTGTTCTGGGACCAGTCCTATTCAACATATTCATAAATTTTCTGGAAAAAGGGGTAAACAGCGAGGTGGCAAAATTTGCAGATGTTACAAAGCTACTCAAGATAGTTAAGTCACAGGCAGACTGCGAAGAGCTGCAAAAGGCTCTCTCAAAACTGGGTGACTGGGCAACAAAATGGAGGATGAAATTCAATGTTGATAAATGCAAAGTAATGCACATTGGAAAACATCATCTCAACTATACATATAAAATGATGGGGGCTAAATTAGCTGTTACCTCTCAAAAACAAAAAGATCTTGGGAGTCATTGTGGATAGTTCTCTGAAAACATCCACTCAGTGTGCAGCAGCAGTCAAAAAAGTGAACAGAATCCTGGGAATCATTAAGAAAAAGGATAGACAAGACAGAAAATATCATATTGCCTCTCTATAAATTCATGGTACACCCACAGCTTGAATACTGCGTGCAGATGTGGTCGTCCCATCTTTAAAAAGATATATTGAATTGGAAAAGGTACAGATAAGGGCAACAAAAACCATTAGGGGTATGGAACAGGAGAGATTTTTCCAAGCTGAAAAGTCCCCATCTTATTAGAGACGACAAAGGGGGGATATGATTGAGGTCTATAAAATCATGACTGGTGTGGAGAAAGTAAATAAGGAAGGGTTATTTACTCCTTCTCACAACACAAGAACTAGGGGTCAACCAAATGAAATTAAGAGGCAGCAGGTTTAAAACAAACAAAAGAAAGTATTTTTTCATACAACATACAATCAACCTGTGGAACTCCTTGCCAGAGGATGTTGTGAAGGCCAAGACTATAACAGGGTTCAAAAAAGGATTAGATAAGTTTATGGAGGATAGATCCATCAATGGCTGTTAGCTAGGATGGACAGGAATGGTGTCTCTAACCTCTGTTTGCTAGGAATGGATCACTTGATGATTACCTGGTCATTCCCTCTGGGGCACCTGGCATTGGCCACTGTCAGAAGACAGGATACTGGGCTAGAAGGACCTTTGGTCTGACCCAGTGTGGCTGTTCTTACGTAACAGAAAGCTCTGTATGGCCTGCAGAGTCGAGTACTGGTGGTGTGAGGAGGAAAGAACCCAGCTTGACTCTCAGCTTCCAGGCTAAGTTTACAGGGCTGGGTGGTGAGGAAAAGCAGCGTGCTCTGAATGGGAGGCTGCTCTGTGGGTGAGTCACTCACACGGAATTCTTCACGATTTCGGAGTGAATCCTGGCCACCCCATTGACGGCGTGGGAGCCGATCACGCAGAGGTGGGCCATGTTAATCCTCTTGCAGTCCCCTTCCTCGATCACGGACATCCTACGCAGACGGTCTAGGTCTCCAGGGTAGATGGCGGCCACATGCTGCCAGGACACACACACAGAAATGTCAGCAGCGCAGCCTTGAGGAGCAAAGGGGGGGTGACAAGAGCAATGGGGGGCAGGGAGGTACTGTGCCTTGGAGCAGGAGTGGGTCACAGCGCCCCCAGGGCTGCTCCTGGGCTGGTGCACCCCACACATTCACATTTTTAGCGGGTATTTTCAAAGGCAGACGGGGCACCAAGGACCCAGGGGGGCCTTTACCAGCCACTCCCTTCCTGGTGGTGACAGGGACCAGCCGGGCAGCGCTGGAGGCTGATCGCCGCTATCTATCCACAGCGTCCCGAACCGCCCTGTACGGGGCAGCCACGGCGGGAGACGGCAGAGCCACGGCCCGGCGGGGAGCGGCAGCTCAGAGCGACAGTGATTCTGAGCTGCAAACGCTCGTCCGGGGGCAGCACGCCGAGAGCAGCAGATCCACGTCCCACAGGCCAGGCCTGGGCCGTGGGACCTGGGCGAGACGAGGTCCCTGTTAGCCGGGGCCAGCTCCTGTTCCAGAGCACGCGAGCCCCTCACATCCAGATGCCTTTGGTTGATGGTATAAATGATCTCCAGGTGGCGCGGCAGCAGCTTCTCGAACATGGAGACCGGCCAGCGCTCCAGGGCCTCAGGCAGCACGGTGTGGTTGGTGTAGGCGCAGGTTCGCTTTGTGACCTCCCAGGCCTGCGGGGGGGACAAACACGCTCACATCAAACGCCTCAGAGGCTCGAGTCTGACTCACGTCATTACTGGGGCCTCTGGGTGAAATTCAACAACAGGGTCAGACTAGGAGCCCCCGCAGGCGCTGGGCTGGCTGGTCCACGTCCTCAGGGTCTAACTGATCGCCACACGTGGGGTGGGGAAGGAATCTTCCCCCCAGGTCACCTCAGTCCCTCCTGTTCCCTGCCCAGGGCACATGATTGTCTATCTGCTGTGGGCTGCGATACCCTGCGGAGTTCGGTTGTCGGGTTGTGCTAGAGGCCGTCCGACTAGCTCATGGGCTGGTTCCTTCTGGCCTTAAACTGTGTCAAATTGTGACCACATCTCAGAGCAGAGGGTGGCACTGCCCAGAGACAGGGAACGTCTCTCTCTCTCTCTCACACACACACACAGCCGATATCTCTAACCGCGCTGCCCAGGAACGACCTTTCAGCGCTCAGACCAGCTCGGTGGGGCCGACTCACAGGCCGACGACGTTTTTCCGTCAGAAAATGCTGACTCGTGGTCCTGCTAACAGGCAGGGGTTGGCTCTGATGAAGCCCCTGGTCCCAAACATTTCTAAGAAAAAGCATGTGGACGCTGTTGAACGGTCCCGTTTTAACCGCCTCAAACCCTAGATCAGGCTCGTATTTCAGTTCACAACCATTTCCATTTTTTAGCTTAATTTATACTAAAAAAGGTAAAAACCAGGATTTAAAAGGTCAAAATTGAAAGGGAACATTTCGGTTGGCTCAATCGGAATTTGCATTTATTTATTTTTGGTTCACAAAAATTTTCGAGATTTTGACTTTTCATCCCGACTTGGGACAGGAAAAGGGTGTTTCAGGTGAACGTGCTGCTCGGAGGGTGGGCTCAGGCTGGAGCCTGGGATTGGGGATCTCACAAGCGAGCAGAAGCCCAGAGCCCGGGCTCCAGCCTCAGCATCTGCACTGCAATTCTATAGCCCTGGTCAGCTGACACGGGCCAGCCGTGGGTGTTTTACTGCAGCGTAGACATACCCCAAGGCTCTTACAGAGTCCCCCGATAGGCCAGCGCCTCAGGCCCTCACCTGGGATTTGAGAGCCCCCAGTTCAAGTCTGTGCTCCAATCAATGAATTTACTCTGAAGCCCACTAGCCCTGGGCCCTCCAGAAGCTCTGCCAGGCCTATCCAGTGCAGGCCAGCCCCACAGCTGCTAGGAGAGCGGCCTTCCCTGCTTCTAGGTCGCTTTGCTTCTTCTCCACGAGATCTGTGCCGGCAGGGGGCACTTCCTGCCCAACAGGAGGGCAACCAGGACTCCAGTTACAGCAAAGAGCCTGTGTGTGGGGGGGTGGGGGAAACAGGACAGAAAGCAGACCCAGCTGTGGGGCGGGAAGGGAACAGTGTGGGAGAAGGGAGCGCAGTGGAAGTGGAGTGGGCAGGACAAAGCCCTGGCTGGGATGATTTAGTTGGGGACTGGTCCTGCTTTGAGCAGGGGGTTGGACTAGATGACCTCCTGAGGTCCCTTCCAACCCTAATCTCCTATGATTCTATGGGAGATGGGGAGAGGGGAACAGCCCAGCACAACAAAAAGAGAGGTGGATATCAGACAGCAGGAAGTCAGCAGGAGAAACTGCAGGGCAAAAAGCTCTTGGAGAAGGCACGGTCAAGAGGGACCCGGGCCGCTGTGGGCAGCTCCCCCACTCACTGCAGCTGCAGAGAGGAAGCAAGAGGCAGCAAAGACAGGAAGGCTTGAGAGGGAGAGTAAAGTCCCCACAGAGGAGGATGCATGACTGGGGAGAGGGTCAAAGTCAGGGTTAATTGAGGCTCTCCTGGGTCTGGCCAAGGCCACCCTCCTGCAAGAGCCGGCGAGGCAGGGTCTGAACACAGGCCCGGCCCAGCTCCACCCCTTCACACTCACCTTCTCCCACTCCATTTTCTCCACGTCCACCAGGATCCGCATGAGCTCCGGGATGGAAAGTGCTGGGTGAGTGTCGTTCAGCTGAATGGCGACCTGCAGCGGAGACATTCCCAGGTGAGACCCACTCGCGGGGACATGCTCCTGTGCTCCCAGGCTGGGTCTACACGACACAGCTTTGCCGCAGAGCTATATCAGCTCTGAGTGTGGAACCTCCCCCCGCAAGATCGCTATGCCAGCAAAACGCTTGGTGTAGACACACCCACCCCGAAAGAGGAGTCTCTCTTTTGACATAGCTAATTTTGTTCGGGGAGGTGATGCAGCTCCACCGGCAGAACTCCAAGGTCTCCACGAGAGGTTCTGCCAGCAGAGCGATACCAGCCCACGCTCTGTAGAGCGGCCAATCCACCGGGCAGCGACCGAGCTAATTCAGCGTCCATGGCCATCGCCACCCGCCACGCACAAGGTCTCTGGGGCGGGATGGATGCCAAGGAATGCCTCTAGCGGAGCTGGCCAATGTTCTTCCAAAAATTCAAAGGAAAAAGGGGCACATTTTTCACAAGAAATGTTCACTCTTTTGAAAGTAGCTGTAGGGGCTGGAGTTCGACACCTAAATCCTTTGGCAATGTGGTCCTTAGTGCCTGCTTTCGAAGGATGTGATGGAGAGAGGTGGTATCAGCAGGGCCTGGGGCGGCAGCATCTGCCGCGCACTCACCTTGTCTGGGAAGGTCTCAAAGCACGTCCTGACTGGGTCTCGGGAGCCGAAGTTGGAAGACTTGAAACGGCGAATGATGTCCTGCAGGGTGGCAGCTACCACGAAGTATTCCTGCTTCAGCCGCAGCTCTTTCCCTTCAAAGAACTAGACACACAAGGCCCAGCCATCAGCTTGGCTCTTGCTAGCACCCCGCTGCTGCAACGCACCCCGCTGCGGTTAACCACCACGTAGGTGCAGTGTGACCTGCTGGGGGGCCTGCGAGGTCAGTGGAAAGGCGCCCAACGCCTGCAGTGGGCTTTGGGTCAGGCCCTAGGTAACCCCAACTACTGCTCTGGCCCCCTTTAAATGTTCACTAGGCACAATTGTTGGATCATATTAAAGAAGTTCTGTATTAAAATCACAAATGAGTTTGATTCCCCATAGTTTAAATTCCAGGGTATTACTAATTAAGAGGTCTCTTGGTTTTTGGTGCTGTTTCTCTCCCTCTCTGTGTGAAACTTGCAAGCTGCTAACTGTGTTAGTACATTCTAAGACAGAGTCTGTTCTCAAAGCAATTCACAGAGAGAGAGACTCAAAGCAATACTCTAACAACAGAAACAGCACCCAGAGACTCCCCGCCCTTTTGTTGTATTAACCATTGTGATTAAAATAGAGATAGAGGATGTATGTGGATGGATGCTTGGTGTGGATAATAACTGAATGATCAGGGAGGTGCCAGCCTAAGAATCCAGTGTCCATCGGCTGAAGAAGGCGTCAAGTGGAAATAACCAGAGGACCCCCCCCCCCCGGAGGGCAGACTGGAATCCACCCAACAGCCTCAAGAATGGGAGAACCAAAGAACAAGATAACATCTTGGAGCCGTCAGGAATGTGCTATCTGCTGATTGATTCAGCAACAGCATGATGAAGCAATTCCCATAGACTGCCATAGGAAGAAATTCCTATAAAAATAGACTCTAAAAAGTGAGAACTTTGGGGTCTGATTCTGCAAACCAACTTCCAGGAGCATCAGATGAGCATCTGACAAGGCCCTGCTCCCTCCTCATGTCCAGGCCACCTGGCCAGTGGCTTGGCATGAGCAACTCTAAGGCTGGTAACTATGATAACAACCTTGCAGAACCTGTGTGTGTGGGTGTGTATGTGTGTGTGTGTGTTTGTATGAATGAATGTGTGAATAAATATGAGATTGAATGGAATGTTATAGCTATAACTAACTGCTTACTATGATTCTTTCTGTATTCACAATAAATGTGGTATTTTGCCTTTTTCCCTTTAATAAGATCCTGCTGGTTTTTATTTTATTGGTACAACACAATGCACCCAAGGGGTGAGAAGGTGCATAGGGAAGGGGGTCACTCACATTGTCATTCGGATACAGGACTCGGGAGATGTTTTCTGCCAGGTTTCTATCCAACACAGCCTCGATATAATCGCCCACATTGACTGAGGAGAGAGACAGCATGCAGAGCCATACAGCCGTTAGGACAACACACTTTTACCTTACTCCCTAACACGCGCATGCCTTGGCATGTGTTCTTCCCACAACTGGCAGGAGGGAAGGAGGAAGGGAGCTAGGACCTGATTCTGCTAGGCGCCACAACACAGCATGCCAGTCCCAGCCCCGAGGAGTTACAGACTCAGCAGATAAGACAAAGGGTGGGAGTTTAGAGCTGAGGAACTGAGGCACAGAGAGATCACGTCACTTAGCCGAGATCACACGGGGCATCAGTGGCAGAGCCGGGACCTCACAGAATCAGGGAAATAAGGGACCTCGAGAGATCACCAGTTCCAGCCCCCTGAGCTCAGGCAGGACCAAGTAAACCCTAAATCAGCCCTGACAGGGGTTTGTCCAGCTTGTTCTTAAAAACATCCAGTCACGGGGATCCCACAACCTCCCTGGAAGCCTGTTCCAGAGCATAACTGCCTTGAGCGTTAGAGAGTTTTTCCTAGTATCTCACCTAAATCTACCTTGGTGCAGATTAATCCCACGGCTTCTTGTCCTACCGTCAGTGGCCATGGAGAACAATTGATCACCGTCCTCTGTAACAGCCCTTCACATATGTGCAGACTGTCGTCAGGTCCCCCCACTTCAGTCTTCTTTTCTCCCGAGTACACACACCCAGTCTTTTAAGCTTCCCTCAGAGCTCAGGTTTTCTAAACCTCTGTTCGTTTTTACTCTGCTCCTCTGGACTCATTCCCAAAGTGCGGCGCCCAGAACTGGACACGGGACTGCAGCTGAGGCCTCAGCGGTGCTGAGCAGAGTGGGACAGTGACCTCCCTGCCTTATGTACGACACCGCTGTGACGAGCCCCCGGAGTGACATTAGCGGCAGCATCCCATCGCAGCTTGAATAGGCGTCATCAATCAGCTAGAACCCCAACTCCTTCCCAGCGGTACGACCACCTTGCCAGTCCTCCCCCATTCTGTAGCTGAGCATTTGATTTTCCCTTCCTAGGGGAAGTACTTCGCACTTGGCTTCATTGCACCCGGATCCCTTGAAGCCCGGTCATTTCATCCCCCTCCGCTACTGCGTAACGCTCCATTCGGCCCCCAGGGCTTCAGGAGAGCTAGATTAACCACCTGAGCCCCTCGGCCCCGCGTCCGGAGTCCACGATGCGTAGCGAGTAGCGACACACGGGGGGCTGCACGCTGCCCTCCAGCCTCTCACGCGGCTGTCGCACACACCTCGACTGAGGGTGGCAAGCAGCCTGGAAGGTAACCACAGAGGCTTAGCGGGTACTCGCTGTCCCAGCGCTGCCCAGCTGACAGCTTCGGGATGTCTCTGCGTGGTCTGTTTTATCCAGGACTGGCCAATGAGCAGCGCTGAGGTGCACTGGACGACCATGTGTAGCCGGGGAGATGGAGGAGCAGAAAACCTTGCACAGAGCAGGCTGTTAAAATGGCATCCCCAGGCATCCCTCCTGTTTCATGCCAGTGCACGGCCCAATCGTCACACCCCGGCCAAGTTTTCTGCGGCTCCACATGACACGGTATGCAAACGATTGAAAGAGTCAATTTACATCTTTACAAAGTCTGTGCATAACCTCAGGGACTTGGGTGTACGGTCTGCAGATCCTGCCCCAAGCCCTGCGGGGGAGGGGACTGGTGGGGCGGCACAGAACTTGGCAGCTCTAGGGCTGGGCAGGGACAGGGTGGGTGGCTAGGTGGGAGGGTGTCCTAGGGTGGTGGAGGCTAGAAGCTGCCTAGGTTTAGTGGGCGGATGCTGGGGTATCTGGATCAATGGGGGCTAGCTGCAGTCACGGGGTGGCTGTGTAGAGAGGGGGTGCTGGGATGTCTGGGAGCACTGGGGTAGGTGAGTAGTGGGGTGTCTGGGACAGGTGGGGGGGTGCTGCGATAGGCAGGTGCTGTCTAGGCGGAGAGCTGGGTCCCTCAGCCGGGGAAAGAGGACTTCCCTGGGGCCCCAGGGTGGGGCAGAAAACCACCGCTCCTCATGCCAGAGCCTCCAGCAGCAGGAAGCCAGAGAGAAGCCGCCTGAGGCAGGCTCAACGGTGGCCTCTCACAGCCACAGGTGGAATTGCTGCTTCTGCCCCGTGCAGCCAAATGCCTGCTGTCCCAGTGGGGCTGCAGGTGTGTGAGTGGGGCTGGGAAATTCAGCCTGTGGCCTGAGATGTGCGACGCCTGGTAGCCTGGCCGCATCGCTCCACACCTGCATGGCAGATAAGTGGACTGAAGGCTCAAACTGACTTGCCCTCCAACAGAACCGACATCTAAAGACTCAGAACAATTGTTATTTTGGCCAGACGCCAGCCCTTCCCGCACAAGTGGGGGGACGGATTTAAATATACCCGCACGTGTTATGTGTTATTCACAGGGTGTGCTATTGTATCTGGGCCCCCCCCTGCCAGGTGCCACACCCCCCCCCCCTCCCTGCCCCAGCGAGCTTCTGAGATAAGCAATGACCAGAGACTGCAGAGACACAGCACTTACACTCCTGAAGGTTGAAGTCATTGGGTGCTTTGGCAGACCACAGCCGCATTGTGTTCACGGTGTTGTTCTTGTATCCTGGCACGGGGGTATCATAAGGCATGGCAAGAACTACCTGTAAGAGGAGAATACGTCACTACCAATTAGTGACAGGACGTCCTCAGGGTACAAAATGGGCAAGAAAACAACCCAAACCTAATGTGAGAGAAAGAGAGAGAAGGAACAGCAGAGACATAAAATTCCTGGTTTATTTGAAGATCACATAAACTAAAATCCATTGGTCGTTACAATGGTCACACTTTATATTATGGGCACATTTATAAATAGTTTATAAAGGGTTAATAAGTGATGAATAGACGTAGCGTGCTCTTATTTCTGTAGCAATAGCATCCAAGCAGCCTGTGTTATAGACAGTAACTAGCACATCAGTAAAAGGTGCAATCGATGATCATAAGCAACCTGTTGACCTTTAGAACTGCTTAACATCTATTAATTAAAAAGAAAAGGAGGACTTGTGGCACCTTAGAGACTAACCAATTTATTTGAGCATAAGCTTTCGTGAGCTACAGCTCACTTCATCGGATGCATACCGATTCATGGTATGAATGAGCTGTAGCTCATTGAAGTGAGCTGTAGCTCACGAAAGCTCATGCTCAAATAAACTGGTTAGTCTCTAAGGTGCCACAAGTCCTCCTTTTCTTTTTGCGAATACAGACTAACACAGCTGTTACTCTGAAACCCATCTATTAATTATTCATTCACATGTCATAAATGCACCCTCAGCGGCCATTAAAATCCAAATCATCCTGCAGAATTCAATATAAAATTATATGTCTGCCATAGATGGGTAAATAAAACCCGTTACAGAAAGGCTTTCATTCTCTGTTTCTAAGCGTGATTCCCCCAGAACCCCATTAGATGTTTATTGAAACGTACTGGTTAAATTCCACAGGGCTTTTACGTAAGGGCTGCACGTGAGCTATTGCGAGTGTAGTAAACTGCAATCACAACTACACCCATCTAGGGCTTGATCCTGCAAAGACATAGATACATGCTTACCTCTAAGCACGTGAGTACAATCCTTTGGGCTCGTATTTAACGTTAAGCATGTGTGTAAGCGCTTGCAGGGTTGGAGGATTTGCAATGGTCTATCCCCCTGTGCTTCCTGGACAGACACTCCAGGAAACATGCGAGTTCCCTTTCCCCTGGCGCAGTGGGTGAGGAAGAGACAGTCGGGGGAGAGACTGAAGGCTCCCACTACAGCCACAGAAACAGCTCAGTTGGAGCTGGGAAATCAGAAGGAATCTGAAGGCTTCCTGAGCAGAGATTCCCCGGTCAGCACTAAATTGCCCTAACTCCAATTCCTCTTCCTGAAGCTTAGGAGAGCTCATCAGTAGATCATTCTGCATGGCTCAAAACCTGCCAAGCAGCAAACGTGGGGCACATCAGAAAGGAACCAAAATAAGGGATGCAAAGAGCAGCAGGGCATCGAAAAGCAGGCCCCGATCCTGCACAGACTTAACACGTGCTTAGCGTTAATACTGTGAGTAACCCCATTGAAAGGTACGGCACTACGCATGGTAGGGCAGTTCAGCACGGAAATGTTTGCAGGATGGGGGCTGATACGTGGGCGCCCATTGTAACGGAGATGTGCTGTCGGCTGAGAGCTGTATGAATCTGCTCTTCTGAGCATAATGCAGCAGTCACGAGTTGTTATTTGTTTGTATTACAGCGCTGCCTAGGAACCCGGGTCATGGGGCAGGGCCCTGTTGTCTGGACAGGTTACAAAGTCCCTGGGCGCGGAGAGCTCCCTATCGGGTGGTTTCCAGATACACTTCCAAGGGCAGAGCTACAATTTTACTGTAGGGGAGGATACAGTACGAGGAACAGCTTATGTCGAGTGACTGTGCCAGGGACGCATGTTCAAAGTGCTGATCTGTCCTGCACCGTGAGGCTGCAGAAGTGGCAACTTGGGGAGGTGGGCGTGGGATCTGCCAGTGGCAGGCTGGGCTCAGAGTTCTGCCGCATTCTTTGCGCCTCCCGCATGCCATCCCCCGCTGCAGGATAAATTCTGCCTTGCTGACCCTCCGCGACCCCCTGGCCCTGGACAACACCTGGCGGATCCCTAGCAGATGTGCAACAGGGGGAAATTTTTCAGATACAACGTTTTTTCCACTGAAAAATGCAGGTTCTGGTCGATGGAAACATCTTGCGAATTCACATCGAATTCGCCGATTTATTTGGTCTGGAGAAATGAAACTCACCTCTCCCCACCTCCAAAGGCTTGGATTTTTTAATTTAAAATGACTTTTCGTTTCCAATTTCACTTCACTTTTATTTTTTTTTAAAGTTTTAAAAAACTCTAAAGCCAAACAAAACGCTCCATACGCCCAGAGACTTTTTTTTCCCATTTTTCGGGTTGGCCGTGCACCGAAGCTCACCTAAAGAAACCAGTTCTTCGCGCAGCTCTCATTAGACACCAGTGGGCTTGCGTAAGTGAAACAGAGGGACGATCCAAAGGCAACGGGGGGCCCAGCTGGGCCCAATTTGTCCCGCAGAAACTCAACTGCTGGTGATGCTGCGCGAGACGGGAAGACGACTGCCTGATTCTTTTCTGCTGTGCTCCTTGTGTTGTCACTGATGCCCGGGCAAAGGGCTCCCTGCCTGGCTGCACAGTCCTAGCGGATCAGAACCGGAGCATTCTGAACCCAGTTGGCCCAGCTGTAAATGACAGCCCCAGGCACAAGAGGGTGGAGACCCAGCCCCAAGCGCTCAAACATCACAGGTCAAGCCCCTCATCAACCATAGGCCTGGCTTACACATCATGAGGTTGTAAATATAATACACTTGGGGCTCTTCTGCCTTATTTGCCTTCTGGTATTTGAGCCTTCAGAATTCATATTTTCAAGCTTTTCCCCACTCCCATGAGGATTAGACACTTACTGCTTTTTTAAATGAAAACTATGAGTCTCTCAGAACCAGCTGACTCCAGGAGCTGGGGCTTTAATGAAAGCACCAAATTTCCTGAGCCTCGCAATCAAATGGAAAGCGTGGTCACGTGGACAGCCCAGGAGGAGTTTGTGGGGCTGGCAGTTACAACAAACAGCCTTTTACCTGCAAGCGGAGCAAGTTTCCCACAGAAGCCCATGAGAGACCATGAACAGGGAGTTCTGGGGGCTCGGCTACGGAAAGGGTGGGCGGCGGTTGGTGTGCTAGGCTGAGAGGGGAGCCCTGGGGTCCATTCCCTGTCCTTGCGTGACCTTGGACAAGTCACTTAGTCTCTTGGTCCCTTAGTTCCCACCTGTACCACGGGGATAAATCCCCTGAAGATCATGAGCTGCTCTGCTGCCAGTGATGAGATACTCTGCCCAGGCAGAGACCTGAGCTAGACAGACTGGGATGGCGGGTGTTTATTTCCACCCACACATCACATTCCCCTGCAACGTATGCTGCTGGGTGACCCAGCCGCTGGCTCCTCCCGATTTACCAGCAGAGACCTAGAGCGCAGCGATGCTGATGTGAGAATGAGCAGCATCCACAGCCAGAACAGAAAGGGCTCATTCGGAACTCACATCGGTTAGTATGTTAACCCTATCTTCTAGATGAGGAAACTGAGGCACAGAGAGATCAACTGACTAGTCACGCTCACACCGGGAATTGTGGCAGACATACAGAACCCAGGTCTCCCTGTTCCCAGCCTTACCCACCTGAGCATCTTCCCTCTTGTCTAGGGAGCGTGTACTAGAGGACAGGCTCTTGTCCAGCAGGTGGTAGGTAAACAGTATGGGCGCAAGACTCACCTTCTCTCCTGTTGGGTGCCTCTCTGGGAAAGCACCCAGGACTATATGCAATAATCACGGTTATCTGGCAACTACTGGATTAAAAGACCAGATCTTAGAAATTCACACTTATTAAAACACCCTGAAATCAAACGTTTCAATCCAGATGCGAAATTCTCGACCCACTGAAGTCAATGGCAGTTTTGCCATTGACTTCAATGGGGCCAGGACTCTACCCCAATGTTACAGTCTTTGCTTCACTCTTTTCATAGAGCTACTCTCACTTTCATTAGTGCCACTCAGGGTTCAGGGCCCAAATGTGCTAGGCGCTGTACAAAACACAGGATAAAAGAATCACAGAATATCAGGGTTGGAAGGAACCTCAGGAGGTCACGAAGTCTAAGCCCCTGCTCAAAGCAGGACCAATCCCCAATTTTTGCCCCAGATCCCTAAACGGCCCCCTGGAGGATTGAACTCACAACCCTGGGTTTAGCAGGCCAATGCTCAAACCACTGAGCTATCCCTCCCCTCCAACATATCCAGCAACATATCCAGCAACTGCAATAACGATGAATTAATCTTCTCCACCCAAACCTTCCGGACTATCCAAAGACACCACTCTTTCTCAAGAGCCACAGAGTAAATCTCATACAAAATCTCCACACACACTGGCTTTGAGACATACATAGCCAGAATAAAAGGGAGGAAGATTTGCCCCAAAATTGAGGGAAGAAAAATAAACCACCCACCATGAGTCTAAATCTCCACCAACCTGCACTGGGGTAAATCTGGAGTAGCTCCACTGAAGTCTGTGTAAGTAAAGGGAGAACCGGGCCCTGAACAGTTTGATGCTACGTAGGTTACTGCACCCTGCCCGATTTGTCTTGGCAAACGATCATCGTGTGAAAGCGTAGGCAGATTGGTTTAGAGTTGGCAAAGCTGGGAGTGTGGCTGGGATCATGTTTTTAACGGGAGACCAGCTTCAAACTTAGTTCTGGACAGACCAGGGTCCCTCCCTCGTCGCATCTGGGCACGTCACTACCATTCCCAAAGTGAGTGGGGATCTTTATACCTGAGTATCAATCCACTTCACGCCCTCCGCAGCGTGCTCCACTCGGCCATAGAAATGCACAGGAAGCATATACTCAGGGCGGGCTTTTTCCCAGGGGTTGCCATAGCGCAGCCAATCATCAGCTTCCTCCACCTGAAACATACCAACCATAGAAGATTATTCTAGCTGTGGCCAAACTGGGTCTCTGCTAAGAAGGAGATTCTTTTAATCGGCATTTTAGAAAACTAAAAAAAAAACCCCCAAGCTTTAAAAAAAAGGAGTTTTAAAAAGAGACACATGAACCTCTCTGTATTTTCCACTGCATGCATCCGATGAAGTGAGCTGTAGCTCACGAAAGCTTCTGCTCAAATAAATCGGTTAGTCTCTAAGGTGCCACAAGTCCTCCTGTTCTTTTCATGAACCTCCCTGAAACCCTAACCATTAATGGCTGGATTCCCCACTGGTGCAAATCGGGGCACTCCACGGACGGCATGGAGCTGTCCCAGTTCACATCAGCTGCTTGTTGTGCCTCCTTGATTCGCCTGCCAAATGGCACAGCTGAGAGTAAAAAGGCGGGGCTCTGTCCACCCCGCAGACGCCGCCAGCGATCTGAATGCCAGTCAAGCACGTCCTTTGCTCATGAACCATCATCCGTAGCCAAAATTCTACAGCTTGTTGCGGTGCTCAGGCCAGCAAAGAAACCAGCTCTTTCTCCCATAACTGGGCTGGCTTTTGCAGAGCTAGCGTGAGTAAGAATGAATGACACAGTCACGTGGGTCCGTAAGGCAAGCGGCTGTCTGTCGGAATACACAGAGGGACCGGCCCGGCACTGGCAACCTGGAGAGCCGGGCTCCGTTCCCAGCTCTGCCACAGATGCCACGTGTGACCTCGGACAACTCACTTCATCTGCCTGGGCCTCAGTTCTCCACCCTCGGTCTAGTCAGATTGCAAGCTCTGCGTGGCAGGGACGACCTCTCCCTACGTGTCTGCAGAGCACTGTGCACAAAGGGGCCCCGCTCTCCGTTGGGCGCGACAATACCAGCCATGATCGATTGTCAGAACAATCAAAGGGAACGGTGGAAACCAAACGCTGAACTCCCCCAGCGACAGACCTGCCAGCCATCGACAATCTTCTGATTAAATATGCCAAATTCATATCGGATCCCGTAGCCATAGGCTGCCAGCCCCAGCGTCGCCATGGAGTCGAGGAAGCAAGCTGGAACATGAAAGCGAAAGGACCCTCTTAGGAGCAGGTTTGCAGAAACCCAGCCAGGAGACCTGGGCCTGTGTCCACATCTCAGCCATGTGACTGGCTTGGGGCTACGGGCCCGAGACAGCCAGTAGCTTTTCCTTCCTGGGACTTGAAATTTTTCAAAAATAGTGCACAACCAAAGGGCCAAGGGGGGTGTTGGGAATTTCTACCCGACTTTGGATTAGGCTGTGCCCCAGTCCCCAGGAGTAGCTGCCCTGACCTCAGAGAACATGGTGGCAGAGGGAAGGGGCAGAATCTGACCCCTGTTGGGCTCCATTGGTGAGGGCAGGGGGGCCGAGATTGATCCGTTCTCCAAGGAGCTTATGTGGAGGGAGGGAACAGATGGATTTGTTGGGAGAATGGATGGGGTGTTTGTACAAACATGTGCGCCTGGTAGGGGGTGGGATTGATGGATTTGGGGGAGCTGTTTCAGGAGCACCCACTTTGTATTTTTATGCCACCCATGCACTATTGTTTCTTTGGTTCTTTGCCAAACACCTGTAGGCAAGTCTGGCTGGGCCCCAGCTTCCCCTCCTGCGTCTCATCAGAAAGATGTATGCTAGAGGCTATCTGAGCTCTGCTGTCGTCTTCCAAGGGGACGCAGGGAGGTGGAACTGGAAGCTAGAGTAGGAGCTGGGTGCATTCTCCCATGCTCCCGGTGGGGGCAGTGACCTGAGCCTTGGGCATGATGCAGAAAGGGGATACTGATTCCAGCTGTGCCTTCCCGGGGCGCGCTAGGGCTTGCTAGCTATTGTTTATAAAGTGACGCCAAGTGTGATTTTTACTAGTGTCCACAGCACTAGTAAGTGCGTGTCAGGACTCCGTGGCTAACAACCAGCCCTAAGCTGGACGGGAGCAGTGAGATCTGGTCTTGACACAGGGCTACAGGGTGCTGAACAGTGATGGGGATGGTCCCGGGGCAAAGAACAGTTCAACAGCCCTATCTCAATGTGAGTTCAGCACAGCTGTGGCCAAAATGGACCCAGCACGGCCTGGCGGGGGTCAAGCTGTTTTATAAACCAGTTAAAACCAAGTCTTTGTCCTGGGCTCTACCTGAGCTAAAGCAGGGCTTTCATCTTCCCACGGCTGCTCTTTGACTATTAGCGGTAAATATGCCCAATGGCCTGTGATGGGACGCTGAATAGGGTGGGATCTGAGTTACTACAGAGAATTCTTTCCTGGGTGTCTGGCTGGTGAGTCTTGCCCATATGCTCAGGGTTTAGCTGATCGCCATATTTGGGGTCAGGAAGGAATTTCCCTCCAGGGCAGATTGGCAGAGGCCCTGAGGGTTTTTCGCCTTCCTCTGCAGCATGGGGCACGGGTCACTTGCTGGAGGATTCTCAGAGCCTTGAAGTCTTTAAACCACGAGTTGAGGACTTCAATAGCTCAGACAGAGGTTAGGGGTTTGTCACAGGAGTGGGTGGATGAGATTCTGTGGCCTGCGTTGTGCAGCAGGTCAGACTAGACCAGTGGTTCCCACACTCGTTCCGCCGCTTGTTCGGGAAAGCCCCTGGCGGGCCGGGCCGGTTTGTTTACCTGCCGCGTCCGGAGGTTCGGCCGATCGCGGCTCCCAGTGGCTGCGGTTCGCTGCTCCAGGCCAATGGGAGCTGCTGGAACCGGCACGGGCTGAGGGACGTACTGGCCGCCACTTCCAGCAGCTCCCATTGGCCTGGAGCAGCGAACCGCGGCCACTGGGAGCCACGATCGGCCAAACCTGCGGTCGCGGCAAATAAACAAACCGGCCTGGCCCAGCCCGCCAGGGGCTTTCCCTGCACAAGCGGCAGAACGAGTTTGGGAACCACTGGATTAGACGATCATAATGGTCCCTTCCGATCTCTAAGTCTATGAGCAGCAACACAAGGTAGACTGACCCCTAGCATGTCAACCAGCACGTCACGTAACCTCGCTGCAGCAGGCCGAGATGACACACTAGCTAAAATGACGGCAGATGCTGGCACCTTGTCTACACTAGAGCTGCACCCATGTTAGCAAGGGTGACAAATTTTAGGGGGGAAAAGGCTACTGTAGCCAAGGCCTTGGGCCTCCTCCAGTGCTAGCCCAGACGTGTTAGCAGCCAGCTTGGTCAGCTGTGCCTAAACCATGCATGGCCACAGTCATCAGAGGAAGTTAATTGCCCTTTGTAGAGGGGGGCTAATTAAGGAGCACAGGGGCCAGCACTGCCAAGCAGCCAAGCCTTGCCAAGGGTATCACTGGGAATACAAAGAACAGGGGCATTACCTGCCAGGCGACCCAGCCCTCCATTACCCAGGCCAGCATCTTCTTCAATCTCTTCCAGCTCCTCCAAGTCCAGACCCAGCTGTTGAGAAAGCGGCAACTTCAGCACCAGGGCATCACCCGCACAGAGCCCTGAGGCATGTTTCCCTGCAGCCCTCCGAAGGAGAGAAACACACCCAGGCTCCCCCCCACTCCCACAGCAATCTAATTCCTCGGACAAATGACCCTATCCCACTGCCAACGTCATTTTTATTAGGATCTGCAGGTTTCCTTTGCTACATCAAACACCAAACGCTTCTTGGCTGGCAACCCTCAAAAGTATAAAGACCTTTAATCTGGGAAGGGATGCCAATCAGCCAGTCACAGTACAAATCATCACTGCTGGTTTATTTGCCTAACGATTTGAGGATGCGCCTTCTTTCTAGGGTTAATAACTGTACCTTGAGCCTCGAAGGATTCTGGGGCCCAGGGGTTTCTTATCCCAGAATATGGTTAATGCCAAGTTCACGGGTTGACCTTGCAAGTTATTCCTGCTATGCTGAAATGTCCCCCAGTGTTCTGGCTCAGAACTTCCCAGCAACAAAGGCTGCTTCAGCTTCTGACCTTCCAAAACCTGTCCCCTGACCTACCCCCAGCAACAGTCTCTCCTTCCCCCACCATCTCCACAGCCACTCAGGAAGGCCAAGCCTCCACTCCCATCACCAAAACTAATGCCTAGGGCTGGCTGAAAATTTCAAAGATAACCTCTTCCCATTGGAAAAATGGGGTTTTGTCAACACTGAAATTTTCGGTGGGAAAAGATCAATTTCGGCAGAATTTTCCATTGGGAAAAATGGAAACAAACTGCTCCATTTCAGATCTGCATTAACCTTTGCATCTGCCAGAGTGCATCATGGGAGATGTAGTCCAATGGGGGAGCAAGGCCCACAAGAGAGACTGGGAGCAAAAAGGACTCAGAACTACAACTCCTAGGAGGCAACAGAGCAGGCTCAGGGGGATGCAGAGATTAACGTGGACCTGAAACAAAGCACTTTGTTTCTGAATTGAGATTTTTCCAGAACTTTCTATTCCATCAGAAGTTTCAATATTTCAAATCGGGATGAAAACAAATGTTGAACTATTGGGAATATCCTACAGGACAGAAATTCTGGTTTTCCATCATCTCTTCTAATTCCACTTTAAATTCACTTTACATCTGAGGATAGCTGGTTACCAAGAGCAGAGTGGGATCAGGAGCTGAGGCTGCCATGTTTGCTGTCCAAGTATGGAGGAGCAGTTCTGGGTGTGATTATTTTACCAAAATAATCCCGTGCGTGGAGGCAGTTATACTGGCACAAAGGTGCCTTACACTGGTTTAGCTTATTCCCCTTCCCGTACCGGGATAGCTGCACTGCTCTAAAGCACTTTTATACTGGTATAAAGTCTGTGTCCACACTAGGGAACTGACACCATGTTAGCTACACCAGCATTGTTAAAGCAGCACAACCAGTGTGTGTTGACAATCCCTTGGTTGACCTAAAAGGCTTTTCTTCCTCTAAAGGGATGTGAATGGTGCGGATGGGAGGGAAAGAACTACTTAATTACACATTTCCCCACAAAACTCTGTCTGCCTTTCCTATTACCGATGTAACTCCACGTAGCAGTTCCCGAGTCTTGCACTTTATTTAGCCCAGAATTTGTTTTTTATTTCTAAACAGGGAGCACCACTAAGTTACCGTTTAAATACAGAAATAGCTCACTGATATAATGAACTACTTGTCAGCTAAGGATCTCAGAGCCCTTACCAGGGAGGAAGTGGTTAGACTGCTAGGCTAGGACTCAGGGGACCTGGGATCTTTTCCCAGCTCCATCACTGACCTTGGGCAAGTCACTCCAACTCCCCATGCCTCAGTTTCCCATCTGTTAGAAGAGGATGATAATACTTCCCTTAGGGGACCATTATGTGTGTTAATTAGCAATTGTCAGTAGATTGCTTTAAATAGTAAAATGCCAAGTATTAACAAACATTCAGCCTCTGCACTATTATGCCCACTATTATGCTGTCACCCACCATTTATGGTGAGTAACAGCAATGGAGAACTTTAGCGTTGGTCAGAGACGCTTACCAACATGTGGTTTTTGGACAAGTCCAAGTAGGTAATTTTGGGTGCGATTTATTTTCTTTTACCAATATAATTATGCCAATACAACCCCTAGTGTGGACACCACTACGCCCCACAAAGGCATGCAGCTAACCCCTAGAAGCACATTTATACCAGTATAACGGCGTCCACACTAGAGGGATTGTTCAGGTACAGTCATATTGGAATAGTTACAGCAGTGCAACTTGTGTGTGTAGATGCGGTCTAACTGTCTTCTCCTTCGGCCCAGAGATGGATTGTTCAACATCTCTCCAAGTCACCCTACCTCGGCTGGTTGGGTTTAATTTCCAGGTGGCTTTACTGAGCCGCAGTTGTGAGCAAAGACCAGGTAGAAAAAGGAGACTGAAGGCCTATGTGATAAGGCCCTGACCCTGGAACGACCTCTGTGTGGGCAGAGCCCCAGTGGGGCTCAGGGCAAGTGCAGGGCCATGTGCAGGATCGGGGCTTAAGTCCCCTATTACTCACAGAGGATGCTACAGTATGAAGAGGTTTCAAGTTTATTCCTCACGGACCCGACTCCCATTGCAATGTATTGTGTTACCGGCAGCCTGTGCATCGCACACTGCAGACGGATCCTGCAGCAACCGGTTTCCACGAGAAAAGCTTTGTTATGATCAACAACCTCTGAAACAAAAATATGCCCAAGCCAAGCCCAGCCTCTTGAATCTTTAACAAGCTGGATGATACACATATACATTTCAAGCTATTAGAATTGCTTCAAGGACAGAGGGATACTGGGGCCTCTGCCAAAGTAACTGGCTTTCATGAGTCACGGCACTTTCAAGGGAGTAATAACATTAGACCAAACGTGGGTAGATTAGATGGACACTTCAGGATGCTGTAAAATTAATTAGCTTTGCGCAAGCCGTTTGCTTTGGTTACCGATGGCAAAAGGGGGAGGAATTAAAGAGAGAGAGTGAGCGCACTGATGCTGATAAGACACGGACCACATGTGTAGGTTACATCCCCATTCCTGATTCTCCATTTGTTCTGTCTGCTTAGGCTGTAAGCTCTGGAGGGCAGGGTCACGCCGCTGCCCTGGTCCATGACAGGATACAGAACAATGACGAGCCACCTGGGTTTGCATTTCCCTGCCTGCCCCTGTGTTTTGACAGACTCCTGCCCAGTTCCCCCTCCACACAAGTTCTCTTCTGGCAGAGGCAACCTGGTGGGAGCCTGACTGGAGCTGGGCAGGGATTCAGGACACAGGAATGACAGACTCATAGAAGCGTGGGGCTGGAAGAGCCCATCTCGTCCAGCCCCCTGCACTGGGGCAGGACTCAGTAAACCGACACCCTCCCTGTCAGGGGTCTGTGTAAAGCAGTCAGTCTTCAAATGGAAAGCGAGTCTGTTACAGAAGCACGGCATAACTGTGGGAGCGGGTGAGAGGAGGGGCTGCTCCATTTTTCTTCTCTTACGATGCTTCCAGTCCCAAGGAGCCCATGCTTTGCACAGGGCCGCACCACGCCCGGATCACAAACACTTCGTAACAAGCTACCACAACGTGTAGGCTCTACCGCCCAGATTCCCAGAGGTATTCAGGCTCCGAACGAACACTGAAATCAGTGGCAGCTAAACGGAGGGTCTGGGCCTACCGCCCCGGAGCAGGCTGCAGAAGAGTCTGGGCTCTGCAGGCCAGCTCCAACACCCACCGAACTCAGGAGAAAGCCTCCCAGTGGGGCCTCAAACCTTGGGCCTGAGTCTCCTCTCACTCACACTGGTGTAAAGTACAGGTAAATACACTGAGGCCAATGGAATTACACTGGTGTAAACGAGAGGCCTCAGCTCCCTCTGATCAATGGCTTCATGCATACAAGAGCCCCCGTTGGGTGGCGGATGTTTTGGCTTTAGACAGACTCTTCAGAGTGACCTAGATAGTAACTGGTGCACAGTCCCAGGCAAAAGCCCTGAAGCAGGACATTTAAACAGGAACGATACTTTTATATTGGCCTAGTACATCAGTGTAAGGGACAGAAAGCTTTTGAATGGGATTGTCACAGGGCAAGCTGGCCCTTTAAGAATGCTGGGGCTCCGCCTCACCTGTGCCAGGTGTAGCTAGGGTTACCAATTCTGATTGGACGTATTCCTCAAGGTTTCATCACATGGCATAATCTTTAATTAAAAGGTTAATCTTTAATTCCTGGGGACTCCAGGACAATCCTGGAGGGTTGGCAATCCTAGAACCTCCCCAGGTGAAGGGAGTGAGTCCAAGGGTCATGTGATGGGAGCATGGGATTCGGAGCCAGGCCTACTGCAGGACATACGGGCAGCCTGGGTTCAGAGACTGACTTTTGTGAGCTCCCAGGCAGCAGGCCTGGGTGAAGGCAACACCTTGAAGAGGCCGGGCTTTCAGGCCAGAGTGACAAAAACTATGAGTTCGTAGGAGAAGCTTTTACCACAGAAACCGCATCATGCTACACTTGCCACGACAGGCCCTGATCTTCCGAGCTGCATTCACGTGAATAACGTTTTGTTGTGGTGTCCCATTGACTGCACTGGCCTTCATTGAAATATTTCTGTTTCCAATTTTTTAGCTAATTTTTTCATCAGAATATCAACCTTTAACCAACTTCCCCTCCACCCTCAAAAGTATGGACATTTTAATGAGAAGATTTTCATTTTTCTGACAAGTTATAGAGCTGGTTGAAAACTGAAAAGATTTGACCAACTTTTGAAAAATCAATTAAAAAAAAAGTCATGAAAATTGTTATTCACATTTCACTGCTTTTCACCAGCTCTACGTCGGACTAAACGAGCATGCTTGTAGTGAATCACGTCTAAACATTTCACCCTGTCGCATGCAAAGTGCTCAATGCCTTGCAAGATCAAGCCCCGAACCATTAGCCGGCTGCATCCCTGAAATGGATGGGTGTTGGGCCACTGTCTTCAGTCACGGCTTCCTCAGACCCTGTGAGTCCCAACTGATGCTAGGAGAAAATGGGGAAGGGAGCTGGTTGGAAAGTGGGCTTTTTTCTGGGGAAACGTTGACAAAAATGAAAACACACGTACTTTTTGTTGCATTTTCTACAGAAAACTGACTTTTCAGTGACAAACAAAGCTTTTTTCTTTTTAAACCAAAACCTGAAATATTTCTACTAGGAAATGCCGCCGTGGTGCCTCAGGGGAGTTGTGGGAAAAGCCTCTCATGTTCCCATTCGTCTCCTAGGCTCGGCTCCCTGGTCAGACTACATTTCCCATTATGCACCATGATCTCTCCCCCGGGTGATAGGAGGCAGTTGCATCATGGTAATCCTTAGCTATAGTGCATTTTGGGAAATGTGTCTGGGTGGGGAGCAAAGCCCACAGAGGAGAATGGGGACATGAGAAAACCGAACTACAACTCCCAGAAGGAAATACTTTCATTTACAGGAGTTTGGCTTTTTGATGAAAAAAAATCAAAAATTTCCATAGAAACCAGACATGGCTTAAAAAAATTAGTTTTGTCAAAATCAATTTTCTTTCTAAACAAATTTTGGCAAAAAAGTTTTGCCCAACTCCAACCAGGACTTGCCAGAGAAATTTACCTGGTAAATGGCTTCATCACAGACATTCTGCATACCCAGGTTCACCATTGTATTCTGCAGGGTGCGGCCCATGTAGAATTCCAGAGACAGGTAATAAATACGCTGGTGGAATACATCAAAAGGACAGAAGGAAGAAAATTAATTTTACTTCCCAGGCTGAGACTTTGCAACACAAAGGGGGCTGAATATGGAGGTGAAATTTACACATATTCTATGAAGAAAAACTAATGCTAATGCACAATTAAGACTGCAAAAATGCAATCAGGTCCGTTGAGAGACATACTGCCTCTTGTTCCAGGACATGTGAACAGTGAGGACAATTAGCACTGGAACAAGTTACAAAGGGCTGTGATGGAGTTTCCAACTCTGGCAATTTTTAAATCCAGATTGGATGTTTTTCAAAAAGCTCTGCTCTAGGAATTGCTCTGGGGATGTTCTCTGGCCTGTGTTAGACAGGAGGTCAGGCTAGATGGTCACGATAGTCCCTTCTGGCCTTGGAATCTGTGAATCTTTCTGTTTCTGAATCCATGCTTTCTCTCTCAGTAGCTATTCTGTCTTTGAGCCAAGTACTGATCCTTCCTCACAAGGATGTCTGAGCAATGTGCAGAGAGGGACACACTCCACCAGACCCCGGGAATGGGAACCCTCCCCCCGTTCTTGCCCCTCAGGTCTAAAGAGTGGGGTTTGTATTTCACATGGAGGGACTGTATCCTCCCCTCTACCCAACAGCAGCAGGGTAGTATCCTTTGCCAGAAAACACCCTCCCCCGCCCCCCCTTGTTAGCAGATGTTGATCCCGCTGGGGAATGTTAAGTGGGTTCTGCTGACTCAGGCTCATTATCCTACTCAGATATGAGAGAGGTGGGAGTGACACGACCTCATCTCGCCCTAGGAGCAGCCAAGCCTGGGAAGAAGATCTGCCCTGAATTTTGCGTGATCTTTGTTCTTATTTCCTTGTTAATAAAGCCAGTCCCTGGTCAGCCATTAAGTGCAGGCTGTTTTAGAGCAGGCTGGAAAAGCTATAAAGATATCATTAATTTTATTAGTTATTGGTGTGAGAGCACCCATGACTCCCACACCGCATACGTGCCCCATGTCATGTTCCTGTGTGGCTTGCTTTGCCTTTTGAAGAACAGTTTCTGAAGTACATCCTACCAGCAATGTCCCCCATATGTTCCTCCCCAAAAGGAGGCATGCAGCCACCAAGCAGTCCCTCCTAACACAATACACTTCATTGTAAAGAAGGTTCACGTTAGGTCTCTCTGCACTCAGAAGCGATTCTCAACTTGCCTCGCTTCAGGACAGCACTAGAGGTGGGGAAGGAATTGTTTTCCCTTTTCCGCACTGGGACAAAACAAGACCCTTGGAAGGTTTTTTTGAGAGAGAGCAAGCATGCCCCTGGGATGTGGGAGGCTCATGTTCACGTCCCTGGTCTGAACCAGGCAAGCCCAGCCTTGAACCTGGGTTCCAGTCCTGAACCTGGGTTCCAGTCCAAGTGCACTGACCACTAGGCTATTGGCGATTCTAGGGTGGGTCTCTCTCTCTCCAGTTTTGATCGGGAATTCCATCCTCGGTCTAAGAAATCTTTCCCAAAAATTGGATTGAAACTGGCACATTCCCGCAGAAAGTTTCACTTTCATTGGATTGACATTTTCTGACCAAAAAGAGTTCCATCCAAAAACTCCTGCCTGGCTCTAGTGAACACGCGCTTGTTAACCCCTTGAAATCAGATCAAGCGACGCGACAGGGAGGCTTTCATGAATTGCGGCCCGGCCACCTGTTGCGTAACATGGATCACGTTTTGTTTGCCAGAGAGATTCTTGTGAGGAACTTGTCAGCGGAGCGCCCCTGTGCCTATCTCGGCCCAGAGCGTGACTTTCCTACAGCAGCTGTCATTTTCTGATAAGATTGTTTCCCCAATTAACTTAGAACGCAAGTGATCGGGGAGGCCTGGCGGCGTATTTACACACCAGTTCTTCACAGTACAGTGCTGCCTTTTCGCAGCTGAAATGCCACGCCCAGGCCCTGTCGCATAAGATTCCTAATTGTATTCATCAACGTGGGCTGGATCCAAAGTCAATGGGAGTCTTCAACAGGCTTTGGATCAGGCCCTATGCCATGCACTATTTCCTAGTATGACGGTCACCCCTGCTGAGAAGCGTGGAAACGAACCAGTGCCACGCTGATCACCCACTATGAGATTCTGGGAACAAAAGGAAAGTGCCGTGACTGGGTATCGCTCAGTAAATACGGACTCAACTTTCCACAACCATTTTCAGCAACGCACATCCCTCTGGGGCTCTTATGGAGGGCTGGAATTTTAAATGAATCCCATCTTCCAGGAGACTTGGCTTGCTGAGGCAGATTAGGGCTGAGAAAATGTCATGGCTGGAAATCAGGGAGAGTCAAGTGTTATTGACGGGGGGTTTTGGTTATAGAAGGCCATGGGGTGAATTCCATCCTAAACAGATCCACCCAACTATTCTGTTTCAGAAATCCATTTCACACAGTGAACAGGAAACTTGAATTATTGATCCAGTTGGTACTTCAAACCACCCTTAATTTTGAGACTGTGGCATTATTTTAAGTATCACTTGTCTTTCTACACCATCACTGCAAGCATACAAGAGCCATGGGGATTTATGGATTAAACAGCCCCACTTGTCTGATCCACACAGTGCAACAATATTAACTAATATCTGATAGGGACATAAACACGGTAACAAAAAGTTATGTGGGGAGACATTCCCCTCAGCTCCCGTGAGTCTGGCTGTAGCAAATGGCTTTATCCGAGCCCATTTTCTCACTGGACAAATATTTGATCAGCATCCGTCCTATGGTTCATTTCTTCCCTAGAAAACACTACGTTAAGGAAGTAGGATAAGCAATAACATTGGTTAGTTCCCTCCCACTCTGACTTTAATACGTTTCATTCCTTTAAAATAAGCAACTGGTACACACCCCTGGGGTTGCTGTTATATTCTTCCCAGCAAGTATAATATGCCTAAGGAGGAACTCTTGTTTGGGGAGACCATCCTAGTTTTAAAAGAGCCATATTTTGAAGTTTGATGCATGCTAAATAAAGCCCATTTGTAGGATTCATATCAGGATGTGAGTGACTCAAACAGTAAGAAGAAGTGGGCCACACAGAACCAAACCATTCCTTTTACAGCACTAGGAAACTGTCCTGCAAGAAAACCAGGATGTATGAATCAAGGTTCACATTCTCAGCTTGTGCACAGCAGCTGAGAATCTGGCCTCAAATTCCTATGTTAAACCGACACTGTTCAAGGCAAATTTGACTTAAATTTGAGGTTCCGTAAAAGCTTACAAAACTTTAGACACGTTTCCATTAATTTTTGTTCATTACAATAGAAACAATTTTCTTTTAAATAGATACCTATTTCTCTGCACTTTTGGCATCTCAAACATTACAGCACTCGGTTAGTATGAGAACTTGACAGTGAAATCGATTAGAAACTGTCAAGTAGAAGAAGTGAAACAGAGTTGCCCATTTCCATTGGCCAAGCTGAGCGGAATTAAAAGTGTCAAAAGGCACAGAGAAGAGTTCTTTAATGTTCTCAATTTTAATAGTCTTCTGCAGCTTCCCATATCACTGCATGCCTTGATTTTACTAAGCTGAGAGTAAATATGAGTGCGATGTTTTAAATCTTTCTTCAGACACTTTTCCCTGTATGCCTCCTAGCGAGCCTCTGTCCAGCCTAGTTTTTGAGTGTGCCAAGTGATGTGATTGATCGCCTGCAAAACACTCTCTCCTTCCTTGTATCTTCCTGGATTAGGAGGAAGGATGGTGCATATTTGCTCTTCTGTATTAGGGACAGAAAAGGTACTTTAAGACAGAAAACATGGAATGTTCTCTTCATCTAAATCTCTATTGGGCGCATATTATAAATGAAACAAACACAGGGTCCTGCGACAGTCCCTGGTCCAACGCCCACTGACGTCTATAGCGACGTCTATGTGAAAGACCTTTGTGGTCATAGCAAAGGCAGTGGTTAAAGTATGACTTGTTGGGGGGAGGAGAGGAGGGTGTCACATTTCTATCCCGGCAAAAGCTCTAAAGTAGCCATGGTAATAGCAGCATAACAATGCTCTCAGCAACATGTCTTCTTTCACTCGCCGAACCGGTCCAGGAGATAACAGAAAAGGAACTTTTCTGACAGCATAAACTGCGTTTACGGTAGCAGGCTTTGCAGGTATAGTTATTCTGGCAAACTCTTCTAGAGCCTGCCTGGCCTATGGAAGCCTTTCGGAGCTCCCCGAGATCAACAGAAGCACTGGCCTTTAATCCGCGCTGAGGATTTGAGCTGACAAGTTTTACATTTCCTGATTTTTGTAACACAGCTGTTCTGCTGTGATGTGTCGGCAAGTAGTAGTCACAGCTGCATCCTTGTACCGCTCTCTCTTCCCCAAAAGAACTACACAAGCATCGGTCCCCCCTGCAAGGATGCAGGAGACAACCTGCTGAACTGGGTGAAATTCTCTGGCCTGTTATATGGATCAGATGAGACCTGTGAATCTAGGACAGCCTCACGACTTGGCACATTTAAAGTCACACACGGAACAACCCTCCTCTGACAAGGGGATAGACTAGATCAGCATTTCTCAAACTGGGGCCCGCGGACCCTTGGTGGTCCCTGAGGGTATTCCAGGGGGTCCGCAGGCCCCACTGATCAACTCCTCCCCCTCCCCTTATCTCCTGGAGGCTACTGAAGCCAAACCAGGAGATTTTAGGCGCTAAAAGTCCAGCAGTGGAATGGGGCTAAGGCAGGCTCCCTACCTGCCTTGGCTCTGTGCCGATCCCGGAAGCGGCCAGCATGTCCCTTCAGCCAACCCCCTGCCCCACCCCAGAGCCCGCACCCAAACTCCCTGCCAGAGCCCGACCCCGCACCCCCTCCCGCACCCCAACCCCCTGCCCCAGCCTGGTGAAAATGAGTGAGGATGGGTGAGAGCCAGTGACAGAGGGAGGGGGAATGGAGTCGGGGTGAGGCCTGGGGATGAGCAGGGGGGCTTGGAGACCCCCAAAAAGTTTACAATCAAAATGGGGGTCCTGGGGTTGCTAAAGTTTGAGAAGGGCTGGACTAGATGAGCCGACAGCTCTTTTGAGGAACAATTCTAGGACACCGCCTTCCTCCCATGCCGCCTTCTGCTTCCCTCCCAGTTGCGGTCACTCCCTTTCCCAGCAGATTGCTTCCTTGCCCCAGTAGCGACCCCCAGACCTGCCAGGAACACGCAGCCCTTGGCCACCACCGGTCGCCTTGACTCCAGGGATGCTGGACCCGCTGGGAAGTCGTAGGTTTGCCCTGCCCGGGCCTCAGAAACCTCTGCCAGGGCACCCCCGCTCCGGCCCCTGGATCCCGGGGCAGCCCCCGCCCCGCACGGAGCCCTACCGGCTGCGGGCGGCGCTGCAGGGCGGGACGGGCGCTTTGAACCCGGCCGGGAGCGGGGCGGGAGGGCGCCGGGCTCAGGCGGGGTGACCGCCCCGCCCCGCACCGCCCGCCGGCTGCGGGGCCCCCCCCCGCCCGCACCGCACCGCACCGCACCGCCCGCCCGCCGGCTGCGGGGCCCCCCCCGCCCGCACCGCACCGCACCGCACCGCACCGCCCGCCCGCCGGCTGCGGGGCCCCCCCCCGCGGCCCTACCTTGGGGTCGCGCTCGTAGTAGCGCTGCTGGGTGCGGATCCAGCGCCCCACCAGCTGGTCCCGCACCGCGTGCGCCAGGGCGAAGAAGTAGTCGCGGGGGGTGGCCACGTTGCGGTCCTTGACCAGCGTGAAGTGCAGATGCCGGTTGAAGCTTTTCCGCACCTCGGCCACGTCGCCCAGCCCCGCGATGCCCCGCACGCTGATCTGCTTCCGCTTCTCGCTGTCGCTGCGGGGCGCCGCCATGGCCGGGGCCGGGGCTGCGGGGCTCGCTCGGGGCTGCGGGGCCGGGGGCTGCGGGGCTCGCTCGGGGCTGCGGGGCCGGGGGCTGCGGGGCTCGCTCGGGCCGGGGGCTGCGGGGCCGGGGCTCGCTCGGGGCTGCGCGGAGCTCGGCCGGCGCCGGCTGCTGCAGTGGGGATCGCGGCGCCTGCGCGCCCGCCAAGCCGGGGGTGGGGGGAGCTCTGCAGCCTGGCCGCGAGCCCGGCGAGCCCAGCGCGGCTCGCAGGCGCCGCGCTCCGCCCCGGGCTCCCCCTCGCCGGGGCCTGCAGCTCCGGCCCGGACCCGCCTGCGCCCCCCACGCGGGCTCCCCCCCGGCACCGAAATCCGAGCTCGCCAGCCCCGCACGGGGTTTAAGGGCTGGTCCCCGGCGCGCACCACCCAAAGGCAGCCGCCCCCCCCAGCAAGCGGGGTCCCCCCAGCATCCTCCAGCCCGGGGCAGAGCCCCCCCCCGCGAGCAGGGTGCCTGACACCCCCAGCCCGAGGCAGAGCCCCCCCCCACGAGCAGGGTGCCTGACACCCCCAGCTTGAGGCAGAGCCCCCCGCCACAAGCTGCCCCCCGCCACCTGCCAGCCCGAGGCAGAGCCGCCCCCCCCCGCGAGCAGGGTGCCTGACACCCCCAGCCCGAGGCAGAGCCCCCCCCCCGCGAGCAGGGTGCCTGACACCCCCAGCCCGGGGCAGAGCCGCCCCCCCCCGCGAGCAGGGTGCCTGACACCCCCAGCCCGGGGCAGAGCCGCCCCCCCCCGCGAGCAGGGTGCCTGACACCCCCAGCCCGAGGCAGAGCCCCCCCCCCGCGAGCAGGGTGCCTGACACCCCCAGCCCGGGGCAGATTCCCCCCCCACGAGCAGGGTGCCTGACACCCCCAGCCCGGGGCAGATTCCCCCCCCACGAGCAGGGTGCCTGACACCCCCAGCCCGGGGCAGATTCCCCCCCCCACAAGCTGCCCCCCGCTACCTGCCAGCCCGAGGCAGAGCCGCCCCCCCCCCCGCGAGCAGGGTGCCTGACACCCCCAGCCCGAGGCAGAGCCGCCCCCCGCCACCTGCCAGCCCGAGGCAGAGCCGCCCCCCCCCCGCGAGCAGGGTGCCTGACACCCCCAGCCCGAGGCAGAGCCGCCCCCCGCCCCCCGCCACCCCGAGGCAGAGCCGCCCCCCCCCGCGAGCAGGGTGCCTGACACCCCCAGCCCGAGGCAGAGCCGCCCCCCGCCACCTGCCAGCCCGAGGCAGAGCCGCCCCAGCAAAGGGGGCAGGTGGTTCGCTGCCCAGCTCAGAGAAACCGGTTCTGAAGTTCACTGCATGGAACAAACGTTGCGGGCTCTCTGGCATTGCAGGTGGCATTTCCCCAGGGGAAGCTGCTTGCCTTGGCCCCGACAACCAGGTGCCCCCATCACCCCCTCCCGGGAATAAAGGTAACCGCTCCTCTCACGCTCGCTGTGTGTAAAATCCTGTGCCCATGGTTTTACAGCGTCTCTGGTGCCCCCTTTCAGACATGTCCCAGGGGCCGGGTGGGCAGAGGCTCTGTTCTGGAAATCACACCCCTTCCCGGTGTCTCACGCTGGGCACCCACCCGCCCTAGCCCTAGAAAACACAGCCTGCGAGGTGCGGCGCAATTTGGATAGAAAGGGGCCGCAAGCTCGTCGGCCTTTCCCTGCACCCCGGGCTTCCTTATTCCTCAACCCTGGCGCAGAGGGTGCGTCAGGCCAGGCTGGAGTAGCCGCAAGAGCAGCTATTTCAGAAGGGCATAGCCCCCCCCTTTCCCTCACTAGCTCCCAGTCTCCTTGACCAGCCAGTCCCAGCCTCCCTCCCACCAGCTCCTAGGCCCAGCTGCCTTCCCCAACCAAGAGGGAGTGTGTCTTTCTCAAGCCCCACCATCCTCCAGTCCCACTCTACTCCTTTCCCTCTCCCCAGCCCCTGGTCCAGCCCTTGTCCCTCTCTGACTTCCTCCTCCCTGGTGCCTGGCTGCCAGCAGAGGAGAGGGGTCACAGAGCATTAGAGGGGCTCCCTGCTCTTATTTCTGGTGCCTGGCCCCAGCTCAAAGCAGCTGGGAGCAGGAATTACAGGGAAAGCCCAGTTTTGACCTAGCAGCCTGGGCTGGAGGGAGAACACTCAGTTGCTCTGTGGGGATGGCACACAGGCAGTCCAGCCATGGCTGAGAGTAGCGAGGAGACGAAGCATGGCCAGTTGTCTGTGGAAACGGTGCATGTGCAGTGTGGTTAACACTAGGAGCCGTGAAGGGATGGAGCATGCTCAGTGAGGATGGAAGCTTTGGAGACTTCTAGCTGCTAAAATCTAAGATGTCTCTACTGAGCAGATACAAATGGAGATTTTTCAGAAGTCTGTAAATTGGCCAAATCTGAGCAGTTCTTCATAGGGATGGCAAAAAGGCACAACCCTGAAATAAAGGCCCCTCCCTGCCCTATGTCAAGTCCTTGTCCGAAAGCATGGGATTGCTGGAGATTCTGAAAGAAAAGGTCACCAGGGTTTGGTTTTTTTAAGTTGCAAAGCATTTTCCCCTAACCTTGTTCTCAGAAACCATGGAATAGTTTGGCTGAAATTAAAACTATAAATACATAATTCAGTTTCAGACAGACAAGCAGCATGGAAAATTTCAGCCCAAATAGTTAAAGTTTGGCAAAGTAATTAGCAACCAAATACATGGTCTTAAAATTGGAAGTGTTGGGCAACCTTTAATAGACACTGCTACCAGCCCCTATAATATTAAAGGCAAAGGAATTGCCAGAGTGGGGTCCATCTAGTTCAGTGTCCTCTATGACAGTGTCTAGCATCAGTTGCTTCAGAGAAAGATGAAAGACGCTCCAGTAGACGCACATCCTAACCCACAGGGAAATTGTCTTCCTAAGCCTTGACAGTTAGTAGCTGACTTATGGCAATGAAACCAAGCCCAACCCTTCTTAAGGTAAGCCCATCAGTATGATCCTGGTCAAAACAAAGAGCTGGAAATACCATTACTGTATCTTACACTTATGTAGCAACTTTCATCCCAGGACCTTGGTATGTATTCAGAAGTTTCCATGTTGCAATAGAAGAGAGGCTAAGATGCAGTGTTTTCCCATTAACACATAGCAGCTTACCTTCATTATCAGTGCAATGACTTGTTATACAGAGACAATCACTCCACAGTACCATGCATTAATCCAAATAGGAAACGTCCCAATTTATAATTAAAATTTTATTGCCAATAAAATAGTTTTCAAATATTCATCGTACAGTCACATACATGCTACTTTACAGACAAAAACGCCAATGACAAGCAGAACAACATTTTAGAAAAATCTGATGAGTTTCCCCACATGGGTTTTACACCAAGTTTGTGCTTCTCAGGCAATGAAGATTGAGCTTTATTCAATTAGGGTCTAACCCGAAGTCCTTGGACAGACTCCTAGTGACTGTATGGGGCTTTGGATAAGGCCCTTATAAAATATTAAAAACCGGCTAGTGTCTATGCTGACTACGTATTAACATGACGTAATCCACTACTTATGGATAACTGACACATCGTTTCCCTATTGCAGTGTGTGTGTGAGGAACAGCCGTCCCCCTGTATACAGTACACCGATAGAAGTGTTGCAGCCAAAGTGCCAACCACCTCTGCTGAGCCTCCTGCCTCCTCACAGCTCAGGCTTCTGCAATCCATGCTCAGGGCAGCAACAATACATTCATCTGTCCAAGGGAGACAGGGGCACTCCAAGCACTGGTTAAGAGCGAGTCTCTTCAGGTTCCATGCCTCTGAAACCCAGAGATACACCAGGCTCAGGATTTTTCCTGTATGAAGTTATGTTAATTAACGACTACACCTATTCAAGCAGCAACAAATTTCAAGTATATGTGGACGTGTGTAAGTACTGCCCCCCACAAAACCACATGACAGATTCTTCTCACCATCACTGAAGATTAAAATACATGCCCTGATGTCTAGGAACTACCCATTTTACTAGTTAACACTTCATGTTAGGGTGATGAATACCAATTGCCCAGGAAATCCAGCAGCAGGGGACCTGAGGAAGCGGGTGGTTCTGGCAGTGTGTCCTCCAAAATTCTTCCACTTGGGAGTGGTGGTAAGGGTTTGGCCCCTCAAGCCCTGCAAATCTTAGGGGAGCAGCAGGAGGCTACCAGCCCTATAGGAGACCTGTACCAACTCCAAAGCCCCATCTCCCTTCCAGTCCCAGTGAAGTCATGCTGCCTGGGACTCCCCTAAGGACTGAAATGGAGTTCCACCACCCCACCTCCAACAGCAAGTGCCTAAAGTACCTCAGCCTTTAGGGCCAATGAAGAGCTCCCATAGATTGCAATGGGCTGTGGCTCAGATCCTTAAGTGTGCCCGTCATCTCCACAATACGCCCGAGTTCTGCTGGAATAGGGGGCCAAAAGCTTAGCCATACTCCAGCAGAATCAAGTCTGCCACACTGCATTCCAAAGCCAACATCAGCTCTTACCAGCAGCTTGGCTAGGCAATGCCATTGTCTTCACTTACATACATTAATTTTCAAACATTTCAATAGTTAAAAATTCACCAGAGACCATTACCAAAGAAATACATTATAAATCAGAACCATAAAAGAAGAGGTCCATCTGGAGTGGCCATTTCTAACATTGACCTCAGCAAACAAGCAAAAATGACACAGACATGTTCCACAAAGGTGTACTTTTCTCATAGAATTTGTAGTTGCGTTGTGAACAAAGCCCCTTAATGAATCCCAGAATTCTCACCAAGATGATCTACTTCAACATCAAGTCTTCTACAAACACTGCAAGATCAATGGCGAATTCTTTAGCTGCCATGCTCTGTATTTTCATAAATTGGGATTTTGGGTACCCAACTTAAGATCACCTTTTAAAAGGGTCTGATTATCAGAAAGAGTGAGCAAAATCAGTCGCCTGTAAGTCCCCTTAGGCTGGGTACCCATAGACTGAAGTACTCAAAATCCTTTTGAGGGTTCAGGCCCAGAAGCCTTAATATTGCAGTCTGTGAAGTGAATCAAGGTAGTGAAAGGTGGCTCCCAAAGCCCAGCTTGTTTCGACATTGTCAATTTTTCGGGCAAGCTAGAAAGAAAAAAGGAGAGGAGTAAAACTATTGTTGTGTGTGTACATCACTAGCAAGTTGAGAGGCATCTCAACACAGCACTGAGAAGTATTACCTGAAACACCTGGCTTTTTGGAAAGCCCAGTTCTTGCAGTAGCAAACTGATATAGGTGAGGTCCATGCAAAGGAAAGGATTGTCTCCCGGCTTCACCTCCATGGTCTTACACACTAAGAAGAATGAAGAGAGAGAATTGACTCTTCAATTTATAAACGACTATTCAAATCCCTAAGATAGGTTAGTTTATTCTCCCTGTGCATGGGTGGAACAGAAACAGAAGGAGGAAAAACAGGCCAAGATTTGCAAAAACAGCTGCCTAAAGAGAATCCACATTTAGGAACCTACGGAAATAGCTTATTTTCAAAAGCGCCACAGTCCCAAGGTTGAAATTGACAGGTGCTCAGCACTGGTGAAATTCAGGCCACTTATTTCGGCACGGAAATATGGACTCAGGAGCCTAATTTTAGGCTCCCCAGTCTTAACACCCCTTTCATCAACGGACATTATGTCTACACTATGGAATCTGTGTCCGCATAGCTCTGTAGTGTAGACACGAACTATACCAACAGACAGAATGATGCTGTTTCTAGGACCACCGCCCTCAAAACGAAGTTAGCTTGGCTATATCTACACGACAAGTGCTACGGCAGCACCACTGCAGACACTTGCTACAGCGATGAATGGGGTCTTCTGCCGCTGTAGTTAACCTATCCCCTTGAGAAGCAGAGAATTCCTCTACTGACCTAATGATGTCCACACTGGGGCGTAGGTCGGCTGAACTACTTCTCTCAAGGGGTGTGAATTTTTCACTCATGAGCAACATAGCTAGATGGTCCTATATTCTAGGTGTAGACCAGGCCTATGTCAACAGAAGCCCTCTTCCATCAACATAACCTCCAGCATAGAGGCAGCTGTGTCGGCATAGCGACATCGGTCAGGGTGTGTTTTTTTCACACCCCTGCCTGATGTAGCTATGCGGATAGAACTTTTCTTTGTAAACCAGGCCTAAGGTAGATATAGAAAAGAGTACGCATCTCAAAATCTGTTTGCACCTTGTTACGCAGCCATCCTCTCTCAAAAGCATTCTCCTCCCTTCCCCAAAACATATTCAAAGTCTAGTAAAGCGATCAAAGAGGCAGTGACCCCTCTGCGAAAACCTTTACTTCCTAAAAGTGTACTTGACTGTACTGGCAGAATGATCCTGAAGGTGACGAGGCTCTGCATGGGTGCCAGGGTGCGACTGCAGGATCTGGAGGTTAATAGGATGTAGTCAAGAGACAAAGGGCTTGATTCTCCACTACATTAAAGTGGTTCTGCTCTCGTTTACACATCCCAAGTAACCAAATCGTAATGAAATGTCTTGGAATAGTGCACATTTAACAGACGTTTTTAGCAGAGAATATGTACAAACTGCTCAGATGCATAAACATTTCTATTTATTTGATATGGATGTGTTTAAGCGAGCAGAGAGAATTAACTACTGTACTGCAATAATCTGCAACCCAGAAAAGCAACAGTTTATATCCACAGACAAATTCTTACCTATGGTGACTTGTAGGCATTAAACATTTTATAATCAACCAGTCAGTCAATCAGTTTGTGATATTAGTCAATATTATTTGGGTATATAAACAAACTTGTGACATACCTCTGCAAGCTAAGAAAAACTGGCTTGTGTCTTGGGGTTTTTAAATTTTTTTTTGCTTCTTTACAGATATTTAAAGAGGGCCTGCAAGTTTTTTGTAGAATCAAAAAACTTTTTTCTGCTTGTTTAGAACCTTAAAATACCAGGAATTTCAAGCCTGATCATCGCTGGTTTTTGCTGGAGAATTCATGAAAGTGTTGAGATGTAGACTGTGAACAATCTCAGCCCTTGCTTGACAGGGCAAGAATGCTGAATCTTTCACAAAGGCAACTTCTCTCTCGAGTGTTTTTAAACCATTTGAGTTAAATGTGCATTACCAAAACCAGAGGCATGTAAAGAGTCAGAATAAAAATCACTTCCTTTCACAAGTAATCAGATTTTACTTGAATGGTATTTCTGATGTCAAAACAATAACATGTCATGCACAGAGTCTCCGGGGGAGGAGGGGGAAAAAAGGAGGGGGGAAAAAGCCAAGTTTCTAATAAACAAATACATTTACCGATTTTTAAAAAACTTTCAGATCGTCTTTACACAACAAAAAAGTCCCCACCCCCAAAAAAGTAAAAATCTATTTTCTCCTCTTTCCAGATCACCTTTAAACACAAGTATAAACTTTAAGAAAAAATAAACTGGATAAGAATAGATTAAGAGGACACTCCACTTATTTTACACTTACGATTTCAAGGTAATTGCTAAATGACATTTATTATTCTTATTGCAAGAGAGCTCAGACATCTATATTGTGAGATTTTTTTTTGCCGTCTTTGTAAAAAATAAGGACTTATTAGAAAAATTGTGGCCAAAACTTTCAGAAGTAACTAGTACTTTTGGGTACCCAAGTTGAGACACTTTAGAAGGGGTCTGATTTTCGACAGTGGGTGCCCAACGCTTTCTGACAATAAGGCCTCTTTAAGATCCTTCAGATTCACCCCCGAAAAGAGACAGCCCCCAAATCATGAGTCACTTTTAAAAATCTTGGCCAGTGTTTTCTGCTTTACTTTACTTACCATACTTGGCTGCAATTTCGAAGTCACTGACTGTCAGGCTACCTCCTTTTCCCTTATCTAGAAGGGGGGAAATAGGGCATGTTTTACAGTGTGCATGTGAAGTCAGTTGTAAATGCTGAGCGCTAAACTCTTCTGGAAATTGGACCACCGAGGGCTGGATCCTGCACTCACTGAAGTAAGTGGGAGTTTTGCTACCAACTTCACTGGTGCAGGATCAGGCCTTTATTTAGATGCCTTAATATGGACCGAGAAGCGGAACTTCAGCCAGTCTGTCCTTTTTTTAAAAAATTGTTTTTTAGCCTTAACAGGACACTGTCTACTTTTGAAATTTAGTCATTAAAAATAAAAGGTTGAAAACTGTTTCAGGTCAGACCTCCAAGTCCCTCTGCCTTTTTTCCAAAATAATTTTATAGTACCCGATCTTCCAAAAAAGATTATAAAAAGATTATATAACTGTACATTATATAACCAAGGACATAATGCCTTGATAGCTTTGTGAAGTAACTGGATTTTTTTTTTTTAAGGGCCACAAACTCTCCCATTAGCTACCTTTGCATTACAAAGAAAATCAGAAACAAATGTACCTATTAGACCAACCTCTGCTGCACAGTCATAATAATAGGAGAAAGCATAAAAATCCAAATCCTTTACGGCTTCTGTTTTATGCACCTTCTTGTAGAGCAGTTTTGCAACTTTGTTAGCACAGGATTCATACAGATGCTCTCCTAAAAGAAACAGAGACACCCAGCAAATCGTATGCTGGTGATTAACCACCACCACCACCGTTTAATTTCTTCAGGGTCCGCAAGGCCTCTGGTCCCCTTAGGTCAGCAATGCTCTAATTTACTAGAGACTATCCATGGAAATAAAGGACCAGATCCTCTTTCTGATAAAGCCAATGGCAAAACTTACTGACTTCAGTGGGAACCAGATGGGTCCAAAGTACGGACGAGATCATCAGTGGACAAAGCAGCCCATAGTAAGACTATTGCAGGGCTGCTGACTTAGAGAGGTACAATCTCTTTCCTGTGCTCTCTGGTGCTCCCAGGAGAGTGTTAACTGTGCTGGGCTGGCAGCATATTGTGATGAAGTGGGACTGTTCTTAATGTTTCCTCTGAATATTGTAGGGGTGCCTCAGTTTCCCCTATGTATTTCTTAAGTCTCTAGGTGGTTGGATGAGGGGGTGTAATTGTTGCAGAGCAAGGGCCAGTATACCTAAATGGCAGACACTCTGTCTCCTGGCAACTGATGGCCTGGGTCCTTCCCCCCTGCAAGGTGACAGCTAAAGGGTTGAAGAACAAAGGAATCAGGTGACCTCCTGGCCTGGGAAAGGTACTAAGCCCAGAGGAAGAGGGGGTGGAGAATGAGTCATTTGGGGGCTGGCTGGGGACGTGGAGTGAAGTGCAGATGTGGTTGTCTGGCTCACTGCCCCCCAAAATGGACCCAGCTGAGGGGTCCTGTTCTCTGTACCTACAAGCTCTGCTTTAGACCATGTTCCCGTCATCTAATAAACCCGTTTTACTGGCTAGCTAAGAGTCACATCTGACTGTGAAGTTGGGGTGCAGGACCCTCTGGCTTCCCCAGGACCCCGCCTGGGCAGACTCGCTGTGGGAAGTGCACAGAGTGGCAGAGGATGCTGAATGCTCCGAGGTCAGACTCAGGAAGGTGCAAGTCGTGTGAGCTTTTTGCCTGCAGACAGGCTGCTCACACAGAGGAGACTTCACCAGAGTCCTGACTGGCTTCGTAGGGAGCAGTTCCAGAGCATCGCCTAGGGACTCCGTGACACACATGCTCTCCAATGCACTGGTATAACCACACGGCTGGCAGTGCTGGGAGGGGTGGGATCAGGTCTCTGCTCACTCCCCTGTCCCATTCACTTGCATAAGTTGGGTACTTGCAGGTTGGCACTGCAGACCCTGCTTCCCCCCATGTGCAGGGAACGGTGGAATGGCACACCAGTGCAGGGAAATACAGGGGTTCCCACACCCTCTTTACTCCCTCATGCCAGCACACTGGATGGTCCCCAGTTTGGTCCCATCTAGGTTATAATACATCATTCAGAAAGGATTTGTAGGTGTGGTATGACTAGGAGAATAAGGATTAGTAATAGGGCTGTCAAGTGATTAATCATGATTTTTTAATCATGCAATTAATCGCACTATTAAACAATAATAGAATACCATTTAAATATTTTTGGATGTTTTCTACATTTTCAAATATACTGATTTCAATTACAACACAGAATACGAAGCGTACAGTGCTCACTTTATATTTTTATTACAAATATTTGTACTGTAAAAACCAAAATAGTGTTTTCAATTCACCTCATACAAGTACTGTAGTACAATCTCTATCATGAAAGCTGAACTTACAAATGTAGAATTATGTACCAAAAAACTGCATTCAAAAACAAAACAATGTAAAACTTTAGAGCCTACAAGTCCACTCAGTCCTACTTCTTGTTCAGCCAGTCACTCAAACAAGTGTGTTTACATTTGCAGGAGATAATGCTGCCTGCTTCTTGTTCACCATGTCACCTGAAAGTGAGAACAGGTGTTCACATGGCATTGTTGTAGACGGCATTGCAAGATATTTACATATCAGATGCACTAAAGATTCATGTCCCTTTATGCTTCAACCACCATGCTGATGAGTGGATAACAATCCAAAGCAGTGTGGACCGATGCATGTTCATTTTCATCATCTGAGTCAGATGCCACCAGCAGAAGGTTGATTTTCTTTTGGTGGTTCGGGTTCAATAGTTTCTGCATCAGTGTTGCTCTTTTAAGACCTCTGAAATCATGCTCCACACCTCATCCCTCTCAGATTTTGGAAGGCACTTCAGATTCTTAAACCTTGGGTTTAGTGGTGTAGCTATCTTTAGAAATCTCACATTGGTACCTTCTTTGCTTTTTGTGAAATCTGCAGTGAAAGTGTTCTTAAAATGAACAACATGTGCTGGGTCATCTAAGACCGCTATAACATGAAATATATGGCAAAATGCAGGTAAAACAGAGCAAGAGACATACAGTTCTCCCCCAAGGAGTTCAGTCACAAATTTAATTAACGCATTATTTGTTTAACGAGCATCATCAGCATGGAAGCATGTCCTCTAGAATGGTGGCCGAAGCATGAAGTGGCATACGGATGTTTAGCATATCTGGCCTGTAAATACCTTGCGATGCCGGCTATGAAAGTGCCATGCGAATACCTGTTCTCATCTTTCAGGTGATACAGTAAATAAGAAGCGGGCAGCATTATCTTCTGTAAATGTAAATAAACTTGCTTCTCTTAGCAATTGGCTGAAGTAGGACCGAGTGGACTCGTAGGCTTGAAAGTTTTACATTGTTTTGTTTTTGAGTGCAGTTTTGTAACAAAAAACCCCACTACATTTGTAAGTTCAACTTTCATGATAAAGAGATTGCACGACAGTACTTGTATGAGGTGAACTGAAAAATACTATTTCTTTTAGCATTTTTACAGTGCAAATATTTATAATCAAAAATATAAAGTGAGCGCTGTACACTTTGTATTCTGTGTTGTAATAGAAATCAATATATTTGAAAATGCAGAAAACATCCAAAAACTTTTAATAAATGTCAGTGGTATTCTATTGTTTAGCAGTTCGATTAAAACTGCTTCGGTTAATTTTTTTAATTGCAATTAATTGTTTTGAGTTAAACGTGAGAGTTAACTGCGATTCATCTACAGCCCTAGTCCGTGATAAGGGAAAGGTAGGACTGAGTGGCATGTGAATAATTTGAGAAATACTCTCGAGTTCAAATTGAAAATAGGGCCTGGGAGCAGGCAAAGAGGCTGTTTCAACTGAGAAGAGCACTGTGGATGAAGAACAAGGTTTGGGAATATATGACTGAACGTCACAGTGAGAGACACAAAACAGGATCTGGGTTTTTTCAGATCCCCTGTACAAAACCGACACCTGCAAAGCAGGAGGTTTGTGGGAAGGGAACAACAGTTTCTGCAATGAAAACTCATTCGCTATTGCAAAACAGGCTTCCTTTCCATTTGAAAACCCAGCAAAATAGGTAGATATGCTATGAGCACAAATGGCTTGGAAAACTCGGACAGCCAGACCTCTAGCTGGTGTGAATCAGCCTAGCTCCACAGGTTTCAATAGTGGCAGGCTGGTCTGCAACAGCTAGAATCTGGCCCCAAGTGTCTGGACCTGGTTATGCTAGACTTTTTTCTTAGAGTTTCCCGCTGTTGCAGCTCCTCCAGTGGCAGACATGATGGAAGGGCTAGTGTAGACAGGGCTCCAGAGGTTCTTACTGTAAACCATCATGTTATGTAGACATGCTCTGACCTGGGTTTGACAGGATGGGTTTTAAAATGCCATTGACTAATCTTCATTACAGCTCCCCCTATTACACACTGGAGCAGATGGGGTGTGGATGAAGGGAGAAAAATCTCTTGGGCAGGAATAGCCTGAGGTCAAAGCAAAGTTACAGTAACAAAACAACTGAATATCTCAAACAGACTGAGATCCAGAAAGTGCATGCTGTTTGTTCTGATTTTAACATGCAAATCTAGAACATAATAGAAATAAGTTACTATACCTGCCTTCTGCCCTTTAATTCTGTACACTATTTCAGCATGTTCCCACTCACACTGGAAGCCGGGTGATAAACAGGGACTAATTAGCTCCTCTCCTTCCTTTACTGTAATAGAAAGAAATAGATCAAGCAGCATTAAGACACATGCTGAGGAGTCAACTGCCAATCCCTCCTCTCCTGGCCACAGTCCTACTCAGCATCCTCCCACCTTCCCAGCAATTTCTAACTCACTCATGGCCTGAACATCCCCCCTATCCCCATATGGACTGGTAATGGCCCATGCCTTCCTTTGACAGCACCATCCTCTGCCCACACCCATCTCGCTGGTAGATGTGCCCAGAGACATGCAGTGGTCCCATCTATGGCACGGGCAGGCTGAGAACGGAGAGAGTAGCAAGTGAATGAACTTCCACTTCCCCTTATAACAGGCTATGCTCCTATGGCCCAGAGAATGCGTTTTGCACCCACGGGGGAAGGATGAAGTTACTGGGAGTGCGCAAGGACCTGATGTTGGGACCCTCTGGCCCAAAGGATCATTTGGCCTATAAAAATTATCCTACAAGTCACTGAAATGCAAGAGCTCTGTGCCGGATTACTTACAGGCTTGTCCCTCAATGCCGCCTAAAATCGCAAGCCTTGCTGACATTAACCCGAGTCCCAGGTAACTGTGGAGGAGAAAAGCCGCTGTGAAAGAGTACACTTCTACTGGCATCACGCTGGGGCAAGTGAGTCATGTCTATTTGCAGGACGGTTCCAGCAAACCGTCTCAACGCAGCAGCGAATAGCCTGGTTCGAGTGAAGGTCGAGCTGTCACTTCCATTAACAACATCTCTCCCACAGTCTGACAAACGAGCAAAATCATTTCCTCAAGTGGAAGACAGTGGATGGACTGTCAGAGTGAAATCCTGCTTGTTCAGACTGCAACTAAATCAGGGCGGGTGTCTTTTTTGGGAGGGTGTAGAAAACCAGACTGCGGTGCAGCCAAGGAGCAGCCGCCCTCCAGGATCTCCCCTAATGTTCTTCCTCCCATCTCCCAACAGCTCCGCATTATCTCAGCTCTTCTTCCAGCCCAGAACAACGTCCCGCCGAGACATGAAACACTCTCTCCGCCCATGGGAACAAGCTCTCCCAACCCCTTTCAGCCCAGCGGCCGGGGCCAAGTCACAACCCCCTCTCTGTTGTGCTGCTGTTAGAGCGTGTGTCTGACAGGCTGCGCAGCTGTCATGATACCCTCGGAATCAGACTGATCACAATGGTAACGAGCTAAAGTACTCAATTTCCATCAGCTTTGCACCGGCTAGAGCGTGTTAGGATTTCAGCTAAGGGTTATAGTTATGGTTACATATACGCAGAAAATAAGCAAACCTAAACTGCAACACAGCAAAGCACAATAAGGAAAAAATTAAGGTGGAGTCTATTTGGCTGTAGCTATATGAGAATATGTGGTATGATTCCTCTGACTGGATCTTCTTCCTGTTGTCACAGTGTGTCCGCCACTCTAATAAACTTGTGTGACTATTAGGAGCAGTAATTTTCCAGAAGTCAATCTCTCTGGCTTTTGTATCAGAGGTAAACACTTGTGAGATCCCCAGTTCTGCAGAGCACATAAACGCTTAAAGTTAAGCACATGCGTAAATCACATTCATCCAATAATTGGCTTTCATCTTTACCAGACGCTCTTTTCCCCCCACAGCTAACCTGTACGAATACAGTTTGTATGTGTTGTTAAACATCTGAAATGAAGTGATATGGCCAGCTGGTGATGTCTGGAGAGTTATCTAGAAGGAGAAACAAAGAAGTCATTGTAAGATTTTTTTGGAACTTCCAGAAACAGCAAGGAGTAACAATACAGTATTTGAGCATACAAACAGGTTACCATCCGCACAGAAGTCCTATTTGCAACATGGCTGGCTGTGGAAATAAGTTATTTACAGACTAGTCTCAGACTAGCCCTGGATCTATTAGAGATGACCAGAACATAGGCACAGGAGTTAAAACAATGACCTGACACTACAGAGTCACATCAGCTCAAACATTTATATTGACACCAAACCAATGCAAATAAGGATTTTAAACAAAACAAAATACACTTCTTTCCATGACTTCCATCAATGCACCTCATTCCTAACCTGCAATGGCCCCTTATTCCAGTTCTGAACCCCTTTGGATGAAAGATCAATCCTGCCCCACTGCATGGTACTTTATGGACACAAATGGAAACTACAGAAAGATTGTGATTTTCCTAACCAGAAAGTAGCTCACGTAAGACTTGTCTTCTCTTGACCGCAAATCATTGACACCACCATCATTGTACCATGGCAACTAGGAGGAAGTGACTCCAGATTTGTTAAGAGACAAGTAGGAGGCACGCCTTCATGTAACACAAACAGCCTCAATTCTTTTGCAAGAATAGCAGAATGCCTGCTCATTAAAACCAGTGTTTCCCTGCAGTACGTGTTCAGTTTACCTCAGTGATTGGAAGAAATGTCATTTGTGTTGATCCACCTCCTAAATCCAGCATTCCTACACTTCTTTTTCTTGAAGCATTTAAGCTACCTGAAATGAATCATGTGACATAATGAAAGCCATTGTGTGTCAGTAATAACTCAAAGCCATAAAGCAATAAAAACAAACATGGCTACGAAAAAGGGAAAAAAATCCATCCTCCCATAGACAATAAGAGATGAACAGCATACACAGTTACAACTAGTTTTCATATAGCGGAAAGCAAGTCTGTAATTAACTACCTGGGTTTTTGGCCAACTATAAAAACAAATGAAAGGCAGACTAGTTGGATGGAGTGACAAACTGCACAGAGATAACCTTTCACAGTATGGAAATAATCATTGTATTTTTTCCCTTAGATCCTTAAATCAAGAAAGAAAAAGAAAAAAAAACCCCACAAAAACCCAAACTACTACTATTCGGCCTTGAGCCCACCAAGACTTAAACACATGCTTAACTTTTAGGTATGTGAGTAATCCCTTGAACTTTAAGTCTGTAAAATGGGAGCCATAAATACTGTTCTTCAAAGAGAAATTTAGGCCTAGTCTACACTGCCATCTCTTGGGGAGGTAGATTAACTACATCAACAGACAAGCCCCCTTCTGTTCATGTCGGAAATGTCCATGCTACAGTAGCATAGACGCAGCACTGCGGAGGTGCTGCCGTGGCCTTTGTGGTGTAGACACAGCCGTTACCACTGTTTTAAGCCATTTTATTTTCTCTCTGTTTAGAAAAATTATATCCCGTGTCTAAATTTTAATTTCACAACACTGAAGCAAATAGTCTAGATGCACGGGAGCACACTTGCTTCTTTAATTTCCATTCTCTCTCGTGTACCCACAGTACACATGTGCACACACTGTGTAAGTGTCCAGCCTGCCTGATAACGGCAGCACCCGCAGTATAAATACTAGGAATTAGGGCTGTCAATTAATTGCAGTTAATTCAAGCAATTAATGCAACACAAACTAACTAGATCAAAAAAGTCGTGATTAACTGCAGCTTTAATTGCGCTGTTAAACAATAGAATACCAATTTAAATTTATTATAAATATTTTTGGATGTTTTTCTACATTTTCAAATACATTGATTTCAATTACAACTAGGGTGACCAGACGTCCTGATTTTAACCCATTTGTCCCACGTCCCGACTGGACATCGGTCGGGACACCCTTTGTCCCAGTATCGGGGATGGACCGCTCACCATTGCCGGCGAGGCGGCGCTTCCTGGGGCAGCTCCCAGTGGCATCCATTATATATAAGCTCAAGGGAGGGACACTGAAGACAGGAAAACTGCACAAACTGCAGGGTATCAGGTACAGCTACACATGCACATACCTGTTAAAAAGTTGATCGTGATCCAGGCTGAAATTCCTGATAAGAGAACATTCCAGAGAGACATGCCATTAGACAACGTCATCTGCTCATGTCCAACAATGTCAAACAGCGAGTTAAACCATAAACATTTTTCTTGATTTAGATTTTGTCACTGGAGATTTAGGTTTTGTTTCTTTTTTTTTTTTTTTTAAATACAGCTGTCTTTTTCAACAGTTCAGCTACAGATTTTAGATTAAATGATCAGCAAATTGGGTCTGTCACCCTACACCAGACTAAATGCAAAAGGACCATCAATCACATGCCCCCCTTTAGCAAGTAGTTCTCTAATGCAACCCTCAAAAGAATTAGAAACGAAGGGCCAAATCCTCAGCTGGTGTAAATTAGCATAGTTCTATTAATCTCAATGGAGCTATGCAGATTTGCAGCACCTGAGAATCAGACCCACAGACTTTAGAAATAACACTTCCATAAAAATCGAGAATCATAAACATAAAGTTAGGGACCTTAAACATGGAGAACATGCTTCTGCAGCCAACATTTATATTATTACTAATTATCTGTAATGCCTAGGAGCCCCAGACCAGGACCCCCTGGTGCCAGGTGCTGTACAAACATAGAACAAAAAGACATTCCCTGTCCCAAAGCGCTTATATAACATCCAAGCCAACTGGCAGAGTCCCTCTGCGTGAAGTGGCTGGCAACCACTTTACTTTACAGATTAAACACATCCGTGGATAAACAGCAAAGGCTTTGTTCTAAAGCTTTCATTTTTTAGCTAAAAGATCAACAAATAAGCGATCCTTCATGCTGTAGAGCAACTCCTGTCTGGTGTCTGGGCTGTACTGACTGAATTTTGTTACACTTAAGACATTTTAAAGTTATTCCCTTTTTAAATACTAAGAATTTGGGTTTTCTTCATTTTCCTATTTTTCTCCCCCAAGAACTTTGGAGAACTGAACATTTTGTCCTTTTCCCACTTCACAAACCTTGTCTTTTCCTATTAATAGAAGAAATGAATAGGCCTCATTAACAACTTAAAATACTTAATCAATGTTAAAATATCAGCACACCACCGGGAATAAGCCCAGTGCATGTGTTAGTTAACTGTTGTCACAGAGCAAAAAAAGGAGCTATTTTAAAGTTTACTATCTGAGCACCATGAACAGCATTTGATATGTAGAATTTGGTAGATTTTCCTTGAAAATTTATAAAGTTAGATCAAATTTTGGACCCAACTTCAGCATTCTTTTTATTTTAACCTATCTAATTTCAGTTTGCATTCTCTTACATAACAGGGTTTCAGCTTTAATTCACATTTACAGACTATTAAGAATAATATTAAAAAAAATCTTAGTACATTTACAGTTAAGAATTGGATTACATAACAACTTGAACTAATACTGTCTACTGTAAGGCAATTCAAAGCCAAGATTTTCAAGAGTGGGAGCCTAACTTCAGGCTTCCAAGTCTATATTTTGGTACTAAAAACATGGCTTGATTTTCAGAAGTGCTGAGCACATAGCAGCTCCCATTGATTCAACTGAACCTGCTGGATGCTCAAGCACTTAAAATCAAGCCACTTATTTAGGAGTCAAATGTTAAACCTCAAAAGTTTTTTGGTCGGCACAAATTAAAAACAAACATTGGCCTCACTCCAGCAATGAGATCTGCTAGCAGAGATCCACATGCACGTGGATTTCCACTGACATCAGTGGTGACTCAGCTCGGACGCAAAAGTCTGGACTAGAGGATCCAGCTGTAGGATTGGGGCAATTTTGTCAACCCTTTTATACAAGTGTTCATGTGTAAGACTATAAAAAACATGCCTCAGAAATTCAGCCTACCTTCATCAGTTCCATTCATTATGGAGACACAGTCATCCCTTACAAAGAAAGGAGATGCCTGGAAAATTTCTTTTACCTAAATGTAAAGGAAAAGATAAAATCAGTGGAAGTTTTTGCTAGACAGGGATAGGTGTGTGGTATAACATTTTACTGCCTCAGAGTCAAATCCTGAGCGCTGCTGAGCACCTTCACTGAAGTCAGGAGGAGTCTCGTGCGCTGAGCAGCTCTTGGAATCCAGCTTGTAATAACCACTGCTCAGCTTTCTAACGACGTTATCAATCTAGTCAATGGCTTTGTACTGCGATGCAGAGACAGGGTTAGTAGAGGCCGCATGGCAACGCTCCACAGCCAGTGGATTCCACCCCAAGACAATACCTCGTTTTGTTCAACAGTAACCAATCTGGACAAATAAGGACAAATGTTGATGGGGTCTTGAAGGGAATCTGGTTTAGCCTGTTTTAGCCAGAAGGATGACGACTGCAACGTGGAGCCCACAGGGTGTGTAAAGACGAAGGCAGGAGAAAGACATGTTAAAGAACACCCTGGCGAAAAACATTACTAATGGGCACAGTAATGCCTCATGACTACACTGGAAGTTAAAGCCAAAGTCCCACATTCTCTAGTCTAGATTCTGCAGCAAGACCCTTCTGCAGAAGCTTTGACTAAATTCAATACGGAAATGAGGGATAAAGTCAGTTTCCTGTGTTATATACTTTGATATTAAGTTCAATTTCACATTGCCCTGGAATTGTCACTTTCCAGTGTGCTGCAGACTTTTGTATTGCTAACACTCAACTTCTAGGGTGCAGCTGTCAGGGAGAAGCTAGAGGCTGACAGATAGGATGGGACAGTTGGGGCTCTGGGCACCAGAAAAGCATGAGAAGCAGTTTGGGATTCTAGCATCCAGTGGGCGAGACATCTAGCACAGATGAGGGCATGCTGGGTCAGAGGTAAACTGACATTTTTGGATAGGGGAGGAGCTTGATATCGGAATTCACCACTCTTGTAACTAACCAGATATGCCCCAGTATCCAACACTGTAACCCACAATGATTGCTAAACACATTGGCTGGATGTTTCTGCTAAAATTATCAGTACTAGAATAGTTGTCATTAGGCTTCAGAGTCCACACATTGAGCTGACTGAGACAATTCACATTTCTCTCAGAGCCACTGTTTCATGCTGCTTGTAAATTCTGGAAAATATGGCACCGGTGCACATTTGATAGGTATTCCCACAACCATAAGGGCTAGAAACCCAATTTTAAAAATGAAAGCTTATTTGAGCAGAACTATTCGGCCTCATCATATTTATTGCGTGGCTAATTCAGTGGCCAGTGAACTTTCAAAAATACAGGACCCTGATTAAAACCAGGAAGAACTGACATCTAAAGTACTAAACCAACCATTGACAATAGCTAAAAATGCCTCAAATTTACATGAGACATATTTATAATGAGTTTTAACTCAAACACATTTAGGATGCCCAAAAATATTCATTTAAATCAAAGTCCATACATAGACTAATTACTCTATAGCTGCAGTTAGTTGTGGATGGACTTTTCTGTAGCTCTCATTAATCTGTTGTTTTTGAATAATGCACTATTTCATTTTAATTCTGATAACACCTACAATCTTGATTCCAACAGTATCAACAATACTGAGAAAAATATTACTTGCCAAGAATATTTTTGACAAGTTCTTTAAAATACCTACACAGTATTAACTCATATTAAAGATTTTTTTATTTTTAAATATGGTTACAAACAGTTTTTAGATACAAAAGGCTGAACACTAGAGGCTAGTCATTCAAACCTAGTATCATGAAGTCTTCACCCTTTTGTAATGGACTGATGTCTTGTATTAGGACTTACATGCAGTGTATTATGTGATCAAACAACTGAGCACTGCTATACTGTCTAAATGGTAAAAATGGAATATTTAAATTAGACTGAAAGCAGCATATGAAAAAAGTGTATGTATTCTATAGTGGACCAAATTCTGCTCTGAAGTGTAAAGAAAAAATAATTACCTTATCCAGCAACTTCTGAGCTTTATCTCCTGGCAACAGCCGTAAACCAGCTGTTGCTTTAAGGACCAAAGGAGTAAACTTCCACAACTCCATAGGAACCTCATCCTTAGCAACTTCTAGAAGTTCTTGTATCCCCTGAGCACTCTAAGAGGAGAGAGGAAAAAGCAATACAGACATTTTGTTAGATCTCAGGAGTAGAGCGGTTATATTACTTATGTATCCAGCACTGCTGCAACCACTACTGGAAAGTTGTGTCCAGTTCTGGTGTCCACAATTCAAACAGGATGCTGATAAATTGGAGAGGGTTCAGAGAAGAGCATGAGAATGAACAAAGAACATGCCTTATAGTGATAGATTCAAGGAGCTCAATGTAACAAAGAGAAGTTTAAGGGGTGACTTGATCACAGTCTCTAAGTATGTATATAGAGAACATATCTAATAATTGGCTCTTCAATCTAGCAGAGAAAGGTATAATCAATTAAATGGCTGGAAATTGAAGCTAGACAAATTCAGACTGGAAATAAATTTTTTATCAGTGAGAGTAATCAATCAGTGGAACAATCTACCAAGGGTTGTGGTGGATTCTCTATCACTGGCAATTTTAAAATCAAGACTGGATGTTTTTCTAAAAGATGTGTTTTAGGAATTACTTTGGGGCAGTTCTCTGACCTGCGCTACAGGTCACACTAGATGATCACAATGGTCCCTTCTGGCCTTGGACTCTGTGGATAGAAGACTATGCAGAGACAGGAAAAGACCACAACATTCAAAGAAGAATCCCTATCCAGGAGATAACATAAGCATGTGCTTTTATGCAGTCCTGAATTGAGGCTTAACTGACTGTTTAGCTGATGGAATTTGGAAATTTATCAATCATGAAAGTGATGAAACATGGTACATTACTTGTTCCATCCTTTTCCAGGAAGACAATAATATTGTTTCTATCAACGTAGTCATGTTAATCAGTTAGTAGAAATATTTATGCTTTTAGCACATGGGTTGGACACTCCAAGATGCTGGGAAATTCTTGGAGACGCCAAGTGCCCCAAATTCCCATTGAAGTCAATCAGAAAGACTCTGGTACAAAGAGGAGTCTACTGTACTATAGCAAAATTCAACACTGCTTCATTTGCAAAGCACATAAAGAGTGAGTTTCTATCAGACATCTTTTTACAATTAGAAAAAAGCATAGTTACCTTATCAACATCATCAGCATAAGCAGAGAGTCCTGGCTTCAGTGCTTTAAATGTTTCATGGGTTAATTTGGGAGTCTCTGTGCAAAAGCAATAATTTTTAAGAGTAAGAAAGCATAAATCTTGATATAAAATAAAAGATCATTTTGCAAGTTAAACCTTTATATGCTAATTTTGCATAATTAAGGCTAATGGGAATAGTCTTAAGCCTAATCTAAAGGGGAAAATCAAAGGCAGCCTTACTATTAAAATGCACCTGTTATTAGGGGGGGGTCAACCCTTGTCAAAATGGTTTTTAGGAGTCACAATTAATTGATAAGAAAAGGAGTACTTGTGGCACCTTAGAGACTAACCAATTTATTTGAGCATCCCTCAAATGCTCAAATAAATTGGTTAGTCTCTAAGGTGCCACAAGTACTCCTTTTCTTTTTGCGAATACAGACTAACACAGCTGTTACTCTGAAACCTGTAATAAATTGATAGACAGGTGCTGGTTTCTGCTCATATCCTGAACAGTAAGAATCCAAGTTTCTCAGAATTTATTTCATGTCCTCACTTTTTCTATTACCAAGGCTAATCTACCTTCAAAACAGTCCAACTCACAAGGGTGGAACTTTTCAAAGTGCTCAGTATTGGCCTAACTCTGCTCCAATTTACATCAATGGAAGCAGAGTTAGGCTAATGCTGAGCATGTTTGAAAATCACACCCATAATGTTTAAATATGGTTACAGCCAAGTTTCTGTCCTCAAGGACACTGCCAAAAGTTATCTACAATGCAATTAAAAGGTTTATTTTCTTGCTGTAAAAGAATAAGAATCATCTGTTTAATGATGAACTGATATGTGGAAACCAAGGTAAAATTACACAGTTCAGATGTGTGAACTGGGTGTGAACTGTGTGAGGAATAGGGCAGCCCTTACTCACATGAGCAGTTCTACTGATGTCACTGGAATTGCTCGCGTGAGTAAATGCTCACCTAGATAAGGACAATCTGTCCCTAAATCATATATTCGGGAGACCATACACTTAGCACTCATACAACATCTTCCACTCAAGGATCTTATAGAACTTCACAAACCAACTGACAAAGTCTCACAAGAGCCCGGAGAGATATGGGATTAGTGTGATTGTACAGACTGGCAAAGACGTTAAGTGGATATTTCTAGTGAAACTCAGCAAGACAGCAGAAGAACTAGATCAAAACCTAGGTCATCTAAGTACAGGTCCCACACTCTATCCATGATGCCTCCCTTACAAGTATCTATCAATGTTCATTTTGAAAGCACTGCTTTATTGTACATGCACCACAGAAACACTTAGAACAAAACTAGGATTCAAGCTTGTTGAGTTTTATTCATTAATTATGAAAACATTTGGGGGTGGGGGGGAGAAAAAATTCTCCATGTCTTCACTAACAGACTGAAGAACAAAATCCTTTGTTAATACTTAGGCCCGGATCCTCAAAGGTATTTAAGCACCTGACTCCCACTGAAATCAATGGCAGTTGGCTACTTAAATACCTCTGAGGATCTGGGCCTCCATCGTGTAGGGAAGTAACTTTGGCATTTAGTGACCAAAGTGCTTCACTTTCCGTCCTTAGCATTCTCTTCATTTAGTCTTTTTGACTGGATTCACTGTGCAGTACATTTAAATCACTGACGCTTGTTACTACAAGGCAGAACTAGTGTGTGGCAACTAGTGTCTTGTTTCTCTAAAATGCTTTAGGCCCAGTTTCAGCACAGTATGTAAACACGTTTAATTTTAAGCATGTGCTTAAGTCCCACTGAAATCAGTATGATTTCAGCATGTGCTTATGTACTGTGCTGAACTGGAGCACCAGAGGACGCTATTGTTTCCAGGAAGTTCAGACAAAGGAATGTCCAGTGGCTAAGTCACAGGTCTGGGACACAGGAGATCAGCCCTGCCACAGATTCCCTGTGTGACCTTGGTCAAGCCACTTATGCTCTCTCGTTCTCAGAGCAGTGTACTGAGGACTGAGGCGCTACTGTTTATGAGGACCTCAGATATTACAGTAATGGGAGCTATACAAGTACA